>NC_134115.1:24805726-26210726 GCF_040939455.1 Microcebus murinus
TCCTAACTTGGCTTTTATTTATTCATTTATATACACACATATATGTATTTGCTTGTTGTTAAAGATGATTTCAGAAAGCAGGTCAATATCGTAGTCATTTCAAAGTCTTTGTGGATTTCATTATCTTCTCATTAATTAGTATATACATAATCCTTATTTATTGCTTTGAAAACCCCTGTGGATATTATTAACATTTCTTTTTTCATATTTTTTTTTCCTGAGGTCTCCTTTTCACTAAAAAATCTTATCTCATTATTTGTAATTTTATAACCTGGATTTCATTGATCTTTGCTTCAGCTGCTATAGTTTCCCTTAATTTCTATAATTCATCCCTGAAATAACATTATTTATGTTCATCACTGGTATACTTCACTTAGAGCATTCATAAATATTAGGTGTTTTTTTGATCCAATAATTTTTATTTTTCCCTTAGCCACAATTAACACACTCAGGACTCTAAATTTTTCAAATTAAAATCATATGCAACCCCCCTTTTCACATTCTCGGTTCCTAATCAGTCTAAGTCAAGATTGTGTGATTTTAAATCCAAGGGTAGGGGAAGATGGAAAAACATGAACAGTTAAGAAGGAATTGCAAGATTCCTGGCAAGAATGAATACAGCTAAAGAAGAATTGGAATAGAGAGAACAAGAGTCGATGTTAAAAGTATATAATAGGCCTGGCAACTGAAAACATTCAGGAGTTAGGTTTTTTCCTTTCTTTTTTTTTTCTGTCATTTCTCTTTCTACGACAGTAAGCTAAATCAGTGCTTTTCCAAAATCACTGTGCACATTACTTACCTGAAGATTTTGATAAAATCATATTCTGATTCATTAGGTCAAGGATGAGGCCTGAAATTCTGCATGACTAAAAAGCCCCCACGTGATGCCAATGCTGGCATTGTAAATGACTAAATGTCTGTCTGGAACAGGGGTCCTCAAACTTTTTAAACAGGGGGCCAGTTCACTGTCCCTGAGACCGTTGGAGAGTGAGGCACACATTCCACACATGTGCACTGTGGGCCCGGGACTAGTCGGCTGCTAAGCAGGACAGGCAGCGGGGGCAAAAACACCCGGTGGACCGTATGTGGCCCATGGGCAGCAGTTTGAGGACCCCTGGTCGAGAATCTCAGAGGAAGGGCCCCCTATCCTGTACTCACCGAAGAAAGAACTCTTCCTAAACAAATGACAATAAAAGCATACCTCTTTTATGTTCCATTCCTAAAGAGTCTAAAATAATAACTCACATGGATATGTGATAATATTCTAAAGTATCATCCTTAAAAAATAACATGTTTGCAAAAGTACATTTCTACCAGAAAAAAAAAAAATCTCTTTAATTTTAGAAGCTTCAGACAGCGAGCCAGAATTTTCAAATCATTCCAAGGAGGCTGCACCTGAATATAGGAACCACCATGTTGGATGTACAATTACATAAGTTCAATGAAGAAATTCAAATTCCACAAGAAGTAATGATAGAAGCATTGTTAGGATTGTGATTTTGAATGTGAGAAGAGGGGGATTTTGGTGCAGAGAATGCTTAACAGCCACCCATTTCCCCCTTGGAATGGAAGAATTTTTAACATATATATTATTCATTATGTGATATATAATATATAAATATACATTATAATATACTTTCCTTATTAATTTTATTAAGGTATAAGTTGTATACATAAAACTGCATCAGCACAAACAGTACCAGTGTAATGCTAGCTTAATAAATTGAATAGGAAGATGTTTTCTCCTCATCTATATTCAGAAATATTTTGCATAGAATTAATGTTATTTCTTTCTTAAATATCTAGTAGAATTCACCAGCTCCAGAATCTCTTTGCTTAAGGAATATTTTAACTATAAGTTGCAGACATTAAATAGCTATAGGGCAATTCAGGTTGTCTGTTTCTTTTAGAGTAAAGCTTGGTAGTTTGTATCTTTGAAGAAAATTGTTTCCTCTAAATTGTCAGATTTGCTGGCATAAAGCTGTCCATGATATACTCTTACTAAGTTTTTAATGTTTGCACCGTGAGTTGTTTATTAACCTTCATGTATTCCTAATATTTGTAAGTTGTAGTTTATTCTTTTCTCAATCTGCTTAGGAAGGGTTAATCTATTTTTTAGAAAATCTTTTTAAGAAACCACCTTTTGGCTTTATTGATTTTCTCTGTTATTTGTGTTTATTTTTTTTAACTGTTATTTGCTCTGATCTGCATATTTCTTTTCTTATACTTAAGTTGGGTTTACTTTTATTTCCCTTAGCTTTTCAACATGGAATCTCAGTTTATTATATTCAATTTATCTTTGTTCTAATTTGTCTTTAAAGTTGCAAATACCGTTTCAAGCATTGTTTTAACTGCATCCCACAAATTTTTGTTTTGTTTTTTATAGTCTTATTATCATTCATTTGAAAATATTATCTAGTATCCTTTATGATTCTTTCTTTGATCTATGTCCTATTTAGAATCATGTTACTAATTTCTAAATATGTGGAGCTTTCTTTGGTGGCTTATGGTTATTGGTTTTAATTTAATTATTTTCATTAGAAAATATATTCTATATAATTTCAATCTTTTAAAATTTATTGAGATTTTATCAATGAGATAGGTATTTATCAATTTTATTAATGTTTTATAAAATAGGAAGTTTTGACTTTGTTCATTTTCCATAATGTTATGGCCCAGCATATACCTGAACAATTTTTAAAAAGGTGTGTATGTATACACTCTTGAACATTTTTCCAATTTTTGGTATTCTTAAAATGTTTTAGAATTAGTTATTTGTAAGGATTTTTTAATAAATGGGTTCTTGTGTATTTTTAATTTTTTACTATGCTTCTTTTGTTTTACCCACATAGTTTCATTTGTAGGTAACTAAATTTATCAATATTAATTCTATATAAATTTTGAATCATAGTATAAAAGACTTTCTCAATACTATGGGTATAAATTATTTCACCCATGATGTTTTTAGTACATGTGTTATTTTAATTTAGATATTATATTTGGTGTTTATTCTAGTATAATCTGTAGATTGATCTATATTTCTCTAAGTGGATTTTAAGTGATTCAAATATTATATATTATTTAAGTCCCTTTGTTTCCATAATGATTTCAGTTTTTGCTCTGCATATCGTAAATTTCTGCCTGTGTTCAAAACTATTTCTAGTGATACTCTTAGGTTTTGCTCTTTGGTATATGTGTTTATGCACCAGTGTGACTCTATTGTAACTAAAAAGGATTATTACTATATTGGACCATGTGATAGAATTATGCTCACCTCATCACCCATCCCTCCCTCCCTGGGGTTGTTATACCAATTCTGAAATGTTTATTTTCTCTTTATCAACTTTATGATAACTGATCCATTTCATCCCTCTTCAAAAATGGTTGAGATATTTCTGAAGCTTACATAAAGTTTGTATATTAACTTAGAGAAAAAAGAAACTTAATGACTGAGACAGCTTATCTAAGAGATAGACTATTTTTATTTATTCAACAATACTCTAAAAATAGATTTGCACTATATTGGTTAATTTTATCCTTTTCTAATGCCTTTGAAAATCAGATTTTCTGTCATCATGTCTTCTAACAGGTTATTTTTTAGAATATGAAGGATATTTAAAATGTACTGTGTGTTAACAGTACTTTACTAAATTATAAACTATATAGTAAAAAGTTTTAAAGACAAGTGTTCAGTTTCATAAATTTTGACAAATATATAAAGACCTCTCAAAGCAGAATAAAAGATTGTGACAATCCCTGGGAGACTTCTCCTCACTCCACTGACCTTCTACATAGTTTTTTTTTTTTTTCCTGATGTTCCTAAGTGTCAAATTTGAATGAAATCTAATGAATCTGTCTTTTTAAACAAACAGTTCTATGTGTGTATATCATCTAATGAAATCTTCCCATCCAGAATTGTGAAGATATTCTCTTATGTTTTCTTCTATATACCAGAAAGATTTAATTTACTCAATTTTTCTCTTAACATTATGAATTATATCAATTTATTTTTTAATGTTAAAGTGAGATAAACATACTCATTCAAGATATATTTTTATATATTGCTGGATTTATTTTTTAAATTTATGATTTAGGAGCTTTGAATCTACCTTCATAATTGATATTTCCTTTGAAATATTTTCTTTAATGTCTTTTTCAAGTTTGCATCATAACACAATTAGAGAAGTGTTTGCTCTTATGTAAGTTTACGTTTGAGTTTTTCTTTATTTGGTAGAATACATCATTAAAGCCATCTGAGAGTAAATTTTGTACATGATTTTTTATTTGTATTATTGTTTTGTACATGATTCTATATTTTTAAAAAATATAGATTAAAAGTTTTAGCAGATATAAGACTATTGAGATTTTCTATTACATTTTGTTCAGTTTAAGAAAGTTGTGTGCTTCAAGGAATTTTTGCATTTTTCTCTAATTTATTAAATTTTTGGCAAAATAGTGTTTTATTATGTTAACTTTTCTCTCAATATATCCATGAATATATTGATGTCTTTTTTATTTCTACTATTGTCAAAATCCAATTTCATATTTTCTTAATTAGTCTTGGTTAGCATTTTTCAATTTTATTAATTTTTTTACAAAAGCCAATTTTTAATTTTCCTTTTCCTATTGCTTATTAGCTTTTTATTTTATTGATTTCCACTAATATTTTATTACTTATTTTTCCTTTTACATTTTTAAGTTGCTCTTCTGAGGCGAAAGCTTAGTTTTTTTATTTTAAATGTGTCCTTTTTTGCATTCAACACAATTTTATATGTTGTGCTTTCACTAATTTTTAGTTCTAAATATTTTTTAATACTCATTGTGAGTTTTTCCTTCATCCTTGGGCAATGAAGAGGCATATTGTTGACCTTCCAAATGTTAATATGGGTATACCTCAGAGATACAGAGTTTGATTCCAAACCACTACAATAAAGAAAATACACAATAAATTGAGTTACTCAAATTTTTTGATTCCCAGTGCATATCAAAGTTGTGTTTATACTGTAGTCTATTAAGTGTGCAATAGCATTACCAAAACAATGCATATGCTTTAATTTAAATATATATTATTGCAAAAAAAGAAAATGCTAACAATCATGTGAGCCTCCAGCAAGTTGTAATCTTTTTTGCTGGTGGAGGGTCTTACCTCAATGTTGATGGCCATTGCTGAAGGTTAGGATGGCTATGACAGTTTTTTAAAATAAGAAAACATTGAAGTTTGCCACATTAATTTATTCTTCCTTTTATGAAAGAGTTTGCTGTAGCATGCAGGGCTGTTTGATAGCATTTTATCCACAATAGAATTTCTTTCAAAATTGGAGTCAATTCTGTTAAATCCTGACACTACTTTACCAATTAAATTTATGTAATATTCTAAATACTTTGTTGTCATTTTGACAATTTTCAATCTTCATGAGGAATAGATTCCATCTCAAGAATAAAGCCACTTTCTTTGTTCATTCATAACCTCTTCATCCATTCAAGTTTTATTATAAGCTAGTGGCAATTCAATTCTTTAGGCTCTACTTCTAATTTTAGTTCTCTTGCTATTTCCACTACACCTGCAGTTGCTTCCTTCACTGAAGCCTTGAACCCCTCAAAATTATCCATGAGGTTTGCAATCAACTTCTTCCAAATTCCTGTTAATGTTGATATTTTTACCTCCTCCCATGAATCACAAATGTTCTTAATGGCATCTAGAATACTGAATCCTTTCCAAAAATATTTTAATTTGCTTTCTTTAGATCCAACAGAGAAATCATAATCTATGACAGCTGTAGCCTTTAAAAAATGTGTTTCTTAAATAATAAGTCTTGACAATCAAAATCCCTCCTTGATCTATGGGCTGAAGAACGGATGTGGTGTTAGCAGCATTAAAAAATATGTTAATCTCCTTGTACATCTTCTTCAAAGCTTTTAGGTGACCAGGTGTGTTGTCAATGTGTAGTAATATTTTGAATATTTGAATATTTTACTGAATATTTTAAGCCCACTGTTGAGCAATAGGTCTCAACAGTGGGCTTAAAATATTCAGTAAACCATGTCGTAAACAGATGCACTGTTTATCCAAGCTTTGTTGTTTAATTTATGGAGCATAGGTAAAGTAGATTTAACATAATTCTTAAGGGTCCTAGGAATTTTGAAGTGGCAAATGAACATTGGCTTCAGTTTAAAATAATCAGCTTCATTTATCTCCAATAAGAAAGTCCGTGTGTCCTTTGAAGCTTTGAAGGCAGTCATTGGCCTCTCTTCTGTAGCTATGAAAGTCATAGATGACATCTTTTCCCAACAAAAGGCCAGTTTGTCTACACAAAAATCTATTATTTAGCATAGCCACTTTGATCAATCATCTTAGCCAGATCTTCTGAATAACTTGCTGTAGCTTCTACATCAGCACTTGCTGCTTTACCTTGCACTTCCTGTGCTTCTTTCCTTGTAACTTACAAATGAATGTCTACTAGATTCAAATGTTTTTTTTTGTTTTGTTTTGTTTTGTTTTGTTCTGTAGCTTCTTCACCCCACTCAGCCTTCACAGAATTGAAGTGAGTTAGGACCTTGCTCTGGATTAGGATTTGTCTTAAGAGAATGGTGTGGCTGGTTTGGTTTTCTACACAGACCCCTAAAACTCTCTCTGTATTATGCTGATGTTGTCTCCATATCAGCAGTAAGGCTGTTTTGCTTTCTTATCATTTATTTGTTCACTGGAGTGGCACTTGTAATATCCTTCAAGAACTTTTCCTTTGCCTTCACAATTTGACTAACTGGTGAAAGAAGTGTGGCTTCCAGCCTATCTAAGATTTTGTCATGCCTTTCTCATTAAGTTTAATCATTTCTAGCTTTTGATTTAAAGTGAGGATGTGCAACTCTCATTTTCACTTGAACACTTAAAGGTCGTTGTAGGGTAATTAACATGCCTAATTTCAATATTGTTTTGACTCAGGGAATAGGGAGGCCCAAGGAATGGAAGAGAGATGGGGTAACAGTCAGTGTAGCAGTCAGAACACACATTTATACATTAAGTTCACTATCTTATATGAGCACAATTCATGGCACCCCAAACAATTACATTGGTAACATGAAAGATCACTGATCACAGATCACCATAGCAGATGTAGTAGTAATAAAAAAGGTTAAAATATTGTATAAATTAACATAATGTGACACAGAGACATAATGTGAGCCACATGCTGTTGGAAAAATGGTGCCTATAGACTTGCTCAATTCAGGGTTGCCACAAACCTTCAATTTATAAAAAACTCAATTATGTGGGAAGCTCAATAAAGTAAAATGCAATAAAATGAGTTATGCCTATAGTTGAAGATGTTTTAGGCTATAGTTTTGTTATTAATACTAGTTAAAATTTATTTTTATCAGGGGATATGCTTCAAATCACTTTCAATTTATTGAGATTTACTTTATGACAAAACAGTTTTATATTGATAAAAATACCATTTGCACACTAAAATGATATATAGTTTGAAATTATTTGATATAGTGTTTCATAAATCTGAAGTTGGTCAACATAGTCAATAGTCTTGTTCATATTATATTTTATATTGTGCTGAGACTCAGAAAACCATACCCTAACTGAGGTCCCCAACTCCCAGGCCATGGACCAGTAATGGTCTATGGCCTGTTGGGGACAGGGCCACATAGCTCCCCTTGTCCCCTACCCCCACACATGGAAAAATTGTGTTCCATGAAGCTTAGTAACCAGCAGGCCACACAGCAGGAGGAGAGAGGTGGGCTAGTGACCCAAGCTTCATCCATATTTACAGCAGTTCTCCATTACATCACTGCCCGAGCTCCACCTACCCCCACCCCATCACCGCCCAGTCTGTGGAAAAATTGTCCTCCATGAAACCGATCCCTGGCCCCAAAAATATTGGGAACCACTACCCTAAAATATGACACCTTGACATACTAAACTAAAGAAGTAGCCACAAGGCTTCTCTGACCCTCCATTTCTCCCAAAACACAGAATGAGGCTATTCTCTAGAAATTAGACCTGCCAAAGAGAAACATAGTTGTCTTCAGTCACTTCCCTGAAGTGACATAAACCAGAGAAGATTAAACTTCATATCACAGAGAAAGGAACTTCATATCACTGAAAATTAAACATCACACCTAATGCCCCCAACAAACTTTGTCCAAAGTATTACTTGTTCTCCAGTCTCATTCCATTTACAAGAATTATTTACAAGCTAATTTCTCTCTTTAAGGTCCATTCATCTCTCCTAAAATCATTTATTTCCCCTCTAAAATTGCCTACACTCCCCTACTTCCCTCTCTTCTAAGAGGGTATTTAAGCTTCAGTTATCTGGACCTTCTTTGAGTCTCATAGTTGGTGTATGACTCCAAGTACATTGATAAATTTGTGTGGCTTTTTTTCTGTTAATCTGCCTATGGTCAGTTTGTTTATAGACTCAAATTATTAAACTTTAAGAAGAGAGAGAAAAGGAAATTCTCTTCACTTCTATAGTTTCATGATGATATTTTTTTTAATTCTCTAATTTTGATTTGTATCTTTTCTGTCATCAAAAAGTTGCTTATTAGAGTATTTAAAATTCCTGGGGGAAGTTATTTTTTCAATTTTTAATTTCTAGTTTGATTCTCTTATAAGTAGCTTTGCATAATTTCTAGTAGATGGTAAATGTTAATAGTTTCTTTGTGACTAGTATGTGGGCAATTTTTGTGAATGTCATCATGTATTTAAGAGAAAATGTATGTATTCTATCATGTGATAGAGTTCAAAATATATAACCCTACTTTGTTGGATATCTCTTTTTCAGATTTTTATGCATTCACTTTTTTTGTACTGTAATGGTGGACTTTTTTATATCTGCAATGGTGTGTTAGACTCTCCTATTATTAGTATATTTTTTTCTAATTGCTTCTTATTTCTACTATAGGTAGGTGCTGTATATCCACTTTTCTTGGTATAGTGAACTACATTTTCTTTCATATACAATGCTGTCTATCATGAATTAATGTTTAGAGAGTCTTCTGATTATTTGATGGTCCTTTATTTTTGCAGCATCATTAATTTCCACTTTTTACTCCCTACCCCAACTCTACTCTCCCACTTCACCAATAAGTATCCAAGTAGTAGCTACACTTTATGCAGCAAACATTTCTTTCTCTGAACTCGTGCATCTCTAAGCCTACTATTTCTGTCCCTATGTACTGTCAAGTTTGTTCATTTCAATCTGCAACTAGCCAGTGGATCTCATATGAGTATTTTGTCACTAGCGTCATATTAATTATTTTTCTTTCTTGAAGTGTTTGTATCCTTATTCCATCATGCATAACCTCTTTGCTTCCCTGACTCCTGTTCTGCATCATATCCTATAACTCTTAATGCCAACATCAATTCTGGAGCTGGTTTGGCTGTAATTAGTGGTCTTTTCTTCTATTTAGATGTAATTTGATGTTCATAGTATTTATTGATTCTTAGTTATAAGCATGGGTTATGAATGGCTTTATTTAGTCTCTCTTGATCTGTATGTTGAGTTTTCTTTGCTTTTATTTCTTTCTTTTTTTTTTTTTTGAGAATGTATGGAAAGATTTCACTTTAGCAGCCACCATTATCTTATAGGTACTCAGAAGTAACTTTTTAAATTTCAGAATATTACAAGGATACAAATGTTTAGGTTATATATACTGCCTTTTTCCTGCCTGAGTCAGAGGTACAAATGTGTCCATTCTCCAGATGGTGTTCACCACCCATCCCCTCCCCCTACCTGACCAACACCAGATGAATGTTACTACTATATGTGCATGTAAATATTGATCAATTAATACCAATTTGATGGTGAGTACATGTGGTGCTTGTTTTTCCATTCTTGTGATACTTGACTTAGTAGAATGGGCTCTAGCTCTATCCAGGATAATACAAGAGGTGCTAGATCACTACTGTTTTTGTGGCTGAGTAGTACCCCATGGTAGGCAGAAGTTACTTAATTCATTATTGTATTGACGTGTAAAAAATTTACTCCATTTTCTCATAGTCTCTGTGTAATCTAGGTGCCACTTGGTACCACTGGCTTAAGGTCTCTCACATAGCCATAGTAAAGCTATTAGCCAGAGCCACAATCTCATCTAAAGACTTTCTTGACTAAGAAAGAATTGGCTTCGAAGTTGACTCTTGTGGTTTCTCACAAACTTCTCACAAGCTATTATATCCTGAAGGCTTTAGTTGCTTACTGGTTATTGGCCAATGGTATCACCACTCCTTCCTTGTCATGTGACCCTTTCCATAACATAGCTCACAGCATGGCAGTGACTTATGTCAAGGCAAGCAAGTGAGAGAGCAAGAAAAAGCACCCAAGACAGAAGCCACAGTCTTTTCATAGCCTAGTCTTAAAAGTGACATACTATTGCTTCAGACACGTTCCTATTCACTAGAAGTGAGTCACTAAATTCAGCTCATACTCAAGGAGAAAGGATTAAACAAAGATGTGAATATCACTAGGCATAGATTATTGGAAGTCATCTTAAAGGACATTCACCATAAATATTTCATTTAAAAAAATATTTTCCTGCTCTTTCCACCAAAAAGGCTTAGTGATAGTGATACAACAATGTAATGTATTTTTAAAATACTGTTATTTAGTAAAGGTTGTTAGAGAAATCATTTATTCCAAATCTGAGGCAAGAGAAGTGCAAAGTGAGCCTAATATACTTTTTTTTTTTTTTTTTTTGGTGACCAATAAAACAAGATAAACAGGAATATGTCAAGAGGCCAGGGAAGCCAATTTGAAAATGGGGCATTTTGACCAACAAAAGGAATGATAGTTCTAATGGGTTGTACAATATTGAATTTTTTAAAAATCTTTGAGTTTATTGTAATATTATAAAAAAGTGGGAAGGGACATACAAGGAAAGGAAAGCTGTTCTTTAAGAAAATTACCAATTAATAAATACATAAGGAATACTAGAAATAGAAATTATCATTTTGCTAACACCAATGTAATGATTGGTTTAAGTAGGGCCATCAATGAATGCCTAAGCCATTGAGTGAAATGTTGGTGGGAACAAGTGATTTATATACTCAAAATTATTACTTCAAGTGTATTCATTAATTAAAATATTTACTTCAAGTTTATTATTGTTCAATTGGGGAAAATAGAATTACAAAGTAGGGATCAGACAAATGTCAACTTAAGCAAATGATTAAATTGAGTATTTTCAATAATGAAGTAACGCATTCTTCTGGATATGATGTAACAGAAAGTTCAATCAGATGCACTTGGCGTGTGGTATATGCTATAAGAAAACTAGTCTGAAATCTTCAAAAATGTCCAAGAATGAAAGACAAGAAATATTTTGTGATTGTTCTAGACCAAGGGTCAACAAGCTATGGAAAAACTTATTTGTAACTAAAGTTTTGTTGAAAAATAGTCATATTCATTCATTCACATATTGTTTGTGACTATTTCAGCACCCTCACAGCAGAGCTGAGTAGTTGCAACACAGAGTATTTGACACATAATGTCTAAAAGATTAGCTATGTGTCCCTTTATAGAAAATGTTTGCCAAGTCCTGTTCTAGATTGGAAGTACCGAAGAGATACTGTAAGTAAAAGCAGTATTCCCAACCATGTTGGGAACCATAATTTAAAAAGAGCTATAGAGAACATATTTGAGACAGGCAAAAAAAAAAAAATGTTTGAATATGGACTGTCTAAAGATCATATTCTTATCTGTGGTAATTTTCTTGAATGCAAGAAATTGTGGCTATACAGAAGAATATCACTTTTTTTAAAGGAAATTCATACTATAGAGCTTAAAGGTGAAAGGAATGAGGTCCCTTACCTTTATATGGTTAAGGAAAAAGTTAAGAGATTTAGGTAGACAGATAGAAAGATTATCTATCATCTATCTATCCATACATCAATCTACATAGGTATCTTTTCCATGTATATTGACGTAAATAAATATTAATAGATTTTTTAATTTCAGGATATTATGGGGGGTACAAACATTTTGGTCACATATAATGCCTTTGCCTCCTCACCCAAAACTACAAGCATGCCCTTCCCCCATACAGTGTGCTCTGCCTCCATTAGTTGTGAGTTTACCTCCAACCTGACCAGCACCCAGTGAATATTACTACCATGTGAGCACCATAGTGTTGATCAATTAGTACCAATTTGATGACGAGTACATGTGGTGCTTATTTTTCCATTCTGGTGATACCTCACTTTGAAGGATGGGCTCCAGCTCCATCCAGAATAATATCAGAGGTGCTAGTTCACCATTGTTTTTTTGTAGTTGGATAGTATTCCATGGTATACATATAGCACATTTTTTTTAATCCACTCATGTATCGATGGGCACTTGGGTTTTTTCCACGTCTTTGCTATTGTGAATTGTGCTGCCATAAACATTCTAATGCAGATGTATTTACTATAGAATATATTTTTTCCTTTGGGTATATGCCTAGTAGTGGGACTGTTGGATCAAATGATATTTCTATTTTTTAGCTCTTTGAGGTATTTCCAAATTACTTTACACAAGGGTTGTACTAATTTGCAGTCCAAAAAAACAATAGATAAATGATCTGTCTAAATAAAGACATATGTGTGTATTCAAACATCCATTCATACACTTATAAACACAAACGTGTACATCTAAGGAGAGTCAGTTGGTACATCAAGGTCGAGAGTATATGGATGTTCCCTGTACTGCTCTCTCAGCTTTTTTATAGATATAAATATTTCAGAAATAAAAAAGTCAAGGGAGGAGAAAGTAAGACTTAAAACTCTTAAAATATAAGATCACAGGATCACAAAGGAAAATACTAAACATAGAAGAAAAGATACATTAAGTTGGCTATTTTGATTACATTAAATATATGAACTTGTGTTAAGCAAAAATACATGAAAGAAAGTGATGTTATAGGTTACAAATTGGGAGAAACATTTAAACCTAAAACCAGATAACTATTCCAAATATAGAGAGAACTTATAAATATCAAGAAGAAAAAAAAAGATTAATTAAATGAAATAAAAGAGAATTATGCCTAGGGCTTTTTTCTACTGAAACATATTTTGGTTTTGGGATAACAGAGGGATGCTTACAAAGTGTGAGTTAAATATCAGCTCAGAGGACACCCTTTAGGTTCGAAGTTTATTAAGTTTTACACTCCATTTGTTATGTAAATGGATAATTTATATTATTAGCCTTTACTCTCAAGTCAGTTGCATTTCATAAATTTTCAAATTCTGAGTTGACAATAAGCATCCTAATATAAATAGGTATATTTTGCTAAAACATCTTTAAATGAGATCTCCCCTGGCTATCATTGTATGATTAACTATCAGTGATGTTTTACAAGGGTGTCTGATGGAGGTTAGCAAGATCTCTAGACGTGGCGAAAATGTGTCATAAACCCACTGTTAATTTTTCTTTTTTCAATGTAACATGGAAAGGAAAGTTCTTTTGATGAAATCAATGATGCAAACATCTTCCAGAATAACTGAAATCTGCTACAGCAGGGAGGTAAAAAGCAAAATGTTTCAGAAAGACTGCTCCATCCCCAAGGACCATAATAATCTCCCATTTCCTTAAACTCACAGCTCCTACCCAGTACTTGGCAGACTTAGGGGCTCCCTCAAGGCTTATTAACAAGATAAATAAATGAAAGGATAAACCATATGAATGAACCATATGAATCTTTCCAGACAACAAAGACAGTGATATCTCTCTCCGAGGTATATGAAAACAGCTTCCTCTACTCTTGTATATTGTGAGTTAAAGCAAAGTTTCTCATAAGTTCAAGGGAATTTCAAAACCTCTGTTTTAATGTAGTTGTATAATTTGCTTCAGGGAAGGTAATGTTTGTTTGCTTTTAAAATAAATCTAATGAATAAATAACTCTTTTAATATATATATATATAAGTTCCCTTTTGCCTACACAGTCTCTAGTCAAATATTCATAGTTTTGTATACAGAGGTATTAAACAGATTGAAAATTATATTATTTTACAAAATGCTATCTAAAATATGAACACTATAATTAATGAATAGTAAGCCAAAATAGGAGTTAAACTTTTGACTTACAAACATCCTCTATAGAGCTCGATCTGCTTTCTTAAATTTCCCCAGGGAAAATTAAACTGTTTTAATAATATCTTATTTATCCAGCCAGCTACTATTTATTTTTCTCCTTTGGGACTAAGTTATGAATTCTACTCAAACATAATCCTATTGTATGAAATCCAAATAGAAGTTAAGCCACTTTTCTGACAATTGCTTTGTTAAGTTGAGCATACCACATCTTTCTCCAAGAGTTGCAAATATAATGGACTCCTCCTCTCATCTTACCTTAAACCTGTAGAATTAATAGATTTTAATCAATTGAATACTGTGTATACCACTTCCTTTGGCTATTCCATATGGTACGGTTATACCCCTTAAGAAAGATATTCACCAAAATGTGTGGGATAGTTCTTCTTCTCCTCCTCCTCGTTCTTCTTTTTCTTCTTCTTCTCCTTTTTATTTTTATTTTTTTTACTATAGACATTGAATGTATCAGATGAGAAAACAGTGACCTACACACCACCCTATTTTATTTCAAGAGTTAGGTAAATTTTTTTCTGTAAAGGGAATGATAATAAATACTTTAAGTTTTGCAGGTCACATGGTCCCTCTTGCATCTACTCAAGTCTACCATTGCGGTGCTAAAGCAGACATAAACAACATGTAAATTAATGAGTGAGGCTATGTTTCAATAAAACTTTATTGAGAAACATTGAAATTTGAATTTTGTATAATTTTTGCAGGCCATAAAAATGGTCTTCTTTTGATTTTTCAACTGGTTAAAAAGATAAAAACATTCTTGACTTCAAGTTTGTATAAAAACAGGCAGGTTGTCAGGTTTGGCTAACAGTTCATAGTGTGCCAACTGCTTTTTTATACCTAAAAATTAAAAGAGTTTTTTCCTTGTGTGGAATGAGTCCTTGGGGACTGATCAAAGAAAAAGATATGACCAGGAGGTGGCAGGAGCACACACAAACTTTATTTGGGTGACACTGATGAGTTGAATGCACAGAATGTCCCTTTTGGCATGGGAAGCTCCATCCAGAATAGAGGGAGAGCAAAGGAACACCTATGGGAGCAGGGAATGGAGAGAGAAGTTACCTGTATACTGCATTTCCCCCAAAATAAGACCTACCGGTAAAATAAGCCCTAGCAGGATTTCTAAGCATTTGTGCAATATAAGCCCTACCCGGAAAATAAGACCTAGTGATGGGCGTGGCTACGCAGCATACCTGCACAACCCAAGCATTTTGTTGCGGAGCTACAAAGAAGACAATCAGCCCTTCTCATCTGCCCCATCATGACAGCTACTATCCCAGAGGTGACCGGAAAGGTGCGGGCAGCCCCACCAACAAGCTGGGCTCTCCCTGTCAGGTAGCGGCCATCCTGTGTGTGCTGCAAGCTGAGGCTTTGAGGGGAAAGTCTCCTTAGAGAAGTGAGGAGCAGGACGCTCCGTTTTAGGTATTGTGTGTCCCCAGGGGGAAGAAGGAAAGCTGTGGCTGCCATTTTATTATGATGATGTTCCAGAAGAAGACGACATAACTATATTTGAATAAATGTAGATTATTGTACCGTACTTAAAAAAAATCAACACATCCCCTGAAAATAAGCCCTAGGGTATCTTCTTGAGGAAAAATAAATATAAGACCCTGTCTTATTTTCGGGGAAACATGGTAGGTGATGTGACTCAGCATCACAGGGGGGAATCTCTGGATCAGAAAACTCTGAAGGACAGAAGCACCTTAGTTTTGTTGTTGTTTTTGTTTTATAGCTTCAGGGTTTTACCTTTAGCTATCAGATGTTGAATACAATTTCCAGGGGTACACAAAGTAGGTGGATTCTGAATAGATAAAAAATCTGTGTGTTTAGTTATATTTAAAACAAGTGGATGTGTAAAAATTTGAGTTTGACCATGGTAAACTTTTAAGCTAATGAGTCTTAGCATCTCTGCCTGCTTTGAGGAAACAACATAAGGCCAAGACAGAGGCCATCTCTGGCTCATTTATATAACATCCCCTCAACAATGTTAGGATGTAAAAGGGAAAGAGTAAGATTCATCACGTTATAATCTAGTCACACGGAATAATGTACTGAATCCACCTTTGTCTTACTAGCACCACTACAGCTCTATTCTCACCATTGGCAGGAATTGGGGTTGGCAAATGGAAGTTTCTGGCAAGAGCCTTGCTTCTTTTCCCCCCTTGGTTTCCATCCTTATCATCTTGCCTGCATGTAAGAGGGACTGTGGACACCCACCATGCATGTTCCAGCTTTTCCACAGTACTGACCCCTCCCATATAACTAGGTCTTGGTACCCCTCAGAATTAAAGAAAGACACACCATTGCTTCCCTTTCAGACTGCAGAAGGACAAAGTCTACTATTCCAGCCCTGGAAAGGGGGTCACAGTTGCTTGGACAAAGAATTCAGATTACTGGGTACCCAGATTTTTCTCTAAAAGGGAGAGGCACATTTCCTTGGTCCTGCAGACACCTTCTCCCTTGATGTGCTAATGTAGGGGCCCTTTCTTCCTGTATCTAGTGACAGAACTATTCTTAGGTCACCTGCCAAACAGAGAGACCTCAACACATAGTTATTAAATGAACAAGTATTTTGGTGCTCAAAACAATTCAAAAAATACATTAACCAAAATCATGGGGAGAAATAATTGAAAGTAGTAATCCTGGTTCCATAAAGCATCATAAAAAATGCAACTTAATAATTATTGGGGATGGGGTATGGTGTGGAGATGCAAATAACATGGCTTTTCCCCCCCCTGCCTTTGTCTAGTAATGAAAGTAACATTAGATAAATCAATGATCCATCATCTTGTTGTAAATCACAAGTTCCAGAGTGCTATATTAAGAAATCAATCTTGCCACTCTGGAATTTCCCCTAATAGGTATAGATCATCATTTCTTTGTCCATCATAGTCTTACAGCATTATGGATATGTTTACAGGTTATTGTTATTCAGTAACTCTGCCTTCAGCATACAAAGGTAAAAGATTAAAAATCTTGGTAGATGAAGACTAAAGATCAATGTTTAACACAAGTGACATTTTACTTTGCAAAACTTGTCTGCAGAAAATATTGAAACATACTAGGGAAGAAACTGGACATGCTTTGTTTTGGGACATTTTTGATTTAGGGCAATGCTCTCACTAAAAGAGTTTATATTCTGAAATACATATTCTGAAAGAGCATGTGAAAAGAGGCATACATTTAGCTTTCAGTCAATAACTTAATAACAAATGAAAGCTCAGATTTTGTGCCTGGGAGGGTATGGTTGCATAGGAAGTTTCCTTGTAACTCTTTGAATTGGTGTTTAAAAATTCCTGGGGAAATAATATTTGGAAAATACTCGATCAGAAGGGTCATTGATTATCTGAGGTTGTACATCTCTCTCCCTTCGACTAGTAAATAGGGAGTTTAAGGTTCTGGGGAGTTAAGCAATTTGGAAGATCTCTTCGTGGAAGATTCACCAAGAAGAGAGGGATGGGAGTAAGATATCCAGCATTCTATAATAAAAGAAAAACAGAAGAAAGATGATGGGATAAGAGTGAAAGGAGAGAAAAGTCATGAGAATAGTGATGGATCTATGTGACAGGGAAGATCTACAAAACAGACTATCCTGGTACTATGCTAGGCGCTAGGTGTATCATTGAATTCTCCGTCAATTCTGTATGGTATGGATGTTAGATATATTTTAAAGAGGGGATTCATAGTCTACAATATTATATAATTGTCCAAGATTATTCAACCAAATCTGACTCAAAAATCTTTTTAAATTATTTCAAAAATGGAAATTTAGGTATATTCAACAGTAGCATACCCAGTTTTATTGTGTTTGTTTTTTCTTGTTGATTTTTTGTTCTTAAGCCATATTGCTGGGGATGTTGTGACTGACAGCTTCAGCTAGTGACTTAGGAACCTACAAATCTCTCAGACTTTGTTTCCCACATTTAAATGTAATAGACTTCACTGGTCACTTTTCGGGCAACTAAGGATCTGAGGCACGCCAGGATGTTAGCCAGTCCTCCTGTTGAAGACTTTGACATTTTCATTCTACCATTTCCCAAGTTGTACAACTATCATGTCTCCTGCTCTCATTGTGTCCCCTTTCGTTTATTTTTTTTTCTCTTTCTTTGTTTCTTTCCCAGTTTTCCACTTCTTCATCGCAATAATGAAAATAATCAGCCTTAAATGTTTATCCCACTTGCAACATTCAGAGCACTTTAGTACACGTGGCATTTGATCATAGAGAGAGAGCAGCATTTAATACCCATTTTGCAAAGGAAGAAACAGAAGCTCAGAAGGGTTAAGGGATTTATCCAAAGTCACACAAGTAGGAAACGGCAAAACCAGGACTGATCCCAGTTCTCCTGAATTTGGCTCTACACCACCACCTTTTCATGTACCTAAGGCTTAAATCAAACCCTTCAGAATTCTTTAATTCCACTGAAGACATCCAAGACTGTAGAAGCAACTGAAACACACTAAGGCATCCAAAGCCACCTTCACACACTTGATGGGATTTAAAATAAAACAAACAGCAACCAAAACACAAACCTATACCTCTTTTAATTGTGTATAATAGTGCCAGATGGAAGTCTCAAATTTCTTCAAGCAAATTTAAAGAATACTATTGGCCAGGGCCAATGCTAAGTTCTCCTAATAAACATTGATTGTTCGTTCCTGATTACATTGGTGGGCAGAAATTTTCTGGAGAAAAAATAAATTCTTCTTAAAAATATTTAAAGGATTTCTTTTCAAAGGCATTTTGACTTATTTGGCAAATGGCTTAGTGCAGACTTAATATTATAGCCCAAGAAGACTCTCTCAGTATATTCTATTCCTAACATAGAATAGAAAGCAACCCTTGAGTGTCCTTTTAGGTTCAAAATGATTTATAAAATTGAATGTTAAAAATAAAATCAGAAAACTACCATCTGAGACCCTAACCGAAAGCCAATCACAGCAATATATACTTGCTAGTTTGCCCAAAGTCAATAAAATCAATTAAATAAGTGGAAGTACAGTTTATACTTGAACAACACAGATTTAAATTGCACGGGTACATAATCCACCTGAAACAGATGTTTTTCAATAAATATTTTGGAAAATGTATTGAAGGTATGTGACAAAACTCACACACAAACTACATAGTCTAGAAATACCAAGAAACTAAGAAAAAGTTAGATGCCATAGATGCAGAAAATATATGTAGGTACTAGTCTATTTTAACATTTACTACCTTAAAAATATCACAAATCTATTATAAAAAGTTAAAATTTATCAAAATTTACTCACACAAACACAGACTATATATGTTGCCATTTGTAGTTGAGAGAAATATAACAACCATTAAGATGCAGTATTTAATCATAATTGCATCAAATTAACTGTAGTATATACTGTACTACTGTAATAATTTCATAGCAACTTCCTGTTGCTATTAAGGTGAGCTCAAGTGTTGTGAGTATCCTCCTAAAATGTCGTATGACACTAATTATTTCAGTGTGAGCAGTTTGTCTCTCCAGTAAATTATGTATTATAGTAAAAAGTGATCTTTCATGGCTCTGGTATATTTTTCTTCATGTTTTGTGCAACATCATAAACCTTGAATAACAGCATGGGACCCATACAAAGTCCCATGAGTGATGTCAGAAGTGCTCCCAAGAAGCAGAGAGAAGTCATATCATTATAAGAAAAAGTTGAATTGCTTGAAATGTACCATAGATTGAGGTCTTCAGCTATGGATGTAAGCCATTTTAAGATAAATGAATCCAGCATAATGACCATTGTAAAAAAGAAAAGGAAATTTGTGAAGCTGTCACTGCAGGTGTGCCAAGAGACATGAAAACCTTGCACCTTTTGTGAAATACCTTTTTATCTTGTACTGAAAATGCAGCTTTTTTGTGTGTGGGTACAGGATTACTATAAGAAAGGTATACTTATAGAATCTAATATGGTTTGAGAAAAAGTGAACTTATTATATAACAACTTAAAGCAAAAGAAAGATGAAGGATCTAAAGCTGGAGGATTTAATGCCAGCAAAGGATGGTTTGATAATTTTAGAAACAGGTTTTACTTTTTAGAACGTCAAGATAACAGGAGAAGCAGCTTCTGTCAACCAAGAGAAAGCGACCAAGTTCCAAGACTCCATTAAGAAAATCATTGAAAAGAAAGAATATCTGCCTGAACAGGTTTTTAATGCAGATACAAGTGCCCTATTCTGGGGGGAAAAAACCCCCACAAAGGACAGTTATTAGTAAGGAAGAGAAATGAGCAGCAGGATTTAAGGCAGGAAGGGATAGGCTAACTCTACTGTTTTGTGCAAATGCAGTCAGGTTTATGATCAGGACTGCCCTTATCAATAAAGTTGCCAAGCCCTAAGCCTTGAAGAGAAAAGATAAAAAGCACCTGCTGGTCTTTTGGTTGTACACGAAGGTGGTCTGGACAATGAGAACTTTTTTTTTTTTTTTTTCTGGATTGTTTTTGTTGATGTTCTGAATTCAGAAAGTACCTTGCCAGTAAGAGATTGCTTTTTAAAGATCTTTTACAATTGGACGACGCTCCTAGCCACTGAGAACCCCATGAATTCAACACCAAAGGCACTGAAGTGGCCTACTTGATCCCAAACACAACATCTCTAATTCAGCCTTTTGATGAGGTGGTCATAAGGACTTTGGAGTTTCATTAAACACAGAAGTCTATGAAAAGGATTTTCAGTACCATGGAAGAAAACTTTTATAGAGAGAACATCATGAAAGTCTAGAAGGATTACACCACTGAAGATGCCATCATTGTTATACAAAAAGCCATGAAAGCCATCAAGCCCAAAACAATAAATTCCTGATGGAGAAAACTATGTCCAGATATTGTGCATGACTTCACAGGATTTACAACAGAGCCAATCAAGGAAATCATGAAAGAGATTATGGATATGGTAATAAAAAGGCGAGAGGTGATAGATTTCAAGGTATGGATCTTGGAAAAATTTAAGAATTAATAGATACCACACCAGAGGAATTAACAGAACACAAACTAACCAGTTCCCGACAACAAGGAAGAGGATATAGAAGGAGCAGTGCCAGAAAACAAATTGGCATTAGAAAATCTGGCAAAAGGATTCAGATGACACAAAACTGCTTTTGACTTCTTTATAACATAGACCTTTCTATAAAACAGACTCTAAAACTAAAGCAAACAGTAAAAAAAAAAAAAAAAAAAAAAAAGTATTGCTACCATATAGAAACATTTTTAGAGAAATGAAAAGGCAAAAACGTAAGGCAGAAATTATGATGTATTTCCATTAAAGTTACATGGAGTGCTTGCCTCTCCTGCCTTCCCTTTCACCTCCTCTACCTCTTCCCCCCTGCCACCCCTGAAACAGCAAGACCAACCCTCCTCTTCCTCCTTCTCCTCAACTTACTCAGTTTGAAGACAGTGAGGATGAAGACTTTTGTGATGATCCACTTCTGTTTAATGAATAGTAAATACATTTTCTTAGTAACATTTTCTTTTCTCTAGCTTACTTTATTGTAAAAAAATGCAGAATATAATACATACAACACACAAAATATGTTAACTATTTGTTATCAGCAAGGCTTCTGGTCAACAGCAGGTCATTAGTAGTTAAGTTTTGGGGGAGTCACATGTTATATGAAGATTATCAAATACACAGATGATAGGGTTCAGTTCCCCTAAATCTTATGTTGTTCAAGGATCAACTGTATTTTGAACATTTTTATGCTTTTTTACAAATTCTAAAAAAGCAACATTACAGAAACATTACTTTGGGTCAATCATTGCCTTCTCTAATGATTCTCAATGATCTTTTTAAAAATTCTACTAAAAAAGAAATAAGCCCAAGTGCCCATCAATCCAAGAATGGATTAATAAAATGTGGTATATGTATACCATGGAGTACTATTCAGCTCTAAGAAACAACGGTGATATAGCACATCTTATATTTTCTGGGTTAGAGCTGGAACCCATACTACTAAATGAAGTTTCCCAAGAATGGAAAAACAAGCACCACATGTACTCACCAGCAAACTGGTATTAACTGAGCAGCACCTAAGTGGACACATTGGTACTACAGTAATAGGGTATTGGGCAGGTCGGAGGGGGGAGGGGGGCGGGTATATACATACATAATGAGTGAGATGTGCATCATCTGGGGCATGGTCATGATGGAGACTCAGACTTGTGGGGGGAGGGGAGGAATGGGCATTTATTGAAACCTTAAAATCTCTACCCCCATAATATGCCGAAATAAAAAAATAAAATAAATTTAAAAAAAGAAATAGGCTGGGCGCGGTGGCTCACGCCTGTAATCCTAGCTCTCTGGGAGGCCGAGGTGGGCGGATTGCTCGAGGTCAGGAGTTCGAAACCAACCTGAGCAAGAGCGAGACCCCGTCTCTACTATAAATAGAAAGAAATTAATTGGCAAACTAATATATATAGAAAAAATTAGCCGGGCATGGTGGTGCATGCCTGTAGTCCCAGCCACTTGGGAGGCTGAGGGAGAAGGATTGCTTGAGCCCAGGAGTTTGAGGTTGCTGTGAGCTAGGCTGATGCCACGGCACTCATTCTAGCCTAGGCAACAAAGCGAGACTCTGTCTCAAAAAAAAAAAAAAAAAAAGAAATAAAATTAACACCACAATCAAATCCCATAATAAATTTTTACTGCTGTAAACATTTTTATACTTAATTTATCTTACTATATTGTACATATTTTATCTCATAGTGTAAATTTAATTCATCTCCACTAATCCGTTTGTGTCTTTCTGAAGTCATAAATTATAACAGTTAGGAGACTAGCCCAGCCTCTTTCATCTACCACTCCCCTAAAACGGCCCTGAGCAAGCTATGTGCATGTCTGAGTGCTTCACTATTTATAAATGTGCTTTGCAAGCTGCAAAATGTACACAAATATATTATCGTCATTACCACCTGTGTTTCCTTAGGTCCATATCTAGAATTTAAAACCAGGTTATATTTAATATTAATAGTAACCCTCTTTCTCTCCCAAAATTTCAACTGTAATTATTTATAGTAGACCATCTGACAACACCCAACATGTGCTAACAAATATGTATTCACAGGTATTCATTTGGAATTGGGGAAGGGAGGCAGTGACAAATATTTGCACTGTGCCCACAATAGACCAGACATTTTATCAAGTACAAGAGATACATGAACCAAGTCTATGCCATCTTGGAAATTTGAGTTTATTAGGGAAATAGAAAAACAAATACACAGTAAAAAGGTGTTATAAGCAATACAGCAGAAAAGAACAGGGTGCTGTGAGATCCCACGGAAGGAGCAGTTAGCCTAGACAGAGAATCAGAAGAGTTATCAAAAGTGACATATAAGCTGGGAACAGAAGGATCACCTGTGGAGAATGAAAGGGAGCATGTTCCAGGCAAAAGGAGAAATGTCTGGCACACTTAACCCCTGCCCCCACCCCCACGCAAACATACAACCTTTAACAAATCAACTATTACATTCTGTTCTGCTCTGATCCTTTTAGGTGATACTGGCTTTGAAGGTCTGACTTGCTTGTTAAACTGCAATGAAGGCAAACTCCTTCCCCTTTCAAGATCTCCCATTTAGCACACTACCACGCCACTATGCCGATAGGCAATATCATCCTCTATGCTACTCTCAACCGGAACCCCTCAGGTATCACACTGTGGTTTGAGCAGAAATGACAACTGTAACAAGAAATGACATTTTCATGAATTTCTGGTTTTACTCTGGCAAATACTATAGTAAGCAACTGATAACAATGTAAAACTCAGTAGAGGTTGAATAATCACCTACGTTTTGATTTTCCTCTGGCCCTCTAAAAATAGTACACCTGATATTTTTCACTCATGTCTCTTTTTCATAGGCAGGTATCAGGAGACAGCAAAACTAATAAATCCATGTTAAAATACTTGAGTTCTTGTAATATCAAGTTAGATAAGGTTTTGCTTTGAAGCAACATGAATTTGTATTCTGATACTTTCTGTTAAATATATTATGTGTACTGTGTTTCAGCATCAATAATAATACAGCTTTAAATCAAAACCACAATGAGATATCACTTCACTCCAGTGAGAATGGCCTTTATCAAAAAGTCCCCAAACAACAAATGCTGGCGTGGATGCGGAGAGAGAGAAACACTCCTACACTGCTGGTGGGACTGCAAACTAGATCAATCTCTGTGGAAAGCAATATGGAGATACCTCAAAGCGATACAAGTAGATCTACCATTTGATACAGCAATTCCACTACTGGGCATCTACCCAAAAGATCAAAAGTCACTTTATGAAAAAGACACATGCACTCGAATGTTTATAGCAGCACAATTCACAATTGCAAAGCTGTGGAAACAACCCAAGTGCCCATTAATTCATGAGTGGATTAATAAAATGTGGTATATGTATACCATGGAGTATTACTCAGCTTTAAGAAACAATGGTGATATAGCACCTCTTGTATATTCCTGGATACAGCTGGAACCCATTCTACTAAGTGAAGTATCTCAAGAATGGAAAAACCAGCACCACATGTACTCACCAGCAAATTAGTATTAATGGATCAACACCTCAGTGGACATATAGGAGTAACATTTATCTGGTGTCAGGAGGGTGGGAGAGGGGAGGAGGGGATGAGTATACACAACCACAATGAGTAAGATGTTCAACGTTTGGGGGATGGACACGCTTGAAGCTCTTACTTGACGGGGGAGGGGGGCATGGGCAATATATGTAACCTTAACACTTGTACCCCCATAATACACTAAAATAAATATGCAAAAAATAATAATATTGTTTAGAAAGCCACAATGTTATACATGAGTGCATGATTGTTTATTTAATGAAGTATACATTTATATTTACTACATATCCTATATATACTATGCTTGATTCTTGGAAAAGAACTGTCTATACATAGAACAGTCTCTTATTTTCGTCAATAATAAGGCCTTTTGAAAATGATACTTCTAGACTAATAAGCTTTATTAACATTCAAACAATGAAGCAGGAGACCCCTAAGAATCTGATGCTTGTGTTTCTAAAAGACACCAGTCAATCCATGATATATTTTGCATGAAGTCCAGGATCCAGGCTGCCCATCTATAGAAGAGTCTCTGAGAATTGAATCCCATCCCATTTCTTATGGGCTTGGTATGCCTGCCATTTATAATTTCCATTTATTGCTTTCTTAATTGCCTGGGCATGACCTTATATTTTGTAACCTTTTCCTTGTTCTCTTTAGGGCTTTAAATGATTTGCACATATCATCTTTAATTGACACCTCAGTGTGACATCAGCAAAATAGAAAGGATGGATAGCACCATCTACAAAATACTTTCCTTGCAACTGCATTTCTAATACTCTGTAAAACAAATTAGCTGTACATACTTGGTTTTAAGCTTTTCTTAACAATCTTTTCCAGGAGGCTGATTCTAGTCCTCAAATTGGCTAGCACACTGAATCAATAAACAGACTTTTAACTTCAACCTAAAATTTAGCAAATGAGGTTCACACCGGGAACACTTTTCTTTAAGTGAATTTTGATAGTAAGTGACAAAAGTTGAGAAAGTATAAGCCATCTAATATTTTGGAGATAATTGAGATCAAGAGCAGATATTAGCATCATATACATTTAGAGCTCTTAGCAAACTTACAGATCATAGACAAGTTCTCTCTCTCAGTATAGAGGATATTGAAGCCCAGTATTTTCTCAGCATCATAGATCCTAATGGTAGAGTTGGGACAACAACTCAGGTATTGCAATTGCTGATCGATCCCATGTATTTCTCACCACATCAAGTTCTTTTCTTTCAGACCCTAATCTCTTATAAGGCAAACATTAACATATGATTGGCAAACAAACACATGGCACTACTGTGTAATAAGAGAGGGATACCAAATGATTAAGCTGTTTTGTTATATGAAAAGGAGGAAAAGAAGAGGAAGCAGTTCCAGTTCCCAAACAAGTAAGAGATATCAAAGGTAACTTAAATCACACAGTTCCCTCATCCCTTGTTCCCTACTCATGTGATACTTGAATCTCCTCCACTACAGATTTAGTATGTAGTTATCCAAACTATACTTGAATACCTCTGGTGATGGAGAACTTCATATTTTGCAGGAATGTATTTCTATCTGATTTAACCCAAATCAGTTTCCTTCCAAATTCTTTATTTGCAGCAACAGCTTGCAAATTATATAATGTGAAATTAAGATAACTCCTTAATATTTAGACATTTTTATTCTTTTATAATGGGAAAAATATATCAGAATCAGATACAAGGACAAATAATTTATTATCCTTTATGATGAAACCTGCAAACCCAAAAAGTTAATTAATTTTTTCAACTGGTAAGTATTGTAATTCCATTAGGCACTCTATTAGTCTTGTTTGACAACCTTGAAGCATATATATTTGCCATATATATGTATATATGTCAAATAAAATTTAATAAGCATTTAAATAGCATCAGTAGAATTTGGAGCTAAAGCTAAGGTTATTTCCTAACACTGCAATGTCACTTACCTTTAATAGCTTTGAACTAAATAATTATTACTTCAATATAAGAAAAATTCAAGAGTCTTATTTACCTTCTAGTAAAGCAGTAATTTATCTTGAATTATTCAATGGTAAAATAAGATATTCTATAAGAGGTACAGACAGACGAGTGATAAGTGTTATCGTGAATGAAAAACATCTCAAGGCAAAAATGCAGAAGCCATACATAATAGAAAAGGATGTTTATGGAACACAATCAATGACCTTGTGATAAATTCCGTGTCTGAAAGAGAAATGTTCTTAGTG
This sequence comes from Microcebus murinus, assembly GCF_040939455.1. Classification (NCBI taxonomy): domain Eukaryota; kingdom Metazoa; phylum Chordata; class Mammalia; order Primates; family Cheirogaleidae; genus Microcebus; species Microcebus murinus. Next base: position 24,832,612 of record NC_134115.1, read on the forward strand.
GAAGCTTCAACCAGAAACTATCATTTGTCTCTTGTCACTACTAAACTTTCCGTGGATGAGGAGTCAGATTTAACTTTCAGTGCATCAGTTTCATCCTTTGGTCAGCACTGATACACACAGCATCATAAATACGAAGCCTTCAAGTATTTTCTAATAATGCCCTTTATGGCAATATTATTTTTTAATTTTTAACTTATTCCTCCAAATTTATTTTTCTAGGTCTAGATATAAATACACCCTGTAGATGAATTTATAGAAATGCCCTTTCCGTGTATTTGTGTGTACGTATGTACATGTGATGATACATAATACTTCGATAGCATTAATTCACTAGACAATGGTACTCACTACATTGGACTATTGTTCTTGGCTTTAAAAATTAGCAACCCATCATACCTCAAAACAAACAAACAAGCAAACTTATCCCCCTCAAAATAAAACAATAGAATGTGTAGGTATTTTGATAAGCAAAACCAATTTATAGCTAGGAGTATTTTTTGCACCCCAAACTACAGTTAAAGCAAGACCACTCATGATTCCTTCCTATGGTGTAGTAGAGCCAACTCACAACAGCTTACAAGAGGAAATTATTAAATTCTCAGAAATTTGGGGAGCTGGTTGTTGAACACAGTTGTTATTTTAAAAGTTAAAGTGTAGAAATATACAATTAAATGACATATTAAAAGCAAAGGCAAAGAGTGCTCAGAACCCATGATTTCTTAATTATTTTGCTATCTTTCACTTCTGCTTAAGTGCTTGAGGTCATTAATATCTATTATACCTTCATAGTGGAAACACAATGAAGGATTTTTATGCCCCCACACCACTGCCTCCAGGTGTCTGTTGCTAAACATTTATCAGCATACCACTGATTAACTCCCAATATAGAGGAAAGATAGCTTAGTGGATCACAATGCAGGCCTCCAAATATGCGTGCTTTTGTAAATTTTTGTTTAAACTTGTAGTAGCCTAAGTTTCTTCATCTGTAAAATGGTTACAAATATCTTTAAAGCACGTAACACTGTGTCTCTACTGGACCATAAAGTGAGTAGTCAATGTTAATTATAATCACTAGCAACCATGAGATGGAGAGATGAAGTATAGAATAGGCTGTGTTTGATTTAGTTTAAATTCCAAACAATTGGCAAAATAGAAAAATTAGATTTTTTATAATGCAATAATTTCTTCATATGGAATCATTACACCTCAGTGCCCAAGGTAGAAGGAGAAGTCAGTTGCATTCTGAGAAAATTATAGAAAGTTGTGCTTTTGTACTTCTAGAAGATTAACATTTGCTTTCCTAATATTTAATTCTTCATTCTTGGCTATTTTTACTTTGGTAAAAACCTTGTATAGGCCATATGCACACACACACATATATTATTATTAATTCAACCAAATATCCAGCATGATCCAGTGGAAACATTTTGGGATCAGGAAGAACTACACTTTTATATTGATTCTGTTCCAACTTACTGCATCTACCAGGCCAAACCATTTATCTACTCTGGCCTCCAATTTCTCATCATTATCTAGAACAAGTTTGGATTAGCAGCTGAATCAAATTTTTGATAAAATATTTCATAGAAACCCACTATACACAGTTTCGGATAGTGCAGGAGATAATGGACTACATGTATCTATGTCCCTTTCTTTCCCAAATTCCAGAAAAAAATACAAAAATGTAAAGTACATAAAAGGCAATGGAAAATACCAAAAGCAACATCAGCATACTGGAAATTTAGAGAAATTACCACAGTATAGAAAACATATGGGGACAATAACTAGACCACAGAATATCATAGCTAAAAACATGCAGACATCAACTGCACAGATAAGGACACAAAGCTCAGAGGATTCATAGATAAATATGGATACATACATAAATATGATACACAGAATGCTCAAAAACAAACATTTCAATGGAAACCCCATTCAAACAACTGGACCATTTGTAAACTTTCTCTGAGAGTCCCTACAGCTAAATTGTTAACAGTATAGCTCTAAGCATTAACCATTCATTCCTTCATTCATTCATAAGTACCCAAATCATGGTGCATGTATTCATACAATGGAATATTACTCAACAAACTAAAAGAACGAACTTTTGAAATATGCAAGTTTTCAGATGAATCTCAAAGGCATTATGGTGTGTTAAAAAAAAATCAGTCTTAAAGGGTTACACTTTGTGTGATTCCATTTATATAAAATTCATGAAAAGTCAAATCTACAGAGATGCAGATGCAATCAGTGGTTGCCAGGGGTTATGAGAGATGGGAGGGTTTGACCTAAAAGATATAGTAGTTAAAGGGATATTTTTGAGGGGTGATAAAACTATTCTGTATACCATTATGATGGTGGCAACATTAATCCATACATGTGTTAAAATGCACAGAATTATATACCACAAGGAAGAAAAAAGTCAAGTTCACACAAGATGATTTCAAAAAACATAATAAACATATTTAGTTTTTATTTCTCAAATATACTGAGGTATTTTTAGTTATTTAACATTTTATTAACTTAAATGAATTGTAATCAGAAAATACATTTTACAATGAAATCAGTTCATTAGAATTGAGAATTGATAGAGACTTAATTTTATGACCAGAGTATTACCAATAGTTTTAAATATTCTGTGCATATTAAAAGAACATCTATCTATAAATGTTTAATACAGGGACCTAACTCCTTTTATTAGATCAATTTTATTAATTATGCTGATCAATGGCCTTATTGATTTTGTTGCTTGTTGAGAGGAAGTATAATTATTTTTAATATTTTATGCGATGTTATTGTCATACAAAGGTAAAATTGTTAGGTATGTGGCAATTAGAATTTTTTACTATTAGGTAATCCTTTTATTTCTATAATTTTTTACTTTAATTTTTTAAATTTTATACTAAAATATCTGCAGTAGCATTATTTTATTAGTGTTCACATGTATATATTTTTCTAGATTATTTTTTACATTCAACAATTCTGTTTTAAATGGCTTACATAAATAGCATATATTTAGTTTGTTTCTTTCAATCTGCTAATCTTGGCATCTAACTGGAAAATTTAGGCCTTTTATATTCAATGTAATTTTTAATATATTTAGATTTATATCTGCCTTTCTCTATGTGTGTTGATATGCACATTCTCATTTGTTTTTATCTTAATTTTTAACTTTTGTGATTCATCATTAATCATTCCATTTTTCTTCTCTTGTTCAGAATTTATATATTCTGTATCTTTTATTTTAGTGATTACCATTAAAATTGCAATACATATAATTAAATTGTAAAATGTACATATGCTTTGACCCATAAATATTATTATTAATAATTTATTTTCAAAATTAAGAACAAAGATACAATAAAATCATTATAATGTTATTCAGTATGCTGAAAATTGAGAAAAAAAGTTTAAATATTCAATGTCAGGTTGTTGGTTAAAGAAAACTATGCAATAAAGTAATCAGCAGTCATTTAAAGTAATATTTTAAAAGAATAATTAATTAAATAACTATTTTCACAATACAGCATTAAACAAAAGTAGGAAAGGAAAAGCCCAATATAATTTTTTGTGTATGGACACACACACATGTGTTTATATGTACATATGTGAATATACTTATGTCTATAGATGCATTTGTAATATAAAGATCATATGAAAAATATGACTAATAGTAATTATAGCATGGTGGTGAGATTATGAGTAACAAATTTTATTTTGTTTATCAGAATTTTATCTATTCTTATGGGAGTATATTTTTGAAATAACAAAATATAATTACAGAATTAATTAATTTCCAATATTATTAGGAAATTGAGAACACAAAATAGTGTTTACAGTAAGAGTTTAAGTGAAAAAAGTAATTATATCTCTGCCATGAATACAGCAATTTATTTATTTTTATTTATTTATTTTTTTGAGACAGAGTGTCCCTCTGTTGCTCAGGCTAGAGTGCCAGGGCTCAAGCGATCCTCCTACCTCAGCCTTCCAGAGTGCCAGGATTATAGGCAGAAGAGCAATCGGACCTGGCCTAGCAATTTAGAAATTGCTTATGCATATGAAAAATATCTTCTAGAGAATGCAGAAGAATTAAAATAGTTAGCTTGATATGGTTTTCAATTATGTGCTATCATTTTTTTTCTCAAAACAATTGTTTTCTCTCTAATAGAAATAAAAGCATTAACTTCACTGAGAGAGACTGTGATGACAGCCTGAGCAATAAAAGAGGAAATTGTGTAGATCCAGCATAATCCAAGTTCAAATATAGTGTTTTCTCACTGCACAGATCTAGTTGTTTCTGTCAGATAACTGTTATTACTATCATTAGCCAATAAGTAAATCCCTCATAGATGAGCGAGCCAGAGGTTGCCCCTTCCGTCATCTTTGGCTCAGCTTTGCCATTAATCTCAGGAAAGATTCTTCTGTGATCTTTCAGCCCTGCTCATGTGCTGTAACCTTGGGCTACAGGCTCCGCCATTGAACTAAGACCAAGGATTTGATGGTTCTCTCACTGTCTTTGACTTCACGCTGACACAACCATTGTGAATAATTTCACCTGCTGCTACATCGTGAGTTCTTTTTCTGTCATAAGTGTACACACACACAAACATACACAGATGTAAACATACCTAAATCATTCTTGGCATAGAATAAACAAAATCTTTGGGAAATGGGTTTCATATGAAACATCTTTGGTTACTCTTGTGCTTTGAATTCTTGGCATGAGAGATGGTGGTGCAAAAGTAGACTACTTCTAGACTGCTGCTAACATTCTGATTCAAAATATGAATGTTAAAATGAAAAAGAGCTTATTTATGGATTTCCAGTGTATCCTCAGAATTGCCAGTTATTATAAACATTCAGAAACAGTATATCCCAATTTTTCAGTAGAAATTGAGAAGAAATGTACATCAGCTGATTCCACACATTTCTTAACTGGTGAAAAATTATTAAAAACCAAATAAACAAAAAACTAAACATCATCTGTGATGGGTAGACTCCGGGGAGATCCCACTCTTTTCCCATGGCCAGGTATTCAATCTTTTGTGTAGCTCCTTCCCTGTGATGATGAGATTTATGTGTCAATTTGCCTATGCTGTAGTACCCCATTATTTAATCAAACATTAATCTAGGTGCTGTTGTAAAGGTATTTTATTTTATTTATTTATTTATTTGAGACAGAGTCTCACTCTGTTGCCCAGGCTAGAGTATCAACCTAACTCACAGCAACCTCAAACTCCTAGGCTCAAGCAATCCTTCTGCCTCATCCTCCATGCCTGGCTAATTTTTTCTATATATTTTTATTTGGCCAATTAATTTCTTTCTATTTTCAGTAGAGATGGGATCTCGCTCTTGTTCAGGCTGGTCTTGAACTTCTGACCTCTAGCGATCTGCCAACCTCGGCCTCCCAGAGTGCTAGGATTACAGGCATGAGCCACCACGCAGGGCCAAAGGTATTTTATAGATGTGGTTAAAGTCTGTAATCAGATGGCTTTGAGTAAAGGAGATTACTCTGGACAATCTGGGCAGCCCTCATTCAATCGATTGACCATGAAGAGCTGGGTGGGGAAACAGTGGCTTTCTAGGTGCTTAAGTGTGGACTTTTGACTAAACCCAAATTTTAGAAAACAAATCGTTTTATTTTCATTAATACACTTTTGTTCATCTTTTTATATTTTTATTTTATTTTGAAAACAAATCTATTTAAGATATCATAGAAGAAAATGTTTCAATGAAATAATCCTTCCAGATTGACTGGAACAATTAGAATGTTAGTAAACCATAATAGGTAAATTGATGGCTGCTATGCTCACAATTTAGTTCTATAATAACATTCTCCCCCACCCCTCCACTGGTGCCACTACCACAAGGCTGGTCGGCGAGAGTGTATGGTGGTCGAGTACACCAATTTATTATCAGCTTTTGACAATGGTGCAATGTGTTTCTGTTTGAAGTGGAATGTGTAAATAGTTGCACAGCTTGAAAGTATTTTTTAATTCTGTCTGTTTAACAGCCCATCATGTCAATGAAGGCCAAGAAACCCTGAAGGAAGAAAACAGATTTTTTTAATGAGGATTGGGAATTATATTATCTTGTTTCTGCTAAAGATAAAATGATTTGCTTGCTTTGTGATAGTTGCAATATCAACACTAAAGAAATCCAATGCTCATCAGCATTATAACACTTATATGGACCACAGATATTTTAAATTAGAGAGAGAGGCATGAAAGATTATATTGGAGAAATTAAAAGATGAAAAGTTAAAGCAAAGACAATTCTTTCAAGCAGTAATAAGACCTGCAGATAATGTCATGAAAGCAACTTATGAAGTAGCTTATGTACTCAGGAAAAAAGGAAAGCCATACAGTGATGCAGAAATTGTGAAAGAATGAATTTTCAAAATTGTAGGATGCTTAGACTCTGATAACATTTCAAAGTACAAACAACTGCCTCTTCATGCAATACTTCAAATGGAAAAAATATATTATTTAATTGCTTTGGATGAATCAGCTGACACTACTGACTCATTGCAAGTTTTATACCTCATAGTGGAAAATTTTCTTTGCCACAAAGAGTTACTTTGGACACTCTTGAGACTAAAACACAAGGAATAGATATCTTCAACAACTTTCAAGATGGATGTCCTAAAGTTGGACTGAATTTGGTAAATTTAGGGAATGTATGTACAGATGGTGCACCTTCCATGATAGGAAAACATGAAGGATTTATTGCATAGATAATAAAGTATTAACAGATCCAGATGCTCTCATTTCTTTGTATCTTGCATCAGCAAAATCTCTATGCTGAAGCTACCATATTAAGTGGCACTTTGCTATAAGTATTGTTAACTATATTTGTGCAAATGCTGCATGACACTGTCAGTTTTGTAGCATGCTAACGTTGAACAATGAGGTATGCAGTGTGGATTTCCTGCATCATTCTAAAGAGCTTTGGCTATCGCAGGGGCAGGTGTTAGCCAAAGTTTTATCTCTGTGAGCATAGATAGTTAAATTTTATGAAGAACAGCATCAACAACATGAATTATTGAAAGAAGATTTCTATAGGAATGCAGCATTTCTGTCTGATATCATGTCAAATCAAAATGACTGGAATACTTCTTTGCAAGGTAAAACTAATTCTATATATGATATGTGGCAAAAAATCCAACCATTTTGAAAAAAGCTTTTCTTAAAACAGTTCTTCAAATAGAAATTTCAAATGAGCATTTTACCCAGTTTGCAAAGGTCATTGATGACCAGGATGTTACATATTAATCATTTGAAGAATATGCAGCTGTTATAGCCCTATCAGTTGGAGAGCACAAAGTTCACTGATTTTGAGAATCATGACATCACACCTAAATTAGCATTTTAGCCTCACCTAGTTGATATCACCAAGGAACCTAAAGAACTACAGATGAAATTGATTGAACTCTCAATAGATGACATTTTAAAATCATCATTTGATGCTTAGAAAGATCCAATTGAAAAATGGAAAAATGTAGTAGAATATCCACACCTTCAGCAACATGTTTGAAAAATGCTTTCTTGCTTTTCTACCACTTATTGCTGTGAATCTACATTCTCCTAACAAACCCAAATCAAGATGCCCTTAAGATCACAAATGACTGATACCCATCTAGAGAACCAACTGAAACTGTGAATCTCCATGCTGCAACCAAATATTCAAATGCTTTCCAATGAAAAACAGACACAACAAAGTTATTAAACAGGTAACTTTAAAATTAAGAAATAGTTTTCATTTTTTGAAATTATTAAGTACATAGTAGTTAGATTTTGACAAAATAATGTACACTTTTAAGTATATCAAAATCTATGTTTCTATATGATAGTAACCATGGATTTGAAGCAAAAATAACTAATTTTGTATCTCATGTACACCTCATACTCATTGTGGACCTTCAGCTTCATTTAATGCCCTCAGTTGCTTTTTTTAATTAAAAAAAATAAGTAACATAACACTACTTATAATAATTATTGAAAATAATGTATTTTAAAGCATTTTTACAACTGTCAATGATACAAAAAAGAATTGTGGGATGATTATACTTTGTGATATTGACATTGTTGTTTTTTCATCCTTAATTGAATTGTTATTTCTCCCCTTAATTTCTCAAAGGTGATCTGTGTTCTCTTATAAGTGCTTGGTGTTTGTTCCATAGCAGAAACCGGGAATTGACTTCAGAAACTTATATGCCTTTTTCTTCCCTGGAAAGAATGGCTGGTGCCAAGAAAAAGAGCAGCATAAACATAAAAGTTTATGAATCCCTCTAAAATTTCACTCCCTGACAAACTTAAGGGAGATCTCAGTACTCAGTAATATTGCTGCATGACTCTCCTAGGAAGATTGGGTCCAGGCACCTGGGGCCCCAACCCCAACTAAAGCTTCATGCCTAAGTGTGACGCAGATGCAATGGAGAAGCCCACCTTCAGGGACCACTCAGGCTTGGACAATGGGCATAATAGTAGAGATCAGAGAGCCTTACTAAATATTCTACCATGTTTAAATCCCCTCTACTCTTTGCATAACCAAGAATGTGAGAATGAGCATTAAAAAAAGACTGACACTAAATTTTGTATCAGCTCAGCAAGACATAAAATCAAATATGGATGCTTTTTGACTTTTGAAAAATAACATTTAGGCCAGGTGTGGTGGCTCACGCCTGTAATCCTAGCACTCTGGGAGGCCATGGCGGGAGGAATGCTCAAGGTCAAGAGTTTGAAAGCAGCTTGAGCAAGAGTGAGACCCCGTCTCTACTAAAAATAGAAAGAAATTAATTGGCCAACTAAAAATATATAGACAAATTAGCCGGGCCTGGTGGCGCATACCTGTAATCCCAGCTACTCAGGAGGCTGGGGTAGGAGGATTGCTTGAGCTCAAGCATTTGAGGTTGCTGTGAGCTAGGCTGACACCACAGCAACAGCCCGGGCAACAGAGTGAGACTCTATCTCAGAAAAAAAATAAATAAATAAATAACATGTTACAATTAACTTTAGGCATAAAATTTGCACTTGCTTCACAAGAAAATATTATTGCATGTTATCATGTTATAGGAACTTAAAGAAAATGTTCCCAAAGTCTACAGTGTGCCTGCTATAGGTTCACCAGGGGTCAACAAAAGATTACTGTGACTACCACCAAGAATGTATACATAAATTTTCATTCTCTTTCCACTATACAATGTTACTCTCGAAATTTCAAGGAAAAAGGATATGGAATAATTTTTATCATAACTTACAGATTGTCTATGACATTCTGAGAGCAGTCTTTATATTAGATGCCTTTCACATATACCTGAGAGCCCAGTGATATACCTTCAAAGGTATAAGTTAGGGCAAGAGAAATGGACATCCAAAAAATTCATGTCAAAAAATAATAGACAAAAAAAAAATAATAGACAATTAGCAGGCAAAAACTCAGCCAAATGTTAAAAGCCTCTGCAAGTTCAATATTTCCATGACTCTGTGAGATGATAGGAGAAATTTACTAAGCTTTTTGTTATTAGCCATGAATGATCAGGGTAGTTTTAAGAATACATTTCAACAAGGCAACTTAAAATTTTTCAGTCACTTTTTTGACACTATCTTAAAAAGTAGAAGTCTCTGGACACATGTGTATATTAATAGAAGTGGCATCTATCTCTCTGTCTATCCACATAGTACATGTAGATACGCATTTGAATGCCTCATGTATTAATCAATATTGCCTGATTTAGCTATATGTCTCTTTGATCAGTAGACATTAAATATTGACATGCATATGATTTGACCAAATTGCATTTTTTGAAAAGCAAATATTAATGTGTAAGTGGATTATATGCCACCCAATAAAATGACCTTTGTCTCCTAACCTACTTGTAAAGTTAATGAAGGGGCATTTTACAAATTAAAAATAAAGGAATATCTTCTTGAAGACAAGACAGATACCTCTTCAAACTGAAGAAACACCAAAAGAAACTCAATTAAAACAATATATAGGTTCTGGTTAGTTGCAATATGTTGGACTGACATGGAAACCTCGAGTATTTTTGTCACTTCTTTTAACAGCTGCCCTGTAAAAAGTTAGCCCTGCAAGTTACCCGTTGTGCTTATGCTTCACATGGGCATTGTCATGACTTAGAAAATTAAGCACTTGGTGTAATTTTATAAACTCTTGAAAGACTATTAGAGTACCCTTTAGCATGAAAGTTCTTAATTTATAAACTCCTATATATTTTCAAAGTGCTTTCAAGCCCATCTCGCCTGAATCTTAGAACAACCTTGTGAAGACAGCAGATAGGGAAAATTATCAGTACTTTGAAAAGGCAACTAAAAACTCAAGGCACAAGTATGGGAAGTGACTTAAAAATCATGGAATTCAGAATTTGCTTCATGTGTTAGTGGATCTACTTTACTGTTCAAAAGATTGTGAAAATGTGCTTTTTCAAAATCTTTGGCATTTTTAGATGTCAAAATAATACCTGAAGCAATAAAAACAACCTTCAAGCATAGAAAATAAAACCTACCAATCTCCAAATTGATATGGAATGACATTAAGCTCATAAATATGTCTCTTACAGACAAAAATTATATCAAATTGTCACACTTTTAGACAAATGTTAAAGATGTATGATTTCCCACTTAGCATATTTAATGTTCTGTACAGAAAGCCTGAGTTTAGCATATTCCTTTGCCCTAAACCAGTAAATATCCACAAAAATATTGATTCATTCTGAAAGTAGTAAACAAAGATCTTACCTCTCTGTACATATACTTGATTTCATAACCATTGAAGTTTTGCCTATCCAATAATTATTTATTTAGTTACTCTCCTTATAATTTACATCCAGCAGAAGACATTGGATTAGTTATTTGCACATTTTTGATTAATTTGATACTTTTACTTTTTTTTTTTACTCCTATTTGGGATTCTGAAGAGGTAAGAAAACTTTAAGTTTAATCCAATCAATTTCAGATCTACCCCAGAAAATACATACTCAGCAGAGGACTTAACTAAAATAAATACATGGGTGAATTCAATTGAAAATGAATGTTGATATCTTCATTGTATCCAAATCATGGATATAGAAATCTTGATAATATGTACAATAAAGAGCTTAGTCAGTAGAAATAAACCAAATCTATGTTTTCATTAATATTCTTTGTAATAGATGAAAACAACTCAAGTGTCCATAAACCATGGAATAGATTAATAAATTTTGTAATTTTCATTCAACTGAATATGATATTCCTTGAAATTTATGTTATTGCTTCTGTTGTTTCGCAGCCAAAATTCAAAGCCAGGAAACCATGCTTCCAGTCTGAGCTTTTAGCCATCACTACACCAAATTTCTGAAAGTATCCTCCATCTATATCCTGATTCTGAACAATAGGGTACCAAGTCTTTGTGTGTTTCCATCCAACCTCTGTCTGCCACGTGAAGAATGGCAACCAGACAGAATAAATGGACTCAATCTTGAAGACTACATCCTGTGCTATACATGCATATCTTTTACAGAATTTTTAAGTGTTTAATTCTGATGGTGGATGCATGGATGAGAGTATTCATGAACTACCCTGTCCTACCAGAACCTACTACCCTTTAGCAAAGCTTTCCCCACTACCTTCTCATACAACCATAGTGGTTATGAATATGTGAAAAGCCACAGACAGTATGAATTATTATCCCCTCTAAATGACTGTCCTTTCTTTGATTCTTTAAATGATTCCAAAATATCTAGGCAGTGAATGAATTATAAAAGCAACAGGTGGATGTTTCTGATGGATTATACCAATTCCCTGCACCTGCCTCTGTTTCTCTGTGCTGGCTGTGCTTGCTCCCATTCCCAAACAACCTTGACCCTATTCCAGAATTCTGTGTCTGTCGTCAACCTCAAGGCAACCTCTGGCCCTAAAGCCTTACCATTACTATAGTCGGAAATTGTAGGAATGGAAGAAAATTCAGATCATTGACCTCAATCAATTACATTCTCTTCTTCACTTTTATATTCTGACATTTCAAGCTAGTTGATGAATGCTCTAACTTTGGATCAAAAATTAACCAGTATGTGAGTCACAAGATTTTTCATAACATTCTCTCTTTTCTTTCAGAGAAAATTATCAACGGGTCCTGGTTAGCTGTTTATTAGCCTCTAGACTGCAGCCTCTCTGAAGCTCACCTTAAAATGGGTCTGGTGCAAAACTGCTTTTGGCATTTATGATATCTCAGGCTTGAAGGATCATAGGACTTTTTTTTTTTCCTGTTGCTGTTTCCCACCAAAAAAGATACATCTAGTAACCTAAGGCTGAATAATATTAATAGAGTTTCTCAATGTCACTCTTCTTAGTGATGGTTATGATACAGTTGGAATGTTTTTCACAAAGTTTTAGGCCTGCCTGTAGATGCCTCTTAAATCAGTAGCAAGAAAGTCATATAAGCTATAATTCCAGGCCTCTCAATTCTTGTTTTCATGTCTTTGCAAGGGACTCGTTATCTTTGTACTTTTTAAGAGTTTTATTAGGGGTAGGAAGTCTAATCTTTCATATGCTTTTCAAATGTTAACCTGATACAAAATTTGTATTTCATAACCAAACTTCACCCAGGGAGGCAAGAGGGAGCAGTCACTGTGAACCACTCCCCCGGCACATAAATTCCACTCCCACTGTTACAAACACAGAAATGTGCATGACTTTGGAGGTTGCCAACACTCAATGACCTGCTTTGCAGGTTTACTATCCAGACCTGGCCTTTCTATAATAGTTACTTAATGCTCGGATTGGAATATACTGAAACTTCTGTCTTTGCTACTCCTATCTCCCCTAAGTAGTTCATCCTGCCCTGTCCAGTTGAGAACTTACACTCTCACACAGAGTAGTTGATTGGGAAGTGTTTAGACAAGTAAGAAGTATATAGCCAAGCTACCTCAATGACTGAGAGGACACACATAGCAAAATATTATGGATCATGCCCACTATCCACACTCAAACCACCACATGACACATCTCAAGGGCCATGAATGTACATTTTCCTTGTTCTAAAGAATAAGAGAGAGTGGGTAGACTATGGACTCTCTGTACTGTTTAATAACCACATTTTGTGTTAACATAAGGTTGTATTAGTTTGCTGTAATTGCCATTACAAAATGTCACAAAATTGCATAGCTTAAAAAAGATAATTTTTATTGTTTCACAATTTTGGAAGCTAAAAGTCTGAAATCATGGTGTTGGAAGGATTGGTTCCTTCTAATGGCTCTAAATTAAGAATATGTTCTGTTCCATTCCTCTTTCCTGGGCTTGTAGATAGCTGTCTTCTCCCTATATCTGTCTATTTGCATCATCTTTCTTCTATGTATATATGTCTCTGTTTAAATTGTAGCTTGTTGTAAGGACACAAATTATATTGGATTAAGGACCACTCTAATGACCTCATTTTAACTTGATTAGCTCTGTAAAGACCCTGTCCCACAAATATGGTCAAAATCCCAGGATATTGGGGACTATAAATATTACATTTGAGGGGACACGATACTACCCATAAGAAAGAGTATGGAATAATTTAGACATGGCCCCCCCCATACACATGTACACACAGAGTCTATTGATATTAATGTAAAAAAACTGATACTACTCTTGAGTCAGTTGGGCCAATCATTTGTCTCACCCCAGGCCAGAAATTTAATCTGCATTAAAATGTACAGATAGACTAGGGAAGTATTAATATTTTCCTGATTGACAGCCATTAAAAATAGAAAAAGTTACACAATCACTAAAGTTATTTGACCTTATACCGCTGATATTTTAGAGTGTAAAACTCTAGATTGAGAGTTGGGGCCCCTAACAGTAGAAAGCTAGAAGATATTATTGATTAAGATAATTCTTCCACCTTTTTACTGAATAGTATTGCTACTGTCTGATTCTCATGTTGTAACTCATGTTTCTAAAGCATCATCTGTCCCTCTTCATATACTGAATACAGCTTAGAGCCCTTAATAGCAGAAGTATAAAAGTTCTATGGAAGTATAAAACATGCCTAGGTACGTAGGATATTTCTTACTTTTTGTGTTTCCTGATTATTTTATATTTGAATGGATGGCTTTAGAAACTAAATATGAACTAATCTCCATTGTGCATGTCATTAGAAAGAACTGAAGAGTTTAGCCAGTCAACTTCCACCTTTGCACTAAATACAGATGTCTCCTTGATATTCAAATTAACCCTGAAGATTAAGTCCCTTTATGTCAATGCTTTGCAATTTTGTTTTATGCCTCTTTGTCTTTCACATGCTTAGTACATATGCATAAGTCATATCAATCAATAGGGTAAGGAGACATGTCCCAAGGAGTGACTGAGAATCGATTTTCAATATAGTGGTAGTAACATCTCATGAATCCAAGTATTAACTATCATCATCTAGATGAGGGAAGTACAATAGTCAACCTTGCTTTGCTGTTTATATTCAGTGCTCTAAGTATGTAATTATGCACACCCTACCTGATTCTGAAAAATGATTTGAGATAGTCCATACAATGAACTCAATCCAACAATATAAAGGTAGCCTGAAGAAATTGGAATAAAGTAAAAGAAAGATTAGTAAAATAATATATCTACAACTGTGTTCACTCTGTAAAATACATAACAACAATACATTATACTAAAGAAGGATTTAATCCACACATTATAAAGGATGAATTATCATTAGACTATCAGGCAATGTAGTTCTACACTACAGAAAAGAACATGTAATTACAGTATATTGATAAATGTTATAAATGCATTATATAAACTTTAATACTTTTCATGATTACAAATTTTAAAAACACTAGTTATAGAAGGAATTTTCTTGACACAATAAATCCTTCATACTTAAAGACATCATATATAATGGAGAAAATATACGACATTCCATCCCTTGCCAATTGCTCTTTTGTTTTACTTACTTCTCTGGGTTGTCAGAAATTCCACATCTGGAATATTTTCTCTAGTTTGTTTTACAAGCTTTGAACTCATGACTCATTGACACCATCCAATCAATAATAGTCTCACTTTTGGCAATGTCTGTCTCTTTTTGAGGCTAGCCTTTATATGCCTTCCAAGGAGATAATTAGCTAATAAAGAAAACTACAATTTGCAAATAGGAAAACTGAAGATTTATGAAAATTTGAAGTTTTAATTGATTCAAACAATTAACTCCTTGTTTGTAACTATCTTCATGGTTGGGTGTGCAATTTTCATAAAGATTTTACATTCTTGTTTTTATGTGAATATGAATGTTTGATATATGTACATACGTGTATTATATGTATAATATCTAGAAAGACATTTCTCCACACTAAATATATGTTATTCTCAAATGATGCTTATGAGTACTTGGTTTGAGTTTTATTGTCAGAACATAATTGGAGGTATTAAGAATACAGATTCTGTAAGATATTTCTAACAAAAATATTGATCATATTGATCATGACCATATACATATATGTATAAAAGATATATATACACATATATAATCTATATAAAAGAAATTTGGGAAAGAGGAAGATATAAATAGGAAAAATAGGAAAATTTGGAGTCCTTAAGATTACAAAACAACAGTGATAGTTCTTAATATAGTTTCTCATAACTGTTGCAATAACTAGATCAATGGTTCTCAACCAGGGCTATACATCATGGTTAACATTAGAAGATTTTTTTGATATTTTGTTTTAGTATTTTGTGTGTGTATGTGTTTGAATGCCTTCCTTTCTTTTTTCTTTTTCTTTTTCTAGAGGCTTTCATACCTCACCCTATAATTACTGAATCAGAATCTCAAAAAATCAGAATTACTTATAATTCTAAGTAGTTAAAATTGCTCAGAGTTTCTAGTATTCTTTTAAGATACATATAGCAACGCAAATAGGTGTTAAAATACATTAAGCAAAAGCAAATCTTAGGCACAATTTAATCTAAATAAATGTTTCAAAACAAATATAAAAACAGCTCTCTATTTTTTAAATGAAACTCATATCAAAAGAAATATAACAAACTAGGTGATTATGATGATGGGTTGAGAATGGGCCTCAGAATTAGAGAACAGAGAGGAGAAATGACATAAAGTAAAATAATAGAGAAATCTTGCATGAATTTATATTTGTGGTAAAAACTAAGTCATTCACTGAAACAATTTCCTTTTACTGGACACAAAGGAAGACTGAAGACCCCATGTAAGTATGCTAGAGTCATGTGAGTTCTAGGCAATGAAAAGTGGTAGAAGCGACATATAGCATTTTAGGCCTGATCATTACATCTTATGTGTGATCACCCTATTGTTCTCTTTTTCTTTTCTTGTGAGTTAATCCACATCACAAGATGATAAGATCCCAGAGACCTGAGTCATCAGTCAGAGAAAAGCTACCACGTAGAGCCTGCCTGACTCATACTGAACTGTGACATGGGTGAAAATTAATCATTTAGGCTGAGAAGCTAATGAGATATTTTGTTGTTGGACTGGCCATCGCTAATCACTCTAACAAAATGATGATGGTGTGCCATGCAATAAAGAATATAATTAAATATGATTTCTGTTTCTCTGAAGAAAAATATTTATAAAAACAAAGATGATGAGAAAAATAATTTACATATTAGTCTTTTACAAAGGCACCATGGAAACCAATGTTTGTATGTACTATTGTAAGGGCAAAAAATAGAGAAAAAAAGTCTATTTTAAAAGATTTTTTTTTAAATTTAAAGAATTATTTTATTTTATTTTAATTTTATAATTTTATTTTTTTTCTCAAATTCTGTGGGTACAAATATTGTTAGGGTTACATACAGGTTCAAATTCTGGCCATATTAGAGAAACTGGTACCAGACATCCCCTCATGCTATAAACAAACTGAAAATTGTATGACATAAATGAAACAGTTGTTTTCAGTAATTGGAAAACAGGCAACACAAGACTGTGATAGCTGAGGGAAGAAAAGAAAGAGGTGAGAGCTGTGGTCACCTCAATTTTGTGTCTAAAAGCACTTTCTGGATGATGGCACTGGGAAGAGAAACCCAAGGAGAATAGACTTGTCTCTTTGGATGGAGGAAACAGAAATTGTTGTTGGGAATATCAACCTCCCGCTGGTCTGTGCAAGGCAGAGTACTGCAGAGAATGGAGCCAAGCAGAGAATGAGCACCAGTAATCTACTTAGGGATAACTTTGACTTTTTGGCTACATATTAAATTGTACATATATAGGATTAAATTCCATCAGGCCATCAGACTAGGCAAGAAGAAGAAGAAAAATAAAAACTTCTGAGGAGTTTTGAGCTCAATAAATTTGAAGATAACACAGACTTGGGAGTCATTTGAGTCCCAACCACTCAAAATGAGTGAATCTTGTGAGATATCTGAGGTATTCAGGGGAGGCATGGAAAAGGTAGGTGATTATCTAGAGTAAACTAACTTAGAGTAAAAGCTAATCTAGTGTAAACTTTGTTCTACACTTGCCCTAACAAAGCTCAAAAAAAGTGTCAAATGTACTATAGTAGTCAAGTTTAAAATGTACTTTATCCCCAAATGCTACAGATTCAATCAATCTCAATCAAATTCCCAGAAGACATTTCTTTGTTATTTTTTTTTTTAGACAATCTCATTCTGTTGCCCCCATGCTAGAGTGCCATGGCGCCAGCCTAGCTCACAGTAACCTCAAACTCCTGGGTTCAAGTGATCCTCTGGCTTCAGCCTCCTAAGTAGCTGGAACTATAGGCATGCAGCACCATGCCCGGATAATTTTTTTATGTTTTCGGTAGAGATGGGGTCTCGCTCTTGCTCGGGCTGGTCTTGAACTCCTGAGCTCAAACGATCTGTCCTCCTTGGCCTCCCAGAGACAAGACATTTTGTAGCAACTGAAAAATATATTCTAAATACATGTGGAAATGCAAAGAACTTAGAATAACAAAAGTAACTTTGAAAAAGGAGAGCAAATTTGGAAGTTTTGCACCACTTGATTTCAAAATGTATTATAAAGGTCAATAGTCATGATAGTGGAGCATTGGCATAAAGATAGACACATAAGTGAATGGAATAGAAGAGAGCGTCCAGAAATAGATACACATACATGTTGGCTTTTGACACAGTTACCAAGGCAATTAAATGAGGCATAAAGGTAATCTTTTCAACAACTTGTACTAGAAATAAGGGATAACCACATACAGATAATAAATACAGCTTCTTTCTTTACTTCACATCATACACAAAACCATCATAAATCTAAATGTAAAGGCTGAAACTATAAAACTTGTAGAAGAAAACAGGAAAATCTTATTGATTTTCTGTTGGACAGAGATTTCTTAGCTTGGATGAAAAAAGGAAACAATAAAAGAAAAAAAATGACAAATTGAATTTTTTCAAAACCAGAGACTTTTGTTCTGAAAAAAAAATACCGATAAAAAAATAAAAGACAACCCATAGTCTGGGAGAAAGTAATTGCAAAACATACAGCCCAAAAAGGACTTATATCTAGAACATATCAAGAATCCTGATACAGTATTAAGAAGATAAACAAGCACATTTAAAATAGTCAAAAGATTTGAAAGGCATGTCACCCAAAAGATATGCACATGCAAAATAAACATAAAATATGTTCAATAGTATTAGTCATTAGGGAAATGTTAATTAAAGACACAATATGATAATACATAATTGCTAGAATGACTAAGGCTAAAAAGACTGACAATACCAAATATCAGTGAGAATGTGGATCTATGGGAACTCTTAAACATTGTTGACGGGAATATAAAATGGGTCTACCACTTTGAGAAATATTTTGAGAGTTTAAGTTATGTATAAACCTACCAATTCCAAGCAATATGACCAAACAATTCTAAGAAATATAATAACATATGTCTACCCAATGTCATGTACCTCAATTTTCAAAGACTTTATTTGTAATAGTGAAAAACAGGAAATAATCCAAATATTTATCATTTTCTTAATGGATAAACAAATTGTTGAAGATCCATACAATGAATTATATCCATTATCTACTCAATAAAAAGGGATTAGAGAAATAAAGGAATGAACTATTGATATACACAATATTGCAAATGAATTTCAAAGCATTATGCTAAGTGAAGAAATCCAGGTACAAAAGACTACATATTATATAATTCCATTTATATAAAATACTAGGACAGATAAAACTGTAGTGACAAAAAGCAGATTAATTTTTGCAGAGGCAAGCAAATGGGAGGAGGGGATTGAATATAATAAGGCATGAAAGAATTTTGGGGAGTGATGAGAATATGATTTATGACATTTGTGATGATGTTTATACAACTATAGACATTTGTCAAAACTTATCAAATTATATGATTAAAATTGGTGAATTTTATTGCATTGCAGTAAATTGTAAATTATACTTCAATAAAGCTATCCTCCCCGATAAAAAATGCAGATGTTTGCAGATAAATAAAAGCTGAGCTAATTCTTCTTTTGCAGAACTACACTACAAGAATATTAAGTGAAGTTTTTCAGACAAAATAAAAATGATTAAGAAATGGACACCCAGATCTACACAGAATAATGAAAAAAAAAATGGAAAAGTATTTTATATTTACTTATCATAAATAGAAATGGTAAATGTATGGATAAAAATAAAATATTTTTTCCATTTTTTTTTACTTCTTTCAAAGATTCTAATTTGTTTTAAAGCAAAGGTAATAGCTATTCACTTGAGGATTATAACACATGAAGAAGTAAAATGTATGACAACAATAATAATAAATGGAATAGAAAAATGAAAGTATACTGATAAGGTTCTTATATTTTTAATTGTGCTATAATATTATTTAAAGATAGACTGTGATGAGTCAAAGATAAAGTTTTTTTTAAGTTATATAGCTGCTACTAGTGCCAATAGTGGAGATAAAACAGAAAACTAAAAAATTCTCAGCACAAAATGAAGCTGAAATAGACAAAAAAAGAGCAAAGCAGAGATAGGTCAAATAGAAAACAAACTACACAATGACATACTTACATCTAATCTTATTTATAATTAAATCAAATACAAATTATCTAAAGAATATTATGCTTTCTATATGAATTTGCTTGAAATAAATTTGTTTATAAGTAAGTGAACCCCACTATTTAAGCTCCTATTGTTCAAGGGTCAGCTGTATGTGCTTTTTACAACAATACACCCTCTATGAAGAGGTAAAGAATAGTTAAAATCTAAAGGATGAATAAAAAGATATAATGTGAACAATAATTTTAAAAGAACTAAGGTGGTTATATTAACAACAAGTTAAGTACTTCAGTATAAATAATATTATGAAAAACATTTCAAAATGAATAGGAAAAATTCAGAAAGTATTGATAACAATTCTAAAATACATACATTTTATAAGAGATATTCAAAATTCATGAAGCAAATACTGACAGAGTTGAAAAATACATAAACTCGCAATTATGAGATTTCAACACACCTCTCAATTTTTAAACATATTAAGAATATTGAACACTTGAGCAACACTATTAACCAAATTGGTATTTTAGAACATTAAACTCAATAACAAAATATACATTTTATTAACTGGACATAGATTGTTTACTAAGAGAGACCATACTGGGAATGAATTTAAATACATTAAAATCATAGTGTTACCTGGCCATAATAAAATTATATTTAAAAACAATAACATAAAGATAATTTGGAAAATCTCCAAATATTTGACAATTACATAAAATACTTCTAAATAACTTAAGAAGAAGAATCAAGAAGAAATCACAAGGCGTGTTAGAACACATTTTAAACTGAATGAATACATGATACAATGTATTCAACAATGATACAACCCTGATCAACCAAAATGTGTGTGATACAATTAAAACAGTCCTTACAGGAAAATATATAGTTGTAAATACTTATAGTGCAAAATAAGAAAAATCTAAAATGAATGTTTTTAATTCCTCTTTTGGTAATGGCTGATTAGTTCTTATTGGACCTATTATTGAACAGATAACAACTATAAACTATAGAGAAAAAAAGTCTTAAAAACCAAAAAAAAAAAAAAAAACACCAAACAAACAACAAAAACAAATGCACAACTATTTGATAGCACCAGAGACTGACCATAAGCAGGCAGATGTTATGGGTGAGTCCACACTTACTGGAAAGAAACAATACTGGGTAAGCTTCCTGGTTTCACTACTTTGAGCCTGAGGGCAGATACTGCTGCACCTAAATTATGGAAGTGATAAATCTTCCTTATTGGATTGATGGGTCAGAGAGCAGAGGGCAAAGATGGGCCAACCACACAGAAGGAAGGTAGAGTGAGGGGGAAAATCTCCAAAAGGGGAGATAAGGAAGAAACACTATATTATACCTAAATAACTGGCTGAACTCTAACCAAAATACATGGATAAGAGTACAAAGAAATACAGCAGAATCCAGAATCTCTACAATGTATAGGATATAAATCCAAAGTACTCAAATTTCAAAGAAACATAAACATGCCACACTCAAGAGAAAAACAATCAGTGGAGACAAAACTAAAGATGCCCAAGATATTGTTGGAATTAGCAGCAAAGATTTTAAAGTTGTAATCATCTTTAAGGATCTATAGAAATATGTTGATAAAGAATGAAAGATAGTGCCAGCAAAGGAATAAAAACTTTAGAACATAGAATAGAATAGATAGAATAGAATAGAAACATAAAAGAACAAATAAAAGTTTGGAAATGAAAAATACAATATCTGAAAAGTTTTACCAAATGGGATTAACAACATACAGAAGATGACCAAAATTATAATGTATGAACTGAAAAATAGATCAATAGAAATAACCTATACTGGGTAACAGAGACAATAAAACAAAGAAAATGAACAGAGACTCAGGAACTTGTTCAACAATATAAAATGATCTGATGTAATTGTAATTGAAATCCCTGAAAAGAAAAACATAACTGGGCAAAATGAATATATGAAAAAATTTGGTTTAAAATTTCTTTAATTTGGTGAAAAGCATAAATTTATAGATTTATAAAGCTCAATGAAACCCAAGCTTGATAAATATAAACAAAGCCACACCTAATCACATACAGCCAAACTGCTGAAAACCAGTAATAGAAAGCCTTGCAAGCAACCACAGAAAAACAACACATTATGTGCAGAAAAACAAAATTTGCTTGAGTTCAGTCAAGGTAACTGATATATCTGCACCATGTAACACGGAGCTTATAGCACATCAGGTACTTAGTAAATATTTACTGAATATGTAAGTGATTTATTATGTTCAAATAAAGCAAAACTTATTTGTTAAGTCAGTATAGTGTAAACACCACTATACTTGGGGTAAAAGAGCTTCATTTAAACTTCACATCTACCATCGATTAGCTGAGCGATTCTGAATAAGAGTTTTTGTCTCTACAAGCTTCAACACCTCATATTTAAAATTGAATAATTAATTATTCTACAAGGTTAGTGTGAAGATTACATAAGACAGTCCATGCGAAAATGCCTGGGTTTTGACATACAGTAGATAATATTATAATATTATATTTCGTTAAGCCTAAATATTTCTTAATTATATTTCATGTTGTTTTTCCTCCTAAAGATATACTGCTTAATTCCTGAAAGAAAAGGCTGTATCTGATATGCTGTTTTTGCACACAAACACTTTATGGACTATAAAGAATTGCCCAATGTAAAGGCAAATAACTTGTGAGATTTGCAAAATGACTTCAATCCTGCCATATACTTTCTTGATCTCTAGCATGGTGATAGAAATTTTAGTTTAATGCTTCTAATTATTAAGTTTTTACAATTGGCCACCTACTAGATTTTCCTGAAATGGACCAATTTATCAGAAGTAGCTCTGGAAAAAAAAAAGTACCTCTTATATTAAGATTCCTAATTTCTAATAAATAAACTGAAATATTTACCTCTAAATAGTACTATCATTTTTAACATTTGTACCTTAATAAAATTTGATGGTTTAATAGTTTTAAGCTACTATATTATAATGTTTAGCGCTACTCCCATTACATATATTAACAGGATTTACTGAAAGCATATCAAATACACACAAATGTATATTTTTTGTCTAGTAAAATTAAACTTGGTGGAGGTATATTAGTATCAATATTTTTGTTATATTTTAACATAGAAAACAACAAACATAAAGGCAAGTACATGGAAAAATGCTTTGCTCTGTCTGTGAACTAACATTTCCAAAAGAGATTTCTTACTTGACAATGTTTCTGAAACAAATTATAACCCCCCACAAAAATGAGGAGGGTCAAAATGACAAAATATTACTAAATCATTAATCATAATATGTTTTTGCTTCCCCAGGGATTAAAAAAATATACTATACTTTAAGCTATGTTAGGTTGGGATTATTATCCTAATACTGTGAGGACAAATTTTCATTAAGTCACACATTTTTATGTGTGAAGTACAAACAGTGAATTATCTTTATAAAATGGAAGAAAATTGCAACTACTTTTCAAATGTAACCTTGACATTTTGAAAAGTGCAGTAATGGATCTGTCCCCATGGAGACAAATATTTTACCCCTTATTTCTGCCACCAAAATTCAACACATTATATACCCACATCTGATCCATGCTTTATAGTCTGTCTTGGGGGTTTATATGATTACAAAGATGTGTCCAAGTTAATAGTAAAGATTTGCAATGAATGTTTCCTTTTTTTACATTTTCTCCACCCTTCCAATTGATACTACATGTTATCTTTTTTTTTTTTTTTCAACCTCAGGTTTTTCAAGATAAAATCTATTTTTATTCAATAAGATAGAAGATTCAGTATAAAGGAAAAGTATGTGTGAACTCAAAAGCAACCATAAGCTCTGGGACTAAGAATCATATTCCAGGCCCCTCTCTGCCAGCAGAATACATTTGTGGAAATAAAGATCCCTTATAAATATCCAGAGTTTGTCTGCATTTTTATCTCTGTCAGACAGAAAATGGAAGAAATGTTTAGATTCACAAAAATGTGCATTTGTCACTGATACGTGCCATTATTTCCCCCCTTTCTCCTATTTACATTAACTGAGATAATATAAGCAAATGTGCTTTACCCAGTGCCTAAAATAAATTAGTTGTTCAATATGTGTTCATTTGTTTTTTTTTTATGAGTTCATTTTTTTCATTAGTTTATTCATTTTTCCTCTTTATACTTTGAAAAGATATTGACATAAAAATTGTAATTAACATAGTTAAAAAGTGGGCCTCATTTTTATCATTCATAGCACTTTCTAAATTTCTAGGACAAATCTCAACCAATCTTATCACTGTTCTAGTTTTATTAGTAACTATGTATGTGTGATTCATCAATTTTTTTCTAAAATGTGTATGTGTATATTGTATGTATGTGTGTATGAGTGCTGGGGGATAAGAAAACTTAGATTTTTTTTCATCACCATGACAACATACTTAAGTGTATTCTCTTCCTGTAGTTTAATGTCATCTGTCTTAGGACCTGGCTTTTTAGGGCACTGTAGGACTCTCTGAGATTTCTGGTCAAACACTGAGTAATTTCACTTCAATACTTCACAGCAAGACCACATAGTCAACCTAATTTACTTCAACAGCTTATTCATTTCAGGATTTTGTTTTTCCTTAATCACTTTATATTTTTGCTCTCCACATGGAACTTTGCTTTTATGCAGTTTCATTTCCATAGTTGGCATATCAGACACCATGATCACAGTTCCCATCACAAAGGGAGAACTTCATGACAAATTATTCCATGCATTATTGTTTTTAACCTAATGTATTTTTTCTTATTGAAATTTGTGGTATAATAAGAAATATGTTTGGTCTTGGTCCCCATTTTCAGGCACTAAGGCCCCCAAACTCTCAGAAACTCCTGAGTTATAGGAGTGTCTTTTGTTATTCATAATGAGGCCTTTGGATTGTACCAGAGGTTTTGCTAATGAGGCAACTTAGGGTGGGGCCCCTAGGTAGCCTCAGGTTGGAGCTGCTCATCAGAAAGATCAACTGATTAGAAGGTTGATCTCCAACTACTACCTCCCAGAAAGCTTCTGGTGATTAAGCTATAAAAAACTCTTGAACAAGATTTGATGAACTTTTGGGTTGGTGAATACTTCCACTTTCAGGGAGAATGGAGCTAGCTCCCCAGCTCCACAGGGACAGAGGATTCTGTGCTGGGGATCCTCCTAGACCTTGCCCTGTGTACCTCTTCATCTGGCTGTTCACAGGTATCCTTCACAATAAGCTGATAAACATAGGTAAAGTGTTTCCCCTGAGTTCTGCAAGCCATTCTAGCACATTATTGAAGCCCAGCGGAGATTATAGGAACCTCCAATTTATAGCCAGTGGGTCAGAAACACAGGAGGCTCAGACTTACAATTGACATCTGATGTAGAAGGCCAGTCTTGTGAGCTCTTGACACTAACTCAAGGAAGAGAAGGTAAGAATTGAATTGAATTGTAGGACATCCAGGTGGTGTTAGAGAATTAATTGGTTTGGGAAAAAAAAAAAATCCCACACATTTTGGTGATCCAAGGTGAAGTATTGAGAGTGGTGTGAGTATAGACATAAAAATGTTTATTTTTTCAGAAAATTATTAGCAACTGCTAAACATCATTTTATGAGAAGCCATTGCTTTGCACTGAGCTCTTATACTAGGTCCTAACAGACCAGGCCAAACCAAAATGGAGTCGCTCATAGCAAGTGCCACATAATCAAACTGAAATGTAAGGAAGCAGGGAGATTCCCATATTGACCAATTTTTCTTGAAAACAAGAGATTCATAGCAAAGGCTCAGAGAGAGCTCAGTCTACCTGAGTCAGAAAAATAAAGAAGTCCCCTCTACTTTGACCCTTACAAGAAAAGGAAAGTAACCTGATATTAACCAACCATTTTTTCCCCCTATGTTCAGCTTCCTTGTTTCCACCTTACAAAAACCACTATCTTGCCATTTCTAAGTGGGGGCTTTCAGTCTATTTGGTGGAATGGAAGCTGTCCCAATTTATGATTCACAGATAAAAGCCAATTAGATCTTTAACTAAATTTGTTTTAATTTGTCTTTCAACATGCCTAAAATTATATGATGCATTTGTCTGTTTACTTACTTGCTATCTCTCTTCTACACTAGAATATAAGATTTATGAAGGCAGGATGCTGCTATCTTCCCAGCATCCAAACAGTGCATAGCACATAGTAGATATACAATAAATACATGTTGAATAAATGAATGAATAATTAATGCCTTTCTGTACTTTCTTAATCTTATGAAGGCTAAAAAATGTATAGGAAGGAATACACACAGATACATATAAAATACATATACACAACTGTATTCATATACATTTTTGTCTGTATTTCATTAAAGACTATAAATCTTTGGTTTCTTGTTTACAATAATTCAGAAAACACAGAAATTATTTGTAGCTCAGCAAAATTATATAAAACCACTAGTAGAACAAAGGTATTTGAGTAAAATGTTCTAAGTCATATAGGACAAATAAACTAATACACTGAATTTCCATCAAGTTTTCTGGTACTTTAACCAGGGAAATTACATTACTATACTACATGTATATATTTAGTACAGAAATGTATATACATTCCCTTTAAAATCTAGAATGAGACAGAGGCTCTACTATTACAAATAATTATTACCCTTGCATGAGAGGTCTTGGTTAGTATCATAGGATAAGAAAATACAAAAACAAGGCAGCGAGCGGGTCCCTTGTTAAAAGTAAACTTGGGCTGGGCGCGGTGGCTCACGCCTGTAATCCTAGCACCCTGGGAGGCCGAGGCGGGTGGATTGCTCAAGGTCAGGAGTTCAAAACCAGCCTGAGCGAGACCCCGTCTCTACCATAAAAATAGAAAGAAATTAATTGGCCAACTAATATATATATATATAAAAATCAGCCGGGCATGGTGGCTTGTGCCTGTAGTCCCAGCTACTTGGGAGGCTGAGGCAGGAGGATGGCTTGAGCCCAGGAGTTTGAGGTTGCTGTGAGCTAGGCTGACGCCACGGCACTCACTCTAGCCTAGGCAAGAAAGCAAGACTCTGTCTCAAAAAAAAAAAAAAAAAAAAGTAAACTTGGTACCTGATATCATCCCTTCAGGTCTAGTTTGTGACAATGATTATGATAATGATGACAGTGATTGTTATTATCTTTTAGAGACAAATATCATCATCATCTTTTATAGACTAATCTTATATCAAAGAAATCTGAAAACTGAAAATTTTTAGAACTTCAGGTGGTGGTAAAATCCTCTCCTGACCAGAACTTATTTGTCATTAACACCTGAAATAAAACCCATGCTCACATGGGCTTTTCCAGAACCTGGAAGAGATATTATGTGCCAAATGATTTTCCTATGCAATATATGGTCCTGATGATTTTATTTATGTGACCTATTAAAGCAAACACTTATTGATAATATATTTTATTTTATATCATCCTCACAATAGTGCTATGAGATACATATTATTATCATTCCTATTTGTTGTCCTTACTTATAGACTTTATTCAAATTTTGTCATTTTTCCATTGATGTCCTTTATAACAAACATTTTTTTTTTCTTGTGTGGGATTCAATCCTGGATCACAAGTTGCATTTATTTCTCATGTCTCCTTAGTCTCCTTTAATCTAGAACAATTCCTATTCCTCAATTTTTCTTGTCTTTTACAATATTTTTGAAGGCATATGTATATTATTTTGCAAAATGGCCCTCAGGATTTGCCTGGTGTTTCCTCATGCTTATGCTCATGCATTTCTAGCAGGGGTACCACAGAAGTGATGTCATATCCTTTTTAGTGCATCATATCATGGTTTCTATTTATACCATTACTGGTATTATGAACTATAATCACTGGAATAAAGTAGTATATACCAAGTTTCTCCACTATCATCATTAGTAGTGATATCATGTGTGCATGTCTGCCTAAATATACTGTTTCCCATCATGTTTTCAACAATTAGTTTTATCATGAATTTAGATGATTCTTTCTGAAGCAATTATCACTCGTATGGTTGTCAAGTGGATTTTCTAATTCCATCATTTATCCTACATTTGTAAGTTGGAATTCTACCATAAAAACAAAAAAAGAAAGCATTTTCTTCTCTTCCTGTAGTTTCTATTAAAAAAAGTCTTTTAAACATCTCACTACTTCTGCTTTATGCATATACATATTTTACTCTCTCCAAGCACCCAATGAATTCCTGATGTGTTATTTCCTTTTGCAAAGCCCTTGTAGACTTTCATTAATTGGCTGATTGCTTAATTGAGTGCTCAGTAGTCCCACCTGGGAGGGTCTTGTTTGGTCCCAGAGGACTATGGGAGCTCTGGAAAAAACTTTGGAACCAGAGATATATGTCTCCAAGTTGTTTCAGCCTCTTACTCTCTGATCAACCTTAACCAAATTATCAAACTTCTAAGGGTCTCACTTTTATTCCTGTCTCTTTGAGGCAGGAACCAAGGCTTTATTCCACTTGTGGGTACAGAAGTAAATCTGCAGTTAGTAACTGTTGAACTGAACTCCAGCAGTCTTCCCTTACCTTGTGAGATATGTTCCAGGACCCCTAGTAGATCCCTGAAGCCATGAATAAAACCTACCCCAATTGCCATCAATCAGAACACGTTTTTGTTCATGTCTTCCACCTAGAAATTTAATGCTTTTCCATCTTAACCAAGCCCTCTTCATACACTGTGATTGCAACTTTTGCATTTTGAGGTACAACAGCAAAACTAGCATGAATTTCTTTTTTCTTCTTCACAGTTTCACTGATAGAAGACTCATTCTTACTGCAGATCTTAGCAACCTCAATATATGATTTTTTTTTCCTTATTTAGTTGAGGACATAAACATTTTCACATAAAGGAAGCACTTTACCACTTCTCTCTGGCATTTGTGAATTGTCAGCATTACTATTCTTATGCTTTGGGGCCATTATTAAGTAAAATAAGAGTGACTTTGTTACCAAACCCACAAGTGGGGTCTGGCCTAGGTCCGATTGTGTTCCACACATTTGCTCGATGCACAGAAAGTCAATTACTGAGACAATGAGAATTGCCAAGGAGGAAAGGGCATTTGTTACAGTTGACGTCACCTTGGAGTTGGGAGAAACGCCTCAAATCTGTCTCCCTGACCAACTGAGCTTAGGGGTTCCTACAAAGGTTTCAGGTAGGTGGCTACATATATTGGGGCAGGTTGTGTTGAAAGCGACATGTGCTAGAGGTCTTATGCAGAAGTAACAGGGAAGTGATGGATGGTGAGTCTTGGCATTGCTATCCTGCAAAGATTCAGCTATTTCTGGGAGACAACTGAAAAGGGAAAAGGGTTAGTTAAACAGAAAGATCATAATGTTCTGGTCATTGAGTGCTACAGGTCTGGGAATCCGAAGCATAAGCAAGCTATAAAGAAAGCACATATGGGGTGTTGCCATTTGTGTTTGCTCATGGAGCTAATTACAGCTTGAGCACAATTGCTGTGATGCCACAACAGTCAATCAGATAACTGAGTTGTCTATCAAGTGACTAACAGGTAGGGGTCTTAGACATCTGGACAATGTGAAGATTCATGTCCTGGGAGGAACAAAGTGCGTTGGTGCAAGATTGCATCACACTACTCAGAATGACATGCAATTTATGACCTATGAATTGTTTATTTCTGAAATTTTCTATTTAATAGTTGTGGACCATGGTTAATGGTGGGTAACTAAAACCACAGAAATAAAATCCTTGGAAAAAGGGGAGCAATGGAAATCTCCTTGGTAGCACAACTAGTCCATTTTCCTTTTTAAATTTATTTAGAGAATCTCTGTTTTTAAATCTTTTCAAAAGTTCTTTTAAATTCCTTTTAGAGGTCATTTCGTTTTTGGTTTACACCTATCTTTGTACATGTCAAAATTTCCTCTGTTTGCATAGGTATGTTTCTACTTTAAATACTGGGCAGCTCTTTTTAAAAATTTTCATTATTCCTAGGTAACAAATGAGAGAAGTGAGTGGCAGGTTAGATAAGCTAACTTTAAGGTCACACAGATTGTGGGTGTTTATTCCAGGCAGCCTGGCTCCAAAGCCCAGGTTCATAACCAATACTATCTCACAATTCTACTGCCTCTCACAGTTCTTTCATTGTGAAAACAAACAACAACAACGGAAATCTTTCCTATTGACCATACTCAATCTAAGATAACTGCACCTTCATCCTTTTCATAATCTGAAAAAACCCTCTATGTTCTCATTTAAAATTTGGAATCTATACCACCTCAATAAAATGTGAAAGCTCTTTTTTATCTCTCATTCTTACATATTCCAACTCTTCTCTTCTATTTGTGATACTATCATTTTCTAATTGAATTTCTTTCTACTTTGATATCTCTGAGCTGGTTTTGTCCTCTTTCTACCACTCTGTGAGTATGGCTTTTGTTTGTTATTGCTGTTGTTGTTGTATAACACTTCACGAAATGTAAATATTCCATAAACCTAAATGCGCATATTTCTTTAATTGTCTCTTTGCAGATGGCTGTTTCCTCATCAGCTGGTGAACTCTATGATTTGTTTATGCCTATGTCTGAAAGACAGGGCACAAGAGACGTTAGAATAATCCATGGCACCTGGAAATGGATGAGTTCCCATTCTTAATGATAATAATGAAAATTTTACCAACTCTTAACCTGCCTAAGAATACAGTGGCTTTAGCTCATTGAAAAGAATCTTGCTCTACCCCAGGCAATTCGAGGAGTCAGGATATCACAAGGAATCAAATAGATATGATTCAAAGAGTGTTCCTATTGTAAGCTTGGCTCACTGGATCGTAAGCTCTTGGCAGGTGGGGACTGTTTATTATTCCATCCTGTGCATTTATTTATTCATTTTAGTAAGTAAACAATATTCTAGATATTACAAATGGTAACAAATTTCTTTTCTTCAAAATTAAATACATTAGTAGAAGACAGAAGGTGATAGGTAGAGGTATGAAGAGGGTGCTTTTTAAGATACACATCATCACTACGTCCTGTCAAGAGGAAAGTTATAGAAAAGTTTATCATGAAATGTTTACATTCAAAGTTTAACTCTCAACCAATCCAATGAGTAAATGTGGAATAAAGCACTTCCTTTATGTCCAACTTTATTTATATTTTTCATACTCTTATTTTCAGAAAACAAGAGAATCTCTCAAATTCCAGCATTTACTATGAAATTGCACACATGATAAATTATATGCAAATATTATAAGTATATATGTTATATAAGCAAATATTAAAATATATGCAAATATATATGTTATATATGACATATATGAAATATAAATATATAATTTTAGAATAGCTAAAATGTATCATAAGCAAGAAAAACACATAATATACATATATGGATATTACATATGCATACATATGAACTAGTTTCAGTAAAAGCATCTATATATGTGTGTGAATGTATATAAGAAAAATAAATTCCTAGAAGGAAAGCATGTTTGTTATAAATAAAACTGTTATACAGTTCAATGAAAGAATCTTCAAAGTAATAAAAAAAGAAAATAAACAGAACAATTTATATGGCCAGATAAGTAAGAGTCCCACCAAAGGTAGGAGGGCTATTAGTAAATAACTGTGTCATGAATAAAAATGAAACTTCAGTACAGAAGTGCAGCTTAATTCAAGTCTTGAAAGCAAAGGGCATTATAAAATTCCATTAGCACGTGGAAACAATTGTACTGCTGCATCCCTTTTAATCTGAATATGCACTCTACTGATTATTTATTGTTTTTATTTTTAGCAAACGGGAGGTTTTTAGAGTTTAAGTTCAGATTTGGGCAGTTTTTGTATTAGCTTTTCCTATACAGTTAAGCAAAAAGACATACATATTAATAATATAGCAAGGCTTATTGTTACTATACCTTTTTTGAACAAATTGCTTCTCACATGCAAAAGTTTTGAGTAGCTACCACTTTGCCCTACATTTCTTTCTTTTTAAATTTTGTGAATAGGTAATATATATTTACATAGTTCAAAATTCACAGTGATATAAGAAGGTAAACACAACACAGCAAGTTCACAACTTTTCTTGAACCCATTAGAGTACTGAGGTTACAGTGCAGCCATCTGGTCCAAAGATGGGTTAAATTAAATTTAACCTAAAACTGCCTCTTTACATAGTTTAAAGTCAGCCTACAAGTTTCTCCATATCTAGTAAACTAGAATCTAACTAAATATATAAATAGGCTATAAAACACTCTTGCACCAATCACTGAGTTTCAGCCAATTGCAGGTGGCCAACTGTTCAAACCATGTTCACTTAAGACAAAACCAGTCCAGCTATTTTGGTACCTCGCTTCATTTTCTGTAGGTCACTTTCCTTTTTCTGTCCATAAATCTTAGACCACACAACACCAGAGTCTTTCTAAACTTAATCTGGTTCAGAGGCTGCTCAATTCACAAATTGCTCTTTGCTCAGTTAAACTCCATTACATTTAATTTGTCTAAGATTTTTCCTTTAACAGATCTAAGACTAGAACCTTCAGGGAAACACAAGATAGGAGTAGTGTCCTATCCAAGGCAGCATGCAGCTGGACAACAAGAAGAAGGGTTCAGCTGGGGTTATTGACAAGTTTATGGAGAGTGAATGGACACCCACAAGAGAAAGTGAAGTCCCTGGAGACCAGAAATATCGGGGGAGTCTGCCAACTGAGGATACACAGAAAACTGTGGTAGATCCCTGAGAATTTTATTTGTGGTGCAAAACTAAAGGAAGGAAACAGGAGCTGGTATGGGAGGGTCAGAAAGCTTAACTGAGACATTTCTTCCCAAACTTTCCTATTAAGCTAAGACCTTAACCTGTAAGGGGAAGGTCAGCATACACTGGGGCTCTTTGGGACATTAGCCCACTGCAGCCAGAGGAAGAAAGCGGAGTAAAGAAACTTCAAACTCTACAGGGAGACAGCATAATTATGTACTGGACTCAGAATTACTGAGCAAGCTACACCACTGAGAACCAGGAAAATAATGCCTAAGTCATAGATGTAATCATAACAGTAGGGAAGAACTCATCCTTTCCATACTACACACACACACACACACACACACACACACACACACACACACACACACACACATTCTCTCTCCCTCTTCCCCCACCACAAACTCTCTGAGGCCCAGCAAAAAGGGAAGACCGAAAGACAAGGGAGGTGCAGACATTGAAATAAGAAACCCCTACCTCTGAAAGCCCCTACCCTAAACACAAGGTATCACTAGAAGAATTTGAAAGCATGATCTCCTGAGGTTAATCATAACAACAATGAACCTGAAAGCCAGATTAGATTTCCCTAATCCCCACCCACTAAAGTCCCAGTGGGAAGAAAGTTGTGCCCATTTCCAGGCATACAAACGATTT
Organism: Microcebus murinus; assembly: GCF_040939455.1. Taxonomy (NCBI): domain Eukaryota; kingdom Metazoa; phylum Chordata; class Mammalia; order Primates; family Cheirogaleidae; genus Microcebus; species Microcebus murinus. Next base: position 24,865,975 of record NC_134115.1, read on the forward strand.
ACTTTAACATTTCATGTCCTACATAAGATGTTTACCTTTCAAGAATAAATTAGGAAGCATACAAAAACATCAAGAAACAATAACATAATACTAAGAAACAGCAGTCATCATATCTAAACTCATGACACAATATTGAAACTATCTGAGAGAGAGTTTAAAACAACTATGTTTAATATGTTAAAGGTTTTCAAGGAAAAAAGTAAACAACATGCAGGACAGATGGTTAAATTTAGCAAAGAAATGGAAACTATAGAGAAAATTCAAATAGAAACACTAAAAATGCGAAACACAGTGACAGAGATGAAGAATTATGTCCATGGGCTTCATGCAAACTAGGCACAGCCACAGAAAAAATTGGTATAGTTGAAGATAGGTATGTAGAAATCACCCAACATAGAATGCAGACTGTCACTAAGGAACCTGCAGAAGAATAACATGAACACACCGAAGTGAGTAGAGGAGAAAAGGTTCACCCACATAACTCTTGAAACCAGTGTTTGACTAGATAATGTAGACCTAAGACAAAAAGAACTATAGAGTAATATTGTAGTCTAGTTGGTAAATTTGTTTCACCCATGTATAGGAAAGATATTCTCAAACTACTCTGTAAGTATACTAGACAAGCAAATAAATAAATTGTAGATAATGTGGGATTTCTCACTGTTGAAGAAAAAGGGGGACACGCTAAAACAAAGCAGGGGCCAAATTTAAAAGGAGCTCTCAATGACCAATACTAAAACAATTTGAGCAATGAAATAAATAACAGTATTGGATTGTAACCTGTTAGTGTAGAAAGCCTAGTAGGTGCTCATAGTGTGGGTGAAGAAAAGTTTCTCATGCAGAGATTAAGATATATAAAAGTTAACAAAAAAGTTTATTTTATCTTCTTAGAGGAGAGTGAGAATGAAGGAGAGTGAAAGAGAGAGGGGAAAGGAGGGGAAAAAGCAGGTAGATGCTGTAGCATCCCCCCAAAAAAGAAGGGGGTGATAGCACTGAGGCCAAGTGGCTTGCTGATTTTAAAGGGGATGGGGAGAAAAAAAATAGTGATGGCTGTCAGTTGATAACAAAACGCATGCAGGATGTCAAAATCCAAGAGTTGGTTTCCCCACCTTTCCTTGTAGATAAGATTATTGCAGAAGATATGACTCTGCCCTCCACGTATGGTTGAGGCTGTACCTTGTTCTTCTGCTGTTTACTCGGGAACTCTGTAAAAGCAGATTCTCAAAAAAAAAAAAAAAAAAAAAAAAATTAAAGAGAAAGATTTACATCTCTTTTCCATCCATGCAGAAGTTGTGCAACATAGTACTCCCACAGAGTGCCTGTTAGCAGGGGAACTCATAGGACTGATCTTTAACTGTTACTAGGAAATTGCATGATTTGATATTTTCCTGTTATTTCAGCAAGTCCCCCTCCTTTCATAGCCCAAAGAATAAAATTAATAGCCATGAATCTGAAGACTTCAGGTTTGAACTTCAACATGTGAAATGGTTGGAAGTCATTACTCTCAACAAAAGTTAGGCAAACTGACAATCAGTGACTTTTTTTTGACCCATCAGAGAATTGAGGTCTCAGGACAAACTGCATTCCCTAAATCTGGAGAGTTGAGCACATCAGGAAATATAAATTACTTGAGAGTTGCTCAGCTGGTGAAGACACAGCCAGTCAAGGATCATTTAACTATCAAGGATTAAGAATTGCTGACGGCAGTATATGGACTAGGCAGGGTGAGAAGTTTCTAGGGGCAGCCATCTGAAGAGATCCTTACATCTTCATAGGCTTTTTCCTCCTTGAGGAACACCACCAAGGTTTTGCTGGAGAATCTGAGAAAGCTCTCAAGTGACCTGGATAGGAGGAGGGGAAGAATAGCCATCACGAAACACTTCCAGACCTTTCTCTCTAACAAAGACCTAATCTCCAGGATGAAAGACATCAAGAGAGAGCAATTCTGAAACTTCAGCCCATTTTAGAGAAAGGAAATCTACCCCACCTCAGCCTCCTTCTGACTACCCTTCTCACCTAAGGGGAAAAACATCACAATCAACAGGAAAGAGGATGTCAAGGAAATACATTGTCCTTGACAATGATGTATTATGATACACCCTCTTATCCTTAGTTTCACTTTCTGTGGTTTCAATTACTTGTGATCAATTGTGCTCAACTACAGTCCAAAAATATTAGTGGGAAATTCTAGGAATAAAAAATTCATAAGTTTTCAATTGCATGTTGTTCTGAGTAGCACTGGGACAGCAGCATGCTGCCCTACTCCATCCTGCTTGGGAGGTGAATCATTCCTTTGTCCAGCATGTCCACATTGTATAGGCTACATGCCCATTAGTCACTTAGAAGCCATCTCAGTTATCAGATCAACTGTCATGGTATTGCAGTTGTGAACTAAAACAAAATCCCAAGCCCCCCTGCCTATTGAATGGACCCCCTCTTGGCCAAGCGGATCCCAGGAAAACCTTAAACCTGAGTTCCTGGCTGTGAAGGGAAGGGAGGTCAGACACGTTTCAATATACGTCACCCCTTTTGGACTTTATATACAACTGACCATCATTAATGTGAAAACTGAGAACATAAGACTGACAAAACAGACTTTATGACCATAAGATTCTGAATTATTAACAAGATCTAACGCTATGCAGAGCAAAGATTAAATCACCTGCAGTCTATAAATTTGCTTAACATATCACTGTATTGTAGCTTGTTTTTGATTAACAGTCTTCTTCATCTGAACTTAAAGCATTACAAGCCTTTACACAAAGCTACATTTATTTAACCAATTACAAATCAAAGAATCTTTAAAGCCACCTATAACCTATAATCTCTTCCCCCTTCGAGATATCCTACTTTTTCAGGCCAAAGCAATGTATGCCTTTCATGTATTGATTTATGAATTTACCTGCAATTGGTGTCTCCCTAAAATGTATAAAACCAAACTGTAACACAACTGCCTTGGGACCATTTGCTCAAGATTTCTTGGGCATGGCTCATGGCTTCACATGTACTTGGCTCAGAATAAAAGTCTTTAGGCTGGGTGCGGTGGCTCACGGCTGTAATCCTAGCACTCTGGGAGGCCAAGGTGGGTTGATTGCTCAAGGTCAGTAGTTCGAAACCAGCTGAGCAAGAGCGAGACCTCTGTCTCTATTATAGATAGAAAGAAATTAATTGGCCAACTATTATATATAGAAAAAATTAGCCAGCCATCGTGGGGCATGCCTGTAGTCCCAGCTACTCGGGAGGCTGAGGCAATAGGATTGCTCGCAGGAGTTTGAGGTTGCTGTGAGCTAGGCTGATGCCACTGCACTCACTCTAGCCTAGGCAACAAAGTGAGACTCTGTCTCAAACAAACAAACAAACAAACAAGTCTTTAAATTGTTTTTCAAAGTTTGGGTATTATTTTCATTAATACAGTATTAATGTTCCAGTAACTTATTTTATTTTGTAGTGGCCCCCAAACACAAGAGTAGCAATGTTAACATATTGTTATAATTTTCTATTTTATTAGTTATTGCTATTAACCTCTTATTGTGCCTAATTTATAATTTAAACTTTATCATAAGCATGTATATATAGGAAAAATATAATATATATGAGATTCAGTACCATTTATAGTTTAGAAATCCATTGGAGATCTTGGAATGTATCCCTTGTGGATAAGAGGGGACCACTGCACTGGAAACACTGGTGCTGAGGAAGGGTCTAGGAAAAAGGGGGTCAAAGGCTCTAGCCCTGTAGAAGAAGCAGAAACACTTCATAGACCACACCTGTAAGACCACAGGCCCATTAAAACACTGAGACATAATCAGAAGATTCCAGCATAGTCAGTCCCTCTTCTCCTTAACCTATCACAGCGCTAACAAGCTTCCAGAAACAATAACAGTGGATTACAACTTAAAGAGCTGCAAGACAGAGGTTCTCTCTAAAGAGTAGTACAAAGAGAAACTAAAAGCCAAATGGGGAGAAAAAACAAGCTCACCACAGTAATTTGAAGCCTCCGGTGCCTATAGCTAAAATAAACATTAAATGCACTCCAACTTCTAGGCAGATTAACATAAATCTTCATACTAAAGGCCTATTTACTTCAGTAACTCTTACCTTATATTAACACAACATATCTGGTTACAACAAAATTTATAAGGCAGGCCAAAAGGCCAGAAAAAACTCCAACTGAGCAAAGTAAGCATCAGAATCAGATTCAGATATAAAGAAAAGATGTTAGAATTATGTCATAGGAAATTTAAAATAATTATAATTACAATGACAAAGGCTATCATGGAAAAAATAGACAACATACAAGACCAGATGAAACATCAGCAGAGAAATGGAAACTATAAGAAAGAATAAAAAGAAAAGGCTAGAAATAAAAGTAGTGTTAGACATGAAGGCTGCTTTTGATGACTTCTTCAGTAGACTTGACATGGCTGAGGGAAGACTGAGTTTGAACATAGGTAAATAGAAACTTCTCAAAATGAAATGCAAAGAGAGAGAGAGAGAGAAAAAGAAAACAACAGAGCATCCAAGAACCGCAGAGCAATATCAAAAGTTGCCAACACGCACGTAATTGGAATATCAGAAAGAGGAGAAAGAGAGAAGGGCACAGAAGCAATATTTGCAGAAATAATGGCAGCAAAGTTTCCAAATTAAGGTCAGACACCAAGCCACAGACTTAGGAAGCTCAGAGAACATCAACAGGATAAACACCCAAAACATCACACATAGATTCATCATATTCAAACTGCAAATCTCCAAAGACAAAGAAAAAATATTGGGGAATCCAGGATTGGGGAACACTTTATATACAGAGAAATAAGAATAAAAATTACAAGAGACTTCTCATCAAAAACCTCTTGCAAACAAGAGAGTGGAATGACATCATTATAATCCTGAAAGAAAAAACTACAAATGTGAATTCTATTGTATATCCAGTTAAATTATCCTTCAAAGGTAAAGAAGAGGATGGACATGATGGTTCACCTAGCACTTTGGGAGGCTGAGGTGGGAGGATTGCTTGAGGCCAGGAGTTCGAGATGAGCCTGAGCAAGAGCAAGACTGCATCTCTACAAAACAAGAAAATTAGCCAGGCATGGTGGCGCACACCTGTAGTCCCACATTCTTGACTTGGGTGGCTGAGGCAGAAGGAGCACTTGAGCTCAGGAGTTTGAGGTTGCAGTGAGCCATGATGACGCCAGTGCACTCTAGCCCAGGAGAGACAGAGAGACCCTGTCTCACATGAATAAATAAATAAATAAGTATAAAAATAAAAAAATAAATTGAAGAAAAAATACTTTATCAGACAAAAACTGAAATAATTCCCAGCCAGAAAATCTACTCTGAAAGAAATGTTCAAAGAATGTCTTTAGGCAGAAGGAAAATGATACATAGATCACACACTCGAATCTACTTAAAGAAAAAGAGAGCATTGAAGAAGAAATACATGCAGGTAATGTTTTTCTTATTTTTAATTGATCTAAAGGACAATTATCTTATTAGAGTGGTAATGTCTTGGATGTTTATAGCATACGGATAAGTAAAATAAATAGCAGCAATGTTGCAAGAGAAAGAGGAGAAGAATTGGAATACTAGACTATAAGATACTTGCACTACACATAAAGGAGTATGTTATTATTTGAAAATGTACTTGGATAACTTTTAAATGAATATTGTAAATACTAGAAAAACCAAAAAATAAAAATAGCATAAATGATGTGATGAGAAAGAAGTAAAATAGAATCATATAAAATAATCATTTACCCATACTGAAATAAGCAATGTGTATTAGTATGGCTCAAGAAAAAAATTCAAAATTTCATCTCAGCTTCATTTCCATCAACTCTACTCTCTCCTCATTCTGTATGTTTATTAGCTTCACATTTATAATTTTGGTGATTCTTTATGCAAACACAAAAATTTTGAATATATACTCTTATTTGTCTCTTTTCTTATATGCCAGTAGCATACTAACTATACTATTCTGCACACTGATTCGTTCACTTAAAATATATCCTAGAAAATTTTTCATTAAGGTCTTCCTCATTTATTCTCACAATTGCATAGAATTCCACTGTGTGGACATACCATAATTTATTCAAGGAGTCCTCTATATTTGTACTCTTAGCTGCTTCTAATCCTTACATAATACCAATATTATATATATAGTATATACACTATGTGTAATGCATATATAGTATATATATTATGTATAATGGGTATATAATATACATTACATATGTATATATGTACATATCATGAGCTGAGGTGCTTCTAACCCTTGCTTAATACAAATAAATATTATATATAATATACACAGTATATATAATGTACAAAGTTATATATTTTATGTACAAAATATATATTAAACTATCATACATACCTTATACATATGTGCAAATGCATATGTATGTATATATTTCTGTAATATTTCCAGAATCAGGACTGCTGAGTCAAGGACAAAATACAGGTATAATTATGATAGATATTTCTACCTTCTCTTGCACATCATTTTTCATTCCCACCAATAACATAATAGAGTTATCTATTTCCCCACAGCCTCACTTTGGAACTCTTAGAGTTTTCAAAGTGCTTTTATGATATGTGTTATTTTATTAATTTTATAATAGCATCATGATGTTATGATTATTCCTATAACAAAGGAAATTGATTCCCAAAGAGGTTGTATCATCCTCAAATAAATAATGTCATTAAGAGATGAATCCATTTAGAGGTAGTCTCATCCCTGTGGAATGAAGGGAACCAGGCCAATGCTCCTTGTAAGCAAACTGGGAAGATACATGTGTCAGATTGCTTAATAAATGTGATAAATACAAACTGCATTTATTAAGCTGGTGTCACATAGTCATTCTAACTTATGTTCTTTTTATTTCTGTTATTAATTTTTAATTTTCATATTGATTTAGTCACTCCAGCCTGAATATATATTTATCATCAAATAACCTAGAATCCACAACTTAAAAGAGTTAAAATTATATTTCAGCATTAGAAGTATTGATAGTAGCTACTGTTGGTAGACTAATAATTGGCAGAGTGAGTTAGGGGAGATACTGGCAGCATTCTGTTCTGTGAGCTGGGTATCAGTTTGAGGTTATATTTATACACTGTGCATTGTTTCTATGTGTATGCCATACTTCAATACAATGTTCACCACAAAAAATCCATGGCTTAAGTCCCAACCAGCTGCTTTAACTGAACACAGGTTTGTGTCTGTGTTCTTCCATCTAGTAATGAATAGAAGGCCATTCTTATTCCTTCTTCTCTATAGCCAAACCTTGGGACATATTTTACTCTACATATCCAGGGTGTAAGAAATATGTTTTTTAAACAAATTTAAGTAATGAAATTCAGACTCAGTTGGCACTAGGATGGCACAAAAATATGGGATACCAATTTGAAACAGGAAAGTGTTGTATTGGCCCACGGACTTCTGTGGGGGCTGGGCCTAGAAGAAAGGATGGATGGATGGAAAGAATGTGAGCAAGGTGAACGGAGGAAAAGGCAAAAACGCCTGCCCAAAGCTGCTTGTTTGCTGTGTGCAAAGGTCAGCTGAAAACAGCTGACCTATATGGATGTTGTTAAAGAAATTAGCAAATGGCTTTGACCTTTTGCATGTGTCCTTGGGAATAAATACTGGAAGGAAGTTAGCTGAGGATGCCATTTTCTCCTTCAGACTTTGGTCTCTCCCCTTCTTTCTAAACACTATGTGTTTCGAGTAATTATTCCTTTATGGAGCACAGGAACAAAAAGCTGCTGCTACAGGCTTCCACCATCTTGGTATCTATAGACATCCTCATGGTTCTACCTTCCACAGCTCTTTGAAAGCAGGCTCTGAAGATGAACTCCAAAGAAAGAACACTTTAGCCAGACTGAGAGCCTCAGTTCCAAATTCTCTAAGTGCACCATGTAGCCAATCTCTGAATTTGGAAATGTATTCTGTGTGCTGCCCAGAATAGTGGTTTAAACTCTTCATTTGTGCACGATTAGCAGACCACTTCCTCCTTTCCAGTCTTGGAAAATACCACCAGCTCCCTTGCTCCACAACTTACCTCCATTCCAAAGCTTTATAATTGTCTCCAATCGTAACCTAACTTCCCACTGGAAAGACTCTATTGACACAGGCTTTTACAAATAAAGACATGAATACCAGGAAGGGAAGACATCTTCAAGGGATACTACAAAACAAACAATCCACCTCCCAATACAGATACATAAACATTTAAGAGAAAGTAGAAAGGAGAAATATAATTGGAGAAAAAAAAGTCCAACTAAATATTTCAATAAAATACCCTGCAATATATTTTTCAAAGAATCAAAATGTTTCAAATACTACACAAGACCACTGAATAGGCATCAAACTTAGCCATGTTTGCAGTTCTTGAACTACCAAGATAGAGAATAGTGCATTTATCAGGATACCTCTGAAAGAATGTCCTTTTTGTAATTGGAAAGAATATTTTGATAAGCTGCATTTTGGTGGAGAGGGAGAGGGGCATGAATAAAATCTTACATACCATTGTATAATAACAAGAAACTGCCTTCAAAGAAGTACAGATTTCCTAAGTTACCTTAGGGAATAAGTTTTATTAGATGTCAAAGTAGAGGTTGTCTTTAGCTTGATTAAATATTAATCAATGATACTTCAGAACACAAGGTAAAAAGCAGTCATTCTTAAGAAATATTTATGTATCTTTTTCTAGAAACTGAAGTTAAATTTAAAGTCTCCTTTTCTCACAGTCTTTTACTAAATTTTCATTTAATGTTTTAGACATGTTGCAATTTAAATTTTCTAAATATATTTTATATCATTACAGCCATCTTAGCTGTATCTGTAAATACTTAAATGAAGTCACTGTAATTATTTAATAAAATTAAAAATCACAACTCAGGCTGTTTTTCTACATATGTATTTTTAAGTATTGAAAACACAAGAATAAATTCATAATCAGTTTCATAAATGGTAAAATAGTACTATTAGATTTTCTGATAGGGAATACAGATACTTAAAGTTCTTCTTTATGCTTCCTCCTTCTCTCTATTTTGCTTGTTTTTCTCCAGGTTGTGCTTTTTTTAATGGTTGGAAAAGTGGGGAGAACAGGCGTAGAGGAGGGAGTAAAGAAGTGTGTATGAAGAGGGAGACTTCATTGTACAGAATGGTCATTAACTGTGATGCAAACGCCAATGTTTCCATGGAAACCTCTGTCCACTACAGAATATACTAGAGCAATTTTTGAACCATTTGTCCATTTGATTAATTATGTCTTTGTGCCGAAGGCAGCTTGGCTTGATTGTCTCATCATGTATTAGAGAAGCTACTGCTCTAACAAATGGGCCTATTGTTTTGGGCCTATTCATCTTGGTGCATCCCTCGGAGCTGATAGACATTTCAACAAAATGACTGTCCCTTAATGAGCTGCAGCCTGTCAGAATTGTTTAGGGCTTCATGCGAGGCACAGCCCATGGTCATGACAGCCTCTGTTATTATGACAATGAGTAGGATGTCTATAAAAGAGTCCATATAAATACAATGACCCTCATTTTGATATCACATAGTTGCTTTTTAATTATCAAACCTATGTACATTATGTTCATAAAACACTCCTTAATTTTGTTCCAACATAAGCTGTAGAGTTTCCTGACAAACGAACTGAACATGACCACCAAATCAGAAAGAGTAAAAAACACTTTCCATAATTTGATATGATTGTTCTTGGTTTCTAATTATCTGAAAAATATTATTAATGCAATTATGGGAACTGGCTAATGGAAGTAAGAACAACATTTTTGTTATATTCTAATGATATTCATGGTGAGTTTTCAGTATAAGCAAAAGTGGCTACAAGCTAATTTTACTTGAACAAACTTTCTTCCAAAAGACAAAAAAAAAAAAAAAAGAAAGAAAGAAAAAAGAAAAAAAAGGCAAACCAAACACAACAATATATATAAAAAAAAAAAAAACAAAATAAACTTGGGAGGGACCCATAATATTTAAAAACACATAAATATATTTTTAGTAAATGGGACAAATACAACATTTTTCTAGTACTCCCAGCATATATGAGATGGTGGAATAATAGCCTACTCTGGTTTGAGAGTATTTGCCTGTTGATTTGCCCTGAAGACTTGGGAGCATTTTCAGCCCAAAGCCCAAGTTATCTCTCGCAGAGACTGGTATTCAATAACAACGTGTTTTTCTGTCCACACCAAATTGTAATAATTTTTCTAAAAAAGAGAGAACATATTGGCAATTTTGATTTCATGTTTGCTCAAAGCAAGAGCAAGTTCTCCCTCTGAACAGATGAATGCACTTTCTAGGAGGGATGGTGTGCCAGTCACAGCCAGAGTCAACATGCCTGAAACATTCTCTTTGCCAAAAGTTAATTATGACACTTAAGAAGAGCTTCCTATGTGTTTTTAAATTGTATATTTCAGTTTTGCTTCTCTAACTCTTCTGTGCAAGGAACAGACATGGAGCATCACTGTATATAGTATGTGTTTCAACTATGTCTCCATACAGAATCAATGATTAAGTTGTGTCCCTAAAAAAATCACAGATGGAAATCACCACTGTGTAGCTACCAACAGCCACACTTAATCAGTTAGCAACTGGGGATTAAACTTAATTCAGATTAATTTGTATTAGTATAGAGTTTGTAAATCAATTGCTTTCATATTAATTTACATGTTGTCTAGACATGACATCATGTTGATTCTTTGTGTGGTTCAACTACTAATTATAGACTTTAAGGGTAACAGATGCAAACTTTTTGTTTAAAGCTCTGAAAATAAATCAAAGCTGGAGTGGTGGTCCAGTTTGTTTTAGGTTAGGATTTTTTTTTTTTAGCTTGGTGCAAAACTACATACTAAAATCTAAAATTAAAACATTTTAGTGTGTTTAACACAGAAATGGCTTCTGATAAAGATAAAGAGATATTTATTAGCTGGTAATGGAAATTCTAGAAAAAGAAGAAAATTGTTAAAAATTCCACCAAAGCCCCCAAAACTCAATCTGTGAAGTAAGATACTGAGCACTATGAAAATGATTCTTACTTACAGATTTTAGTTTGCATTTCTACCTGGTCCATTCAGTGTCTAAACCTTATACAATGGAGTAACTGTTCTGTGGAAAGCATTTATTTAAATTCTGATAATTCATTTAATTCTAATAACTTTTAGACTTCTCAGAGTTTAATGGTTTTTCAATTCCAGAATACAGTAGGGGATTCTGGTAAAAACTAAGCCAACAAAAATAAATAGGAAACATTTCCTTCATTTCTTAAATTATCACTCTCCATGATGCAAAGATAAAGTTGTTGGCTTTATGTTCAGTTGGAAAAACATCATATAAATTCATTCACTTACTTGTTCATAAATTTTCCTTAAAATCAAGAATCTACTAAGGTGTACACAACTCTAAATTTTAGCTTTTCTTTCTTTTTTTTTTTTTGAGACAGAGTCTCACTTTTGTTGCCCAGGCTAGAGTGAGTGCCGTGGCGTCAGCCTAGCTCACAGCAACCTCAAACTCCTGGGCTCAAGTGATCCTCCTGTCTCAGCCTCCCGAGTAGCTGGGACTACAGGCATGCGCCACCATGCCCGGCTAGTTTTTTGTATATATACTTTTAGTTGGTCAATTAATTTCTTTCTATTTTTAGTAGAGACGGGGTCTCGCTCAGGCTGGTTTCGAACTCCTGACCTCGAGCAATCCGCCCGCCTCGGCCTCCCAGAGTGCTAGGATTACAGGCGTGAGCCACCGCGCCCGGCCAAAATTTTAGCTTTTCTTATTAGGCTTATCACTGGATTTTAAAATAGAGAAAAATCTAACAGAATTAGTAATTTTTTCTACTTTTAATTTGTTTTAGAAAATGAGCTTTCTCATTACCAAAATGTATGTCACAGAAACCTGGTTATTTTAAATCAATGTCAGTTAGTTATATTATGCATTTTATAACCCCATTTTTATTTATCAGGATATCTATTTTCTCCCTTCAAAAATAGTATTCCTTATGTGCACATGAGAAAGTCATTGCAGAAAAGAAAAAGACTCAATGCTATGTCAAAGTGATTCATGTACCCCTATTCTTGGACGGAGGAGGAAAGACAGAATGCCAATGCAGTGCTACCTTTGTTACATGTATCTTACCTTACATGTAAAACATGACATTATCTCCACTCTGCCAAGTAATTCTATTGTTTCTGTTCTCTATATGGAAGACTGCTTTTACCATCGAAATGCTGGATATGTTAATCTCAATAAAGCTATCTTTAAATGTAATAAGCATTAGTTAGATAGGCATTATTCTACATATATATTTGTACATCACTGCTGATATCAACTAGTACCTTTGTCCCTAAATAATTCTTAATTTGGGAGACCTCTCATGAAGTTCCACTTTCAAATTAGCATTGATTAAAATTTGGAAATGACTTTAAACTGAAACGTAAAGTTGTAAATGTAGTGCAAGGAAATTTCCATAGACCTTTCACCAGGATTTCACCAAGGTTCCTTAAATGTTGACATTTTACATTTAAAATTGTCCCTGTCTCTCTACACACATATAAATATATGTGTATAGTCTTTAATGAAGATAATTTTTTAAGACTCCAAAGGGACTTTAGTTAACAAGTTATCATTTTCCTATTGCTTTGAACATTATCTAACACAAACATATTTTTATTTGCCTTGGATAATTGATGTAGCATATGAAAATAGTCTTGTTCTTCAGCTTGGATTTATTCTTACAGGCACATAAATTACAGTGAGGATTTATAATGTGATTTATAAATATATTAAAATCACACCAAGGATCTAAGTTGCTATCTGGATGCAAATGTGCAATAAGAGAAAATGGACATTCCAGATTTAGCAGAACAGTTTTGTGTAAAACTCTCTTTACATGTTAAAAGCAAATACTTGTTTTATTTACACAGTATACCTTCAGCTCAGTATAATGCTTGTCTGAAACAAAAAATCCCAGGCCCACTTTGAGGCATACAACTTCAAGAGAACACTGTGACTTTAGTCAAAAGAAAGAAGCTAAGTTCTGTTGTCAGTGTTTGAAGTTATGACATAACAGGTTTTCTTTGAAATGAAAAAGTAGGAAGCAGAAATATTAACCCCTCGTTTCAACATTTCTTAACATTTTATTTTTATAACCTTTCATTATCCTCACCAGCTTTTAGAAGGGTATGTAGAGATCATTCACATCAGGTAAAATTTATAGCTGATCAGGAACAAGATTGGATTTCAAAAGTTGCTCGGATTCCAAAAGATAGTACAACATTGTTGGGTGTTTGTCATTGGACTACCTTTCAATTCTTAAGACGTTGACCTCTGAAATGTCCAGAAATTTCCCTCAGACTCAATCTCCCTTCCTCTTCTCTTCTCTTCTACGAGTCACTCTCTAGTCAGCTACCCTTTTTTTTAATTTAGGCCAGGGAATGCACCTTGAGGCTTGACCTTGGTGCTAAGCAAGCACCCATTGAGAGTTCTAAATAATCCGTAATTATAACTTCAAAGCATTATAATGCTAAATATTCTATCCAAAATAGAGTTGAATAGACTAGGAACAGAACAATTGCCGATAATTGAAAACTCTGAAGTGCCACATCTTTTGTTCACACTCTCATGCCATGTTCTCATGAAATCCATTGGAATAAGACCAATAAAAGAATAATAAAGGGTTCAATATGGAGCATATTTTAAATTCTTTAAGAGTTCTAAGTAGACAATCATGTCCTCTATAAGTGGGGTCAATCTTACTTCTTTATTTTGGGTTGTTATGCCTTTTACTTCCATTTCTTGCTTTGTGTTTGTTAGAACTTCTAGCACTATGTCGAGCAAATGATGACAGCACACATCCTTGTCTTGTTCCCAGTCTTAGGGAAAAGTCATTCTGTCTTTCACCATTAAATATAATGAGGGCTGAATTTATTTTTAGATAGAATTTTTCCTCTATTCCTACTTTTCTGAGAGCTTTTATTATTAATGGGTATTGAATTCTGTCACTTTTTCTTTTTATGTTGAATGGTACAATCATGTAATTTTTCTTCCTTAGCCTATTAGTATGGTGGATTATATTGATTGATTTTTCAAATATTTGACTAGACTTATATCCAAGGAATAAGCCACATTTGGTCATGGTGTATAATATAGTGTTAAATAATTCTATTTGTTAATATTTTATTAAGAATTTTTGCATCTATATTCATGAGAGCTGTTGGTCTTTAGTTTTGTTTTTTGTTGATGTTATTGTTGGAAGTGCTCTCTTTGATTTTTGTATCAGGCTAGGACTATTTTCATAAAATAAATAGGGGAGTGGTCCCTCTTCTGCTATTATCTGGAAGAGATTGTGTAGAATTGGTATTAATTTTTCCTTGAATGTGTGGTAAACTTTTCCAAGTTAAAGCATCTGGGTCTTGAGGTTTCTCTTTTGGGAATTTTTAAATTACAAATTCAATATCCTTAATAGTTATAAGATTATTCAACTTATGTGATACATATAGGGTAGGTTGTGGTAATTTGTGTCTTTTGAGGAATTTTATGTAAATTATCATATTTAGGTAAGATGAGTTCTTTGTAGTATGTTATTATTATTCTTTTAAATTCTGTAAGATCTGTAGTAATATCCCATTTTATTTCTGATATTCTAATTTGTGTCATCTCTTTTTTATTTTTTGTTAGTATTTCTAAAGGTTTTTCAATGTTGTTGCACTTACAAAAATCCAGCTTTTATGTTCATTATCTCTATTGTTTTCCTGTTTTCAATTTAATTAATTACTTCTCTTATCATTATTATTTCATTCTTCTATTTTCACCATATTCACTTTGCCCTTCTTCTTCTAGGTTCTTGAAATGTCTACTTATATTATGATACTGAGACTTTTGTTCTTTTCTAATATGCTTTTAGGGTTACCAGTTTGTCTCTCAGCACTGCTTTAACTGTGCTCATGAATTTTGGTATATTTTCATTTGTACTCAGTTCAATGTATTTTTTATTTATTTAAGATTTCTTTCTCCACCCATAGACTATTAAAAGTGTACGGTTTTGTTTTTAAGAGTTTGGAAATTTTATTGTTCTGTTATTGATTTCTAGTTTGATTCCATTGTGGTCAGAAAGCACATTGTGTGCGATTTGAAACTTTTAAAATTTGATGAGATTCATTTTATGGCCCAAGATATGGTCTATCTTGGCATATGTTTCATGAGTATTTGAAAAGAATGTGTTCCCTGGTGTTGTTGGATAGAATGTTTTATAAATGTCAGTTAGATGTTAATTAATGATGGTGTTGAATTATCATTGCTGATTTTCTTTTTAGTTGTAGTTGAGAAAGTCTCCAAGTATAATTATGGATTTGTTTATTTTTCCTTTCAGTTCTCTCATTTAATGTTTCAAATATTTTGTAGCTCTATTGTTTGGTGCATATATAATTAGCACTGGTATGCCTTCTGTGTTGGGTAGACGGATCCTTTTATCATTTATACAATGCTCCTCTGTGTCTCTGGTAATTTTCTTTACTCTGTAGTCTACTGTATCTGATATTATTATAGTCACTCCTGCTTTCCCTTGATAAATGTTACATGGAATATCATTTTCTTATCATTTTACTTTCAATTAGTCTATACATTTTCAGCCCTGTTCTTTCTCCTATAAGGATAGAAGAACTGAGACTCTAATGACATGAAAGTTCATTCCTCTGTTAGTCCACAGGTTCTTCAGGTTGTATTCTCCCCTCACCCCCAAGTCTATCTTCTCTCTGTTGTTCAGATTGGATCATTTCTATTGTACTATTTTTTAGCTTAATGTTTCTTTCCCTTGTCCACTGTATTCTGCTAGTGAGCCCATCCACTGGGCTTTTCACTTATTTTATTTTTCAGTTCTAAAATTTCCATTTTTTTCTTTATATCTTCTATTAATATTTTTCACTGACTTTTCTTTTTTCTTTAATTTGTTTCAAGTGTGGTTTTAGTTGCTTATTAAAGCATTTTTGTGATAGCTTATTTAAGCTTTTTGTCAAATAAATCTAACTTCTCTATAATCTCTCCATTGGTGTGTTTTTGCATTTACTTGAAAATATTGCTTGTTCTTGGTATGGTGAGCAATTTTTTACTGAAACCAATATATTTTCATATTATGGTATGAAATTCTGAATCCCATTTAAACCTTATAATTTAGAGTTTTTTTGTTTTTTTGTTTTGTTTTGTTTTGTTTTTTCTGACACTGCTCCAGCAGGGAAAGGGGGGAGTAGAAATGCTGACTCATTACTGACAAAAAAAAAAAAAAAATGGTAGAAATATAGGTTCTCCACTCAGCTGATCGGCAGTGAAGGGTAGAGAAGACTCATATTATTTTTGATTTACATTTTTTTTTGCTGGGAAGATTGGGAGTTCCAGGTCCTCATATGGTCTCCATTGGCATGGTGGTAAGAGTGGCCTCATCACAACTCATGAGTGGCCTCATCCCTCATTTCACAGGGATGAAAATCTCAGCTCCTACTTGGCCTTCTCTGACATTATCCCAGTGGAGACATTGAATTGCCAGTGGAGACATTGAATTGGGATTATAGCTTTGTAAGGGTGGAATTCTAGAATCCTCACTCAGATTTTACTAGTGTGGTTGGGATGGGGCCATATTTATTTTTTCCTGTGCTGTTTATCTAGACTAGAATGGTTATTGTCTAAAAGTTTTTTTGTTCTGCCTGGCTACCCCTTTCACAGTCCTTTGGCTAGGGATAATAGTCTTTTGTCTATGTTCATTGATATTTCTGTGTTGCCAGTTTCTTTAGCTTCAAATCTGGAGTACAGGAGACAGAAAGATAATCCAGAGTACTCACCACTGTTGTTTCTCAGTTTTCCAGGTCCCTGGACAATCTACTTTCTTCTCTGTATCTTTCAAAATCTTCTTATGTTTGTTTCACATGTAATGTTCAGGGTTTTAGTTAAATTTAGTGGGAAGAATAAACTATGTCTACTCTATTTACCTAGAATTGGAAGTCTCTAGGGCATGTTTTAGAGGATAGTAGCCTAAAAACATAATTTACCAAATTTTTAAATATTCTAACCAGAGACAAATTTGTCAATATAAACTAGGACTTTTCTTGAAACCTAGTGAATTGCTTTTCAGGTCTTAAATAATAAAGACTATCTTTAGTGGCTATGTAATTACAGGCCATAAGATATCTAAATTTTTGTTATTAGTCAATAATCCCAAATCTCAGAGGCTTACAGCAGTAAACGTCTGTCTCTTATACTAGGTGGTCTTCAAATCAGCTCTGGTTCTACATAAGGCTGTGCATCAGACTCAGGTTTTCTGACTTGAGACTATGGGTTTACTCCACATGTTTTCTTATTCTGGAACCAAGGTTAAAAGAGCAATATCTCTCGGTATACGCCATTCTTCATGGCAACAGTTGAAATAAGAAACTGGCAGACATGTGCAATGACTATTAAACCTTCTGCTCAGAACTGGCACACTGTCCCTTTTATACAGATTTTGCTGACCAAACCAAGTCGCACAGCCAAACCCAAAGTCAATTGGGTGGAGAAGTAGCCTCTTTTATAGGAGGCAGAAAAATTAAATGCATACATACATAATCTTTCATAGGAGAGAGCAAATAGATGTTAAATTTCTAACACTGTGCAATAATCAGAATATTCTCAAACTCTAGGTTAATCAGGAAGAAACCCAATTTAATTTAGTAAGTATTCTGAATATAGAATGTGTTAAAATATATTTTCCATTAAAAAAGCAAAACTCATCTAGGCAAAAATGGCTCTATGATCTGTTGTGAAATTTTTCACACATGGTATAAAAGATAAGAATAACCAGTAATTAACTTAAAATGATGTGTCAAGTAGGTCACCTGAAACTTATGCTAGTTGTCAGCTTAATTTTTTATATAAATGTAACAAAAGTTGTCTTCAGGCCAGTTCGTTTCAGCCTACTAATATTTTGTTTTACATCCCTAAATCTCCATTAAAATGTAGGTATATCTATAGAGACAGAGATATCCCTAGAGATATCTATATATCTCATTGTTTCATGAAATTTTATATTAAGGCCAGACAAAGAATAATTCATAGAATGATAGCAAGGGAAAAAAAAAGGATTTTTAGGCAGCTGGAGTGAGAAGAAAAATTAGAAAGAAAATGTTCTCTACTGGGAACTATTTTCAGTAAAGAATCTGGGGCAAAATTTTACATAGCTTCTTCTTTCTAAATGAGAGAATTGATTCCTCTCCCCACAAATTCAATAGTGAGCTCACGTGAGCTCCACATAAAGGATTCAGCATAAAGAAAGCCATAGAGTGTAGTGAGATAAAAATTAGTTTTGTGTCGCTTACCTTTGTTTAGTTACATATCTTGCAATTTGCTGCTAATTGCACGTGGATTATACTAGTTAGCTACCCGTATACACAACCAACTCAAATAGAAGTAAATATTACTGAATATTTTCTTTATTCAAAAGCACTGTATACAGTAATTGAAAGGAAACACGGAGGTAATCAGATACCATTGTTCCTCATGAGATACTCTCATCTGTAACATCTTATTTGAAATACTATTGCTTACTTTATGGCACCTATGACCATGAGAAAGAATTTCTTCCTGTTGAGTTGAAATTTGCCATTCTCTAATTTCTAAGCAATAGTAATAATAATAATTTTCTTTTTTCTCACTTCTACCTAACAACAGCGACAAAGACGCCTAGCAGGTAGTCATAAATTGGCATACAGTAGACCTGCAGGACAAGTTAACTAATATGAAGTATTGTTTAACAAATCTAATAGAGAAAATGATATAAGTGACAAATAGCTAGAATGTGAGTCAATACATGACTACACTGCAGATATAGAAAAGTGTTCAGGGACTCCAAGTAAGAGAGCTCATATGCCATTGGGGGAGGGAATTATATAGGAAAGAGAAAACAAAAATATTTTAAAGGTGAATCTGACAAAGGCTTTAAAGGCTAGATAGAATTCCAGCAGGTAAATTTGGCAGATAAGTAAGAAGAGTCAGTTATAAGTGAATGATACTAAAATTAATGTAGTCATTAGAGGAAAAGGAAGAGATGAGACTCAGATAGTATAGACTGGCCCCTTGCATAAGTCAGTTCAGGCTGTCATAAGGAAATACCACAGGCTGTGTGGCTTAAACAACAGAAATTTATTTTCTCACAGTTCTGGAGGCTGGGAGTCTGGAAGTCCAAGACCAAGGTGCCAACATGGTTGGCTTCTGATGAGGCCTCTCTCCCCAGTTTGCATACAGTACCTTTTGCTTCATCTTCCCATGACCTTTTCTCTGGACGTACATGTTGAGAGAGAGCTTTCTGGTGTCTCTGTCTCTTATAAGAATAATAGTCTTCTGAGTTTAGGGCTGAACCCTTATGGCCTCCTTTAGCTTAATTACCTCCTCAAAGGCTCCATCTCCAAAAACAATCATGGGGTGGAGGTAGGGCTTCAACATCTGAATTCTGGGGGTGAGGGTGATGCAATTTAGTCCACAACAGTCCCCAAAGTGGAAAAACAATCAATGCAGGCTGAGGATTCAGGACTTAATTCTGATAGAATTAAGAAGTCATTGACACAAAAACCTGGATTAGGAAAGTGACAGTTAAAATCATGTAGTTTTTGTTAAAACTGATAGAACATCTTGATTGCCTTCCTGTAGATCTGTGGCCAAACATGTCATAGCCTGTTAAGATTAAAATTTAATGATTATACCAACATCTATGGAGTTTCATTTGAAAGCAAAGAAGAATGAATCCCAAAGAAATATTCATTTGTGATAGAATATAAATACGTCATGTTTATTTAAACTCAAGCACTGACCCCAATCAAAACATTTAATATAATTAAATTTTCCCAATATAAAAATGAGCTTTATCTCTACCTGTCTGCACAGAATCAGAATCTCTGTAAAAGACTTGAAGCTAAATAATCCACGTGAATTAGACATATGTTTGATTTTATAATTATCATAAAAATGAGGGTATAAATCAAAAAAATAAGTCATAGTTTTTGCTTTGCTAACCGAATACAATTTTAGGTTTTTTCTTTTGCTGCTTTATGAATTCTTAAAAGTTTTTTGTCATTTCATTCATTTTGGGCTAGAAAAAACTTAAATATGGTTTATGGAGATTTAAAATAAGACAATAAGAAGTGGAAAGCTAAAAATCCAATCTCATTAATTTATAACTTAAAAATTGTGCTACCAAAAGGAGAAATATTTTGGGATTTCTTTTCCATAATTTCCTATATTGCCTAAGTAATCTGAATTCATTGCCTAATTGGGTATTCTGTGGATTTAGTTATATCAACTGAGTGCTTATGCTTCTTTTGTTTAATTCAGTATATTTTCCTCTCTATTACAATACGCAAGCCATTAAGACATTTTTGTTAGTCTTTCCTGTCAAAGTTTGTTAAAGAAAATGCAAAAATAATTCATACTATGGTAAAATGCCCCTAAAGATGTTTCTATAATTTATAAGTTTATACTAAATGTTGAGGTATAGGAAAAATATGTTTTCATGTATGATAATAATGCATCTGATTTCTGAGTAAAATACACCAGAAAATTCATTTGACTCTCAGGTTAGGGCACAACATTATGTGTGCTAACCCTGGTTTATTGCTCTTGGTTGGCTTTTAAAAGTCAATATTATATCGAGTTGCAAGGAAGTCTCATTTGAATGAAAATGGCTAACAAGTTTATTGTGAAAATATATAGTTGCAGTGTCTTATAATCTTCTAAATAATAAACATGAATATTTGGTGAGGGAGAAGGTGTTAAAAATCTAGGGATGATTATATTTTTTAAAGTTAAGCTGTCTTTTCATGTTCTCTGTTTTTATACCTTTCATTTGCTTGCATAGCAAGGGAACTGTGAGGATAATTCTTTATCAGGTGGAACAGAACCTGTCACATGGGAACACAAGTATGCCTAGGCTGAACTGTGTTGAAAGAATGATGGGAATTTACCTGGGGTACTGAGAAGTAACTTGATTTTTGTTTTGTTTTGTTTTCTAGCCTTAGTATAAAGGGTCAGGGACAATCCACAGGGAAGAAACAGGAGGCTCAGAAACAGAATAGGGGAATGTTGATGTGCCAGGGAATGAAAGCAAGAGTGGAAGGGATCAGGCTCTATTTTGCCATATCAGTCGCTATATATATTAATAGTAGCCTCATTTACTGTAATTTTCTCACTTTTCTCTTCTCTATCCAAGATTTTCAAAAGAGAAAACTGAGGTTCAGAAAGGCTAAGTGATTTTATTAAGGTTACAATAGCTACTATGTGATGGATCTGTGTTTTTCACTACATCTTTCCAGGCAATATTCAATCTGACATGACAGTTAACACATGACATAAAATATTTATTTTTGTGAAAAGGATACTTCTATCATAAAATATTTGTTTTAAAAATGTATTGCTTACTTAAATTTCAGAACTTCTAATTTTAATTGAATATATATTAATATGTAAATTCCTAATATTTTATATCTTACAAAATAACTCCATATTTGCATCATACCCATTGAACTTTACAATAACCCTAAAAAGAGAGAGGGTATCTATTAATATGAGCAAATATTATATCAGAGATTTGAAGTGACTTGCTTAAGATAATACTGCAAATATTTGACATAGGAAAATTTAAATACTATTTTTAGACTCAAACACCAGATGTTATTCTACTTTACTGTTGCATATTTTCATTGCACAGTCTAGTACAGGAGACTAGAAACAAATAAGAATCAAAGGTGAGTGACAGGTGAGGGAACAAAGCTTCATCAGTATTTACAGCCACTCCTCATCTCTTGCATCACCTGAGCTCCACTTCCTCCCACCCCCACTTCTGTCCCCACCATGGTCCATGGAAAAATTATCTTCCATGAAACCAGTCCCTAGTGCCAAAAAGTTGGGGACCACTGGTCTAGTATATGTTAAAATGTTCTTCTGATATTTACAGTCTGAGAAAAATCTAATGATCCCACTTATGGAATTATTCTATATTTTATTTTACATATTCTTAATTTTTATGTGATCCCAAGATAATTTGAAAATGCATGTTTGGAGTTCTTTGAGGTTAACTTGTTGGTTAGTTGCTGATGGTAGCTGGATATATGCAGTGTTGTAGGTTTTGTAGATCTTCTATACTCACACTTGGCATGATCTTTTAATAAATAATTAAAATTGTTCTTAATGCAATGTTTCAGAGTAGAATGGTAAAATAAATTGCCTAGGGGAGATTATGCATTCCAAAAACACAAAGACATATGTAGTCATGCACCACATATACAACAGTGGTCTCATAAGATTATAATGTAGTAGAAAATTCGTATTGCCTAGTGATGTCATAGCCATCATAGTTGTCATGGCTGTTCTAATGTCACAGCACAAAGCATTATTCAAATGTTTGTGATGATATTGATGTAAACAAACTTACCTCATTTCCAGTCATGTAAAAGTGTAGCACATACAATTCAGTTCAGGACATAATATTCGATAGTAATAATAAACAACTATGTTAATGGTTTATGTATTTAGTACATTATATTCTTTATCACTATTTAAGAGTGTATTACTTGTATATGTAAAAGTTAACTGTAAAACGGCCCCAAACAAGTCTTTCAAGAGGTCTTCCAGTTGGTATTGTTACCATAGGAGAAGACAGCTCCATGTGTGCTATTATCCCTGAAGACCTTCCAGTCTAGGACAACATGTGGAGGTGGAAGACAGTGATATTGATGATCCTGACCCTATGTAGGCCTAGAGTAAAATGTGTGTTTGTGCCTCAGTTTTTAACAAAAATGTTTAAAAAGTAAAAAAAATAAAAATAAAAATCTTAAAAATAGAAAAAAGCTTATAGAATAAGGACATAAAAAGTTTTTCATGTGGCTATACAATGTGTTTGTGTTTTATGCTAAATGTTATTACAAAAGAGTCAAAGAGCTAACAAAATATAAAGTTTACACAGTAAAAAAGTTGCACTAAGCTAATGTTAATTTATTACTGAAGAAAGAAAAATATTTTTTTATAAATTTAGTGTAGCCTAGATGTACAGTATTTATAAAGTCTACAGTATTGTGCAGTAATGTCCTAGGCCTTTATATTCACTCACCACTTACTCACTGCAACTGCTAGTCTGGCATGTTCCATTTATGCTAAGTGCCCTATACAGGATGTATCCCTGTCATTAAGCAAAGCATGACTGTATTACTATGCAGTTATATCACTTGTGAATTTCACTTACCAGGAATGTATCTCTGGATACTCATGAAAAACAAATAGAAAAATAATAATTTAAATTAACCTGTCAAATTAAAACATGCATACATATAATATATAATATTTGATGCATAATTATATATATTTTGGTGCACAGATGTATCATAATTCTATTTGGTGCATAATTTATTATTTCACATGTGTGCCTACACAAAACAATAATATACACTTTTTTTTTTTTTTTTTTTTTTGAGACAGAGTCTCGCTTTGTTGCCCAGGCTAGAGTGAGTGCCGTGGCATCAGCCTAGCTCACAGCAACCTCAAACTCCTGGCTCAAGCAATCCTCCTGCCTCAGCCTCCCAAGTAGCTGGGACTACAGGCATGCGCCACCATGCCCGGCTAATTTTTTGTATATATATTAGTTGGCCAATTAATTTCTTTCTATTTATAGTGGAGACGGGGTCTCGCTCTTGCTCAGGATGGTTTCGAACTCCTGACCTCAAGCAATCCACCCGCCTCGGCCTCCCAGAGAGCTAGGATTACAGGCGTGAGCCACCGCGCCCGGCCATATACACTTTTTTAATAAACAATTTAAGATAGTTTTTCTAGGGAAGTTTGATTACAGAGCATCCTCTGTACCTGGGTTCTGCATTCATGGATTCAACCAACTGTGAACCAAAAATATTCAGAAAAAAAATTGCTTCTGTACTGACATATGTACACCTTATTTTTGTCGTTATACCCTAAAGAATATAGTATAATAACTATTTAAATAGCATTTACATTGGATTAGTTATTATAGAGACTTTAGAGATGACCTGAAGTTTGTGAAGGATGTGCAGAGGTTATATGTCAGTAATGTCATTTGATATCAGGGACTTAAGCATCTACAGATTTTGTTATCTGAGGAAGATCCAGGAAACAATCTCCCATGGATACCAGGGGACAACTATAGATAGAATTTTTGACACAGATTCTAAATTCAGAAACCAGTATCCTTTATGATGTTCCCCTGTTGCAATCAACATACTGAAGAATCTTCAAAATGGAAAATAAATAAATAAAGGCCAAAGTGGGAAAAATAGGATTCATTCTTAACCAGAAATCAGATTTGAAAAAAGGTAGTAATTTTTGCCAGGATAAAATCTAAGGTATGGGTGAGTCTTTCTGAAATAGAATCCAAAGAATTCTATATTTTCTAATTCTTGATTTGGGCATTCTTTGTTCCCATCAACAAAAGATCACCAAAAACACACTTGTGGTCAATAAAGATAAGTTAATACTTGTTGCAGGGGAAAAAAAAAGACACCCAACACAGCATGGGAAATCATAGAATACATCAAAAGGAGGGGGATGAAACTCAGGACAAGTTGCTTAAAGAGTTTTGGGTGCTAGAGTCATAGGATGATCCTGAGAGGACGTGGTCAGATTGTGGAAACCAGGAAACTGCTGGAACTCTCCAAGGTCTTTATCTTTAGGATTTATGAGTCCATGAGGAGCAACTGTTGATCAGTTTGTGTGCGGTCTTATCAAAACCACATGGGTCTAAACAAACTGGTGCTAAAAGAATGAGAGCTTTGATGGTCTGTGATAAACATCATGATTTTCTCAGCACCATTTATCTCTTTGTGATTCGTGGTACACTTAGCAAATTGCAGTTCCTGTTTCAATTTTCATTTATTCTTTCACAGCCTCTCTGCTAGCAAATTTTCTCCTTTCTTATCACTGTAATGTGTAACTAAGGGTACATACGTCATTTAAATTCCCTTGAGCCAATGCTTTTATTTGTGAAATAAAAATCTTGGAATTGATGCTCAACAAATTCCTTATACTTCTAAGTTCAAAATACTGAATCTCAGAAACTAACTTTTGAACATCTGTCTTTAAACATAAAGGAGAGATGAGTCTTGTATCAACAAAGCTGTAACCATCATCATTTCAAATTCCATGTTGACCAAAATTGTAGCAACGTGGCTTTTAAGTAGAAAAAGCAAAAAATGCCAAATTCTTATTTTCTAAATACTCGTTAAAAATAAGAAAATAAATTGCAATACAAAATCATAGGAACTTTCAAACATGGTGCGTTTGACATTTAGTGCACTCTTAATAAATTAGAAAAATGATGATAATGATGGAACTGCTGACTCAGATGAACATTCATCACCCTTGCTACATATCAGAAAAAATGGAAGCCAACACAAATGAAATAGAAAACATGCTGACACATTGTTTTACACGTTGTCTTAGTGGGTTCAGACTGCCATGACAAAATAACAGCCTGGGTGGCTTAAATAACACGTTTATTTTCTCACAGTTCTGAAGGCAAGTCTAAACCAAGGTTCCAATAGAGTTTGGATTCTGTGGGGGACCTCTCTCCTGACTTGCAGATGACCGGCTTCTCACTGGGTCCTCACATAGCAGAATGAAAGAAAACTCTGGAGTCTCTTGCTCTTCTCATAGGGACTTCTTACCAGTTGTAGTGGATCAGGTCCCAAGCCTTATAAATTCATTTAACCTTGATCACATCCTTGCAGGGCCTATTTCCAACTACAGTCACATTCAAGGGTTAGGGCTTGAGCATGTGAAGTCTGGAGGGGGGGGATGAAATTTGGTGCATAGCACCAAGAAACCCCAAATAAATAATCTACCTTCAACAAAACATTATACTCTTTCTTAAAACACTAAGAACATGAATGCTTTATTACTTTTATCTCATGAAAAAAAAATAAACAAATCTACATAAAAGGAAGGGAATTCCATTGTCTACTTAGTGGAACCTTTTATTTTTCTATTGAAAAGAGTTCCCCTGTAAGAAAGCGGGAGAAATTCCTTGAACTGGACTGGTAAAATTTGCCACTTCTCTGTGTCATTCTCACCTCTGACCTCTTTAGAGATTATCTTGGTAGGATGCCTGCTAATGTTGGCTTTGAGTGATGTGACCTTCAGCACTTCCTCAAACATGGACATGAAAAGGATCAGCTTCCAGCCGTTTAAAGTGAAGTCAAACAAACTACCAAAAAAAAAAAAAAAAGACAGCTTAACTTTGAAAGCAATTGTACTCAAAATTTCTAATTTGCCTTTAAGACTTATTTATTAGAGTCTAATTTAAATCAGTAGATTTCTAGCTCATTCACCATCAATTAGCTAATATTTGGCTAGAAGCAGTTTCCTCGTTTTCATCCTACTTCAAATAATATAAAAACTCTATTATGAGAAGATATGAATGACTAACTTAATTTTCAAAGCCATTATTTTATTTATTGTATTCAATATTAGACTTATTTTCAGTGAGCTTTGAAAAAACAAAGAGTCTAGTTTATTGCTTCTATGTAGAGTTGCATGAAAAAATAACCCAATTTATGCAATTTATGATGTGGTTTCATTAATTTGATTTTTATTAATATTAGTTTTTAATATCATGAATAGGAAACCTCTAAATACTGATCACAGCCTCCCATCCCCATCCCCACCCACCACAAAAAGCCCAAGGTCAAAACTTAGCATCTGTTTGACTATATTTTCCTCCACATTTTAATAATCTTTTATAGGCACTTTCTTTTATGTATATGTGTGTATAAATATATGTATATGTACATACATATATAGAATTGTGGTTTTGTTCCTGTTTTTACTCTGCAATATGTATCTTTATATACAAACTCTTATAAATTGATACAGTTGGTTCTATAGGTTAGCTTTCTAGAAAATGAATTGCCTTTTATTTTTAATTTTAGTAGATATTTCCAGATTCTCATTTTACTGACTAATATATAAAGCTTTCTGAAACAGAAGTTAAATAAGGCTAAATCATTTTACAGTTCAACTAGCAATCTAAAACAGTATCCTTTCACTTCATATCCACACCCGCAGTAGATTTTAGAGTATTTTATAGTTTTTTCAGATGAATCATTGTTATGTTGATTTCTATGTCTCTGGTAATGAGTGAATTTCCCTTTCCCAAGTGCATTAGTCATTTAGATTTGCTTTTTGTACATTGTGTATTCATATCTTTTGTTCATTTTTATATTGTATATTTTGTCTTTTTTTCTTGTCAGTGTGTAAGAACTTTTTCTGTATTACTAAAATGAGTGTTGCCTGCTATTCACATTGTCTTTTTTTCCAGATATATAATGTGCGTATTGATCTTTTTCTTATTATTTTGTCATATAAATGGCTTAAATTTTATTTAGCTAACTCTGGGTTGCTAAATACTCTAGGTATCTAATACTGCACATTAGCAACTAGATTTTCTTACAGGGTTGCAAGAAAATAATAAATTCTTCAATCCAATTGCTATTAACTTTTGTAAATAGTGTATGATATGGATCTATTTTTAATTCCTTCCAGGTGCTTATTAAATAGCCAATCCTTTTGCCATTGAGTACATCTATCATGGTTATTGTATTAATGCCATTATTTTGAAAAAGCACTCAATGCAATGTGGCAATATAGCAAACAAAAACATGTTGTTGGAAAAGTTTTTAAAACCTAAAAAAAGTATTTGTTTATTTAAAATTGCTTGTCTTCTAATGTACTAATATAAATTGGTAAGTGTGAAGATGGGATTCATAAATAAAATCTCCTTGCAATATGAGAACAGTTCAAGTTTGATATACATAGTAAACAAATTAGTAAGAATTTCAAAAGAGCCCTGTCAACCATGAAATCTTTCATTTTCACCAGCATTTTAATTTTCCCTAGTCATATACAAATATACACACAAGTGTGTATACATAGAATATGTATATGTTCTTGTATATGTTTGTATTATATACATACATAGATAGATCTATGTGTTTGTGTGTATGCTTAATATACTTCTATGTCTCCCAAGGCTAGACACAAGTGAGCTTTGTGAATTTTAGGTGCATATACAATAATAGACCCCTCATATTTCCTTGGGCATGACATAAGAAGGAACATTTAGGAAGATTATATGTGTCATACATAAAAACACGGACTTTGAATTTAAATAGTCTAGATTTGGATCTATGTTGTGTCATTTAATGAACTGTATGATTTTAGCCTCCTTCACGACATTACACCTGAATTGCCTCATCTGTAAAAAAAAGCGATAACTATAGCCATATTTTTTCAAGTATTGAATAAGTGAGTGTGAAAAATTTAATAAAGTATCTGACTCCTGTAGGTTATTCAACATACAGTATTTCCTTCTTTTCCTTTCTGTTCCAGAGTCTACTCAGTATACTAATCTGTAAAATGAGAAGATATAAAAAATCCAAAATCTCTCCTTTGCTCTAACTCCTACCTGCTCTTCTTTAACTCCTCTACTCTAAACTGCCTATTCTGTTTCTCTGTTAACTTCTCATAGACAAAATGAGAAAGATCAAGAAATATATAGGAAGTTTGTGATGTGTCTTGTTACTTTAATACTTTTCTAGTTTTATCTACTTTCTCTATTTCATTTCCGGAGTACGCTCACTCTACTTCTTCCCAACCCCAATAGCAGCACTTCAGACTCTGATCAAGCCTATTCTCATTGACATTTCTCCAATTCCTCAAGTGCTCACAGCTTTCCACATGTTTCTGTATCATCGGGTAGGATGATACATAATTTTTACATTCATTTTTGATTTTCACAATAATCCTGAGTAATAGGTATTATTATTATGCCAATGTTACTAAAGAGGCTACATGATTTGTCTATGATCACCAGGCAAATAAAATAGCAAGGCCAAGATTCAAATGCAGATTTTCTGATTACAAGTTACATGTGCTTTCCACTTTTCACTGTTACCTTATTGGTATATGACTATTTCGTTTGACTGAATAATCTGAGTTAAAGTGACAATGATTAGCAATGAATTAAAGCAGACATTTCCCAAACTCGAGGCAACATTTAATAGATTTATTTGGTCATAAAAATAAATGTGTATGTGTATGTGAATGTGTGTGTGTGTGTGTGTGTGTGAGTGTGTGTGTGTAAAGCAGTTACTTTACATTCCAGGAAATACCTTTAAGATATTATTCCTACCACAAAAAGGAATATTTAAAAAAGAGGTTAGATAGGTTTCAATGTAGAAATATTTTAAGTGCCCAAGGAGAGTGAATAAGAAACTAGATTAAAAACTGGAGGTTAGAAGAGCTATTTATGGAAGGTACTCCCTTACTAGGGTCACTTAAGGTATTCAAAATGTCACTAGTGCTAGTAAATTTGACATCCCAGATATTCCTTCTCTTTATAATTACAAATACTCTAATAAAAGATACCTCATTTATTTTACACAGAATAACATGCACTCTCCTATAGCAAAATATCATGAAAATATATAAGTATAAAATATATATATATTTTTAGAGTTGCCACATTTAGCAAATAAAAACACAGGATGCCCAATA
This sequence comes from Microcebus murinus, assembly GCF_040939455.1. Lineage (NCBI taxonomy): Eukaryota > Metazoa > Chordata > Mammalia > Primates > Cheirogaleidae > Microcebus > Microcebus murinus. The sequence goes on from NC_134115.1 coordinate 24,895,571, forward strand.
AAATGTAAATTTCAGTAAACAACAAATGTCTTGTATAATTATGTACCACAAAATATTTGGGACACATTTATACTAGCAACTAACTATTCATTGTTTATCTCAAATTCAAATTTGACAGAATGTCTTGAAATTTACTGGTAACTTCAATGTTTATATCAACTATTACAATCAAATCAATATTTTCTTTGCAGAAATATCTATGCAATTTTTCCCCATTTTTTAATTGAATTGTTATTGAGTTGTAGAAGTCCTTTATATATGCTGGATATTAACCTCTTATTAGACATATTTTATGAATTTTTTTTCTAATCTATAGTTTGCCTTTTCACTCTAGTGATTGTTTCCCTTAATGTACAATTATTTTAAAAAACATTTTATATTCAATTTATCCATTTTATCTTCCATTATACATGTTTTTGGTATCATTCCCCAAAAAATCATTGCCAAATAAAATGTCATAAAGCTTTTCCCCTGTTTTCTAAGAGTTTTAAAGTTTTAGTTCTATGTTTAGATCTTTGGTTCATTTTAAGTTAATTTTTGTATGTGGTGTAAGATAAAGGTCTAAACATGTAGATATTCAGTTTTCCCAACATCATTTGTTTAAAAAAACCCAAAAAACTCTCCTTTCTCCATTGAAATATCTTGGCACCCTTGTCAAAAATAATATGATCATATATGTGAGGATTTATTTGAGAATTTTCTATTCTATTTCACTGATGATATGTCTCTCTTTATTTCAGTAACACATTGTGTTGATTACTTTAGCTTTATGATAAATTTTGAAATTAGGAAGTGGCAGCCCTCCAACTTTGTTCTTCTTTTTCAAGATCGTTTTGGCTATTTAGGACACCTTGAGATTTCATGTACATTGGAGCATGGATTTTTCTGTTTTTGCAAAGAAAGTGGGATTTTGATAGAGATCGCATACATCTATTTATTACTTGTTAAATAGCTATTGTATTCTTTATTTTCTAATAAAGTTCCTAGAACTTAGAGTCATTTCTAATTATTTTAGTTTGCGTCTCATCTCTCTGTGGAAAAGTAAAATGCTGAAGACACTGCTAGGCAGCAAGAAATAACACTTCTGAGCAGGGTAGCATAAATATCTGTAAGTCACAAAACCTATGAAAAAGTGGATAGATGTATATTAGTCTGGTCAAACTGCCATAACAAGATATGATAGAATGGATGGCTTAAACAACAGAAATATATTTTCTCACAGTTCTGGAGTCTGGAAATCTGAGATTAAGGTGCTTTCAGTGTTAGTTTCTCATGAGACCTCTCTTCCTGGCTTGTAGATGGCCATCATTCTCCCCGTGTCCTCAAAGGTCTTTTCCTCTGTGCTTGAGGACAGAGAGTTCTCTGGCATTTTTTCTTTTTATTTTAGGAAAACATAGTCCTATGAAATTAGAGCCCTACCCTCCCTTATGATCTCATTTAAGATTAATTATCTCTTTAAAGGCTCTATCTCCAAATACAGTCCCATTGGGATTTAGGGCTTCAACATAAGAATTTGGGGGGGACACATTTCACTCTATAATGATATGGATTGGAAAATAGGGAATAAGAGAGATATGTGACTGTGGGAAGTCACAGTTTCACACAGAAGTGACCACCTCTGTAATTCTAGACAGAATAAGCAAGCCATGTGCATAATGGATTTCCAGAGTCTAGTATTAAATTAATAGAATTCATAGTGTTCAAATTTGTAAAAATCCAAGTTTGTGAATGGATAGACTAGCTTCACTCAATCAATGGTTTTTTCAAAGTGACATGCAACGTGTTCTTTACTTTTCTAAAGCAAACATATACATATGCCTACATTCAGTTTACATTTGGAAGAAGAATGGATTCAAGGGCACCGAGTGAGATTATAGTAATAATTTCCCATTCTCTCAATTTAAAATAAAAGATCTTAAAAACTTCTTGAAAGCACAAAACACTAAATTTTTATTGATAGTACAGTAAAAAAAATTGTGAGAAAGTGTATAAATCACTAGGAAGGCAGAGTTATGAATTTTTTAAAAAATGAATATTATTCTAACCTCCTCAGAATTTCTTAACATCCCCAAAACTAAAGCTAAAGTTGAAAATAATTACAAAAGCTCCTTGGTACTTTAGAGTGACACTACATATGAATACAATTTCAAAATTCTTATTTAAAAGCAAAATTGACAATTTTATCTTATAAAATGTGAGAAAACAACATCCTAGAAAAACAACTGTCTTCTAAAATTACATCAAATAGCTATACTATTTTAATCAACATCATATAAATCAGAACAGTCAGAATTCTACAAAGATTTAAACCACATTTTACTCACTAATATTAATTCATTATAGTATTTACCAATTCTTCATGCTGAGTTTACTCCATTACTATTTACATATTTATCCTTTTACTTATTTTGTTTATATATTCTTTTGTTTTGTTTTGTTTTTACTTAATGCAGCCTAAATATAAACGATCCCAGACAATTACTTGGAAATTATATGTGCTTGAAGTCAGGTGGCTCACCATTTAGAGTGACAATATTTTTGTAAACTTATTGTTAGTAAGTTCCAGCATCATTGCTTTTGGGGGCGAGTTTATTTCCTTCTAGTTTATTCCCACAGATAGTGATTTAATCGTGGATAGCTGACTCACAAGCAGGCCATAGTATAACAAGCAACTTAGTTTAAGAATATCGTGGATTGGTTACAATATCTGAGTTAAGACCCGGATGGAGTTCCAAATCTATCACTTCTAACACACACAACCTTTGGTAGTAATTTGAGCTAAATTGCTCTCAGTTTTTCTTTTTCACCATTCAAATGGAAATGATGGTAATACCTGTCCCATTTACTAAAAGGGATGTTTGTAAGATCAAAATTGCTATAAAAATTCATGACACAGAAAATTTTTAATTAATTTTTTTGAACAGTATTGTTTAAACACTTTGTATGTATTTTAGAGACATTTGCTATTTAGGCCAGGCACGCTGGCTCACAACTGTAATTCCATCAATTTGGGAGGCCAAGGCAGGAGGATTGCTTGAGTCCAGGAGTTCAAGAGCAGCCTGGACAACAAAGCAAGATTCTATCTCCCCAAAAAATGGAAAAATAATCCAGGCGTGGTGGCACTCACCTGTAGTCCTAGCTATGCAGGAGGCTGAGGCAGAGGATAACTAGAGCCCAGGAGTTCAAGTTCATGGTTAGAGTGAGCTATGATTACGCAATTGCACTCCAGCTTGGGTGACAGAGTGAGGTCTTGTCTTTAAAGAAAAAATTATAATGTTTAGTTAAGACCATTTTTGTTCCTAGAAAGATATTTTGATGTACATAGCAATCTAGTAGTTTCATCTGGCATACAGAAATGATATCTTTTTTTGTTTTGCCAAATGTTCAGTATTTTAAAATGTTATTTAGATAAACATTATAACAACATTTTAACCATCTAGTATTCATCAATTCATCATCAAAATTAAATATGTAGTATGCAGTATCTGCTGATAGGTAAAAATAATATGGAAATAGCCAGAATTAATCCTCCCCTTCAATTTAATCTTAAATAAATATACTAGAGTCAGATAACTGGGACTAAGGTTTATTAGACTTTTTACTAATAATAAATTAATATACCAGAAAGCAGAAATCCTGTATTCTTATCTACCAGCAGTGACTTCTACTTCTTGGATATCTTAGGGCTAGTCATCTGATTTTTATTATTCTTGACTATTCCATTCAAAAATGAGGGGGAACATCACGATTTATATTCCAAAGGGCCCTGTGTTCTCTTAAGATTCCTTCAAGAATTGAGATGTTTAAAATTGGTCTAAAACATCTATCTAAAACTTTACATGTTGAAAGAAAGCTTTCTACAAATTTAATTTCTTACTTACTGTATTATAAAGAGGCTACATTACCCAAAAAGAGATATTCTGTTAAATATTCACAAAACACAGTAATTTCTATATTGCTATATTGGTACATCAGCCATAGGAAAGATCAAGAAAATTAAAATAGCAAAAAGTGCATTTTTAAATGCAAATTAGTTTATTTGAGTGCATAATCTACACTCAGCACACATTAAACCTACAAAGTATCTGACAAGTGAGTTTATAAAGCAAGGTTAGCTCTGTACTGGTGACATGCAATTCTGATAAAGTAAATGATTAAATTTCATGTGCTTAGTAAATGAGCTCTGAAAATATTGGGTAGAATCATTGTAATTGTCACACATAAATTATTTTGTTTATAATAAAATGCAGTTGAAGCAAGATAAGGCTAAATTGGTTACCAACGTATGCTCTTGCATCTCTTGGACAGTAATTTGGAGGGTGATTAGCAAATTGGAATACTGCATTTTGAATTGGCTGAGTTTCTACAATTGGAACATGAACATATGTGGTCAAGTGATGAGAAATTCTCATGAGAATCAGGAAGAGTGCATTCTAATTCTACTTTAGCTAGTGTCTTAGCAAAGTTACAAATTCTATTTGCAGTTTGCTTTTTTCCAGAAAAATTATCAAAATTATAAGACTAGGGGAAATAAATTTACATAATTGATATTCTGACATCGGTATTGTAAGAAAAATAAGTTGTGGAGAAAAACCAATAGATTGAGAGACATGATATTTTTCCTGATTTTGCCATTTCTAGGTGTGTGAATAAATTACTATCTCTCAGTTCAATGATTAGATAATCTTTTTTGAGCCCTTCAGTTCCTCATTTTATAAGCCTTAGTCTTATCACTCTAAAACGAGGAAATTCATTTTAGGATTACTGTAAAAAGTAAATGAGCTAATAAGTGTAACATGTTTATTAGCACAGTATCTAACACATAGTAATTTCTCAAAAAAAGGTTGAAAGTTGTTAGCATTAATACCAGGCACTCAACAAACATCAATTCTATTTAAAATCCCTGTTACCTAATCCCCAAATATTTTAGTCCCCCTTTTTAATATATTATATTATATATTATATTTTATATATTATGTAAGTGTTCTCTGAACTTATGAATGATCAATGCATATGATGGTACTTTATTTTCAGCTGTGATCTCATTATTTTAAAGGAACACAAAAATGTCTGGAGAAGACCAAAATTCTATTATTTAAATGAGGAATCAATCATAACTAAAGAGGAAGGATATATAAGATTAAAGGAATAGATGTTGGCATACCCCAAAACTAACATATTTTATATACATATATTATATATACACACACACATATGTATGCATATAAAAAAAGGTTGAATTAAACTATTTCTCAATCTATGAGAAGTTTATTTTTCCTTAAAAATAAAGCAGATATTAGCTAAATATTTTTTCTTATATAGTGTTAAGGGCTTTTATACTTGAGATAGCACAGGCTTGTGAACTCTGGGATAAGGGAAATAAGGAAACAAAAAAGATGAGCCCTGTGGTTCATTTGACTTTTCACCTGGATGAAGACCCTGGACAATGGGATCACAAGGGAAAACCCCAAAGAGAGGCTGAGAGTCTCACTGATTTGGAAAACTACAGATAAGAGCTCAGAGAGGCTGAGGTGAATGCAGGTTATGAGTTCTAGAAAGAAGGAAGGCATGGAGAAAATAAGCCCCAGAAATATGCACTGTGTACTATGACCCCTCACTGAATATTATGCAGTGTGCAGGTAACTATTCCATAGGGCCTAACAAAAAGTTACTAAAACCATGAGCTAAATGGTTCCAAAAAGTCACACAGGGCTAGGAGGCATCTGAGTTCCAACCAGCCAGAATGAAGAATTTTCTTTGATGAGACAGAGTATTCGATAGAGACTCAAGAAATGTCATGAATTAGCAATGAGACTAAACTATCACTGGAATAAAGATTACAATTGCCGTAAATAAGCTTAAAAGTAATACAGAAAGAATCAAAATTATCTATGAATATCTTGCTGTCTATGTCATAGTCAATAATAGAAATGAAATGGCACCCTATAAATTACTCAATTAATCCAAAGGAAGAAAGTTTAAAAGGAAAGAAGGAACAGATGGGCCAAATGGAGACTAACTAGCAAGACAGTAGACTTAAACTCAAGCATTTCAATAAGTACATTAAATGAAACTGTATAACACCCTATTTAAAAGATCCAAATATATTGTTTATGAAAGCAATCTTTAAATATAAAGACACAGAAGAAGACGCAGTTACATTAATAGTAAAGGCATGAAAATGACCAGACCATGCTTACACTAATCGTAAAGGAGCTGAATTTAATTTATATTAATAATAGACAGTGTAAACATCAGAACAAGGATCATTACCAGAGTGAAGAAAGGACAATTCATAATGATAAAAGGATCAACTTATAAAAAAGACATGACAATCTTAAAGGTGTCTGCATCTGATTAGAGTACTTCAGAATGCATGAAGCAAAAATATACAAAAAGATAGATAAATTCACAATTATACTTGGAAAATTCAACACTCTTCTCTCAGTTAGTGATACAACAAATAGATAGAAAAACTAGAAGTAAATAAACCTAAAAACCCATTCAACCTAAGTAACCTAATTAGCATCATTGTACACAATGTCTCAAAACAGACGAATACAGATTCTTTTTAAATGCACAGAAAATATTCATGGAGATAACCATATCTGGGCCATAAAATAAGTCTCAATAAATTTAAAATTATGGCTCATGTAGACTATTATCTTTAACCAAAACACAATTAAACTAGGAGCTAGTAATATAAAAATATCTAGGTAAAGTATTTGAAATGTAAACAGTACAATTCTAAATAATCCACAAATCAAAAAGGCAATTATAAGGAAAATTAGATAATATTTTGAACTGGATAAAAATTATATATAACACCAAAATTTGTAGTTTGGGTAGGATGATATAAAAATAGTGAAGCAGGGTGCTCCAAGAATCATTTCCTCCCCTGACAGAATCATTAAACTGGAAAAATCAACTTTTTTGAAATCTAATCAAAGACATCAACCAGAGGAGTACTTAATGAAGAAAGGGGCTGCTAATTTTTGATCAGCAAACATTGTGGCATTTTTGCTTAGCTACTTACCATTCCCCATTCCCCATTGCTTCAGTGGCGTTGGGGAAGATGACCATCATTCATGGTGTGACTTACTAATGCCTCAGGTGGGCAATATGAACCTTGTTCTTGAAAAAGAAGAACAGGCCGGGCGCGGTGGCTCACCCCTGTAATCCTAGCTCTCTGGGAGGCCAAGGCGGGCGGATTGCTCCAGGTCAGGAGTTCGAAACCAGCCTGAGCAAGAGTGAGACTCCGTCTCTACTATAAATAGACAGAAATTAATTGCCCAACTAATATGTATAGAAAAACTCAGCCGGACATAGTGGCGCATGCCTGTAGTCCCAGCTACTTGGGAGGCTGAGACAGAAGGATCGCTTGAGCCCAGGAGTTTGAGGTTGCTGTGAGCTAGGCTGACGCCACGGCACTCACTCTAGCCTGGACAGCAAAGCGAGACTCTGTCTCAAAAAAAAAAAAAAAAAAAAAAAAAAAAAGAAAAAGAAGAACACGTGTTTTGACATGTGTGGTTGTTTCCTAAGGGACATAAGTGAATATTGACCGTTCTTTCACTCCTGTCATAAGCTACTTCCTGGGTGACATCTGTTAAAAGTATTTAAAGAAATACACTACCAATAGTTGTCCAGGAAAATGAATGGTGAGCAAGACAAACAACAGACAGATCCAAAGCCTAGAAAGAAAAAGAGTGAAGAGGGAGATTCTAGGGGCAATAAGAGCTTGGAAGAGTGACCACACATACTGGTGAGCCTGGAATGCAAGCTGTATGCCAGATGCATGCTCAAAAGAGAACTGAGAGGACCCTAGGTTTGCACTTTTGACTTAACTTTGGAGTCCACACAAGCAAGATGTGAAGGCTAAGGCAGAGTTGGAGACAGCCTGGCTTAATATTGAAGGAGTCCTCCAGCTCAAAGCCAATCTTCAAGGACCAAGAGAGTATTATTATGATTATTTAGTATTATCATTTTAGCCTGGCAGGTCACAGGGTGAATGCTGAGCTAACTGAATGAAGACTTCAGTAATCTGACAAGAAATAGTCTTGTACAAGTAGTTTGGAAAAGTCAATAAACAAATGGAAGACTGCAGCCCTCAACCATCAAGAAGAGACCGGGTGCTATGGCTCATGCAGGAAGGGAGGATTGCTTGAGCTCAGGAATTGGAGACCACCCTGAGCAAGAGTGAGACCCCATTTCTACTAAAAATAGCAAAATTGGGAGGGTGTCATGGCAGACCGGTAGTTGCAGCTACTTGGGAGGCTGAGACAGGAGGATTGCTTGAGCCCAGGAGTTTGAGGTTGCAGTGTTGCAGTGAGATATGATGAGTCACTGATCTCTACCCAGGGTGACAGAGCAAGACCCTGTCAAGAAAAACAAACAAACAAACAAAAAAAAGAACAGCAAATCCTGGAGACTGAGGATAATCTAATTTCCAGTTACCACATTACAGTGTCCAAATGTCCAGTTTTTGTTTGCTTGGTTTTCTTTTTTGCTTTTTGATTCTGATATAAGGTCTCACTCTATTAATCTGGGCTGGAGTATAGTGTCATCCTCATAGCTCACTGCAGCCTCAAACTCCTGGACTGAAGTGATCTGCCTGCCTCAGCCTCCCAAGGAGTTGAGACTACAAGTATGCACTACCACACCTATCTGTTTTGTATTTTTGTTGTTGTTGTTGTTTTTTAGAGACAGACTCTTGTTCTGTTGCCTAGGCTAGATTGTTGTGGTGTCAGCCCAGCTCACAGCAACCTCAAATTCCTGGGCTCAAACAATCCTTCTGCCTCAGCTTCATGAGTAGCTGGGACTATAGGCATGTGCCACCATGCCTGGCTAATTTTTCTATATATTTTTAGTTGTCCAGCTAATTTATTTGTATTTTTAGTAGACCCGAGGTCTCACTCTTGCTCAGGCTGGTCTTGAACTCCTGACCTTGAGCAATCATCCCGCCTCAGTCTCCCAGAGTGCTAGGATTACAGGCATCGGCCACTCCGCCTGGCCTGTTTTGTATTTTTTTTTTAGAAATGGGGTCTTGCTATGTTGTCCAGACTAGCCCCAAAATCCTGGCTTGAAGTAATCCTCTTCAAAGTGCTATGATTATAGTCTCCCAAAGTGCTATGATTACAGCGTGAGCCACTGTACTTTCCCTGAATGTCCAGTTTTTAACAACAACAAAGTTAAGCATACAAAAAACAGAAAAATATGACATATTCCCCAGAAAAAAAGACATTGATAAGAACCATCCCTGCAGAAGCCCAGACAGTGGACCTACTGACCAAATAATTTAAATCAACTATCTTAAATATGCTTAAAGAGTGAAAGGAAACCAGGTGAATGGTGTATGAAGTAATAGAGAATATCAATAAATACATAGAAATTATTAAAATGAAGCAAAGAGAAATTCAGGGGGTGAAAAGCATGATAACTGAAATAAAAAATTCACTGGTGAGGTTCAACAGTAGATTTGATCAGACAAAGAAAGAATCAGGGAACTTGAAAATACAACAATTGAAATTATCCAGTCTGAGAAATGAAAGAAAAACTGATAATGAAATGTTAACAGAGCATAAAGGACCCGGGCAATGCCATTAAGCGAACAAACTTGCACAGTATGGGAATTTTAGAAGGAGAAGAGAGAAAGAAAAATGTGAAAGAAAAAAAAAATCGAACTAATAATGGCTGAAAAATTGCCAAATTTGATAAAACACATGAATCTACATGTCCAAATTCTACTGACTCTGAATAATAGAAATGCAAAGAGCTCCACACTGAAAAACACTGCAAACTCTTTAAAGACAATAATTCATCATGTACAAAATATTTTCAATAAAATTAGCAGTCAATTTCTCATTAGAAACCATGAAGGCCAGAATTTAACAGGGTGTCAGTTTCAAAGTGCTGTAAGAAAAAAAAAAGACGGCTAAGAAATTTATATCAAGCAAATATAATGAAGAAGAAACCATTCAAAGAAAAACGAAGCAGAAGATGTTCATTGCTACTATTCCTGTCTAATAAGAAATGTTAAAGGGAGTCCTTCAAACTGAAATGAAAGGACACTAGACAGTAGCAAGAACCATATGAAGAAATAAAGAACATGTAGTGAAGGTAACTACATAGGTAAATTAGAAGAGTATATTGTATTTCTGTTGTATATCCTCTTCGTATTCCCTATATGATTGAAAAGATAAATGGATAAAAACAATTATAAATAAATGTTAATAGGCACAGAATGTATAGACATGCAATTTATGAAAATAAAGGGTGAGGTGAAGCTGTGTAGAAACAGAATTTTTATGTGCTATTGAAGATAAGTTAGTATCAATTCAAACTAGGTTGTTGTAAATTTAGGATTTAATTATCATACCCAGGGTAAACACTAAGAAATAAAAATATTCCAAAAATTAAATGAGAATGGGATCAAAACAATACACTATTAAAATCATTCAAAAACAAAAAAGGCAGTGTTGGATAAACTGAAGAACAAAAAAGATACAATACATACAGAAAACAAATAGCACAGTGGCAGCAGCAAGCCCTTCCTTATCAGTAATAATCATAAATATGGATGGAATAAATTTACCAATTAAGTACAAGGTAGAAGAATGGATTAAGCTTAACATTAAAGACAGAACTGAAAGACTGGATTGAAAACAAAAATGAATATGATTTGACTATATATTGTGAACAGGAGGTTCAATGTTGTTCTAAAGACCCAAATAGGGGCCAGGTGCAGTGGCTCATGCCTGTAATCCTAGCACTCTGGGAGGCCAAGGCAGGAGGCTTGCTTGAGGTCAGGAGTTCAAGACCAGCCTGAGCAAGTGAGATCCCTGTAGCTATTAAAAATAGAAAAAATTAGCCAGGTGTGTGCCTGTAGTCCCAGCTACTCAGGAGGCTGAGGCAGGTTGCTATGAGCTAGACTGATGCCATGGCACTCTAGCTCAGGCAACAGAGCAGCAGGACTCTGTTTAAAAAAAAAAAAGTCACAAAGCAAAAACAAAACACACAAATAGTTTAGAAGTGAAAAGAAATGTAACATATTTTATGCAAATAGTAACCAAAAGAGAGCTATGGTGACTATATTAATATCATAAAAAGTTGAATTCAGATCAAAACTGTTATAAGAAATAAGAAAAGTCATTATACATTGATAAAAGTGTGGATTCATCAAGGTATAACAATTATAAGCACATACACACAGACAACAGAGCCCAAAATGTAAAGCAAACACTTGGACAGGAATAAGGGAGAAATAGACAATTCTTCAATACCAGTTGAAGAAGAGAACTTAAAAAACACTATAAAACATCTAAACTCAACAGATCTATAATTCCACCCAGTGGTATAACAATACACATTTTTCTCAAAAGCAAATGGAACATTCTCCAGGATAGACCATATGTCAGGCTACACTACAAGTCTCAATAAATTTTAAAACATTGAATTCATAAAATAATTTTCTCCGATATGTCCAACCACAATACAATGAAACTAGGAATAAATGATAGAAGAAAAAGTGGAAAGTTCACAAATATGTGGAAATTGAACAACACACTCTTAAAAAATCTGTGGAAGAAAAAAATTGCATAGAATTATAAAATTCTTTGAGATAACTAAAAAACACAACATACCATGTCTCATGATACACCATGATCAAGTGATAACAAAAGCAATTAATGTGAAATACCACATCAACAGAATGATGATATAAAAAAGCATGATTATCTCAATTGACACAGACAATAAAATTGTATCAAATCCAACATCCTTCCAAGATAAAAAAAAAAAAAACACTCAGAAAATAAAAAGTAGAAGGGAACTTCTTCAACATGATAACATGTATTTATGAAAAACCCACAGTAACATTGTATCGCATGGTGAAAGACTAAAAGCCTTCCACCTAAGACCAGAAACAAGTCAAGGATACCTGTTTTTATCACTTCTATTCAACCTTATATTAGAAGTTCTAGCCAGAGCAATTAGGCAAATAAGTAAGAGCATTCAACTGGAAAGGAAGAAGTAAAACTATGTCAATTTACAAACATGATTCTATATAAAATCTCAAAGAATACATACACACACAAATTGCTAGTATGAATAAATACTAAAGCAAGAAAAAATTTTAAAAGCATAAAGATAGAAAAAAGGGAGAAAAATACATCTGTATTTATTCACAGACAGCTTGATCCTATACATAAAAGATACCAAATAATATTCCCAGAAAGTTGCTAGAATTCATGACTGAGTTTAGCAGAGTCACAGGACAATAAATCAATACAAAAATCAAATGTAATTTTATACACTAGTATCAAACAATTGAAAATTAAAATGGAAAATTAATACTATTTACAATAGCATTTTAAAAACAAGCTATACTTAGGGATGCATTTAATAAAATATTTGGAAGACCTGTACATTGCAAGCTATAAAACAATCCTGGGAGAAATCTAAAGACCTAAGTAAGTGGGGAAATTTATGATCTTCATCAATTGGAAGACTCAATGTTATTCAGGTATCAATTCTAGTCACATGTATCTATAGATTCTGTAAAATTCCAATAAAAATTCTGAAAAGCATTTTTTTAAAGAAGCCATGAGCTGATTCTAAAGTTCATAAGAAAATTCAAATAATTTTGAGAAAGAATATAGTTCAAAAATATTTAAAGTCAAACTACCTGACTTTAAGATTTACTATCAAGATCTACTATACTAAAAAAGTATAAGATTTGTGTAAGGTCAGACATATAGATCCATGGCAGACAATAGAGAGTTCAGATACAGGTCCATGAATATTTTGACAATTGACTTCTGCCAGAGGGGTAAAGGCAACTCAAGGGAGAAAGAATTATCTTTTCAACAAATTGAACTAGAACATTTGGATATCTATAAAGAGGAAAATGAACCCCAACCCTTAACTTTCTCCTCTCTCTCTCTCTCTTTCTCTCTCTCTCTCTCTCTCTCTCTCTCTCTCTCTCTCTCTCTCTCTCTCTCTTTCTCCAACAAAAGGGGGAATCTTATCTTGAATTAGGCTAAATTTTTTGAAAGGACACAAAAAGCATATAAAATAAAGAAAAAAATGATAATATTTAATAGATTTTATCAATTGATAAAATAAAATGCAAAACTGCTCTTCAAAATATACCATTGGCAATATGAAAAGGCAAATCTCAAATTGGAAGAAATTTTATATAGATACAGATAGATACAGATATAGATACAGATATAGATATAGATATCGCCCAAGGATCTTTTCCCAGAATAAAGAACTCTAAAATCTCAAAAATAAAACATACAATCCAATTTTAAAATGGGTAAAATATTTGAAGAGACACTTCATGAAAAATAAACATACAAAAAGCCAATAAGCACATGAAAAGATATTCAATATCATTTGCCATCAAGGATATACAAAGTTAAACCATAATAAAGTACAATATACATCCCCTTCACCTTTTAATTTTGGCCATTAAAATTTTACAGACTAAAGATAACAAGTATTGGCGTGGATGTGAAGTAACTGGAATTATCATACATTGCTGGTGGGAATGTAAAATCGCAGAGCAATTTTGGCAGTTTCTCCTATAGTTAAATCTACGTTTATCACATGACCCAACAATTGTAATCCTGGATCTTTACCCAAGAAAATGAAGACATCTGTTTACACAAAGAATTACACACAAATGTTCATAGCAGCTTGTTCGTTATAGCCCCAAATTGAAAGTAACACAATTATCCATCAATAGTACATCCATACACTGGGCTACTGTCAACAAAAAGAGCAAACTACTGTTATATACAACAACATGGCTGAATCTCAAAAACATTCTGTTGAGCAAAAGAAACTGATGGAGTACAAACTGTATGAATTCATTTATGTGAAACTCTAGGAAAAGCAAAATCTAATTCACAATGACAGGAAGTAGATCTTGGGTTATCTAAGGTTGGTGGTGAGGTGTGGATTGCCTGCAAAGGGGAATGAAGAAACTTTTTCGAGTGATGAAGTTGTTCAATATCATGTTTGTGGTGGCAACTATATAGCTGTATAGATTTGCCAAAATTCAAATAATTATTATCTCCCTGAATCACTTTTTGGATTGGGAGGCATTTTGCCTACATTAGCCAACTATAATAATTGCCTACTATGATTTCTCTGTGTAGTTGAGGTTTTTGACTTGTGATCTCTGAAGGAGCCCTAAAGAATCTATGAACCCTCTAAAATTATATGCTAAATTGTGTCTATCAGTATGTAAATTATTTGGCTTCTCCAAGAAGTATCTGACCTTACAAAAATTAACAACAATATTTCCCCTATTGTAAAAATTCTGGTTTCCTTATATTTTATGTTCCTCCACACAATATTAGGAAATCTCTCCCCCTGTTAATAATCTCACAGAGTAGTAGTAAATAACCTATATTTTTCTCCTAGCTTAACCTAACATGTCTATTATCAACATTCAATATGTTTGTATACATAAATAAGAATGCTGAACAAGAATATTCTGCAATGTATTTTTCCTCTAAAGACCTCATTTTCCTCGTTTGTATATTTCCAAATCATCTTTGAATATCTGAGTCTAACTTTTCCTTTTTGATTTATAACATAAAACATTAACATAATCAAATATACATATTGGCTACTATATTGCCTATCATTCCATTTAGCAACTTTTACTCTTTCTTTTTTTAATGAACCATCTTGATCTCAATAGTTACAAAATATCAGATGTTTTCATCTATGGTTACCTTATCACTAGTAACTGTATGGTGGGTGCTGCCAACACACATACCTATAAAGTGATTATACATTTTCTCAGTAGTAGTTACAGCAAAATTTATATTGATAACAAAAAAAAAAAGAAAAAAATTTGAGTTTCTGTTTTGATTTTCTCTTTTTCCCTTCTTTTTCCTTTCTTCCATTTTCCTGATGGATTACTCAGTGCTTTATTATTGATTATCAAAAACAAAACAAAACATTTGGAGCACATGCTTTTATTCTATGAAAGTGAGATATTATTCAACATCTTAATTTTTTAAAAAAAATCAAGAAATGCACTTGCATTAATAAATGACCTCTAATCTGACAATGTAGGATGTTCTGATTACAAGTTAGGAGAATCATTTTTATTTTATGTGAGGAAAAGTGGACATATACTTTTGTTATCCAAAAATATTTTAGTTTTGTTTTTAAGAAAATATGATATTTGTATTTTGTTCTAACCTCTATAAAACAATATATAGTTTTTTTCTTAAAAAAAAAAAGAACAAGTACTTTAAGATAAAACTGATATCAGAAGTAATACTCTGGCAAAGGTAATCTCTGCTAGAGGATTAGGTATTCATTAACTCTGTGGCATTTAGTGGAGAAATTGAAGCATCTTTTAAAAAAAATGTTGATTACAAAATTTACAAAAAAACCTGAAAGGGTGAGTAGAAGAATTAAGGAATGAGTAATAACTTTTTTCTTTTAATTTCTTGGGAGATTTTAATCAAAGACAGAAGTTTCCCAGATGTGTACATTGAAGCATACTGGCCTGGAGCATAGAAAATTGAAAGCCAAATTCTGACACAATGCCTCAAAAAGAAATTCTACATGCAACCTTTAGCATCTGTTCAATTAGAAAAAGGGTGTCTTCCAGTGCAAAGAACAAGAACATGTAGTCCTCAGCACAGCCCATATGAAATGCCACTCAACACTCTCCTCTTATTTGATCCAATGCCACACTTACAGGGAACATTTTATTAGCATCTGAGGAATGCTGTTACTGGGACGGTGTTACCATCGATGGATTACAGCTACTAGAATAAATAAACCTCTTATGTATTAACACATTAGCTGGATAGTTTATAATCTTTGGTCTCTTGTGAATTGATCTACATGAGTCAGCTTCTTCCAGGCTTTGAGACATTTGTCACTTTTGAGATATTCATAAGGCTGAGGCACCTTGTCAGACACTACGCAGTTTTGGCTACTTCGTATTTCCCATTATCTACTTATCTGTTCTTTACTCAGTCCTCTTTAGAAAATTAGCAGTAGATGAGCTAAGAAAATACTTGGCGGAAGCTTGGAACTTACATAGACAGTCATGCGTCACTTAGTGATGGGGAGACCTTCTGAGAAATGTGTCATTAGGCAATTTTGTCATTGTGCTAACATCATAGAGTGCACTTACATAGGCCTATATGATATAGTCTGCTACATACCTAGACTCTATAGTAGCCTGTTGCTGCTAGGTACAAACCTTTATAGCAGGTTATTATGTAGAACACTGTAGGCAATGGTAACAGAATAGTAAATATTTGTGTATCTTAAACATATCCAAACATGGAAAAGGTACAATAAAAATACCATTATAAAATATAAATAACAGTACACTTACACAGAGTATTTACCAAGAATGGAGATTTTGGGAGTGGAAGTTTCTCTGGGTGAGTCAGTGAATGAGTGTTGAGTGAATATATAGGTCTAGGACAATACTGTATATTAATGAAGAGTTTATAAATACACCTAGGCTATACTAAATAGATATTTTCTTCAATAATAAATTAACCTTACCTTATTATAACATTTTTACTTTATAATTTATTTTTATTTTTAACTCTTTTGTAATAGCACTTAGCTTAAAATACAAACATATCGTATAGTTGTACAAAAATATTTTCTTTCTTTATGTCTTTATTTTATAAGCTTGTTTCTATTTTAAAATTTGTAATTTTTTTCCCTTTTTAAAACTTTCTGTTTAAAAACTAAGACAAACACACAAATTAGCCTAAGCTTACATAGGGTCAGGATCATCAATATCACTGTCTTCCACCTCCACATCTTGTCCCAATAGGTCTTCAGAGGCAATAACAGGCATGGAGCTGTCATCTCCTGTGATAGCAATACCTTCTTCTGGAATACCTCCTGAAGGACATGCCTGAGGCTATTTTATGGTTAACTTTTTAAAAATATAAGTAGAAATAGTACATTCTAAAATAAGGCTACCAAGTGTAGTATAGTAAATACATAAACCAGTAATATAGTTGTATATTGTCATTATCAAATATTGTGGACCATACAGAATCGTATGTGCTATACTTTCATACAACTGTCAGCTCAGTAGGTTTGTTTACACTGTCATCACCACAAACACATGAGTGTGATACATTGCACTATGATGTTAGGACACCTATGATAGCTATGACAGCTATGACATCACTAGGCAATAGGAATTTTTCAGCTCCATTATCATCTTATGGGACCACCATCATACATGCTATCTGTTGACCAAAACATCATTGTGCAGTGCATGACTGCATATGACAATGTTCTCCAACTATAGTTTGGCTCGTTCTACTTATATGATCGTTCATGAACGATTCCAAAAAGTGTATTTCCAAGGAAACTGGAAATTGTATGAGCCATTCTTATTGTTGAGATAGAAAAAAAATCGTATTTATGTCTTTAGAAATTATATTATTTTCCCATCTGCCCAGAAAAATACATGACTTAAAGACATTTAATTAGCATTTTTTTTTTTTTTTTTTGGTGAACTCACTGGGGAAACTGGAGCCCAACTTTTAAGATAAAAGTAATCTATTGAAAAAATGTTTCCTGAAATAAGACCTTTAGAGGAGTGCTTCAACAGGACATAGATTTTTTTTTTTTTAATGGTTGAGTTATAAACTCTTGCAAAAGGAATTTATAGTGGAAATGCTGACATAACATTAGTTCCTGTATGGTGGTGTGAACTCGCAGCTATAATAATTAAGCAATTAGGCATGACAGAGAGTGTGAGTTTCCTGAGATAATCACACCCCTGGGGCATTGCAAGTCATGATCCAAAGATAAGTGTTTTTAATCTCCCAAGGGTGTGATTATCTGATGATAACCACACCCCCTAGAGAAGACTTATGACTCATAAAATATCTTTACTATAAGGAAAAAAATGATTATGCTGCTGTATGCAAATGAAGCTGACCATGGAGACTGTTATGTGTTTGCCATAAATTAATTAAGAATTGCAAAATATACACCACCCAAATGGTATTGAGTATTGATCTCGGAGACCAGTTTGTTTTCCTATTTGTTGAAATAGAGAGAGAAGGAATATTTACTTCTCAACTTCAGAAAGGAATGATTGAGTAAACGAATCATAAAGATCATATTGTCAAGCCATTTTATCGACTAAGTTTTATCAAGTAAGGTTTTGCCAAGTAATACTACAACAGGGTCTCTCATTTCCCAAACTTCTCATGTTCAAGCAATCTGATCAGTGTAGAATAATTACGTCTTTATCTAAGAGCATTTTGTATCATAGCATTCATTCATCCATTCAGACATTCATATATTTCATTTCAGTACCTAATGAGCAGACATGAAACAACTATGCCAGAGATAGAAAGCTTGAGATTCACACTCTGGTTTTGAAATACAGACACATAATTATAATACAGTGAGGCAAGTGTCATCATGGTGTTGACTACAATGTGCTGAAGAGAGGAAAGGAGGAAGAGAGCAATTCCAACTGGGAAAAATAAAAAAGCTTTAAGGAGGAGAAAATATTTGATCTGGATAATAATTATAGTAGCTCTTCTTTACTGAACATTTATTGTGTGTTAAGGCATTGTGCTGAGTATTTTACTTTCATTATCTCATTTTAATTCTCCTAACACCTCTGTTGAGGTGGGTGGCATGTTTTTTGTGTTACAAATGCAAAAACATACTTAAAGTGATTATATACCAAGCTCAAGGTCAGATAGCTAATCAGTCATGCTAGAACTAGCAAAAAGGGTTGCCTCCAGAACCTGTACTCTTAGCTACTAGGCCCTATTCTGAAATATAGTTTGAGTTACATCTTTGTTCATTTCAGAATACCACATGAGATAAAAGATTCCAGAAAGATGAAATTTGCAATATAAAATAGAGAGACTCACAAAAGCACAGTATCTTCCTCACCCATTCTCTGCAGCTGGAGTCTATGATGCATGGATGGAGAAATGATAAGAGGAAAGGCTGGAAAATTCAAATTTGCATTAAATTTGGTCCAAGTCACAAAAGTTCAATGCTTTGCTAAAGAGTTTGCAAGTTTGTCCTAAGGAATCTGCCTCTTTGATATCAAAGTCAGTCACATCCAGCAAACAGTAAGAATTTATTCTCTCACTTTCATTTACAAAGGTAAGAAACACTTCCTAAAAACCTGTATAATTATGACAGTCATTATAAAAGATATATAAGTAAAACAGGTCCAGTGCTTGCCCTCTATTTTAAAAAATGTGGCTTTTAAAAGCCTATGTTCAACTTCATCAAAATTTCAAAGACGGTAGAGACAGTAGAAAAACAAATTAATTTTGATTTGAAAACTCAACATAAGTTGCGCCGCACATTTGGGAAGTGGAAATCACTGCTCTAGAACCTAAATATAACGGTTCCTTGTAGTATAGCTACAAGCGTGTGAAACCAGGTTTGTGGCTATGCTGAGAACAATGGAACAAGCATAGGAAGAAGGTACATATCAATAAACCAGGATGGTATTTGCAAAGCATCAGAGTCTCTGAGAGATAGAGAACTGTATAACATATGAGATCTACCTTTCGGGAGTTAGTGATCTAGTTGGGAGATAAAACATAAATAGTTTTCTGAAAAAACACTAGGATAAATGACAATTATATAGTATTAACTATTCCCTGGAGTTTAGATGGACAACTCGTTTAGATGGACAGATGGTTTACTGGTTTTTGGAGTAGTAAAAATTTAACAGCAAATACAGTAGAAATCATTTATTTGATATTTATAATGGACCTTCACTTACTATAACTTGGAAAGCACACACTTCTGAGTCAGCCTGGCATGATTTTTTATTGTGTCTCTGTGCATATTACTTGTATGACTGTCAGCCCCTTAGCTGACTCCTGAACTTCACTGCCCATCTTGTAAAATACAGCCAATAGTTTCCAAATCAGAAAGTGGCTGAGAACATTTGAAATGTTATGTACAGAATGTAGCTTCGTGGCTAGCACATGGGAAGCAGTCATTAAATGACAGCATTTATGATGATCACAATGGCAGTTGTGTGACAATCACTGTACTGAACACTACATACTTAAAGATGATTGAAAAATAATCCCTCCTTTAAAACCACTTTGGTACGGTGCTCACTGGCCTTGAAACCTTGCCCACAGCCAGCACTCATAGTCCGCACGATAGTTTGTGCTGTGCATTGATGATGAATCCATTTTGCTCTTGTGTGATGGGGAAAGTTTTAAAGCACTGGAAGCTTGTTTTACTTTACAGGCAGCTTTACCTTGTAATATAAACCAGAATAGGTAACATATACATATATGTTTTCATTACGTCATTTTTAAATGTTCACAATTTTATTTTGACAAATGAAAAATTAGAAAAGTCAACTCAAAATTATAGACTAAAGTCGACTCTTGGGTGTGCGCGTTCATCTGTGGTTAGCGACTATAGTCAACGCTCATACTGAAGTGGTTAAATCTGGTAATGGCTTCCCCACTGTTGCCAGTTCCTGGGTGTTTCATTGTCCCTTGTTGTTTTGCTTTGATCTCTGTAAACAGTCCCTTCACGAATCTTTTAACTAAATAGTATCTATTACCTGTTGGGACCCTGATGATATGTTCCTTAATATGATTTAATATATATACTCCTTAAAAACATTAATATACTTTAATATGAAAATAGTTTTCTAAATTGCTTACATTTGGTAAAATTGCCATTTTAGGATGGTATGTGATGCTTATCCTGGGGGCTTCATTACTCTGGCACAGAGATTTGGACCTCAGAAGATTCTGGGTTTCCTAGTTGTCAGGCTCCACAGGTGATCCAAAGTCAGCTGAAAGGATGTCATCCTCCCATGGGAGTTTCAAAGAATGACCTTCGTCTTGGAGGACACAACCTATAGGACATGTTTTGGTTCTTCATAGAATCTATCTTCTTTATAGAAATGGATACAGAGTTAAAATTTTGAAAGTGACACCTTTAGTTCAGATCTTAACACCCCTACCATCGGTCCCATGACAGATTGCTGAAAGCACACGCTCTTGCTTCCTCAAATGAATTTTCCTTATTGCTGCTTTTCTATTTTTTCTATAATTGTTGCACATATTCCTACAATGCTGTTTTAAGTAAACTTCACTGAAAAGAAGATATGATAAGGCCAAATGATAGGACCAAGATCTGAGATAACCTCAAGGATAACATTTCAGGCCAGCTCATTTGGTTCACTCCTATAATCCTAGTGCTTTGGGAAGTTGTGGCAGGAGGATTGCTTGAGATCAGCTTGGGCAATGTAGTGAGATCCTGTCTCTACAAAAAATTTTATAAAAACTTAGCTGGACATGGTAGTGTGCACCTGTAGTCTACTTAGGAGGCTAAGGCAGGAGGATCCCTTCAGCCCAGGAGTTCAAGGCTGCAGTGAGGTATGATTGCACCACTGCACTAAAGGCTGGGTGACAGAGTGAGACCCTGTCTCTTAAAAAAAAAATGACATTTCAGATACACCAAAAAATTTCAGCTATTTGGGTTTCTGGGGTTCTCACAAAGTCCCTAGAAATTACTTTAACAGGTGAACTTTTGGATAGAAAGAAAATGTAAAGAATGTACAAACCATGAGCAGGTTACTCAGCCACTCTGAAACATGGTTTCTTTGTGTGTGAAATGAAAATACCACCTAACTTACAAGGTTGTTGAGAAATCAAAATAAAACAAGTAAAGGGCATACGAACATCCTCAGCACAGAACAGTTGTTCAACAATGTAGAGCTATTATTACTACAGTCACAATTTTAATAATATAGCTTTCATTAACCCTTGGTTGAGGGATTTGCTTGGATGTATTTTAATCAAACTTTTGCTTTCTCAATAATTGAGTTGGTGAGATAAGGAAGGATTGCTCCAATTTATAGCAAACTCTAGCTTTAAATAAGCCCTCTTTATGTATTGCTCACTATTTTGAGTACTTTACTTCCATTATCTACTGACTACAGATTTTCTAGGTGGGTCATTTTATTCCCATTTTATATATAATGAAACTGAGACACAAAGAGGTTAAGTGATTTGCTTGTGTTTATGCGACTAGAACTACTAGAGGTGGGGTTTGAATTCACAGAGCCTAAGTTCTTAACTACGAGTTTTTCTTCTTCCCAAGACCCATGGAGGTCATTTGGGAAGCAGGAGTTGATATACTGTCTGAGAATAATAGACACTAATGTCGAAATTACTAAATTTAAAAATATAGCTACTTAAAATATTTTCTAGACTAAGACAGGAAGAAAATAATTGTTACTTAATACATGTACTTGGGCAAATCAATGTCATCATGTGGTAGTTCTTAACTGTATGTTTATTCCCAAAGTTTTCAATAACAAAAGTATTTCTTATTCCAGATGTGGCATTAGGAAGACAATGACAAATAGCATATATTCAAAAAAAATTTTTCAAATTCCTTCAAGTCACTTAATTAAAGATTAGAATTTTCTTATTTATTTTAGATTGAAGAAGTGTGGGGTTGGAAGCTGGGAAAAAAGACAAATGATTGCATGAAAGATTATTGTATCTGACTTTGCATATCCTTTTGGTCTATTGCCATTTTATATTTGTGCAACTTAAGATAAAATTTAAATATGATGTTATAGAATTTTCCAAACTCAGAAATAAATTAATGGTTTAAAATTAAAGAAGCTTGAAAAACTTATGGGGTTAAATGTCTTGTAGCTATTTTTTCTCAATGTCAATTAGGACAAAAATATATTTTGATTCTTTTTGTTTAAAGTCAGTGGATAAAAGTAGAGAATGCCTAAACATTTAATATTATTTGAATGAATAAAATAAAAATTATCTTATAAAATAATATACTGTTGTGATATTTAAATGGCGTAAGTGGATTGAAAGCAAATTGGTGATTTCCAGAGGCTGAGGGGAAAGGAGAATGGGAAGTAACTCTTCATGGGCATAGGATACATTTTCGAAGTGATAAAAATATTCTGGAATTAGATAGTGGTGATGGTTGTCCAATCTCATGAATAAAGAACACTGAATTGTATATTTTAGAAAAGAATGAACTTTATGCAAAGGCATGTTAATTATATCTCAATTTAAAATATAGTGTAAAAAAAAGTCTATGGGTGCAGAATCTTTGGATATAAAGGGCAGGACTACAATGCAGATACAGGAACAGAATTTTAAAGTTGGGATCTTTAAAAGAAACTTGCTGAATGAATAAATGAATGAATAAAGTTCAAAAAGTCCAATAAATTGGAAAAATACAATTGGAAAAATACTCTCAAGCTACTCACGATTCAAGGTCAATCTACCCCAAATGACCATATTTTCCAACACAACAATACAGAAAGGGCAAATGGTCTAAGTAAGTATGGTGATTGCCTTAGTTCTTTATATGTATAACATTATACTGATATTGTAAATACAATTTGATTATCTAATTGCTGAAATTGTAATATTTTAAGATTTTAAGTACTTAGAAATACAGCAGGTGGAATGTTTGGACTGCAACTATTCTAGAATATCCAAAATTATGGCCAGCATATCTCATTAAAATTCTTCATTGGCTGAAAGCAATTCTAAATAAATAAATCAAAAAATCAATGAAAGAGAATAAAATAATATTAAAGCAAACAATATTAAAGAGAAAGTTGTAAAATTAGGCCTAAAGAAAGCAGAACCAAGAAAACTCAGAGAAGGATATGTACCGGGTACTAAAAAGGGCTTTCTTCGAAGAACCACCATGGAAGTATCTCAGATCTAACCACTTCCTTTCTTTATGCCACTTTGCTTAAGATTTGTATTCCTAGAATAAAGAACATTTGAGAAGTCACTTATTCTTAGAGAAGGCAGAAAAGCACTTGGCTTGAGAGGTCTAACTTGAGTATATTTAATGCAGAAGTAGTTTCCCAATGAACTCTTAACCAATTGACTGGAAATAAGAAGGCATCCAAAACAACAAATGCCAACCAAAGTCATCAATCTTTAAAGTTATAGACTAAAATAACCTTCTAGTGTAATATAATAGTTAGGCGCAAACCCACTTATGTTCAAATACTGGCTCCTCCTTGTACTAGCCACATGGCCTTGGGTAAGTTATTTAACATCTTTGTAATTCAGTTCCCTAATTTGTGAAACTCAAGTGATAATATCATTCACCTCACAGGCTCAATACTTAGTCCAATATCAGCTACACAGTACGAAATATATTAACATATTTGTTATTATCTTTAATGTATAAATAATATGTAGAATACATAAATATATATATATATATATATATATATATTCCAAAATCCTTATTTAAAAATTCAGAAGGTTGCGGAAAAGCTATTTCTTATCAATAGATGATAGTAAATCAAAGCAATATGATTATATTCATTTTTAAAAATCAGTTATTTTGTCCTAATTCAGACAGTGCTCCTATATTTATGTAAACTAGCCAGCTTTCCTGTAGTTCTATTAAAAAACCAATATTTAAAATCATTCCTTTTGTTTTTTTAGAAAGGTCTTAAATAAATTCAAAATATTTGCCTTATTTATTTAGTTTAGCTGATGTTGATTTATGCCAGAAAGTAAAGTTCATAGCATCAACATTTACACAATCATTTATATACCAAAGAATGCCACATGTATATGTATCATACATTATAAGATTTAGCTGGTTCTCACTGTATTAGCCTTGTAACAATAGAAATCCATAATTTCACTATAGTCATTAATCATTCCTGCTCTTTTAACAATAAACTCAACAGAATGGATGGTCATATGGGAGTCAATTTTCAAATAAACATGATTAAATAACCAACACAAAAGTAAGAAAAAACACAGTAGATAACCTGTATTTTTCTGTAAGTTTACTCTGTTGACTTATCCTTGATGAGTAAATTCAGTGGCATCTTTACTTTTGCTCTTGGAAAAACATGCTCCTCTCATGGGCTCCAAATTCTTAGCCACAGCTGACGTTTTTAAGTTTCCTGGCAGAGATAAATCCAATCATCATCTATCAGTAGATTTAGAACCCTAACAAAACTAGGACCATGTGACTGCTTTCTGACTCCTCCCCACCACAACTGCAAACACAGTCAGCACCTCCATCCATCCTATCTCTCCAAGGCAGAAAGACAAATAGGGGGAGCCGCATGGGGTGATTTTCATTGCGCTCCTGCATCAGTTAAGAATTTATTATAAAATTTTGGCCTTACATAATTATAGGAGGAGCTGAGAAAACCAAACATCCAAAAAGATCAAAGAAAAGTTCACTAACCAGCCCTAGCACTGGAGGACAAAATGGAGCCTAATAAACCCAAAGGAAGAAATAGGACTTTCCCAAACACTTCATACAAAATAAAGTTTCAATTGTTGAGAAGAAATGACAGGTATTCCAAAAGTAATGTTTTATTTTAAAATAGAAGCTAGTAGCTCAAAAAATGATCATTGAAGCATTACTGTGTAAAAGAAAACTTATGAGTTAGTAGTGATGAAGATGCCAATCTCAATATTCCTCCTTCCTTTGGGCACTAAGAATAAATCTGGGGACTCCGGCTTTTCCTAAGCTTCTCTAGTTTATAGGTACAAATGGCAAGACAGAATGGCAATAACAATTTGACTCTGAATACAATCTTCCCAAATCATTTCTGCAGTCCACCATGACATCTGAAGTTCTTCTGTGGGCTCTCATGCATAGGCATAAAGTCGGCTTCCATCAGGTGCTGCTGTTCCTTTGACAGTTAAACAGTAACCTGGACCTTGTTGTGTCTGACTAGCATCCACCATCTCTCTCCAGGCAACTGAGGGGACTGCCATGACTAGTGAGCACCCCCCAGCTGCTTCACATAAGACCTGAAAGAAACCACATAAGGTGCTCAAGATGTTTAGTAACCTAATGTGCAGTGAGAAAACACACTTCGTGTTCATTTTTTTTTCTTTTGTATTCTGCAAGAGTGGCTCCCAAGCAGAGATGATTATGTTCTCAAAATTCCTCATGAGAACTCTTTTAAATTCCTATTGGTAGATCTCTCTATATATTGTTCAGATACTAAAATAAAGGGTTAGATTTGGGGACAAGCCCATATTGTCCTCTTCATTCTATTCTCCTCTTTCTCCTGGAACCCTCTCTGGCAACAGTGTTTAGTTCTTTGAAGCAACACAATTAAATAGAAATATGTCAGATATGCCATTTAAAATTTAATTTTTCCTAAATATATAGAGATAGATTAAATTATAAGACTATATTCTGTTTATCCCATTGTGTCCAAAGAATTATATTAATCAATGTAAAAGTTATCCATCAGATATTTTATATTTTTTGATATTAAGTATTTGAAATCCACTGTCTATACAGACAACAAATCCCAGTTGAAACTAGTCACATTTCAAGTGCTCTATAGCCATACACAGCTATTGGCTACTGTACTGGATGATGAAGTTCTAAAGAGCCAAAAAACCCTATCCTACCTTGGTAAATGCTAAAACAATTTTCTATTTCCATCAGGACTCTGATTAATGTAGATTTAAAAAAATAGCTGAATAATTTATTAGAAAATAACAACAAATGATTACCTCAATCTTTTATTCTTCAGGTAAATGGATATTTCATTTTCTTACTTTTATGTAGTTGCCCTTAATATCCATAATTAACATTAATATATTAAAGACAAGGCTTCCAGAGCCACAGGACAGAGAAAACTTTAGCTTAAAAAAAGCAGCTAGGTCCCTTTGTGATTTTCTTAAGAGAGTAGAGTCCTTTAAAAGATGTACTACCTCAAATTTCTCATCAACAAGTGTGTCAAAAACGACAATATTTACCAGTGCCAAAACTTTATTTCATGATAAGGGAGTGGTTCAGATACCATAACAAAAGGATGGACCCATCTCAAAATGTGGATACCCAAGCTTTATTTTTAGCCATTTATATCTTTCTTTTCATGAGCTTAATCATTCATCTAAATTTCCACATGTGACTAGATGAGAACCAACTCTTCCTGAAAGGAAGATTTGAAGATAAAAAAAATATTATAATTTAATCAGGCCCATTTATTTATTTTAGTTGTTGCTGTGATTGCCTTTGGGGTCTTCATAATTTCTTTGCCTAGGCTGATGTCTATGAGTTTTTCCAACCTTTTATTCTAGAAATCTTATAGTTTCATTCCTTAGGCTTAAGTCTCTAATCCACTGTGAATTAATTTTTGTGAGTGGTGAGAGGTGCAGATGCTGTTTCAGTCTTCTACTTGTGGCTATCCAGTTTTCCCAGCACCATTTATTGAATAAGGATTCTTTTCCACAGTGTATGTTTTTGTCTGCTTTGTCAAAGATCAGATGGCAATATGTAGATGGTTTTATATCTGGGTTCTCTGTTCTGATCCATTGGTCTATGTCTCTTGTTCTTGTACCAGTCCCATGCTATTTTGGTTACTATAGCCTTGTAGTATAGATTAAAGTCTGATAAGTGATGCCTCCTTATTTGTTCTTTTTGCTGAAGGTGGCTTTGGCTCTTTGGGGTCTTTCCTAGTTCCATACAAAGTGTAGAGTTATTTTTTTTCGAGATCTGCAAAAAACGATGTTGGTATTTTAATGGGGTTTGCATTAAATCTGTAAATCACTTTGGGTAGTACAGACATTTTTAACAATGTTGATTCTACTGATCCATGAGCATGGTATGTTTTCCCATTTGTTTACATTCTCTGTCATTTCCTTCCTCAGTGTTTTATTTTATTTTCTTTGTTGCTATTGTGAAGAATATTGAATCTTTGGGTTTTTTTCAGTCTAACTGTTGTTGGTGTATGGAAATGCTACTGATTTGTGTATACTGATTTTGTAACCTGAGACTTTGCTGAATTTATTTATCAATTCCAGGAGCCTCTTAGCAGAATTTTTGGAGTTTTATAGATATAAGATCATACTGTCAGCAAAGAGCAATAATTGGACCTCTTATTTCCCCATTAAATTAAAAAGCTTCTGTACAGCCAAGGAAACAATCAATAGAGTGAATAGTCAACCTATAGAATGGGAGAAAACATTTGTATGCTATATATTTAATAAATGTTTAACAACCAGAATCTACAAGAACCCAAGTGAATCAGCAAGAAAACATCAAACACCCCATTACAAAGTGGGCAAAAGAAAAGAACAGAAGCTTTTCCAAAGAAAATAGACTAATGGCCAATAAACATGTGAAAAATGCTTAACATCTCAAAACTCTAAATATCAGAGAAATGCAAATCAAAACCACAATGAGATATCACCTAACTCCAATGAGAATCACATTTACAAAAATGGGTCAAAAAGTCCCCAAACAGATGCTGGTGTGGGTATGAAGAGAAAGGAACACTCACACACTGTGGGTGGGACTGCAAACTAGTACAGCCTCTACGGAAATTAATATGGAGATACCTCAAAGAACTAAAAGTTCACCTACAATTTGATCTAGCAATCCCATTACTCAGTATTTGCCCAAAGGGAAAAAAGACATTTTATAAAAAAGACTCTTGCACTCAAATATTTATAGCAGCATGATTCACAATTGCAAAGGTTTGGAAACAACCCAAATGCCCATCAATACATAAGTGCATTATTAAAATGTGGTATATGTATATCATGGAGTACTAACTCAGCCATAAAAAATGGTGACTTAATACCTTTTGTAATAACCTGGATGGAACTGGAGACCATCCTTTTAAGTGAAGTATCACAAGAATGGAAAACGAACACCACATGTACTCACTACTAAATTGGAACTAATAGATCAACACTCATGTGCACATATGGTAATAAAATTCAATGGAAGTCAAGCAGCAGGAGGTGGGGGTGAGGGGATGGGTAAATTCACACCTAATGGGTACAATGAACACTATCTGGGTGATGGACACACATAACTTTGACTCAAAGTGTACAAAAGTAATTCATGTAACCAAAACATTTATACTCCTATAATATTCTGAAATTTAAAAAGTTACAAGACTAAAAAAGAAAAGAAAAGATATTATAAACTAAGTGAGGATATGAGGCCTTTCAAAAATCACACTTTGGGGGTGAAAGTTACTGATTTGTCGGCTCCAAAGTAATGGCCATCTTCTTGTGTGTAAGTTGCAGATGGTAGAATGAAGGGAAGGTGTCAGTTCAAAGATAGAACTGCACACTCTACTTTAAATGATTCTTAAAGTGACATATATTTGGCTTTTATTTACCCTCATACATTTTTTTGTAAGGAAAATGAAATCCCTGCCTTTAACAATTTAGCACTTCTTTGGAGGATTATGTAGTACCATTTGTGGAAACCTACAGAGGTGGCTTCCCTGGTCAAATGATCTGAACCTTTAAATACAATCTAGAGAAATAAACATCCAAAGAAATTTAATTCATTTCCTACTCATATAAGAGTCTTACTGGCATCCTGCAAAAATAAATGACTTACACTGCCAGGTTCTTTTTGCACTGAGGAGCATGGTATTTGCATCTTTGCGAGGTGATTTAACGGTCACTAAGCAGCAGGAAAGAGTGCTCACCTCAGCAGAAGATGAGATTGCTAAAACTAGGTAACATTGTCAGAGCGCAGCTGGGTGGTCAGGATATTGGACAGTAATTACCAGACAGTGAGAAAGAATGAATTCTAAATGAGGGGATGAAAAGACCAAGGCCTTAGGGACTGAGTTTTTAGACACAATTAACATAAATCAAGATATAGGCTTAGTTTGGCCAAAATACAAGAGGAGATATATTTCTAAGCTGCTGCTGTGGGAACCTAAAAATGTCTGCAAAAATACTTGGGTACACTTCATACTAATTCTTTGACAACTGTGGTGTGCTACTATTGCTATTGTTAATAACTATGGTAATATTTTCCACAGTTCCTTCCTCCTGAAGTCTTTAGGACATTAGGCCAAAGATTTCAAATTTTATGAGTAATAGTTATCTAATAAGCATTGCAAAACATCAAATTAGTGAAAAAAGAATAAGGTATTAATTTGTGACAGGAAACAAAGGAGGAAGAGATGAATTAGAGCAAAAAAAGTAAAAAAGCAAAAGGAGAAACGATCTGTTAATAGTTAGTAAATATAGAAGACAAATCCATACTCTTTGGCAAAACTTTTCTGGAAAAATGTAGACAAATTATGGAGTTGTCTTATTTGAAAGCTATCATGCAAGACCTTTTAAAAATTACAAATAAAAGACGTAATTGACTTTATTTCTTCTTATTTCAATCCAAGTATTGAAGTCATCATAACCATAAGATAAAATGGGAGAGAATTGAGTGCTAGAAGTTTTCATATGAAGATGAAACAGACATCTAAAATGAGATAAAACAGATAGAAAGAAAAGTTCTTTGAAGAAAGCCATTCCAGCTTGTGTTAGGTATTATTTTCCCTTGCTCTCTAAAATTGACTATTGAGGTATTACCTGCTTTTCTCTTTGTCTTAATTTTAGCTTTAGGAGACTGTGCTAGATAGTAACAGACAACATTTATTGGATGGCTACTCTATAACAGTCACTGTCCTAAGCACTTTACATGGCTTATTAATTCAAACTCATAGCCTTATAAGGTAAGTGGCATTATTACCCATCCCATTTTTCAGATGACAAAACTCAGGCATAGAGAAGTTAAATCACTTACCCAACACCACATGGCTAGCAATTTGTACCAGTAGAATTTGAGTCTAAATCATCTGACTCCAGAGTCCTTCTATTTAACCATCACATTATACTGATGAAAGTTCTAAATGAAGTTGCCAGAAACTAAAGTACCATTGATTGTTTTCTGGAGCTTTGTACAGAAACTGCTTTACAGGAAAAAAGTTAAAACTCAGTGTCTATGGTAGTCTCTATCTCAAAGAAGTAAAACCCTATGTACTATCGGGACCAAGTGACATCCTATTTCCACTCTTATCCATATTCCTTTCTGCTAATGTTTGCTCCTTCTTTTCTGTCTACCTTAAGTCCTGCCTCACATTGCATTATGTCTACATTTATATGAATTCTGGATATCACTCTGAATTATACTGAGTTACATTAAGTCCTTAGGGTAAACCGAACATATCATACTTCTTTAAAAATTAAAATAATCATTTTCTTAACCAATTAGAAGTTTATAATGTAAAAGTATTACATAAATATCTATACTGGGAAGATTTTATGTTCTGATATCAAATAACAACGACTCAAACAAGGTTTGCCCAAGTATCAGGCAGTTTGACGCAGCTTGCATAGTCTTCATCAATTTATTCTCACAACTCTAAATCATCTTATTGTTGGGCTGAAATAATTATCAACTAAGAGATGAATTGAGTCCAACAGAAGTTTGAAACTCTCACAATCAATACTGGTTGGCACAAAGTCCCACTGGAGACCAATGAAAAATGTACTTGTTAAATTTCTAACAATAGGTCAGGTTATTGTTATGGCATTTCTGACTAATGCAGGTGCTTATGAATTGTGCATTGAAATATATGCTGCTCTTTCTCTAGGACAGTGTTTTGTTTTTTGTTGTTTTTTTCCTCTGTGTTTTTCTCAACATAATTTGGAAAGAAGACAAGGAATTAAAATTTACTTACAGCTTGTGGCCCATGTTTTGATTTCCTTCTTTGGATAAGCTTCTTCATTAACAATAATTAAAATTAATGTGCTGCATTCTTACTGAACTATGGTTTTCAGTTTAGTCTAGCTACATCGAAATATAAGAAATGAAGGACAGGAAGAGTTGGGGTCATTAAATATTTTTCTAAATTTACTCAAAGCTATCTAGAAGTTACGGCCAGATATTAGCATTAAGAACGTTACAATATGCCTTTCTACACTGTGTGTATATTAAATACAAAGCTTTGGGGGTTAACTCTTGTCTCTTTCAGAAATAATCACAGATCGGTCAAAAGAAAATAGATCAGTGAGGCAGTAAATGGCTTAGAAAATGTTTTCCTTTTTCTTTAGGCCATCTGAAATCACTGGAGAGTTTTTTTTTTTTTTTCAGCATATTATGAGGTTACAAATTTTAAGGTTTCAAATAATGCTCTTGCCTCCCCTCCCCCCACAAGTCTGAGCTTCAAGCGAGACCATCCCCCAGACGGTGCACATCTCACTCATTATGTATGTATATACCAGCCCCCTACCCCCTCCTACCCACCCAATACCCAATTAATGTAGTTCCTATGTGTCCACTTAGGTGCTGTTCAGTTAATACCAGTTTGCTGGTGAGTATGTGTTTTTCCATTCTTGGGAAATTTCACTTAGTAGTATGGGTTCCAGCTCTATCCAGGAAAATACAAGAGGTGCTAGATCACCGTTGTTTCTTAGAGCTGAATAATACTCCATGGTATACATATACCACAGTTTATTGATCCACTTAATTGATGGGCACTTGGGTTGTTTCCACAGCTTTGCAATTATGAATTGTGCTGCTATAAACATTCGAGTGCAGGTGTCTTTTGTGTAGATTGTCATTGGATCTTTTGGGTAGATGCCCAGTAATGGGATTGCTGGATCAAATGGTAGATCCACTTGTATCACTTTAAGGTATCTCCATATTGCTTTCCACAGAGGTTGAACTAGTTTGCAGTCCCACCAGCAGTGTAGGAGGGTTCCTATCTCGCCGCATCCATACCAACATCTATTATTTGGGGACTTTTTGATAAAGGCTATTCTCATTGGAATTAAGTGATATCTCATTGTGGTTTTGATTTGCATTTCCCTGATGATTAGAGATGTTGAGCATTTTTTCATATGTTTGTTAGCCATTATTTTGCCTTCTTTAGAAAAGTTTCTGCTCATGTCCTTTGCCCAATTTTTGATAGGGTTGTTTGATTTTTTCTTGCTGATTTTCCTGAGTTCTAAGTAGATTCTTGTTATTAGCCCCTTATCAGATGTGTAGGATGTGAAAATTGTCTCCCATTCTGTAGGTGGTCTGTTTACTTTCATGACTATTTCTTTGGCTCTGCGGAAGCTTTTTACTTTGATCATGTCCCATTTATTTATTTTTGTTGCTGCTGTGATTGCCTTGGGGTCTTTTTCATAAATTCTTTGCCTAGCCCGATGTCTAGGAGAGTGTTTCCAACATTTTCTTCTAGAATTCTAATAGTTTCATACCTTAGGTTTAAGTCTGTTATCCAGCATGAGTTGATTTTTGTGAGAGGTGAAAGGTGTGGATTCTGCTTCAGCCTTCTACAAGTGGCTATCCAGTTTTCCCAGCACCATTTATTGAAAAGGGATTCTTTTCCCCAGTGTATGTTTTTGTCTGCTTTGTCAAATATTAGATGGCTATATGAGGATGGTTTTATATCAAGGTGCTCAGATCTGTTCCACTGGTCAATATTCCTATTTTTGTGCCAATACCAGATTGATTTAATTACTACAGCTTTGTAGTATAGTTTCATATCTGACATATTAATACCTCCCATTTTATTTTTATTGCCTAGAATTGCTTTTCATATGCTTTTGAGTGTTATAAACAGGAGAATTTTTGGTGGAAAGCAGATTTAAGAAAATTGGGGCTACAAACATGGGAACAGGTTAAAATACAATTGTATTAGTCCAGTCATTCTAGTGGTGGGTGATTTTGCCCCTCACAGGAAACTTATCAACATCTAGAGATTTTTTTTTTCATAACTGGGAGAGCTAGAGATGCTACTTGCCTCAATTCGGTAAACACCAGAAATGCTCTCAACATACTACAATGCACAGGACAGCCTGCCACAATAGGAAAATATCCAGCACAAATGTCAATAGTATTGAGGTAGAGAAATTCTAGTTAGTCCATAGAAAAGAAAATAAGGAGCTGATCCAAAGATTAGAAAAGGAGAAGCAGAAACATTTTAGGATATACAATTAATCAAAACTAAGTGACTAATTAAATATGGTCCATGAGAGACGTTACAGGGTCTTGTGATGTCTGTTTAAGATGGATACTGTGTGGGCAAATGATACTTAAATGCAAAAGAACAAGGAAGGGTATACAGAAAGAAGAGGGAGTTTCAATAGAAAGTGAGAGGGTGGGAACAGGACATTGAATTTGAGGTGTTTGTGAGACATCTGCTTCCCATTAAATTTATACAAGTCTGAAATAGAAGTCTATTTTAAAGATACAGATTAGGAAGATATCAACAGATGGCAGTTGGAGCTGTAAGAATAGATAAGATGCCAATGAGAAAGGGTGTAGGAGTGGGAAGATAAATAATATTGGGGGAAGGTGAATGGACAGCCATGGTTAGAGACTCAGAAAACATATCTGGAAATGTGGAAGGAGAATTTATTCAGTTAGCACAAGTCTGCTAGCCATGAATAACCCTAACTTTGAGAATCCACAGCTCTCCTACGCCCTTGTACTCTTAAAAAGTATTAATTACACAGGAATTCCCTTTGTGTGAAGAAAGGAAGCAAAGAAATGTTGAATTGCTATGAGATGGACTTTTTAAAATAAATAGTCAAGATAAATAAATGTAATCATTCCTTAATAAATGAAAACATGCATTTGGTCCTAGTGCAGTGGTGTTTGCAAATAATTGATCACAACCAGTTATAGATTCCTTTGTTCCTTCTCCAGTCCCACTGCTTCACTTGATCAGCCTAAAAAAAAAAAAAGAGAAAGAAAGAAAAAGAAAAGAAAAGATGTGCTACAAAAGTTTAGCAACAACATCCAGCTAGTTGTAAAAATTGTGTGATTAATTATAACTTGTAAAACAAGACTTGATAAATTTCAAGATTGAATGTTAGGTTAAGTACAAATTTTCTTTTAAAAAGCCAGCTTTGCTTTTAAGAATGTTAACATACTCTTAGAGAAATCTCTATAAAGGTTTACATAAAAGAAACAGTCTGGCAGTGTATTTAAATACTATTCTGTAACTCTGACTCAAAATTATTTTCCAGTTAGTTTAACTAAATAGGAAGTAATTGAGGCTATGGCAACATATTTTGTATGAATATGTTTTGAAATGATATACCTCATGGTAAAGGAGTGATATTAACCATTAAGAAATAGATACAGGTTATATTTATCTTCCATAATAAGTATTATTCTTTAATTCTTTGTAAAATCTGTCTAAATTTATTCTCTAATTAGTCATACAGTGATACTTATTAACCATAAGTGGGTTAAGCATTGTTATATATAACTCAAATAGAAAAGAATTAATATCAAAATTTGTTATTTTGGGCATCATGTCCTAACACATATTTTGTATGTCCATTATTGCTTCCAAATTCTCAAATGTGACTTTAAATAAGTGAGTTAGATCTTTAGTGATCAAATCAGAAAACAACCAACATCAAAGTTCATTTTTAAGTATATCAACTAAGAAATAAGTATGGCATGCAAGTATTGTTCCAAAGGTTTGTATAATTATGAGCACTTGGAGTCAGCTAAGTTTTAGATGACAACCATACCTTGATCTTTACTGCAATGGGTGAAGTTAGAGAAGCTCTGTGGGGATAACAACTTAATAGATGGTGATCAATAAAGTTAGAAGAGCATTGTTTTATATTACTTCACATTTACCTCAAATTTTATTTTCTAAATATTCTAGTACTGTGGACCCCAACCCCTAGGTCATGGACTGGTTAAGAACTGGCTGCACAACGGGAGGTGAGTGGAGGGTAAGGGAGCAAAGCTTCATCTGTATTTACAGCTGCTCCCCATCGCATCACTGCATAAACTCCGCTTCCTGTCAGATCCACAGCAGCATTAGATTCTTATAGGAGCTTGAACCCTACTGTAAACTGCCCATGTGAAGGATCTACGTTGCACACTCCTAATGAAAATCTAATGCCTGATGATCTGAAGTGGAGCTGA
The DNA here is from genome assembly GCF_040939455.1 of Microcebus murinus. Lineage (NCBI taxonomy): Eukaryota > Metazoa > Chordata > Mammalia > Primates > Cheirogaleidae > Microcebus > Microcebus murinus. The sequence goes on from NC_134115.1 coordinate 24,931,349, forward strand.
GGAGGTGATACTAGTGCTGGGGAGCGGCTGCAAAGACAGATAGATAGTCATTAGTAGAGAGATCTGACTGCACAATAAATGTAATGTGCTTGAATCATTTGAAAACCATCCCCCTCCATAGCCCATGGAAAAATTATCTTTCGTGAAGCTGGTCCCTGGTGCCAAAACTGTTAGGGGACACTGCTCTAGTCCTGTCATTTCAGGAATATTTTAAGGCACAGATTCAGGCACTGGCTTCAGGAACTTAGATCTCATTACTGGTCCTTGACACATACTGGTGAAACTGGAAACAGCCACTTTTAACATGTTTCTGTGTCACTTGCCCCAGTAGCTAACTAGGTCACGTCACCTACCCCATCAGAAAGCTTGGAGGATTAATGGAATAATACTTACAAATAAATTTTAAAAGCTTGCCGACATACTATACACTACCATTATTAAGGAAAGGCCATTCTTGTGAATTACTACAGGTACATGGAAAAATCTGTGTGTTCATTGTACTTAAGTCTGCATAATAAATCATATGATGTAGAGAGAAAACTATAAATTTCAAGAGGAGCAGTGCTAACATATATTCTATTAGTTTATTAGACATACTTAATAACTAATGAGGATATATTATTATTGCTTTCGAATGATAATACTGAAAATTCTACAAAATCAGTTATTCTTTCCCTCACCTAGGATCAGTTTTTCACTTTAAAGGGAAAAAGAACCTACAAAAAGCAGCTTTCTGTAAATCAAAGTTTTAAGGAAATTGAGTATACCCCTTAAAAGAGAATATCTTATGTTAATTAAGCAATATAGTCATTTAATAGCATTCATATTAGTAATGCAGTAGAGTCTTAAAACAAATAGAAAACTAGCTAAAATTAAACAAATAACTGCTTCTTTGCAAAGGTAAAAGGACAGTATGTCTTAAGAGAAAGAAAAGGAACACAATTTCTCAAGATAAAAAGACATCATTCCTTAAAATTCACTATAATTCCAAAAATCTAGATTTTTCTTCCTTGGTTGAATAGATTGATCACCAAAATCTACATCCATTATTTCCAATGTCAGTTTGCTTTTAAGAACTGAAACTGTCTAACCTTGATGCATAGTAATTTATTGGAATTTTTTCATTAGATCAATGCCTCTCATACTTAGTCTGAGTGTACAAATTTATTTCCAAATATATATCCCATAATGGTTCTCTCTCCAAGACAAAGTAAGAATGAAAAGACACTACCCATAAAACAATATGGATGTACTGACATTTTGAAAAACTTTCCTCAGTGAAACTGCAATAAGGATATTGAAACAAAGCAGAAAGTCAATGTCAATTTATAAAGAAGAAGAACTAGTTTGAATGTTGTAGTGTGCTGCAGTCCACCTCCAAATTCACCAGCTTCTGTCAAGCTGCCTACCTCTTATCCTTTAGAAGGCTGTCGAATATAAAATATCTTGTATTGAAATAATTATAGCAGAAATTTAAAGAAATCAAGACTTTAATGAACTGAAGATTCAGTTTGCATGGAGTGACATGAAAGTGGGGAAAGAGAATATAATTTCCCATCACAAATGTAGACCAGTGGCCTTCCTTCTCCCTCCCTCCCCTCCCCTCCCCTCCCTCCCTCTCCCTCCCTCCCTCCCTCCCTCCCTCCCTCCCTCCCTCCCACCCTCCCTCCCTCCCTCCCTCCCTTCCTTCCTTCCTTCCTTCCTTCCTTCCTTCCTTCCTTCCTTCCTTCCTTCCTTCCTTCCTTCCTCCCTCCCTCCCTTTCCCTCCGTCCTTCCTCCCTCTCCTCTCCTTCCTTCCTTCCTTCCTTCCTTCCTTCCTTCCTTCCTCCCCCTACTTTTCCTTTCTTGATATTAAAACTGCAATAGCTATCAAAAAGCTTGCATAGCACAATAGTAATGACCATGAATTCTGGAGCCAGGCTCACTGAATTCAACTCCTGGCTCTGCCAGTTAGAGATGTGTGATCTTTAGTAAGTTACTTAACTTTTCTAGGTTTGTAAAATGAGAATATCAGGGCATATCACATAGTAATATTTTAAAATTTAACTTAGTTAATATTTATAAAACATTAGACCACCAATTTCTACATTAATATTTGCTTTTATCACTCATAGCATAAAAAAACAAAATTTTGCCAAAGAGGGTAGAACAGCCATGTATAAAAGTCATAAAGTAGGAGATAAAGAGAGAACTAAGAAAGAAGAATATCACTTGAAAGAATATAAATAAGCTTAATAATGTTACTAAAGGTGGCTTCCAAGGAAATTCCTGAAATTATTTTAAAATTAAGATAATAAATCTGCTTCTATCTGCTTTTTCTTCCAGAAGATTTGTACCAACAGTTTTAATAACAGAGAAATTCTCAGTATTTCTCATCTACAATAACTAATTCTAGGATCACTTTTTCTCTGGTGCTTCATTATCTGTTGGTTAATGCCCTTAGCCCACTTATCTGAAAATATAAAACAAGCCTGATACATATATTTTTCATTAGGTAGTTAAGAGGTCAGCAGATTACAATATGGTAAAGAAATACATACAAAATCAAAACAAATCTCTCCTCTCTGTCTTTCTTTCTTTCTCTCTCTCTCAATACCAAAACTGGCCCTCCATGGATGGCATTCTTTAAAAGATTATATCTGATCAATCACTTTCTGCAAAGTCTATAAAATTTGTGGATCATATTTAGGAAGATTTAGCAATAAAGTCACCTTCATAAGGGAATTTCCCTGATGTATGAGTATTCTGCACAGAAGTAAACTATTAAAGTTAACTGCAAAGAAAGATAACCTTACTTCTATAAAGGGAAACTACACTTAACTACTTCGATACGGCACTTACCAGCCGGGAAACCTTGCCCACAGCTGGCACTCATAATCCACACAATAGTTTGTGCTGTGCATTGACTATGAATCCGTCTTGCTCTTATGTGATGAGGAAAGCTTTAAAGCACTGAAAGCTTGTTTTACTTCACAGGCAGCTTTACTTGTAATATAAATCAGAATAGGTAACATATACATATATGTTTTCATTATGTTATTTTTAAATGTTCACAATTTTATTTTGATAAATGAAAAATTAGAACAGTCATATTATGGCTGTCAGCTAAAGTTGCTGTGCACGTTCATCTGTGGCTGCCGACTATAGTCTACGCTCCTGCCAAAGTGGTTAAAACTAAATCCATGGCCAGCCTGAATAAGAGCAAGACCCAGTCTCTACTAAAACATAGAAATAAATTAACTGGACAACTAAAAATATAGAGAAAAAATTAGCCAGGCATGGTGGCTCATGCCTGAAGTCCCACCTACTCAGGAAGCTGAGACAGGAGGATCACTTGAGTCCAGGAGTTTGAGGTTGCTGTGAGCTAGGCTGACGCCAGGGACTCTAGCCCAGGCAACAGAGTGAGACTCTGTCTCAAAAAAACAAAGCAAAACAAAACAAAACTGAATCCAGTAAATGCTATTTAAGAAATACAAAAAGGGAATAACCTAAATTGCCAACAATGATCCAATAAGACATTATTTACAATAGCAAAATTTTCAAGTAAATCACTAACAGAGGGAGAATAGCTAAGTAAAGTATGAATAGTTCATCTTGACCTTTGCTTAAAATGAGCATGTTCAAAATAATTTGTATGAAATATGATTTATATATTATTACTTAATTTTTATATAAAATTTATTTTATAAAAAAGAAAATAAATGAGATAAAATTATTAAAATAGATCCTCTTGGGGATAAACATCATGAAGTATTTTCAGAAGTAAACAATAAAGACAAATAAAAATTGGCCAAAAACTAGTTGGTTAAAATGGCATAGTATTCAAAACAATGAGGTAGTTGAAAACTTTTTTTACAACATCGATGGTTTTTATGAATTATGGAATTATTTTATAACAATATAAGCATTTGCATGGCATATTTGACTTTTTTGGAAATATTTTTTAATATTTATTTTCAACTTTGATCTTTTCTGCTTTATTTGATTCCAAATTCACAATTACAAATAACTACTCAATTTCTTGCTTCCAGTGGAATATTTAAAAGCATGTTTTCCAGAAATAAAATTTCTAAATGTTATTTGATATGTCAATACATTTTGTATACATTAGAGTAACTTCAAGTTTGGCTCTTAATTTGCTTTGATTCTTTAAAAATTCCATTTCTGATTCAATCTCTACATTTTAATGTATGTTTTTAGTATAATATAGCACAAATTATACATTTTATTCTCTGTTTTTAACCAATTATTTTGTAAAGTGACTAGGAATATATTGATTGATCAAGCTGTACTTTGATAAGATATGATGAATCAATTTATCAAAGAACATTTTTAAAATTTATTTTAATTATTTTATATATTATCCATTTTTTCATAATAAACACTTATTAATATATTAAAATAACAAAACCCTGTTTAAAATAAAATGAAGTCAATGAATAGAAAATTCATTTCAATGGTTAACAGCCAATAAGACTCTATTGGAAAGGACACTTTGTTGAAGCTATATTTAAAAATTTTATTATTTTTATATTGATATTAGAAGATGTATAACAAATGATAGGAGATCAGTTATACAGAAAGGTTTTTTCTTCAATACTAATTTATTTAGTCCTTCCTTCATTCTTTTTCTTTCTCTCTCTCTCTCTCTCTCTCTCTCTCTCTCTCTCTCTCTCTCTCTGCCCCTTAGGACAAAAAGTAATTTTCACTTTCATCCAAAGGGAGTTACAGGGACTAGATATATCTTCCCATGTGAAACAACCGAAAACACCTAATATATTAATATATGCAACAATGATGTTTAAGACAATGTATATCAGACAACCAAGTATGGTGATCTCTAAGAGACAAGAAACAAAGGAGGCGAGTTCTACAATTGCCCAAGCTTACTGCCTTAAGAGAGTTTCCAGGCTGAACCAAAGGGAGAAAACCCCAAGAGCAGTCTACTCTTACTTGTGAGCTGAGAAAATGGAGTTAGTGGTTCAGGTTGGCAGAGACAGCTAAAATTTTCAGAGCAGATACCTGACAAGGGAGACTTGTACAGAAAAAGTATCCCAGGGATCTGCAAAGGGTTCCTCTTGAGTCTTCGGCAGAATACATGAAGGTCAGGTAATTACCCAGGCTTGGGGATAAAACTACCTGAAGGTTAGAGAGATCGTGTCCCGAAGATCACATTTGGAATAGATCCCATTCTCATCAACCACACCAGATAATCGGATAACTGACAAGGTATTGGAAAGAGTTCTCAACATACATTTGCCTTGGTAGTGGGACAAAATTAGCTCTAGATTGAACACTATTCTGGTTCTACCTAAAAGCTGAAAAGTAACTATGTCTGAAGTATTTAAACACTTTACAGAACAGAGCTAAAAATCTTTAACTAATCAAATGGTACCAAGAATACACAATGAATAAAGGCAAGTCTCCTCAATAAATGGTGTTGGGAAAAGTAAATATACAAAAGCAAAAGAATGAAATTGAAACCTTGTCTTATATCATATATAAATATCAACTAAAAATGATTAAAGACTTAAGATAAAATCTGAAACTATAAAACTGCTAGAAGACAATATAGGGAAAATCTTCTTGCTATTGGTCTTGGCAATGATTTTTATAAAAAAAAAACAAAAACAAAACCCACTTGCACTTGAATGTTTATAGCAGCACAATTCACGATCATGAAGATATGGAAACAACACAAGTGCCCATCAATACATGAGTGTATTAACTAAATGTGGTATGGAGTATTACTCAGCCATAAAAATGATGAATTATATCTTTTTTAACAACCTGGATAGAACAGGAGACCTTCCTTTTAAATGAAGTATCTCAAAAATGGAAGAACACCACAAGTACTCCTAAATTGGAACTAATAGATTAACACTAATGTACATATATGGTGGTAAAATTCAATGGAAATAAGTCAGGTGAGAGGGAGGTGGAGAGGACAGGTAAATTCACACCTAAAGAGTACAATGCACACTATCTAGGTGAGGGACACACTTATAACTTTGACTCAAACTATACAAAAGCAATTCATGTAAACAAGTGTTTGTACTCTCATAATACTCTGAAATTAAAAAAAAAGAATAACTCAAATGTGGTAGTACATAGAAGAATCCTTTTCAAATGTTAATTTTTATAAAAATATATAAACTTTTACTAATTAATACATATAAAGAGTTTGAGAGGTACAGTTGAGGAGAAGACTGGAAAAAACTTTAAAAAAAGTAATTCATACCTCTGAATGTACAGGTCTTTCAGAACACACACACAAAAAAACCCTCAAAATCTATTAAGGTTTTCAAATGTAAAAATAAAAAAAAGCACAGACAACAAGAGCAAAAATAAACAAGTGGGACAACAAAGTTAAAAGTTTCCACACTACAAAGGAAACTATCCATAAAATAAAGAGGCAACCTATGAAATAGGATAAAATATTTGCAAACAAGATATCTAATAAGGGGTTAATATCTAAAATATAAGAGAAACTCACACAGCTCAGTAATGAAAAAATACCAAAAAAATTTAAAATATGGGCAAAGAACTTGAATAGACATTTTTTTTTCCAAAAACACATGAAAAGTTGCTCAACATTACTGATTATCAGAGAAATGAAAATCAAAACCACAATGAAATATCACCTCACACCTATTAGGATGGCTATTATGAAAAAGATAGCAGATAGCAAGTGTTGATGAGGTTGTGGAGAAAAACAACTATTTTTTAAATTTAAAAATATTAAAAATTTCAAAATAAACTAAAATTTTTAATCACAAAAAATAAAGATAAAAAATGGGATACAGCTTAAAATTTTTTTATTAAATTAAAAGAAAGAGAAATACAAAACCACCCAACACTCAACAGGGTAAAATTCATGATGTCTGACATTCAATCAAATATGAAACAGAAAAATATGAACTATAATCAGGAGAAAAAAAATACTCAATTGAAGCTGACCAAGAAGTGAAACAGATGATAGAATTAGTAGGGCAGAACATTAAAACAGTAATTATAACTGTATTCTATCTGTACAGGGAAAATTAAAATATTAAGGAGATACAGGTAAATATTTAAAAGACTCAAATCAACATCAAGATATGACAACTACAAGATTAGAAATAAAAAGTTCACTGGATGAAATGAGCTGCAGAATACACATTGAAGAAAGGAATCAGTGGACTTACATAGCATTGGAAACTACCCAAATGAAAAGCAGAATTAAAAAATCGTGGAAAAACATTGAAAAATGTCATCAGCTATGAGACTATTTCAAACAAGTGATTGAAGTCTCCAAGGTGGGATGGGGGAGGGCTACAAAAAGTATTTGAAGAAATAATTTGAAATTAGAAAAAAAAATTAGAGATACTGTTTTCTTCAGCCCTAGTACTTCCATTATGTTCTTTTTAGTATTTTATATTTCTCTCTACATTGTATTTATATTTTTAAATCCTTGAGCATAGCTAGTTTAAAATTTTCTGCTAATTTCATCATCACTGTCATTTAGGAGCTTCTTTTTCTTGTTTAATTTTTCTCCTGGTAAATAAGGCATATTCTTCTTGGCTCTTTGCATCCTAATTATTAAAAATATTTTATTGCATGCCATACATTGTAATATTACATTCTTGCATGTGTTTCCTTCTTCAAATAATATTGACATTTATTTTGCAGTCAGTTAAGTAATTTGTGGATCAATCTGATATTTTTGAAGCTAATTTTTTGATTTGTGATGATAATTTTAGAGAAATCTTTCCTTTGGTGCTACTTTACTCCTAATACTAAAGTATTACTCTTCGGAAATCTATACTGAATGCCCTGAGTATTCTACAGGGTATCCCTGGTTTGGCTTGTTGTAACTTATATATCCCCCAGGCCTATACAAGCTCTGGTGATTGTTCAGCTTAAATATGCTTGGTAGTTCTTTACTAGCCTGATGAAATTTTGTTCTACACCTGTGCAGATTAAAATTCAGTAATAAACTCCAGGTGACTCTGATACAGATGTGTGGAGCTCCTTCTCTGTGTATCTCTCCTCTCTTGTCATACCCCTTCCTCAAATTCTAGCTGCCTTAGCCTTCCCAAGCTCTGCCTACTGTCATCACATTTCAGCAAGACTGATATGCTCTGCTTGTCCTTTCCTATGTCATGGTCCAAAATATGCCTCCAGGCAGAAATCTGGGAAAATTATATTGCCCATATTTAAAACAAAAATTTAATATAGATAATTTCCCTGGGCTGCGTATTTCCAATGTTTGAAAATAGCTCTTTCTTGTATTTTACTGTTTTTTTCTACTTGTTTGTGGTAGAAGAGCATGAAATTCTCAGGACTCTTATGGCTAAAGATAGAATTCTGAATTTTTTTGAGAACTTATTTTTCAGCAGAAAAGAAGTATGATTGCAATTTTCTGGTAAATAATGGCAGGTACAAAAATATCAGTTAATAACTTATGAATGATCTTATCAAAAATAAAATATACCTAGCTCTCTGGGAGGCCGAGGCGGGCGGATCGTTTGAGTTCAGGAGTTCGAAACCAACCTGAGCAAGAGCGAGACCCCGTCTCTACTATAAATAGAAAGAAATTAATTGGCCAACTAATATATATACAAAAAAAAAAAATTAGCCGGGCATGGTGGCGCATGCCTGTAGTCCCAGCTACTCGGGAGGCTGAGGCAGGAGGATCGCTTGAGCCCAGGAGTTTGAGGTTGCTGTGAGCCAGGCTGACGCCACGGCACTCACTCTAGCCTGGGAAACAAAGTGAGACTCTGTCTCAAAAAAAAAAAAAAAAAAAAAAAAATATATATATATATATATATATATATATAGTGACATATTCAAGTTTACCTGTGTAACTACAAATTTCTAGATAATGAAATGCTCTGCTAACAGGGAGAAATGACAGCAATATTTTGTTTTTACTCTAAATGACCCTCTATGATGTCTTAATTTTTCTAGCTGTCTCTTCCTCCTCGCTTTCATGAATATATGCAATATAGTCATCTTTTACTTCTTATGTAGGTTGGGGAGGGGCATGTAGAAAGAGCCAACAAGGTAAGGAAAGAAGCCTTTGGCAGTCTCTAACAACTAAATTTGAAGAAAACAAATGAGTCATAACATCAGGACCATGGATAGCAACTCAGGTCTTTGCAATTCACCTGCAATCTGAATACGGTAGTTACATAAAACAAATATTAAGGTTCTAGCTCCTAAATGTCTGCCCTGTTACTCACTACCAGTGACATGTAAAAGAAGAACCACCATTAAACCACAGTTAAATGTATGTAGTTTTTTTGTTTAAAAAAAATACAGATGCCTAAATACTGGAATATGAATTGAAGGCAGAGAAATATCAGCAGAAATTCTTACTTGATATAAAAAGTTATCTATTTAGGTAGTTTAAGTTTTCTTTGCCTGCACTTGGGGTTTCAGTGGAACGAGTACTGTAAACTTCCCTGTAAAGGGAAGTCTTAATTTTCTTTTTGACTTGCCTTTTCATTTAGGACAGGGGTTTTGAACATTGGAATCACCTGGGATTCTTTTTATACATCCTTATGTCCTAACCTCTCCTTCTTAAAGATTCTGATTTAATTGAACCAGTATGCGTTTTTATTTTCAAACCCTCTGGTGAGTCTAAAAATGAAATCCGTTGGAGAGCCACTCAAATTATGTTCATTCCACAGACCAACATCCCTGGCATCAACTAGGACTTTTTTTTTGAAATGCAGAATCTCAGGCCCTGCTCCAGACATACAGAATTAGAACCTACATTTTAACACTATCTAAAGATGATTCATATGCACATTTAAGTTTTAGAACATTCTTTAGTTGACGAAGATATATTTCTCACCTTCAAGGAATTCTGAATGTAAACAGTGGAACATTTAGACCTGTGGTAATCCCAAATTGGCCCTACCATCAGAATCACATCCACTTTGGTTATAAAGACACATTCTTAGTCTCCAATCTAACCCTGGCCAATCAGCTTCTCCATGCATAAAACTTGGGCATCTATATGTTTATTACAAGTTCCAGTTGGTTCTGATAATCAGAGAAGTTTGGGAAATTCAGTAAAATGAAGACTGTATTTTTCAATATTTGCCTGTACCAAAAGTCTCAACCAAGGGAAGGAACAAGTGCAGTCATGAAATCAGTAAATAATGGTAGATATATTGTTTCCTTATGCAGAAATGGAAGGTATTTGGACACAAACGATTTCATGTAAATTTCATAGTCTCTTGTTAAAATATATTGTACACTTTGGATATTTTTGCTGTGGCTGCAATGATGAAAAATATATGTTCCTGACCATTTTGAAAGGTTCTGTCAGTTTAGAATTTTAGGCCACTTCTATGCAATGCAGGGGGAGTCTAATAGATGTTGTGGAGGGAAATGGCAGTCTGACAGAAAACTGAAAGAAAATTGACAGATGTAGCATGCGTGAGGATGATGTAATGCTGAGTAGGCTGTTTTGTAACAGAAAAAAGAGAACATTTCAAAACTAGTTAAGTTAGTTATGAGAATTAACTAGGCCAAAAACTTACAAGTATGTGAATACTTTTAACACTGTAGAGAGTGTCAAAAATTCATCACATGGTTAAATCTTAAGTGTCTGAGTCATGGAGCCTGAAAAAAATTTTTGCCTTGGTAAATAGAGGTAGATGAAAATACGCTACAAATGGCAGACTTTTCTCTATACAAATATAACTTTTTATAAAATTTCCTAACATTTCTTATTAAATTATAAATTTATAAGTGACTAGGAGGTATGAAAATCTTATTTTGTTATGTCTTTACAACAGTGTATCCAGACACAAAACATGAGATTTGGAATTAAGAGCCCCTAGGATTGAGTTCCAGCAAAGTCACTTAATATGTGACATTTTCAGAGTGCTTACCAATTTTGAGGTTCAGTCGCCTCATCTCTAAAATTGAAGTAATGTTAATTCTCTTGTTAGGACTATCATATGTCTGATATCTTCTCTCAGTTGTGGAAGGCAATCTGATGATTATGGTTAAAACCTTCGCTAGAATCTCTAAATAAATGTAAAGTCTTCACAGTTTAATGGAATTACAAAACACAGATAAATGTTATTGTATTGGACTCTAAAGCAATAAAAATTATATACTACAGTCAGGTGCCATAAGATTCAAGTGAAGTAAAAAACATTAGTATCATGACAGTTGGCATACAATGAAGAACACACAATTTTGGATATATTTCAGTAATATACAAAAAGAGTAAGGTTCTTAGTTGTATTTTTAAGCTGCTAAATCTTTATAGGTATTTTTCAAGTGTAGCACATTTTATGTTTGATAGTAATTGATTCATTCAATCATTAGCTCAACAAATGTTTTTCAAGCTCATACTCTGGGTCAGACATGAGTGTGAAAAATGCAATGCTCAGAATTGCATCCTAAATGTCTTATTTAAGTGAGGAAGGCAAGCATCAAATGAACAAATAATCTAATACAATATGATGCCATAGAATAATAACAATATGATATGTCATATGCTGCTGCAGATTGTGGGATGTGTTGTAAAGAAAATCAATAGGCGACTAGCCAATGATTAACTAGTACATCATTTTAGTTAGGTAGGACTATTCAGGCTGGTATTTTTGAGCCATTAGCATTTGAATTCCCCTAGTGCGAAGCGTGAAATATGTCAGCCATGAAAATAGGTACCCAAAAATTATTAGGTGGAAATAGCAAGTGCAAAATTTGACAGATGGATAAAGTTTGGTGTATTTGACAAATGGAAAGAAGTCCAGTAAAGTTGCAGTGTAACTAGGCAGGGAGAGAATGGTATAAGTCAAGGTTGGAGAATTAAGATAGAGACCAGATATGCAGGGCCTCGTAGGCTATGGAAAGTTGTTTGGATTTTTATCGAAAAATAATGGGAAGCCATTGAAGTGTTTTAGGCAAGATGGGAACAGTATTTGTACAGCAAAAGATTGGAAACTGTCCAAATGTCCATAAAGAGATGACCGATTCAATCACTTATGGTATATTCATAAAATAGGGTACTATATAACTGTAAAAAGGAATGAGAAATATCTCTCTCATTTCTGTAGAGTAATATGTAGCATATACTGTGAAGGAAAAAAGGTAGAGAAAAGAATACACAGTATGCTATAATTCATCTTCAAGAAGGAGGAAAATTTAAAAAATGCACATTTCTGTACACAACTATGCTTACACTGAAAATGGAGAGTAAATGAAAAATGAATTAAAAAAACATATTACCCACTACTAAGTGAAGTATCTCAAGAATGGAAAAACAAGCACCATATGTACTCACCAGCAAATTGGTATTAATGGATCAACACCTAAGTGGACATACAGGAAAAACATGTATTGGATGTAGGGTGGGCGGGAGGGGGGCATGGGTATATACAAACACAATGAGTGAGATGTGCAACATCTGGGGGATGGTCACGCTTGAAGCTCTGACTCGAGGGGGGAGTAGGGGCATAGGCAATATACGTAACCTTAACATTTGTACCCCCATAATATGCTGAAATAAAAAATAATTAAAAATAAATTAAAAACAAAAACAAACAAACAAAAAAACAAATTACCCAGTAGGGGAAAAGGAGACTAAGGTGAGTGAGATTGGGTTAGAAGTGATCCTTCTCTGACTGCACCTGGTTTTATAGTTTTGATTTTGGAATTATGTAAATGTTTTGTAATCAAACTAATTAAACAAAACTAAAACAAATGCAAGCAGAAAGAAATCCTGAAGAAATAAACACAAAATAAAATAAATGAAATCAACTGCATATCACGGGGGTAAACCACACAAACGAGCATCATATCCGTTAATTTTAAGGCACAGAAATTTATACATCACCAGTGGGATGCAGCCTAAGGACATGATCTCAAAATGGTTCTAATAATCATATTGTTATTGTGTAACTATTTGTGTGTATGTTTGTGTGTCTACATTTGACAAGCGAATTGCTTATATAAACACACACACATATTAATATAAGATCAGATAAAAAGTATTTATACCACTGTTGTTAGGATCAAATATTTTCACTAGAAGAGAGAAGATACAGAAATGTAAATTTTGGAATCAAAAATTTGAATATGAACTAATGGTATATTTTTTTTTTTTTTTTTTTTGAGACAGAGTCTCGCTTTGTTGTCCAGGCTAGAGTGAGTGCCGTGGCGTCAGCCTAGCTCACAGCAACCTCAAACTCCTGGGCTCAAGCAATCCTCCTGCCTCAGCCTCCCGAGTAGCTGGGACTACAGGCATGCGCCACCATGCCCGGCTAATTTTATATATATATCAGTTGGCCAATTAATTTCTTTCTATTTATAGTAGAGACGGGGTCTTGCTCTTGCTCAGGCTGGTTTTGAACTCCTGACCTTGAGCAATCCGCCCGCCTCGGCCTCCCAAGAGCTAGGATTACAGGCGTGAGCCACCGCGCCCGGCCACTAATGGTATATTTTATTTTCAATTTTTTTTCCAAGCTCTGTCCAATGTAAAACTCTAGAAATATTGACCAACACAGTCACCATAAGCATCCTTAGCACTTAAGATTTTTAAATATCATTTCTCATTTAAAGGAATCAGAGTTTTTGGGAAATTGGCTGTTTCCAGGTGCTGGACAAGAGATGCATAAGAAGAACATAGATCTTAACAGAAAGAGTAGAAGCCTTCGAGTTATGTCACCAAAGCTCAAGAGCCATTTGAAGTAGTTCAACCAGCCAAAGAAAGGACAATTTGAACAATAGCAATAGTAATAATTGCAATGGACCTGTGTTTAAAATATTGTCTATTCAAATCTATTATTTTGTAATTATACAAAATAGTAAAAACATATTGATCACCTTCAAGAATGCTAAGAATAAACAAACAAACAAACAAAAAAAACCCACAGTTCATTCTTCTAAAATCTGTAAATTAAGGAGAAAGGTTTTTCATTTATCCTACAATTCCCATATACTTACTGCAGGATTACAAACTAGATGATGAAAAAAGGTTTTTCTCTTTAGATATAGTCTAGCAAATAAATGAAGAAAGAATGTTGAATTAGCCTTGAACTATTTAGCAACATTTAAAAAAATAATGAAAGTAGGCTACAAACATCAACAATACCTAAAACTACTAAGTGAATTATAGGCAGGGAACGTTATTATTAATGCATGAGGCTGACAACAGTTCTTTAAACTACTGATCAGTTGTATCATCTCAAAAAGAATGGTAGTCAGAGATTATGTGACTTTTGATGTGAGACACCAGGAAATGCAAAACACCCATGAACTATTTTTGCCACAATATGAATGTGACTCTCATTTGGTCCTAATGTAACTACTAGGTTTCAGAAAACATGAATCAGAAGAAAATGTTAAAAGACACCATGTTGGAGGATATGCAACCAGAAAAATTCAGAGAGAGGGATACTCTATAGATCGTGTGACGGGTTTCACCAACAGATAGAAAAAAATTAAGAGACAAGAATGGGGGAATATATAAATTAAAAAGAGAAAGAAATTAGCAACCAAATATCTGTGTGAAACTTATTGGGAACCATGAAATAATATTTTAAGACTACCATGGAAACTTGAACACTGAATAGATATTTGCTATGATAAGAATGTTAGAAATGAGTCCTTATCTTTTAGCAATAGAGACTGAAGTTCACAGAGAAAGAAAGTGATGTATGTCTGAAATTCACCTCAAAGTATTTAAAGGTGTGTTTGGGGAAAGAGGTACATGAAGATTTAGTTAAAACTTGATAATTATTCAATGTTGATGATAGGAACGTAGAGAATCACTGTGTTATTCTCTCTGCTTTTGAATATTTGAAGTTTCCATAATGGCATTGTGAAAGAAAAATAGATATACGAATCGTGTGAAAATCTTGCTTATATTTAGAAAATTTTGAAAAGGTGTGTAGGTGAAAGTAAGAAGAATAGTTAGGAGATTAACTGTAGTGAGGCCAGGAAAAGATGATGGCAGTTTAGACAACTGAGTGAGTTGCAGTAAAGATTGAAAACCTTAAAGGATTTGATCTATGTAGAGGAGGTAGAGTCAACTGTACTTCTAAGTGATTGTACTAGGGGTTGAAGAAAATAGAGGTATCAAGAATATATCTTAGGACCTCCAGGTAGATAGTGATGTCTTACTGAAATGGAAAAGACTGAGGTGAGGGTCAGTCACATGGAAATTTGAAGTGAGAGATAATCAAGAGTTTGGTTTGGGGCACTGTAAGTCTGAGATATCAATTACACTTCAGAGGAGGATAAAGCAGTCCAGGACATACATATTAAGGAATCATTGACATACAGACATTGTTTAAAGACATGGGACTAGATAAGTATACCTACTAGAGAGGATGGAAACAAAAAGGAAAAGCAGAGCACAGTCCTGAAGGAACAGCAACATGAGATGTCACCTAGAGCAGAAGGAACAAAAGAACCAAAGGACAGGCACCTAGGGTACAGAAAGAAAGCCAGGGATGTAGCCCAGTTTTCTTGTTTCAATTATGTTAATTTTACAACTCATTTATAGAAGGTATTCTAATAACTGGGTCTGCTAATAAGTGAATGAGCCCTGCCCCTTCACAACCAACCTGCAAAGGCAGTGCACCGCAAAAGCTGTCTACTTAATGATGCAAACGTAAGTTCTTGGTTACAAATGAAAACACACCAAAATCAAAACAAAGAAACCCTCTGGAACACGACCAGGCAATACTCATGCTTTGATAACTTGATTGAAAGACTGAATATGACAGGACTAGTTCCCATTGGGGTATGTGTTTATTTATATCCGGCTTACCTAAAGTCTAAGCCAACAAATCTAAACACATTGAGCATTGAGTTTCCCTTATATTTCCCTGAATTCAGTGAGAACTGATTAACCCATTTAGAAAGAGCTAAACCTATCTTTACATGTAGCTAATTATGTTCTAATGCATACATTCAGTAATGCCATGAGGCTGTCCATCTGCAAACTGCCAGAAATAAGCTGCCCAAATTCAGAGAACAACTTATTTTAAGGCTTAAAAATGACACTGATTTAAAGCTTGCCTTTGCTGATTTGATAAACTGTAAGTTGAAACAATTACATTAACATAGTACATCTTATTGCCAATGATTTTTCTAAAACTAAAAGAAAAAAATGGAAAAAGTAATCACTTTTAATTTTATGTATTAACAGAATGAAGGTGATTTTAAAAGTCGGTTTTTGACTACCTTAGAAATACTGCCCTAGAATAAAGTAGGTGGAAAAGAAAAGTATTAACAGTTGACCTCACCTGAGTAAATTACAGTTTCCAAAACAGTGTTTAAGGGTAAAGTTTCCAAGGATTGGGAAAGAGAAGCCAATTTTCACATGGTCTACGGCCACCATCTCTTTACCAAGAGCTGATAAAAATAGCAAAGGAATAAGGGTACAGTTCACAAGTTAGTAGGATAGCCAGTCCGTACAAATGATCCACATAGGGGGCAAGACTACACTCAAGACAGGGAAGAAATATCAAAGACAAGTCTGGGAAACAAAGAAGCACAAGGCCAAGAAGAACTACTTTGGAGAATTCTGAGCCTTTTCCAGGGAATCCTTTGACTGGAGGCCTACCTTGGTTCCTCGTGTAGTGGTCCCCAAACTTTTTTGGCACCAGGGACTGGTTTCATGAAAGATAGTTTTTCCACGGATGGGGGAAAGGGAGACAGAGCCCAGGTGATGAGATGGGGGAAGAGGGGCTGCTGTAAATACAGATGAAGTTTCTCTCACTGCCCCCCACCCCCACTCACTCCTGCTGTGTGGACCCCTCCTTCAGCCAAGTTTCATGGAAGACAATTTTTCCATGTGGTGGAGCTTTGTGGCCTGATCCCTAGCAAGCCACAGACCAGTACCAGGAGTTGGGGACCACAGATAAGAGCCTGAGGAGGATCAGATGCTAATGGCAAATCTGTTGTCTCTCTGGGCAGCCAGGTTGGATCAATCTATTTTCCTGATGGCATTTTATTTTCTTCCCTCTGTCCCCTCAATTCAGGACCAACCCCTTTTTATTTTCCTTGTGTTTCCCAAATGGAGAACTATATAGATGGTTTTGTTTTTTTCTCAACCCATCCCAGAGTTTCAATGGTGACTTCATTAGAGCATCTCCAATTTGACACCCTCACAACCGGCAGGAATGAGAGACACATTGTGCATCCATAATTCACACAAGATTAAATCCTTGCTATGCCTATTGTTTCAAAAAAAGGCTTGATTTTTTTTTTTTTAATTTTAAATAAAAGTAGTTTGACAATAGGTAGATCTAACCTGAATCTTTGGGGTTTTGTATTTTTAAAGAGTTCTGATATACTTTCTTTATTTCTTTTCATAGCACATGCTGAGTGGGAATGGATCAGGGCCAGTCTTAAAATACAGGATAGGGCAGCACAGGAAGCTTCAAAAGCAGTGCGCTCAGAGCAATGTTTCTAATATGATGAACCTAAAACAGGAAAAAAAAAATTTAATTTATTACTTTTAAAGTTTTGTTCACAGAAAGATGCTTTTTAATAAATATATATTTATTAAAATAAATACATATCAATTAAAATAAGACAAATTTCTGGTTGGAGTGAGAACATTTTAATTCAAGACAATAATAATGTCTTGACTTATAAAAAAAACTCACCTGAAGTTCCTAAAAGATAACTCAGTAATCAATTATTGTTCTTAAAAAAAAAACACTCAGGAGTTATAATAGTTCACAGTACAAAATAAATGACATGTCCACAATGTAAAATTGCTTTACTTTGAATTTCCTGCCTCTCGTCAGGTTATTCTTGATATTTAATTACAACTTAATCATTACAGCTTAGAATATTTTTTAGATGGTGAAATAAATAAAAACCCAAGTCCTTGAGTGCTATCTGGAAGCCAGATGTGTCAAATATTCATAAATCAGAGCCATGGAGTTTCAAAAAAGAAGAAAAAGGAGAGAAGAAATCACAAAGGGAAATTTTTCTGTTTTTAACTACATTAATGTTGGGTGGCTGTTTTGCGGCTGCCACAGGGATGGTGCATTTCTGGAACTTTCAGCATTGAATAGAAGACCCTTGGGTTACCTGGACTGACAGACTAATGCTAAAACAATTCTTTTAAAAAAAGCTTCCTCACACAGAAGCTAAAAACCCATCAGAGTGCAGCTCTACAAACAGCCAGCTGTTGTCAAATTGCAGATAACCTGGCAAGGTTTTTAGTCCTCTAATGCTCTGGCTCCACACAAGGAACTGTGAAATCAGCAGCTCTTGGATGCATTAGGGGAGAGACCTTTCTCCTTTCACTGAGTAACAGTTTATTTTACTTCATACAGTGATCCAAGCATGGCCACTTTACTCCCATTGCAGCTTTTCCTATGCAACATCGTTTTTCTTTCAGATGCATCCATCTAAACAGCCCAAATCTGTACTTTTCCAAGCAACAACTCTGCAAGGATTTTCACCCTGCCCTTTCTTTTCCTTGACACGATCTCCATCACAGTTTCCATTTCTAGCTTTGTTTTTGATATCACAGGAGAAGGTGCTGCCGTGTCAGCCAATGGCTTTGCCTTTGGATTTCTCTTCCCAACTCTGGAAATGATTCCTCTCCTATTAATTGTGCAGTGGAAAGCCTGTGGGAACACAGCCTTCAGTGTACTGAACATTTTTTCTGCCCTTTGTATTGCGCATGTACTGAAAGATCAAAATATAAGTTTATGTGCAAATATAAATCTGTGAAAAATCTGCACTGCCTACAAAACTCTAGTTTTACTTATCTACCTTTTTCTTACACAGACCTCAAAATTATACATATTAATAAATTTGAACTTTATTAAGAAGTATTTCAATTCAATAGCACACAGTAAAAATTCAAGAAAAAATTCAAGAAGTCTTCAATTCAATAGCACACAGTAAAAATAACTTGGGGGAAAAAAAACTCTGGAACATAATTAGTGCCCATCCATAGGGGACTGGATAAATAAACTGTTACACTTGTACATAAAATACTATGCAATATGAAAACACAATATGCTATATTGTCTATTAATCAAAAAAGCTTTCAAGATATGTTAACTAGAATAAACCAAAGGTGCAGAATAGACTGTATATTACACCACATATTGTAGAGATAATTATATAGATATCTATATACATATATGGTCTGACATATGAATTAGTTCCTAAAAAGATACACGAGAGACCATTCAGTTTCTTTTGGGAAATAGGTATAGGGGACATCAGTTTTGAGCAAATTGAGATTTTTTTAAATTTAAATTCATTCTGTCTGTCCTCTTTAATTTTGTTTGCCTTATTCATATATTGCTTGTATAAGACATGTACATTATCAATAAAGTTTATTTCAGTTTTCTGGACATTCTGACACCCTGCTCAATTCCATGATTATTGAAATATGGTGACATATGCAGGATAGAATATGATATAGTAGAAAGAAACTCCAGAACATTAGATTTTAGTAAACATGTCCCTTAATGACCATGTGTAACCCACTCCTGTACTCATACCTCATCTATAAAATGTGAGAAAATAGCCATGCCCACTCCACCTTTCAATTAGCACTGGATATTGTAGTGAAAATGAAATAAGGGATGAAAGTTACTTGTGAATTTTGCAGGGCTATAGTATACAGGTGTGAAGTATCATGATGGAGATCACATTCGCTTTCAGAGCACACGTTAACCGAAACTGACCTTGTCTCAAGAGTTTCACATTTGTTCTTACTTGGTATTTTTTAGTGGTAAACTATTCCACTAACATATGAGCAGTAAGAAGAACCACGATCACGATAGCATATGCCTAATCTACAAAAAAAAAAAAGAAGTCTACTAAAATTGCAAGTTTTGGTAACAGAGACATAAATCAGGAGATTACATTGCTTTAAAAATTGTAGTTAATAGATAAATGGCATTGTAATAAAATCACTCCTAATACATTTTTCTGCTTACCCACCTATTATAATGACAATAAAAGTTTTCATTTTTTAATTTTTTTTTTTTTTTACATTGATCTGACTGCCAAATGTAAAAGTTTTCATTTTATAAATACAAAGCATGGTCCAGGAACTTAGTGCTATTATATTTGTTACTTATTTCTCACAATCACATTTTTAAATGATTATTATTAGTATTATTGTATGGATAAATATTGTAAAACTAGATGATATTCATTTTCTTATCCTGAATCACAGTCAGTAACTGAAGCCTGATTATGACTCATCTGTCTAAACCCAAAAGCCAATCTTTTCCACCTTAAACTATCAGCCACTGTTTTTATCTTAAACCAAAATTTGAGCCAAAATCAATCTCTCCACTTTCTATTATCTGTTAATAAACTGTAATATTTACTCTAAGGTCAGTGATATATTTTTCTTGGGACTACAAATTAGTATCACATTTACAAAAATCAATTTGGAAATCTTTTTTAGAAATATTATTCACACTCTTTGAACCAGACTTTTATGAATCTACCACATTCACACCAAATATTCAAAGATGAGGACATGAATTAACGCTTAGAGTTGCTCATTGTTCCATCATATACTATAGTATATATAAAGCCAGATATGTCTAAATGCATAATGAATTTTGGTATTGAAATATGTATTGAAAGATAAGCAGCTCTTATAATTATTCTTTTGTAAAATGTTTAATGATTGGGGAGAGTTCATGATGATGCAATATTAAGTGTGAATGTATATAAGTGCATATGTGATATGAAATATACATACACTTGTGGGCCTAAAATAGAAAAGAGGACTGCTAGAAAAATCATCAAATTATCAGTGCAAGAGGTTATTTCTATTATCTTCTTGACATGATATGTATTTGATATTTAAAACAATAAAAACATATTTTATCATTAAAAAGATTTTTTTAAAAAATAAAATAAATAATATCCAATCATACCAAAGCCTTTATCACTCTTGGTTTGCTTCTTGTGTTTTATGCTTGTGACTCTAAGCATACAACTATGCCACCATCTCTAACAGACAAAATGAGACCAAAACCAAGTTTAATGTGTGAAATCCTTATATTATTTTGCTTAATTTTTGGTACGCTTGGTTCTTAGAAACTAGAAACTTCTGCTGCTACATTTATTTTATAAATATTTCTAAGAATCTTAATACTAAGTGCATATTGAAATTATATCTCTGAATGCATAATATAGCTTTCATTTTATAAAATTGAACTGTATTTGTTCACTTTGTAAAACTTGAGTCTATCTTCAGACTTTTGCTATTCTGCAATAAACTCACTTTTTGTGTCTTTATGCATACATACAAATAAACCTAATACCTTGATCTGGCCTTGTTGTGCCAAAAGTTACGAGTCAATTCAATTTTCAAAAACATTGGTAAGGTGTCTTCTAAAAGTATTGCACCAGTTTGTACACTTATCAGTAATGCATGAATGTTTCCCTGCATGTTGTTAGTTTTTGATATCAGCCTTTTTGGTGTGTCTCAAAATAATGGATGACTAATACTATCTCTATTTTAATTTGTATTTATTTAGCAATGAATGTGATTTACTGATTTACAAACCCCTGTGTACTTTTCACATGAACATCACCTTTATCATTTTGCTCCTTTTCCCTAGTAGATTGTTGGTCTAAAAATAAAAAGAATTTGTGGAGTAGCTGAAGGCAACGGTGGATGTAAGGTGTAAAATAAGGTGTAAAATAAGGAATATCCCAAATCCCCTTCCCAAATGATAGGAAATAATTTTACGGTTATAAAATTTCTTCACAAAGCTACAATCTCAGCATCCCTGGACCTCAGAGAATGCCTAGACCAGGAAATAATGTGAGTCCCCCTAACTCCTGCTGTCCAGTCCTGCTGAGAACTGAGGTAGATGGCAGAGTCTGCAGGGCAGACAGGGGAGGGCAGCTGGCCAGGGCCCCTGAGGGAGAGGTGGAGCAGTCTCCAGAAAGGTTAATCCACCCTGAATCTGAACCACTTAAAAAGTAACCAGGCAAATGGAGCAGCGTTAACCAAAAAGATCTGAAAGTTTAAGCCACTTGAAGTGCCAAGATCAGCATTGAAAGAAACAGACTTGGTTTAAAGGCACAAGTATGATTTTGAAGGGACAGTCTTTAATCCAAATACACAGCTTCTGGCAGAGGAAAAAGAGGAAAAGAAAGAAAAGAAGCACCCTACCATACAAATTTTTAAAAAATTGGTAAGTGTGTCTCCTCAAAGCAACCAAACAAACCTGCTAAAAGTACTGCATTTTACTAGACAGAAAAGAGTGTCATTAAGCCAGGAGTCTTATAAAATACCCCATTATCACGATAATGAACAAAAGGAAAATAAACTCTATACAGAACTATGGCAGGAAATGAGTCAATGAATTTTCAAATAAATTTACTGAGGGATTGTCCCACCCCCCAAAATTATAACAACTATGAAGCAGACAAAAACTGTCAGTGAACATCCCAAATGGAAGTATATATGCTCAGACATTTGAGAATACAACAAGAACACTTTAAATCAGAAACTGTAAAATTATGAACTAAAATGGACAAAACCCAGGGAAAAATGAAAAAAAAAAATGGTTGATTTAAATCAGGAGGGAAATGTAAGAAAATCATCTCAAAAATGAAAAGTAAATTATAAGAAGAAATAGACTCAAATTAAAATTATTAAGTAGCATCCAAAGGCAGGAAAATAACAGAGAATGAAAATAGTATAAAAAAGAAATAAAATAGGTCAGAGAGAAAGTGATAGAGAGGGAACATATGCTATAATCTAATTAGCAAAGTGTTTCTCATAAGGGAATGGCCTAGCAATTCTCTATGAACCTATGTGATTACTAGATTTGAACACATTAGTAAATTGGTTGCAGATAATGGAAGTAAGGGTTTTTATAGTTGGAGAAAGAAGTTATAAATCAGAGAAAGTTGGAAGGCTAAAATGGATCCTATGGTATCCTATGGGTAAAATAAATCAGTATAAACTCATGGTTTTTCATGTGTTATGTATGTATACAGATAAATAGTAATAATAAATAATTTTGGCTTTGTGAGTCACATATTATTTCTGTATATATATGTATATGTACACACATATATGTATATGCATATTTTTACATATTTAATATGGTATATACATAAAATTTTTTTCAACCCTTTAAAAAAGTAAAAAGGAAAATTCTTAGCTCACTGACCATACATAATAGATCTTGAGTAGATCCCTGTTCTAGTCCAAGAAACAACGTTCACTTCTGCTCTCAAATTAATGAGAACTAGTCATATTACTTATACTAGATGAAGAAGATTGGGATACAGGGTTGACTTGTGTGCTCGCTGAGAGAATGGAGTTTGTCCATATCTCATCAGCCCTGCTATCCACATCATTTCTCTGCCCTGGAGTCCTTTGATTCTAATTACAATTATTTTAACCTTATTTTAGGAATGGCTCCCTGGTTAATGGCATGGTATCTGAGGGTCCTGATGTCCATGATCCTTTTTTTAAATTTTTTTTATTTTAGAATATTATAGGGGTACAAGTGTTAAGGGTACGTATATTGCCCATGCCTTCCTCCCCCTGTGAGTCGGAGTTTCAAGCGTGACCATCCCCCAGACATTGCACATCTCACTCATTGTGTTTGTATATACCCATCCCCCCATCCCCCCTCCTACCTGCCCGACACTCGATAAATGTTATTCCTATAGACCCATTAATACCAATTTGCTGGTGAGTACATGTGGTGCTTGTTTTTCCATTCTTGAGATACTTCACTTAGTAGAACAGGTTCCAGCTGTATCCAGGAATATACAAGAGGTGCTATATCACCATTGTTTCTAAAGCTGAGTAGTATTCCGTGGTATACATGTACCACATTTTATTAATCCACTTATGAATTGATGGGCACTTGGGTTGTTTCCACAGCTTTGCAATTGTGAATTGTGCTGCTATAAACATTCAAGTGCAGGTGCCTGTTTTGTAGAGTGACTTTTGATCTTTTGGGTAGATGCCCAGTAGTGGAATTGCTGGATCAAATGGGAGATCTACTTGTATCGCTTTGAGGTATCTCCATATTGCTTTCCACAAAGGTTGAACTAGTTTGCAGTCCCACCAGCAGTGTAGGAGTGTTCCTCTCTCTCTGCATCCACGCCAGCATTTGTTGTTTGGGGACTTTTTGATAAAGGCCATTCTCACTGGAGTTAAGTGATATCTCATTGTGGTTTTGATTTGCATTTCCTCGATGATTAGAGATGCTGAGCAGTTTTTCATATGTTTGTTGGCCATTATTCTGTCTTCTTTTGGAAAAGTTTCTGTTCAGGTCCTTTGCTCATTTTTTGATAGGGTTGTTTGATTTTTCTTGCTGATTTTCTTGAGCTCTAAATAGATTCTAGTTATCATCCCTTTATCGGATGTGTAGCTTGCGGAAATTTTCTCCCATTCTGTGGGTTGTCTGTTTGCTCTCTTGACAGTTTCTTTGGCTGTGCAGAAGTTTTTTAATTTGATAAGTTTCCATTTATTTACTTTTGTTCCTGATGGAGCTTATTAGAGATTTTTCTTTTCTGCTTTTAGTTAGTCAAGCCAAAGGTGTGTCAATTTTGTTTATTTTTTCAAAGAACCAACTTTTTGTTTTGATCCCTTTTTTACTATTACTAATTAGTGAAGGGGAAAAATGATTTACTGGCAACCTGGAAGGAATTACTATAACCCAAAAAGTTAACTAAGATTTATGTTTAATTTCTCATTTATTTTTGGTGATTGAAATAAACGAGTAAACAAATAGTTTAAAGAATCCACAGGTCTTAACTCATGTCAAGAACGCAACCAGCAATGTATCCTCCAAGGTGTGTGGAAGGGACTCAAGTCTGAATGTCAAGGAGTAGGGCTGATCAAGCAGCTTTGAACTTTTGTCCTAATTTTGCATCTAAGAACCTGAAGGAAATATATTTTGTATAATTGTGGCAAATAAGTCCTCACCTACTTCTGAGTTTAGCAAATGTCACAGTTAAATAAAAAATACAAAAATTCTAAATATAATCATTTCAATATATATGAAGGGATAGATTCGTGCAATACAAAATCAGTTGAACTAAGCATTTTTGTAAATAAATTTATAATTGTCTTAAATGAGTCAGTAAAAAATGAAATGCCAAGTTATTTCTCTATTATTTACATTTTAGTATTCCAATGATGAAAGTAATTTTATAGAACAATAAAGTAAGAATTACCAGAGAAGAAAATATTTGGGGTGACAATCACTATAGGTTTGTTCATTTTTAAAAATGTCATTTTTCTCCCTGGGAACACATTTTTTCCTGTTTTTCTGTTTTGTTTCATTTTTCTGAGCGTTCACAAGATATTTCGTACTTACCCTGCAATCCCCAAGAAATGCCAACCATGTGATCTCCAAGGGAGATGACTTTAATTCCACCTCTATTTCTAGTTTCCTTACCCACCAATTCTTAATAGATAAAAAGTCTAAGCTTTAATAATATAGGGCCATAGAGTCAGGAACATTATACAGACTTCTATCGAGAACTTAGGAGGGAAAAAAAAATCTTAAGAAAAAACTAGTTCAGTTTCTTAGGGATGGATATTTCCTACTCTTCTTTTGCTCTCAAACTTTGTGAGCTTAAACCAACTTTACTTCTTGAAGAGATCTTGGATGACTAAACCCATATTTCTCCATACTCCTTGCCTTTTATTCTTCTTTAATCCTTTTTGTTTTTATCCTCAGAAAGCCTTAACAATTTCAAAAATGAAATACTTATTCAGGTCAAAAGTTATACCATAAAAGATGCTGCTTGAGGACAGGGACTGAGTCTTGCATGTATTTGTAATGCTTATTGTTTCTAGTGCAATGGTTTTCACATAATAAAGGCATAACAAAATAAGGATAATTTTTTTTTTGTATAAGATGATTTAAATTGAATTAGTGTACATAGTCATTGTGCTGCAATAAATTCCATTCCCATTCTAAAATTCTTACCTTCATCCTCCCTATTTCCTTTACTGGAAATACAACACATACTGACTTACCCATCCAGTCAAATAAAAGGCATACTTCTCTTTTGAGTGAAATATTTTAAAGTGTAAAATTAAAATTTCCAAGAGTTTCCTCTTCCTCTGAATTCACATTTTCCTGAATTACATATGTTTACATGAACTTTTACATAGTATGTCGCATTTTTAGGGCCCTTTTTTCTCCCAAGGTATTAAACTACATAAGAAAATAAGTATTACTCACAATCTATCTTCCCCAGAGTATCCAGCAGGAATCATTGTACATAATGAATACCTAATGAATGTATTAAATAAATTCATTTTGAAAAAAGAAATAAATGACAAATATTTGCTCTTTATTTCCCAAACTAGAGATTCAAATATTTGAATAATTACTTTAGAAATGTTCAAAGATATCATATAAAATAAGGTAAATGGACTTCTTTTTTGTTTGTTTTGCTTTTTGCTTGGGTATGACCACTTTAAGCATGACCACTGAGAAGAAACATTTAAGAACAAAAGATTAGGTAATAATATATTAATTATGTGTTAGCTCTAATATCTGAAGCCTTAAAATTATTTTTCTTATAAAAATGGATTGTACTCGGCTATGGACTGAATATTTGTGTCCCCTAAAATTCATACTCTGAAGCCTAACTCTCCAATATGATGGTATTTGGATATGGGGCCTTTGGGAGGCAATTAGGTCATGAGGACAGAGCCCTCATAAATGGAATTAATGCCCTTATAAGAAGATACACAGATTAGTGGATTAATCTCATAAATGGATTAAATTCTCCAATGAAAAGACATAGAATGGCTGAATGCCTTAAAAAGCAAGAACCAACTAAGTGCTACTTATAAGAGACTCACTTCAGTCTTAAGGAAGCACATAGACTGAAGGGACAGAAAAAAAGGAACAGAAAAAAAAAACATGGAATGCAAATGGTAACTGGTAAACAAAAGAGATCCAGGTGGCTATACTTATATCAGACAAAATAAATAAACTGTAAGTCAAAACCTATAAAAACAAACAAATACAAATATTATATAACAATAAAGTAGTTAATTCATCAAGAGGATTTAACAATTGTAAATATATATGCACTTACATCTAAGCACTTAAGTATATAAAGCAAATATTAAACAAAGATGAAGGGAGAAATAGAAATACCATAGTGACAGGGTATTTCAGTACCCTGCTTTCAACAATGGATAGTCATGAAGACAGAAATTCAAGAAGGAAATATTGGACTTAAAATATACTTTATATCAAATGGACTTAAACATATACAGAACATCTCATCCAATAGCATCATAATATACATAATTTGCTAGTGTACAGGGAATATTTTCTAATGTAGATCATATGTTAGGCTACAAAACAGCTTGAACAAATTTAATAATACTGAAATCATATCAAGTATATTTTTCAAGCACAATAGTATAAAACTAGAAATCAATTATAGGAGGAATTTTGGAAATTTCACAGGTATTTGAAAATTAAACAACACACACCCAAACAACCAATGGGCCAATAAAAAAAATCAAAAGGAAAATTTAAACATATCTTGAGAAAAACAAAAATGGAAACACAACATACCTGAATTCACTGGATGCAGCAAAAGCAGTTCTAAGAGGGAAGTTTATGATAGTTTACCCACAATAAGAAAAAAGAAAGATCTGAAATAAACAACCTCACTTTACACCTCAAATAATTGAAAACAAAAATAAAAAACCAACCCTAAAGTTAGCAGAAGAAAGGAAAATAACAAAGACCAGACAGAAATAAATGAAAAAAGACTAGAAATATAATAAAAAGATCAATGAAAATAAAAGTTGGTTTTGAAAAGATAAACAAAATTTATAAACCTTTAGCTAGACTAACCAAAAGTGAGAGAAGACTCAAATAAATAAAAATTATGAATGAAAGATGAGAAATTATAACTGATACCACAGAAATAAGAATAGTCTCATAGGAGACCACTATGAATAATTATATGCCAGCAAATTGGATAGCCTAGAAGAAATTGATAAATTTCTAAAAGCATAATACAACCTTCCAAGACTGAATCATGAAGAAACAGAAAATCTGAACAGACTAATGAGTAAGGAGATTAAATCACTAATAAAAAGTCTCCCATCAAAGAAAGCTGAGAAAGTCATGGCTTTACCACTTGCTGAATTCTACCGAACATTTAAAGAACTAATTCCAATTCTTCTTAAAATCTTCCAAAAAGTTAAAGAAGAAAGGTCACTTCCAAACTGATTTTATGAGGTCATTATCATAATACCAAAACAATGCAAGATACTACAAGAAAAGAAAACAACAGGCCAACATTTCTGATGAACATAGATGCAAAAATCCTCAACAAAATGCCAGCAAACCAAATTCAACAACACATTGAAAGGATTATATATACTATGATCAAGTGGAATTTACCCCTGGGATGCAAGGATGTCTCAACACACATAAATCAGAAAATGTGATACATCACATTAACAGAATGAAGGGAAAAAAAACATGACCATCTCATTAAATGCAGAAAAAGCATTTGATAAACTTTAATATCTTTTCATAATTAAAACTTTCAACAAATGAGATATAGAAGGAATGTACCTGAACACAATAAAGGCCAGCCCACAACTAACATCAAACTCAACAATGAAGACTTGAAATATTTCCTCTAAGATTATGAATGAAACAAAGATGCTCACTCTCACCACTTCTATTCAGCATAATATTAAAAGTTTTAGCCAGAGAAATTAGGTAAGAAAATGAAATAAAAGGCATCCATATTGAAAAGGAAGAAGTAAAGTTATCTCTGGTTTGCAGATGACATGATCTAGAAAATCATAGACTCCACCAAGAAACTTTTTAGGATTAATAAAAAAAATTCAGTAAAATTGCAAGATACGAAACCAATATATAAAAATTGGTTGCACTTCTATACACTAACAACCAATTATCCAGAAAAGAAGTTAAGAAAATGATTCCATTTATAAATAACAGAATAAAGAATAAAATGCTTAGTAATCAATTTAACCAAGGAGGTGAGAGATGTGCACACCTAAAACTATAAAACTGATGAAAAATTAAAAAGGACACACATAAGTAGAAAGATATCTTGTGTCCATGGTCTAGAAAAATTAGTATTATTAAAATGTCTACTCTACCCAAAGCCATCTACAGATTCAATGCAATCCCTATCTTTCAACAGCCTTTTACACAGAAATGAAAAAAAAAAAAAAGAGAGAGAATCCTAAAATTCAAATGGAACCACAAATAACTAAAGTAATCTTGAGCAAGAAAAGCAAAGCTGGAGGCATCACACTTCCTAACTGCAAGTTAGATCACAAAGCTGTTACAATCAAAACAGTATGTTACTGGCATAAAAGATAACATGAAGACCAATGAAACAGAATAGAAAGCCCTGAAATTAACCCACAAATATACCACCAAGTAATTTTTGACAAAGGTACCAAATATATACAATCAAGAAAGCATAACCCCTTCAATAAATTGTGTCGGGAAAACTTGATATCCACATGCAAGGAAAAAAAAAGAAAGAAAAGGAAGGAAGAAATTGGATTCTTATCTTAAACAATATGCAAAGGTCAACTCAAAATGGATTAAAGATTTAAATTTAGAACTGAAACCATAAAACTCCTAGAAGAAAATGTTGGGCAAAATCTCCTCGCCATTGGTCTTGGCAATATTTTAGATATGACATAAAAGCACAGACAAAAAAAGCACAACTAAACAAGTAGGACTACATCAAGTAAAAAGTTTTAGCAGAGCAATGAAAACAGCCACCAAAATAAAAAGGCAACCTATGGAATGGGGGAAAATATTCAATATATACAATAAGGGGTTAAATATATAAGAAACTCAATAGCAACAAACACACAAAGACAAATGATTCAATTAAAAAATAAGCAATGGACTTGGGTAAATATGTTTTCCAAAGAAGATATACAAATGACCAACTGGTATATGAAGAAAATGTTCAACATTACTAATCATCATCAAATACAAATCAAAACCACAATGAAATAATCACCCCATACCTGTTAAATGACTATGAACAAAAAAGTGAAAAGATTACAAGTGTGTGAAAATGTGGAGAAAAGGGAACCTCTCTGTACACCATTGGTGGGAATATAAACTCATATAGCCATTATGAAAAACAATATAGAGTTTCCTCAAACAATTAAAAATGAAATTACCATATGACCCAGCAATCCCACTTTTGGGAGTATATACAAAGAAAATAAAATCATTATCTC
Organism: Microcebus murinus; assembly: GCF_040939455.1. Lineage (NCBI taxonomy): Eukaryota > Metazoa > Chordata > Mammalia > Primates > Cheirogaleidae > Microcebus > Microcebus murinus. The sequence continues at coordinate 24,961,605 of NC_134115.1, forward strand.
CAAGAGATATCTGCACTACCATGTTTATTGTAGCATTATTCACAATAACTGAGATATGGAAACAATGTAAGTTTCCTTCAATGGATGAATGGATAAAGGAAATATGGGGGGTATACACACACACACACACACACACACACACACATACACACACACACACTCACACACAAAATGGAATATTATTCAGCCTTAAGAGGAAATCCTGCCATTTGCAACAACATGGATTAAGCTGGAGGCCATTTTGTCACATAAAGTAAGCCAGACACACAAAAGCAAACACTGTATGATCTCACTTATGCATGGAATCTAAAGAAGTAAAGCCCACAGAAGCATAAAGTAGAAGAATGGTTACCAGGGAGTAAGAGTTGGGGGAAATAGATATTGGCCAAAGGGCACAAATGTTTAGTTATAAGATGAATTAAAACAAATAAAGTTGATACATGAGAGGGACGATCACTCTCCACTCTCTGAAATGTGAGGATGTAACAAGTACAAAGTTGTCTACACACCAGAGGGCGTGCCCTTATCTCACACCAGATCTGCAGGCACCGTGATCTTGGACTTCTGAGCCTCCGAAACTGTAAGAAATAAATGTTTATTGTTTAAACAAGTCAGTCTATGGTAATTTGCTATAACAGCCCAGACCAACTAAAACATATTCTATCTCCTATCACTGGTCATTTAAGCCCCCCCCCCCCCGCCACACACACACATTTTCTACAAACATTTATTAGAACTAAAAAAAAATTAATAATAGATGAATGCCAATTTATATTTTAAAGAAATCTCTTCTAGTCATTTTTCACCTCAGAGAGCTTGTTCATCAGCCAACTCTGCTTCTGTGTATACACACTCCTGCTGGATAGATGGCTGAGAAAGTGCATTCCACCCTTGTCCTTAGAAAGTACATTTATCAAAATCATGTAAACAGACCATGAAGTCACTGAAACATGTGGAGGTTATCATAGGAGAAAAAAGTAAAACTTGCCTCTTTTCAGTTCTATGCTCTGTTGTCAAACACCCTCAACGTTTCACAAGGTTTCACATCTGACTGCCTAGAAGGTATTGGGTGCTCAAAGATACCAAAACAGTGACACAACAGAAAAAAAAAAAAAGTTCTAAAATAAAAACAAAACTCAATTAGTAGGCATGTTCTAGGTGGGTCAGTGAGTTTCAGACTTTCTCTGGCTTTATTTAATTTGTCGAAAATTCATTTGATTACTTTTGTTTCATTTTTAGAATTTTCAGACATGAAGAATACAGGCTAAATGCCTTTGCTATTTCTAATCATTGAAGTTAGAACACGTTGTGGTTCATGATTTTAAGTGGATTGGAGATGGCTATTAAATTCTAAGAGGACCTTGGCTCCTTAAAACACATCACTTTATGTCTTTTATTTAAACCACTGAAGAGCTACCAAATGTAGATTGAGACTAACACTTAATAAATCTTACCATTATGTTTATATACCATGCCAAAGTCATTAGTTTGAAAACTTGCTCAGATATCACATAATTACAATTTGGGGGAATTAATTTATATCCATATAATACATATTACTTGTATCAGAGTGTTTTTTTTTCAATAAATTATTAATTTCTGAAATTCCTAAAGAATAGAGTGCTACAGGTCTTACTTAAGCAAACCATTCTACCCATACACAAATGTAAAAATACTGACAGGAAGATGCAGAAAATAGTTTCTAAATGGTCAGGGTTTGACTGCATATATTTTCAAGTGGGCACTTATTCCCATGAAACTTGCAATCCTTATATCTGTATAGAATAAAGATATTCATCATATTATCGGAGACACAAACTCCTTCCACCTTTTCAAACTCCTGTAGCATATGAAGTTTTCTGTTCAAGGCTTCTATTTAAAGTCTTTTCTTTATTATGTTCCTACAGGGACTTCAAGGGCTGCTTCTAGATCTCTTGCTTTCTACTTCAGTTTCAAAAAATCCTACTGGGGTTTCTATTTTTGTGCTACTTCACCAGATGTCCAAACCATTTAAGACATGGCCTCTAAATCCTTGACAGCTATTTGAGGGTGTCAGTATGTTCTCAATTCATTTCATTTTTGCCTGATATTGTCTTGCATTTTCCTATGCAAAGAATAAAACAAACATCTAAGAGGTGCCAACTGGGTACAAGTCACTGTGTTAAGCACTGGAGGGACAATATAATACTTGTTTTCTGCTCTTAAAGAACTCAGACAAATAAAGGAGGTTGTAACTCACTAACATTTCTTATAGATTCTAAGAAATTGATTTCTCTAATTTAGATTCATCCTCTTCTTTCTGAATTTCTGCTATCTATTCAGTACCAATTACTTAATTCTAGAATTATAAATTTATGATTTTTATCTTCAGGTGAATAAGACTTTGTGACTCCTTTTAATCTACTTCCTTCTTACCCATGCCTGCTGGCATATTTGGTTCCCTGTCTTGTAGCCAGTATTCTAAGTAAGCAAGGCCATCAATTCTATCTAATCTAATACTTAGCCAAGAAGCTAATGAGCTCTTCACTTCCATTTTCCTACAGAATTTAATGTCATCAGTAACTCTTCTTTCTTAGTCTTGGTCTACTTTAAATCATTTATTCAGACAGATGAGAATAAAACTATAAAAGCAGTTTTATTGCTAAGAAATTCAGAATGATTTCAACCTTTGTATTGAGGTTTAGGCTAAATCTCACAAAGAAATGCAGTTGTCTGGGACTGGAATTTCCCTGTCAACCTTAAACCATATTCAAGAAATAAGCTTATGCATATGGAACTTTGGCACATGATTTAAGTATGTAGTTAAAACAATCGACAGCCCTAAAATAGCTGTGGATAAAGAATATGCATGAGAGAGTTGTATAATAATAATACTACTATGAATAATAAAATAACTACAACTATTATTGAGTCTTTATTATATGTTAGACTTTGAGGTAGGGATTTATCTAACTGAAAACTCTTAGCTTGGTTTGACAGAAAACCTCAAATAGCAGAACGTTAAACAAGAGTCAAACTTAAAAGTCCAAGAAAGCAGACCAGGGTCAAGGCCAGCCAGCTTCATGGGCATGTGACCCAGGAAATCACACAAGGTCCCGCTTGGTTTAATGCTTTTTAGGTGCCATGTTAAAAATTATTATTTTTATCTTTGAATTTATGTTGGGTACATGAAGTCCAAAGGGAAAATGGAGGATGTGTGTGAGCAGAGAAGATAGATGTGCATATAACCTTCATGATACACAATAAGAACAGAATCTAAGTGAACCCATCATATGTTTGAGTTCAGTAAAACTCAAAGCAAGTAAGATCAATATAAGTGTGTTATCTCTAAGATTCAGTGGGAATACTGACCCAAGAGAGGAACACTGACCCAAGAGAGGTCATGTTTTCTGTTCAAACTAGAACTTGCTTCAGATGCAGAAAAAAAAAAAAGGCAATGGCATTTTAAAAATTGCAAACTAGTAAAGAATCCTATTGTATTGCTTTTAAACTCATTACTTACCTGTATTACCCACTACTTACACTGAAAAAGATGATATAGAAGGAAAGAAAGATATCGCAACCCATTGTTCCTTTTCCTTTCAATACTTCCTTACTCATCAGTAAGCCAAAGATAGATAGTGTTCTAGAATAAAACTTACCAAGAAATGAAATAAAAATAGTTGTATTAGTTTTGTTCATTTTCACTCTTCAGGTATAAGCACGTGTAAGATATTAAATATAAATTGCCCAATTTCTTCTTTCTTTTTTTTTCCATTAGAGATAGGGTCTGTTTAAATTGTGCAATTTCAGTAATAATGCATGTGAGTAAAATTGTTTATATTTTTATTTAAAATGGCATTCTAAACAACGGCAAAGATAAACAGTGAAATTCATGCTAATAATTTAACAGTTTTTTTCTTTACTAAGAATGATATTAAATAATAAGTAGAAAATATCACAGGTCTAGAGACAGACTAAGGAAAAAGGGAAAAAGCTTTATAGTTTGGTACTTTTAATGGTATTTTTGCTTGCTTTATTAACAAGGGGGTCCCACATTTTTATTTTGCACAAGGCTCCATAAATTCCATAGCCAGCACTGCCAGCACTAACAGGATGATGATCCCTAGTGTCAGGAACCCAGAGAGTCCTTCTATTCTGTTGTTCCATTGTCTGTGGCCTCACTGTAATGGCCCACAAGGCAGCATTCACTTACTGGAAACACAGGGCCAAAAGAGATGAAGGCAAACAGCCCACAATGCTTTCTTTTCTGCTAAGTTTAAGAAAGATGCCATAAGACTTTCCTGCCATTTTTTGTAAATCAGAATTTAGACACATAAGCACAACTGCTGCAAATGAAACTTGGAAATAGAATCTTTGGTGACCATGTATACAGCTAAAGTGTAGGGGTTACATTACAAAAGAAAAAAGAAAAAATTGGATATTGGGATGCAACTAGCTGTATCTACCACATGAGTTTAAAAAAAGAGCCTGTGAGGAAACAGTGAGTGGCAAGGTGGCATGAGATAACATATTGTGAATGATTTCCCCATGGGGAAAATAATGTATATCAAAAAGAGACAGATAAAAAGAGAGAGAGATGGAGAGAGAGAGATGAAAGTGGGGGATGCCAACATCACTAAGTATATATGTTTGGTAAAACATAGACATAAAAATGGTATGAATTACCATTACCTGAAGAAAATTATAAAGAGCCTAGACTGAATTCACAAAGATCAAAAAAGTTGGACTTTATCATTGACTATGTAACTTGGGGAAAATTGTATTTTTAAATTATTAATTCCCACTTCATAGTATTTTTTCTAATCATTATAAATATATCTAAGCTGCCTAACAGTGTCTGATATATAACACGTATTAGGCTCAATTGTCATTTTAATTAATTTTCATTTTAAAGATGAAAAACACTTTATTACTTTGGTTAATTTTATTGTGTTTCATATCCATAGTAGACATTTTATTTTTTCAATATAGTATTTTTAAGTGAAATATAAATATAGATATTTATCAATGCATTAACATATTAACAAATATTCTAATACATTAAAATTATATATGTCTCTATATGAAAAACATATAAATTTTAAAACAAAGCATTTCATTTTTATTTCAGCCAGCTTTAAACTATATCAAGGAAAAGGTAATAGCCTTATTATTTTTCCATATTTAACTGTTCACGCTTAGCAACTTGGAATAATCCCTCTACTATATTAAAAAACTTACACCTCTGTTGCTAACCTGCTACTATTCAGATATCTTGGATTCATTTCATTTTTGTTCTCTGTGTTCAGTGTAGTATCATGTATAATTAGTAGGTCATATTGCACAAAAATTACATAAATACATTTAATAATAGACTGAACTTGAAGTACCTTTCATATAATTAACTTAAATAAAGTGTCTCAGCATTCTGAAGAACTGAATAATTAAATAGGTCTGTATTATTATCCCCATTTTATAGATGGAATCATAGGTATAAAAATATTAAATAATTTGCTGGAGATCATAGCCTTACTCAATAGCAGGAATAAATTGGGAATAATACTCAAAATTTGCATTAGAACAAAAAGTTCAGCAGAAATTTCTGCTACATATGTATTCTGCATAGAACACTAAATTGAAATTATTACAGCTCTCATTATTAATCATCATTTGGTATAAAAAATATGCTAGGTACAATAGTATACACAGAATGAGACAAAACCCCCTAACCCCAGCCCAACTATATATCTAATCCTCCCAACTTATTACTAGTACATCCAAATGGGTGTTTTATCACCTTAATTATTTTCAAGATATGACACCACTAGCAAAGAATCTTGTGAGTCTAATTGCTAAAGATAATGTATCTCATATTTGTCCAAGTAGAACTAACCTTTTCTATTACAAAAATGAAGACAGTATTTGAAAATGTATGCTATGCCTAAAAAAGAACTATGTCCAAAAACTGGGCAGCCTCATTAGTGAAGTCATTAATTTGGGTTGTGTTCATATACCAATAGTAAATTATAGTCATAATTTTAAATATGCATTCTTCTTCTGTAGGAATGAGATAATGAGTCAGCCACATTCCATTCCCTGTAAAAAGTCATCCCAAATACCTGTGAAGTATGTAGCATCCCTAGTGTACAGGTGAGAAAGAGAAAGCTCTAAAAAGTGAAGAGATATGCCTAAGGACACATCATTTAATAGTAAATGCATAGGTAATCTTTAATTTCAGTAATTCTAGTTCTTTCCCTCCCAACACAATTACTTTCACATTGCATAATTTCTGACTAGTCTTAAAATAAAGCATGCTTAAAATATAAAAAATATTTGTACATTATTCATTTTTATTTTAATTTATTTTTTAAATTTGTTTTTATTTCAGAGTATTACAGTGGTACAAATGCTTTGGTAACATAAATTACTTTTACACCATCCAAAAAGCTTGCCCATCACCCAGATAGCACAGACTGTATCCATTAGGTGGAGATTCACCCATCCTCTCTTCCTCCTCCCACCTGCCCTACATCCTATGAATGTTACTTCTGATAGGTGCACCTTAGTGTTGATCAATTAGTACCAATTTAATAGTGAATACATGTGAAGTTTGTTTCTCCAGTCTTGTGATATCTCACTTAGAAGAATGGGTTCCAGCTCTATCCACAATAATACAAGAGGTGCCATATGACCATTGTTTTTGGCTGAGTAGAACTCCATGGTATACATATACCATATTTTGTTAATCCATTCGTAGATTGATGAGCACTTGGGTTGTTTGCACATCTTTGCAATTATGAATAGTGCTGCTATAAATATTATAGTGCAGATGTCTTTTTTATAGGATGTCTTTTTTTCCTTTGGGTAGATATCCAGTAGTTGTATTGCCGATAGTCCTACTGTTACTTCCATATTACTTTCCATAGAAGTTGTACTAGTTTGCAGTCTCACCAGTAGTGTATGAGAGTTCCTATGTCTCTGCATCTACATTAACATTTGTTGTTTGGGACTTTTTGATAAAAGCCATTCTTACTGGAGCTAAGTGATATCTCATTGTGGTTTAGATTTGCATTTCCCTGATAATTAGAGATGTTGAGCAGCTTTTCATAGGTTTCTTGGCCATTATTCTATCTTATTTTAAAAAGTTTTTATTCATGTCATTTGCTCACTTTTTAATGGAGTTGTTTGATTTTTCTTGCTGTTTTTTCCTGAGTTCTATATAAATTCTAGTTATCAGTCCTTTATTGCATGTATAGCATACAATATTTTCTCCCATTCTGTAGGTTGTCTATTTGCTGTAATGATAGTTTCTTTTGCTTTCCAGAAGCTTTTTTACTTGATCAGGTCCCATTTGTTTATTTTTGTTGATGCTGTGATTGCTTTTGGAGTGCCAGACTAGATGGTTTGACACTCAAATTCTACCAGACCTACAAAGAAGAACTGGTGCATATACTGCAGAAATTATTTCACAATATCAAGAAGGAAGCAATCCTCCCCACCATGTTTTACAAAGCCAACATCCCCCTGATACCAAAGCCAGGAAAGGACTCAACAAGAACAACAATAAAAAAAAAGCCCACTACAGATCAATATCCCTTAGGAATATAGATGCAATAATTCTCAATTAAATCCTAGCAAATTGAATTCAGCTGCTCGTCAAAAAAAGAATCCATCACAACCAAGTGGACTTCATCTCAGAGAGGCAGGAGTGGTTCAACATCAGCAAATCTATAAATGTTATTTACCACATAAACAGAAGTGAAAACAAAGACCATATGATCCTCTCAATAGGTGCAGGAAAAGCATTTAACAAAATGCAGCACCCTTTTATAGGAACACTTAAAAAATAGGCATAGATGTAACTTAACTTAAAATGATAACAAACATACATGACAAACCCACAGCCAACATCATACTGAATGGGGAACTGAAAGCATTCCCACTTAGAACTGGAGCCAAACAAGATTTCCCTCCATCACCACTTCTCTTTAACAAAGTGCTGGAATTACTAGCCAGAGAAATCAGACAACAGAAGGAAGTCAAGGGCATCCAAATAGGAACAAAAGAGATCAAACTATCACTCTTTGATGATGACATAATCTTATGTTAGAAAACCCCAATGATTCTGCCGAGAAGCTACTGGATTTGATAAATAAATTGAGCAAAGTCTCAGGTTACAAAATCAATATACACAAATCAGTAGCATTCAAATACATCAACAACAGTCAAAATGAGAACCAAATCAAAGACACAATATGTTTCACAATAGAAACAAACAAAATAAAATACCTAGGAATATATTTAACTAAGGAAGTAAAAGATCTCTACAGGGAGGACTACAAAACTCTGAGGAAGGAAATAAAATAATATGAAAATATATGGAAAACTATACCATGATCATGGATTGGAAGAATCAACATTGTTAAAATGTCTATACTACCCAAAGTGATCTACAGATTCAATGCATTCCCTATTAAAATACCAACATCATTTTTCTCAGATCAAGAAAAAATAATTCTATGCTTTGTGTAGAACCAGAGAAGACCCTGTATACCTAAAACAACCTTAAGCTAAGGGGACAAATTGGGAGGCATCAATTGATCAGACTTTAAGCTATACTACAAGGCTATACTAACCAAAACAGCACATAACTGGCACAAGAACAGAGACATAGACCAATAGTACAGGACTGAGAAGCCAGATATAAAACCATCCTCATATTGCTATCTGACTTTTGACAAAGCATACAAAAACATCCAGTGGGGAAAAGAATCCCTATTCAATAAATGATGCTAAGAAAATTGGATAGCCACATGTAGAAGACTAAAACAGGATTTGCACCTTCCCCTCTCAAAAAAATCAAGTCATGATGGATAATAGACTTAAAACTAAGACATGAATCCACAAATATTCTAGAAGAAAATGTTGGAAAAACTCTTATACACATTGGCCTATAAGAATAATTTAATGGTCAATATTTATTTATTAAAATAACTGATATATACAGATGCATTTTACAATATCTTGTTGTTATTTTCAACTGAAAAACTTTCTTTTTTTTGCCTTCATGAAATGAGTTTTAAAAATTTTCTTTGTTATTGTTTCTGCTAGTTTGGAAGTCTTATATTGTTTTGCCATTTTTTAGTAGTTATTTCTACAATTTTTAAGTGTATATATTGAGATGTAAGTTGAAAGCCAATTTCTCTTGTTATCTACTATATGAATATACCAGCATGTATTTGATCTATTAATTAATTTAGATCATTTCCATATTTTTAGTATTATAAGAATTCTACAATGACTATCTATCTCTATATCAATCTGTCTGAATATTTACCAATACATTTGTATACCTGTGTGATAATTTATTTAGCACAGACTCCTAACAATATAATGATTATGTCAAAAGTCATGTACATTTAAAATTTTGAAGGATACGTCTAGATAGTATCCAAAAATAATATATAATGTTATACCTACACTAAGAATGTAAGCATACTTATTACCTTTATTCCCCTCTTACTTCTTCCTCTTCCTCTTCTTTTCCTTCTCCTTCACCTGCTCTTGCTCTTTCTCTCCCTTCTTCTTCTCATTAATTTTCCAATCTTGTGGGCAAGTCCAGAGCATCTCATTGTTGGACACATTATTTTAACCTTTTTAATTCTGATAAAATATATATGTTTATCATTTTGACCATTCATAAGTGTGATTTAACCCTTTATTAGTGGCATTAGATATATTCACAATGTTGTTGACCATTACCATTTTCTATATCCAAAACTTTTTAACATTATTTCCCACAATAATTTTTATCCATTCAACAATAACTTCACTCCTCCCCACAGACCCTGCTAATCTCCATTCTATTTTCTAACTCTATGAACGAACATTCATGTTCTAAGTACTTCATATAAGTGGAATTATACAATACTTTTGTACAAGTATCTGGCTTATTTCACTGAGCATAATATTTTCAAGGGCTATCCATGGTGTGGTATATATCAAATTTTCATTCATTTTAAAGGCTTATTCATATTATATTTTATGTAAGGATAAACACAATTTTTATCCTTTCATCTGTGGATGTACATTTGATTGTTTCCATTTTTTTGGCTATTGGAATATTGTTGGTATGAACATGGATGTACAAATATCTCTTTGAGTCTCAGCTTTCAATTATTTTAGATACATACTCAGATGTAAAGTTGCTGGATTATATGGAAATTTTATTTTTAATTTTTTGAGGAACTCTAACTGTATTACTGTTTCCAAGTGGCTATACCATTTTAAACCCCTACCAGGAAGACACAGTGTTCTAGTTTCACCACATCCTTACTAACGCTTGTTATTTCCTGTTTGTGTTTTAAAGAATAGCCATATTAATGGACATAAAGTATAATAGTAAACTTAATTCATGTTTCCCCTAATGATTAGTAATGTTGGGCATCTTCTCATGTCATTATTGATCATCTATATGTTTTCTTTGGAGAAAATGGTGTGCAGTGGTATACATTGTCCATTTTTAGAAGGAGTTCAACTTAATTCAGTATCTTCACAGAATAAACTTTTAAGTAAACATGAGATTTTGTCACAATTAAGAAAGCTTTTGGAATAGAATAACTTCTAATAATATTAAAGAGAAAATATTGGAAGTCTTTAACAAGCCCAGACATTTTATCTATTATTCTGAGGGCAGCTTATCTTGGGATAAGATTACCTGTGGTATTTTATCTGCATAATATACAGCCTTTGTTCTCAGTGATGTTCCACCTGCCCCTCACATTTCTGTCACCTCAATCAAACCATTGCTTTTTAATTTGTCCTGAAAATCATTTACTTTTCCACCCCACTTTTCTTTCCCCAAAAAAGAGACTATTTAAACATCACTCATCTGTCCCTTCAGTGAGATTTCATATTTTTGTATGGATCCCATTCTTACACACATTATAAATTTGTTATGTTTTTCTGTTGTTAACCTGTCTTTTGTTATAGGGATGTTGCTCATCACATTACAATAAAAAGAAAGTATCATCATCTTTCCATTTCTGTAATGTATATAAAACATTAAAATGTTTGTTTATAAATTATAGAAGATCTTTATCAAAAGTAAGATATTTTGATTCTTGAAAGGTACTATTAAGAAATTAAAAGTCAAGATATTAATTGGGAGAATATATTTGCAAAACATAAACCAGATTTTAAAAAAACCTTGTTTCTAATTGAGCAGGAAAAGAAATCTGGAAATAAGAATCAGAGAGTAAAGTCACGCTCAAAAGGGAACACTAACTCTGTTGCAATGGATACCAAACAAAATCAGAATATTGAAATGACAGATAAAGAATTCCAAATATGGATTATAGGTAAGCTCAACAAAATACATGAGAAAATGGAAACCAGCACATGGAAACCACAAAAATATTCAAGAAATGAATTAAAAATTCACTAAAAAAACCAAATTATTAAAAAAAATCAAATAGACCTTCTGGAAATGAAACATTCATTCAAAGAAATGCAAAACACAGTGGAAAGTCTCAAGAATATACTAGAACAGGCAGAAGAAAAACACTCAGAACACAAAGAAAGCACCTTTCAAATTAAACAAGTCAGTCAAAGATAAGGAACAGAGAGTTAAAGGGAAAAAAACAAAACTTACAGGAAATATAGAATGAATAAAATCACACTAACAGGTACATTGCACACTATCTGGGTGATGGCCACACTTATAACTATGACTCAAACTGTACAAAAGCAATTTATGTAACCAAAATATTTGTCCCCCTGTAATACTCTGAAATAAAAGAAAGGAAAAGAAAACAAGAAATACGTGATTATGCAAAGAGGCCAAACATAAGAATTATAGACATCCCTGAGAGTAAAGAAAAAAATCACACAAGGAAATAATAAAGGAAAACTACCCTGGTCTTGCTAGAAATTTAGATATCTAGGTAGAAGAAGCTCAAAAGACACATGAGAGATTCATCACAAAGATGCAATCACCATGACAAATAGTCATCAGACTCGCCAATGTTAACTTGAAGGAGGAACTCTTATAAGCCATAAGGCAAGAACATTAGATAACTTTAAAGGAAAACCCATCCAGTTAATTGAAGACTTCTCAACTGAGACCATACAAGCCAGAAGAGATTGGTGTCCCATTCTCAGTCTTCTTATGCAGAATAATGCCCAGCATAGAATTTTGTATCTTTCAAAACTAAGTTTCTAATATGAGGGAGAAATAAAGACATTTTCAGACAAACACTGAAGGAATTTGTAAAGACCAGATCTGCCCTGTAGGAAGTACTCATATCTGCACTATACATTGATCAGCACAGTAGAAACCCACCAGTGTAAAATTATCTAAAAAGTTAAAGCTCAGAGCCCATATAAAATAATGGATTCAAGAGGTAAAACAAACCAAAAAGGTTCTACTCATCAAGTTGGAAAGAAATGCACCCAATTTGTCGATTCTTTCAATATATCTGAATAGTTTGAATTCCGTACTCAAGAGACCTAAGTTGGTGGATAAAAAAAAAAAAATACAAGCCAAGTATATGCTTTTTCAGGAACCACATTTAACCCCCAAAGACTCATTCAGAGTCAATGTGAAGTGATGGGAAAAATATTCTATGCAAATGGAATTCAAAAGAAAGCAGAAATAGCCATTCTCATATCAGATAGCATAGACATCAAATCAATAATAGTAGAGAACAACAAAGATGGTCATTATATGATGATAAATGGATCAATTAAATAAGAAGACATAACGAAATACACAGGGAAATCAAGTTTCTTAGAAGTAAATGTTAATGGAGACAGAAGTTATCAAAACCTATGAGATACAGTAAAAGCATACCTGAGAGGCAAACTAATAGCATTAAACACTCACACCCAAAAAACAGAAAGCTCGAACATCGACAATCTAATAAACAGTCCCAAAGAATTGGAAAAGGAAGAGCAAATCAATTCCAAACCTAGTAGAAGAAAAGAAATAACTAAGATCAAAGCAGAAATAAATGAAATTGAAAACGAAACATTACGGAAGATCAACATAACCAAAAGCTGATTTTTCACAAAGATAAACAAAATTGACAGCCCTCTTACTAGATTGACTAGATTTCGAAGGGAAAGGACACTAATAAACTCAATTAGAAATGAAAATGGAGAGGTCAGAGCAGACACCACGGAAATACAAAACATTATTTTTGGTTACTATAAAAACCTATATGTCCAAAAACTACATAATGAGGAAGAAATGGACAAATTTCTGGAAACATACAACCTTTCTAAGTTCACCTAGGAGGTAATAGAATTCCTGAATAGACCAATCTCAAGCACAGAAATCGAAGCAGCAATTAAAAACCTTCAAAAATGGAAACGTCTTGGACCAGATGGCTACACTTCAGAGTTTTACCAAACATACAAAAAAGAACTCATATCTATGCTACAGAAATTATTCCACAGCATTGAGATAGATGGTATCCTTCCTAACTCATTCTATGACATCAATATCACCTTGATACCAAAGTCAGAGAATGACGTGACAAAAAAAGAAAACTATAGCCCAATATCCCTCATGAATATAGATGCAAAAATCCTCAACAAAGTTTTAGCAAATCAAATTCAGCAGCATATCAAAAAAGTAATTCACCATGACCAGGTCAGCTTTATTCCAGGGATGTAAGGCTGGTTCAACATATGCAAATCTATAAATGCAATTTGCCTCATAAATAAAAGCAAGAACAAAGACCATATGATTCTCTCAAGAGATGTAGAAAAAGCATTTGATAAAGTTCATCACACCTTTATGATGAAAACTCTTAACAAAATAGGCGTAGACAGTTCACACCTTAAAATTATCAAGTCTATTTATGATAAAACCATGGCCAATATCATACTGAATGAGGAAAAGTTGAAACCATTCCCACTTAGAACCAGAGCCAGACAAGGTTGCCTACTATCTCCACTTCTATTTAACATAGTCCTTGAAATCCTTGCTAAAGGCAATTGGATAAGAGAGAGGAATTAAGAGCATCCAAATGGGGGCAGATGAGATCAAACTCTTGCTCTTTGTCAATTATATGATATTATATCTAGAAAACCCCAAGGATTCAACCAAGAGACTCCTGAAATTGATAAATGAATTCAGTAAAGTCTCAGGTTACAAAATCAATACACAAAAATCAGAGGCATTCATATATGCCAAAAACAGTCAAACCAAAATTCAAATCAGAAATGCAATACATTTTACAATAGCCTCAAAGAAAATTAAATATCTAGGAATATATTTAATAAAAAATATGAGAGACTTGTACAGGGAGAACTATGAAACACTAAAAAAAGAAATTGTAGAAAATGTAAACAGATGGAAAAATCTATCTTGCTCATGGATTGGTAGAACCAACATCATTAAAATATCCATACTACCTAAAGTGCTACAGAATTAATTCAATCCCTATCAAAGTACTATCATCATTCTTTACAGATCTAGAAACAATAATTCTACACTTTGCATGGAACCAGAGATCTCTTATAGCCAAAGCAATCTTTAGTAAAAAAAACAAACTTGGAGGTATCAGTCTACTAGACTTCAAGCTGTACCTCAAGGCTATAGTAATTAAAACATCATGGAACTGACACAAAAACAGAGACCTAGACCTTTGGAATAGTACTGAGAATCCAGAGATGGAACCATCTGCATATGGTAATCTAATCTTTGACAAGCAGATAAAAATATACACTGAGGAAAAGAATCTCTTTTTAAAATATGGTTCTGGGAAAACTGGATAACTACATGCAGAAGATTGAAACTGGATCCCCACTTCTGACCTCTCACAAAAATTAATTCAAGACGGATAACTGACTTAAACCTAAGGCATGAAACCTGAAGAATTCTAGAAGAAGATGTTTGGAAGACCCTTTCAGACATTGGCCTAGGCAAAGAATTTTGAAGAAGATCCCCAAAGCAATCACAGAAGCAGCAAAAATAAATAAATGAGGTCTGATCAAATTAAAAAACTTTTGCACAGCCAAGGAAACTATCATTAGAGCAAATAGCCTACACAATGGGAGAAAATATTTTCTCTTTACACATCCGATAAAAGGCTGATAACAAGAATCTATCTAGAACTTAAAAAATCGACAAGAAAAATCAAACAACCCATCAATAAATGGGTAAAGGAAATGAACAGAAACTTTTCAAAAGAAGACAGAGTAGTGGCCAGTAAGCATATAAAAAATGCTTAACATCTCTAACCACTAGAGAAATGCAAGTCAAAACCACAATGAGATATCACCTAACCCCAGTGAAATTGGCCTCTGCCATTTTGGGAAAAAATTCCCAAACAACAAATGCTGGCAAGGATGTGAAGAGACGGGAACACTCTTACACTGTTGGTGGGACTGCAAATTAGTGCAACCTCTGTGGAAAAGAATTTGGAGATACCTCAAAGAGCTAAAAATAAAAATACCATTTGATCTAGCAATAGCACTCTTAGGTATCTACCTACAAGAGCAAAAGTCATTCTAAAATAAAGCATCTGCACATGACTGTTTATGGCAGCACAATTCACTATTGCAAGGATGTGGAAACAACCCAAGTGCTGATCAACTCATGAGTGGATTATTAAAATTTGGTGTATATATATACATTGGAATATTACTCAATACTAAGAAACAACAGTGATCTAGCACCTCTTATATTTTTCTGGATAGAGCTTGAGCCCATCCTCTGAAGTGAGGTATCACAAGGACAGAATAAGCTCCACATGTACTTGCCATCTAATTGGCACTAACTGATCAACACTATGGTGCTCACACAGTAGTAATATTCTCCAGGGATTATGGGTTTGGGGGAAAAGTCATAACTAATGGACACAGCGAGCATTGTTGAGGGAGAGGGCATGCCCCCATTCCTTGCTTGGGTGAGGCAAAGTCATAAAATGTAACCAAAATGTTTGTACCCTCATAATATCCTGAAATAAAAATAAAATTAAAATAAGTGAAAAAAACAGAAAAAAAAGAGAAGAGTCAACATCCTAAAGCTGCCATTGCAACTAGAATTAATTGATTCCCTTTTTAGCAGAATTGGCAAAACATTATGCCAAAACAGCAACCTTTCATTGTCTCAACCTAACTAGTAGGACAAAAATGGGGAAAGTGCGAAGTACCATTTTCTATTCTGAGAGCAATAGAAAGCCAAAACTGAAGCAATTCACTTTACTGAACTTCCATCCATACATTAATTTACCAAATCTAAGGTCACATGGCATGGCTATGAGGAAAAGAGAGAATAGAGAAATGAAGCAGTTGTAGGCTCTCGTTTTTGATGGTTTATAATCTGGTAGAGGAGATAAAAGCAGTGCACAGGCAACTATAGAATAAGGGAGAAGGACATATGTGCCTTCAGAAAGAATAAATAAAATGCTATTCCCAGCACTCAGAGGAGAGAGTGATAACTTATGTTATAAGTTATGAGGTGGGGGGATTTGGGCAGATGGAAAAGTAAACGAGGAACACAAAAATGAACCAAGAAAATCCATTTTTATTCACTCTTCTCATAAACCATCAATTTATTAAACTCATTAATTCTTATTTTTTTGCATTATTAAACTAGTCATCAAAAATCAATATATCACTGGTATGACATGCAATTTTGAATATATACCTTATATTATTAATTATGGACTTCTTAGAAATAAAAATGTAAATATTACTGAATCACACTTTGATTCTGCATGACCTTTCAAAACAGAAAGAAACCAATGCACATGAAAGCTGGATTCTAGAAAATAAAAAATAACAATCTTTAAGATCATAACCTTAAAAGCACACATTCACCAAAATAAACATATATCATATAAAATATAACCAAAAATCATGTTCACTAAATACCACTTAATTTTATCAATGATATTTTCATAAATATTAATGTGTAGTAAAAATATCAAAATGATGGTTCACTTACATTTATATGTTCTGCAAGACATTGTCATTAGCTGGGTGGCTTTGTCATGGTAAGGAAAACCAATTCCTCAGCACTGCGAATCAAGGAATATTTTTCAGTTTGGAATAAGTACTGAATCTCAGTAATCAAAAGAATGTATAAGATTAATCAAATAATTTTTCATAGTCAAAATGCAAATATGTGATATCGTTTATAAACAATATAATATCTAAATAGAGTTAGGAAAATTCCTTAGAGAAAATGTAAATCTCTTTTTTAGGTAATTAATTTGCTCCCTGAGTAAGAAAAAGTTGGAATTTACTTCAATTGTACAGCTAACTTAATATGTTACCAGAGGAAAAAGAGAGCTAATCTCCCAGAGACTCAGATTGTCATCTATAAAATTGAGTGGGGGGGAATTATATTAAAAGAGTAGTTTTCAAATTTTTTTTAAGAAGCAGAATTCACTTTTTTTCAAAAAAATAATTGAATACTATAAATGCTTGAATCCTATAAATGTAATTCAGATAAACATGCAGTATGTGTAGTTTAAAGGAGGAAGGATCCCTGCTAATGCTCTACTGACCCTAAGGTATGCTAGCAGACTAAAAATCACTACTCACAATGACGTGAAGAAATTTCAGAAAGAAAAATAGCATTCAGTGAATATTAACAGAATCAGAAATTATAAGATAAAATTGATAATTTGGGGCAAGTTGAGTAGATTAGTGGTATTTAGTTTGTGGATTTTTAAAAGATTAAATAAAATGATATATGCAAAATGCATAGCATGGAGTTTCGCGAATTTGTGGATGATCAATAAAAAATCACTCCACTTTTTTCTTTCCAAACACATTTCAATCTCATCATTTTTTCTGCAATATAACTCATGTAAGATTTTATACTTGCAAATGATAGCAGCTTCCAACAGACTAAATCATGCATTCTCATCTCAATGGAAGCAGTATTGCTTCTGAAAGGGCAAAAGTTGGTTCTTAATGGATGGAAACAATCTTACACTTTTTATGCATAAAACACAGATATGCATACACTACATAAACATAAATACAGCATATGTGTGGTATTAGTTCATGGAAAGACTATTAGGAAAACAATGTCTAAAAAGATTCCTAACAGGGTTGACTACAAAAAAAAGATTTAAAAACACTGCACTAAACAATTAAAAATCACATTTAAAGAAACACAAGAGTTGATCTTAAACAAGATGAATGTCAATTCATACATTTAATGCATTATCTACTAAATGCATACTGTGTGTAAAAGAAATTATTAGACATTGTAGGGATTAAAAAGATATGTTACATAGTCCATGAACTCAAGACACTTAAAATTCATCACCAAATATTAAAAGCACCAAGTAGTACCAAGGTTCAGGAGTTCAGAGAACAGAATTAATTTCTTGCTGGAGTGATCAGAAAGTTTTCAGAAGAGATGGTTTGTCAGTTGGCCTTTGATGAAGTATACCTTAAATGATCAGATATAAAGCTGGAATATTCCAGATTTGGGGAATGATATGAGCATATTGCCTAAACATAGGAAAGAGCAGGAAAGAAGTAATAGCAAAGGAGATCTGGAAATATAGAAGAATACTGACCTGGAGAGTCAGGCCTTTATATGATGAAGAATAGACAATCAGGGTGAGCTTGAGAGGAACAAGCCTGGTGCTGTCAAATCATTGATAGATACTCCTACTATAAGTATCTCGGAATGAAACAAAAGCTTCTGTGCAAAGATGATAGCAATGGAAATACTGATGACTCTGTTGAACTTAGTGGTCTTTTAGATGTAGGGGTGAGGAGAAAGAGAATGAAAGGTAGAAATCAGAGAACTTTCATGTTTCAATTCTGGATGGCTATGGCTTCTCACTCTATCATTCTCTTTTATAACCAGCTCTATTCTCAAGATGAGAAAAAAATGCTTTCTTGTTAGATCAGTTTGAAAAACTCTACAAATCATACCAACAGTCATCAACACTGACTATTTCTATTAATACTTACATGAGTCCATGTTTGAGACACAAAGAAAAATATCATTATATTCCATAGGAATATAATATTGTCCTTTTCTCTCATGTCTAAATAGGTCACCCTAGAAATTTATCGAGTGGGAATAAATGCCTGAGATATCATTAACATTAAAATAAAGTCACCTGCTTGATTTTAAAAAAAAAACTTTGATCAGATTTAAATAATTAAACACATAATACAGACTTCATGCTATATTATAAATGCTCCCATATATAATGGTGCACGTACAGTAATAAACCTCATTGGGTGATATTTATAAAATGAATGCCTTTTCTCAAATTATAGTAATTCCCTCTTATTCACAGTTTAGTTTTCTGTGGTTTCATTTGCCTGTGGTCAATAGGCCCAAAAACATCTGTAAGTGAGTACAGTATAAGAAGATATGTACACAGAGAGAGATCATAGTCACACAATTTTTGTTACACTATATTGTTATAATTGTTCTATTTTATTATTGTCAATTTCTTATTGCACCTAAGTTATAAATTAACCTCTATCAAAAGAGGTATAGGAAAAAATATAATATAGAGAGAGTTCGTTAGCATCGATGAATATGGGCACCTACTAGG
Organism: Microcebus murinus; assembly: GCF_040939455.1. Taxonomy (NCBI): domain Eukaryota; kingdom Metazoa; phylum Chordata; class Mammalia; order Primates; family Cheirogaleidae; genus Microcebus; species Microcebus murinus. The sequence goes on from NC_134115.1 coordinate 24,981,146, forward strand.
GATCTTAGAATGTAATCCCATGGATAAGGGGGAAATACTTATTGTATTCAAGGTGCTTTAAATTGAAGAACCAGTGAGTGATGATAATAATGTAATCTACTTAATTATTTTACCTGGGTATGCTCTGAGCTACATGCAATAGTAAAATAATATTCCTTACTTGTTTCCAGATATAATAATTAGTTGAAGGAAATAAATTAATTGGACAATAAATATGGATTATGAAATAGAAATCATAGGGAAATAAAAAATATTTCCTGGGCCCCAGAGTTGTTTGAACCCATCTAAAAGATAGTTTTTCTACAGTATAGATAGTGAAATAAGGCTCATAGAAGTATATGACTGCGTTTATTGCCTCTCAAAATATAAAATGAAGCAACAACCTGAAATGAAAAAGTGGCAGCAGATGGTTCCAGATATAGAAAGAAAAATATCTAAAACTGGTGGGGCATAAATCTCCTAAAGACGACAAAGAAAAAGACAGGAATAAGTCTCATTTGCTTTTTCATCTCATAATATTATTCTGTTCATTTTCTCTACTAATCTAAAATGTGATGATATTTGAATAAAGGAATATCCAGCAAATTAAATGTATTATTCCAACATATTTTTCTTGATCTTCATTATCAGAAAGGTAGCAAGCATCACTGAGAAAATATAAAGAAAAATTACTTCTGTACCAGCCATCATGACTTCATGGTGGATAAATCTTCTGTCTAGATATACAATTTATGGATGTACAGAAAAATGAAATAGGTTTATTCACAGGTGTAATCATGAATATTGACACTGATCTATGATGTGCACCTGGCACAATTCTCACAGCTCTCTCCTTCTAGAATAACAAATCATAAGTTTGTCCTGTAATTTATAATGGGCCAATTACTTCTAGCCCTGTTGGTACCATTAGTGCCGTGTGTGACACACTAAACACACTGTACATTGACAATCAGCTCTGGATGCTCCCCTTCTGGGGCCTGTGAAACATGCCTAGCAAATAAAGTTGATTTTGAGACTCTATCAACCTTTAACCTATGGCCTATACTCAATTCCCCAAATTCCTTTCTCATTAAATATTTAACATTTTCACAAGAAATTCTACACCTGCATTCGTGACCAAGGCCGAGGCTAACCATCCTAGTCTCATTACTCTGTTCACCAAGACAAATAAAATAGAGACAATCAGTACTGAGTCTATCTCTTTCCCCAACCCAAGTTTTTGTTGGTGGAATAGTTGTAATGACCTGCTTGACTTCAATGGAAAGAAAGTATTTTTCCTTCAACAATTTGCTCTACAACGATCCAGCTCTTTCATTGCTCTCTCCAGAGTACACAACCAAGTAGCAACTCTATCTGCCAATTTTTTTGTTTGTGCATGGTTGTTTGAAGGAGACACTTAAGGATCATTTAAGCTCCAATTCTATTTTTGAATAGTTTTTGATCTACTTATAAACTTTTTGAGCTTGGGAAAAGTATTTAATCATTTCTAACTCTCAATTTCTTCATCAATGAACTGATAATACTGAAAAATCATTTTTAAAAAACTTCAGCTTTAAACCTAAGCATAAATGAGAATTTTATGTACAATAGAGGAAACATTGGAAATTAGCAGCAAAAAAAAAAATTAAACAAATAAAAGTGACACAATTAACATTTTATAAGAAAAAATGCATGCCGTACAACAATAATAATTAAGATGATAAAAATGAGGTAGATACTTATGGAGTAGTATAAATAGTCAATAAACATTTGAAGCTTAGTGTTATGATTTCCATATATACAAAATTAATAGTAACTTGCCATTAACAAGTATCCAAGGAATGATCATGAAAGAAAAAGAAGACAGCAGAAAGACAGGGATGGAATTAAGATTACTTACATTTCTTTATGTTGCAGCTTATTAACTATGAGACAATTCCATTTTCATTGAGGTGAAATATCATTTGAGTAAAACAAAGTATCTTATTATGAAAAAATTTTATTTTTATAGTTTTCAAATATATTCTGAATTTATTTGAATTGTGTTTTTGGAGAGAAACATTATAGTCCACAGTAACATCAAAGAAGAAGAAAGTCCTATCATGCAATAAATACTAAGTAGATCAATGTACTTAATCATTGGTATTTTTCACATTTTGTCAGGAAGATTTCAGCTCAAAAACTATAAAAATGAATGCCTTATTGCAAAAGTGAAATGTTTGTCATATTTTAAAAAATATCCATGGATCAAGGTGCAGTACTTTTAAACATAAGATTAAAACCTTAATAAATGATCAAATAGCTTCCATGATTAATTTAATAACTAAATAAGAGCCTATATTAGATCATATTCTTCTAACTCTATTTTGAATGAAATATGATCAGGCCTAAAAAGCTGGCAACTCTGACAACATAGCAGACAGTTGATGTTTCATTTCCACCATAGAGTGAACAACTGTCTCCAGTCCATATCATATCCATCCTTTTTATAAGGGCAAAACCAAATTCATTGTTGCAAATGAATACTGTCATTAAGACATTTACATGTCAAGAATTATTCAAGTTTGACTAAAGTCCACACTAAAATTTTTTGAGCACTGTTTATCCATTTTAAGTTTGTTCTAATTCAGCTAACCCTTTGCTAGAGAAAAAATATATATCAGGTTGTAAAATAACTTCAAGGCATAAAGCCTATCAGTAAACCTCAAAGATACTGTATATGCATATCATTAATTTACAGTATATGTGACAGCTATTTCTGAAGAATCCCAAACTGTGTTTCTAATAACATATGTTTGATGTAACAGGACAAACCTTATACATTAATGTTCTTCTTTATTTGTTTTGTTGTAGTTTCAGATGAGCAGATTTTGTAATGGCTCACAAATCCATAGAAATGAAAGACCCTCTAGAAATCATCTACATTAATAGTATAGGTAGTGCCATGGCAACAAATTACAGAAGAACATCCTTATTTAACACAGTAAAAGTTTATCATTCAAGAGTCTAGATGACTCTCCAGGAAGGGTGGGGAACCTGTGGTTTTGGGGCCACATATGGCCTTCTGGATCCTTGAGTGCAATCTTTTCACCGAATCCAATGTGAAATTTGGATCCAGAGGGCCACATGTGGCCTTGAGGCAGCATGTTCCCTACCCCTTTTCAGTTGTCTTCAGTCTTGAGGCACCTCAGCCTCAATATGTGATTCCACAATCCCTGTGGAGGGGGAGTATAGCATGGACCCACATTACTTCAGCTCTCACATCATTACTTAAAGAAATCAGGACCACTCCTAACTTCAAAGGGATATAATTACATTAGAGAATGGGGCAAATGAGCAGAAATATTTGCAAGCACTAGGAATTTTTACCACATTATCCGGTACCTTTCTTTTCTGGCTAATCAAACAGAGACCTAGAGTTAAGGGCACAAGATTAGCAAACAGCAGAGATGGAATCACAACATTGTTCACTAATAGATTCATCAAATTAGAGTACCACGGAAATTATGGCTCTTAACCTGGTTTGATAATAGCAGAGAACATTTTTACATTGTTTTTTCAACTGAGGTACTAAAGCTGAAATCCAAAGTGAATGTTTTAGAAGTGAAGATCAAGATTATGATGTCCCCAGGTAATACCAGAGTAGGCACCATAAGCACAGGTAATGGCAATGACACTGGAATAAGTTAATAAATCTCTAATAGGTTATGTAAAGACTGTGCTTCTGTTTCTATTATAAAATAACTTCACTATATCCTAGAGCCAGACATAGTCCTGGATGACTAATTAAGTACCATCCAGCCCAACATTCTTAATACTTACTATACAGTCTCCTGAGAATAGTAAATAAATACTACAATTTACAGACATAATGCAGGCTTTTAGGAGTTTAGAAGATTATAGACATTTTGTTTAATCTGAAAGCAAAATGAGGTGATTATGATGGTGTTGCATTTTCTTTGCATAAGCATCACAAAACTATTTAGACTTAAAATTATAGTCTATCTGAATAAGATAGGCTAATTAAACCTAAACTGAATACATTTCACAGACAAACAAATATTGTCATCAGTGGCCATAACTAAAAGTTGGCACTTGGATTCTACGCTCTTAAAACACACACAGTTGGATAAAGAGCTAAAGTTCCATCAGAAAATTAAGTGCATTATTTGGGTAAAACTGCTATTGTAATGTTCTCAATCTGTAGTAACAAAGAAAGGATACAAACATTGTTAATAGGTAAAAAGAAATCACAGATTGTGTTTCCAGAAAGATATTTATTTCTTGGAAATAAGGCCTCTCATTCTTCAAAGACAGTTTTGAAATCCCAAATTCATTATATATAGTATAGTAACAACAGCAAGTCTACAATGATGAAAAAAAAAAATCTATGGAGACATTTTGGAGACATTTGTTGTTAATGGACACATTGGGAATGATGTTGTCAGTGGAATATCATTCTCATATCATAGTCCCAAGACTTGATATTTCATGTAAGTTTGATGGATCTAAGATAATGTAATAGAAATTATGGAAGGTATAGAATTCAACAAACTATAATATCAAGCCTTAAACAAAATCTAGAAACTTTATTTTATAACATAATTCTTTTTGTTCTTTTTTTGAGATAGAGTCTCACTCTGTCTCTTGGGATAGAGTGCAGTGGTGTCATCTTAGCTCATTTAGCAACCTCAAACACCTGGCTTAGGTGATCCTCTTGCCTCAACCTCCCCAAAGCTGGGACTACAGGTATGTGCCACCATGCCTGGATAATTTTTCTATGTTTATTAGATACTGGGTCTTGCTCTTGTGCAGGCTGATCTCAAACTACTGAACTCAAGCAATCCTCCCACTTTGGCCTTCCAGAGTGCTAGGATTACAGGTGTGAGTCACTATGCCGGGCATATAACATCATTAAAATGAGAAAAAAAGATAATGAAATGTCTGCTTAATTACTACCTATTTACTATTTATTATTTTATTTTAGCTAGAATGATAAAACCTTTTATCTATACCCTCCCTCAAAAAAGTTGTTGAGCATGGCCATTACTAAGAGCTCACAAATATTATACCAAAGCTGCATTCGTGTCTTCGTGTAGCAAACAAAGTTGCTCTTTTACATAACGATATAACATTTCTTATTTTTGACCAACCAAAGGGGCACAAAGTGGTTGAAATAGGAAAAAAAAAATGAACATGAGAAGATCTGACATCATTGTGGAAGAGCAGCCTTGTAAATGATGAGGGCAATTAGGAAATATTTCTCTTCCTCCTTGTGGGTTTAGAATATATAGTCTCTGAGAATTAATGTTTGCCATTTGGGAAATAAAGTTTGGGTGTGGAATCTAGTAGTTGCCTTACACATATATGATGAAAGAACATGTTTAAAACTCATGGCCATGAAAACTCTAAAAGGACTTGTCTCGGAGTGCTCAATCCTATGCTGGACTGTTTCATGAAATGTGCTTATGTCCTCAGCCTGTCCCTAGAATGTCAAAGTGCTATCGATGGAAGATCCTAACTTGAATTACTAGAAATGTACTATTACTGTCAGTGGGTGTGGGGAGGGGTTGAGGTTGCTTACTAAATGCACAACAACCTTGAGGATAAAGAGTGAAATGCCATCCCTCCAATGAAAAGACAATAACAACAACAACAACAACAGTAAAGCCCAGGTCTACTGTTGTTGTGGTCACCCTTATTGTTGTCATTATTACTGTTTTTGAAATACATGCTTGAAAACAGTGGATTAAGGTTGTGAAGTGAAGTATGCTTATGAATGGACACCCCTATGGGATTATGAAGGTGTCTTTCCTTTAGGTGATTGAGAAAGTCCTATTTAAGATATACTTTGCAGTTTCTCTCCCATATTGCATGGGTTTTTTTTTTCTTTTATTTGTGAAAGTTGGGCTTTTATTTATACTCATATTGCTTCAGTTGTGTTTTTGTAGAGAAAATGATCAATACGGAAGTGTAAAAGAAAAATTGCACTGGACCATTTTAACAGGCAAGGAAGACTTTAATCAAGGCTGTTGCAAGAGGAAAACGATTGAACTCAACTCCACTGAAACAAAAGGCAAGAGAGTTTTTAAGCTGGGGTAGGCTAACGGAAAAGAACTGGGTGCTGTTAAGAATGAGGTTGGTTCATGTTATTAGGCCATCAGTATTTGCTAATTGTCACTTACCAAAAAATTAGGTTTCTCCCCTCCCACAGAGATCAGGAGTAAGAAGAATGCTATCTTTCCTGATGACTGTATTTCAAAAGGATAGGTCTCAGGTCCTTGAGAGAATTTTTAGGTTGCAGAAGAGTTATATCTCAAAAGGGCAGAGAAAGAATTTATAATTGCAAGTTTTCTACAGTAAATGCTCTAAGAAAAAGGAGATTAGAGGCCTATAGTCAGGAATAAACCTTCTTAAGATTTAGTAAAGCTAAGAGAAAGCTTAAGGCCATGATAGTCAGAAGTTAAAGGAGGTATGGCCCACTTCATATACCTCTCCTTTGATAGACGTGGTGGAATACAGGAGTCTCAGGCAGTAACTAGCAGCAAAGTGAGCTTGTAGTGAGGCCAGGAGCAGTGACAAAGCACCAGAAGATTACAGAGAAGCATTAACATGTTTCCCTGGAAGTATAAAATAAATTCTCTTCTTTCTGAATATTTTCTAAAAGAAAATGACTCTTGGAAAGTGTTTGGATGACAGCTGTTCACTTTCTCATAACACATCATAATTTGTAATTTTTGCCTTTATTTGCTTATGTTATTAAAGTCTCTCTTCCATAAGATTGCAAACATCATAAAGATGGGGAGAAGAAACTACTGATTTTTATTCAGAACCGTATAATCAGCAACTAGAACAGGGGCTGCATAAACAAAAAGTAGATGAGAGTAAGAGGTAGTAAGTAAGAGGTGGTAAGGAAGTCAGCACTCACAGTCCAAATTTTTGGTTCTTCCTACCATGTTGTACTTGGAACGTGAAAATAACCCATGAGATATCTCCTCTTTACTATTTTTGTTTAAGCCCTTATTTGCTGAACTGATTCTTTTCATTTCGTTTGTTTAATTATGGGGAAAATTTGCAAAAGAAATAGAGCAATCAGCTTTTTGTATTAAGCATTGGTGCTGTGCTGGAGCCCACCCCCTCAGCCTGCAAGAGGGAATTGTGCACATCTCTTCTCAACTCCTTCAGTGACATCCAATCAGGAGCTTCCAATTGGCCATGCTGGAAGTAAACATACCACAGAAATTAATAAGCTTCGCAAAGCAGCATTTCTTCCTTTCGAGAAATATTTGTTAAACATTTACCAACACATCACTGAAATCCCTGGCCTATAAGAAATTAAATAAAAATTATTACACAAAACAGATCTGAAAGAGAAAGAGGAATACAATGAGAAAGAGAATTAACAATTATTGAGAACCTCATATATTTTTTAAGTTTAAACCTGATAATAACCCTGAGAAATAGGTATGATAATTATTATTACACCCAAATAGAAATTAGGGAACTGAGACTCAAAAGAGATATGGTTTAAGACTATAAAATCATATGTTATGGGATTATGATTTAAAATTAAGTCTTTCTCCCATGTTTTGGGTCTTTCCATATATTATGCTTCCTAAAGAATTCTTTGATGTTTGAAACTACTTAAAGGATACAAGTCTCTGAATTTACTTTCTTAAAAAATCAGATTCATAAATGTTAAAATAATTTTATCAATATTGATAAAGTGATTATAGATGATAAATGCATATTTTTCTTTGTTATTCATTATTGTAATTTAAAGGAAACAAATAAATCTCTGAATATTTTTTGAAAGTAGTAGGTGCCTTATTCCATTTTCCTTTTTTTTTTTTTTGGTCATATTAGCCGCACAATAATCCAATAAGAACTTGATTTGAGGTTTGGCCATATATAAAAGATGTTGAAAGAAGACTAAAAAATTTTAGTATTCAAAGAAAAATGTAGCCCTTGACAGAAACAAATGATAAAGAATACAGAAGTGAGAAGAATAAAATCAAGCCACAGAATCTTAATACAATAAGAAAAACTAAATGAGACCAAATCAAAGCCACTTATAGTGATATAACTTTGATACCTCTACTCATAAATCCATCTTAAATACACTTTGAAACCTAAGATAGAGCCAGAAAGAAAGAGTTCCTATTAGCATGTAAAATATTAATAACTTGGCAGTTACATTGAAAAGAATATGTTAATATCTCCACAGCGTTTACCACATTTCATGGAGTTCAGTTGACTCACCAAGTTGGAACTTCAGAGTTCTATTAGCAAAACAAACAAAAAAAAGTTCTACATTTTTCAAAACCTGTGATGGATGCCATTAGACAGCAAAAATAGAAATCTATCATTTCAAAATTTATATTTTCTTTAAAACGTGGCAATATTAAAGTGAAGGAAAGCAGTCCTGACAACGTTCTAAAATTCTTTTACAAAAAGACAAATCTAACACCTTGCCACCCAAGAAATGATCTCAAAGAAGTACGACTGAACTATCACATAAGTGAATGGAGTTGTTAAAGTGATCAACAATTTTAAAAGTGTAGTCCTGAGTGATAAGAAAGTGTTGTCTACCATTCACAAGCTGAAAGAAGAATGTTCTCAACAACAGCAGAGCGAGCAGGTGAGCATTTGTTTAACGGGACATCTCAACTACATAACATAAACTATTGATCCCATGGCAACCTGATCTGAAAATAAATCATCTCCATATATGCTATTCTTCAGATTAATTCAATGTTGAAAAAATATTAAAGCAGATAAACTTGCTGGCATCTGTAAATGGTAAATGAATAAAAACCTGGAACAATATCTCAGTTTTAGGCATCACTCCAACTTAACATCCATTCTTCAGCTCCTCAATACCCTATCGCTGCATAAAAGGTTATGATAACTCTGTGTTGCCAAAGAACAGTGCTTATGATCCAAAGAAATTTAAGCTGATAACCTAGAGTGTCTTTATAAATACCTTATTCCACCTGTTTCTTAAGACAATGTTCAAATAATCCCAACTTAGCCGGTAAAACTTGCACACACCAAATAATTTTTTAAAGACCATTTGGCATATGGAAAATGAATTTGAGAGAGATGATGACAGTTGCTGTGTTTGTAGATTTATCAGTAGCATACAACACAATAAACCAACTAAAACTATGTGCCAAATTCTCTGATATGATAAATGGGAATCATTTAGTAGAGTTCACCCAAAGAATTTTTTAAAGCAAGAGTAGGGCAATAATTTGGACCACCAGTGAAGAAAAAACAAAACAAAACAAAATAGCAATCTACTACAGTCTTTCCTTCTTTTCTCATTTTTCTTTTATTCATTCATGTATTCATTGATTCTTCTCCCTGCCTTTTCATCTCTCTTTTATTTTTTTTTAATGCCTTAAGTTTGAAATAATAGCTTGTTAAGAACAGAATCTAGAAGTTCATTTACGTAGATTTGTATTGTCAGGGAAGAATTTTCCTACAGAACCAAGAAATAAACACAATATTTTTTCTATATTATATGCTAGAATAAGAACTTATATTGTAAGTTAAAAAATATATATATAAGACCATAGTAGGGATCATTGAAGTGAGTCACTGACAAGTCAGTTAGAAACTGAACTCCTGTTGGGTCCAAATGTTAATCCCATAATGTCCTCTTCCCTTGAGTATAACACATTGTTTGGTAAGAAGTTTAAATCCAATGTCAAACCAGTTTAAAAACATGGAATTCTCAAGACAGAGGGAGAATCCACCATTTAAGGAGATCCTTGACATTCTTTTGTGTTACAGAGGATGTCTGCAGAGCATGAGAGTAAATTGCAGATACCAAGAGAATGTCTTGTTTTACAATCTGTGAAATGGTCTGTTGTTGTTTTACTGCTCAGGGGAAAATCCTAAGTGGCACCATTTCCCATATTAGTACAATCACCACAGAGATATTCTAGTAGCAGTCAGAAATTCATAGGCATCAAGCCGATAAAGATTTGCTACAATTCAGTTTGATTGTTGGTCCCAGACTTTACATAGTACTTCATGAATTATCAGGACCATTATGAAGTAGTTCCAGATTTAAAATTTCAGTATCAATTTTAAAATTTAATTGATGAAGTTTTCCTCCATTTCATATAATTTACCCTGTCTCATTAGTCTTATGATTTTTGTAGGTAGGAGAAAAGGGCATGAAAATGAGTGGGAAGATAATTAAAGCATTGCCTTGAACATAAAAATGGACTTCATGGAACATTCTGAGAGTACTAATAGCAAGAGCTGTGTATTTTCCCCTGCCACAGCGATGGAAATAGTGCTTACCTGGAAGAAGTGAAGTATTAGCAATGTAGAATCTAAAACAAGATTTCTCCTTTGTTCAACTGTATGGATCTGTAGCTCACAGATCGTTGGTGCTCAAGAAATATTTGTATGCCACCTATATCCTCACCACCCATTTCCTTCTTATAACTAATTTGAGACACTCTGACTAGTACCAGGATAAGGATATGTGAATGGAACTAATGCGTGTGTCTTGCAGTCTGGAACAATTTAGAACTTCTGTGCTTTCTCCATCTACCTCTTTTCCTTCAGTGGCTTCCTTGGCGTCTAGGCAATTCATGTTTCCACTGGTGTAGGTACAAGACAGAGAAAGGGTGCTGAACCACATCAGAATCTAATCAGGAAGAAAAATATTTGTTTATTGTGTTAAGCCACTGAGATTTGGGGGGTTATTTCTTGCCTTGTTCTAGGCTAGGCTAACCTAGTAAATACAGCCTGAGTAATTTGAAACAGCTGAAATGAATCAGTTAACAAATTCAGGTGTTTAAAAAATATAGCTTTATTCAAGCACCACAGGTACTCACCAGCAAATTGGTATTAATGGATCAACACCTCAGTGGACATATAGGAATAACGTTTATCAGGTATTGGGCAGGTGGGAGGGGGGAGGAGGGGATGGGTATATACAAACACAATGAGTGAGATGTGCAACATTTGGGGGATGGTCACTCTTGAGGCTTTGACTGGATGGGGGAGGGGGCATGGGCAACATACGGAACCTCAACACTTGTACCCCCATAATACACTAAAATAAAAAATAATAAAATAAAAAATATATAGCTTTATTTTCTATAAGTTGATTTTCTATAACTTAATGTATATCCATGCCTCTGCCCGTGATATAGACATGTGGGAAACTTGATTATCAGTCTTTCTTGACTTTCATTCTTCCCTTCTCTCGCTAGTACTTCCATTCTGCCAATATCCAAGAGAAGCTCTATCAAAGCTGCTTACGCTTGTAGAGGGTAAAAGGCACTTAGACCTTGAGTGTCCTAACACCCCATGCTATGTCACAATGTCCAACCTCAAAGTCAGCATGGACTTGTAGGTCCAGACGTCCTCTCCCTATTCATTTATTTGTTTGCTTGGACACATTTGGCTTTTCCTGTTCTGTTTCACATGGACCCTCTACCAGTGGTGGCCTTTCCTAGACATAGCTGTCAGTCACATGGGCATCCCTCCTCCTTCCACCTCTCCTCCCTCTTCCACCCAGCTTGGAGAAATTTACTCTTTCCAGGAAAAAAACAAAAATATTGTTCTTTTATGAGTTTGCTGGAACCACATTGTCCATTTCCCAAATTACTCACTGTCTGATTTTATGTTTTTGAGACAGGGTCTCTGTTGCCTGGACTAGAATGCAGTGGCATCATCATGGCTCACAGCAACCTCAAACTCTCAGGCTCAAGTGATCCTCCTGCCTCAGCCTCCCGAATAGCTGGGAATACAGGTGCACACCACCACACCTGGCTAATTTTTCTATTTTTTGTAGAGATGGGGTCTGGCTCTTGTTCAGGCTGGTCTCAAACTCCTGACCTCAAGCGATCCTCTTGCCTTGGCCTCCCAAAGTGTTAGGATTAAATCATCTCTTTACTCCATTTTAAGGCTTAAGATTTTATAAACAAAAATGGAGCCACATGCTTGAATTTGGGTAATGGCAAAGGGTAGAAATAGCAGCTGCGGTTGGAGGTGGGAGTGATATAGATTAGGATTTCTAAAAATGTTCTGCTGCTGCACAGTTCATGATTTCCTTCCTTTTTCTTATTTTCTAGCAGAGATTTTTATGCTCATTGCATATGTGACATGCATGCAGGCCTTATATATCTTTCCAGTCTTATTTCTCACTCATGCCTTTCACCCATTTACAATCTAGCCAAAATAATTACCTCACTGTTTCATATAAATGCTCTCTGGAAATCAACTCCACTTTTGCTTATGTTTTCTTACTCCCAATTCAAATGTCTCTACATTCTAAGGGCCAATTCAAAGATCATTATTTCCACTGATAGAAACAACACCCCACCCCACCCCACTTTTTTTTTTTTTCAGAGTCTCACTCTGTCGGCTGGGCTACAGTACAGTGGTGTCATTATAGTTCACTGAGACCTCAAACTCCTGGGCTCAAGGGATCTTCCTGCTTCACCCTCCCAAGTAGCTGGGACTACAGGCATGCACTATCACACCCAGGTGATTTTTTCTGTTTTTAGTGGTCTTGCTCTTGCTCAGGCTGGTCTCAAACTCCTGACCTCAAGGGATCCTCCCGCCTTGGCCTCCCAGTGTACTGGGATTACAGGCATAAGCCACTACGCCTGGCCTGAAACAGCCCCTTTTTGAACAAAGCACTTTGTGTTTTAAGTGTGTTCTGAGTGATCCTGAGCAAATTATTAATACTTCTCAGTCCCTCATTCCTAAAAGGTGAGTAATGAAATTCTATCCCCTGGCATTTAATAAACAAGGGCTTGGTGTTTGGACAGTTCCTAGGCTATGTGAGCAGTTGGTAAATAGCAGTCATTAATATGACATTAATAATATCACTTAATTTACTATATGGTATTTATCCTCTTATAATAAGTTTTCACCTTCTAAATTTCCTCTAGTAGAATTTACACTATCTAGATAGCAAAAAGGGAAAAAAGGTATTCTATAAAAAAGACATCTGCACTTGAATGTTTATAGTAGCATGATTCACAATTGCAAAGATGTGGAAACAACCCAAGTGTTCATCAGTACATATGTGGATTAATAAAATGTGGTATATGTATACCATAGAGTACTACTCAGCCACAAAAAAAAATGATGAACTACCTCTTGTATTATCCTGGATGAAGCTGGAGCCCATTCTTCTATGTGAAGTATCACAAACACCACATGTGCTCACCATTAAATTGGTAGTAATTGATCAATACTTATGTGCACATATGGAAGTAACATTCATCAGATGTCAGGCAGGTGGGGAGAAGCAGATGGGTAAATTCACACCTAACAGGTGCAGTGTGCACTGTCTGGGGGATGGACGTGCTTGTAGCTCTGTCTCATTGGTGCAAACGCACTGTATGTAACCAACAGATTTGTACCCTCATAATACTGAAATAAAAAAATAAAAAATAAAAAAATAAATATAGATATAGTTGTATTCTCTGTGGTTCTTAACATAGCAGTGTATGCTGGTTATTTATTGAATAATGAATCAGTGAGTGAATAAATCAAGAGGATGATTCAATGATGGGGTTTAACTATGTACTACAATGTGACTTGAAATAATAGAAATTAGATCTCTATCCCATCCATTGCTCCTATGAGGTAGCCCCTCTTCAAAGCGTCACTAGCCATCAAATATTCACTGTCTCTTATCACTGCATAATCCTAGTTGCCACAAAATCTGCAGTTTTGTGTGAAATCACCCATTTCTTCTTGAGGATTTCAGTCCCCATATCCTTTGCTGTATAGGACTGGTCATTATGAAGAATCCAAACCTCACAGATACCCTTCACCCCATTCTAGGAATCCCCTAATATGACCCCATCAGCCATTCCCCCCCCCCCACTCTCAAGGTTCTTGACTGTCTCTGGAAGCTTTCAAACTGCTATTAACAAGTGTACACATATTTGCCATCTGTCTTCTAAATAGTTCCCTCACCTTCTGGTTCTAATAAAAATTTTGCTGTCCACTGAGGTAAATAACCTATAAACCCTTTAGGGTTTTTTTTTCCTCTTTCTTATTCAGACCCCATATACTTCAAGGAGATATGCGGTATTTCCTTGAAGTATATAATAAAATATTTTGTTGGGGGTAACTATTTAATATTGGGACACTTTTAAAATAAAAGGGGGTGATAAATATTATAGCCAGGACAAGTATAAAGCAGACTTCTTGGGGCAATCATCCACCATTGCCACTTCCAAACTATTTCTCTCCTTCAGTCTTGACCAATTTTATTTTCTTCAGGGTATGTGTCATATTTGTATGTGTGTGTATGTGTGTGTGTGATATGTATACCATCATTTACCTCTCCTAATTTTTCTCTTCCTTGAAACTCCCAGTCACCCCTGCAACTTAGTTCATCAATGCCTTTCAGCAGCTTTCTCACTGCCTTCCTCATCTCCACTACTTCTATTATAACTGCACACTCTCAGTTCCAAGTTCTTTGACATGCTCACCTCCACTGATCCTTTTCCTCTATTCCGCATTAGCCAGTCACTCACAGGATCCAATATTAGATCTAGAATTCATCAATAACACACATCAGTTACAAACCTAGACTTCCAACCTTCCATTACCCTTTTATTATTTCAGATCACTTACTCTGGTATCCCCACTCCAAGACATTATCTAGCTTTGTGAGAATAGAAATCCACTGATCATTTTTTCACTATCCATGGTCCTATTTATTTTTGTATTTCCCTTATTATCTATACTGGTTTCACAGGTTTAGCATTATATCCACTCCCTTGCAAGCACATTTAGCCACTTCACTCTTCTTTTCCTCATTGTCCATATTTGGAAAATTCCTAACTCAGACTAAACTATAAAAATCTATTTATTCTGCTTCTGTGCTCAAGATACTGAATATATCCCTAGAAAATTGAATGTTCTACTGATTGGTCTTCCTTCAAATCTATGGCCAAAATGTTCATATGGACAACCCAAACTTTGACAGCCCTACAGTATTTCCTTGATATTTCATATTCTTTATCGTGACTACTTCATACTCTCTCCTCTCTCCTCAGATTGTTAATAATTCCATAACTGGCCCTTAAGACAATGATCTCAAATTTGTTCATAGAGAAAATCTACTCAAAACTTCCCTTTTTTCTTCTGCCAATTACCTAGATCTACCTGATAGTCTTACATATTTTACCTTCTGTTAAAATGAGAAAATCTTGCTGATATTTTCCAATGAACACTTTTTTTTATTGTGACACTTTCTTTCCATCCTGCATTCCTTGACTTCCCCCTACCCCCATTTCAGTTACAAGATTCTCGACTTTTGCATCAGATTTTTAAACATCAAAACATCCACAGGCTCTCTTTTTCTGCCTTTTTCTGCATTTACGCCCTCCTCCTAAGTGGTCTAATTCAGTTGCATGGTTTTAGATACTGCACATACACTGAAGACTTTGAAAATGTTATCTTTAAAATCACTCCCTGCTCCAGATTCACAACCATCTCCACAATCAACATATTCATTTGCATTAATACCATTGAAAACCTTAACTAGCTAAAACAGAACTGTTTGTTTATTCTTCCTACCCACCTCGTGCACACTTACATACCACCCTACTCTCAAGTCGTCTTCATTGTCGCTGAATCACCTTCTAACAGTTACTCAACCAGTTACTCAAATCTAAAATCATCCTTAATTGCTTTCTTCACATTCTACTTTTATCCAGCCCACCAATAATCCTATTTTATCTTTAAAACACAGCCCTTCTCTGACTGTGTCTCATTATTTTTACCATTAACTCTTGCCCAGAATACTAAAACAACTTTTTAACGGGTCATTCTGATTCTATTCAACACTCCCTGTTCATCCCAACAACAGCTAGAGTGATTTTTTTTCCAAGTATACATCAGACTGTTTTACTCACCCAAACATATACAAGTCAAACTTTGCCATTGAAATTAAAGTAAAATATCCTTTCTCACCCACCTTGCTAGCTCTAAGTCCCCACATATACCATTTGGGTTACTGCTTCAAAAACGGCAACATTTCCATCAGCTCAATAGGCAATTCTTTTCTGTCCCTCATCATTCCTTCCTTTGGAACTGCTCTCTGTGATTACCTTCCGTAGCTGAGTATGTTTTCTCTTTCAGGTCTCAATTCAAACATTAGTTACCACCTTAGAGAGGCTCTCTCTGACCATTGATTTCTCCTTGTTCTCTATCACATTTCCTTATTTTGTTTTCCTCACTAAACTCAGTAACGTGTCACTTACCCTATACATTATTTATTTGCCTGTTTATTGCCTATCTGCCCCTTCCCAACAGAAACAAGAACGCTGTTCTATTTATTCTTTTTGTTTATTCATTTTTAATCTCCTATGCCTAGAAGGATGTGTGTCCAGTGCTCCAGACATTGTTTTAGATGTCAACATTTTCTTAACTAGCTGGAAACGATGGTTTTAATGGAATTGTAGGAAAGCCGTACCCCAAATAATGACAATAACAACAACAAAAACCCTTCAGTATCCAGACAAGAAAACGCCTGGGGAAAAGATTGAGTTTTAAAATTAGAATTTGTGGAGACAAATGTATAATATTTTTTAAAAAGCAGAAATAATATCTAGAAGACATATATATTTTATACTCATAGAGATTAATGGGCAAGCAACTCAATTTCTCTAATCTCCTTCTTCTCACCTTTCAAGTATCTAACAAGCAGTGGTGAGTATATACTGTTTGTAAGGTACTGTTCTAGTTGATAAGAGTTACAACAGTAGATATGAGACACAAATCCCTGCTTTTGTGGAGCTTCCACTCTACTTTTGATTATTGTCTCTCTAGCTGACCAGAACATAACCTCTATGAGATCAGAAACCTAATCTATTTTGTCCATACCTACATTCCCCAAAACAGGCACAAAATAAGTGCTCAATAAAATTTACTATTGGGTAAATACACATTGTTGTAACATGATAATAAAAGAAGGCATATAGACTGCTGAATCCAGTCAACTGAGTGCCTGGTATATTTTACAAATTTAATACACATTGTGATTAAGCTAAATAATGGTAAAACACTCCTTACCCTCTCTTACTTTCCTAGCAACTGAATGCAAGATACTAAATTTTTTTGAGATGCACTATTTTTTGCCCCCAAATTATGTCAGCATCCTACATCATAAACTCCTACATGATAAACACAGAAAAAAACTTTTTAAAAGATTATCACAGCTTGCTTTCTAGAAGTTTCACTACTTTATTCTACCCACACTTGCCCAAATATCACAGCACGCCACTTTTAATTAATGCCCAGGGTTAAATGTCAGTTGCATCAACTCTGCTAATCTGTTATTTAGAGCAGTTGAGACCAGTGGAACAAACGAACCCCTGCCTATAGCAGCCCATAAGAAATGCATGCCATACCTCCCCAAAATGGGACAGCTTGGTTCTTTGCCCCCTAAACTGAACCCACTGAGTGACAAATCAGAACTGATGACTTCAACGTTGGGTAACTCACTGGCTTTATAGCAGCAAGCACCACAGTGCACATAAAAGAAAGAACTTTTCCCAGACATTACCTACAGTGACATTCTGAGTTCTTTTCCGGAAAGAAAGAAAGAAAGAGACAACAAAGAAGATTAACCTAGTTGCATAAAGAGCAGTAAAGGACTCTGGCAATGCAGCTTGCTCTCGTAGGTTCGCATCACCAGCGAACAGAAGGCTTGCTTTACCGCTCTCTCAGGAGCACGACTCTCATTGAGTACACATGCTGTGAGTCCAAGGCACCGTTTCCCTGGCTATATTTGGCTGACTGGTTATTTTACTTTCTTTTTGCTCTACTCATCTTATTCTGTATCCCCCTGTGAGGTGAAAACAATTCAGATAGAAGTAGACTGTCATACAGGACTCGTTATTTAATTTTCTCTTTCTGAATAATTCATAAAGAAAAGCTTATCAACTTGCCTTTCCTGTGAGGTTGCCACATACCCAGTTTCCTTCACACAGCGTCTTCCTTCTGTAAACAAGACAGCTCTGGCTTCTGATAGCCCTCTTCACTTAGGGATGAATGCCAGGCTTGAGAATTTATTACCAGAAGCCTCTACTTCATTTGTGTTGTTCTACTCAGAACCTTGCAATCATCCCACACTTAGTTGTCCCTCTGTTCTGTTGTTCATGAGACACCTGGGCTACCCTCTTGTGTCCTATCTGCTCAAGTCCTACCAACTCCTTGGGTCCACCTCTAGGCACTCTGACCCACCAGACACCCTCATTCTCATAACTCTTACAGTGATTTGTCTAGCATACTTATTTGTCTTAATCCAATATTGTTATGCTCTATTTCTTATATCCTTATTATCAAATAGGTATGTGCTTCATCCTTCCAATAACCTAGTGTATTAGTCAGGGTTCTCTAAAGAAATAGAACCAATAGGATCAATAGATCTATCCATCATGTATATATGGAGGCAGAGAGAGAGAAGAGGGAGAGGGAGAGAGGGGAAGGACAGGGAGGGAGAGACAGAGAGAGACAGAGAGAGAGAGAGGAAGCGAGAAAGAGAGAGACAGAGAGAGAAAGAGAGAGAGAGAAAGAGAATGAGAATGAATTTTCTTATGTGACTGTGGAGGCTGGATAAATCCAAAATCTGTGGGGTAGGCTGTCAGGCAGGAGATCAGGAGGGAAATGTTGCTGTTGGAGTGTAGGGGCTATCTTCTAGCAGAATTCCTTCTTGCTGTGGGGAGGTCAGTCTTCTGTTAAGGCCTTCAACTAATCGAAGGAGGTCCACCCACATTATGGAGGGTAATCTGCTTTTACTCAAAGCCCACCAATTTGAATGTTAATCTCATCCAAAAGACATCTTCACAGAAACATCCATAACAATATTTGAACAAATACCTGGGCACTATGGCATATAAAATTAACCATCACAGCTAGCAAAGTCATTTGTATATAATGAACTCAATGTGTTGAATGTATGTATGTATGAATGAATGGACATTTGAGATAAATAAGCCAAATTCCTACAGGGTGAGACATATACCCATCCTTCTGGCCTCATATCCCATTATAATCTCCCTCACTTTCTGATCCATAGTCACTGTGTGTGCCTTGCTTCTTCTTACGAGGGGTCTTTTGAACGCCCTGTGGCTATGGTGCAGGTACATTTCCCCTCCCTTTTTACCTAACTCCTATTCACCCTTCACCCTTCATTCATTGGTAGCTTTCCCAAGGAAACCTTTCCCGACCCTACAGACAAATTTAGTTTTCCCAATCACATGTTCTTATAGTGCAGACTATAATATATATCTCTTTCATGGCACTTAGGAAAGTAGTATCTTTCACATTCATTTATTTAACATTAATTGATTAATACCTGTCTTCTACACTTGACTGTAAATTTCATAAGAACAAACATTATGTCCATTTTTTCCTCACATTTGTATCCCCAGATTCTAGCAGAATACTTGGTACATAGGAAGTAATCAAGACATTTTTGTTAACTTACTGGCTAAATAAATAACAGATTAATATCGCTCCCCTTATAGAATGCTTCTAGAAAGGCAGATGGCAGCTATATATTGTTAAAAAGACAAGACCAAAACATGAGCAAAGTCAAGATATAATTAATTCTCTATGCAAAAGGCTAAATAATCAGTATATCATCTGCCTAAACTGGCTAGGTATATTGTTATAGGCGTAGGCTTGGGATCGTAGATCATTCAATATCACATAAAGACAATTCTTCCATACCAACTCCTATTAATTAACACACATGAAGAGTGATTTCTTAAATTTAAAATTGTTGACCACAGATAAGAAGTTTTACAGACATCTGTTGCTCACTGATATATAATTATTAAGGCATGAGCTAATAAATAGCAAATATTAAATATTTTGAATGCAAAATGCTTACCACTGTTAAAGTTGGAGAATATGATTAGAATCCCACTTAAACATTTTTAAAATTCTCTTTTGCTACTTAAATTTGTTTGCAGAAACCATCCCTAGAAACATTTGGTCTAGAGAATCTTACATCAGTATCAACCAGCTGTCAGTATCATGTTTGTGTCCCTTATCAGGATTCTCGACTTTCTCTAATTTTTCCCTCCTTAAGGGTTGAGAATGAATAGATTTGCTTGCTCCAAATCTACCCAGTTGTTTTAATGTCATATAAAAGGTAAAGTTGAATAAATGAAATGTCTCAATTAGTGTATTTATATACTCCCTCCTATCCCAGCATTTGTTCCCTTACTCAGATTTTATTTTAAGTAGCTATTTTATTTCTGTGGATAACCTGGTCACTTACCCTCCATATGTCTTTATTTCTTAATTTGTAAAGAAGAAATAATAAGAACATCATAACCTACAAGACTATTCTGAGAATCAAGTAAAACACTGTACCTAAAAGCCCCTTAACCAAAAAATACTTTGTAAATAGCAGTGTGATTATTATAACTTATAATAATTATAAGTTTATAATACTGTCAATGATCCATTTGATATGTGATCGTCCAATCAAATAACTATGAACAACCTTACGTAAAAACAATATTCAAAATGTTACGCCTAAATTATAAGGCTAACTGTTACCACACAACTCCCATACTCTACACCAGCAGTCTCCAACCTTTTTAATACCCTGGACCGGTTCTGTGGAAGATAGTTTTTATAAACACAAGGTTGGGGGCGGTGCTTCAAGCATCACCATCACTGTCCACTTCAGATCATCAGGCGTTAGATTCTTGTGGGGAGGCGCAACCTGGATCCCTCACATGTGCAATTTGCAGAGGCGTTCTTCCCACTCCTATGGGGGTCTGATGCCCGCTGATCTGACAGAGGGCAGAGCTCGGGTGGTGATGCCAGCGATGGGTAGCATATGTGGGTGCAGGTCGGGCTTGGCTCCCTCTCCTGCCACTCACCTTCTGCTGTTCGGCGGGTTCCTGGCCAGCCTGGCCCTGCGCTGGTCTGTAGCCTTGGGGTTGGGGACCTCAGCTCTACTTTATTCTTCTTTTTAAATAAATCTGCTGCACTTCAATTAATATTTCTTTAAACCAAGTTTATGTATAGCTGATCAATAATAGAAAAAAATAAAGTCAGTATAACATACAGGTTGACTTCACCCATATGCAACCTTCCTGAACACAGTAATATTTGGTTTCAACTAATAGCTGCAGCTGAAGGTGAAGAATACTAATGCATCTTAAAATAGGGAGCCAGGCTAAAAGAATATAGTACAATGTAGACGTCCTGCCAGCAATCAGTTTAGCTAAATATATATCAAGACAAATAGCGTTTCACCATTGCATAGATATTGCTATGTAGACAATGTCTTCATATGTTCCTGAAATCTACTCACCTGTATCTCACCTAGGCGCAGTAATTTTTTTTAACTTCTATTCTACTTAACCAACCCATTCAACAAACCCTACTGGTAATTTGCAATCTTGGAGGTAACAGCTATGCAGTTTATATCAAGAATATAGTCTTTAGAATCAGGCAGACTTGAGTGTGAACTTCCATCCCTCACAGGCTGGCCCATCTTAGGTGAATCTCTAACCTCTGGATGCTGCAGCCATTTCTTCTTCTATAAAATAGAGTTAATAATATTACCTTCCCCTGGTTCACTGTGAGGATTGAATGATTTAATTCCTGCAAAACAATATGCAATGTAAGTACTGAATTTAAATTATTGCTCTGGCAGAATCAATACCGTGTTTCCCCGAAAATAAGATACCCATAAAATAAGCCCTAGCCGGATTTGTAAGCATTTGTGCAACATAAACTCTACCCCAAAAACAAGACCTAGTGATGGGCGTGGCTATGCAGCATATCTGCACAACCCATGCATTTCCTCCCAGAGGGGTAAAGAAGACAAGCAGCCCTTCTCATCTGCCCCATCGTGACAGGTACTATCCCAGAGGTATGAGCAGCCCCACCAACAAGGTCGGCTCCTCCTGTCAGGTCCCGGCCATCCTGTGCATGCTGCAAGCTAAGACTTTGAGGGGAAAATAACACATCCCCTGAAAATAAGCCCTAGGGTGTCTTCTTGAGGAAAATTAAATATAAGACCCTGTCTTATTTTCGGGGAAGCACAGTATTAACAGTGTATGCAGTCACTTTGCTGTAAGTTGACTTCCAATTTCTAGTCCTTTGACTTTTTGTATAGAACATAAAGTATGAATACGTTTTAGGTTGTAAAATGGAATGACCCATGTCTGTGTGAAGAAACTTCAGCAGACTGATTTTCATTCTATTTTGCACTGTGTTAAATAAAATTTTGACCTCAATTGTCTACATACTATCTACATATTTTTAAATGAAAGTGTTGCCTGATCTGGATTGCCATCCTAGTTAAATATCTCAGCTCTTTACTTCACATTTGTGTTTAGCCTTAACACCTTAACCTTCCTTGCCACACTTATGTCTTTAATTATGATTACGTTCAACCATTTATTACTAACATTAAAAATCTCCAAATAGCAGATATTGTCTTCTAGGAGATCTCAGAGCATCTCCTAAACCTGATGCTTAGATCTGAACCACTCAGCATGTTTGGCAAAATACAACACAGCTATCTGTTTTTGGAATAAGTGCCCTTTTCCATTATAGTTAATTGAAAACAACTCTAAATTGCCCTCCTGAGCATAAAGAACCAGGGATTAAGATATAGTAGCGGAAAAGTATCAGGGTTTTAAAGACTTATATAAACAACACAGTTGTTTGAGCGGGTGACAAATAAATTCAAGCTCCCCAGGACACACTTGTTTAGGATTTTCCCAATTAGGCATTTTATTTGATCTTCGGGTCTGGGTGAGCCACAATTCTCTAGAATTGAAGAGGAGATTAATGGACCAGAGACAATGGCTAATTCATCTCCAGGGCTTTGTTCATTGCTTGTCTTTGCTAATTTAATACTGTTATTTCCAAACTTAAATAAATCAAAATGAGAATTGGGCTAGGGCAGCGCATCTCAAAGAGCTATGCAATCACAGTGTGGTCCTTCAACACCTTCACCTTTATAGGAGGTATCTTGACTTGAAAATAATGTTTCCCTTTTGAAGAGCTGTAAACAGTAGAGGAATGACATTTTGCATATTATCTCGATTAAGTCTGCTCATTGGTGGCAGGGAGGATGGAGAATAATTTAGCATATTTACAAAGAGATTGAAGACAGAAATTTTAAAAGGGTTTCAGTTTGGGGAGCTGATTGCTTACAATAGCTTAAAGGAGAATGAGTACAATATGTAGCACAGATAAAAGAAAAAGCAGGTTTTTCTTAATGATAGCTCTAGAATCTAAAATGAAGCACAGCAGGCTAGGAAATCCTACAAAAGTGGCTTTTTATTTTTAAAGATATCTCATATCTGTGGACTGACAAACTTTATTTTCTATTCTTGCGTGCCCCCATCTTTGAATTTGGGAAATTTACTTTGTAAGTGCATTTTCAGTGAAGAGAAATAATGTTTTTTGTATCTTATTAAAAAAGAAATTAAAATAACTTTTTATCATACCCCAACTAAAAAGACTTTAGCGAATATTTTAAGCATCAACAAACCAAGTAAGCAATACAAAGAAAACACATACTTAAAGAAAAGAAAGAGCCCATGTAAAAGCTCTAATTCCCAGTCCTTCACTTTTTTGGAACAGAGTTTAAATTCTGGGTTATGATCTTATGAGCTGAACAGCTAAACTCAGGTTATGACACTTTTAGATCCATTTGCACTGATATATATATATATATATATATATATATATATATATATATATATATCAAGCTCACCAAACTTCTGAAAAAAGTTCTTATCTATAAAGCACTGTCTTCAGAATATTATGGAAATATATGTTAATGTCCTTTAATTCTAGCTCATAAACATACTCCCTCACCATGCACAAATAATAGAGTTGAACCTAAGTTGTTATTTTTTTAACATCTAACAAATGCTTCTATTTTCTTGTTTACAAAGTCTAATGGTTATGCAATAACTGAAAATAAGTTGAAAGCAGTCTATCCCTAATGAAATAAAACATAATGACAATTAAAGTTTATTAGGTTTGTGAAGGACCTAACTATCTTGTCTAGAGGCAATTTCAAAAAGTTTTTAAGTTTCCCCCACCATATGGTGAAGGGAGCAACAACCCCCCACAGCCACACAGCAAGTTTGTAACAAGTCCAGTTTTCTTTTTATTATTTTGTGCAAAGATTCTCATAAAGTCTAGCTGTACAACTTGTATGTGTACATATATCTTTTTTCCTTTCCCTTTATCTAAGGACAGCTGCCTTGGAATTGAATCTTTCTTTGTCATGCTCTACCTTGAGTGTTAAGTCTCTACAAAGTATGTAACATCTTGAAGACACTTGATGAACTGTGGTTTGATGATTCTTCTCTCATTCCTGTTTCCCTTTTATAATCTTAACTTTCAATTAAGTTTCTGTTCTTAAAATTTCCATTCTCAGGGAACATTCACACTTCATGAAAATAGCCATGTTTTCTAAGGGCTAATTGAAGCTCTGCAGCTTGTATTACATCTTTTTAGCAAAATGATAAAATTATTTTATTTTGGAAAGAAGCAATGGAGAATTCCAGTTATCAATTTTCCTGTTAAATGAAGCTACATGTACTCAAAAATATATCCCTTCATATATGTACAAATAGTTCTTGTACAGCTGATAAAATAAGAATTATCATGGTGGTAGTTAAAACTATATAGAAGATATGAATCAGTTATGAAAGCTTCCCTCTTTGGAATTTAATAAACATGATATGTTCTTTACAAAAATAACTAAAATAGAAAGCAGAAATACCCATGCATTTTGAAAGGTACAAAAGTACTATGAGATTTCAGAGTAAAAACATCTAATATATTTGGAGTACTTGCTAAAGGCTAGGAAATATTCTCATCGACTTGACTATAAGTAATTCCTTTAAATCCTGACAACAACTATATTAGTAAGTATTTTTAGCCACGTTGTACTGATGAGGAAACTGAGGCACAGAAGTAAGTGATGGATTCTGGATTTTAACTAAGACACAGAAAAACTAAGTAAAGAATTAACACAATATATTGTCTTCTTTACAATAATAAAATATAATAGACATCTAGTTATAAATAAAACCAAACAAAGATATGCATACTCAATCCACAATTTTGTACACATTATGTTTTCAGATAAACTATAAAATTATAAGGAAGTCTATTCCTGTCTTGGAGTATGTGAGAAACAAAACACATTCGTTATCATTATGATGTATTCATCAGCAATTCTTTCCTAGTCTAATGAATACTCTACAGCATTGGAATATACATGAAACATCATAGAAATTAGCCATATTAGCAGGGAAATTAACAGGGAAAAAATCAGTTATAGTTTGTAGAAAATTCAAACAATGGAAAATACCTAATCGCCTGCAGCACCAAAAATATGTGCTTATGTGGAGAAAAAAAATCAGTGTACAAATAATTTTTTAACATAAATAAACAGAATAGGCTAAAAATTATGTTCACAGCAGGAGCATATGAATAACATAAAACTAGGAGGGGACATTTGAAACTCTCTCTGCCTAATTTTTGTTTTCTGTGGGAAAGAAATCATTCTTTAGTAACTAAACTTGATTCACAAAAGAGTTGAATAGTACAGTCCTTAGGACCAAACATAAAACTATACCTCACTAACTCCACATACAAAATTACCAGTGCTCAAGTTTGCCCTTCCATTATCTTCTTCTTCATGTCTTTCAATATTTTTCCAAGATAGCTCAATAAAATTCAAGATGAAAATATTGTCAACTGCTAATTATATTACTAGTAATGGATCTGAATTAAATCGTTTTGTAAGTTACACCTTTCAAAGAATAATTAAACAAATTTTGGCTCAGAGAGAGTGTATCTTTTCTCCCTAAGACTACCCAGTGAGGAAATGATCTAGGAACTAATTAATGTTTATTTGTATTTAAAGGAACAGTTGCTTAGAATGAGGATTCTAATATTTTGTCATTCTTCACAGAATCAGTAGAAACCACTGCTCTAACTTCTATTTTTCATATCTCTTCTGTTTCTAAAACTTAAATAGTTAAGCAGGAATTATGGTTTGTAAAATAGAATACATTTATTTGTTCATTCAACAAAAATGTAGAATATGTGCTGGGCACTGAGAACACAAATATGTATGTAGGAAACAGCGTATTCAAACTGGGCAAAAGAGAAGAAATTGGCTAATGAACAAAGAATGATGCAGCGCCCCCTAGATAGTAACTGTGGAGAGCTTTACCCAGCCCTAGGAATTAGGGAAGTAGTAGCCCCAGGCCAGAGAGCACTGAATGCAGTGGGCCAGCTCTAAGGAGCCAGGGAATCAATCCCAGCCTAACTCTGTCTCTGTGATCTCCTGTAGGTACCTCCCATCAGTTGAACCTGTGATCTCCTGTAGGTACCTCCCATCAGTTGAACCCAAGAACAGCCCCTGGAACACAGAGCAGAGTGGGGAAAGTATAGATTGGACCTGGATTAGATCAAGAAAGATATCCAGCACAAACATAGAGCTGGTACAGCATCTTTCTTCAGGTAGCTTTTTAGATAATCGGAAAACAGACATATGAACAAATTAGGATGGCAAAGTATTATTGGTTCTATAATGATACTGAACAATACAATTAAGGTTCTGCGAAGCCTTCAGTCTCCCATTGCCGTCTTTCTATCAACCTATGCAACAGACCTACAAACCAAAGATACTGAAAGTATAGGAAGGACCAGTGAAAAGGAATGAAATAAAAGCAATAAAAGGGAAGAAAGCTAAGAACAAAGGGACGTATAATGTTTATTTTCCACATTAAAAAATGGTAATAAAAATAGAATAATACAAACACCCCCCAAAAAATTTTTCAGAGCAAATAGTATTTGGTTATTGGCATCTTAGCCTAGGGCTGAATATCCATATTTACCCACAAAGAAATTATCACTGTGTGGTGAAAAGGGAACCATTGCATACTGCTGGTGGGAATATAAATTCATACAGCCATTATGATAAACAGTATAAAGCGTCCTCCAAAAATTAAAAATAGAACTCTCATATGATTCAGCAACCTCACTACTAGGTGTATGTCCAAAGGAAATGAAATCAACATGTCAAAGAGATATCTGCACTGCCCTGTTCACTGTAGCATTATTCACATAGCCAAGATATGGAATTAACCGAAGTGCCCATCCATGGATGAATGGATAAAGAAAATGTACTATACATCCACAATCAAATACTATTCAGCCATTAAAAAAAAAGGGAATACTGTCATTGTGACAGGATGAACCTGGAGGACATTATGTTAAGTGAAATAAGCCAGGCACAGAAAGACAAATACTACATAATCTCACTCAAATGCAGAATCTAAAAATGTTGACTTCATAGAAGCAGAGAGTAGAATGCTAGTTACATGGGGCTAGGGTGGCTTGTGGGGTGAGGGTTCCAGAGATGTCAGCCAAAGCACGCAAAATTTGAGTTAGACAGGAAGAATAAGTTCAAGAGATCTATTGTACAACATGGTAACTATAGTTAACAACATATTGTATTCTTTAAAAGTGCTAAGAGAGTGGAAGTAAATAAAATATTCTCACTCCCCCAAAAAACTATGTGAAGTAATGTACATGTTAATTAGCTTTAGTCATTTCACAAAGCATATATACTTCAAAACATCATGCTCATGTGGTAAATACATAACAATAATGCATGTCCATGTACAACGTAAAAAATGAGTAAAAAAAAAATAAATCATTATTGATCAACAGAATCATTAACATCCAGAATGTCAGGACCTCAAGAAAAAGTCTCTCTCCCTTTCCTTTCTCTCTTTCATCTCCTCTTTTCTTCTCACATAGATTTTGAATAATTATTGTATAGTGTGCTCTTTATAAGTCAATGGAAATAAAACGGCAAGCAGAGTACACATACCCTGACATCATAAAAATGATATTCTACTGGGCAGAACTGACCTGAAGCAAATAAACATAAATATGAAATGCAATATGGTAAATTCTACAATGGAAAAGTGGGGAGCAACCTGAAGCAGTGTCACAAAAAATAATCAACCTAGTCGGGGGGAAGGGGAATGGGGTGATTTAGGGAAAACTTTTTTGAGGTACAAATGTTTGAGCTGAGAAATGAAGTGATGAGAAAGAAGAAATGAAAGCTATGTCTATACTTTATGCTAAAGAATTTCCAAATTGAAACATTTCTGGGAAATAATGGAGAATATTGATATAAGAAAGACATTTCAAATAGCTATATATAAATAAAAAGGAATAAAAGTAAATAGGAATGTACTTAATCTCGACATGTAAGCTTTATATAGGAAAAAAAAAATCCTTGTCAATTTATAGGAATAAAGAGGCCAGAATAAAAGGGTAAGATGCACAGTGAGAGATACTTTATGGATATTTGTAACATATTCTCAAATCTCTACCCGACACTACTAAAGCAAGTGGAAGATTTTTTACTTCAGTCAGAAATTGAAGCAATTAGTAAAAGTGTGAAATCCATAATCATTTGTTGAGCTGCTTTAAAAAGTGTTTATCATCACATTTAGTAAATTTCACTATCGTAATTGACCATATTCTTCTCTCACACATGGCAGGAAGAAGCACACATGCTCCTTATTGATGCCACTAGAAGGCACATGCACTAAACCCCAGGAGCAAAATTTAACTTTAATGCATATATAGGAAAAATCACTTTACTCATAACTATGCACAAGTATAATTACTGAACAAAGATGAAATGGCATGCAATTAAGAGGAATACCCAGGGATCACCCACAGAATAGAAGAGACCAAAGGATACAGAGACATCTGCTGTTCAGGGAATAGCGAAATCATTCAAGAACAATATTCTTTTCTTGTCTCCTGTTGACTTCTCAGAGGAAGCTAGAAATGTGTCCTCGTGAATTTAGATGAACTATCCCCTCCCGAGCAAACCTCTGTCCTCTTCATTCTGGTTCCATCCCAGAGTTCCTACAGTAGTATATATATACTACTTAATCAACTTCTTCATACACCACATTTACCTTTATAAGGACAAGATAAAATAATCATAACAATAATATGGTCTCTCTGTGTATGGCATTCTTTCCAGCTTCTGAAAGTTGTGTCTTAGCTGCTTGTAGTAACAGGAAGTTAGGTCTAGAGTCACCAAGATCTTAGAAATTAACATGTTGACATGATGTGCACCTTGATTACATAGTATGCTATAAGAACAGTGATCATATGCCCCAGTTTTCTCCAGACAGTCTCAATTGATGCCTATTGCCTTGGTGTAATTATTAACAGTACCTACTTTCATTTCCAAAAATGAAATGACCTATTTAGATGATACCTATTTAGATGATAAATTGGTCAGTCACCCTATCAAGTAGGATGGTATAAGGATAGCATGCCAGGAGGGTATGCTCTCAGAGAAAAATAGTGTTTTCAAGGGCATAACATTAAATTCTTATCAATGTGTCTACCTTTTCTCTGTGCACTGCTTCACAGAAAATATGAATTTTATAATGGAGAGACAATAGTCTAAAAATTTGATATTTGCCCTTACAAATTATATATAATGAACAAAATTCCACTCTTACTTTGGGACAGTAACAGTTTTCCCCAGCAGCTTGAGAGATGAGTGTCATTCCCTAAACTTCTTTGTCAAGATCTTAACCTATATCAAGTCAATCTGGATCATTGTGCAGTTACATTATTACACGTGGATATACATTGGCTTATTTCTCTTCAGGGTCAAAGATAGCCTCATAGTATACTAATACATGGCAAGAAAGATGTATGACCTCCTTATCCCAGTGCAGGCTGTTAGTATACCGTGCTCTTATCTTCTTCACTCTATGACACATACATGGACTTACTGGAACACATGAATGTGTGAAGCAAATAACCATGGAAGAGAAAAACATTATAGCTACCTTGCTAGCTGCCTTTCTCTGTAGATTGTACTTGATTTTTGTCTCAATACACTTTTTAAATGTTTAAATTCTGCACTGAAGTATTTGTGAAGATATTTTGTTACTCACATAAGATTCTCATTGAGAACTAAGATGTACCAGTGCAATTCTTCACATAAGATAACAATGAAGGAGAAGTTGAACAAAATTTACTAAATGTACTTACATATCCATC
This sequence comes from Microcebus murinus, assembly GCF_040939455.1. Taxonomy (NCBI): domain Eukaryota; kingdom Metazoa; phylum Chordata; class Mammalia; order Primates; family Cheirogaleidae; genus Microcebus; species Microcebus murinus. Next base: position 25,011,275 of record NC_134115.1, read on the forward strand.
CATTCTCTGTCATGGAAATCATATCCATTCTCCTCTACCAAAAAACTAATCAGGAAGTTTGAGGAAACTAAAAACTTATAATACAAGAGGATATCTGAAATGCTTTTTACCTCCAGCTTAAGAAAGAGTAGTTGAGTTCCATATAGCAGTCATGCTATACTGCTTCAATTCAAAATGGAGATTTGAGGAAACAAATGTGATTTGTTTAAGAAATATAGTATTAAAACTTATGTTTGAGTTCCCCCAGAGAAATCGACAGATCAAATGTAAATGGAAAGAGTGAACTTAGTTGCTGCTAAAACATAAGCCAAAAAAGGAGTAAGACAAATAAAAGTGCAGCTAAAAACTCGCATCATGGGGGGTAACATTTATTTCTAGATAAATACGCTATGCTCTTTGGATTTGGTTCCAATGCCTATTTATGTAGATGGAAAAAGAGAACCAACCAAATGTCCCCCTTCGCCACTTTAAGGAGTAACTGCTGGGAAGAAGCAATTACACTCAAATTGCTTACACCTTAAACTCCAGGTGCTCTAGATGGATGGACAGTTCCCTACAGTGTGAGTCTATAGTTCTGAGGCTCCGGGGAGTGGCAAGAGGCAAAGGCTTGTGAGCTGTGTTTTGTAGTAGAGAAAGCAGAAAGACCTTCAAAGTTAGAAGACAAAATGCCCGGTGGGATGGATGAGAGTCCTATTTCAACAACAAAAGCACATTTTAAAAAATCATGCATTTGTCAGGGTAAAGTGAAAATACAAAAGAAAGAAAAGATGTGGGAGGGGAGGAATATTATATAAATGAAAAGGATGAATCATTGTATGTACAGGTTCCCAGTTGGACTGAGGGTTACATATTCAGCAAATGTTGATTGTGTAACTGTAATGCACAAGGCTTTATGAGGAGCCAGAGATGACTCAGACAGAGAAGGGACCATGCCCTCTCGAGTGGGTTCTTAGAAAAGGAAAGGATAGCTAGCCTGTAAATAAACAATATGGGAATATAAACACACTGGCTGAAAGACTAGTTTAATAATACAAATTGTCTTCAAGCAAATGTGCAGTGGTTTGAGAACTCTGGCATCGCACTTAATCAGTTTGGACTCCTGGTTCTACCACTTAGTAGTTGTGTGACCTAGGCAGGTATTTAAAGCTAGCAAATGAAAATCATGACAGCATGTATGGTTTTCACCTGATTATAGTGAGGATTAAATTAGATAGTGTATACATGGTATTTAATGCCCTGCTTAGCATGAATATTGAGATGGAAATAGCTGTATTATTTGTCATGACCCTGCTTCTTTGTCTTGACTTAGTCCTGTATTTCCTCACGAGAGCTGATTTTATTATCTGGAAAGATAAAGCTAATAATACCAACCCATCTTATAGCACTCTGGTAACAACACCTGTACTAGTTTGTTGAAGTGTATTGAATGTCTAGGAAGGCAGTAAGGGATGCATTACAAATTGTCTTTATGTTGCATGTGTTCGGATGAGTTACGTTATCAATAGGGGAAAAGACATTGACACGTTAGATGAATTTTCTGGTGATAAATATTTCCCAATATTAGTCAGTGTGTATTGGATACAGAGATTTTTCTCCACCAAGATCAACCCCTATTTTGCAATAGGTTTTAGTTGTTTGAAAACTTTCTATGCAAATCTCTACTAAGGAAATCCCAAACCAGCCATGAGCTGGTGTACCTTGCCCTTTAATTGATTTCCAGATAGAGAGCACTGCCCAGGGAGTCATGCAACACACACTCCTGTTGAGCCATTCTCCTTTATCTCGATTACCCTTGATGTGTTATCAGGAAACCCGTAGTGCTCTCACTCTTCAGGGGATCATTTTTTCCTTTGGGTGGAGATGCTAGGGTTTTACAGATAACTCAGTTGGGGGTTTTCATGGCCATACCTCTCACAATTACAAACTGAGGAGCAAAACTTCCCTTGCAGCTAATATAATTCAGCTTCATAAATTCTAGCAAGCTCCTATTTAACATAAGAGTATATTCAACAATATACTCTTTTAAATAAAGCACTTTTTTTTTCATTTTGTTTGTCAACACTCTATTTGATGCTCTGGAAGATTTACTCAAGAGCAAACACTATCAGATACCTGTGGTTTCTCTGTACTACCTCAGGGGGGCTTCAAAACCTGCCACCTCAGATCTCGGTACTTCAAAGAGTTTCCCCTGAAGCTGTGTTTACAGCATAAGCTAAAAAACAAGGTCCTGCTTGCTTTCACACACCTTTTCGCCACATTAAAATCTTAGCTGCACCAAAATAACAGCTCTTTCTACAACCATTGGTTCTGGGTTTGGGGGTGGCTGACATGCATTTTAACTTTTAAAGTCACAAATCACAAGCCAAGTGCAAAAATTATCTAAGTGAACTTTTGCCAGATCTTATAGCCAACACTTTTCTCTTGATAGGATATAGCTCCACCTTATGGCAGGAAGTTGCTTAAAGTAGAGATAGGAGGTGGAAGGCAAAAATGGTGGCATGCATTTATTTTCCCTCCAGAAGTAGGCTTTTCCCTTCACTTCAACTGCAACTGCAATTCTATATGCCAAAGAGGCAGGGGCAGTTCTTCCATTTGTCTTCCTTTGGAGTCTATAAAAGTTTTGCACTAAACCTAGTTAAAGGCTGCTTAGAGCACAAGGGTTGCTAAGGAAACAAAGGAAGGATGGATTTATAAAGCTTACACATACACAAAAATATGTACTTTGATATTCTGATTAATAACATTGAGCTAAATTTCCTTCTGACACTGTTTCACCTAATATGTCTATTTCCCTATTATCTGTGTCTTAACCATTTTTCCTCCTTGCTTGGTGCCAATTTATACATGGTAACTCCTGGAAACTGGGAGTCATTTAATATTGTCCTAAACAAGAAGGCAAGTTTTCCTTTAAACTCTTCAAAACTTTACCATAAATATTTACTATTCTTATGCCCCATCCTTTTACAGCTTATCCTAGATAAGGATAACAGTTGGGTAACATGTTTTTTTGTTTTCAAACTTTATCATTGAATACACTGCATATATTAGAAATATGTTGAAATCTCATAGGGAACTTATAAAATTCTTCACATTGATTTCAAGAGCTCTATATATGAAAGTTAAGAAAACAAAAATGAATGAACTTCCATTGCCATCCTTTCCATGTGTCAGTAACTTGGATAAACAACAGAACATTTTATCTGAATTAAGCTCACAGTTATCTTCGAAAATATTCACATCCTCAATTTACCAATGACATTCAAATGTTTTTCCCAAAGTCAGGGGATGTTCCATCTTGCTCTAACATAGCTACACATTTTTTTCCACACCAATTGGTTGAGCCTTTGAGAAAATAGTTGTGGCAGGTGAGCATTTAGCATCTTTCAATAGATAGCTACTTTGCCTATATGTTTTCCCAGAAAATAAAGTTAGAAGGAACTTTACCAGAACCTAAAATATCTTATTTTAGCCAAATAACAAGCATTTATTGAGCACCTGCCATATGGAAGATATTATGTTAAGTGCTAAGGGACTATAAAGAGCAAAAGGATACTGCTCCTCTCGTTGATGATAAATTAATTTATTTAACAAACATTGTGAAACAACTTTCATGTGCCTAGCAGTGGGAGAGAAGGTGAGACTACATCTACAGGGGAAGGTAGATGTGTAAACAATTTCTGCTAAACTCACTAACAATAATGACAATCACAGGACAAAGGAGTCAATCCTTTCTAGGTGAGAGGAATGGAAGTAGGAGCTTTAAAATATTTCACTAGGGGAATTCTCACTGGAGCTGAATCTTGAAGGTGAATCTCTCAGAGACCTTATTTTACATTATCAAGTATCAAATGAAGTAGATTCATTCCAAATAAGAATTTAAATGGGATTATACACGTGCAGTTTAGGTATTTTCTGTGATCACTATCCTAAAATATCTAGATTAGTATAGAACAAATTTTCATCTTGTCAATTGGGGAGGTCCAATAGCTTCTGTAGGATTTCTGCAAATTCCCAGGGTACTTACTATCATCTCTTGGTCAGCTTTGAATCTAAGCTCATGTAGTTCATTTGGGACTCTATCTTGTGGTTGCAGCTCCTTCAAGATGTAGAATGCAGCCTTTTTCCTATTTCTATTGTGTGAATTATTCCCATGAGGAATTTGTGAATATATAATGTACATTGGAGATGGAGGATAGGTTAGGGGAAATTACACAGGGAAATAGATATATAAATGATGACGATGATGGTAATTAATAGGTGAAGATGATAATAGAAGTGTCTTAGACTGTTTTGTGTTGGTATAGCAGAATGCCTGATATGGGTAATTTATAAGGAAAAGAAGTTTATTTAGCTCATGATTCTGGAGGCTGGGAAGTCCAAGATCAGGCAGCTCATCTATTGAGGGTTTTGTGCTGCTTCAGCTGATGGCTAAAAGTGGAAGAGGGAACAGACACATGCAAAAAAGGCACACAGGAGAGGCTGAGCTTGCTTTCTAACAACCTTCTTTCATAGCAACTAGTCCATTTCTGCAAGAGTGAGAATTCACTCTCATAAGAGGGATTTGCCCTATTACACAAACACCTCCCACTAGGTCTCACCTCCCAACACTGCAATACTGGGTATCAAATTTCAACTTGAATTTGAGAGTAAACACTTAACCATACATAGCATTCTGCTGCTGACCCCATGAAACTCATGTTCTTCTCATGTACAAAATATAATCACCCCCTCCCTATGGTCCCAAAAGTCTTAACTTGTTCCAGCATCAACTCAAAAGCCTAAAGTCCAAAGTGTCATTCGAAACTCAAGGTAAGCTCCTTCCAACTGTGAGCCTGCAAAATCAAAAAACCAAGTTATCTACTTCTGAGATACAATGGTGGGATAGACACTAGGTGTCTGTCCCACATGCCCCTCCCAAAAGGGAGAAATATATCAAGTTCAAAACCCAGCAAAGCAGACATTAAGTCTCAAAGCTCAAAAATAATCTTTGGTTCCATATGTCACCTCCTAGAAACATTGTGGTGTGGGTTGAGGCCCTAAGGCAGGTGCCTTAGGCAGGTCCTGCCCTAAGATTTTTCTGCAGTCCATGTGGCTGCTCATACTGGTTGGAGTTCAGCACATATAGCTTTCCCAGGTGGGCACTGCATGCTGCTGGTGGCTTAAGGCTTAAACATTCTTGCATTTGGGGGACAGTGGCTCTGCTCCCACAGCACCACTAGGCATTCTAGTGGAGACTCTCTGGCAGCTCCCTTCCTGAGGCAGGTTTCTGCCTGGGCTCTCAAGCAGTTTTATACATCCTTTGAGATCCAGGTGGAGGACTGCCATGCCTCCACTGCTCTTGCATTATGCAGGCCTGCAGAATCAGCACCACATGCACATGAAGACTGAGAAGGCCTACTACGTGTGTCCTCTGAATCAATGGCCCAGACCACCCGTGGGGCTACTTGAACCACTGCTGGAGTGACCAGAGCACTAAAATGCAGGCAACAGTGTCCTGAGGAAACCCTGGACAGAGAGCCTACGGAGATCACTCCAGGCCTGTCCCCATAATCATTCTGCCCTCCTAAGCCTCTGGGCCTTTTTCCCATTGTCATGATGTACAGTCTTGGCTCCCTTTTATTCTTGCTAATCTCTTTAGCAAGGGGTCCTTGGGTGACACTCTTAGCACTGTCTCCTAAACACGCCTTTTCACTCTACATAGTCAGGTTGCGAATTTTTCAAAATTTTCTTCCCTGCTTCCCTTTTAATTATAAATTCTGTCTTTAAATTATTCCTTTGCTCTCAAATCTCAGCATAAGTGGCCAAAAGTAACTATGCAACTTCTTCTATATTTTGCTTAGAAATTTCTTCTGCCAAAAATCCTAGTTCATTACTCTTAAGTTTCGCCTTCCATAAAGCCCTAGGACACGGACACAATGCAGCCAAGTTATTTGCAACTGTATAAGAAGTGTGCCTTTTACTCCAGGTCCCAATAAGACACTCCTTATTTCCATCTGAGACCTCATCAGAATGGCCTTCACTGGCCAAATTTCTATCAGCATTTTAGTCATGATTGCTTCACCAATCTCTAAGAAGTTCCATTCTTTCCCTAGTCTTCTCATTTTCTGTGCCCTCACCATAATCATCCTTCATGTTATGTTTATATTATTACGTGCTTTTTCTGGCCTGCTCCTCCAAATTCTTTCAGCCACTACCCAATGCCCAGTTCCAAAGCCACTTTCTCATTTCCAGATATCTGAATAGCAATTCCCTACTCCTTAATAGACATTTTCTCCTAGTCTGTGTAGTGTTGCTATAACAGAATACTGAAGACTGGGTTATCTATAAAGAGAAGAAGTTTATGTGGCTCACAATTCTGGAAGCGGGGAAGTCCAAGATTGGGCAGCACATCTGGTGAGGGTCTCATGCTGCTTCAGCTCCTGAAGAGCAGAAGGAGAAGCAGGCATATGCAGGCACATATGAAAGGCTGGGCATGCTTATACCAACCCACTCTCATGGGAACTAATCCATTTTCACAAGAGGAAGAACTCATTCACAACCCCTCCACAGGAGGGCATTAATCTATCCATGAGGGGTCAATCCCCATGATGCAACACCTCTCAGTAGGCCCAACTTCCCAACACTGGGAATCAAATTTCAACATGCATGTTGGTAGGGACACACTCACACCATAGCAGATAGATAGATAGACAGACAGACAGATGGATGTCAACAGTTTCACAAAAATGCAAAAACTCTTTAAATTGAATACTAGATACTTTGTAATTAAAACTTTTCTGGGCCATTTCCAAAACACATCCTGTCGCCCTGTCGCTTCCTGCCAAACTGCTCACATTTTCTTCCCACTACTTTCCTCCTCACCCACAGGAACTCCAAATTCTTCTTTGCCTTTTTTCAGGAAAATGTGGCAACCACTCCAAACAGCACCATTTATCTTTACAAATTCATCCTTATCAAAGACTCTCAGGAGAACAAAGGAGCCTTTGTTTTACCGCTAACTACCAGCTTTATAAGGTAGCTATGGTTTTTAAATAGCAATATTTCTTTTCTTCAATCACATATGAAGTGGTCACCACAGTGTGTAATGTACACTAATCTCTCAGTAAGTGGTAAGCAATAAATTGATAATAATTTAGCAATATAATGAAATTAAGTAAGAATTATGACGATGATAGTGAACATATACATAATCCAATAGATATAATAAAATTTATGTTATACATTATGTCATAGGCTTATAATTTTAATATTATTCACCAGAAGAACTAATTTATGTGACTTAAATAGTATTTTTAATGATTTAACATGATATTGAACATAGCACTTTAATTACGCAGTAAAACATCTTTGCTCCAAGAGTGATACATAAACTGAGAATGATTACTTGCTAGACATAGTACAATAATAACCTTTCAAAATTATCGACAGGATAAATATTTTCATCTTGATAAATTGATGCCATTACTAAAATAATTATCCATCTATCAATGTATATGCTATAGAGGTGAACTGAAAAGTTATATGGAGTTTATCATATTTAAAAAAAACAAAGTAAACATTAGAAAGACATAGTATTTTTCCTTGCTCCTATCTTTTGTTTAAACTCTTGTTAAAGTCTTTATTTTTACCCTGCCTTATGTCTTAACTTCTATATTACACAAACTTAATTCATGATTTGGGATCCCAGTTCCAGGTCAACTCTAATTTTCATATATTCTTTATCATTCCACATACACTGTTCATTCCATTTCCTTAACAATTATACCCTTGTTTTTGATGAAATTTGGTATTGAATCATACACTGTCCTGTAATTATTCAAAAATTGTCCCATATACTTTAATAGTGTGGTCGTAGACAGTATGTAAACTCTAAGAGAGTATTTTAGTTCTTTGGTATCTACCTCTATAATAATTGTGTTGTCTACCCTTTCAATTAATAGCTAAACAGTACTAAGTACACAATTTTGTGTATATTTGATACAGAAAATTAAAAAATGTTATAACACAGCTTTTGAAATACCAATTTAAAGAATAGAAGAGAGTTTTTTTTTCTCAATAGCTCCCACAATATTTTGAGACTGCATATGCTGTAGAAGAGGAGTGGCATATGATAAATTTTAAATGCCTGTTTCTTGATTTTGAATTTATACTTAGAGCTCTGTCGTATCAGCCTTTCTATGACGTTCACCCTCTATAACCTCAGAGGTCCAGTTTTCTGAACACCTGAGGAAGTTTTTCTCAGGACACAGCACTCCAGATGAAATCTTAGCATATTAGAGTTACTTTTCCAATTTCAAACCATGAAAGCAAAATAAGTAAACACACCAACAAGCAAACACATTGAATAATTCTTTCCACATCACGTCATTTTGTCCATTTGGGGAAACACTTATTTTGCACAGAGTTTGAGTTAAATAAGTGGTTAATGGAGACAAAAATAACTTATATGTTTTAGCTTGTAGCTTAAATTTAAGAAAATCCTTAGTCAATAATCTTGTTTAGGTAATAGATTAGTCAATAATCTATTAGGTACTCCATACTATAAATATACTGTGACAAATACTTGACTATCCACATTGATGGAAAGAATAAAAGGCAGACAATTAAAATCAGTTTTATTTGGTTTGGAATACATTTGATTCATGCATGTCAGGGCTTGTCAACCTCAGCACTATTCACATTTTGAACTGGATAATTCTTTATCATGAGGAGCTGTCTTTTACATGGTAGGATGTTTAGCAGCAACACTGGCTTCTATATATTCAATGCCAGGAGCATGCCCCCTAGATGTGACAACCAAAAATGTCTTCAAACATTGCCCAATATTCCCTGGAAGAGTGGGGAACAAGTCACCTCTTGCTGAGAATCACTGATATGTAGAAATATAAGCTTGTTTTGTTTTTTAACTGAAAGATTCATTTTTGTCTTCAAAGGATAAAGTCATTCTGAAGACCTGACACAAGTTGACAGATTTCTGTATTAATGTAATCCAATAAGCCTGAACTACTTAGATGGTGACAAATTAAACAAACCAAAAAAATAAATAAATTCACAGACCTTGTGAAAAATTATAAATATTTAGTAAAGATGTTTAAAGGCCACTAATTGAAGTTCACTTAAATGTTTTTAGGATTAATAATGATGGGATATGATAGATTTTGAGATGTATGCCTCTTGCTCAGTGGGGTTCTGTTTAGAAATTTTGAGGAATTATGCAACTCTCTTAACATAGAGAATGTTATTAATATCTTTTCCCGGCTTCAAGATCCTAAGATAACTGCATAATGCAAGTCTAACTCCAAAGTAGTTACAGATCCTAGCAATAAAGAGGACTAAAGTGATTAGTCCAAGCAAGCTCAATAAAGTAACTTTATTTAACATTTGTTAAGAGAAGTCCTGTTCCGCATCAAGTCATTTACTTCCATCAACCTCTCAGTTGCAATTCCATCTGAAAGTGTTCAACACACAGTTTTTCACACCTTAGAAAGGGTGACCTACTACTCTTCTTTAAAAATACAGGCCCAATTGTTCATTTAATATATTTTCAAAGCTTTCATATCTTTCTACTTGAGCAACAGAAGGTTTGGGCTCTCATTGTAATTCTTTAAGTGAAGAGCAAGAAGATTTTAGACTTCACTCTTGAAGTATTGATTATTATGGAAGTCTTTTAATCTAATTGAAAAAAAGTCAGTTGAAAATAGCAGGACTCTTCAGAGCTTTGATTAACTTTACATCTGCTTTTGATTCTATGGATATGCTTTTTAAGCTCTGTAAGTTTAAGATAAATCTCCAATTATTAATATGCTCGAAAAATCTACATCCTTGCTATCATTGCCAGAATCAAGCAAGACAGCAATTTAAATGTATAAGAAAAAAATGAGTCTTGGACTTTCTTTTTACTTTCATCTAGATTTTTTTATATTCTTTTTAAAGGGATTGGACCATTGCCCACTTGCAAGAGTGAAGAGGAAAATAATTACCCTTCTTTCTAATAAGGTCATGGTTTTATTATTATGGATCATGACAGAACTTAGAATTATGGACTTGAGAGTTATCTATCAAGAAGTGGCAAGTAACATTAATTGCGATGACAGAGGTATTTCTTATTTTACCAGGGCCAAATAATTCTCTAAAATTTAAGTGGCTAATATTAAGTAATTCCATGGAACAGAGTACTTGGTTCTGTTCTTGTCAATATTTTGAATTTTACCAACAACATACTGATAAACACATCAAGAGGCCACTGTGTTTATATTTACATGATCTATGATACTATTTAGGGGGTTTTTATTAGTGACTATGATGGAAAATTGGCATCATTTTCTCTGATATTTCTTAATAATAGAACAAGTCTTACTATTTGCTTATTTTGTTTCCAAAACACTGCTGTTACCTTTAATCATTATTATAGAATACTATTAGTATTGGCAATTATAGCAATTAATATTTACTGAGCAATTACTATCTGCCAGGCACTTTTCCATGTATCATTTCATTTACTTTCAAGGCAATCTTTTGAGATGAGAATTAGCGCCTTCACAAATGAGAAAACCAAAACAACAGAGGACTTAAGTACATAATTTGCCCAAGATCACACAGCTGAGAAGTGGCAGAACTATGATGCAAACTCAGAAAGTTGACTATCAAACCACAATTTACCCCTCACTGCATCATGCTGCCTGAGTTCCAGGTTTCCAGCAACAAATATAAGACTGAATCATCCAACATCCAACTTTTATCAAAAACTAAGCTTAGGGAAAAATAAGGGAATAAATATAAATGCTACTTATCCACTGTCTAAACTGTGTCTTTGAGTCAAATCAGAACACCAGAAGAACTCATTTTATTCTTCTTTTTAGGAGGAGACTGTCTCAGGAACACAAGATTAGATTCACCATAATTCTTGTTCATCTCCCAGTCTCATCATTAGGCTAGACATGGCTCACATTTTTTGAGTTAGTAGGTTGAATACTATTTAATGTGGTGAGCTCCTGAAAACTAACCATCCAATAGGACCTTGGTAAAATGTACATATAATTTTAAAAAAGGTAAACTGAACTGTAACAAAACATTAACTTTTATCAATGCTTTCTCCATTCTCCATTTTTATTTGTTAAAGACACTTGAATGGAGGTATAAATTACTTAGAGTGAAAAGTACATATTTTAATTATAAATTTTGATAAGTCGAGTTTGATAAATTTGGAAATATGCATAGAATGGTGAGATTCACATGTTCAAAGCACAGAATATTTGCCCAACAAAATGTTTCCCTGAGCTCTTTCCTCGTAAATTCCACTCCCCACCAAAGAAGCCACGGAACTGATTTCTATCACAACTTAACTTTGATTATATCTAAAACTTTATAAAATATTTGCTCTTTGTGTATGTGTACTTATTTTGCTCAGCTTAATGATTTTGAGATTTGCTTATATTCTCTATATAATAGGCCATTTCTTCATATTGCAGAGTAGTATGCTATTATGTAAATATACTGCAGTTTATTCATTTTCATGTAAATGGACACCTGAGTTGTTTCCAATTTTTAGCTATTATTTATAGAGCAGTAATAAATATTCTTGTATGAGGCTTTTTGTGGACAAAAACTTTATCTTAAATAACTATATAGCTTCATAATTGTTAGTGTTTAACTTGTTAAGAAAAGGCCAAAAGTCTTGTTGCTCCACATAACGCTCCAATATTTGGCGTTGCCAATCTTTTTAATTGCAGGCAACCTGTTAGATGTTTATTGGGATCTAATTGTGTTTTAATTTGCACTTCCCTGATCATTAATAATGTCAATTACTTTTTAGGAGCTTTCTGGCCATTTTCATATCTATTTTCTGAACTGTCTATTCAAGTGTTTCACCATTCTCTTAATTAAATTTTTGTTTTGAGATAATTGTAGATGCAGATGTAAAAAAAGATATAAAAATCCCATGTATCCTTCACCTAGTTTCTCCCAATTGTGGCATCTTGCAAAACTATAGAATAATATCATGATTGGGATATTGAAATGGATACAGTCAAGATTTCCATCACTACAAAGATCCTTCACATTGCCCATTAAGCCACATCTACTTCTAAACCCTGTCAACCACTAATCTGTTCTCCATTTCTGTAATTTTGTTATTTTAAAGAATGTTATATAAATGTAATTATGCAGTATTTAACCTTCTGGTTTTAGCTTTTTCAGTTAACATAATTCTCTAGAGATTCGTCCAGATGGTCGCATGTATCCATAGTCCATTCTTTTATATTGCTGAGTAGTATTTCATGGGATGAATGCACTACAGTTCATTTAACCATTAACCCATTGAAGGACATTTGGGTTGTTTTCCAGTATTGAGCTACTACAAATTAATCTGTTATAAACCTTCCTGCAAAGGATTTTGTGTGAGTATATACTTTCATCTATCTGGGATAGATGCTGAGGAGTACAATTACTGGGTTAAATGGCACTTTCACATTGAGTTTTTTCTTTTGTTTTTTTTTTTTTGGAAACTGCCAAACAGAGTTCTAGAATACCATTTGCACTCCCATCAGCAATATATAAATGAACCAGTTTCATCATCAACAATATTTAAAGGAACCAGTTTCATTTCATTCTCCGCAGCATTTTCTGTTGTCACTATTCATAATTTAGCCATGTTGATAGGTATGCAGTGATATCTCATTGTGGTTTTGATTGGCATTTCTTTAATGACTAATGATATTGACCATCTTTTCACATATTTATTTGCCATCTGTATACATTTTTATGTGGAATGTCCCTTCATGTCTCTTGCCCGCTTTGTAATTGGATTCTTTGCTTTTTAACTCTTGAGTTTTGAGCATTCTTTGTATATTCCAGATACCAGTCCTTTGTTGGATATATGGTTTGCAAATTATTTTCCCTGTTTCTATAGCTTGTCTTTTCATCACCTTAACTGGGCCTTTTACAGAATAAAATTTTTCAAATTTGATATTGTTAAATTTAACAATTTTTTAAAAATGAATCCTATATTTAGTATCAAATCTATGTATTTTTTGTCTAGTTCAAAATCCTGAAGATTGTCTTCTGGGTTTCTTTTCTGAGAATTTCATACTTTTAAAATTTTACACTTAAGTTTGTGATGTATTTTGAGTTAATTTTCGCATAAGGTGTGAGAATTAGATCAAGGTCCATATCTTTTCTTTTTTTTTTTTTTGTTTCTTACCTGTGGATGCCCAGTCACTTCAGCAGCAATTGTTAAAAAGGCTGTCTTTCCTGGAATTATTTTGCATCTTTGTAAAAAACCAGTTGGAGATATAGGTATTGGTCTTTTTCTGGATTATTTACTCTATATAGTGTCTGTTGCTTCAGCAATACCACATAGTTTTGTTTACTGTAGCTGTATAACTTGGACATAGTCCTTCACTTTATCCCTCTTTTTCAAAATTGTTTTAGCTATTCTAGTTCTTTTGTTATTCCATGTAAATTTTAGAATAATCTTGTCTATATCTATAAAAATATCTTCTTAAAATAATATATATTTCTTTTTATATAATGTTGAAATCTATTTGCTAATATTTTGTTTAGGATTTCACATTTATATTTAGGAGGGATATCTATCTGTAGTTTTATTCCATACTGTCTTTGTCTGGTTTTAGAACCAGAGAAATAATGACCTTATAAAACGAATAGGGATGTGTTTACTCTTCTTTTTTTTTTTTTCTGGCAGAGATTGTGTATAATTGATGTTAATTCTTCATTAAAAATTTTTACTATCAGCCTAGAGCAGTGGCTCATGCCTGTAATCCTAGCACTCTGGGAGGCTGAGGCAGGAGGATCACTTGAGGTCAGGAGTTCGAGACCAGCCTGAGCAAGAGCAAGATCTTGGCTCTACTAAAAATAGAAAGAAATTAGCTGGATAACTAAAAATATATAGAGAAAAAATTAGCTGGGGATGGTGGCACATGCCTATAGTCCCAGCTACTTGGGAGGCTGAAGCAGAGGGATTGCTTGAGCCCAGGAGTTTGAGGTTGCTGTGAGCTAGGCTGATGCCACAGCACTCTAGCCTGGGCAACAGAGCCACACTCTGTCTCAAAAAAAAAGAAAAAAAAATTGTATTATCTTAATGGTGATTTATGAAGAACAAAGTGTGTTCAATTTATTTATTTATTTTTATTTCATTATTTGGGCTGTATGTTCAAGTCTAATAAGCTATTACCACTCCAAGATCAGGAAGAATTTCATTTTTTTTGTCTGTGTGCCTAGAATATTTTTAAATTTCCTTTAGGTTTAGATGTGGGTGTATCTCAGTATAGATGATATAAAATTTTTGTGTATGATGTGAAATAGAGGTTGAGGTACTATATTTTCTATATGTCTCTCTACTTGTTTCAATGTCATTTGCTAAAGTGATTTTCCTCTTCCTGTTGAACTGTTTTAGAGCCCATGACAAAAATAATTTGGCCTTGTAATGTGTGAGTCTAGTTGAATATCCACAACTGTGTTCAGTTGATCTATTCTCTATCTTATTACCAGTATCATACTCTCTTGATTTCCATAGCTTTATAGTAAATACCACAGTCAGATAGAGTAAATCCTCCAACTATGCTAAGTCATTTGCATTTCCGTATATTTGAACACAGCAAATAAACTTTTTAAAAGGCTCAGTATAATTTTGATCAGGATTATGGTAAATATATAGATAAATTTGTGATGAATTTATTTTTTAATAATTTTAACAATATTGAGCCTTATAATCAATGAATATGTCATCTCTTTTATTTTTTCCAATTATTTATTGCTGTTGTTTAGAAATAAAATTGATCTTTGTATATTGTACCTTTGTATCCTGTGACATTGCAATGTTTAGTTTTTTGTTTCAATAGATTGATTATGACTTTTTAAAAAAGGAGAAAAAGAATTTTAATTATGCACATGTGCATGGAATCACACAAAGACATGAGATTCCTCTTAATAACTTTCTGGCACATATTATATCATCTGCAAATAAAAAGAGCATTAATTATTCCTTCCCAAACTGCCTGCCTTTTGTTTCTTTCTCTTGCTTTAATGCATTGCTTAAGACCTCCACTATAATGTTAAGTAGAAGTAATAGAAGTGTACATCTTTATCTTTCTCTCTCTTGGGATATAATACTCAATCTTTCCTCATAAATAAAATGTTTGCTTTTGATTTTTTGCATATTTTCTTTGCACAAAAGAAGATAGTTTTCTTTTGTCCCTAGTTTGCAGAGTTTTTACCATGAACAGGTGCTGAATTTTTAAGTGTTTTCTCAGCATCTATTTAATTATATTATTTTTCTTATTTAATGTATTAATATGTGAGTTACATTGTGATTTCCATATATTTGACCAACTTGCCCTTGTTGGCATAAAAGCCATATAGTCACAACGGTTTAACATCTTTATATATTAATGAATTTGACTCTATAATATTTTAATGGACTTTTGTATCTATGTTCACAATGGATATTTGTCTGTAATTTTCTTTGCATATAATATCCTTTTCTAGATTAGGTATCAGAATTATGGCAACCTCATGAAATGACTTGACAAGTATTTCCACCCCACTCTAATATGATATGGTTTGTGAAATATTGGTAATATTTTATTAAATGTTTGATAAAATTTTCTATGAAGTGCTCTGGATATGAAATTTTATTTGTGAAAATTGCTTTAATTACAAATTCAATTTAATAAATAGATACAGGAATATTTACATTTTCTATTTTTTCTGGTTAGACCACAAATTGTGTTTGATAGTCCATCATTTATTTCATTAAAGGTTAATTTACATAATGTAAAATTTATAATTTTAAGTGTATCATTCCAGTTTTGACAAACATATATAGTATATAAGCACCACCAAAATCATGATATGGAATAGGGGATATCACACTATGACTGTGGGCCAAATATGGCCCATGGGCTGTTTTTGTATGATTCTTCAGCTAAGAATTTCTTTTTTACATTAATAAAGGGCTGTAAACATAAAAACAAACAACAAAAACATAGGAGAATATGTTACACAGATTTACATGGCCTAAAATATTTACTATCTGGTCCTTTAAAGAAAAAAAAAAAAGCTGATCTCTAATATAAAGCAATTCCATAATTTCAAAAAAATTTTCTGTGCTCTTTTGTCATCAACCATCCCCCCCCTAACTGCAGCTCCAGACAACAACTGAACTATTTTCTATCTCTATTGGCACTGGAAGGAATGCCATACACATCTAATGTGACAATATGTAACCTCCTGAGTCTAGCTTTTTAAAATTAGCACAGAGCATTTGAGAGCTACACATGTTGTTGCATGTATCAGTAATTCTAACTCCTAAGGCAGGGACTTCGGTGTTCCCCACTCATATTGAGTGTTCAGTCAAATGTCTTTGTTTTGACTGCTCAAATATCCAGCATTGCCCAGCACTGTGCAACTGCCAGAATCTGTGTTCAGCTCACAGCCCCTAAGAATGTGTTCTTTGCCAGGCCTTCAAAAAAGACTCTTGCCCTGTGCATAGGCTGCATGGTATTTAGCCAAAGGCTCATGAAGATACCATACAAATCTCTGGTGTTCCTCTCTGCATTGAACCCTCCTTTCTGTTAGCACACTTTGAAAATTCCAGCTGACTCAACAGGTTCATACCCTTATATATATATATATATATATATATATATATATATATATATATATTTTTTTTTTTTTTCCTAGACATAAACGCTGGGTCTCACTTTCCTGTGCTACATTTAAGAAAGTTCATGAAGCTGCAATGAGTGCTGAGTTTGCCATATTGTTTACCTTCTCTGAAGAATTAACACCCCTGTGGTCCAACATCCATAAATAGTTTCCTTATGTGTTTTGTTCAGTTTCCTTGTTCTTTACAGCAAGAGAAAGTCCAATATCCATTCTTCTTTCATGGCTGGACTCAGAAATAATTTATTTCTTTTGAATCATTTAAAGAATTTATAAAGTATCTGTAAGCATTTAAATGATACTGAAACCACACAATATCAATATCAGCCTAGCATCTTACTTTTCTGTGAAACTACAAGTATACGAGTTGTCTTTTTATAACTTTTTAAATAAAGTTTACTGCACATTAATTAAAAAGTTTGTTTACAGAAGACAACTTGATGTAAAAAAAATAAAAACTTTCATTGTATGTGTTAAATTTCCCTGAATGTGCTGCCTTTTTAATTTTATTATTTGTGGTTATCCTGCAGTTATATACAGTTAATATAACTAAAAATATTGAGGCACAGCATAATATTTGTTGCATATAATCCGGAAAAATCACTTCTTTGGATAGTGCATTCCTCTGTTGAAATAACAAGGCAATACACATGGAATTGTCAGCTAACACTATGAATTTTTAGCTTTGAGAATGCTTTGATGCTCAAGATATGAATTACAAAATTATTACGTATGTATTGTAGTTTAAGAGTGAAGATTCATTTATTCTATACCTTTCCTGTTGAACCCATGGGTCTTGTGAGGAGTAAGAAAAATAACTGTCTCTTGGGCATGTAAAGTATTTTCCAGGACAGCAGAAAGATAGAATGGAGAAGTTTGGGGATTTATTAGTCAGACTAAGATGGGTTTAAAGTCATTTACTGAGTATCTTTCATTAGACAAACTGTTTTACCTTCCTACTCCTTATCTTCTTTGTCAGCATAATGGAGGCAAAATTTCCTACCTAAATAGGTTGTTTGGAAATTTAGATGATATGATATATAAGAAGAAACTACCTCAATGAAACATATTTGTTAGGTGTTTGCCATTCCCTCCTTATCCCATCACTGCCACTACTAAACAAATAATTCTCTCATATATGCAAATATATATATATTTATGTATACATGCTTTGGTTTTTTGTTTTGTAGAAGAGAAACTGGTGGTTTTAAATCACAGCTCTACCCTGTGAAACTGAAAATTTTGCAGCTCTGCGCCTCAATTTTCTAAGCTGAACAAGAAATGTATTAAATATGTTCACCTTGTAGGGAATTTTGTGAGGATTCCTTAGCCTTCTGTAGAAAAATGAAGCTTTGGTGACTAGGAGAAAGGAAAAATAAAATTCTATGAGACAGTTTATCTGTCAAGGTCTTGGGGAGAAAAGGGAAAATTTTGAAACTAGCTGTCATTTGCATTTTTCTCAGTCCTAAATGCAAGTTCCTCTCACAACTATAAGGCCAATATATTTTTATTTTAAAAACAAAGCAAGGGAAAAACTCAAATTATATAGAACATGTGCCCACAGCCAGGACATATAATTTTGGAAGCTACGACATGCTTTGACTCACTGTTGCAGGATGTCCTGATGCAGGAATATTTAATCCAAAGAGAAATGCCTTTCACAAGAATGCCTGTTCTAAGCAGGGAGTCCAGTTGGACATTGATATGAATATTGTTGTTGGAAGATCTTCCAGCCTAATAGGTAGAGGTGATGTGTAAATCTGTGCCTTTGAGCAGAAATGCCCTTTGGAGTCATAGCACCCAAATACTTGAAATACGGGGATGGCAAGCACGAATATCTTCTCTCCTTCCCTGCCTGAATCCCCTGCTTCACTCAGAAGGAGCTGTTTTTTTTTTTTTTTTTTTTCTTTTTTCTTTTTTTGAGACAGACTGTCACTTTGTTGCCCAGGCTAGAGTGAGTGCCATGGCGTCAGCCTAGCTCACAGCAACCTCAAACTCCTGGGCTCAAGCGATCCTTCTGTCTCAGCCTCCCAAGTAGCTGGGACTACAGGCATGCGCCACCATGCCCGGCTAATTTTTTCTATATATATTAGTTGGCCAATTAGTTTCTTTCTATTTATAGTAGAGACAGGGTCTCGCTCTTGCTCAGGCTGGTTTCGAACTCCTGACCTCGAGCAATCCGCCCGCCTCGGCCTCCCAGAGAGCTAGGATTACAGGCGTGAGCCACCGCGCCCGGCCAGAAGGAGCTGTTTTTAAATGAGCATGGGCAATGGTGAGGTTAAGCCATTGCTTAAAATATTTTGATATTCAGTCTGCATGATTGAAATAAATCTGTTCACTGCAGCAAATATATTAATATAGCATTATTACAAAAATCCCAAGGAAAAACAAATGAATATGCATGACAGAAAGAGAGAGAGAGAGAGAGAGAGAGAGAGAGAGAGAGAGAGAGAGAGAGAGAGAGAGAGAGAGAGAGAGAGAGAAATAACAGAGAAAAACGGTGGAAAAAAATTAAGTCATTGTTCAGGAAGCAAAAGCAAAATGAAAAAAATAACACACTTTTGTTTAAACTGACCTCAGAGGTTAATATTCACTCTGAGTTGCCATTTTGCTATCTTTAGGGTCCCAGTGCAAAATCATGCTAAAGGACTAACCAAGAGGTAAGAGAAGGTGGATTTGAAGTCCAAGGTCCTGAGATCAAGTCCTGATTTGAGATCTTAGGTGTTCCTAGCCAAATTACTTAAACCTTCCTGATCTCCAATTTCAATATCCTGAAAATGGGCATATAATAATTGTTTCTCACATAAATATTATGAAAAGTCCATAAAATGAAATATGATGATGGTTATACAATGCTAACGTAAACTAAAATACAAATGTTAGTAACTCTTATTTATTTACTTATTTTTATGAGGCGGGGTCTCTGTTCCCCAAGCTGGATTACAGGAGCATGTTCATAGCTCACTGTAGCCTCAACCTCGTAGGCACAAGCCATCCTCCTGCCTCAGCCTCCCAAGTAGAGGGGACTACAAGCACCTGCTACCATGCTTGGCTATTTTTTTTAATTTTTGTAGAAATGAGGTCTTGCCTTGTTACCTAGGCTGGTCTCAAACTCCTGGGCTCAAGGGATTCTCGTGCCTCAGCCTCCCAAAGGTGCTGGGCTTTCAGGCATAAGCCAGTAATGCATATTTAGTAACTCTTATTTACATGTGTGCAATATTAAAGTTTGCAGTCTTTGCCCTATTGACTCAGCATACCCTGAATTCCACAAAAAAGCAAATTTAAATTTTCATATTCATAGTTTTCAAATAAATTTTTGTGATTTTTACTATTCAAGTTTTCACAATGAGTTCACTTTACATAATGTATTGAGCAAAGTTCCAACATTCACCTACATTTCAGCATATTCTTCTATCCTTTGCTTTCTAACTCCTAAAGTTGGACATATTTTACAGGATTACTTCAATTTCTCATGAGAATACTATGAAAGAGCTACATAAATAAGGGGTTTTAAAAATTCCGATTCGAAGCCAAATGGATAAAGGTTTAAGGGTGTCAGTTTCATGAATTTTCTTACAGATTTCAAGGTACAAATTCATACCAACGTTTGATCAATGGAACATTTTTTTTTTCTTTTTCTCACTCACACCCTCTCTTCCTCCTCCTCCAATACATTAAAGACCTGAATTTTAAGTCTTTTTTTCTGTTGACTTTCTGGCAGAAATAATCATGGAGATCAGCAAGTTATTAAGTGAAGTTTCAAAAAAGATCTTTCTCTCTTCATATAACATATTAAAGAAAAGAATCTGAGATCCCCAAATTCACACAGCAGAAGGCAGCATTGTCTTTACAAACTACAGCAGTGTGTAGATGTAGTTGGTAAACTTGTTTGGTTACTATTTTACAAAATAGAAAACCACACCTAGACTACACCTGTATGGTTAACTCCAAAACCTCACCAGTTTTTTTTTTAGGGTGTTCAAGCAAAATCAACTTCCTATGCCCATATTGTTTCTACATCATACAGCTAATCTTTGATGACACACAGTGACATTTTACCAATCTCAATAACACCTGTTAAGTGCCTCCTGTTGATAGTAATACCGTGCTTTAATGAACAAATAAGTGGCTTATCTACTCTTCTTGGCAAGAAACCCCAGCTATTGAGGCGAAGCACCAGCTCTCCCTATGTTCCTTGGGTTAATTGACTCTTTGGATGAAGTTAAATCACACTTATCCCCAGTGGGATGTGTGTTTGCCAGTAATCAATAGCTCAACAAGATCCACATGGCAGGTAATTAAGTGGAAATTAATTAATACCCATCAAAGGTTTTATTAACTGTTTGCCATGCCTTCACTTAAATGTCCCACTGTACTGAAAGAAAGGGAGGAAGAACCGAAAGGAGAAAGCAGGTGGAAACTAGCTGTGTTTTGTATGAAGCCAAATAATTACAATTTTTTCCCCTTGGTCAATCCTATTTTGAGGATGAGACCTGCTCTCCAAGTTATCATTTTATTGGTTTATTCTCTTGATTTCATTTTGCAAGTACTCAACCAAAAAGAGAATCTCAAAGAAATGTGCTATTATAAAAAACTATTTTATTCTGATATGAGAAAAGGGGAAAAAATAAGATGCCATGGTATCAGGGCCTTGTGCATTGAACAAACTGAAGCTAAGTTTTGGAAAAGCGATTCCACTTAAAAGAGAAAGTTATTATCTTGGTGAATGGAATGATCTAGATGTATTTAATTCTTTTTTTATTACTATCTTAGATTCTTCAGTGTATAATCATTAGTTGAAAATGTTTTAATTTTTATTAAAAATTAATTCTGCTTCTAAAACCTCAATTACATTAAAGAAGGATCTCACACTGTAAACTATCCTCTCTTTTTATATCTGCCTTGAGTGCCGACACCATTTGGAAGACACATTCAGAGGACAAGGGCCTTGCTCTAATGATTTTTCTTCTTCTTTATCTTTTTATCTGGGGAATGAATTGAATCAGCCCTAAAAGAGCCCTAACTGCAGATAGAACTGTTGACTACAGTGGGGAAATGTCATGAGAATGATGCATAGGAGGACACAAAACAAATTAGACCATGGGGGTGGCAATACTTCATTTACTTGGAAATTGCTCTCCTATTGACCTGGTAAGATTTAGGGTTTTAAGGCCTGGATTATTAGATTTTCAACCTCATTCCGTTTTTGGTTAAAAAAATCCACAGTGACATATGTTAATGATAGGGACATGGAGAAGTAATTGCTCCTAAGTTAGATCTTTATTACCAAACCTCTATAATATCATAGTAGCATTCCCTTCTTAAAATCATTGACCCCAACTCAGACAATTTTCCTTGAAAATAATAAAGGCACACAAGTGCTATAGAATATATAGTGTAACACGTATATTTTACTCTATTAAAACAATTTTATGCTTATAGAATTTTTGTAGTGTCAAACTAAAAACTCCTTAAATATGACATATTGTATTCTTGAAAGTAAGTGTTTTAATTGAGTCTGAGGACATAATTGAAAATTAAGAATGCCTGCATAAAGTTGCTCTGGAAATGGAGCTAAACTTACAAAGGCTCTGAGTATTATATTGTCCACTTGTTTTATATGTTAGTTTTATGCTCAGATAAATACATGTTATTTAATGTAATTCAATATTATTTTATATTACTCTTAGTCAAATGCTCTTATGCACATTCATAAATTGATTGTGTCTATGTATAATTATATATAAATGAGTTATATGATCATGCTACATGTTTGTTTATAACAGTGATTTTCTCTTTTTTGCTTGAACCTCCATAGTACTTACCTATTATCTTATTGTATATAAGATAAATATATATATTTAATATATGTATTTTTATTTTTTGTAAATATATAAATATATATTTTATATATATTTTATATATGTGTTAAATTCTATGGTTTGCATGTACCATAATGTTTTTCCTTATTGATGGGCATTCACTTTGCTTTCAATTTTTGCTACCATAAACAATATATAAATTTATATGGTTTTTATGTCTAAAAGAGGAAAACAATCACTTAAAAAAATTGTAACACTTCACATTTTCAATATTTCAGAGGACCCCTTTGTTATTATCACCACAACAAAAAGTGCTAATTTTACCAGTCTGATGAGTATCTACATTAACATTTACTATTTCACTGTCTTTTTAAAGAGAATTTTATTATTCCAGGGGATTCTTGCCCAGGAAGATAAAAGTTGCAAATTACTTTTTATTCTGGAAACTTCCTGAAAGATTCAACTCTTCAATAGAAAGCATCAAATGCCAGTTTACACCCTAAGACTCTTTGAACATCTTGCATCAAAACACCTTGCTCTATCCAATAATCCTAAACCTTTATTTCATGATTTTTCTCCCAATCCTAATCAAGTTCCTGCATTGACAGACCTACCTTAAACCAGACTTCAAAAACTCATAGATATTCTGACTGGGGCTTCTCTCTAAGATACTAGTAGGCTCTATTGAGATAGTGTGTTTCCATCCTGCAATAAGAAATAATCTCAGCTCTATCCTATCTATAGGTTGTTTTGGTGTGCTTTGGGAAGCCAGAATTCACATGAGGAACTTACAAACCTTCCAACTGCAGAAGGTTAAGGTAAACCACTTTGCAGATGAAGGGGCAAGATTAATTCTGTTTAAGGGCCAGAATTTAAGTGACTTGCCCTGCATCAGTTAAATAATGCATGATGTAAGTGAGCAAAGGGAAAGGTCTTAAAATTTTACATTTTTCCACTAATACATTTCCAAGAACTTTGCCGATACACAGGGATAAGCATTGCATTCCAAGTACAGTAGGTTGCCTTTTCTCCAGGTATGTTTTCTTTTATTAATTCTGATATTATAAGTCAGAGAGATGCATTGTTTTAAGTTTGACACATACCCCAGAGCTCCTCAGGTGCAGTCCGTACTCTGTCAGCAGGGGAAATAAATTTAGGGAACCTACTTAGCATTGGAATATAAAAAGGCATATCACAGGAAAAGTGGAATCTCTTCCAAGAATCTAAGTACCCGGCTATGGCTCACTCAACTAAGGAATGACAGAACTAGAAGTAGAAGCCAGATCTAACTGCTCCTCCAAAGTTTGTTATTGTCCCCTCAACTCTGTACACTCTAGGGAAGAAGCCTGATTCTTCTGTTAGAACAATAAACCTCTGTGAAATAGATATTTTAAAAGAAAAAAAATGTTAGTACTATTGCTGACTCTAAAAATTCCCTGCATTAATTCCAGAACCAGGATTTCTGTAAAAAAGTAGGAGATAAAATAGAGGAGTCTGAGGCCTGGAGCAGTTCACTCAGAGGCAAGTTATTCACTCTTTTATCTTCATTTTCATAGAGGAAGACTATGAACTGGTTGGTTGTTGACTGGCCAAGTCTCTGAAGTTGTGCTGCATCTGCATTCAAATTTGTTTTTTGCAGCATGAAACTCAAGCAATTTGACAAATGAATAGGGAGCTCAATCACAGAAAACAGGAAGTTCAGCTGAATAGGTAGGGTTTTAAGAACATGTAGGAGTATGATCCCAGACAACAGGATTTTTAAACACGTTTAATAAAATGAGATGCTAACTTAACATGCTAATTTCTATTAATATTACAGAAAGCATATTGGTAGGATATTTGGTCACCAGTAAGAAGGTGACATATTATCGTGAAAAATAATTTAGATTTTGTATCAGCTAATTCATGTGCTATAATCATCGTGATAACATTGTTTCAGCTACCATTTTTCACATAGTACTCTGCCTCCAAAATTTATTATTTTCATAAATCTTCCAGGTGATGCTATTATTTACTCCCCTTTTCAGATAAGAAAACTGAGTGGGAAAGGTAAAGAATCTCCCTAAGCTTACAGAGCTATTAAATGACAAAACTTAGATTCAAACCAAGGCCTTTAACCATTCGACCAAAGCCTAAAAAGAAGCAAATTCTACTATATGAATTTCCACAATTAAGTAATTTTAAGTATTACAAGTAAATACAATGCCCAATATCCCAACATGAGAATTCTGATAGGTAGAAAAGAAAAGATACCTGCTACTCTGGTCTAATTGCAACCAATTACAAGTACAAAGAGCATATTCCACTAAGCTACTGGTGTTACATGCTGCATGGTGTTAAAGAAGGACGTGGTTCCCAACACACCCCAGCATGGGTGCCATTCTATAATTACACTGCTAGCAGCTCTGTAATGAGCACTTTCTTTTCCCCCCTCCAATCAATACAAATGTCTATCAATGTAAAATAGCCACACAGCTTTCTACAGTCTGAAGAGAAAAAGCAATCCCAGGCTGACAGAGTATCTATAATATGTTTAAGCATATTGCTTCTTTTCAAAATGCATTACTAGTATTACTTAGAATGCATTGAAGATGGCCAGCATACAGGAATAATTAGAACAATGGACACCTCAAATGGAACACATAGATGCCTGCTATACTAATCACGAAAGGAGGAATCAGAGACAAATCACACCCAATTAAGACATAAATAGGAGACATTATTAATGCTTAATTCTGACAGTGTCAAGAATCTGTTTGCCTTCTTTTATTGCTGATAACACCATAGCTTTGACCTTACTGCAAAATTAATGGTAGGCATTATATTACGTTATAGTCATCATAACTTATTGAAAATTTACGGGCATGTGTGTGTGTGTGTGTGTGTGTGCGTGTATGTGTATGTATTTCTGATCTTTGTGATGTGTCTCTTTATCCTTACACATCAGTAAGTTCTAACTTTGTTCAGAGCTCTTTTAAAACTGTGAAGTCTCAGAGCAATACTGGGGAAAAAAAACAAAAAACTCTTTTCATAACATTCAAAGATTTTACATTCCCACAAGCTATAATGACTCTTGTGACCTGGGTCATCACTTGGTTTCTTGTATATTAAACTATATGTACTGTATTGTATATATTTAAAGACAATGCTTTTGGAGGTATACGATGAGGGTGTTTTTTCATTGTACCTCTCCATACTAAGAATTGATGGTAATTCTTAAGCATTGTGTCTAGATAACCGTTATCTGAATCTTCCCTGACAGCTGATATGGGACCTTCTGTTCTTGGTCTCACACCATCTCTTCTGGGCCTGAACATATGCTTCCTGCCATAGGACTCTCTTCAGTCTTAGTTCATGTTTGACAACTTCTCGAAAGGATAGTCTTTCAATTTCAAGTCTGTCTTTGTTAATGTTTCTAATGTCTACCTAATGACAGCGTGTATTCTATGTAGTGACTTGTGGTTTTTGTTTGTTGCTTGTTTGTTGGCTGGTTTTTGCTTTGGTATATGAGAGGGGTCATACCAACTTATGATGGAGGCAACCAAGCTCTTCCTGTTTGAAATCTAAAATAAAAAAAAATTAATCTTCTATTATAACTATTCCATGATACTTTCTAAGTAATATTATCAATGTTCTCCAGGAAATAGGAGCTTGGTGTATTGCTTAATATGGTACAGATAATATATTGTTAAAGTGTAAAGGATACATTCAATTCAGTCCAGCAAGTATATGTTAAATATTTGGTACAAGCCATGCCTATTTAAGGTGGCAATAATCCATAACAGCAACACAATTCTTTTTCTTTTAATTTCAGAATATTATGGGGGTGCAAATATTTTGATTACATATAATGCCTTTGCCTCACCCAAGCCAGAGCTGCAAGCTCTTCCCCTATACACTGCACACCGCACCCATTAGTTGTGATTTTACCCAACCCCAGCCCTGCCTCCTACCTCACCAGCCCCTGATGAATGTTACTACCATGTGAGCACCTTAGTGTTGATCAGTTAGTACCAATTTGATGGCAAGTACATGTGGTGCTTGTTTTTCCACTCTTTTGATACTTCACTTCGGAGGATGGGCTCCAGTTTTACCCAGGATAACATAAGAGGTGCTAGTTCACCATTGTTTTTTGTACTTGAGTAGTATTCCATGGTATACATGTACCACATTTTATTAATCCACGCATGTACTGATGGGCATTTGGGTTGTTTTCACATAGCAACACAATCCTTAAACTGATCCACCGAGGACTCATAGCCATGATGACTCATGCTATACAAGAATTCTGAAAAAGGTATTGATGCAACATGAGAGTGCACAAGGATCCTCCCACCCATGTTCTGAGAGAGGAGAGAGGAGAGGTGCACTGCTCTTCTGATAATAATTTTACCTCTTCAAGTGTTACACTTTTCACAGTGAGGACAGAGAATGAACAAAATCTAATCAACCTTTTTCTCTCTACTGGGTTATCTTCACTATTGAGTAACACGATACTTCATAACTCTCTACCAGAAGGTAGTATATAAATATTGTCAGCTAATGCTAAAAAGAGGACAGTTATGAGTGGCCAGTAAAGGGCTGTACTGAGGACTGAGCTTGAGCTTTCTGTGAGGGCAAAGTGAAGTGAAGAGTCCATGCCTTGCATTTTGCCTCAGTACTCATACAGCCTCCTAAACACTCATCACTGATAGAATGAGAAAGATAACTGTAGATGGGAACAAAGAGACTACATCAAGGACCACCTACATCTCTTAGGGCAATAACATACACTGTCAGATGTAATCTTGCCAGTTCCTGTTTTCCTTCACCACTTCTGCAAAAACATTTAGTATCAACACTAAATATTATTATGAAAATAATAGGAATTAAATATCGCTAAAATTTTCCAACTCAATGACAGATCAATTCCTAAATTTATAGATACACGGAAATTGTTATACTTTAACATAACTCTCATTTCAACCATCGACTACGGTATTTTTTTGTGGTCCTGTGGTAGACATTGTTTTCTCAAAATTAGCCAATTTTTAACATGCAGGATGATGCACATGAATACTATTACTTTTTTTTTTTTTTAAGTTTTGCTTCAACCTGACATCTTCCTCCACATCTCTCCAAATCAGGAATGGCAGATCCTTGATATACATGCTGATTCTCTGCCTTCCCCACCTACGCCAGACATTAGTAATCAATTATTGCATACATTCCTATTAAGTCTGAGTCGTCAACACTGGTCCTGTCCAGCACCACAATTAATCAGAGTTGACCTAGAAAATTAAAACATCTCTAGTATCTTCACCCTAGATCACTACAGAAACTATATTTTGAGGTTCATTCATTACATTCTTGTCTGAGTTATGTACTCACTGGCTTGTCACATTTTTGTAAAATAGCTTCCTCTTTAATCACACATTTCTGGCTTTGGTTTTGTGTTTCTGTTACTTTTTAATATTTTATCTTATTCAGACTTTAATCAAACTATGAATCAAATGTCTTTTAGTATTCATAACTGCTCATTGATTTGTCCTCATTTCAGAATATGTCTTTACCTCTACCATTACTATACTAAAAATTAGGCCTTTCAATTTTCATTGTGACTAAGGGTATGAGCCTGGAAGCCAGACAGTATATATTAGACAGCCTTGCTTTGGTTTCCTTATCTGAAAATGTGGATACCTTGAATATCAATCCCTCATAGCTGCTATGAGGATTAAATGAGTAAATGCATTCAAAGCATTTAATGGATGTCCCTTAGTATGTGTCCAATACATGTTAGCTGCTAGTAGTACTTGTAATACTGGCCTTTATTGTTGACTAAGGCTACATGGGTTTACTCTTTTTTACCTTCACATTCTCAATGTGTAAGATAGGATCTCTTATTTAATCAACCTTACTCTTGAAGCTCAAGCTTCACAATTATATAAGTGAGGGCACATTAACAACAGTAATGGCATAAATTACACTGACTCTGTTGCTCACCTGCTTCGTTGGGGCCATATCTCTCTGAAAGTGCTATCAAGTGGCCTGAAGATCCTCCAAAGAGTGTCTTTCCAGGCTTCCCTGCTGCACTGTCATGTCCATCTGCCTTTCAATTTCCCACCAACCAACACAGTCTTCATTGTTGCTCTGCTCAGCCCTGTGGTCAAGTTCTAATGCTGTCCAACAGAACTTGCTGCAGTTATGAAAATTCTTTAAATCTACAGTCTCCAATTTGGAAACCTTTATCTCTAAGGGACTATTGAGCACAAAATATGGCCAGTGTGAATAAGAGCCTGAGTCTTTCATTTTATTTTGTTTTGAGTATTTTAAATGTAAATAGCCATATGTTGCTAAGGGCTACTAAATTGGCTAACAACATAACTTTCAAGCATCACAGCTATGTCATGCCCTTCATGTATAAGAGGGGGATACACATGGTTCGATTGTGTGATCACTTAGTCATCTGGATTCTTAAACAGTCCTGTATGTGATTTGTGCCTCTTGGTGGCCTCTTTGAGAAGATCTTCAGTTTCTCCCTGTAGCTCCTTCTTCTCTTGGTCGCATATACTAGTCAGATTGGAGAAGGACCCAAAGAAGATATTTTAATTATGTTTCTGGGCCCTCCCCTCAATCTCCCCTCCCCAACCTAGTGTTACCTTACCAATCTCTTCCACATTCAGTCTAATAAAACAACCCTTTACAAATGAATGCATGCACATTGGCTCACCCAGGAGGAGCATATCACAATTTGATAGCTATCGTGCACATAAAACAATCCATATAATGCATATATGACAAAAAAATAAATTGGTGTTTTCTATATTCAAAGCTATAAGCATAGAGAAGTAGGGAAACAGAAACTTTCCTATTTTTCTCCCCTCTTGGTTAATCTCATCTCCCTTGTCTACCAACCTCCAGGACATTCTCCCAACATGAAAGGACATATCCCACAAGGTGCATCTTTGTCTTCATGCTTCCATTCATTGCCAGTGTTTTTCTTTTTAAATTATTGATTTATTTTATTTTTTATAAATTTCAGAATATTATGGGGGTACAGATATTTTGGTTACACATATTACCTTCGCATTGCCGAAGCCAGAGCTACAAGCATTCCCATCCCCCAGACAGTGTGCTCCACACCCATAATGTTGAAAATACTTGAAAAATGCAAATTTATTACCCTCTAATAACTTAGCTACACAGTTCTTCAATGTTAACAAACGTATTTGTGTTTTACGTTTATACATTTAGGTGTGGCCATATCCTGCCTCCTAAATCTTTTGCGTCTGACCCACCTTCAAGATTTCAAAACCAGAAACCCTCTTCCCTGAGCAGCTGTTATCTTTCCACTTCCCTCACTTTGTTTTGTGATGTGCTATTTTGGATTATAATTATCTGCATTTAGTACTTACCTTCTTTAATATAAGTTCCTTGACAGAAAAAAAGTTATCATTTGTTTTCTATTTATCTACAATGCCTTATGCATGGGAAGTGGTATTTTAATGTATATGGCATACATAAATCACTGCATTGAACAATGACATAAATACCTATCTTTCTGCATTCCTTGAATGATATCCTGAGGCTTATTTGCATGATCTGTCACTGAAAAAAAAAAAAAAAAACATCCTGCACCTAGTTTTCCTAAAATAAATCTGTACCATTTGATCACAGACCTGAACTTTACCAGTGGCTGTGTTTGTGGAAGTTATTTAATCTCTTGGAACCTCATTTCCCATTTATATAAGGAGAGAATCTTTCCAGCATTGCTGTGAAGTGATGATGAAAGCATCTAGAACAGAGGTACACCTGTTACTCTATTAATCCCTCTTTAGTATATCATGTCCCATTTCTGAAAGCATTTGAATACACTGAATCCACTTTAAGACATGAGAGATTTTTTTCTCCTAGAATATTGGGAAAGAGTGAACATTTTTGATACATGTACAGTTTTTGTGAGAATGTGAAGATCACATGTTTATAAATGCTGGTGTGACTATGAATTAGTTTAAATTTTTGAAAAAGCCATTGGGCAATGAGAGGAAGAAAGAAAAAGAAAAATATCAGGAAGAGGGGAAGGTGGAAAAGGGAAATCAGAGGAAAAGAGGAAAGAAAGACAACAAAAGCAGATTAGGTGAACAGAGGGAAAGGGAAAAGAAAAGAAAAGATGTTGGAGTAGGTAGAGAGTAGAAACAGAGAAAAAGAGGAATGTGCAAAATAGACTTAATGCCATAGACAAGCGTAAAGCCTATGGGAGGGGAAATAAATGAGGCCTGGGTTACTGAGCAGTTGTGTCCCCCGCCATGTGATTCCAGTCTGCTCTTTCCATGCAGCCGCCAGCTGGTCGTGATTTTGAGGAGGGGAGAATGTGCCGCCACTCTTCCACAGAGCCTCTGTCCTGGGCTTTGCTTTCCCTGGCCAAATTGAATATTTTTCATATTCTTTTGATGGTTACATGTGAAATGTAGAATCAACAGACATTAGATATCCAACTTAATGGACATCAAAAATCAAACCAGAAACTGTGTCTATTATGTTCTCTTTTAAAGCTGCCAAAACTTGGAAAACTGGTATATATCAAACACACAGCCATGCAGGGGAGAAGAAAGAGTATGGGAGGCTTGGACCCTACAGTTCCATATAATATAGAAATAGAGTGGTCCATGGGGCATTGGTTCCAGGACCCTGTAAAATACCAAAATTCACGGGTGCTCAAGACCTTGATATAAAATGATGTATCGTTTGCATAAAACCCATGGACATCCTCCGATATTCTATAAATCATCTCTAAATTACTTATAATGCTTAACACAATTTAAATTATATGTAAATAGTTTTTATACTGTATTGTTTTAATAACAATAAGGAAAAAATCTATACATGTTCAATACAGACACAACCATCTTTTTTTCCCCCAAAACATTTTTTTTATTTGCAGTTGGTTGAATCCACAGATGTAGAACTTACAGATATGAAGGGATGACTGTATATGTTTAAAACCTAAATTAATTATTTTGTTAAATTGCTAATTTTTATTGTGAAATATATAATAAACATACAGATACAAACACATTATATATACATATACATACAATGTATGTGTGTTTATGTTCAGATCAAAATTTTTTAAATGTATTTTAGAAGGACTAGGTAAAGAAATGAAGCATGTTAATTTGGCAGCAGAATATATGCCAAAACCAAAATAACTTTTTTTTTTTTTTTTTTGAGATAGAGTCTCACTCTGTTGCCTGGGCTAGAGTGCTGTGGTGTCAGCCTAGCTCACAGCAACCTCAAACTCCTGGGCTCAAGCAATCCTTCTGCCTTAGCCTCCTGAGTAGCCGGGACTACAAGCATGCACCACCATGCCTGGCTAATTTTTTCTATATATTTTTAGTTGGCCAATTAATTTATTTCTATTTTTAATAGAGACAGGGTCTCACTCTTGCTCAGGCTGGTTTTGAACTCCTGTCCTTGAGGGATGGTCCCGCCTTGGCCTCCCAGAGTGCTAGGACTACAGGCATGAGCCACCATGCCTGGCCCAAAATAACTTTTTATTTATTGCTTAGCTTCCTTATCAAAATTGTCCAAGTTCTCAGAATTGTGTTATGCAAAACAGCTAAGATGCTTATGCATCACCTGAAATTAATATATATATATATGTTTTAAAAAAATAAGTGCATAGTGAAGACATAGGAATGAAGAAATGAAAAATGAAGGAAATAGGCCACAATTCTGGGAAGATAAATACTTACCAAATCCACAAATAAAGTTATGGTAATATTTTTAAGCATGCAAATATAATGAGAACTCATGGAACTCCACCTTCAATCCAAGTAATATTCGTCAAATACAACAACTTTATGGAGTGTTCTAGAGGGAAGTCAGGTAAGCAGGCCTATATCAATGCTTTGGAAAATCTGAGTTAAAATTATTGAAATCAAGTAATATACCAGAAGTAGTTTTGATGGAATGAAAGAGAACAAAACAAAATTTAAAAATACAGAAGCATCAAATCAGAAAGAAAAGATAAGTAGGCAAGGGTACTGTCTCAAGAATCTGTTTCAGATGTGTACATGTAGGGAAACAGACGTAAAATGCATTTTTTTTTTTTTACTGTGGTTACCTGCCAAATGTTTTGATAGCCTCTGCTTTTTAGAACGTGAGTGAAAAACAATTTGCATAACACCCATAAGGGGATGTTCTACTGTGTGTTGCGAATGGTGACCTTTCCGCCAGTACAAATGACAAAGCACTTCACAAATAAAACCCTGCAGTCAGAATAATCAATATGAAGTGATGATGTGGGGAAAAGGGGAACAGGCAAGAGCAGTGGGGAGTGGTTGGCAGTGATAAAGAGCCACTTCAATCGAACAAAGAAAAAAAATGCAGCTATTAGATTAGCTACTGTCCACAACTAGTGGTTTCTTCTCCACTTCCACATCCCATACACTCTTTTTTCAAATGTGTGAGTTCTTGGACAATACTGATTTTGACATTTCCCATAATATAGAATGGCTCAAAAATCATTACAATCAACAGTCATTACAATCAACTGTGTGAAATGGCTGGAAGATGCTTAAATGCCTTTAGTGCCAGCTTCTCACTCATTGAAGCAGACCTCAGACCATCTCTATCTGCTGATTAAGCCATTACTTGAGGCATTGTAGCTGGGACTCTGATTTACTAGAAAAAGGGATAAAATGAAAATAGGAAGAAGTTGTATGTTTTAATATGGACCGAAAGAGTTCCCTTTCTCTAACTTTGTACCACCAATATTTGCTTATAATTATGCAAACAAGATATTTTATGGACTCAACATTATATTGAATGAGTATTTTATATGCGTTGGGATTTGCTTCTCAACCATGAGGGAGAACTAGATCTGAGAAGGTTTCCCACAAATGTGTATGACTTAAACATGTATTGTGGAAACAAGTTATATGCTAATCTCAAAGAAGCTCTAGAGAGGCTGTGCCATTTAATGGAAGTTTTCCTAAGTTGTGATTCAGTATACCTGGGATTCTCAGCCAGCCACCAAATAGCTGTGTGAAGTTCACACATTCCTTCACCTCTCTGGGTTAATTTCCTCAGCTGTAAAATGCCTAAATGGTAATGGAATAAATAAATGTATTAGAGATTCTTTTGGTTCTAAATCCTCTATAATTTCTTCCTAAAACCACGGAACAAATATAAAAATGAACACCAACTAATCCATGTGTTTCTTTAGGTTTCCCAGCCCTCTTTGGACTTGGGATGGAACCACATGACTAGTTCTAGCCAATGGGCTATGAGCAGAAAAAGAGATCTGTCACCTCTCACCTCTAGACTTAGATACCTAAAGGCTGGTTTGATTTACAATGACCAGATTTAGCAAATGAAAATACAGGACAACAGCTCAATTTCAATTTTAGATAAACAACCATTTTTAATATAAGTATGTGCTATGCAATATTTGGAGCTAAACAATTATTCCCAGTTAATCTGAAATTCAGATTTGACCGGGCATCCTGTTTTATCTGGTAATCCTAGTTTGAGGTTTGAAAATCTTCCATCCCCTGCTGCATCTACCCTGGAAGATACCTGTTGAGCTGGCAGCATCACTAGTTGTAGGAAGATGGGATTCCTGAAAAGCCAGGTGGAAGACAACAACCTTGTAGAGTCCCCTCAAGCATCATCAGGATTCTTAAGGGAAAAAAAAAATCTTTGTTGGGTTAAGCCCTTGCAATTATAAGGTGTATTTGTTGCTGCAATTTAGCCCAACATTACTCTAATCAATAGAGTCTGTCAGTTTCTCATTGTGTGTTGGCAAAATGTCATTTGACCTAAGAGATAGAAATTATGAGTTCACAAGACACACATTTCTCTCTCTCTCTCTCTCTCTCTCTATATATATATATATATCTATATCTATATCTATATCTATATCTATATATATATATATATATATATATATCTGGCATAATCATTGTTATCTGGTATAAATCATTGTTATCTGATGAGAACAGATAGACCAAGAGAAAACTTGAGGAAACTTCGCTTTTCCCATATTCCTGAAATTGAATTGATTGCTGTTAGTGAGATAAAGAGCAAAGCACTAGATGCAAAATAGCCTGATGCCAACATTAAGGGAGGTTGTTTTCTTCCAGTTAATTCTGGGCTCCAATAAAGGGACCTGCCACTCAAATGATCCAAGTTAGCTCTCCATATTTTCCTGAGGTGGGAAATGCCATAGAATGTACCAGTTTATTAAGTGAGAAATTCATATGTTAATGTACCATGTCCATCTAGAACAGAGTTTGAAAACTCTCATCCTTTTGAGTAGAAAAGAAGTAAAGTAAATGAGTAAAGCATTCCAGGAGTTTGAGACAGCGGAAAAAGTGGGACTGTAGGCGGCATGCCAGAACAGAGGAAGCCATGTGATTCCATTCCAACCCTCTGGGCAGCGGAAATGGAAGCCCAGTGTTGCCAGAGATCCCCATTAGTCAATGAAAGCCAGTAATTCAAAGGTAATATGTGAAATCAGCTGATTTCATAGACTGAGAATTGTTCGTAAGCTTGTTTATCTGTTTAAGCACTGAGCCATAATTTGACAACTACATAAAATATGCCTGTAGGCTGCTACAGACTAGGCTTCCCATTAGTTGTTGGCTGTTAAGAATGAGAATAATTCCAAGAAAACAATGTGATTCAAGAAAGGACAAGAATAG
Source organism: Microcebus murinus (assembly GCF_040939455.1). Taxonomy (NCBI): domain Eukaryota; kingdom Metazoa; phylum Chordata; class Mammalia; order Primates; family Cheirogaleidae; genus Microcebus; species Microcebus murinus. The sequence continues at coordinate 25,046,469 of NC_134115.1, forward strand.
AAAATCAAACCTATTCATGACACTGCAAAGGAAGGAATCTCTAAAGACATACCTTTAAGAAGATGTCATAATAGAAAACTATATATATTTAATCCGTAACTGAGGCTACTTAGCGATGCATTGTTTGAGCAGTGTCTGCTCACACAATTCTACTTGAAGGAAACAACTGAGGATGCTGGTGAGAAAAACAAACTGATCCTAACAGAAGAAAAAGTTAATCAAGCTTGACTCATAATATCTCCACTTAAAAACAAGAGGATTTGCTGGGCACGGTAGTCCATGTCTCTGGCCCCAGCTACTTGGGAAGCTGAGGCAGGAGGATCGCTGAGGACTTCAAGGCCAGCCTGGGCAAAATAGTGAGACCCAGTCTCTAAAACAAAAAGAAAAATCAAGAGGATTTGCCCTCTTCATCTCCTACTTCTCTGCTCTAGACACACTGACCTACTTGCTGATACTTAAACATGCAAACCTACTCCCATTCAGCCATTCAGGTCTTTTCCACTTGCCATTCCCTCTACTTGGAATTGCCTTTCCCAGATATCACAAGTGTGAACTTCCTTATTTCCCTTTATGCCTTTATCCAAAAGCCACTGTGTCAGTAGAGTCTGCTCTGGCCACACTAGAGTTTCAACCAGCCTCTCTCCTTCCACAGACCTCCAACCATGTTACTCCATCCTTTGGCACTCAATTTTAGAGTCATTTAGCACTTGCTTTAGAGTCATAATGATAGATTTTTTTTTTAAATCTTTATCTTTTCTCTTTTATTCCATCTCTTTTTGCTTTTACCAGACATACTAGTTTCTGGCTGGTACCCCCAACTTATTTTCTAGCACTTCTATTGATTTTTTTTCCTGCAATTATATATATATTTTTTAAATCCCAAGTGCACACTTATTGACTGTAAATGTTGCTTCTCTAAAAATAGCAGTCTATGTTATTTCAGGAATAAAATATCTTATTTCTCTGAGGATATTAATTGTAGTGTTTGTTTTAAGGGTTTCAATACTTTCTTCTGCTGCTTGCATGTGTGATTTTCCTGGAAATTTTTCTTATCTGTTTGTTTGTCTGTTTGGTCTCAGTCTTTTATGTTAGAGGTCTCCTGCAAATACCTGCCTATGCTTGATATCTGCTCCTGTTTACACTTGAGACTCTGGAAAGCATGGTTGGGTTTTCTGCATTCCCATACTTGACTTGTCACCTCGTAGGCTTAATTTTATGGAGTCTAAGTGGACAATTTTATTCTAGACACCCTGTTTGTTGAGACAGTTTCCCACAGAGGAATCCTCCAATTCCCTGCTTGGGAGGTACAAACCCAGCTTCCAGGTCCTTAGTCAACATGGGAAAGCAGGTGACCAGGGTCTCACCATTCAGTATGTGGCTTTCTTTTTGTTCCTCCTGGCTTCAGTTCCACTTGCCCAGGTTTCTGGGCCTGGGTGAGATATTATTATCTTTTAAAAATATTATTATTATTATTATTTTATTTCAGAGTATTACAGGGGTACAAAGGTTTTGGTTACATAAATTGCCTTTGCACTGCCCGAGTCAGAGCTACAAGTGTGCCCCTCCCCAAGAGAGCGTGCACCATACCCATGCTAAAGTTGGGTTGAGGTGAGATGGTAAGTCAAGTTCTGCCCAACTGCAGAAACAGTGGAAGCAGAGATGTGGAGGTCTAGTTGCTATTTACTCAGACTTTCATCTGATCCTTGTGTTATAGAAGGGAATTTCAACAAGCCCGTGGAAAAATTAAAGTAAAAGATAAAAATACACTCATACACTGTTGGTGGCACTGCAAACTAGTATAACCTCTATGGAAAGTAGTATGGAGATACCTCAAAGAACTAAAAGTAGAACTAACATTTGATTCAGCAATCCCACTACTGGGTATCTATTCAAGGAAGGAATAAAAGACATTCTATAAAAAAGACATCTGTACTTGAATGTTTTCAGCAGCACAATTTACAATGGCAAAGATGTGGAAAAACTCAAGTGTCTGTCAATACACGAGTAGATTAATAAAATGTTGTATATGTATTCCATAGAGTAATACTTAGCCATAAAAAAATGGTGAACTACATATTGTATTATCCTAGATGGAGCTGGAGACCATTCTTCTAAGTGAAGTATCACAAGAATGAAAAAACACATAATGAGTGCAATGCACACTGTCTCAGGGATGGTCATGCTTGAAGCTCTGATTCAGGTGTGGCAAGGCCAATATACATAACCTAAACATTTGTATCCTTATAATATGCTAAAAGAAAAAAGAAAAAACAAAGAATGAAAAAACAAACACCATTGGTACTCACCATTAAATGGGAACTAATTGATCAAAACTTATGCACATGTATGAACGTAACATTTGTTGGGTGTCAGGCAGGTGAGAGGGGAGGAGGGGATGGATAAACTCACACTTAATGGGTATGGTGCACGTTCTCTTGGGGAGGGGCACACTTGTAGCTCTGACTCGGGCAGTGCAAAGGCAATTTATGTAACCAAAACTTTTGTACCCCTGTAATACTCTGAAATAAAATAATAATAATAAAAATATTTTTTAAAAGATAAAAATATTGGATTTTATTTCTCAACATAAGCTCCATCAAGTTTAAGACACTTTTGTAAGGGATGAAGCCAGCTATTTAGTCCATCCCCTAAAGAAATGAAGGTCCTTGTAATTTAGCCATGCCAATGCAGTCTTTTCTACATTACTAACCAAATAAAAATGATTGCCCTTTATGCATTTTTTAAGATTAGGAAACAAAAAGTGAGAAGAAGCCAAATAAGGACTGTAAAGTGGATATCTAATGATTTTCCATCAAAACTCTCACAAACTGCCTTTGTTTGATGAGTGGAATGAACAGAAGCATTGCAGTGGTAAAGAAAGACTCTCTGGTGAAGGTTTCCTAAACTTGTTTTCTTAAAAATAAGCAGCTGTTCTCATTCTTTGGCTCTCCAGGAAATCAACCAGCAAAATTCCTTGAGCATCCAAAAAAAAAATCTGTTTTTTTTTTTGCTCTTGACTGGTCCACTTTTGCTTTGACTGAACCACTTCCACCTCTTGGTAGCCATTGCTTTGATTATGCTTTGTCTTCAGGACCATACTGGTAAAGCCATATTTCATCTCCTCTTGCAATTCTTTGAATAAATGCTTCAGGATCTTGAACCTGCTTGTTTAAAATCTCCATTGAAAACTTTGCGTTGGTCAGCAGCTTATCTGGGCACAGCAGTTTGGGCATCCCACGGAGTGGAAATCTTTCTCAACTTTAATTTTTTCAGTCAGAATAGTGTAAACTGAATCAATTGAGATGTCTATGGTGTTGGCTATTTTTTCTGCTGTTAATTTTCAGTCCTCTTCAATTAGAACATGAACAAGATGAATTTTGTTTCTTACAAACTGATGTGGTCAGTCTGCCACTGAGGTCTCTTCTTCAACACCATCTCATCCCTTCTTAAAATGAGTAATCTGTAAACACTGATTTCTTTGGGGCATTGCCCCCATAAACTTTCATAAAGCATCAATTATTTCACTATTCTTCCACTCAAATTTTACCATAAATTTGATGTTTGTTCTTGCTTCAATTTTGGCAGGATTCATGTTGCCCTCATAGAGACTCTTTTCTAATTGATAACTTATCCCTCTTAGTGCCTCAAACTATATCCTATTCAGACATATTATAACAAGCTAGGATGAGTTTATTTTGGTGTACAAAATTTTTGAAATCCATGCATAGTTGTTTTTCATAATAAACATTTTCCATTTCATTTTGAAGATCCCTTTTAGAACTTCCATCACCAGGAATCTCAATTCCAGAGCCTGTCTAGTGTTTTGCATCATAAATCTGCTTGATTCTTGGTTTCCTCTCTAGTTAACTTATGTCTCCATTTTTCATGTTCTATCAGACTGGTTTCTACTCATCTCTTTACTTTATTGCTTTCCTCCTTTCTTAGTTTTTTGTCCTTTTGGGTTTATTTTGCTACTTTTTAAACATCTTTCCTCTTTTCCATTGAAATTTCAGAAAACTCAGATTTGAACCTGTACCTGTGAAAATTAACAGCCCATGTACTTTACCAAGAGAAACTATTGCTCAGTACAGACATTGATGGCACAAATGAGACCTGAAAAAAACTAGGGGGACCAAAAGAACAATAATGTTTGACCCTAAGGACAATAGCATCTTAATTGGGTAGGATGTGGTTTCAGCCAAGCAAAAATGTTTCAATCTATCAGGTGCAGAGCTGCATCATTATGAGACACTGTTAGCCATCTGGGGGGGGGGAGTTGTTTCTGGGGAATAGAGGCAGAATGTGGTCCTTTTCATTTTTCCTGCAGGACTTGTGTTTCAGGAGGAGCTAGTAGAGAAAGCAGTCCTGATTGGGTATTCAGAGTTAGCCCTAGAGAGTGTAGGGGCATGAAGGAAAGCAAGAACCCAGGGATTAACCTCCTGGAATGTTGAAAAAACTTCAGAGACTGCAAGAGACTCATGGAGAGAAGAAATAACTGAACATGTATTAAGGAGATCTGCATTCTAGAACGGATCTTTTTAAAAATTATTTTCCATCTGAGGATGTAGTGTTTTGGGGTGGTGTTGGGAGATGAAGGGGCTAGCTATCATTTAGTTGGCAGCTTTAAGCCCATGCATTTCTCACACCATGAGTATGTTGAGACTGTGAAGCAAATGACATTAAGTTGCATAGAGTTGAATACTATTTTATTTTGATAGCAATATATTTAATGTCTACAACCTGTATATAAAAACCTGTGGATTTCAAAGATACTGTTTCTTAGATGTTTAAGAAAAAAGTAATTAATTTAAGGAAAATACACTGTAAAGAATAGTATTTGTTGTATGCAGTTATAGAAAAATTCTTAAAGGTGATCCATAAATGAGCAAAGTATGAAAAACGTTTGACTTTCTAACTTGCTAACTATCTCCTTGTGTGTGTTTGGATTTCACACATCTTTAATTCTACTTGTTTTGGAGAGCAGTTTGAGAGGGCACAATTTTGAAAGTCAAAGAATCTATTCAAAATGCTAACATCAGTTTCCTTGTTTGTTTTAAGGAAAGATTTCCCCCCACCTTAGAATAAGAAAAGTAAGGCTATGTACAGCTCATTAGGACCAGGGATCTTAGCAAAAATGGTTTGCTGTAAGCATTGTTGAAATAGATTGGTTATAGCACCCATGTCTAAAATACCAAGGAAAGCAAAAGTATGACAGGTGTCCAACTTGGCAGTACTTCCCCCAGTGAGACCATTTAGTTTTTAGCAACCGAAAAATAAAGCTCATCAGATATACATTAGAAATTATTTGTGGCACCTAATTTCCAGACATTACTTTCCTTCTTTCTGAGGAGACAGGCAAGCCAAAGCTCTTGCCTGTAGAAGCAGCATTATAGGAAGATGTTTTCAAAGCACTCTTCCTAGTCACTAACTCCCATGGATATAGAGTATTCCTGTTTTCTTAAATGGTAATGGATAATAATATTAACACAGATGTTCTCCAAATTGTGTAAAATAGAAGAGTAAGTCTTTGACCCTTACATGATTTTAGATGACAAATGTAAATTCTTAGGTGTATCACTATTATACTAATTAATTGGTGGGGCTAAGGAAATTACAACAGACACTAAATATTTTCATCATTATTGTTCCTTTGAAAAGTGACCAACTGTGTAAATGGACATTCTGTTACCAGAGGTATAGTACAGACTGTTGGTTTTAAGGTTATTTTATGGATCAACTCTAACCTCTAGCTAGTTAGCTGATTCAACCTATAAATGATACTTCTTTCAGTTTCAGATTACTTATCTATAAAATGAAATAATAAGAGAACCCAACTAAAAAGGTTTATGTATATATAAAATATATAACATATTAAGTGCTTAGAAAAGCAACTGGTACATTTAAGATTAAAGTAAGTATTATTGTCCTGACCTTATGCATACATATTCCAAGGTCAAGTTGGTGCTGTAGTTAAAAATCTGAAAATGCCAGATTTTCCCACATAGCAATACTTTTATTAATATCGTTCATTAAATTTCCACATTTTTCTCTGTTTTTCTCTATTTCATTTTCTATTATCTTCTCTTAAGACCCTGTAGTTGCTTGCATTGTTGTCCTGCATAATGGAGGATGTTGGCAGCCTAGGTTTTTGTTGTATTTCATTTTCAAAGATGTGTTCTCAGACTCTTAGATGTAGAATTGCATCTCTTTTTTTGTATTGTCAACTTTTTAAAAAGCTTGATTCATTTAGCTGTGCATGGGTATGTCATTAGAACAAGGCTCTCACAATCCACTTGGGAGAACAAATAAAATCTTCTAGCTTCTGCTGATGAATAATCAATAGAAACCTGGCTGCTTGAGATTTTACTTATAGTTACCTCTGCGGTATAAATGGCGATCAGAACAATCAAGAATTCTGGAGGTATTTATAAACTTTGCTGAAGGATTTTGGTTTTGGAATGAAAGGACCAATCCTGAGCACCTTCATCGTTTTGTATCTGCTGGAGATAAATTATGAATCTAAATTCCCTCAAGACATCCAATGTTATCACCTTGATTTAGTCTTAAATTAATAAGTTCCAACATTTATCTCATCTCTGTTTCTGAACAGCACTTCTGAGAGGATAGAAAAGCATGGAACTTTCCTAATTTGCAATTGGTGTTGCAAACTTTTCACCATATTATTTTGAATTTCTTATTTAACAAAATAGGTGACTTAAAGAACAATACAGTGTTAGTTTCCTAGGGCTGATATAACAAAGTACCACACATCGAGTGGCTTAAATACAAATATTTATAGTTTTGCAATTCTAGAGGCAAAAGTCAGAGATAAATGTGTCTAAAGAGCCATGCTCCTTTTCAAGGTGCTAGGGAAAGATTTGCTTCAGGACCGTTTTCTAACTTCTGCTAGTTCCTTGGCTTGTGGTACCATAACTAACCTTCACTGGGCTTTCTCTCTGTTTGAGTGTCTTTCTGTATCCAAATACCCCCTTTCTGTAAGGTCACCAGTTTATTGGATTAGAGGCTCACCCAATCCACTATGAGTTCATTTTAACAAATCACATCTACCAAAGACCCTATTTCCAAATAAGGTCACATTCTGAGGTACTGGGGATTAGGCATTCAACATATGAAGTTTGAGAGGGGCATAATTCAATGCATAAGACAATTGAACACATGATTTTATTTATGAATCAGTTACTTTATTCTAAGACCTAGTCTTTAACATGAGCCTCCATTTTATAGATTCATTCCTGATGGATAAATTTATGACGTAGGACTCCCAAGTTTTTCAGAAGGTGCTGTATGCTATGTTAATGATGATCTGTGCAAGTAGAAATAGCAAATATATTTTAAGTGGAGTAGCTGAAGTTTATAGTGTAGGATGTCTAAGCCATCCCAAAACACACACAAACAAAGCATTAGGGTCCTTACAATGCTGATTCGAAAGACAATGACATATAATAGCCCATGTAAACATCTAGATAGACTATTTCATGAATGATGACCTAAATTGAGGTGTAAAATTGTAAATATATTAATACCAATTCAGATAAATTGAATTGTTAAATTCACATCAGTTGTTAAATCCTTTGATCCATATATCATAAAAGATGGAGTTTAATATAAATTATCATCTCTACATCCAGTTACTCTAAATTCTTTAAACTTTAAAGGTATGAGTCCTCACCCTTCACACTGGCATATAGAATTTGGTGAAGACCCCATGAGTTAAGGATTTTTGGTATGCATTTTACCTACAGCAACAGAGCTCCATTTGGGAGGCTATCATTTAAGAAATAAAGGAGCTTTATTGAACCACATTTTACTTTGGACTGTGGTTTACTGAAAATGATGTTTATGCCTAATAGAGTACTTAGCACATAGTTTCTGCCCCCAAAGTCTTTGGTGAATGTACAAAAATGATTTACCAAGAAACCAATATTTACCTTACTTTAACTTTTTTCCCTATTAGCATTCATTCACTATGGACAAACTTTAAACTGGAAACTAAGAAAAGAGAAAATAGAGGAAAGAGAGAAAAGGCTGAAGACATAAGGGTGGGAAGAAATGACAAAAATATAAAGTAAGTAGAGAGAGGGCATAGAAGGGATTTAGAGCTACAGATTTAATGCAATCCCTATTAAAATACCGACATCATTTTTCACAGATCTAAAAAAAATAATTCTACACCTCCTATGGAACCAGAGAAGACCCTGTATAGCAAGAGCAACCTTAAGCAAAAAGATAAAATTGGGAGATATCAATTTACCAGACTACAAGCTATACTACAAGGCTATAGTAACTAAAACAGCATTACATTGGCGTAAGAACAGAGACCTAGACCAATGGAACAGAACTGAGAACACATATATAAAACCATCATTATATAGCCATCTGATCTTTGACAAAGCAGACAAAAATATACACGCATACACTGGGGAAAAGAATCCCTATTCAATAAATGGTGCTGGGAAAATTGGATAGTCGTATGTAAAAGACTGAAACAAGATCCACACCTTTCACCTCTCACAAAAATAGACTCACAACGGATAACAGATTTGAACCTGAGGCATAAAACTGTAAGAATTCTAGAAGAAAATGTTGGAAAAACTCTATAGGGATTGGCTTGGGGAAAGAATTTATAAAGAAGACCCTAAAGGCAATCACAGCAATACCAAAAATAAATACAGGAGACCTCATCAAATTAAAAAGCTTCTGCACAACCAAGGAAGCTATCATTAGAGCAAATAAACAACCTACAAAATGGGAGAAAATATTGGCATGCTACACATCCAATAAAGGGCTGCTAACTAGAATCTATATAGAACTCAGGAAAATCAACAAGGAAACATCAAACAACCCTATTAAAAAGTGGACAAAGAACATGAACAAAAACTTTTCAAAAGAAGACAGACTAATGGGCAATAAACACATGAAAAAGTATTCAACATCTCTAATCTCTCTAATCATCAGGGAAATGCAAATCAAAACCACAATAAGATATCACTTAATTCCAGTGAGAATGGCTTTTATCAAAAAGTCCCCAAACAACAAATGTTAGCATGGATGCAGAGAGATAGGAACACTCATACACTGCCTGTGGTACTGCAAACTAGTACAATCTCTATGGAAAGTAATATGGAGATACATCAAAGAACTAACATTTGATCCAGAAATGATGCTGCTAGGTATCTACTCAAAGGCAAAAAAGACATTCTATATTATTATAGAATAAACATCTGCACTCAAATGTTTATACCAGCAAAATTCACAATTGCAGGCCGGGCGCGGTGGCTCACGCCTGTAATCCTAGCACTCTGGGAGGCCGAGGCGGGCGGATTGCTCAAGGTCAGGAGTTCAAAACCAGCCTGAGCGAGACCCCGTCTCTACCATAAAAATAGAAAGAAATTAATTGGCCAACTAATATATATAATATAAAAATCAGCCGGGCATGGTGGCTCGTGCCTGTAGTCCCAGCTACTCAGGAGGCTGAGGCAGGAGGATTGCTTGAGCCCAGGAGTTTGAGGTTGCTGTGAGCTAGGCTGACGCCATGGCACTCACTCTGGCCTAGGCAAGAAAGCGAGACTCTGTCTCAAAAAAAAAAAAAAAAAAAAAAAAAAAAATTCACAATTGCAAAGATGCAGAAACAACCCCAGTGCCCATGAATGTATGACTGAATTAACAAAATGTAGTATACATATACCAGAAATTATTACTCAGCTACAAAAAGCAGTGGTGAACTAGCACCTCGTATATTGTCCTGAATAGAGCTGGAGCCAATTCTTCTAAGTGAAGTATCACAAGAATGGAAAAACAAGCACCACATGTACTCCCCATCAAATTGGTACTAATTGATCAACATTTATGTGCACACATAGTAGTAACATTCATCGGCTGTTCGGCAGGTGGGTGGAAGGTGGAGGGCACAAGTATACTTATACCTAATGGATGCAGTGCACACTGTCTGGGAGATGGATTTCAGAATATCACCGGGGCACAAACATTTAGGTTACATATATTGCCTTTGTCATGTGGGACAATATATGTAATCTAAATGTTTGTGTCCCGGTGATATTCTGAAATTGACAAAAATAAATAAATAAAAGTAAAGGTAAAGGATAACTATGAAAAAAAATTTTAAAAAAAAAGAATAGATTGAAATTTCTCCAATCTCCCCATTATACCACAGAGCTCCTTGATAGTTCATTCTTTTTAAAGTATACTCATACCCTCAAACAGAACTTGAAATTTGAAATGGCTTTTAAAAATTCAACATATTTAATTAATGTAAAATAAATGATTTGTTAAAAAGGGGAAAATTCCAAGAGGCTGAGTCATGACAAGAAGCCTTCAATCCTATTGGTTTATTTTGATTGCATTTGCAAGTATCTGATGAAAATGTGCAAATCAGCCCATCTCTGTGTTTCAGGCTTCCTGTTGATTGTGTGACAGAGTTGCCAGGCACATAACACATTTGTTTTACAGCACTGCATGATGAACTCACAGTGTTTTACCTCCAGGACTGAAAGTCCTTAATTTGTTCTTTGAGGAACAGTCTGTTTTCATCAAGAGACACGCTTTCGTTGATCAAGCAATTCTACAGAGAGTGACATTAAAGAAAAAGAATGCGGGGATAAGGGTTAGCAGGGAAGTATCTGCCCAGTGCCCATGAAAACATAGCAGTTCTTATTTTCCAATTAAACACATTTATTAATTTTTAAATGAAGTTTCTAGAATATGCCTACATCTAGCACAATAGCAATCTCCAGGGCAAAGAAAAATGAAACAAAAGCAATGAAAAGAAAATGCTAAGTGAATTTGTAGCAAGTGTTTTGTGCTGTGTTTCAGGGAAGTAATATAAGTGTCAAGGAATATATAACACATTTAAAATGTGCTTTTGGTAAAATCTTACTGTCTGCTTAAGAATCTATTGTAATTTTTCTAAATCTAGTTTAAATATGTAGTAGAATGAGAAACACGTATGTGCAATAGACATTGCTTTTGTAATTGGTATGAGAATTCCTCTTAGGAATTACCTTTATGTATTCATTCAATATATATTTATTATTTATCCACTATGTGGAAGCCACCAGCCTCACCCCTGCCACCCCCAGATACTGGAGGTACAAAGATGAAATGGCAGACACTCTCCCTCCTTACCTGGAGTCTATATTCTAGTCTGAGCCCATCTTGACAAACCACTGGGGTGAAAATGAGGTTCTGGGGGCTTGAGTCAAAAAAAAAAAAAAAAAAAGGAGAGAGATTCCTAATATACTTGCCCAGCATAGGAAAGGGACAGAAGTTTAGAGATGGGGTGAGCAGAAAAGCAAGGAGAAGTTAAGGGTTTAAGAGGAAAGAAAGGACCAAGAAATAAGGTGAAAAGCTTAAGCTTGAGGTAGTGAAATGACTAAAAAATACTGAAAAATCAGGTTGTCTAATATCCAATTTAAAAATATCTTTTAAGCAGTACTATGTGCAAAGACCTTTACCATTACATAGAGTGACCAAAACAATCCACTGCAGCGGGGAGCAACCAGAGGCATAGAGTGGGGGGGACTGACATTCAAGCAGAAGCTAGAAACTGGGGCAGAGACGTCTAAGCAAACATTAGCTTCAGGGGAACTCAGACATCTTGGGTAGGGCAGAATTTAAATTAAAATTCGAGTTGATTTTAAAGTGTGCAGCGAGGGCTGCAATGTGATCCATTTTAGATCTCTCTCTTTCTCTCTCTCACTCTCACACCCTTCTCTGTCCTCTCTCCTCTCTCACTCCCTATGTGTATTTATTTATCATACACAAACAATCAAATTTAAATGAGAATATAAATTTGAATCCCAAATTCAGAAGCCAAGCATTTCTATTCAATTTTTTAAGCTGTAAAATTGATCATGCCTGGCCTTACCCTACTTGACCCCATAGAACTTCAGTGTTCCCGTCTGTGCAATAGGGGGTTTCTCTTTCTAATCTATGGAGCAGTTCTAAAAACCAAATTAAACTATACACATTAAAGTAATTTGTAGATTGCCACCTGCTAAGCAAGTAATGATGGTGATAACTTTGTACAGCTCTGAACTCTATTTTATAAAGCTCGGTCTCATTCATATATCATCTTCTTCTCTATTCACAACCCCTCTGCAAAATAGGCCTTATTGATCCATTGAAAGACAATAAAGCTAAGTTCTGAGAGGCAAAATGGGTGTCCCAAAGCCACACACCAAGTAGTGGCAGAGAGGCCACTTCCTACTTCAAGAGCAGAACTTTTCCACAACATACATTTCCTTTTAGTCATTTAAGGAGAAATCAGATAATCTGCAGTAGCCTAAGCTGAACCCATCTTTCCTTTCTGGTCAAAATGAGCCAGCTTTGTAAAATGACCTAGTGTCAGAGATCTTTCTACTTATATAGAGGTATGGAGAAGTTAAACTAAAAAGAGGAAGGAAACTGGAGAAAATCTTGAAGTTGAAAACAGAGCTCCTACCATGCTGGGTAATTGCTTTGCATAGTTGTTGTTTTTTTTTTTTTTTTTTTAAGCAGAAATTATAGATCTATAATATGCTAATGAACATTCACACTCACAGCATGCGCTGTAATGACTCCAGTGGAAAAGCACGCAGCTTCCATTCAGTTCTGAACAGGCTGCCAAATGAGAGGATACCTAGTTTCAGGCAACCATAGGTTAAATAATACTTTATTCTTATTATTAGCTTACTTTAAAATACACACACATATGCATACCACTACCATAAAGCAGTATTTTAAATTACAATAAAATAGAAATATGATCAGAGAGGAATAAGGAATCTTTAGAACAAATTGTGAATATAACCAAAAAATTAAATATTTTAAAGGGTAAGCAAATCAAAAATAAATTAGAAATCTGATGGAAACCTCAGTCTCATCCAAGTTCACCGGCAATCACAATTCTTAGAAATGTCAATGCCTGGGAGATACAACATCAATTAAAAAAAATTGTAATGACATTAAGCACAGGATGGTCCTCTTAACACTTTCCTTAGACCAGTACAGCTTATCTTCTCCTCAATATGGATATGTTTGGGTGTGGGTGTGTTTTACACATGAGTGAATAGACTACCCAGTTCAGACCCTGCCACCCATTCGCCCACAATAATATTTCGGATCTGAGCACATCAGACTTAACCTACTAATTGTCCTCCCACATTATTTTGCCAACTGATGGGAGACAACCCAGAGCTAGTAAGTAGCAGATCATATTTATCATTCATCTCTCTCTTTGGTGTGCAACTGCAACATGGTATAGCCATGCCTTTGTGCAATGTGTCACCCTTTCAGTCCCCCAGTGTCTCTCTTTAGGGCTAAATTGGTTTCGGTTTGGAATTATCATATCTTGAATCTGTTAGTGCCCTTTCTTAAGATGAAATCCAATCTACTCCCATCCATCTCCTTCTGAGGAATTCTTATAATGCAAGTCTGGGGCAATACTGTCTCAGTCCCAGATACAAACTTTATTTCTCCAATTTCAGGTAGTTTTATATTTACGTGTGCAGGTGAATTTACAGATGTGTCTTAGTTTGAGTTCCTCCAGAAGACAACCCCAGAAAGGATTTGAGAGCAAATAATTAATTAAGGATTTTATCTCAAGAAACACTGGTGAAAGAAGATAAAGCAAAAGCTGTAGTAAAGCTCCTGTACTTCCAGACTGTTGTGCAGGGGGCATACCTGGATCCAGCTGTCAAAAGACCCACTAGGCAAAGAGATGCAAAGTCTGGTAGTCAGAAGTCAGAACTCCACGCATGGCATGGTAAGGCCCTAGGGAATATGGCGGTGAACTAGCAGTTTCTGGTGCAGGATGAATGCAACCCAAATGGGATAATAATAGAATCTACATCATCAGAGTGCTGTAGGATGTAATGGATACATACATATAAATGACATAGGATCTCATGTGTAATAAGTATTCCATAGGCTATATTATGGTATGTTATGCCTATTAGTATTATGATTGTGACAATATATATTTTATAAGCTGGTTGTATATTCTTTTTTTTCTCCACTCAGTAATCAGTTATCTTTGGGCTTTTTAATGTATTCTTTGCCTAGTCCAGAAGTTTCTTTGAGGACTTACAATAATATAGAAAATGTATAAAATTATAAATGTGAAAAATGGACAGAGACCCACATTGTAATCATAGGATGGAGTAATGAATACAACTAAAAACACATCACAATGACCTACATATTGATAATTACTAGCTGAATATTTGTCTATAAGCTACTTAGTGGACAATGTACAAAGACCGCAATTTTAACCCAGAGCTAGTTTCATGTTTAATCTGAGCAAAAATGCGAAGAAAAGAATTGGAAACCTCTTCTGAAGTTAAGGGTCCTGGGTCTTTTTAGGGCCAGAGAAAATATGAAGATAATTTTGGTCACATTTTTCATAAAAAATATATTCTGTTACCAGAAATATAAAACACATCAACACACGACATGTATTTGCCATATACAGAAATGAAAGGTGTGCATAGTCAGGTGAGATTTCTCCTGCTTCTGAAATTCCAAATTACTTTAATCTGCAGAACACAGTTCTGTTCTTATAAATTCACACAATCCACAGACATTATCCATGGAAAAGTTGCTCTTACAAGGGCATACAAAAGTTTTAAAAGAAGAGAAAGATAGGCTAAAGATAGGCTCAAACTTTCTTGCTTCATGGCACCTTTGATATTTAATAATATTTCCATGGCACCTATACCAAAATTAATGCCTTACAGTTCCATTTATTAAGTAATTAGACCCAAACACTGAAAGAGCATTTATGTTCAAATAATGTAGTAACCAGTGAAAAATATGATACACAAAAATTTAAAGAAAAGATAATATTTTATTTATTGCTTAAATAATACTTAGGATGTGCTTTCTATTGGACTCTGCATGCCAATCTTACTTCTAGCTGCCAACACTTGCATTCCTTTGAGAAGTATCTCTAGCCTCTGGAGCCAATGTTCTCTCCTGCACAGCAGGTGAGAAGTGTCAGGGAATTAATATCCCCCAGGATTTCTCCCAACCAACCACCAATAAGAGCTGTGCATGCTATGGGTAGAATGCTTGTATTCCCAAGGTGATAGTATTAGGAGAAGGGGCTTTTTGGAGGTAATTAGGTCATAAAGGCAGAGCCCTTATGAATGGGATCAATACCCTATAAAAGAAACCCAAGAGAGACCCTTTGCCCATTCTGCCATATCAGGTACAGTGAAAAGAGGGCCATCTATGAACCAGGAAGTGGGGCTTCACCAGACACCAAATCTCCTTGTGCCTTGATCTTTGACTTTTCACCCTTCAGAACTGTGGGAAATAATCTTCTGTGGTTTATAAGCCACCCACTCTATGCTATTTTCTTAAAGCAGCCTGAACAGACTAAGACAATGTGTAAATATTCCAGCTCCCTTTTCCCACTTGGTGATACAACTCTGAGGTTATTGTTCCAGTCTGCCCTCCCAAAGGTCTCCATTGGGATTAAACTCCAGTTACTCATAGTGGAAGCTTGCTTGACAGTGTACTCTTTTATTGGCTGCATTCCCCTTTCTATCTAACCCTCCTACTCCCCTTCTGGTCTTCTTTGGAATCACCTCCTAATCAATATACTACTGTACTTGAACCCCTGTCTCAGGTCTTCTCCTGGAGGAGATCAAACCTAAGACAAATGAATTAATGATTCATCAGCCATACACCATATTCTAGCAATGTATCCTTTTGCCACTTCTTTCCTTTGCTCTTTATCTGTGATATCACCCAGAAGTGCTATTTATATGAAAGGCACTGAGCTAATCATTGTATTCTTACAGTATCCAATAGCACTACTATTCACTCCAGTGAAATGCATCAAGCCTCCATTTTTTACATACTGCGTTCAGTGCTGGGAATACCAATGTGAATAAATATAAATAAGGTATACATTCCCTGCTTTCAAAAACTCATAGTCTCCAGAGGAGATTTATGAACTGCTGATTGATGATATACAGTAAATGCTTTAAAGTCCTCAATAAATAGTTTCTGAATACTCAAATAAATTGACAACCTTCCTGTCCCCATAACCATCTTTACTTTTTTCCTGTGGCCTTCTATCTCTCTTTATATAGCATTGTTAGAATACAGCAAAAGCAGTGGGTATAGGCCATAAGTCACATGTTAGGGCAATTGTCCTTTGTCATCCTTGTAATAGGAGTAGGGGCTATTTGGTCCATTTGTTTAGCATAATGTATTCTGAGACCAAGATTACAAGTCTTACCTTGGGCAGACGCATGGAACAAAGAACATGAAAGGAATTAGCACAAATCCATCACCATTGCTAAGAAAACAGCTTAAAATTGGCATTTCTCTTGTCATGGGGTAATGGCATCATACTTATTAGAAAAAGAGATTGATTCATGAAAAGAATGATATAGAGATCTTCCCTTTTTTCTAACTTTTCTCCACTTATTAATAATAACGGTCCCTAGGGAAAGTCCTCTTCAGCAATCAGAGATCAGGAAAGTGCTATGTCCATTTTGTGTTAAAGTGAGGAGTCCCTTGCCAGATTAGGCATGGTTCTTCATGTGTAATTAAGTTAAATAATTAGATAGATAGAAAGATAGACAGATATAGAGATATATACTGAAGGGTATTGATGCGGAAAATGTCGGGCTTCGGGATGCAGCCGCTTGCCACCTCCCCATAGCTCCGTGTCTCTGCGGGCCAGTTGGAGGGCACGCTGCTGGGGCCGTGCCCCACAGCAGAGAGCCACTGGGACCCTGCATGCCGGAATGCCCCCAGGCCCACGTGCCGCTGCCTGTTTCCGGCCACACTACTTGCATGATCCTGATTGGGTAATTTTTGAATTCCACTGTTTCTGATTGGATGGTAAAGCTTGTTGGTGATTGGATGTTAAAGCTTGATGTTGATTGGATGTTAAAGCTTGTAGTTGATTGGATGCTTTTTGAGCCCTACCAAGGGTATAAAAGCAGGAACAGAAAGGGCAGGAGGGTAGAAGATCGGAAGATACTAAGAGAGCTGTAACACTAGGTGTGCCGATCCTGCTGTGGAAGAATAAAAGGTTGTTCTCCAACTCTTCGTGTGCCACTCAGTTCTTGCCCCGGTCAAACAAATAAGAGCTGTAACGCTAGCCATACACACTTCCGCAACAGTATAATAAATTTATAATTCCTTGACTTCCATTAACATGAACATAAAATAAGAATTACCTTAAAACAATTAGGAATTATTTCCAATTTAGTTATATTTTCACCATCTATGGTAGGTCTAGTCAGAGGAATAGAAGAAATAAAATTCTATTGTTAGACATAATGTTATAAGGTCAGTATTAGGTCATTAAATATGAAATGTCTGATTTCAAATCAAACATGTACTTTATTATATCACAGACAAGAAGCAGTACCATTAATCAAAGTATTCACCTAAACTATAGACATAGTTTTGCCATCTTAACAATAACTTCTTTATGCCAGCAGCAAAGAAGCCTAGAGAATTGAGTGGCGATGAAATTGCTAAAGGTATTTTCCACAGCTTGTTGAGAACTGAATAATTTTCCTGGCAAGAGGTGGTCTAAAGCCTGGAAGAAGTGATAGTCAGTTGGTGCAAAGTCTGGTGAATATAGTGGATGACAGAGGATTTCCAAATCCAGCCTTTGTAGTTTGTGTGACATGTGATTGAGCATTGGCTTGGAAGAGGATTGGCCTGTCTCTATTGACCAATTTTGGTTGCTTAATCACAAGCATCCTCATCATTTCATCCAATTGGTTGCAGTAGCCATCCACTGTAATCGACTGACCAGATTTCATGAAGCTGTAGTGGATGATACCAGTGCTGGACCACCAAACACACAGCATTATCTTTTTTTTGATGAATATTCGATTTTGGACTGTGTTTTGGCACCTCATCTTTATCCAATCATGTGCCAAATGCTTGCTATTGTCAAAAAGAATCAATTTTTCATCACACGTAACAACAATGATGTAGAAATGGTTCACCTTTATGTCATGACAGCAAAGAAAGGCAAGCTTCGGGAAGATTTTTCTTCTGATGTTCGTTTAATTAACGTGTAATCCTTCTATGCAGCTTCTTGACCTTGCCAATTTGTTTCAGGTGATCCAATATTTTTGGAATAGTAACGTCAAATCTTGCTGCTAATTCATACATAGGTGAATTAGGCATGGTTCCTCATGTGTGATAAAGTTAAATCTTTATGGATTTGCTTCCACTACAGCTTTCAGCTCATCATTATCCACCTTGGTCTCAGGTCGCCCACATGGCTCTTTTTCAAGATTAAAATCACCAGAACAGAACTTCTCAAACCATCCACATACAGTGTGTTCAAAAGCCACATCCTTCCCAAACACTTTGTTGATATTTTGATCTGTCTGCTCAGCATTGGTTCCACGACGGAACTCACATTTGAAAATAACATGATTCATACATGGTTTCACAAAATTTGCTCTTAAAAAAAAAATTGAAAGATAATTAGAAGCCAAAATGTGGGTTTGAAAGACTGAGGATGTACCTTCACAACAAGAAGCGTCAAGAAGTGAACAAGAAGTGAAATGTCAGAGTTATCAACTGTCAAACTTAGTACTTAAGGAAATCAGACATTTCATACTCAATAACTAATAATAATATGCCCATGACCACAGTTAGTGATTACAATTTAAAGACATCAGATGCCAGCAGCCAAGAAAATGGGGGCAGACAAAGTTGCTACCACTGTGTTGGCTTGTAAGGAATGTTATATTTCCCTTGAACAGTTTAGTACACTGTTAGTCGTATATAAACTACAGTTTGTGCCATTGGGGTTAAGGGTTCGAGGAGAGCAAATTTAAAACTCAACTAGGGGTGCCTACAATGAGTTATTGATAAGGATATATTGTGTTTATGTGGTTGTGGTTACCATGTGGCTATGGATAATAAGAAACTCATCATTGCTCTCCCATTTCATTCATCTTCAGGAAAAAAATTGAGTTATTTACACCCATGCACATGTTTACACAAACACACACACACAAATAAGCATACACATATACACACAAAAAATAGGCAAGAGCATTTTAAATGTCTATACAAAGCCAGGCATGATACCTATGCCCCTGATAGTTTTCAAAGCTTGATATTGGTTAAATATAAGAAATTGATGAATGAAGTTTGCATTGCAACATATTCTACTTCTAATGCATCATTGCCACAAACAAAAGAACGAGAATCAATTTAGAAAAGGATGTTTTGATTTTTTCATCATTATTTGTAACAATCTTTTAGAAAGTACTAATAAAGTAACCATGCCATTCACCCATTTGTTAGAGTCAATATACCAAAACTCATAAACACTACACATTTTCTACCTTGTAGCATCTTCTAACAGTATTTTTTAAATAAAAGTTTATGGTTTTATATGTTTGTATAATTTTGAGGATTTTAATTGGGTTGGGGCAGGGGAAATAAGTGAGGGGTTTTGCAGATTCCCCTATTTTGAGCTGAAAAGGAAGTAGTCTGAATTAATGACTACGTTAAAGTCATTGCCATCTTTTTCCCTCCTGAGTATGTTCAGTACCTCACACTAGGCTAATAAAATGTTGCTAGAAGCAGTCATTAGAAGAAACTACTTTACCAAATAAGAATGTAAATAAGAACGAGTCACAATTTATAGTGTATCAATTGTTTTAAGGCAATATTTCAAGGTACAATTTACATAAACCAATTAAAGACAACCCCAACAAACTTGTTTACATGATAAAATGAAGCCATGGGCCTCTCTAACCACAGAACTAATAATTCAAAGGTTTGTAGACATTTACATAGCAAATCTAATACAAATGTTTCATTGCAATAAATACTACACATTCATGATTCTGCTAATATACCTATTTTACCTATATTGGCCAGATAAAAGAAACATTAGCAATGCTCTACACACACATATATACATTCTACTATCCTTTGTTAATATGTAGCATGGAAAAAATAAATACCTTATGCATACTTCTGTTCCAGCTAACTAGGGCCTACCAAGATATTATAAATGATAAAAAGAACTTCTTGAAAAAAAAAGAATTCAACATGCTGATCACAAACTAATGGTCTCTCTGGAAATAAAACAAAATAACAAGACAATAGTTGTGTTTTTTTTTGCCTCCCAGGGAATAATTTTAAATACATTTTGGTTTTTAAGATATAAAAATCATGATATCAGAGGTCAAAAAAACCCAAAAACCTGATGCAATTATAGTTATGGTCAAATATTGATGAATCAATTCAAGGTAGATCAGAGATGAGGAGAGAATTAAGGCAGCACCTTTAAAAACATGATTCTACTAATCAAACTAGGAGACCAGACAGCAGACAAATGCCAAGAAATAAGGGCCTGATGTCTGCCCTTTTCAGGACATTTGTGTTAAAGAGCAAGGCAATTTTTAAAATTTGAGAGACAACAGTGTCTAGTCAAAGAAAACAGAGCATTTAACGCACACAGTGAAAAATTTTTCCTTGACAGGCATGCATAGTAAATACTGTTACTGGACACATTCGGGGTAACTTACCACTAATTCTGTAAAAGTCATTTTCAAACTCCTATAAAAAAAACAAAACCCCTAGTTCTTTGTTTTAGCTTCAGTCAACTTTTAGTCATTACTTTTCAGTTAGAAAAACATCTGAATTATTTTTGTTATATTTAATATATTAAAAAAAACACTTATGTTACCTCCACTTTGGTCCCTTTATCATTTTAATTTGAATTTCAGAGGATCTTATACAGCATTGAGGCCAACATCAAAGACACAGAGATAAAATGATTTGTTCAGTCTCATAAATATTTGGAAACCAAAATTCAAAGAGAATGGGCTATCTTGATTGCATCTCTAAGAGAACTTAATCAGCTGACTTTTTTGGGGTGACAGCTAGAACAATAGCTGACAGACACAATAGCAGTTCACGTTCCCATTTTTTTCCCTCATCAGTGTCACAGAATTATCAACAATTAAATGTCCTAGTGCGAACTATATTAAAATAAATAGCAAGCCAACAAAATGTGTCTTTTACTAAGGTGCAGAGTCTGACGAGAGTATATTTTGAACATTTAAGTGTAGTCAGTCTTTGGCTTCTCTGCCAGGATGGTAAAGAAGAAAGTCAGGCTACATTAATGTCAACTGTAGTAAAATTCCCAGTGACACAGGCACTTCAATTGTTGAGAAGTGTATTGAGTCTACCAATTCTTTTTAAACCAATATTTAACGAAGCTTTCTGAAAATATTACATATGGCATGTATCAACCTATGACATGTGGCCAATAACAACAGATATAAATTTAACTTGGGAAATTAGATATGAAGGGCATACTAACCCATTAATAATTTGTATTATTCAACTCCAGCAACAATACACATGTAATTAGGCATGACACAATCAGGGGACAGATTTGACCACCACTGCTGTCATGATCAGTGGTGCAATGCAGGAATTTACAGTGGGGGAGGAGGAAGTGTACTTTTTGAGTTGTTGGGGAAGTGTTGGAGAGAGATCTTCAATATAAAGAACTTGGTATCGAAAAGAAGACCTCCTGCATACAGGTACAAGCCACATAGGAATGAAGATGGTGGCAGCAAGGGAGATATGGAGCCGCATTACTGCTGAGAGATACATTTTCATTGGAGAAGTAAGTCCACACTGGTTGGACAACATTATTGAGGGAGTCACAACGTTGTCATCTGCTAGAACTGGTTATCACAGTGGGCAACAGCCCAGCAGTGGATAGCATAGAGGGAATGCATAGAAGTAACAATGACATTCCTCTCATCAAGGAATTTGCATTCAACTTTAAACATCTGAAAACAAAAGAGCCAATAAGAATAAATAGTGGTATGCATAGATAGTTATGAAAAATGTGCCCAAGATAATTATCACTATTGTTTAGAAAAATAGTTTGGCATTAATAACAGAAGAGAAGAGTTACAATAAGAGCTGGACAACTGGATGTGAAAATGATATTCAAAGGAGAGAAATATATGCGAGTGTGAGGGAAAAATATGCATAGGCAGGAATGATCGCAATCTTTTAGAGGGATTTTGAGTAAATAGATGGACTGAAGCATTAAATTCTAGACTGGGAACTTCTTGATTGCGAGGTTGAAGCTGACATGATACTCTGGAACATTATGCTGCAAAATAGAACTTTCTGCGCTGAGGAAATGCTCTATACCTGCACCGTCCAATATCGTAGACACACATGGCTATGGAGCACTTGAAATGTGGCTAGTGCAAGTAAGAAAGTGAATTTTAATTTTATTTAATTTTAATTAATTAAAATTTAAATTTAAGTGGCCACATGAGGCTAGTGGTATCAGTATTAAACAGCACAGCTCTAGAGACTAGGGAATCATTATAGGTTTTAAGCAGGGAATGACAAGATAAAAACCGTAGTTTAGGCAGATTAATTTGGCAGCTGTATATAGGAAAGTTTGAAGGGGGGGAATGAGAAGTTCTCTTGAGATTGTATTGAATTTGTAAATTGATCAAGGAGAACTGACATCTTTAAAATGAGAGTCTTCCAATCATGAACATGATGCATCACTTCATTTACTTACATTTTTCAATTTTTAAATATCTCTCAACGAGGTTTTATAAACTTAGTTTTATAAACATAGTTCATAATAATAAAAATATGGGAACAACCAAAATTTTCATCAAAAATATAATGCTGACGGAAAATTGTATTGCAAGGAAAGTGAAAAAACTATAGCTCTATGCGACATTATGAATAATATTAAACAAATGAGGTAAGACACAAAATGATACACACAGTATTATTCCATTCAAAAAAGATGATAACAGGCAAAACAAAATTGTACTACTTATAAACATAGTAAAACCATACAGAAAAACAAGTAAATGATTTACTATAAAAGTCAGGATGATGGTTTCCTCTACATAGAAAGGATGAGGTTGCAACAGGATTATTATTACCTAGTTTTTCTTGATTTGGGTGGTGTTGCTACCTACAGGCATTCACTTATTCATTAAGTTATAAGTATATGTTTTGTATACTTTTCAGTATGTGTGTCACAATAACCAAAGAAAAAAATTAAATAAATTTAAGACGAGGTAAAAACAAAAGTGAAATAATCAAAATGAGTTGAGATGATAAAGTTCATAAACATGACCACAAATCATTTGTAGCTCTTCTTATTCGAGGGGTAGAGTCAGTCTCCTACCCAACCCATTGAATATAAGCTTTGGGACTTACTTTGGCTATTGGGTCATTAACAAATGTGATGCAAACAAAGGTTTGGAAAGAGCTTTCACATCGGGCTTTGTCTTTTCTTGCTGCTTTTGGAACCCAGCTGCCATTTGCAAAGGCTTAGGCTGGTCTACTAAATATTGGAGACTCATGGCTTGGTACTTATCATCTCAGCCAAACATCAGACAGGTGAGTGAAGCCATCTGGGACCAACAAGTCCCAGTTGTCCTATTAGCTGACTGCAGCTGCATGAGGGAGCCAAAGTCAGACAAGGGAGGAACTGCCAGCTCGGCGTAGCCCAAATTTCCAAACCACAGAATCACAAGCTAAAAATAAATTTTTGACGCCACTAAGTTTTGGGTAATTTGCTTTTAGTTATCAAAAATATTTAGATATTCCAAGGTACCAAAACAAAGAACCTTAGTACAGTTAATTGGTCAGTGATTCTGAATCCAAGAATTTTCACGCTAAAAGCAAAAGAGAAAACACACTGAAGTACATAGTTCAACATATACCAACAAAAAGCAAAGCATATTTTTTATGCTGTACAAACTTATCAGTTTTCTTTAATGTTATCTACAATGGTGTCAAAGACTATACGTCTTGCCTATATGTTAAAAATCATAGGCTTTATGAAAATTTGCTATACATTGGTTATAATTTGACCTTCTTGACAATATTTGATTATCCTATTTCATGCATATGTAATTTCATATTGATGATGAGTCTAATCTTATTGGCTAGTATCAAAATTTCCAGTATTAATAGGATTCTGAAACTAGGTAAGTGTGCTAAAGCAAAGGTAGTAATACTCAGAATATCTGACTCCTGATTTGTAAAAGGAGCCCCCTATCTCCCCTCAAAAATAAAAAAGACTTCAAAATAGATATATGTATTTATACAAAAAGGATGCTAATTTGAGTCAATGTTCAGAGTTTTCTATATTTTATAAACTTCTGAAGAATATGATCCCGTATGAAATTAACATTGGCAAATGTAACCTAGCTGGCTTAGGAAATAGTATAGCAAATAAAAGAAAGATTAAGATTTTTAAAGGTTATAGAATTTGAATACAATAATTTTGGGGACAGATACAAGAATTAGAAGTGACACCTTGCCTGCATTTGGAAGCTTTTCCACATTTGCTATTTATTTGCTCTCTGATTCCTAAAAGTGCTTTTCAGTGAAAGGCTTAAAAGCAAAGATTGTTCTATCTGATTGTTTTGGGGTGACAGAATGATGGGGCGGGGAAAGCTGCAGTATCTTGGCAGAGAGAAAGATAGGGTCCTGAGGAACTGGGGAGAGAGTGATTTGTACAAACTATAGCAAGAAAATAAAGACACTTTCTGAATATCAGAGGCCTGAGCAAAGTAAACCTTGGGGAGCTTTTGTAGACCTGAAAAGGAAATTTAGGGCTGAAAAGCCAAAAAGCCTGTGTGCAAATTTCTGACATCTTAGAAAACTGCAATGAGATCCCACAAAATAATTAATCATAAATGTGGAGAAATATGTATACCAGAAGTACTTATCTTTGCTTTATTCTAAATTTTGAATCTCAGTAGTTCATGGTTAACAAAAATATCTTTCTTTTTAGTCAGTAATACTTAGCACACACCCAAAATGGTTAGCTACTTTCTGTTTATATACCTATGAATGTGTCACATGCACCTTTGCATACTTAAAAAAAACCTTACCTTTATTTTAAAGGATATGTTTACAAGAACCCATATTATCTCCTGATTAATTTTTCTACCACCATTAATAAATTTAAATTAAATTATAAGGACTCAGTAGTGTAAAATTTAGGCACCAGAGGATGGTATAGGCAGGCCCTCTGTGAAACCTCTTTTTACTCCCTGCCCCCACTAATAAATGTATGATGATTAAATTGCAAAAGGCAAGGCACGACAGAAAGGTGATGTTTTGACAAAATGAGCTTGGTTGTTTGGAAGCAGCCTGAAGCAGTAGCTCAGAATTGGTGGCCTTATGGATTTCTCCATAATGCAGATAGAACTTCATGATATATTTAAATCCTTTTCCGCAAACATTTCCCTGATTTGTTGCCAAGCCGTCACTGAATTTAGTAATCCAGACAGATTACCATAGGGGTCCTATTTTTAGGGTCCTTCTGTTGCTGTGGCAGTTGCAGCTGATCGGATTATGGCTCTATCCTAACCCATGTAAAATGCTTTGATGCTTCAGAAGAAACCTGCACTCCACTCCCGTAATTACAATGTCAGACTCATAGCTGGATATTTCTCTCTGAATTTATTTTGTAGCTCCATTGTGGCCAATCCATTATTAACTCATGAGATGGTCTGTTGTCTTTTAGTTTTGCTCTGTGTCTTTCAAACAAGCTCACTATTATGTGTATGTGTATGTTGGGGGGAGGGTGGGTGATAGTAAATGCATGCTGTGGGTCACAGAGGACATATATAATTTCTCTGAGTCTGAGGGCAAAAAAAATATATAAAACGCAGACATTACTTTCTCCTATAAATGACAATAGCTCCATCTAGTGGCAAAAGTGACATTAATCATTATATTATCTTCTGCTGTCCAAAAGGGAAAGGCTTTACAAATTTGCCTCAGGAGGTAATTTGTGTTTTACTTTTACAATGTAAACGTTTTCCAAGAAGAAGAGATGTTCATCAAATCAAATCGGACCCTAACCCACAGTATTTGCAAGGGAAAAAATAATTCCATTTACTTCAGAGGAAGTTTGTTCTCCATCACCTGATTGTCTGGGTGCATGAAGTTTATCAATAATCTCTTTTCACGGTGTTTTACAAGACATCCAGAGAAAGGTTGTTAAACGTGTAATGAAATAGCAAATTGAATTAATTTTATATGGATTCTTATATTTGGTGTAAGAAGTAAATTACCCAACAAATCTCTCATCTCCCATAACACTATCTCTCTTATCAATTTCATAGCTATGACACACCAGTGATCTAAATTATATACATCTAAGCAAACAAAGAACACTTTTTTACTTGAAGAAAAAATAAATGTTAAAGCAGACTACTAAGATTTTTCCTACTTTGCAACTTAGTGCAACCTCAATCAAAAAGCTCTTGCAATATGAAGCCAGTAATTTAAGGCTGTCTATAACAAATGTTCTTGATTGCATTATTGTTACTTGTTAATGCGAGCGTGAGATTGTTTTAACTAATGTTCCATCTCCTATTAATTATATAGCTTGTACTACGGAATAATTTACGTAAGTATAAGTATGTGGTCACCGGGTAGAAAAAAACAAGATGGTGAAGACGGCCACTGGGCTCACAGCAGAGCCCAGCAGGTGGCAGCACTTGCACGGGGGGCGGCATATTCCAAATACTTGCAGAGCGCCTGAATCCCAGCTGTGCTGTCGGTGTGGAACTTAGTTTCCCTGGATGAACTGAGTTTAGTTACACAATGCAAAAGAGGCAGATATTTCAACCCAGAGTGCCAATTCATTAATGTAAGATTGAAAGTCTTCCTCTTCTGATACAGTAATATTGAAATGTGCCACCCAAAGAAACTCATATCAGGGTATCAAAGAATATTTTTTTCTGCCCACCACTTTCATCTCTCCTTCCTTCCCTCCCTCCTTCCTTCTCTTTCCTGTTTTATTTTTTCCTTCCTTTTTCTCTGCTTGTTTTCTTTCCTTCCTTTTTCCTTCTTTCTTTCTTTATTCTTTCCTTCATATATATATTCTTTCCATCCTCCCTCCAATACCCTTCTTTGGCTTCCTTCTCTTAAATATAATAACACTAATAATATTGATAGCAATGACAATAGCAATAAAAATAAAAGGAAAATTAATAATGATATTTGTTTTTATGTGCTGGCCTCAATTCTAAGTACTTACTGAGATTATCTCATTTAATCCTAACCTCACTCTTATTATTAATGCCTGAGTGTACACATGAGTAAACTGAGGGATAATAGGATGAAGTAAATTATTCAATGCATTCATTTAGAAAATGTTTATTGAGCACTTACTATGTAATCAGGATACAAGAATGATCAAATCAAATACATACATGTTCCCATGGGTTTGCATTCTAGACAGAAAGGAAATGAACAGATTGACAAAAGAATTATAGCTATGGTGTTATGAAGGAAATAAAAGGAGTATTATGGTTAGACAAAAAATAGAGGTCTCTTTTAAATAATGTAGTAAATATAAATTGGACATTTTGTGTAGATATGCACATATCTGAGTTATGAAGTAATTGCATTCTCAAGATCTGGGGTCTTGCCTACATGGGCAGGTTTTGAGCCATGCTTTTTTAGACTTCTTGCACATTGTAGTCTTTCTTACATGGTATAATCTTTCTGTTTACATTGTCGTCAGTCTTTCTTTACATTCTGAAAAGGTTATGCTTTATTCACCTTAGGCAAAATATGTCAATCATACTTCCATGAACTACCCCTTATTGGAAAAAAGTAGTCTCATCCATTATGTATTAATTTTTACTTTAATTTTAAATTATAAGGACTTTCCTACATCTTTTTGAACTTAATATTTATGTGTATGCACACATTAAATTTTTTAAAAGTTTGTGGTTTTTTTTAATTTATTTTTTTAAACTACCACCACAGTGCCTAGATGTGGGTTTCTTAAAATATATTTTTAACTGCTTTAGAAAATGTACAGTTTGAAGTGTAACCATTTTTCTAATTTTACATAATCTAAAATTTGGAGTGTCATTTCTGTGCAAAGTTTTAACACTTTGGTGCCCAAAAGTCACTATTCTCAATTGATATTATATAAATAAATAAACAGTTGAAAACCACAATATTCAAACTGAATGAAAGAATTCCATTTTTACTCTTGGAGCAAGGACAAAGATGTTCCTGAAAAGAGTTTCATAGCTTTAAAATAGTCAATCCTTTCATTTATTTTCTGTACACTAATGCTTAAGAATGCCTGCCATATTCAAATTTCTCAGTAAATAAAAACATAATATTTCCCATATCATCACTCTACTAAGGGCTTATTAGAAAGTCAGATTATCTGATACAGAGTGCCCAGGCTTGATGTGCATTATATAAAAACCACAAGGATAAGGCAATCTAAGGAATAAATGGATTTTCTGACCCCAAAGACACAGTGCCTAGTGTATATTAGCTGTTAAATAAATATTGGTTTAATGTGTTAATAAATGAAAATCAAAATTTTTCTGGTGGACACAGCTATAATAGTTTCAGAACAAGGAATATCCATGTTCAGTGTATCCATTCAACAATATTTATATATACAGGCATAAATTATATACAATAAATATGTAGTATTAAAAATATAACAATAAATCTGAATATAAAAAGAATAAAATAAATGGCTTAAAAAATAATAGCTATATATATTGCCCTTTCTGTTTTCTAGGAACTACATTAGATTCTGGGGATTCAGTTTTAAGAAATAGAGCTTTCATTTTAATGGAGAAGACATATTAATAAGTTATTACGAATATAACAATTTAATTTTAATTATCATAAGCTCTAAAAGAATTTTAAGAAACTAGGAGAATATAATAATGGAGATGATTCACTGTTGGGAACCATTGGTCTAAAGTAATAAAAAGCTAATGAGTTATCAAAGGATTAAAATGCTTTTAACATGTCTCCAAGAATCAATTTAGGCCCTGGTGAGGCCCACATTTTCAGGATGTGTTTATTCATGTCTTATATTCATATAAAAGCAAAAAGCAAAGCTCGAACTGATAAACTAATCTTAATAATGCTTTAAGAATTAAGAAGATACTGCACTCTCCCCTCTCACCCAAGTAGCATCAGAATTAAACACTTAAGATTCTACTATAAAGTAGCCCTACAGATTAGATAGCAGTATTGTGTCGCTGTTGTGTTTTTATTTTGATAATTTTACTATAGTTGTGGGGTTTTTTGTTTTTTTGGGTTTTTTTGAGTCAGAATCTCACTCTGTTCCCCGGACTAAAGTGCCGTGGTGGTAACCTAGCTCACAGTTAACCTAGCTCGCAGCAACCTCAATTGCCTAGGCTTAGGTGATCCTTCTGCCTCAGCATCCCAAGTAGCTGGGACTACAGGCATGCGCCACCATGCCCAGCTAATTTTTTGTATATATATATTTTAGTTGGTCAATTAATTTCTTGCTATTTTTAATAAAGGCGGGGTCTCACTCTTGCTCAGGCTGGTTTTGAACTCCTGACCTTGAACAATCTGCCCACCTCAGCCTCCCAGAGTGTTGGGATTACAGGTGTGAGCCACCGTGCCTGGCGGGGATAATTTTACCATAGTTTTGTAGGAAAATATCTTCTTTCCAGGAAACCAATGTTGAAGTATTTAGTGGCAAATGAGCATATGTCTAAAAGTTACGTTTCAATAGTTAAAAAAAATGTGTGTGTGTGTTTAGAAAAAGAGAGAAGACAGAAAAGAGATAAATATCTTAAAATTAAAATATCAGAGCAAAAGAGGTATTAGAATTCTTTGTTTTTTTCTTATAACTTTTCTGTAAATGTGAAATTCTTCAAAATAATAAAAATTACAAATACTGTGTTTAGAAGATGACACTAAACACAGTTCTTGGCACCTATAATCTTCATAAATATAAGGCATGGATTCATGGGTTTCGCTGAACATTATTCTTCACTTAAACTATGACAAACTAAAATAAGTAAGTCCCATTCAACTTTTAACTCACAAGGTGAACTTTTAATTCATAAAATAAAAAGAAAATTATCTGTGTTATATGTAGGCTAGTGGGGATACTTCAAAATGATTCTTACAAGCCTCTAGTTCAAAAAACTGACCTGAATACAGGATCTTTTTCCCTTCCTTCTTACAATCTCCCTGAAATAATAATAAACATATTCAAAATGAATAAATTATTTACAATGATAAAAGCTCAAAAAGATACCATGAACCAGCCACAAAAATTTGGAATTTCTATAATATAAAAAGCTGGTAAAATTCTATTGATGGATGAATTAGAATACAAAAAACAACTCAAAACATGCAGGAAAAGGCTGAAAAAATATGGGATCCCTTTCTTTCTATGGAACCCCAAAGGGCCAAGCTCAATGTGGACAGAAACAGAGTGTACAGAGTGTCAGAAGGAAGGGGTGGGAGTATTGTGAGAGTAATTAGTAAACAGCTGAATATAGAATGGTTGAGCCTCCATGTTTGCAACTGGCTGTAATATATACCCCAGATAATGGCACAAAAGGAAGAGGTGACATTATAAATGTCTATTTAGCCATAGAAGGAAAGGCTAAGAATTGTGAAGCTGCTGTCCAGAGTCCTTCAATCCTACAGAGCTGCACCTCTAGAGCGCTTGTTATGAGTGGGAAATAAATCTTTATCTTTATAACATATTGACTGCCACACTAGGAGACAAAAAATTTTCCTTGGGGCCATCGCGTTTTATTATAAAAATGAAATCAAAACTTTGAAAACAGAATGATCCTTTCTAATTTAATGAAAAAATTGTTATTTTTATTGTTTTCTGTGGGTGAGTTATATGCAGCTTGAAAAATAGTTCTCACAGCTCCTAAGGTGAAGAGACATGTGAATTACACGTGCTTCATGAGGCCCCGGTCTCAAAACTAGCATGAGTTAAATACAACTCACGTGGCAGTTAATGTGTTAAGTCATAATGATAATGAGATCTTCTCTTATCTAGAAACAAAAATATTACAAAATTGATCCAACATTTAACGGTGTAAATGTAATTATTATAAAAACTCAAAATGATGATATAGTTCAACATTTGTAGGACTAGGTAGGACCAGGAAGTAAGAAAAATATTATCTTCATCTTTTATGATATACTTTCAAAAGTTAATACATTAAGAAAGATTTGTAGTAAGAATTATTAAGGTAAGCTACATAAAGAAGCAAAAATATGAATTTTCAAATGTATTTACTTGTGGAGCATGGTGCTTTCTCAGACAATGTAAAAAAATTAGAAAAAAAATGACAAATGTATTTCCAATAAAAATAATACAAAATTGTATTAATGTATGCTGAGAATATGAAATGAGGGAATACATCATATAATGTCTATGTCATCTTCTTAACTTATGTAACATCCATATTTACTCATATAAATAAAAAGTATTAATATATAAAGAAATATACACAGAGACTTAAGGAATTTTTCAGGTGTCTGTTTTGCAATTTTTCCTCAAACAGACAGAAGAAAGTCAAAATATTTTTATTTTTTTTCTTCACACAGCTGAGTAAGAATAAAATGTTCACATTGTAAAGAAAATACATGGTCTTTGGGGACAGATGTTAAAGACCCCTGGGAAGAAATAATCAAATAATTATCTGATTTCATATGCTAATGACAGATGCTTTTTTCTCTTCTGGAAACACTTTCATTCTTCTCACTTCTCATGTGTCAGGTACATACCCTCAATTTGAGGCTAAATGTCTTAAACATTTGAAAATCTCCCTTGAGGATGTGACTTGGCTTTAGGCAATTTGCAATAAATCCAAGAGGCATAGCACCAGGAGACAAGAAGCAAAGAGTATTTAAAAGCAAGAATCTTTCATCCAGTGATTCATCCAAGCATTGGGATGCTTTCTGCCAGACTTCTGTCTTCAAATTACCGAGTTCTAAATGGAGTTATTAATTCTAATTGATAGCTTCTGTTGTTAAAAGCCAGCAAAGAGACCCTGCTGGTAAACATCAGTTTTCTTTTGTTAATTTCCATCCTCAGTGATAAACATTGGCAGCAATCAGTGCCCTCGCTACATTTTTATTTGTTACCAGTGCAGGTGATGATTCTGGTAAGAGATTGCCATGCCTCAACCATTTCTCACAGGTACATTCACGTCTTCCACAGGCTCCAAATTCACTTTCAGATGGAAAAGGGTGACATGGTGAGCTTTAGTTTTTTGGGGACTTCCAAGGGTACAACAGGTCACTAGTTGTGCAGGGCTAGGGCTCTGGGATATCAATCATGCGTTAAATTTGAAGGGCATTGAAATGCAAATGGAAGATAAAAACATACATGTGGATATCATGTGACCATGATAAGACAAATAGACCACCCTGGAAAATATCAGTAACACCTAGAAAGTAGTCAAAGGAAGCAGAACCCAGGAAAAAGGAGGAATGGCCAGAGAATCAGAAGAGAACCAAAGGATAAAAGTCATGGGAGGAGGAGGAAATGTAAGAGAACACGTCTAATGGAGCAAAGGAAAATAAGGACTAGAAATGGTTATTACACTAATTGATAAGGTATTTAATGATTAGATGAGGTCATTTCAGCAGAGTAGAGAGGAATAAACAGGAATGAAGAACTGAAAGTTATCGCTGAGACATACTCTTTTAGGAAGTGTGAATGAGAAAGGAGACAGGAATGATTTGTGTGGTTTCCAAAAATCTATGCTCCATTAGTTTTTTATTGATACTTAACAATTGTACATATGTTTGGGTACGTGCGATATTTTGATACATGCATAGAATGTGTAATGATCAAATTAGAGTATTTAAGATATCCATCACCTGAAACATTTTTTTGTGTTTGTGTGTTGGAAACATTTCAAATCTTCTCTTCTTGCTATTTTGAAATATATAATAAATTGTTAATTATAGTCAACTTACTCTGCTATTAAACATTACAACTTATTTCTTCTAGCTAACAGAATGTTTGTACCCATTAACCAATCTCTCTTCATCTCTCTGCCTACCCTTCCTAGACTCTGACAATTATCATTCTACTCTCCACTTCAGTGAGATCCACTTTTTACCTAGCACATATGAAACATGTGATATTGTGTTTTTGTGCCTGCCTTATTTTACTTAACATAATGGCCTCCAGTTCCATCTATGTTGCTTCCAATGAGAGGATTTTAGTCATTTTTATAAATAGTATCCCATCATGTATACATGGTACATTTTCTTTATCCATTCATCCATTGATGGGCACTTAGATTGATTCCTTATCTTAGCTGCTATGAATAGTGCTGTAATAAACATGGGGGTGCAGATATACCTTTGATGTACTTATTTCTTTTCTTTGTATAAATATACCCCACAGTGAAATTGCTGGATGGTATGGTAGTTTCATTTTTAGTTTTTTGAGAAACCTCCATACTGTTTTCCATAAGGGATTTACTAATTTACATTTTTACTAACAGTATACAAGAGTTCCCTTTTCTTCACATCCTCACAAGCATTTATTTTTTTGTCCTTTTGATAATAGTCATTTTAACTGGGGTAAAAAAACTCATTGTGGTTTTGATTTGCATTTCCCTGATGATTAGTGATGTTTAACATTTTTTCATATTCCTGTTGGCTGTTTGTATGTTGTCTGTTGAGAAATTTCTGTTTAGATCCTTTTATAACTTTTTAATGGGATTATTTGGATATTTGCTATTGAGTTGTTTATTCTGGATATTAGTCCCTTGTCAGATATATAGTTTGCAAATATGTCCTTCCATTCCACAGGTTGTTTCTTCACTCTGTTCATTGTTTCCTTTGCTGTGCAGAAGCTTTTTAGTTTAATATAGTCCATTTTTTAATTTTCAGTTTCGTTGGCTGTGCTTTTGAAGTCTTAGTCATAAAATATTTTTATACCAGTGTCCTGAAGAATTTCCTCTATATTTTCTTTTAGCAGTTTTACGGTTTTAGGTCTTATGTTTTTCTTTAATCTATTGTGATTTGATTTTTGTATATAGTGAAAGATAAGGTTTTAGTTTCCTTCTTCTCATATAGACATCCATGTTTCCAAGCACCATGTATTGAAGCAAATGTCCTTTCCCCGATGTGTGTTTTTGGCACTTTTATTAGAAATGCATTGGCAGCTGTAAATACTTGGACTTATTTGTGAATTCTCTATCCTGTTTCCTTGGTCTATGTGTCTGTTTTTAGACAATACCATGCTGTTTTTGTTACGATAGTTTTGAAGTATAATTTGAAGTCAGATAGGAAGACGCTTCCAACTTTGTTCTTTTTGCTCAGTATTGCTTTGACTATTAAGGGTATTTTGTGGTTCCATAGGCATTTTAGAATTGATTTTTCTACTTCTGTGAAGAATGCCATTGGTATTATGATAAGGATTATGTTGAATCTGTAGATCTTTTTTGATAGTATGATTATTTTAACAATATTAATTCTTCCAATCCATAAACATAGAATACCTTTCCATTTGTTTGTTTCCTCTTCAATTTCTTTCATCACTGTTTTTGTAGTTTTCCTTTAAGAGATCTTTCACCTTCTTGGTTAAATTTATTCCTAGGTATTTTTTTTGGTAGCAATTATAAATGGGATTGCTTTCGTGATTTCTTTTTCACCTAGTTTGTTATTGGTGTACAAAAACACTATGATTTTGGTATGTTATTTTGTATCCTGCAACTTTACTGAATTCATATACCAGTTCTAAAGTTTTTTTGGTGGAGTTTTTAAGTTTTTCTAGATATAAGATCATGTCATCTGCAAAGAGGGACAATTTGACTTCTTCTTTTCCAATTTGGATGCCTTTTATTTCTTTCTCTTGAGCAATTGCTCTTGGGGACTTCTAGTACTATTTTGAATAACTGTGGTGAAAGTGAGCATTTTTATCTTGCTCCAGTTGTTAAAGGTAAGGCTTTCATATTTTCCCTATCCAGTGTAATGTGAGCTATGGATTTGTCATATATGGCCGATATTATGTTGGAGTATGTTCCTTCTATGTCTAATTTGTTGACAGTTTGTAGCAACATTCAACATTGAAGTAATGTTGAATTTTATCAAATGCTTTTTCTTTACATCTATTTAGATGATCACATGATTTCATTCAGTTGATGTGATGTATCACATTTATTGATTTGCATGCTTTGAACCATTTTTTCATCCCTGGGATAAATCCCACTTGATCGTGGTGTATTGTCTTTTGATGAGCTATTAGATTCAGTTTGCTAGTATTTTGTTGAGGATTTTTGTGTCTATAGTCATCAGGGATATTGGCCTGTAGCTTTCTTTTTTGTTGTTGTTGTGACCCTGTCTGGTTTTGGTAAGAGGATAATGCTGGTCCAGTAGAATGAGTTAGAAAGACTTCCCTCCTCTTCAATTTTCTTGCAATAGTTTAAGAAGAATTAATATTAGTTCTTCTGTGTAAGTTTGGTAGAATTCAGCAGTAAAGCCATCAAGTCCTGAACTTTTCTTTGTTAGAAGATTTTTTATTCAATATTTATTCATTCAAAATTTATTCAATATTACTGATTCAATCTCATCATTCATCACTGGTCCTTTCAGGTTTTCTGTTTCTTCTTGGCTCAATTTTGGTAGGTTTGTCCAGAAATATATTAATTTCTTCTAGGTTTCTAAATTTGTTGAAGTATAGCTGTTTATAATAATCTCTTTTAATCTTTTGTTTTTCTGTGGTATCAGTTATAATCTCTTTTTGGTTTCATGTTTTATTTATTTGGGTTTACTCTCACTTTCTCCTTTTTTCTTCCTTCCTTTCTTTCTTTCCTTTTCTTTTTTTTTCTTTTGTTAGTGATATTCCCAACTATTGTTACACTGAAGTCTATCCCTAACTTTGGCTCTGATAATATTTATTTTAAATATGTAAGTGCTCCAATAATATTATATGTTCACAATTGTTATATCCTCTTGGTTATTTGATCCCTTTATCATTATATAATGATATTATTGTCTTTTTATGTTTTTGTATTTAAAGTCTACTTTGTATGATAAAATTATACTATTCCTGCACATCTTTCAGTTTTTTTTGTGTGTGTAGAATATTTTTTTCCATCTTTTCACTTTCAATTTATGTGTGTCTTTAAAGGTAAAGTGTATTTTTTGTAGGCAGCATGTAGTTGGATCTTGTTGCTTTTGTTGTTGTTTTTTTCCATTCAGCCAATCTGTATATTTTAATTGGAGAATTTAAACCATTTACATTCAATATTATTATTAATAGATGAGAACTTATTCTTATCATTTTGTTAAATGTTTTCTGATTCTTTTGTATGTCCTTCCTTCTTTGTTTACCTTTAGAATTTGGTGGATTTTTATAGTGGTAATATTTTACTCCTTTCTCTTGCTCATTTGTGTATCTGTTCCACTAGTGAGCTTTATGCTCTCTGTTTTCATAATGGTAGCTATTGTACTTTTGCTTACAAATTTAGGATTTTCTTAATCATTTCTTGTAGGCCTGGTATAGTGGTGATGAATTCTCTCAGAGTTTAATTTTCTGGAAAAGATTTTATTTCTCCATTTTTGAAGAATAGGTTTGTTAGGTGATAGATTTTTTTTTTCCTTTCAGTACTTTCAATATATCATTCCATTCTCTCCTGTCTCATGGCCTATAAAATTTCTGCTGAGAAATCCAGTTAGTCTGATGGGAATTCCCTTATATGTGACTAGATTTTTTTGTCTCTTGTTGCTTTTAGGATTTTTTTCTTTGTCTTTGACTTTTGACAGTTTGACTATGATGTGCTTTAGAGAATATCTTTTCTAATTGAACCTATTTGGGTATCCTTAAATAATTTCCTGTGTCTAGATGTCTATACCTCTTGCAAGACTTGGCAAGTTTTGAGCTATTATTTTGTTAAATAGATTTTCTATGTCTTTGCTCATTTCTACTCCTTTTGGAAATCCCCAAATTCAAATTGGTTACTTTATGATGTCACATATGTCATGTAGGCTTTGTTCATTCTTTTACATTTCTTCTTCTTTTTTATTTTTTCTGACTGGGTTATATCAAAAAATCTGTCTTTAAGTTCAGAAATTCTTTCTTCTCCTTGATCTAGTATATTGTTGAAGCTCTTAATTGTAT
Source organism: Microcebus murinus (assembly GCF_040939455.1). Taxonomy (NCBI): domain Eukaryota; kingdom Metazoa; phylum Chordata; class Mammalia; order Primates; family Cheirogaleidae; genus Microcebus; species Microcebus murinus. The sequence goes on from NC_134115.1 coordinate 25,083,469, forward strand.
TTTTATTTCATACATTGAACTCTTCAGCTCCAGGATTTCTGCTTGATTATTTTTGATGACACCTATGTTTTTTGTTGGCTTTTTTTTTATCAGATCATAAATTGTTGTGCAGTGACCCTGACTTTGGAAGGGGCAAGGTTGCTATCAATGGCTCTTAGGATCTAAGTAGCACATACTTCAGATCACTTTGTCCTGGGGGCCACCTTGCCAGTGTGCTATATCACCTTCAGATCACTTTGTCCAGGGGCAGCCTTGCCAGTGTGCTGCACTACCTACGTAAGACACTGTATGGGCTAGAGTACTGAGGACCCTGTCACACTGCTGGATCCAACCAGTGTTATAGCTGCAGCCATCTAAGTGGATGGGAGGATGTCAGCAAGCCTCTAGGGATGTGAAGATGCAAGGACTGTTGGGCCTTACGGCAGGAAGCAGTCTAATGGGGGCTGGTCTCTCAAATTGGTGCTATGCTGCAGCTGCCTGGGTCTCAGGGTGTGTGTAGGACCCAGCTTGAATTCATCCTCTGGAAAAATGTCATTGTGTGGACTCCAGGAAGCTACCTATACTAGTCTCAGGGCTCATGAGGGCCAGGGGGCTCTCCTGTGGATAGAATTATAGGAGTCCATGGTGGGAATGTGAACCACTGGGGTTCTCTAGGTTACCTTTTCCCCTAAGTGTGGATTTCCTCCTGGCTTTTAGAAAATCCCAGCCAGGCTGGCTGCTTTGCTTCCCTCTCCTTCCATGCCTCAATGATTTCTTCTCACCTCCCTGCTGAATTTCAGTGTTCTCTCTTAGATGCTTTATTTGAAGTGTGATTATTTACTCATGTTTTTGGTCCTTTAGGGAAGAGATGAGTGCTGGACAGCCCTACTCAGGCATGTTAAAGTCCCCTCTGCTCCATTGATCCTATACAATGTAAAACTGAATTGGGGGAAATAAATGTCATCTTTCTAATGCTTTATTTCAAATAAAAATAATAAATATATAAAAACATTATTCTGTGTTTTCATAGTATATATATAATTGATAATTTTTGTTCTCTTATATTCTTTAAGAATGCTTTCTCATACTTTTCATGCCTAGAGCTTATGTGTTCTGGGCTAGATTGCAAACCATGTGGAGAAACAGAATATGCTCTCTAGCACGTTTACATTTTATTATACAGTTCTTTGTACATACGTTTGAGGAAGTTATAAAAGACTGTCACTAGATGGCAGTAAAGATCAAAAGTTGGATGAAACCAGAGGAAAAAATTTCCACCATGAGGAATCATTCTGAAATAAATTATTATTTCTTATTTTATTTTTACTTTTATTATAAATTAAAAATTCATAATTGTATAAATTTGTGGTGTATAAGGTGGTATTATAATTTATAAATTCAATGTGAAATAGTTAAATCAAGCTACTTAATAAATTTCTCACCTCAAATATTTAATATTTTTTATGGCAAGAACTTTTGAAATTTAAATTTTATAATGTACAATTCTCTGTTATTAAGCATATTAATCATACAATGCAACACAACACAAAATAAAACAATAAAACAACAAAAAATAAAAAATATATTCCTCCTGTCTGAGATTTAGAACCCTTTGACCATCGTCTCCCCATTCCAGTCTCTGTAATCATAAATCTACTCTCTGCTTCTGAGTTTAGTTGTTTTAGATTCCACACATTGGTAAGAACATGTGGTATTTGTCTTTCCATGTCTGGCTTAGCATAATGTTCTTCAATTCCATCTATATATTGTCTCAAAAAACAAAATTTCCTTCTTTTTTAAGGTTGAATTATATTTGATTATGTTTTTATACCACACTTTCTTTATCTATCCATTCATGGACACTGAGGTTGGTTCCATCACTTAGCTATCGTGACAAGTGCTGCAATGAACATAGGAGGGCAGACATCCTTTTGACAAACCGACTTCAAATCTTTTGGGTAAATACCCAGACGTGGGATTGATGGATCATATGACAATTCTAATTTTAATTTTTTGAGGAACCTCTGTACACTTTTCCATAACGGCTGTACTAATTTACATTTCATTCAACAGTGTACGAGAGTTGACATTGTACACCTGAAATCAATATAAAAACTATATTGCCAAATACTACAGCTAATACTTATCTAAAAAATATGCTGACATACTGTTAAGCTTAAAAAGCAAATTCTTTTGGGGAAAGCAATGGAAATGCCGAAGGCAAAGGGTTAACGATCACAACTCCCTAATGATATGCTTGTTTATATGGCCAATGGTTTGCCTGTTTGTGCCTTTCACAACTCTCTAGAGACAAACTTACAAGCTTTTTACATGATAGGAGACTCATGCCTAAAATATTACAGTTCAATTCTGTGCTTTCTGCCAGAAAACATGAAGTTTCCCAACAAGTAGAGTAATTCCTACATTTAGTATCTTAACATTCTTTATTCTAGCACTTTTTTCATTTTGTGTAACAATTGACTAATCAACAATATTAGGATGGCACATAATAATTCTCCCATAATAATTTTGTATTAAATATATTTAATAGAAAGTTTTCTAATTTAAAATAATTTAAATAAAATTCCTAATTTTTGTGACTGTATTTTATTTTATAAAGGCTATAATAGCATTCTTTGTGATCAAATGTGAGTAGTTATGATAAGCCATTTTAGCTATTCAGCCTTTGCTCTCTTAACAACATTATTTGTGCTCTTTGATCAAAACTCAAGGGAGCCTCCAACACTATACCTGGACATATTCACCTCTAAGAAAGAATTACAAATATAGGGTGGTTTAGTGAATAGTGGATCTAGTGGATCTAGTGGATCAGAAATCTCTTCTCTCAGTTCTGTTTTGATGTCATTTCCCACTAAACAGCCCCTGTGATGAATTACCTGTTACCTAACTGAAGTGAGTAATGCTGTCCTTAGTTTATGGTGACATCAGAAGCCATGGGAATATACTAGATTAGATGCTATTTAATTTGGTTTTTTTATTTTTTGAAGATGAAAAATTCTTAAATCTTTTAAATGAAAATGGGAAAGAACCAGTAGAAAGAAAGACTTAAAGAACAAATGAGCCCCCTCAATTTTTTTTCCAGCAAATCCATCAAAACAAATGAGCTCGCTCAATTTTTTTTTCAGTAAATCCATCAAAACAAAACACAGAAACCAGGAGAAACAATGGGCAAAAATCTTTTTTAAAAAATCATCACTTAGTAAATAGTTTTACTGCAGTGTTCCTTTGTATAGGAAGTAAAATTTGTGATTTTAAATGTAAGTATGGTTTTTTTGATTTTTTTGTCTCAGAAATTTTTCATAAAATTCATAAATTTTCATAAAACATAAATCAAGACTTGTAAATTAAAAAAAATCTTGAAAAACTATCATACATGACTAGGTCAAAAGTTCTTAAGGATCACAGCTTATATGTAGAGCAAGTATACAGACCCTTTATTTTGTCTATGGTTAATCTGGTCTCTCTCCAACGTTTTCACAGGCTAGAAGAAAAATTAACTTCGTGTTCTACTATGGTTTGGATATCTGGCCCCGTCCAAATCTCATGTTGAAATTTGATCCCCAATGTTGGAGGTGGGACCTAATGGCAGGTGTTTGGATTATGGGAGTAGCTTCCTCATGAATGGTTTGGTCATGTCTTCACAGTAATGAGTGAGTTCTCAGTCTATTACCATGTTTCCCCCAAAATAAGAGCTACCCATAAAATAAACACTAGCAGGATTTCTAAGCATTTGCACAACATAAGCCCTACCCTGAAAGTAAAACCTACCGATGGGTGTGGCTGCACAGCATATCTGCACAACCCCTGCATTTCATCGCAGAGCGCTAAAGAAGATGAGCAGCCCTTCTCATCTGCTCCATGAGAGCTCTATTGCTCGACATCAGAGATTGGGGCCAATGGTTCTAAAGGAGTTGAAGAAATTCAGGATGGAATTCAGGGTTTGGAGAGTTAGGATGATGTTCCAGGAGAAAACGACTTAACTGTATTTGAATAAATATAGATTGTTGCACTGTACTTTAAAAAAAATAACACATCCCCTAAAAATAATCCCTAGAGTGTCTTCTTGAGGAAAAGTAAATATAAGATCCTGTGTTATTTTCGGGGAAACACGATAGTTCCTGGGAGGACTGATTGTTGAAAAAAAAAAAACTCTGGCACCTCCTCCCTTCTCTCTCTTGCTTTTTGTCTCTTGCCATGTGATTTCTGCACACACGGCTCCACTTCACCTTCCACCATGAGTAGAGACACCCTGAAGCCCTCACCAGAAACAGATGCTAGCACTATGGCTCTTGCACATGAGTTAACCATGAGTTAAACAAGTCTCCTTTCTTGATAAATTACCCACCTTCAGGTATTATTTCATAGCAACACAGACTAAGATGCCTACCTTGTTTAAAATCCAATAATGACAGTCCCTGTCTGAAGGAATGGCAGCCTCTCACATGCCAGTTAACCAGCTGCAGACTTTGGCCTCCAATATCAAGTATTCCCCATAAGAGCAAAAGATGTTAACCAGCAAACAGAAGGACTGGAGGACACTAAGCCAGAGACCTCAATTTTTATATTCTACAATGAAGTTCTCCCTAATACACTCAAGAATTAATTAGAGTAGCCAGAGGAGGAAGAGGTAGAAGAGAAATTTGAGAGACTAAGCTCTATTTTTCTAGACAAATAGAGTAGTATTTAAGAGTAAATGATCAGAACAGACTAATAGTCACAACCAGATGGCACTAAAAGTTAACATCTCCCTTCTTTAAGCTGAGTATAAGGATTCGTGAAGTTGAATATATTAATCGTAGACAAAATAAAGAAGCTGTATTCAGGCCTATCTTTGTATACAACCTGTGAAGCCACACAAAGCTCCACACTCACAAGAGCCTCATATTTGCTTTAATGGTCTGTTCTCGTCTTCTTGAAATTCTTAGTAACTTTTGAACAAGCACCACCACATTTTCATTTTTCACTGGCCCCACAAGTTATGTAGCCATGCTCGACCATATTTTTTTATCCTTTCAAATATGACTTCAATTTGTCTTCCCATTACTGACAGGTTAATTACTAATTTTCTTTCTTTTTTTTTTATTTTTTCCTTTTGAAATTTAACATAAAAGACAATTTTTCTATGACTGTGTAGATAGGTTTTGTGAGTGCTTCTTTGATATTTTTCTTCTATAGTAAGAGATTTAGGAAGACTGACGTAGAGAACTGAATGTGGAGAATCTAAAAGGAAGATATGTGGTTGCTAGATAAACCAGGATACAAATATTTAAAGTATAAAAACGGAGGCATTTGAAATCAATAGCTGGTTTGCATTCTGCCAACACAAACTTTCCAGTGGTCACAATCTCCATGAAAATGGAAACAACGATAATTGTTTCCAGTTAGAGGAAAGAAACTGGAATTTTCCAATTGCCATTAGACTGGCCAAAACCAGCCTGCTTTCCAGATGGGTTGTTTGGTGAATGACTCACCAAGGGAATAGCTTGAGTTTCCACAGACTCCACTGCTGGGGCATAAAAAAAAAAGTGATATATATCTTGATATGCAGATATATTCATGGCATTTTCATTTCCTTTTCTTTTTCTCATATCTAACATTTTGCATTCTGCTCTGTTCCTTTTCGCACTTTTTCTACTCCTAAATTGGATCCATTTGTAGTTCCATATTCACCAAAAAGGACAGTCTATAAATAAGCTTTCTACTACACAAAAGACTAACACTATTAAATTTAATAATCTTCAGTGAGACAAGAATATAAAGTATATGGTATTAATATATAACTTATTACATGTGAGAAATCTCATTACATTTATCTTTGCAGTAGCTGAAAATGATCTAATGTTTCTGATATTATAGGACATTTCATAATGCATTATCCATATTAAAGGAAGATTTCTTTGTTAGAAATGTGTTACAGCTTCTTATAGTGGCAGCAGCTAAGACACCTTAATATGTACTGAGTGCTTTCTGTGTGCTAGATGCTGATTATCTCATTTAGTTTTCATCATGACCATCAATATCTTTATTTTACTGATGAGCAAACCAAGATATAGAGAGCATAAAAAACTTGGCCAAGGCCTACAGTCAGTGACTGCTTGGGCTGGGCCGTGAATCACATAACTTTTCTTAACACTGGGACAGGGTTATAAAGACATTGACCTCCTCTGAGTCAGTGTTCAGAGTCTTAAGAAGACACATTGTGTATACATTGAAGGCAAAGAAAGAATTTGGAAGGCTACTTTGGCTATTCGGTCAACATCCCAGATCTTCACCACTGAAATTAAGGCAAAAGATCATTTCCACAGTAATGTATTTTGGTTTCCAGATAATAAAAGCCCTTTCTCTTCCTGTATTTCTGGCACAGCCTGTAGTCAGTACACAAACTCCAGTACTAGAATTTCTTCTCAGACTATTCCATCTTTGAAAGTCATTCCAGTTTGGGGCTAAGAATTAGTTTAAACTGAATTTAATTACCACATACCTAATATTTAGAAGCATTGATTTTTTTTTCACCTTTTGTTAGTTGATTTGATATTAAGTTTTCATCTAATTTCTTATGTACCTATTAAGTGTCAATCCCTTTATTCCATTGTATCTAATCATTATAGCAACTCCATATAGCCAGTGGTGGTAGTAGTAGTAATGGTAGTAGCAGTATTTTACTGATGAAAAACTATAGCTTAGAAAAGGTAATTACTATCTTTGGGGTCACTAAATAAGTGGTGGACGCTTATTGGAACTCACACCTCTCTGGCTTCCAAGTCATCATCCTGTGTACTACTCTGTTCCCATATTATAGCAAACCCTTAGCAAAAATTTATAAAATGTTTTTTCCTCTCCCTTTTCTTGACTAGTGATGTTTTATGACCTTTACAAAGAAAAAAAATCATGCATCAGGAAAAATTGGTAGGATAAAAAGGTTTTTTGCAAATGCAAACCTGTTGACTACCTGCATCCTGTGTTTGTTCATTCATTAATGTGCTTAAAATTGTAAGTGTATGTTATCTGCCAAGAACTAGGTTAGGTACTGGACACATAGAAGTGAATATAACAAACACACTCCCTACCCTTAGGAAACCTAGAGTAGAATAAGGACAATTGATCAGGAAATTATAATACAATATAATGGGAGTACATAGGAGAAAGATCTAACCCAGATTTGGGGTATCAAAGAAGACTTTTTGGAAGAACTAATGTCTTAACACAGTTAGAAAGGCAAATGGAAGGAATGAAGAGTTTCCCTAGAGTTTAACCATTTTATGTACAGGATTGTCACAAGTTGAACCTACACAGCAGTTTACCAAAAGAAATATCTCATGTATGGGGAAAACCTTCTTTCATAGCTCCATGTTTAATTTTAATATGTTGTTATGAAACCTGAGACTATAGTCTGTTTCTTCCTCCTTTTCTCACAAATTTTGATAATAAATACATTTATATCTAATAGATGACATTTATACCTCTCAGGTATTTTTTTTTTAATCGGGGCGATTAAGGGACAAAGGCTAAGCTTCTTAAGGAGACAAATAAGATCTGGCATGGCTTAGTTACCACCAGCTTTGAAAACTAGGGTTCAGTGAAGAGTTTGTAGATATAATATCAAAAGCATAATTTATGAAAGGAAAAAATTAATATATTGGACTTCATTAAAATTTTCAACTTTTGCTCTGCAAAAATCCTGTTAAGAAGATGAAAAGATAACTGAAAGTCTAAGGGAAAATATTTGCAAATCACCCATGTGACAAAGGACTAATATCTACTATATATAAGAATTCTCTAGACTCAACAATAAAAAAATAAACACTGCTAAAATACAAACTAGTGACAACACTGGCAAATGCTGGCAAGGATGTGGAGGAAACTGGCCACTGTTAAATTTATGATGGGAAAGTGGATTGGTATTACCATTTTGGAGAACAATTTGGCAATTTCTTAGAAAGATTAAATGTCCAATTACCATGAAACAAACAAGAGGACTTTTCACTGATGTTGTTATTTCATCTTTATACTGGTTCATGAATACAGCAGATGTCAAATTGTTATAATACTAGTGCAATAAATTCATTATTATCTAGAGACACTCTCTCAATAATCTGTAACTAAGCAATAAAATGTAGAGTCCATTTTCTAAATCTGTAATTATTTTCTTCAATTCAGTCACCAAATAATTGTAATTTAGAATTCAAGTTCCTGTCCCTTGATGTCAGATTAAGCCACAGAGCTACACATAAAAGAAAATCAAAACAGAAGAGCCAATGACACATGAATTGTCTTATAACATTGTTTTATTTTCAGTTATATAGACATCTTTCTCAAGTAATGTTACTAGAACAACTTGTATATGGGGTTTTATGGTTTGGGGTAAACGTGTTTAAAAAAAAACTAGCTTATCTCTATTATACGGAGTTGTGATATAAAAATGATGTATAGGCTGTATTTTTCAGAAATCAGGTAGCTAGACTATAATCCTGATGAAGAAATTTTCCTATTAAGCCTATGTTATAGAAAAAAGGATATAATTAAAATAATAAAAATGTCTTCTAATCATAATGCCTGAGACCATGAAAAGAATGTTTAGTTTCCTCCACAAAGAGCCACCAGGATTTTTTCATAATCTCCCTTAGTTTCATCCTGTTGATTGAAAAATAAAGTACACTTAATATTATTCAAAACTATAATCAATATAAGATTTTTTTAATTATAGAAGAATTATTGTATTTGTAGTCTTAACTGTAGGTGAGAATACACATTATAGTGCATCAATTTCCTGGGTTCTTTGATAAATATACCATTCATTGAATTAAATAATATAGAGAGCAGATAACTGATATTTCTTGATTGTGATATAAAATTCAGTAGCTTTCAAGATTCAGACTATAAATTTCTATTAATTAATTATCTTTTATGTTAGTTTCATTATTTTCTAAGAATGAAATACCACACAGAACTGAATAAGTGTACTAGAATCTTATATCACACATGAGGAAATGCCTGATTCACTAATAAGAAACAAAGATATAGGCGTGTGATTTTTCTCACTTTTAGTGAGAATACCCAATGTGAATAATGAATTGAATTTAAGTAGTTATCTTTCAATTCATTTAAAACAGTTGACTTTTCTTTCTGTCTCATTCTTCAACATTCGAATGAGATACTTGAATTTTAAACAATTTGCATATGATAAAATTAAGATAAATATTTTGAATAATGTTTCTTACCTTCTGAATAACATATTAGAAAATAAACCATAATACCTATCCACATTAGCAGAAACTCTAAAATATTTTGATTGATACATATATGCATAGAAAACCAAACATTTCCATGACTTTGGTTGAAAAATGTACCTAGTAGTTTGTTAGAGCACTCACTAGTTAGATTTCACTAGTGAAAGCTCAATTTACTAATGAAGTATATACCTTAATACATTGAATTCATCTTACATATAAAATTTACAGATACTGTAAGTCAGCTCTTCTCTTTGAAGATATTGCAAATAGAACTTTCATTTATGGGGATGGCATTATGAAAATCATAACATACCAGGATAGCTTGGCAAAGAGAGATACCATACATCTTCTGATAGTATGCTTTGATATCATTCATGTCAATTTCAGAACGGGAAACCATGATCCTGATCAATTCCTTATGACGAGTTCCAACACCCTGGCCAAAACAAATGATAGTGTTTCATATTCAGAAAATACTCTCATAAAAGAATGTATATTTGAAGGTGAATCCCTTTTTACTATTTCAAGTGATTTCTGTAGAGAAACTGTCTCCATATTAACACACACACATTACACAAGTGGTGATAAAATGACAAGAAACAAGCTGCTATCTTAGCAGTAGGTACAGAGAGCTTTTACCATCTTCTAATTGGTCCCCTGCCATCCAGTCTTTCCTCTGACTATCCAATAATGACAAATAAATTGAACTTCCAAAATTGTAAATCTGATTATCTAATTAATCTATTTAAAACATTTTAATAGTCTTCTATTGCTCTTAGGATAAAAACAAATCATTTTATCAGGGCTTACTGTGTTCTGCCTAATTTTATATTCTCTTCCACTGCACACCATCACTCTAATTATTTTTGTTGCCTTGAAAGTGTCCTGTTACCTTTTGCCATCAAGGCTGTGTAATTGTTGCTTCCTCCTCTTGGACTACCATTGCTTTATGCCCCATTCTTCTACTGTGGCCCTCACCTGGCTCATTTCTACTTAGATCTTAGTTTAGCTGTGAGCAAGGCTACATTGATTTCCAAAGTCTGGAGCACATATCCCTCTTTGCTCTTTCATAGTACCAGGTATTCATCATTAACCAACTGAATACCACATTAAACAGCAGATGTGGGGCAGCAACTCTGTTAACCACTACATCACAGTACCTAGCATGCTTATCAGTTCATAGAGACCCCTTAATATTATTTGAATAGTTAGACCTCTCTTTCTGTAAAAACCTTTTTGCTTTGGAGTTCCAAAGACAAAACAAAGATAACATTATAACTATTCATTTGGGGGCTCAAAATATAAATATAGAAGCGGTATCCCATATAATACCATGTGTGTTAGACAGTAAAGTTAAAGTGAAATAGTTGAAGGTGTATCTCAAATAAATCTTAATAACAATGTCTACTTCCCTAATCATAGAATGACATTTTAAAAGATTTAACTATTAATCTATGGCATGAACGACAGAATAATAATACAGACAAGGGAAACTCAGAAAGTGGAAGATTATAAAACACAAAGTTAGCGGAAGTAGGCTAGTAAAATCACACATTAAAAGAAAAAGTATGTCACCCTTCCTGTGGTGACTCAGGTTTTAAGCAAATCACAAGTAAGCCATAAATCACATAAAGGCTCACTTTATCACTCACCTATAAAATAAAATGCACTCAATTTAACAGAAGTTTATTCTAATAAGGTTGTGCATTACCTCTTGCATTGAATAGAACAATGATGCTCTTTAATGGGAAGATATTAAACATGTGACTCTCAATCAATATAAAATTTTCTGTCCTCTCTACAGATCATTCTTCCTCTAAGCAAAGCAGATAAGTACATGGTACCTACCTTCATGGCATGATGAAGCTTCTCAGCAAAGAAAGCTGGTTTGCTTGTGGCACACTTCACTGTAAGAAATTTTAGAAAGGCAAATTTTAGTGGACATATTCACCACAAAAAAGGAAAGATGCACATGAAAGAAACAGGATGTAGAGTTTTGCCAACAGGATTCTATCTCCCATCATTATTCCTCTCCCTCCTCCTCCCAATATGGGACACTTGGATTATGAGAAGATACTTGTGACTCTCTATATGGTGGTTTTGAATATTCTTTCCTCTCACAACCATTACCAATTTCCTGTTACCTTAAATCCCCCCAACTGTACCTTTAATAGTTAGTGCTATCCTGAATATATTGCCCTTGAAAATGGAAAAACCAGTAGGTGTTAAAGGCTATACAAATAAATACTTTCTTCATGTTGTAGTAAGAACATTAAAAAAAAAGCTACCCTGGGATAGGACAGGCTTACATATAAGGCATCACTCATATAAAATTCTAACACATGTCAAGTTGTAGAGTTATCTCGTTATTCGAAGTGGCATCCATGGCACCAACTGGGAACTTATTAGAAATGCAGAAACCAGGCCCCATCCCAGGCCTACTGAATCAAAATGTGCACTGTAACAAGATTTCCAGGGGATTCATGTGCATGGTAATGTTTGAGAAACACTATTTGAGAACATAAATTCCCCAACTTTGATGGTTGTCTAAATAACCTGGGAAATCTTTAAAAAGTATAGATTTTCAGAAGCCAACCAGGACCTACTGAATCAGAGACTCTTCTGGACTTGCCCAAGATAACAAAACTAACAAGTGGCAGACCAGTACCTGAAGTTACATTTGTCTAATTTTAAATCCCAGGCTCTTAATGACCATTCTGAATTGCCTCTGTGATATGCCCAGCTTGGCATAGGTAGGTGCTCAATAACTATTTCTCCTCTCCATATTTTTGAAAAGCGGAATAATATCTGTTGTTATGAAGAAGGTTATCATACTTTTTTGCCAATCTTACATGTTGCTTCTACCTGAAACATAGATGTACCATCTCTGATGGCTTGTTTTTTGTTTTGTTTTCATATATATATGTTATATGGGGCAGCATTGAAAACACAATTTCTAGTTAGAAAACTCTTCCAGCTCCAAGACTACATACCAATGGCTGTGAGGCATTTCTCAATGTCACCTTTCATTTCCAGGTCCAGAACTTTGTTCATGTCATGCTTACTGTACTTGGTGTATTTCTGAAATACTGAACATTAAATTTAAAATTAGAGATGTAAAAAACATTCTATTTTTTAGCAAGCTTTAGCAAAATGTGCACAACTGACTCAAAGAATTCCTTGGGGTGATAACTTCAGTTATACTTTTTAAAGCTATTTATACAACTAAGCATAACATGATACTTGATAAGCATGATAAGCATAAGATACTTCACCTTCTTCTAGGAATGTAACTCATGTGGCCATTTGGGTGTTCTTGTGTATTTTGGGGAAATGTTTGCAAGTGTTGTTGACAGTTATTAGAAATGGCATGTGATTGACAACCATAGCACATACTACAGCAGTGCTAAGTGCCATAGCAAATGGATCTCCCCTATATAAGATCTGTGGAATAAATTTATCTTAAGTTTAGCATTAGAAATCAGTGTACTATTATACAACAATGGCTTTAGGTAATCATCAGGACTTTTGCTTCCAAGAAGCTCAGAGCTAAATATTGTGGTCAAACATCAGAACACTTGAATTTTGTTTTGTTTTGTTTTTATGTTTTTGTTCTGTAGCACCTACATTCTCTTTGCTTTATTTAGCTCTGATTTTGTTTGTTTTTCTTCATTGTAATTTCATTTGTTCTGTCATATGTGTCTTTTTTTGCATTTATTCCAAATCCTTTGGAGGAATAAAAGCAGTGAAAATAATGAAATGATGTCTCACATGCCAAAGTCACAAAATGTGTTTCAAATACTATAAAATGATGGTTCTACAGTTAGACAAATGGACAAATAACAATAATGAGTCAGGCATACTACACCCATTTGATATAAGAGTAACACTGATAAAAACTTATCTCTTCCCTTTCTCTTATTTGTCCTCAGAAAAGAAAATTGCATCTTCTATAAAGAGGTTCTAGAAACAAAAATTTTGTGTTACCTCTGCGAAGATGGGGATAGCTCCTGGTGGTAAGAATGGTATTGAACACATTCACATCCGTCCCCTTTCTCCTTTCTCCTGCTTCATATAAGGCCTGTCAATGAACATAAAAATAAACACTTGACTATCTGTTGAAATGATATCTGCACAGGAATGTTAGATCTTGTCAAAGATTTTCTAGGCAGCTCTTCTGTGGCCAATACAATCAGAGTAGGCAACAATAAGATTATAAATTCTTTAAAGAAAGGGACCTTATTTTGTTTGTCAAGTATCTTCCAAGGTATCTCTCAAGGTGCCTTGTGAACACTGGAGACTGAAAATGTGTTTGCAAAAGAAATGTTTGCAGAACTAAATTGCTTTAAGATTTTTAAGATTATGCTATATATAAAGACAAGTCCAAGAGAATCTTGAAAAAAATTTTTTTACTCTTTATTGTTTAATTATCAGCAAATGGTACTAATAAATTAATAATTCAACCATAACCTAGATCTTGAATTTTGATGTTAGAATTTCTGGATTCAAATTTTGACTTGGGAACTTCAAAGCTATGTAATCTTAGACAAATAATTTAACTTTTCTAAACTACAGATTTTTCTCTTTTGTACATGAACAAGATAATCCCTGCCTTATTGTTGCCAGAATGCACTTCAATTTGAAATGTTAATTACCATCTTCCTCCTGGGTCAAACCAAACTTTGTAGCCTCCATAAATATATGTCTTCAAACGGAAAGCAATTCAGAAATGTCACAAGTAAATATTTTTTATTATGGACAATTATTCAAATGTCAATTCTTATTCTTTAATATGTTTACACAATTTCTATTAAAATGATCTAACTTCCAATGTATATAAAATGTTATTTTGGACTTTTCAAGCAAACTGGTAATGACATATATGCATTTATTCAACAAAAAGTTAATGAATGCTATTATGTGCATGATAATACGCTGATATAGTGAAGTGGATGGTAGTGGACCAATAAATTTCCATCCTTACTGAATCACTGTGATGAATTTATCTAGAGAATACTGTTCCATGAGGAAGGCATAGTGCAAATAATAGTTGTCTGTTTTTTCTGATAATAGAAATTCCAGGCCAAGTGCAGTGGCTCACACCTATAATCCTAGCATTCTGAGAGGCCAAGGTGGTAGGATTGCTTGAGCTCAGGAGTTAGAGACCAGGCTGAGTAAGAGTGAGACCCTATCTCTACTAAAAATAGAAAAATTAGCCAGGCATTGTGATGTATGCATGCATTCCCAGCAACTCAGGATGGTGAAGCAAGAGGATTGCTTGAGCCCAAGAGTTTGAGGTTATAGCAAGCTACAACAGAGTGAGATTCTGTCAAAAGCAAAAATAAATAAATAAATAAATTCCAGCCCTTCAAATTGCATGATTTTTCTAATGTTGACAATGGATTGGTATATCAATAACCAGCAAACTTACTGAGATTATATAAAACAGTGTATTTAAATGTGTTATTATAATTTATATTACTATAATACTATTGCAATAATATTTTTACAATATAAATTGACATCTATAAACCATTCCAGTGTTCACTATTAATAGAATGTTAGATGTGCTCACTCGTTCCAATGCACTTAATAAAAAAAATAGTTTTCCCTTTCTAATACCTGGTAAAATGAAAATTCAGAGTTTTTTCAACAAAACAATTCTTGAGAATAACACATCAAATTCTCATTGCTCTCCTTTAATCCTCTCTGGTTTTATGATTAATGGGGGTCATTGAAAACTTAAAAGACTACATTTTTCTCTCTTGGGCTACAGAAAGGTGTGCCCCATTCAGGTGTGCCCCATTCAGGGAACCATTAAGGAGTCTCTCAGAAGATCTTAGATTTGCTTTCACATGGAGGGTATCAAGCGGTAACTCCACACACCTAAGGTAGAAAGATGGACTGCAGTAATATTTTGTTAGCACTTGCTTACCCTGGCATCCGTATCAGCCAAGTCCTCATTCACACCAAGATCCTCACTTCGGTCACCCTGAAAGAAATCCCATCTATTATAAGCTTTTCTCTAGCAGGTAATCACATGATTTACTTAATTCCCTTAAAATCAAATGAATAATATTCTTTGAGAAAAAGAGAGTCAATTATACATTTCTAGGAAGAGCTCACATTCTAGATTTTATTTGCAATGGTTTGGATGTTTGTCCCCTCCAGATCTCATGTTGAAATTGGATCCCCAATGTTAAAAGTGGGACCTAATGGGAAGCATCTGGGTTGTGGAGTGAATCCTTCATGAAGAGATTAATGCTTTCCCTCGATGAGTGAGTTCTCTCTCTGTTCATTCCCACAGTTGTTAAGAAGAGCCTGGCACCTCCCCATCTCTCTCTTCTTTCTCTCATGCTTTATGATCTCTGCACAGGCTGCTGCCCTTCTCCTTCTGCTACAGGTGGAAGCAACCTGTGGCCCTCATGAGATGTGGATGCCCAATCTTGAGCATCCCAGCCATCAGAATCATGATCCAAATGAACATTTTTTCTTTATACATTTTCCAGCCACAAGTATTCCTCTACAGCAACACAAAACAAGGACGTTGCCCCTCATAAAAGAAGAGGCATTTCCTAAAGTCTTTGAGTTGTACCTTAGCAAGAGAAAGCAAAGCCTTCTGGAAATCTCCAGATGTGTCTGAGGTTATATCTTTGGCCAGATCTCTCTTCAGTTCTGAGAAAAAGAGAAAAATAGATTTTGCAGTAAACTAGTGATAAATAATGATGAAAATAATAATATCAGACATTCTATATTGGCTTATAATTCACAATGTCACAATGTTCCATGACTTAGGGAACACACATTTCAAAATATTATCATTTTTAAATAAAAATTAGAAAAATTGGCACAGGTGATTTTTCTATGGGGCAATGGGAGAAATGTAGATTATACTGTGAATGAAAACTTACAATCATAAGGCTTTTGCTAATAAGAATGAACTGCATAGTTATATATTACCAAATAATTAATTCTGAAATACAATGTGCCAGAATTTAAGCAATAGGATGAAAAAAAAATTGTTTAAAAGAGTAAAACAGAGGTACTTGCTAGAACACAAATTATGTATTTACCTTAATAACTATAAATATCTTATATGTAATACAGTTCAATGATATGTGTGTGTGTGT
The DNA here is from genome assembly GCF_040939455.1 of Microcebus murinus. Classification (NCBI taxonomy): domain Eukaryota; kingdom Metazoa; phylum Chordata; class Mammalia; order Primates; family Cheirogaleidae; genus Microcebus; species Microcebus murinus. The sequence continues at coordinate 25,099,829 of NC_134115.1, forward strand.
CTAAACACTCCTACTTAGCTATGTAAAATAATGCTATAATATAAAAAAGTTAACTGAATTTATAATTGACTAGTGCTATGGATATTTGGCCTAGCCAAGTCTTATGTTGAAATTTGATACCCAATGTTAGAGGTAGGCCCTGGTGGGAGGTGTTTTTTTATTTTTTTGTTAAGACAAGAGTCTCACTCTGTTGCACAGGCTAGAGTGCCGTGGCATCAGCCTAGCTCACAGCAACCTCAAAATTCTGGGCTCAAGGAATTCTTCTGCCTCAGCCTCCAGAGTAGCTGGGACTACAGGCATGCGCCACCATGCCCAGCTAATTTTTTCTATATTTTTAGTTGGCCAATTAATTTCTTTCTATTTTTTAGTAGAGATGAGGTCTCACTCTTGCTCAGGCTGGTTTTGAACTCCTTACCTTGAGCAATCCTCCTGCCTTGGCCTCCCAGAGTGCTAGGATTACAGGCGTGAGCAACCACTCCTGGCCAGAGGTGTTTGAATCATGGGAGAGGATGCCTCATGCATGGCTGGTTGCCCTTCTTGCAGGAGTGAATTCTCACTTTTAGTTCCTGAGAGAAGTGGTGGTTGCAAAGAACCTGGCACCTCCTCTGCTCTCTCTCTTGCTTCCTCTCTCTCACCATGTGACCTCCGCACACACCTGCCCCTGTTTGCTTCCTGCCACGGCTGAGAGCAGTCTGAGGCCCTCACCAGAAGCAGATGCCAGTGCCATGCTTCCTGAACAGTACTTCTGCAGAACCATGAGCCACATAAACCTCTTTTCTTTATAAATTACCCAGCCTCTGGTATTCTTTTGTAACAACACAAATAGACTAAGACAACTTTAAACAGGGGAATTTAATAAGCTGTCACTAGACTACATCTTGATATAATGAAGAAATAGGGACATTTGCTTTTGTAAATGATGTTTTATCAAACAGAAAACTAATAATAATGCCCCTTTTGATTATTATCACTGATAGGATTCTAAGATAAACACTGGTAACGAAATAAGGATTGCAGAAAATGAGGTTAAAACTCTCCCCTATTTTGATTCCTTTACTAAATTACTCTGAAAACAATATAATATTTTCCATGCTTGGCATAAGAATCAAGTGTCAAGATCCTCTATGGTGCCACATATTGGGTTGGGAAAGCAAAAAGGACAGTGTGGCTCAGGGAAATTAGAGAAAAAATAATGGTAAAAGACTTGCAATTACTCTCTTGTCAGTATTGAGCATATTATTTAAATGAGATGTTTCACTGAATAGATAAAATGAGCCATGTTTGGTCTTTCATGCCATGGATCTTACTAGAGATATTTTATCTCTAGTAAGACATGAACTCATGAACATGAGTTGTTTATGTTCATAATGGTGAAGTTAAAGTTTCCAACTGAGAATTATAAGTACCTAACTTTTTACCTTTTCAAGGACAAATGAAGACTATTTTGTTTGGAGATATTTTTGTTGTTGTTGCTATATGCTCTTTTCAAAATAAAAGACAATGGAAAAAATTTATGAAATACATTTTAAAATAATAAAAAATGTTTTTTAGAAAAAATTCTTTAAATTCAATGCTCTGAATTGAGGTTTCTATTATAATAATATGTAGCCATTTGTCATAGAAGAATGTTTTCTATTAAAGTGAAAACTTGATGAGGATTGGGATACAATCTCCCTTGTCACCACTTTGGCAACTTGAATGTCCCCTGGTAACAGTGTGTGCACTCAATAGACATGTGCCAAATGATAAACGTTTTAATATGTAGGAATTCCAAAGTCCCCGTAATTAACATCCACATTCAATTTTAAGAAAGTGTATCAAACTTCCTTTCCAACTAAGGTACTTGTACTGTTGGATGTTACAACTTACCCTCTCTGTAGGCTCTGTTAATGTCTCTGATTTCTTTGTTATTTCTTGATGCCAAAATTTCAATCAGTGTGTCTTCATCAGTTCCAAGGCCCTGAATTGAAAGAGAAGAAAAATAGAAATGAAGAAAAATCTTCCTTCAAGAAGATCAACTAGTTTTTGTATCCCCAAATTTGTTTGAATCTGTCATTTGGTATACTTCACCTCCCATATTTAATAATCTCAATAAACTTTGTTAATATATTTTGCTTTAAAAATGCATTTATAGCAAATATTTACAGTAAGGATATGAAAATGCAGATGTATGGTTCATACAGTGTATGATTCATACAGTGTCATGATAAAGAGCGTGTTATGTTTTCATGCATTTATTAATTAATTCATTGAATTATTGGTTCATTCATTCTTTGAATTTCCACTGACAGGCACTGTACTGATTTTGAAGATACCATAGTAGGCATAAGCAACTTGTCGTATACATTCTCTTAAGGAAAGGAATTTTGCTTAATCGAGTGTTTTACCTTCATGGCAGCACGGAGTTCATCAGCGTCAAACCGTGCTGGAGTTTTTAGCAGAGCTAAAGCAACTTCCTCGAGGTGACCTGTAAGGGCTTTCTTCAGAGCTTCATCCAGGGGCTATCCAAAAAAGAATAGAATCAGGCCTTCTAATAAGTCTTGTGTTAGGTTATACAATGTTGTACTACCTGAATTTGTAGGTCATTTTACTACTGATCCCTAAACCCAACCATCTTTTAGAACTTTTTTCCTTCACATACAAAAGTATACTAGATATTTAAGAATGTGGTGTTAATCTTTTAGATCTAGAAGGAATAGAATAAAATTTATTAAATTCATTGATAACATCTTAAAGATAAGGTTCTTAATCTTTTACAGAGGGAAAAAAACAAAGATCAAAACACAGGGGGATGTGTGTTAACAGCAAACAGTAATAAAATTACTTTTAAAGTAATATATTAATAATGTTTCCAATCTTTGAGGTTTGCACTTATCAAATAAGCAGTGTAATCAGATATTGACATTATATAGTTTTCTAATTGCACTGCTTAAAAACAACTACCCATATTTGGTATGAAAGATATAGCACTTATTTTTAAAGTTGAATTATATATACACTTTATATTTAGGCATTACAAAAAGCTCAATTTAAATTTTAGTAGAAGATACATTTCAATCAGAACATATTCTTTATTGCCAATAGCAATCTTGATGTTTATGTTCAAATCAAAGATTTGCCTCCAGAATACCACATCTGCAAAGAACTTATGCCAAGACAACCAATGTACGAAACTGGTAAATTTGATAAAATTGATTCAATTACAACAAAGTGGATAAATACTGTAATCCCAGACTTAGGTGTAATGGGAAAACAGTGGTTATAAACTGAAAGAATTATGTAACTGTGCTCAAGAATCCATGTTTAAGCATAAATATGACTGAAATTAAATATTTAAATTTAGCACCCTAACATACCTTTCCTTTTTCCTGGAGATAGGCTGCTTTGATCTGTTGACGCTGTGCATTGTTTCTCTTAGTTAATATGTCAATGATGGTTGCTTCATCCACACCTAGAAATAAAGGGACACCAGCCTTTAATACCAATTTTCTTTATCATCTATTGACAGAAAATGATTCATTATTGAGATGGTCCAAATGAACTTCTTAAGAAACTAAGAAATATATTTAATAAATTATTTCAGCCTAGGAAATAGATGCTATACTACATATCAAAGAAACACTTAGGATGATATTTCATTTATTTGAATGAGAAATGAAGAGGCAATTAACTTTTCCTGGCCTTCAGTGTTGCAGTGTTTGATCCTACTTCAAATTCTGTGAGCAGTGATGTTGATTTCAGCACTGAGTTTCTCTAGAAATGAGCTGGTAAGGAGACCTGTTTTAGCAACAGAGATTCCACTTATTTGCCCAACATTTTCTGAGCGTTGAAGAGGGAAATATATTTTCATTTGAACCCCAAAAATATTTTTTATTTTCAAAATGAAACAGACTCTTTCCATTGCTTACATCTGGTTTTTATTTTTTACTTCCTCTTTTAATTCTGGGATCATATCTGATTTTTGATAGTCATTCAAATAGCCATCCTGAAGTGTCCAAGAGGTACCTGTTTTGAGGAAACACAATTACCTTTAACTGTTATGGCTTTGTGCAAGGCAGCAACATCTGAAGATGGATCGAAGGCAGGATAGGGGCTCACTGCTGACCCAGGACCACCTTTGGACGATTTCACAGTTGTCTAAGGATCAGAGAGAAAGAAATTATTGTCATTCATTGATAGTAATTTCTATTTTAATACTGTAATCATTGAATCATTATCACTCTACTTACAACGTATTCCTGTTCTACGTTGTCAATAAACCAGGCCTGCTTGAGGAATTCTGATACCATTGCCATTTTTACAGAAGTGTCTGGAAAGAAAATTAATAGATGGTTTACAAACTAATGCACCCCACACAAACCTCCCCATCTTACACACACAAGGCACAGCATTATAAAATAGCCTTGCCCTTACTTTCCAAGGTTACATTTAGGAGCATAAAAAACTGCAAAACATAAGTTTTTTAAAAGGAGTGTTTTACCCCTAAAAAGAAACACAGAGCGCTGCTCAGAAACTGAGCTCCTTCTTGACATACTCAGTCCTAAACTTTAGAGATCAGACAACTGCTGCAAGTAAGCACATAGGCTAAAGAGAGGAGCTGGTCTTCCTTCACTTCGTTGTCCTCAATTTACAGACCACCCAATATATGGAAAACCCTGAGGGAACAAAAAAGAGTGAACTATCCTATCCTCCTTTGCCTCAGGAATTTAGAGCTAGTATGTGCTGTTCTGAGAAAACACAAAGGCTAAGGAAACTTCTTAGAGGAGGCCTGGGCTGAGGGAAGCCTCCCTTGAAATGAGTCAAGGTTAAACTGGCAGAAAAGTTAAAAGAGAACAAAATGGAGAGAAGTTTGTCATATTTGGGAAGCTGAAAGGAGTTTGCTGGAGCAAGAGATGTTGGCAGGGCTGGAACCTTTGGGAAAACACTGATGGGTTTTTAAAAAGAAAGCAGCATGATTTGATTTCCATTTCAGAAACATCATTCCTGCTGTATCATGGAGAATTACTAAGAGACAGGCAAGATGGAAGATTAGAGCCCATTACAGAATGTATGCAGCATTCATGAGGACCTGAAGAAAAGTAATGGCTAGAGAAAAGGCATAATATTTGCATATATAGGTAAAATAGTTGCTGACAATCTGCAGGAGGGATTCAGATTCAAAACTTTATCTGTAAAATGATATCTGGGAGATAACTCTTCCCAAATAATTCAGTTTCCTTTTCTGTTTCTTAGTATAAAATTATTTCAGCACTAGGAGTAATTGCTATCCTCACATTTCTTCCTATTTGAGCTGTCTAAATATCAGTCCTACATGTTTTTCTACACAACACCAAAAAAAAAAAAAAAACTGGGAAAAGGATAGTTTGATACTAGGTTTTTATTCTAACAGGAAGCATTGGGGTGAAATTGTAATATACATTACCGTTTTGGCAAACTCTATCTTAAAGGAAATTTCTTAAGTTGGTTTGACAACATTTTTATTTAATGAGACACATATATTTTTAAAACCTGAAGTATATTACAAATTAATGTGTTGTCTGTTTTCTAGACACACACATGCACACACACACAAAGCCATTAATGATCCTATTCATCTGGAAATATGTTATTGAGAGCCTGTGCCCAAGGTCCTCACAGATCTCTCTCTCCATATCCTTTTGTTTCATCCCTCTACTGTCATGAATACTTGTGAGGATGGTCGGAAAGATAAAGTTGCAGTTTTAAATTCCTGATGGGAACCTAAATGACTCACGAGGAGGAAGAGTAAAACCCATAACCGATTCCTTAGCAACATGTTCAGACAAAGTATCTCAATTCACACCTGCTAAAAAATAACTGCAGTTCCAAGTAATAAGATTAAATGCATCAGGGAAATTACAGCCAAAGCAGAAACTATCTCCACTTAATTACCACGGGGATTGTTCAAATTACTATTCTGTCATCTGTAAGAAGAACCAATACTTTGAGCATTCATTTAAAGTAATCTCTTCCCCTCAGTAATCGATAAATTTCAAGTTGTTTCCTGAGGTAAAGTCATGATGTGCAATTTTGCACAAAGTTTTATTTCCCATTACAGTCTGATCTGGTGCAACTGCTGTTGCCACATAGAGTTTCATACTCCAGCTGCTTAATTGCTACACCCAAAACTTCAAAGCAATTCTGGTAAAGTTTCATGTATTTGAAATTTCCATTTTCATAATCTCATTTATGCCCTTGATAAGTAGAATCTTCAAAATGAGTGATATAATTGGTCACTTGGCAAAATGCAACTCCCTCACTTATAAAAACATGTTCAATAATTAATTTCGCTCTTTTCAATTAGCAAAGAAAACCTTCAAACGAGAGCAAAGCAAGGACTAAAGATACTGTCAAATATAATATTAAAAGTGAGTCCTACAACTTCAAAATAAAGTTTATGAAAACTTTTCTGTACTTCACTAGTTTTTTAGTTCTAAAAAGCACTTGTATAATGACCAAATTCTTTAAAAAAATAAACTGAGAAAGGCTAAAATAATAATGATACTGTTATATTAACTATATAACTATATAATATACAAAATAACAAAAATAAGGAAGTTGAGCCATTTATTTGAAACAAGAGAGTGTCCTTTTCTAAGACAGCTGTGTGACTTACATCTTCTGAGTTCCTGCATTTTAGTCTGAATTATCTGGATGGCCTAAAAGCACAATCTGGTAAGGAAAAGCAGCCAGTATAGAATCTTTCTCAGGAAATCAATTAGAGGAAAATGGACTTGGAATTCAGCCAAATTCACCACTAACTCTTAGCAAAGTTTAATGACACAAGCATTGTGGCAGGATGTAAGAAATTGCTCTAAGGGAAACAGATTTTATCATGTCCTGCTAGGTAAGTGCCCAAAACTAACTGCATGTATTAGCAGAACTGCTGAATAGTTGTAACACATCTAGCACATACCACGGCAAAAAAATATTTTGGACAAATTTTATCGCTAAACCATTCTGACTGTTTAATATCTATACTCGGCAGGAAAACCAGACTACCACAGTGAGTGCACAAAAGGTTTTCTTTTCTTCTGACTTTTTCTTGTAATGGTTAAAGCTTGCACTAGGCTTTTAGGAGCCTATTCTATTGACTTGTTTTAGCTCAATGTAGATTTCAACTAGCTACCACTGAGCTCTAAAATGAAGTTTATCTCAATGCTTATCAACAGCTAATTTGAAGATGAAAGTGGACATTTATAAATGGGCCGACATATGAAAATTAATAATATTCCACAATTTTTTAATTATCTTTTTATAAACATACATTGGCTACCAATCTCAGTTTATCTGTGAATTGAATGTGTAGCTTTCTAAAAATTTATAGTTTTTACATACTTATGTGTCTTAAGAGAGCCCTCTTTAATTTTTCTATCTCTGTCAGCCTCATGAAAGGCTATTTCCAGAATTTGCAACAGAGGAAGCTGAGTTTTGTAGTTTATTATACCTTCCACTTACAATCTAGAACTATGAGAGTTTTACAATTATAATAGCAGCAACTACTAGCCCTTGCATAGAACAACAGCCTATCATCATCATGCCCCTTTTCTATTTGGAAAAACTGAGTGCAACTTTTATGCAGTCTCCCAGCTAGTAGTGGCAAGAATCAAGATATACATCCTTGCTTTCTGATGCCAAAGCATTATACAGTCTTTTAACTTAGTGACCAAAATGACAATGACAAGATCAATGTTATTTTTAACAACTTACACTTGGGAATCAAATTCTTTAACAGTAAACCCATGATTACTATGGCAGGTTTCACCCTAGCCCTGGGGAGTTTATTTTTAAATGCTTTGCCTTGTACATAGTTTTTCTTCAATATGCATTTCACAAGTCCTTCCCGCACCTTTCCTTGTAGGAATAGACAATTCGACTATACAATTATATGACTTATAAAACAGCAATTTATGGGAGGTAGCCTCACTAATGTTTTGCTTCTGGGCTTTTGGACAGGGCGTGCCCGTTGCTCGGAATGCTCACGTCTCCTCCACACTCACTTCTCATTGCCTCACTAATTGCTGCTTCTAAGTGAGGTCTCAGCATAGATCTCATCACATTACCCAGAAAGCCTTCATTAGTTCCTCAGCATCGGATCTGGCAACCTTCCATGCTCTGCCAAAGCATCCTGACTGTACCGGTACACCAGCTAGATCATTCTGCATTATCACTTGCTATTGCCATATTTCTATCCCCAGGAGCATTGCATGAAAGCAGTGCTAAAATACTATTCATTATATACCTTCAATCCCTGGTTAAATGCCTGGTATTTAGAATGTTAATAAGGATTATTGAATTAATAACTAGTATATCGTTGCTATTATTTTAGAAACTATATCTCCATGAATTTAACAAACATCTTCAAGCCACAACTATGGGATATAAAAATAAGAATTTAACTATTGTGGACCTCACTTTGGTTCTCTTTATCTGGTAATCTGAACTCAAGGAAACACTTAACTTCTCCAGAGGGTCTTCAGTTATAAAATAAAAATGTCTAAGTAAATAATGCCTAACATCCATTACAGCTGTGAAGTACTAATCTTAAACTTCACCTCAAGTAGATAAAGATGAAGAAAATTAGCATAATGGAGGAAGGCATAATATACATTAGACGTGTTCTGATCTTCCTGATAAAAATCTATTTGATTTTAAAGGAACAGGAAATAGTTAACTTCAAAAACTGTTTATGGTTTATATATTGATTTAGCTCTGATTTTAAATATGTCATAAATTAATTGGTCTAGAGAGAATGAAGAACAACCAGCTCAGCCAGCTGATGTCATATACAGAACATAACCTTTGTGGAACTTTTGGTTTAAAAAGTATTTAATAAGTGTGAAACTCTGACTGGTTCCTTAGTAATGGTACTGTTAATTGTTTTGTCAACAGCAGTCAAATGTTGGCTGTCTGCCAGATGTGGTTGAGGCTGGGGCTAGGGTGGTAAGAAACTTCTGGAGAAGAGGCCATTGCAGAATTATGAAACCAGCATTTTACCACATTTGACTCATTTGCAACGTGCCTTGTCTTATAGTTCCCAAAATACATTCCTGTGGAAACAAGGGAACATTATTTTTCAAAGTCCATACAGACTTTCAGGCATAAATAAGACAAGAAAAAGTACATCTTAATTAGCTAGTATTAAACTTTAGAAATCAGTTTAATGTTTAATTAACATTTTAAAAGGACTAAGAGAAAAATCCTTGGAAGAACATTTGTAAGGAACAATAGCCAGTTATATGGTTATGGTTCATAATCTTTCACTTTTGCAAATGTACCCATCCAACACCACTTAAAAACTCTTCTGTAGATTTGTTTTGTGCTCTCCTAAGGAGTTTTATGGCCATTAGTCCATTCAACAATCAAGTAGAATAGTTTTTAGAGGGCCCCAGTGGCATTCCCATGAGATAACATATCTAACATCACCCAGGAAATATTTCTTTTCTCTTTAGGTTTTCAACGAGGCACTTGCAAAGCCTGTCTATGACACAGAGCCTACAGGAAAAGGAATGCGGTCACACCCTCTTTAAATGAAACAAGTAATAAGCGGACCTTCTTATTTTAAACGGCATGAGTAAACATAACATTAATTTCAAAATGTTGATTACAAAGGGCATGATTACCACTATGAGGTCTGAATCTATTTAGTTTTCCTAACAGAGGAAAATAAATTCAGAAAGCCCTGCTATTTTGAAACAGCTCCTTGCCACCCACCCCTGCCACTTCTGTTTTCCTGGTCCCCCACAAGCTCCCACCCTCCCATCATGGTTTCCCTGTAAGACACACACAGCTCTTGGAAACTCACATTCCAAGGAGGAGGAAAGGAAAGGAAAAACACATTCTTTTAAGGCCACCAGAAGAAAAACACATTCTTTCCTTCTTTTCCATGGTAACTCACCAATTGTACAATGAGGGAGTATTAAGCCAATTCACAATATTTTAAAAATTATATTTCTTTACTAAGTAAAGCAAAACATTACAAATTTGTAAACCTTAAAATATAAAATACTCGGTGTAATTCTACAGAAAGATTTATCAAAACATAATATATGCATCTAGCCATAAATGCTATAGAAGCAGTAACATTTAACATAGTGATGAGAAAAGTTTTCAAAACAACCAAAACGAACTAAAAGGAAACCCAAGCCTTACCTGTGTTTCTACCTTCTTCCAAAGAACTAAAGAGAGATTCTTCTCCGAAGGTTTCACTCTAGCAGTGCTGGGACTTCTGATTTTATAGAAGTTGAAAGGAGGCCACACCTAGCAACCAGAAGTTAGTCATTGGCTGCCTTCTGTTTGAAGCATAAGGCTCAGCTTTGTCCAAAAACAAAGTGAAGCAAGTCTTGCACAACTACTCACTAAACCAACTCAGCCTGCAGCACAAAGGAAAAGAAACGGGAGGACAGATTTTTGTCCCCTCTTTATTTATTTACCACCTTTGTTTTTCCAGAAGTGATAAAGTACAACAGATTTTCAAGTATAACTCACAAGGAGTAAAACCCATAATCTGATTCCTCTTCACTATCAATTTCTACACTACATTAGCAGAAATAAATATGCAGTGAAAATGTAACATACAGTGATTGCTTTTAACTATCTTTTTCCCCCCTTTCTTTCTCTTTCTTTAGTTTATGTTCTCTCTCTATTTGTAAAGTCAGGAAACCCGATGAATCATCGTCTTCTAGAAACAGCAAGAATGGTGAGTCATATCTCCGGAGTTGTAGAATGTGGCGTTTCACTCACTGAAAGCATTTAACCCGTGATGATCCCTTGCTATTAATGATAATATATTTTCTGTATTCTTTTATTCCCACAAATCTACTTGACACTATTATTGTGGGGGGAAGAAAATGCCAACAGATTATTCACAATAATAGTCTTTTATTATTAGTGATTTTCTTTTCCTTTTATGTTTGGGAGTTTCACTTGCCTTTAGAGTTACATCTGGAAGTTAATTTTGGAAAAATGTTCTTTTAACTATTTTCCCCCTTAATTCTGCCACAAGTACCATGGGGTTTGCCAATGCATAATAGATCCAAATATATAAAGCAATTCCACTCAGTTTCCACTACTGGTAAAACAAAACCAACAAAATGAGACTATATATATATATATATATATATATATATATATATATATATATACATATATATACATGTTTTTATATTTTATAAAAAGTACATGGATTTTTTTCTTTATTTCACAAGAGTGTAACTGTGTGGGAATGTTCCAATATTTCCATTATCAAACTTAGAATACAAATGCAAATAGAAAATAAAGGGAAAAAAAACAGATTTTGTATAATTATCTTTCCCATTCTTAGCTGACAACGTAAATATTATGATATTAGAAAGCGAGTCCACATCTATCAGGATCAATTCGTAATAATCTCCATCAAATTAACTAGTTAGTAGATGATAATTGATTTTTGACACATACATATGGTAGGTGTTAAAAACATAGATTGACATTTTCTTAAATATTTAGAGTAGATGATTATCCTACTTCAGGATATGTTGACTTCACTGAAATTAGCATTGAGAATGTGGAATGTGTAACAAATATTACAAATCTTTAAAAAGTATTTTCATTAATTTTTCTAGACCTGATAAATAATTACCTGAGATATCTATGAGGAAAAGAAGAAAAAGAACAAACCACTAATGTGCAGCATAAACTGAACCATAATGCTGTGAGAGAGTTCACCTTTGTACATAGTTTAATGGAAACGTCATACAGTATTTTGTAAGGTTTCAAGAAGAATAAAAATGAATCACTATTGAAGTTACCAGAATAAGTTTCCCCTCCTTACATCAGGTGGGAAATTTCTTACAGTACCTGTTCCCTAATAATTGCTACTCCATTAATCTTTTCAATTTATAGCTGTAGTTCCTGTTTCATTGTTCAACTAGTCTACAATGTCAAGGTTTTATTTGTATCAAAGTTTATATATTATTGATTTTATTCACAAGCAATTAATGAAGATAGGCCTTCTTGTAATGCCAATGCTTTTATTGAATGTCACAATGTCAAATTTTTAGCATTAACTTTGTTCAAAATTTTGAGACAAACTAGAGTTTTATTTCCTTTATATTTCTTATTTATACTCACAATCTATAGGCAGACAAAAGTGTCTTTTATTTATTTTGAAGGCAGGAAAAAATGCCAGTGAAATATATATATATATATATATATATATATATATATATATATATATATATATGTGTGTGTGTGTGTGTGTGTGTGCATATATATATATATAACATTATTCAGCACTCCATAATGTTAAAATTTACAAACATATGTAATGTCTCAATTGTCACAGGAATTCCAGTGGGTAGGCAGCCTAGATAGTATTATAATATTATTCTTATATAAAAATGTAGATGGCCTGTAGAAACAGGCCATCTAGTGGCTCACGCCTATAATTCTAGCACTCTGGGAGGCTGATGTGGGAGGATTGCCTGAGGACAGGAATTTGAGAACAGCCTGAGGCAGAGGGAGACACCATCTCTGCAAACAGTAGGAAAATTAGCTGGGGTGTGCTTGTAGTCAGAGCTACTCAGGAGGCTGAGGCAGGAGAATTGCTTGAAACCAGGAGTTTGAGGTTGCAGTGAGCTATAATGATGTCACTGCACTCTAGTACCAGCAAGAGTGATACTCTGTCTCAAAAAAAAAAAAAAAAAAAAAAATTTGAAATAGATCCAGGGAAATTAAATATGTCTTCAAGGTCATATAGTATTAATAGTAAGTGGTGGAGCTGTAATTCAAACCTAAGGTTTTTTGCTTATTTGTTTGTTTGAAGTTAATATACTTTCTGTCCTACAATCTACTTAACTGAAAATGTATGCTGTTCATTGGCATTAGTTTTTGTCTGAGTTTTCATTCAGTATCCTGTTTACGGGATTCATCCTTATTATTGTGCATGTCATTATTGTGTATGTTGTTATGTTTTCATTATTCTCATTGCTCTATGGAATTCCACTGCATCCTTATACATATCTTTAGTACTTTTGCTAAACCATGGCTTATGCATACATTCAACTTTAGTCAACACTACCACATAGTTTTCCAAAGCTGTTGTGTACCAAGTTACACTCCCAAAGAACAATAAATGAGAAATTCAGGTATTCTTCATCCTTGTCGATTTTCAGTATGTTTTTTCATGTCAGCAGTTCTAGCATCGTGAAATAGTTGTATGTTGGTTTTCATTTGCCTTTCTCCAATAGCAGATGAAGTAGAGCAACTTTCTACATGTATATTGGTCTTGGGATATGTTCTTTCTTGAACTGTCGGTTCAAGTTTTTGGGCCATTTATCTAACGGATTATCTGCTTTTACTTTGTTTATTTTTTATCAGTAAAGTTATTTGTATATTCTAGGTTCTTTATGCAATGCTCACAAACAGGAAAAACTTTTCTGTGGTGTTAGAAATAAAGATGGGAATCGCTCTTGTTGGCACTAAGGCAATTCTGTGGCTCTGGTAATATTTTGGTGTTTAACATAGGTATTGTTTACACAAGCATATGTATTTTGTGAAAACTGATCTGTAGGGCCGGGTGCAGTAGCTCACGGCTGTAATCCTAGCACTCTGAGAGGCCAAGGCTGGTGCATCGCTCAAGGTCAAGAGTTCGAAACCAGCCTGAGCAAGAGCGAGACCCTGTCTCTACTAAAAATAGAAAGAAATTAACTGGCCAACTAAAAATATATAGAAAAAATTAGCTGGGCATGGTGGCACATGCCTGTAGTCCCACCTGCTCTGGAGGCTGAGGCAGAAGAATTGCTTGAGCCCAGGAGTTTGAGGTTGCTGTGAGCGAGGCTGACACCATGGCACTCTAGCCTGGGCAACAGAGTAAAACTCTGTCTCCAAAAAAAAAAAGAAAAAACTGATCTGTATAGTTATGATTTTTCCAACTTTTCCAACTTGGTTCTGTATTCTGTTCTTCAATTCTGTTCATATTTAAAATAAAAAGAGACACAGCAGGTCTTAATCTCAAAGTGGACAACAGTATCTAACGGGAATTTGTTTCAAATTTGTGTATTTTTAATACTTTCTACTTACAGTAAGTCATGCTAGTTTTCTGTTTTTGACAATGATATTATTTCTTTTGAAAATACATTTACTTGCATGCATGTGCACACACACACACACACAGACACACTCCACTTGCACAAAGTAATTGATCTGATCCAATCAAGGAGCGGTTGCAATCTTTGGGTCTAAGAGGAGAAATAGCACTCACATGTGCTCTCCAGAGTACACACAGAAGGGACTGAGTTCCGGGTGTGTAAGAATAGTCAGCACCAACTGCCATGGTCGTGGGCCTTAATGCAGGTCTCATTGCTGACATGGTCATCAGCAATTGAGATCACCTTGAAGCAAAGATAATATGGCTCTTTTACCCCTATTTTAGATTTTTTGAAAGCTTATATTCTGGTATGACCCAAGGATAAGAGAAAAAATACTGAAAACTCACTCATATGGCTATTCCCAGAGTTTAAGTTTTGAAGTGCATCTTTATTTGATTGATAATTTAAAGAAATGTTATATTTTTTCCCATCCTAGTGTTATAATACAAATAGCTACCAAGCATAAACAGGTAATGGACTTGTGCTGAAATCTCATCTTTCTATCTCTCTATATTTCTGTTTGTGGGTGAAAAATCTCAGAGAAGATAAAAACTCCAATTCAGTGATGGCTTAGTATTTATTAATGTGTGACTTAGGAAAAATAAATGAAGATATGGTGATAAAATTATCATACTTCTATGCACAGGATTATGTTAGGATTAGTACTTTTGTATTTTACAAGTTCTTTTTATGCCTAAATATGGTATCCCCATTTCTCTCTACATTATTATAAAGAAAGAAAATAAGGCTTTTCCTGTTCAATATTATCATAAATTTTATTCCAATACATTTTCAAGAAGTTTTAGGGGAGAAAAATTAAGATTCATGCTAAGGTCAAGAGGTCAAACTCTGCTTTCAGGTTCAAGATGTGTAAAATCATCTGGAAGTTTCTAACAAAGTTAAACACAGTCTTACCATGCAATCCAGCAATTGTGCTTCTAGATATTTACCCAAATAAGTTGAGAAACATACTCACACAAAACCTTGCACGTGAATGTTTATAACAGTTTACTTATAGTTACCTAAAATTCTTCAAGAGGTTCTTCAAGAGGTGAATGAATGAACAAAATGGTACAGTAATACAGTGGAGTATTATTCAATAATAAAAAGAAATGTTATGAAACCAAGCAAAGACATTTAGAAATCATAAATATGTATTGCTAAGTAAAGGAAGACAGTATCACAAGGCTGTGTCTATATCTTTCCCACCATATGAAAGATCAGTGGTTGCCAGGAGTTGATGGAAAGGGGCAGGAATGAACAGGTGGAGCACAGGGAATTCTTAGGGAAGTAAAACTATTCTGCAGTTTTACCACAGCTACTGTAATGGTATATGCGTACATTATGCATTTAGCAAAACCCATAGAACTGTACAAGATGAAAAGTAAGCTCTAATAAAAACTATGCCAGTTAACTAATATTAATGCATTAATATTTGTTCACCAACATAATGAATGTTACACACCAATAGAAGATATTAAAATAGGGGAAACTGAGAGCAGAGGGAAATAAAGTACATAAGAACTCTCTGTATTTTCTGCTCAAGTTTTCTGTAAACCTAAAACTTCTCTAAAAACTAGAATCTACTAATCAAAAGGAAAGTTTAGTTGACTATATAATCCATATAATTCCTAAGATATATTACAACTATATAATTCCAAATATAATAATTCAAAAATCATTATATAATTAGAACTGAAAAAAGTCAAGTGTGTATTTTAACATACTGCAAGTCTTCACATAATCATTGCCAATTCTCTGGGTTTATGACATGAACAAGAAATTCACATCCTTAAATTTAGTAATGATGTCTATTTAATTTCTATTTTAACTTAATAGCTCAAAAAGTAATTTAAAACAATTATTTAAACTGAGACAGTTAAAAAATAGCATCCCCATATTATACCATATGAAAAAATACAGATCTACATGAATCTAAAATAAAATGGAAGTAAATATATAAAACAAACAAAAAACTTCAAGATATTCTGGAAATAACACATGATCTCTGGGTTGAGCGATTGTTTTCCATAGCTGGAAACCTATTACTATAAAAGAAATAAAAGATGTCCTCCATATAGGCAAAAAAAAAAAATCCTCTTGTGGAAAAATATAAATTAAAAAAATAAGTAAATTCTCACTGAAAAGTCAAAATTTTTTCAAAATTTTTTTCAACAAAGGACTAACTAATACCTACAATATATACCAAGAGTGCTTATAAATTGTTGAGGAAACAAAGCAAAGCAACTCAATCATCAAGAACAATGGGTGAAATATGAATATTCAGACATAAATATTCAAGTGGCCAAAAAGTCATTCAAATTTACAGTAGTAAGGGAAATACTGTTTAAGAAAACAATGAGATATGAGTATATACCTATCAGACTGGTAATGATATCAAACTTTATGTAACACCTTTACTGGCAAGGCTATTAGAAAAGGTTAATACATGCTGGTGCTTGTTTGTTTGAAAGCAATTTGGCAATAACTATTAAAATAAAATACTCACAGAAGAGAATAGTTCAGAGAAGAAGAAAGCAAACCAAGAGAAATAAATTCTGAACAAGCAACAGAAGAAGAAAATATCAGGAAGGAAGATGTGAAAAACTCTATGAAAGGGTACAGAATGTTCATTTAGAGAGAGGCTTTAAAATGCCCCTTGGATTTGTAAATTAAGAAGGATATGGTGTTCATAAAGATAAGAGATTTAGAAGCATAGTAGAGGAAAAACAGTTTGAGAAGAACCATAGGAGCTGAGGATGTGAAGTCAGGCGTAAGTGACTCAGACATACACACTTTTACTAAATAGCGGGAAGACAAATAGAGCAACAAAGTACTAAATGTGAGGTAGGATTGAGAAATCTGAATATGTTTCAGGTGGAAGGTAAGGAGCTATTAAAGACAGAAAGTGAAGATGCAATAACAAACAGCACAGCTGACGGAACAAGCTTCCAAAAGATTCCAGAGATTACATGAACCAGTACGGGGAAAGAGTTACTACGCTTAGAGATGAGCGATATCCCTTCCACCGAGGGTCTACTCACATCCTCCCTTCTTAGTTGAAGATCTGATGGGAAGAAAGAGAAGAACACCTACTTAGTCCTCTAATGGGACAAATATAGTAATGCTGAGGGGCAGAGATGGAGAAATAACACTGACAAGAATTCTCAAAAGGAAGGCAATGTGAAGAAACAAGAAGACAAGCCATCCACAGGCCAAGGACAGAGACCAGGAATAAATCAAGCCCTTAGATCCCTCAGAAGTAATCGAGAGTGCTGACTCCTTGATACTGAATATCTAGCTTTCAGAACTGTGAGAAAATAAATTTCTGTTGAGTACACCACCCAGTCTGTAGAGTTGGGTTTAGATTCTCCCTTAGTCTTCAGAGAGGCAATGGATGGGTTTTCTCCCCCATAAAACAGTTGCCCTGGCATGCATGCATAACTATGGCTATAGATTGTCAGCAAATCCTTTCACGTGTACCCCCAAGAGTGCACAGGTCCAGAACTGCTTGCAATTGAAAAAGAAATTTATCTCACTAATGAAAAGAAGAGACTATTTATTTTTGCACTATTTGCAGTAAAGAATTAAGTGGATAGCAGAATAACTCTTTTGACTGATCTTTGTCTCTTCATGTCTTGAAACGTTGATTATTTTGAAGAGTTTTTAAGACTTTGCCTAGAATATACAGTTATCTCTGATTTTGACAAGGTCCTGAAGCAACCTGTTTTACTTCTGTGTTGCAAGACAGATGTAACTGGAATTTAAGGATAAGAGCTAACGTTTCAGTTTTGCAACAACACATAACATTATTATCTACATACTTAATGATGGCAAAGGACATAAGACCAATTTCAATAAATAATTCAAAAATTCAAAAATGTTGTGTAATGTCATAATTGTACAGGAATATTGGAAGTGACTTCACTAGGTAGTACATAAAAATCATTCTCTTAACTTTTAAGGTATTTAAATGTTTTACACATCTCTACAAATGTGGAGGGTCATGAAACTGCCATAAAATAAGTGTCAAAATATAAGAAGGGGGAGGGGAACCGGCATACTGTTTATAACTGTGGTCATCTTTAAGCTCAAAGCCAAACATGCAAATTCTAACATTTTCCCTAAATCTGATACATAAACAGGAGTCTTTTGGAAAGACTAAAAATAATCAAAATGTGAAAAAGAAACAATTCTAAATTCCACATGTAATAGCCAGGTTCAGAAGAACCCCAAGAAATTTAAATTCAGCTAGTGGGTTTACAGTGGGCAATCCAGAGAATTAAAGATCTTACTATCTGTAAGAAGCTCCTCTTCCTATTTGAAATTGTATCCTGTTGCCTGGTTATGGTTTTGCATTTTTAAGAGGCTGTGGCAGGTGCTTGCAATATACACATTGTAGTTTTATTTCCATCTGGGTGAACAAGAAGTCAGCTGCCTAGACCCGAGGTTTATTTGCTGTGGACACAGGTAAATTTACTTAAAGTACTCTAACTGTAAAGAGAATAAAGGCTTAGCTGGGTGAAGAGGGAGCACAAAAAGCTCACTGGGATTAGAAATGACGGGTTAGGCAAATATTTTCATAGCATTTGATATTTGCAATATGGAAATGAAATGCACATCAGAAGAACTGCCTTATGGACTTCTTAAAACACACTGTCTTCTAAACTTTCTTTAAACTGAAACATCTAAGTTACATTTCTATGTAACTTGAATGTACTAAGTTTAATATAACTATGAGATATTTTTTAAAAAGCTCCATAGACAGGGTTTTGTTGAAAAAAAAAATGCACTGCATTGAAGAGAACTATTGCATAGTGACTATCGCTACCATGAAAAAGTTTGCAAGAAACTTAATGAAGAATCCATTTTGTGAGGAACTTGCTTTGCAGAAGGAGTTACAAAAGTTCAAGATGTCTAAATGTGGTTTGATGAATCATGACTTTAAAATTTGCCTTAGAGTGGGGAAGTAGGGGAGGGAGATTTGTGGAGAATTGCATAGTCCTGTCTGAACCTAAGTATTGGAAAGATAATACCATTCCTTTTCTTGAAATACCTGCACACTTTTAATAGGCAGTTCAACTTTAACATGACACATGCTTAAAGCTGAAATATAAGGTCTTTAGAAAATAAAGAAAACAGAACAAGCTCTTTTCAAATTACTCATTTCACTTTAAGGAGAAGCAGTAGAAAGGCCACATTTTTCCTCAAGGGAGGGGGGTGAGACTCAGAATTGCTTAAAGTACTTTATTAAAGGAGCTGCATTGCTTAATAAATTACAGTGAAGCTATTTCAGCTATTGAGACATATTATTCCTTTTTCTGCTGGTCATATGGAGCCTCAGAAGACTTTAAAAGTGATTTCTGGAGCAAGGCATTCTCTGACTTAAAGCTCTCTCTGTTGAAATCCTACTGGTATTTTAAGACCTAGCTCAAAAGCCAATCCTCTACAGCGTAACTTCATACCTCTATAGAAAGGAGTGCTACTTCTCTTGAAAGCAGACAGCACATTGGTTGGATCTTGAATACCAAATCATTTCACTTAAATTTGTAGTGTATCTGTTTTCATAATGTCTCTCTCCTGTACTAGACTAAGTTTCTTTAGGCCTCATTTTTACTCATACCCAAATTTTCCACAGAGTTTTGCACATTGTAGGCATACACACAAAATACACATTTATTCAATTATTTAGCAAAGTGAATCAACTCCACCCAGTAACTGGGTCTGGAAAGATTTTCAATCCTTAAGCTTAGTCCAAAATTAATTGTCTTTATTTTTATTGGTATAGCTAAAAAAAAAATTCTTCCATACTTTATATAGTGACTTATGATTAATATGAAATTTTGAAAGTACATTACTCTCATTAGGTAACAACAGACACAGAATAAAATGTTCCACTGGTACTGATTTAATCTGGAAAAAAATCCCACTGTCAGCATAAATATTATCTCATGATTATTCCAGCATGAAAGTTAATTAGTTTAGTGCTTTATATTTTGATGTTTTGCAAAATTGGTAACTACATGTCATGATCAGCTACAACATGACAAGTTTGAAAACTTGTATAAATGAAGCTTATTTTCTTTTTACAATTATAAAACCTTATTTTATTGCATTTATTCTTTATCTTAGGAAACATAATGAAGATGGGCCAATATAGTCTATCCCATGCTAATAAGCAAATATCAATATATTTTTGTGGTCCTTTCTTTTTCACTATTCTGATTACAGTCCTTTCCGTCTGTATAGTACTTCACTATTTATAAAGTTCCAATATAATTCTCTCATTTTGTCATGGTTGACTGCCATCTACTTTCTTAGCTCAGCTCAATCACAACATAACATAAAATACCTTTGGGCTAGATTGATAAACTTTGGTATGCTTCGTTGCATAGAGTTACTTAGAATCTGAAATAAAATGAGGATCAGAACTGAATTTTCATGACCTTCCATAAGGTGTGCATTCAACTGGGTAGCCAGTCCCTCAAGGTAGCTAATTTGAGATAATGATAGCTTATTAAAATCATACCCTTTGTTAGAAATTTTATAACTGGTTTTGAGGACTTCCTTCATCTCTGCCAGTTTATTCCTTAGCTTAGAGGTCCATTTATAGTCACAGGGCATGAGAAATGTCCAAGTAAGAGTTAAAATGTACCCAAAGAAGGCCCACGCAGATGACAGAGACATAGAGTACTTAAGAATGTCCATCACTTCACACTTAAGAGAAAGACCCCTTCTCATATGAAATCTGAGATTCATAAAAACTTCAGCTGAGTTTTAAAACCCACGTTTAAGTCAGTGGTGCATTTACCAAAGGTACTAATTCAAATCATTTTGTGGTTAACTCTAAACAGCATACATGTGCCATTGATGGCTCCAAAAGAAGCTTCGATTTAGTTCCTCCTAGAGAATAAATAACAATTGCCCAAAGCCTTGTCAGATTGGGAAACAGTATCACATTTAGATCTTCTTTAAGAGAAAAGCAAAGTCTAAATCGAAACATTTGTTTTACAAAATCAGGAAAACACTGTTGCATTAAAAATAATGTGCTCTTTCTCTAAAGTCTGGCATCTTGCTTTTCTTTCTTTTTTATATTACTGAGGACGTTAATCAATATCCTCAATGTTAAAATCCTCTTTTTTTCCAGATAGTTGATCTTTTATTATTACTTTTTGGCTACTCAGAGTAGTGATCTTCTTTCACATATATTCATTGGCTGGTATAAAAGAAATTTATGGTTTCAGGTAGAAATCAGTGGAAGAAAACTATGCATCTGTGTATGTGTGTGTGTTTGCATGTGTGTGTATTTATATTCTATCAATGCTGAGAATTTTTATATGTCATGCCACTCTCTCCTGGCCTGTAAGGTTTCCACTGAGAAGTCTGATGTCAGATATGTTGGAGTTACTTTATATATTTTTTTTCTTTCTTTCTTTTTTTTTTTTGCTTCCCTTAGGACCTTTTCTTTATCCATGACCTTTGGGGGCTTGATTATTAAATGTATGATTTTTAACCCTTATTTGGATTCAATCTACTTTTTTAAACTATTATTTCCATCTCTTTTTAAGATATATATCTCTCTTAACAGATATAAGTTTCTTTATTTCTTGTTAGTCTCATTTCCTAGCACAGCGCCTGACATATAATAGGTGCTTAATGAATACTTGTTAAATAATGAATGATAAGCTATCTCTTTATATGAGAATAAGCTTATCCATTCAAAGAGTTCTTTAATAATAAATAATCAGATGGGACAATCTGGTTTGTCTTTAACTTTGGAAAGCTGATAATATTTCTCTTACGACAGCTGAAATTAAATCTCCTAGGAGTGCTTGGACAAGATAAAGGTGAGCTGATACTAATCTTTTCCACAATTCAACACATGCCCCATGATTGAGCAACAGATATGGAAAATTTATATCTGTGAAATCAATTCTAGTTTCAGCTTCTGCATTCTAACATTCTTCCTGTTAATGATATGATGACAATAATGAAGAGTGGCTTTCTTGTTTAATAACTGGTTTTGGACATGTTATTAACAAACAAAATTTGGAGTGACCAGAATAGGATTTAGAATGATCTCATTGTAAAGAAAAATAAACATTACTTGGGTATAATTTTAAAAACTGACTGGTGATTGGTGGGTTTCAGGGGAAGTGGTAAGAACATATTAAAACCGAAGCTAAGCCGGGCGCGGTGGCTCACGCCTGTAATCCTAGCTCTTGGGAGGCTGAGGCGGGCGGATTGCTCAAGGTCAGGAGTTCAAAACCAGCCTGAGCAAGAGCGAGACCCCGTCTCTACTATAAATACAAAGAAATTAATTGGCCAACTGATATATATATAAAAGAATTAGCCGGGCATGGTGGCGCATGCCTGTAGTCCCAGCTACTTGGGAGGCTGAGGCAGCAGGATTGCTTGAGCCCAGGAGTTTGAGGTTGCTGTGAGCTAGGCTGACGCCACGGCACTCACTCTAGCCTGGGCAACAAAGTGAGACTCTGTCTCAAAAAAAAAAAAAAAAAAAAAAAAAACCGAAGCTAAATGAAAGAATCAAAGCAAAAGCAGCACTGTTAATACCTGTCTTACGTGGACAAATTCCTGAGTAAATACTTTACATAGGGCAGTGCAGAGATACTTGAAATCAAATGAGTAGGGAGAGAATTTAATTCATCCTCATTCAAAGCCTGAATTAGTACTCTTTGTTTCTCTAATGCTCTGGGTGTTGTCAATACAAAGTTTTCCCATCAATCAACAGCCTTTCTGTACCCATGACTCTGAATCTCTGAAATATAAAACTCTACAGGGCATTGTGCCCAGGTGGGCAAGTGGTTGGGTAATGATGTCATTGTGTTTATTTATGGTTGACTAGCTGATTCTTTGTGGTTTAAGACTGAAACTCAACAAATCCTGCCCTCCAGTATACACTAAGCCACATATTGAGATATCTCAGGCAAGCTTGAACTTCTCTGAAAAGGGCAAATGGAAACTGAAGAGAATAGAGAGGGAAGTTAGCAGCACAAAGCCTTTCCCTAATAAATTTCAGGGTATAAGCAGCACTCATTCTCTAAGGTTCCTACATTGAGTGATCCATTCTGCTGTAGTAGAAAAGTTTTACCTTCTGTAACAAGGTTTGAACATTTACTTTATAAAACTACATTGGTACTGTTCTGCTGTAGTAGAGACAAGTGTATGTGCATGTGTATGTATGTGTGTGCATTCAATATTCACTCAGTGTCAAGGTTCCTAGATAGCAATAATTTACCTTTTTAAAATATTTTTGACTAAATGATGATTGGCTAATTCTTGCAAAGAAACTTTGTTGGCACTTTGCTGAGCAATGTTGTGTAGATTTTTCCAAGAATAATAGGGCAAATATTGATTCAGAAAGATAATTATAATCATGATCACTATTCAATGTAAGACCATTTTATATGGAAAATGCAACATTAAAATTGTACTTATTGGAACTAGAAATAGTTCTTTATTAATAATTTCACTGTATTTATAAGACATCTCAAAGAAAGAATGCTTCAAACTACTTTCTTTGTTGAATGAAATATATGTATTTATAAGTGCATGTTTATTTTTGGGTGTAGATAAAGATGTCTTAATACCAAGAACTGGGTCACTGTGCCAGCAAAATAAATCATTGATCACCCAAAAGTTTGTCTTTGTGACCACTTGGCTCCTGAGCTGGTATAAAACCACTCTGAGGACAGAGACATTAATTCCCTACTATTTTCTTGTCAAATACATAATTACAAAGTCTTTTGAATCAAAGATAAATAAATGAAATCCTGTCTGCTACATCAGTCAAGGGTGAAACTCTGTTGGTTTAACACTTTAGTGCTCACAAAACTCTTTCACATATATTTATCCCATCCTCACAATTCTACTGTGGGAGAGGTTGAGCAGGTGGTAATGTCATTGCACATATTATAAAACTGAAGCCCCAAGAAACTAGGATTTAGCTAAAGTCAATGATTAGTAAATAAGGAAATTGTGAATCCAGATATTTTACCTTATTTAAGTGCAGAGTTCTTTACATCAGATCCTGGTACCTTCCTTACTTTAGACAGTTGAAAGCATAAAACTATCTAAAATTCTACCTAGAAGGCAAAATTAGGAATTTACAATAAAACAAAATGAGACCAGAATATGAGTGACTTTAGTGACTATGAACCTATGTACAGCTACATTTTAATTCTAAAAAAATCACTGGTGAACTCCTGTATCTATATTCCCATTCTCAGATTATATAGAACCACAGGCATCCACTTTGTTTCCCTTCTTTGGGAGTGTGTGAGAACCTCAAAAGTACACTTTTGCTTTAACTATTCTATCATTACTCTATTTCCTGTGCAATTCTTGAATAACCAGCTATTCTGGAGTTAGCATTCATAGTATGTTCATACTTTCAAAACTTTTTTTTTTCCTTTGAAACTTTGAAAACTTTTGTTGTTCTCAGTAATTTTTCATACTTGACAGTTGAGACAAGCCTGGTGATGAAATAATGAGACAGTTTGACTTATTCATTGTCTTCGTAACGAAAGCAATACAAAGGCATTGTACATGCTTAGTTTTTGCCCACTCACAATCTTTTCTCTGGATTAATTACTCTTGAACCCCCTACTATTTTTCATAATTTTTGATGTAGTTTCTGAAGTAATTTTATTCCTTCATTTAGTTTTTATTCTTCATTTCCTGTGTTGAAATCTTTTATTTCTTTGCTTTTATTCACTGAACTCATTGACTATAAATAAGTGCTTAGATTCTAATTTCCTTAAAATTATTCAGAAAAATAAATAAATAAGCTGACTCTTCAGACAACTTTGTTTATATTTTTGTTTTTAAATAAGTTTTAACCCCCAGAAAATTGCCAGATGCAAGTTATATGGATTATGGCAAATGTAATACAAAATGCCATATTCCATCTTCAAAACAAATTAACCAGACAAATACTAAAGCATAAACTAGATAAATATTATAGTTTACTCTGATATCACATGTTTTAGAAAGTAATCAAATTTAATGACCTTTTAAATACTCTGGAACTCTGTATTTGAAATGTATTTAAATATTGATGACACTATTGATTGAAATTCATGTTTTATTCATCTTCTAAAAATGTAGAAAATATGATGTTTTGTACAATGTTTTGCTTACATCAATAATGTGAGTGATAGAACTTTAGGAAAGTATTAAAAATTCCATCTTAAAGACCTTGCTAATTATTGAAGAGTAAAAGTAAATTATTTGATTTTTTTCTTTCTCACATTAATGATCTTAGATTTTTAAAAATACATCTAGATGATACCTCTAACAGAAAAACAAAACTTTATAATTTTTATAGGTCTGGTCTTAAAAATTACAGAAATGATTTTTTTTTAAACAAAAACAACAAAGCTTTAGGAAACACTGCATTTCTTCTTAAGGAAATACATTTGGGAAAGAAAAAACAACAACAAATCTTCCAAGAGTTCATCACTTTCAAATGAGGGGAGATTTGGAAACTTCTGATAGTTCATCAGCAGATTTTTTCCCCCAAAGTATGGTCACAGGTATATATTTCAGCACAATTTCAAGTAGAAGAGCAATGCCAACAAAAAATGTTCCAGGATATATCCCATTCGATTTATGATACACACCTGATTCTAGGATGACATGACTTCTCTATGAGCATATGATGGGACATATGTGGAAATCTAGGGAGTATCAGTCTGAAAGTACTTTTTGGAAGTATCTGGAGTGTGGATGGTTACCTCAGGTGTCATGAACACCACACTGAAGCCTGTTTTGGTGAGCAAGAGGCAGAACATACTCTGGGTACAGAAGCTGGGGCTTGGCTTGCTACAACTGGCTCATCAGGGTGGGGCCATAAGAGTCAACCAAGGAAAAAACTACATCACACACCAAATGCAAACAGCAAGCCAGTTGTTGGCCAGAGTCCTGAACACCTTACTAAGAAAGAAATATCTTGGCTCACTGCAGTGTGTACAATGTGAATCACAAATCCTCATCAAGGTAGCTAATTTTTCTTGGTACTATTGCCAGTTTTATATATTGGAGATAGAGTTTTAAGTACAGAGGCCACTTTTGTTCCTCACTGTTTTGTTTACAGGATAGGATGTACAAAATTTATTCATCCAGTAACTAACTTTACCTGAACTCTGGTGTAATGAAAACTTGAATGATGAATTTTTTTAAATTAAGCTATAATTTAAAACATTAGATAAAAACTAAATGTAGGAAAGAAAAGAAAAAGAAGCATTAACAAAAATAAAGATTATAATACAATTTTACAGAATCAGTAATTGCAAGGTAAACCTATAAGTTACAGACTAAAGCAATGGCACTGTATGACAATTTAAAAGCCAGGATTAAGTAAACTGCTTCCAATCATATCCATCTATTTCACCCTATGTTCCTGTGTATCTTACATATACAGCCTGAAAATTTTCCACGAAGAAATCCTCTTCAACACCTAAAATCAGCACTCATATTTTTTTTCTGTCATTCAACTTTTCTTAAGCCCATCTTAACTAATAAAACTTTCTGAATATCTCACAGTCCCTAAATGGGAGAACTTGAACTTAAACCCAGAGCAATTATTCTTTAAAAACTATGCTCTGAAAACTATGCCATAAACAGGCCAAGTAGTTTTCTTTTTGTATCGTGTTCTTTCTTGGCTTTGCTATCAGGGAGATACTGGATTTGTAAAATCAGTTGGGGAGGATTCCTTCCTTCGCTATGTTACAAAATAATTTCTGCAGTATAGGTATGAATATACCTATATTCTCAATAAAATCTTAGCACACCGAATTAAGCTGCACATCAAAAAAATAATGCATCACAATCTAATGGGCTTCATCCCAGAGATGCCAGGAAGGTTCAACATATGCAAATCTATAAATGTGATTCACCACATAAATAGAAGCAAAAACAAAGACCACATGATCCTCTCAATATATGCAGAAAAAAAATTTTGACAAAATTCAGCACACTTTTATGTTAAGAAGTCTTAAGAAATTAGGCATAGATGGAACATAACCTCAATGTCCATATATGACAAACCCATGGCCAATATCATACTGAACAGGGAAAAAATTGAAAGCATCTTTGCTTACAACGGGAAACAGACAAGATTGTCCACTGTCACCACTTTTGTTCAACATAGTGCTGGAAGTCCTAGACAGAGCAAACAGGCAAGCGAATGAAATCAATAGTATCCAAATGGGGAAATAAGAGGTCAAACTCTCACTCTTGGCTGATAATAGTATCTTCTATCTAGAAAACCCCAAATATTCTTCCAAAAAGCGCCTGGAATTGATAAGTAAATTCAGCAAAGTCTCAGGCTACTAAATCAATTTATACAAATCAGTAGCATTCCTATACACCAATAATAGTCAAACTGTGAATCACATCAAAGACTCAATACCTTTCACAATAGCAACAAAGAAAATAAAATACCTAGGAATATATTTAACTAAAGAGGTGAAAGATGTCTACAGGGAGAACTAAAAAATGCTGAGGAAGGAAACCACAGAGGATATAAACAAATGGAAAAACTATCATGCTATGGATTGGCAGAATCAACATTGTTAAAATGTCTGTAATACCCAAAGTAGTATAACAAAGTGATTTACAGATTCAGTATACTCCCCATTAAAATACCAGCATAATTCTTTGCAGATTTAGAAAAAATAATTCGATGCTTTGTATGAAACCAGAAAAGACCCTGAATAGCCAAAGCAACCTTAACCAAAAGGAACAAATTGGGTGGCACAACCTTACCACACTTCAAGCTATACTGCAAGGCTGTAGTAACCAAAACAGCCTGGGATTGGCACAATAAAAGAGACATAGACCAATGGATCAGAATAAAGAGCCCAGAAATAAAACCAGCCTCATCCTGCCATTTTATCTTTGACAAAGCAGACAAAAACACACACTGGGGAAAAGGATTCCTATTCAGTAATGGTGCTGGGAAAATTGGATAGCAACATGTAGAAGACTGAAATAGGATCCTCACCTCTCGCCACTCACAAAAAATTAATTCTCAATGGAAAACAGAGATCTAAACCTGAGACATGAAACTCTAAGAATTCTAGAAGAAGTGATCAGAGAAGCTCTTATAATACAGACCTAGACAATGAGTTTATTAAGAAGAACCCAAGGCAATCGCAGCAAAATCAAAAATAAATAAATGGGACCTGATTAAATTAAAAGCTCCTGCACAACCAAGGAAACAATCAATATAGGGAATAGTCAACCTATAAAATAGGAGAAAACATTTCCATCCTATACAACCGATAGAGGGCTTATAACCAGAGTTGTACAAAAAAACTCAAGCAAATCACCAAGAAAACACCAAACAACCCATTAAAATGTGGCCAAAAGACATGGACAGAAGCTTTTCAAAAGAAGGTAGACTAACGGACAATAAGCATATGAAAAAAATGTCAACATCTCTAACATCAAGGAAATGCAAATCAAAACCACAATGAGATATAACCTAACTGCAGTGAGAATAGCATTTATCAAGATGTCCCAAAACATCAGATGTTGGTGCAGATGCAGAAAGAAAGGAACTCTTATAAACCGCTGGCAGGACTGCAAACCAGCACAACCTCTATGGGAAGTAGTATGGAGATACCATGAAGAACTAAAAGTAGACCTATCATTTGACTCAGCAATCTAGGTATTTATCCAAAGAAAAAGATATTTTATAAAAAAAATATACTGGCACTCGAATGTTTATAGCAGCAAAATTCACAATCACAAAGATGTGGAAACAACCCAAGTGCCCATCAGTACATGAGTGGATCAATAAAAATGTGATATATGTATACCATGGAGTATTACTCAGCCATAAAAAATGATAAACTAATACCTCTTGCAACAACCTGGATGGAAGTAGAAACCAATGTTTTTCCCAGTGATGTATCTCAAGAATGGAAGAACAAAAACTGTATGTGCTCACTATTAAATTGAAAATGATAAATCAACACTCAAGTGCACATGATAGTAATAAAATTCAACAGAAATCAAGCAGGTGGAAGCGGATAGGAGGGGATATATAAATTAAAACCTAACAGGTACAAAGCAGACTACATGGGTGATGTACACACTTATAACTTTGACTCAAACTGTACAAAAGCAGTTCATGTAACCGAAACTTTTGTACCCCTATAATATTGTGAAATAAAAAGCAGTCCAAGTGCAGACTTCTTTCCTGTAAAATTATTTTCATTTCTATTTTAATATAGTTTAGTGTTGTGAGCTTCAAATTTTATTAATATGAGAAAGTCATTTATATCAGAAGAGTAAAACTATGTTTACACACACAATTTTTTTTATCCATTTATTGAACAAGCCCTTGGAAAATGGCTTTATGTCTGTTCTTTCATCTATAAAGCTGGTATGGGGTCACTTAACTTATATCCCTGAAAATGGTGTGAAAAAAATGATATATAAAGATAATAAGCAGTAAACATAAGAGCTACAAGCAGAGTTTCTGGAATTTACTGACTAAAAATCAAATGTGAATTTGCTACTTACTAGCTATATAAGTTTTAAAAAAATGTCTTCATCTCTCTGTGCCTCAGTTTTCCATCCATCCATAAAATATGTATGGCAATTATACTCCATACAGTTTTTAGAGGATTATAGGAGACACTCTGTGTAGAAAGTTTAGCAAGATATATGTACAAAGACATTTCTCAATAAAGATTTGTTTTTGTCTGCTTACAACAAATAAAGACTAAACTCTTTATAAATAGGAATAAAGGTAGTTTCTAATTAGACCATAGTAATGAAAATATTTTTCCAAAATAAAAATGAATTTTAAAACAGGAGTACTTTAATTTTCTTTTGGAAATGGTTGTTTTACTATGTTGCATTTTTCTATAATGAAAATGAAGTTATTTGGAGGAATAGATTTTTTTTTGTACTTCTTTGATAGTCCCTGAATGTCTTTCGTGTTTTTAAAAGCACATGATTGAATTTTCCTACAAAGAGTTAGCCTTTACGGAAAATAGATAAGTAGAGATTGCAAGAAGCCCAGAGAAAACAATTGAATTATTTATTATTCCATTTTTTTTCCAAATTGCTTATAAGTTACCCTTCAGAACAACCAAAATGCTTATCATTTCATCAGTAAACTATATGTCACAATACGGGAATGATAGGTATTCCAATGAAAAACACTGAAGCAAAATAAGAAGCATGTTAGAAAAAACTGCCAAAGATGCAGTAGGATCAGAAATATTACAAATACTAGAAACCAAGAAGTAGAGAAAGGCAGCAGCCTGGGCTTTTGCAGCAGTAGCATTTAATACTGGAAACTCCAAAGCCCTGTGGCTGAGCTCTAAGCTTGTCACAGCATGTTTTTCTTTTAAGTCTGGATACTACAAGGCACTTCCTTAGCTGGTTGCTATAGGAATAATCATACTACGCAACTGAGAATCAGAAGCAAACAGATGTTAAAGCAGCAGAAGTATGGTCATCTTTGTGTATTTGCTCTAATAGTTTTAGGATTAAACATGAAACAAAATTAAAAACAAAAGGCATTATTTGAATTGAAAATTTAGGAATATGGATTTCATAGTTTAAGCAAATGTTCTAGTTCAACACAACCAAAGAGTTAATGAAGGGCTCTTTGCCGAAGTCATCAGAGTAATTAGCAAATGCTAAAGAAAACAGGAAGTAAGGGCTCCATCAGGCAGAAGAATGTCTGATGTTAATCAAAAAATTGAGGATAAGTGTATATTTGAGCGGGTGATATCATCCTGAAAATGATTTCTTTTTTTAAGTTTATAGTATATGCTGGATGTCACCACCTTGGGAAAAAAATACTTGCAAATACCTTTTTATTAATCTCATATTTACTTTGATTCTTTTTAAAAAAATTTTTGGTGAGAACTATCATATATTTTTCTGTGTGTGCATATGAATGTGTGTGCAGATATAGATCTTTCTATTCTCTCTTTTCTGTCTCATTTATCTTTTGAACTTTCTCATTGCTAGTACTACAGTATCTTAACTTCTAAAGTTTTGTAATAAATGTTTATATTTGATAGAGTAATCCCAACATCTTCTTCAAGTCTCTCTGGACCAAGGTACTGATAATTTTCTGTTGGGAAATAGCTAGTCACATTTACCATGTTGGCCTGGTAACTTGTGGAAGAGCCTTATGTGGCTTTTTGGTCATTATGAAGAAATAGATGACAGATTTATGAAAGGGCCTAAACTGCAGGACAATGTATTGTTTTACAATGGCTATTAATTTTCCTTTGAGTCACCTGATGTTGAATACTTATATTAAACTGATAGGAACAGATACTACACTTGATCTTAGCCAAAAGGCCGAGAAGCGATGATGTTGAATACTTATAATTCCAGATTTTTTTAACAAATGCTAAATTCTATCTATCTATCTATCTATCTATCTATCTATCTATCTATCTATCTAGGTACCAAATTTAATCATTCCATGTTAAGTATTCCCACCAACTTAAGATTTAATCCTTAAATCTCAAGGATTTCAAGTAATTTAGTCAAATAAGAATCTAGGATAAATGTATTGCTGTAATAATATTTGCATTTTGATAATCAGTGATAAACAGGTCCATTCCAAGTTCAATAAATGGAAAGAATTAAAAACATTAAATGTAAAATTCTAATTAAGGATTTGTCAAACATAGAGCATTGTAGTAAGTTCTGAGGTACAAGATATTAATCCTGTTTGCAAGGATCTATTAATAAAAATCTAGCTGGGAAAATTGACTTTCCTTCATATAAAAATTTCAACAACCACTCAAAGCTGACTATAGTAAATGTTAAGTGAATAGGACAGCTGTCTGGAGGAAATGGTGACTACAAAGAGATGGGGTCATTGGTAGAGGTTTCCTTGAAGTCTTATATTCACATAGAGAGAAGGCAACAATGGGTATTCCAGAGATGAGAATCATAATTAGCCAAGGCAAGGAGGCTAGAATGTGCACAGTGGACTTTCTGATTGTAAATTTGAGTTATAAGTGAATCATTTATAAAATATGTAAAATTATATGCACAGAAATCTCTGCTGTTTATCCTTTTGGCATTACAGGGTCTTTCTGTGAGTCTGAGAACTGGCTCCGATTTTTAAACTGGGTAAAGAAGTGAGATTCCTTGGGCACTGATGACATGAGGCTTCTGCTCATCCAACTTTAATCATTTTTGATTATGTATATCAAGCCATGCTGTTTTTGTCTGTCCATGTATTTTTCCTTTAGAAACACCTTGGTATATCAGCTGTCACCATACATCCCAAATGGTTGCATATACTGCCACGTGACTCTGCTATTCTGGAATCCTGTCATGCCCACTGACAATAGGGAGCCCAGGTCTCTAACAATATTGCCGACCATGGACCCTGATCCACTAAGCTTCTCAAAAATGCCAGTGCCTTCATCACTAGCACATTCCTCACTGGCTTTGTGATGAGAGTGTTCTCTAGCCCTTCCCATGAGCAGCTGGTAGACTTTGGTGTTATACAATAGAATCATTCTAGCATGCTCACTTCTCTGAGCCTTTTGATCTCGTCTTCAAAACTCTGCTAAGGCAGTTCTGTCATTTCTACTTAATGTAATGTGAGCCTTTTTTCCCCTCCACAGGCTTTCAGCAACTATCCAAGCAGTGTATTAGGACCATTTCCAGGTGTTCTTGCCAGGGAGTTTTCAGTCATGGAAGAATGGGTGCCCTTGTTGACAAATGCTCCTTTGTGGAGCTTATCTCCCTCCATGCCCAAACCCCTCCCCAGTCCAACATTATCAAGATCTGCCCCCTGGCTTGCTCTCCCGATTCCTTTTGCTATAAATTAATTGTGTCTTGAAGTTATTTGGGTGAATAATTCCTTTTTTCCTTCCCTGGTTGGACCATGCTGAGACTTTTTCCTAGTCACAGAACTAGAAGACAGAAAAAAAGATGGGGTCAGATCTTGAAGAGGGTAAATACCATCTTCTAAGGCATCCATCTCAGTTGAGGTTTTAATATGGTCTTCAGGTAAGAGAAGACTGGTGTCTACCAGCAAAACAAATTAGGCCACTCCTGAAGGTCTAGAAGTTCAAAGGAATCCAGGAGGTCCCACAGTCTTGTGCACATTCACCCATGATTCCTTATTCAATGTCTTAGGACCCCACACTTTCCCTATCAGGGTTCGGATTTAGCAAAAAAGACTTGTCAAGGCTGTGAATTTGACCTTTGTTACAGTTCTGCTACTTTTACAATAACATTCATGATGCGATCTTCAGTTCCATTTGTCTTCTAGCTGGAGAAGTTACAGATTTCTTTAAATGCTGCCCTGGAGGCCTTCTAACTTTCACACCATGCCCTGGGTTAGTAATTGACAAATTGAAGTTTAGCCATTTTCTTCTTGAGCCCAACAATGGCACTTAGCAACAATCAGCCAACTTATGTTTACTCATCCTCCCATATCTCTGAAATGGTTCCTCAAGTCAGTGCATCTCCTTTCACCTGTATTCCACCCCAACTCAACACTGGTGAAAGTTATAGCTATTGTAGTGCTAGAGTTTTCAGGAAGTTTTGAAGAGTTTACTTACCACCAACAGTGGGATCTAATTGCTATCCCATTGGCAAGTGATCTAACTCCAGAATCTCATCTTAACAATATACTTCCTAGGACCACTTGTAAAATTACATGATTTCAGTTGGGTTTCTTCATCACTTTTCTAGGGCTGGTACAAAAATTACCACAAACTTGATGGCATAAA
This sequence comes from Microcebus murinus, assembly GCF_040939455.1. Classification (NCBI taxonomy): domain Eukaryota; kingdom Metazoa; phylum Chordata; class Mammalia; order Primates; family Cheirogaleidae; genus Microcebus; species Microcebus murinus. The sequence goes on from NC_134115.1 coordinate 25,133,745, forward strand.
ACAACAATTATTTAGTCTTTCACACTACTGGAGGCTAAAAGTCCTAGATCAAGGGGTTGGGAGAGTTGGTTCCCCCTGGGTGTTCTGAAGGAAAATGTGTCCTGTGTCTCTCTCCTAGCTTCTGGTGGTTTGCTGGTAATCTTTCACATTAGATGCATCGTGCCAGTCTCTGCCTCAGTCTTCACATAGTGCTCTCCCTTTCATATTCCTGTAGTCACATGACACTTTCCCTGTGTTGTCTCTGTCCATGTTGAAATTTCCCTCTTCTTATGAGGATACCAGTCATAATGGATTTGGGGACCACTCTAATGTATAATAGCATGATCTTATCTTACCTTGATTACATCTACAATGATCCTATTTCCAAATAAGGTCACATTTACAGGTTAAGAGTCTCACATGTCTTTTTGAAGGACACAATTCAATTCATAAGTATCCCAAAGTCAAAGACAAATGTCATCACATATCCTGTGATGACAATTTGTGTATAAGTGATTCCTTAAAATATATTCCCAAGAAAATACAGGAGAGTGAAGAAATGGGAATGGTAATAGAAGATGACCAATCAAAGGCATGTTATCAAGTAATTTCCAACCAAGGATAACCTTTCTTTAGTCCAGCCATGGCAAGAAGAGAGGCCTCAGAAGAAACCAAATCTGCTGACACCTTGATCTTGGACTTCCAGCCTCCAGGACAGTGAGAAAATGATTTTTTGTTTGTTTGTTTAAGCCACCCAGTCTGTGGTACTTTGTTATAGCAGCCCTAGCAAACTAATACAGTAGCCACTGGCAAACATACAGGTGCTGGCTCATGGGAGCAAGAGCACACTGGGGTCAGGAATGCATGGAGTGGAAAAGGAGTCTGAGGGGATGTGAGAAGAATACCCATGGTGTCTGTTTTGCTCCCTTTGTTCCCAGGGAACCATTTCAGAACATGTACTTCTTGTCCCTACAATGTTAACTTTCGCTTCATTAAACATCCTAGTTTCCAGAAAGAACATACTAAGGATTCTACTGGAACCTGTAGGTGTGACTCATACTTTGTCAATGTGGGCTCTGGAAAATTTAGACAAGATTGCTTTTCTATAGTGGAAGTAGAATCAAGTATGCCTGGGCCTTGGGAGATTCATTCAGATTCATCTTTATGTTTCTATACCCGATAATCAACAGTGAATGAATAAATGCAGCAACTGAGGTGGGGTGAGGGCAAGGTTCCAAGAGCACAAGCTCTTTAAGGTTGAAGAAATGGGTCAATCCCCAGAGTGATCAAGCTAGAGCATGTACAACATTAAGCAAGGGTGAGGGGAGTCTAGAATAACTATTGGAGGAGGGAGAAGAAACTAGTTGATTGGTTATTATTGGAGATTCTACTTAATTTAGTATATATTTTTAGTATATATTAAGTTCTGTTTTCTTGTCTGCACACACAAGGGATTTACATCACAATCTTAAAAAATGAAATTCATAGCCAAGTATGAGGAATTGTTCATAGGTGGGAAAGTGCACTAAACAATCACATGAGTGGCAGAGCTCTTGACCAATAATAAGACTTACCTATTTGGTTAAATCTAATTTTCATGTGTGTTTATATTTCCAAATCTAATTGGTATAATATTCCATTGAATGACATTATATAGCATAACAAAATATTAAAGTTAATCATATTTTATTCACTCCTTATCATCTCTATTGTTTGCATGATTTTTATCTTTACCTGGGGTTATGATCTTATGCATTATTTGCCTACAGAAAAGATTTTCTGTGGATCTTTAACTCACAGATTAGTATACCAAATATCTTTATTATCCACTTAAAAAAATCACAATAATGGCAACTCAGCCTTTGAACTTTTAAGAATGAAATGTAGAGATAAAGTTTTTATTTTAGAAAAATGAAAAATAATGATAAATATGATATAGCAAGTTTTTTCAAGTTAGGAATAATTTGTATAAATATATACAAAAATAAGGTGATTATGTTTTGTCTGTCAAATATGATAATGAATGTGAAATCATTTAGTAATTTTTTAATAGTGAAAATTGAAATGTTTCCATGTGAGTCTATTAGTGATATGAAAAAATTAACATAAAAGGGGCTTTGGGTTATCTGCAAGGATGAATCTATTTGGAGACATTGTTTATATCCATACAGTGGAAAACATTCCAAATATAGTCCAACATATAATAGAACAATCTTCAACATTTTTTCAGAGCTCAAATAAACATATAAATAAGTATTATATGAAAAATGCTGTTCTCTATAGGAGACTCTTTTGATGCTAGTTTCACAAATGTTTTATTCACACCCAATGTTAATTAACTTTTAAATCTATTAATTAAAATACCAAAACATCATAAGAAAGAGACAATTTTCTTCCAGAGAGCAAAGCTGAGTTGGTATTCAGAGTCTAGAAACCAAATTTAGACAAAAATACTAACTTTCCAACTCAGCCAGCCTCCAGTGAACACATGCAGGAAAAAGCATATTTAAAAAATTCTTAAAATGGAATAACCCATTGCTTCCAGATCATAAGTTCAGTATGAAAGAAGAAATAAAAATTTCAAAATTCTTGCAATGTTGGACAAGATGTGAACTGATGGGGCAAACATTTTTTGAGCACACAGATCAGCATACGTTCCACTATTATAATATTATCTCATTTAAACCTGTTTTTACTCATGTATGTACCATGCTCCTGCTTTTCTCTGACTTGCAGCACCTCACCCTTATTCCTCATTCATCAATGTCTCTGAGTGTCTCCAGGAAAGCAGCACAGTTCAGTGGCTGAGAATAGTGACTTGGAGGTCACGCTACTTGGCTTCATTCATCTAAGTAACCATATTGATTGATCCAGGAAGTGTTTTAGGTATGGAAAGTGTAGGAATGAACAATAGTCCATATACGGTTGAACTTGTAACAACACAGGTTTAAATTGCATGAGTCCACTTATACATGTTTTTTTTTAAAATAAAAGTTACACCTAGTGTGCCTCCCTCTCCTGCCTCCTCTTCCACATCCTCCACCTCTTTTGCCTCTGCCACCACTGAAACAGAAAGACCAACTCCTCTTCCTCCTCTTCTTCAGCCTACCGAATATGAAAATGATGAGGATGAAGACCTTTCTGATGATAAATAATAAATATATTTTATCTTCTTTCTGATTTTCTTAACAAAATTTTCTTTCCTCTAGCTTACTTTATTGTAAGGATACAATATATAACACATATAACACACAAAATATGTGTTAATCAATTGTTTATTTTATAAGTAAGGCCTCCAGTCAATAGTTGGCTATTAATAGTTAAGTTTGGGAGAGTCAAACATTATACTCATATTTTTGACTGAGCAGAAGATGGTACCCCATATCGTCACACTGTCCAAGGGTCAATTGTACCTGCCTTCATCAAGGTGATATTTTATTGGTGTAATCTACATAAATAAATAAAAGATACATAAATAAGTAAATAATGAACTTAAAATTCTAAATCTTCTACTTCCTATGCAGCTTGAGAAGCTGTTTAGCCTACTAAACTTCACAATATTTTTTTCAGGTAAAATGGGGATGATAAAATTGCTTACACATGGGCATAGATATATGACTAGATAGTCTTTAGTTTATTTTCTGCTGCTGTAACAGAATATCACAGACTGGGTAATTTATAACAAACAGAAATGCATTTGGCTCATGCTTCTGGAGGCTGGGCAGCCTGAAAGCATGGTGTTGGCATCTGGCGAAGGCTCTCATGCTGCATCATCCCATGGCAAAAGGTAGAAGGCAAGAGAGTGCAAAAGCACACAAGAGAGGGCTGAACTCACTTTTATAACGACCCACTCTTGAGAGATAAAGCCATTTCTGTAAAAATGACAATAATTCATTCATAAGGGCAGAACCCTCATGGCCTAATCATCTCTTAATAGTCCTACCTCTTAATAGCATTACTAAAAATGTTCAATAAAATTGAATTGCAATAAAATTTCAACATCGAGTTTTGGAGGGGGCATTTAAACCATGCCTATATATACACATGTGTATATATATTACATATATTTTCTTTCTTGAGATAAATATTAGCCTTCAATAAGAGGGATTTATAAATCACAGTTAGACTGGGCAAGTAGGCACATAGCCAGAAAACAAACTTATGAAGCTAAACATATAATTCATTCAGATTTTCTTGCTATAAATTACCTTTGTTTATATAATCAAATAGAAAGAAAATTAGAACATGCCCTGTTCTTTATCATAAGTTACAGGTTCTTTTGCTATCTTTTCTGACATTCAGTGTAATAGTTAAGACTCTCTGATGCATAACATCATTTCACTGAAGAGATCCTCATTTTGTGTTAACTCCAAAACTTAGAAATTATTGTTTGTTTTTTTAAAAGTATTGAAATCATAACTGTCTATTGCATGAAATTGTTAGTTCATAAAGTTTGTCTTTTATTCATGACTTAGCTTGCAAATAAACTTAGAGGCCCCCCCACCCCTTTTCCTTTATTTGATATTCCAACCAATCGGAAAGCCTCTTACAGGAAAGAAAGCAGTTCTCACAGTACCATTGATAGGGAAAAACCACACCCTGGGGCCCCATGCCTGAACTCACTATATTAAAGCTTGTTGCTGATTGGATATTAAAGCTTATTGCTGATTGGATGTTAAAGCTTATTACTGATTGGATGTTAAAGCTTGTTGCCGATTGGACATTTTTTGAATCCCACCAAGGGTATAAAACCGAGGACAACAAGGAAGCGTTGCTCAGAATCTGATGGCATTCCCCTCTGAGCCCACTGGCGGAATAAAAGCTGATTCTCTGACCCTGTGTGTGCTGCTCGGTTTTTTCCCTGGTCAGTTGCTGTTAACACTTGATGTTACACTTGCTGTACACTTGCCAGAACACCATCTCATCTCACGCAAGTATTTAAAGGGAGGCTGTCTCTGTTTTCCAATTCTAAACATGATGCGTAGTTTTATTTCTTCCATATTACCTCCTAATCTTGTTGTGAAGTTAAAATGACGTAATCCATGCAGAACACCTTGCATAGTGCCCAGCATATAGTAAGTGCTCACTGGGATTACCACAATTTAGAATCCTATTACTTTTGCCATGTTACATTTGCGATAGTCTTCGAATACGTTTCCCTTTCTCTAATATAACTTTTCCCCTCTTCCATACATATTAAGTGTTGTCACCTGATTAAATGTCCTGATGAATAATTCACTTAGGGTTTTGATCAAACACCTTTAATGAGTTCACACCTTAACCATTCTAGCCCACCACTGTCTAGATCCACCACTGTCTAGATCCTTTTGTAATTTTAGTTGCTCCTGTTGTGCTTTATGACAAGCCCTATATTCCAATTAAAACAACTTATTTGTCATTCTTTTAAATGTCTCAACATATCCACTCTACCTGAAATGCCCCACTCACTGCTTTACCCCCAGTATGCATGTAGTGACACTCCCCACCCTTAAAACGTCTCCTGGTAGTCCTCTCAGCTGAAAGGGTTTTTTTCTCCCTCCTCTTATCTTTGTCATTATCTTTCTCATAGTACTTTCCATGAAAATGGACTTTCTACCTTCTAGTTTCTAGTATTATTATTTCTGTACATAGCTTATCTCTTCCAGCAGAGTATATGTCCTTAAGAGAAGAATTTGTATCTAGTTCATATTTTTATTTCCAAAGTATCCACACTGAATCAGTATTTGTTAACTAAATGAATGAATTACCTTTTCAAATCATTCAGAACAGGAAAGCGAGAAGGTTAAACATTAAATATAGATAATATTTTACTACAAGGCTGGTTTTATAACCAGGTAGGTGCTGATTTAATTTTTGATATGACTTCTGGAGAACAAGGAATAGTAACCCTGTTCTAAAATATCTCCCAACCCCTTGTATTCTACCAGTAGAAATCCGGTAAAGGTTGATATTCCTAGTCTTCCTGACGATGGCTTTGTCACATTAGATTCAAAAGACACACACTTGCTAAACAAATTTGTTTTCTATGTTATACACAAAAGAGACAAGAAATAGCAAAATGACACTGAAAGTATATGCAGAGTTATGCAGAAGACATACTTTGCCTACATTGAACGTTTTAAATAGATGATTCTGGTTTAGTATTTGGCAGCAATGCAATTTCTTGATGGAATATGTCATAATTTACCTAACCTGAGGCAGACCGCCAGAAAGTTTCAAGAACTTGCCTGGGGGTGGGGGAGGCAGAATCAGAGGGTGTAGCCGAATCTGAAGATAATGTGAAAGTGTCTGAATGCATGCATGAGTCAATTTGAAGCTGAGAATTGAAGGAAATAGAAGATGGAGCTCGAGCAATACATACTGCTTCACCTATGCAAAGTTAAAAGCCATGGCTGAGTCAAGCCAGGCTTGAGCAGTCACCCTGTACACTGAAAAAAATCCATAGAAATTAAAGAAACAATTATGTTAAATCTAAAAGAGAGAGTCACTGAAGCAAACTCAGAAGAGAAACAAACTTAGTCAAAGCAGAAGAAATATTTGTAGTTGCAAAGTAGCAAAGGAAATAAATGAATATGGCTTACATGACCTCGTGTTAGACATTGTATTGTTCTATCCCATTTGTATTCCTTTTTATTGCATACACCAAGGCCATCAACATGCCTTCAGAAACTCTTATAATTATGACAGGCTATTCACGTTGCTTAGATATCTCCTATCTGACTGACCTGAGACCACTGGAAAAAGGATTCAATAGTGTTTCATTTTAACTCATAAATCATGATGGCAACCACTGCTTGACTGGTAGAAAGTAATGCCTGTATAAGTGTGAGGTCAAGTAACAAGTATCTCACTTGCACCCAAAGTCAGTTTTCAGCTATAAGGTTATGGGGTCTGAGCCAGTACTATGCTGAAGTGGCTTCCTACCAGCTCACCAGAGCCAACTGTGCCCATCTCCTCCCAAATCCATGTTCATTTATTGCTGGTAACTTGAAATTATGGTGAAATTATGGCTATGGTAGAAAACACTACAAGTAAGTGATTTTCCCATGCCTTCAGAGGTGGTTGTTAAATATTATCAGCACACTACCAGATACGTTCTGGTCTTTATTTCTGCCAACTCTTATTTGTTGTTTAATTACACAGTCAATGAACCATTTGGAGAAGCCCTACAAGTGCCACCCATTGCCATGAGTTCAATAGTCACGCCTATAGTATTGTTACCAGGTGGTGTAGTAGCTTCCAATCTGAGGTTGCCAGAGACTTCCTGGATTCCACGCATTCATAGGGAGAATAATCTACCTGGACTCTTCATTTTGACACCTGGGCTCTAAAAATTCTTGGTATTCCTACAGTTTCTCAATTTATCTTATTTGACTTGTCTATGGTGTCTCAAAATGAATCCATCAAACCCTATATAGGAGGTAGACATTATTCCAACCCTTTTCTGAATTGTTTTACTCCTTAAGGTCCTCCAGCCAACTTCCAAAATATTTTTCTCCTTTTCCAGGGACAAGAAAGCATAATATAGACACATATCAGTAAATGCAGACAACTTAGGATGTGTAAGCTATGGGAAAATAAGAGGAGAAGAAATGTTACTTGATAATAAGAGGGGCCTATGGAGTTAAGCCTAGCCAAAAATCAATCATGCCATTTAAATTTATTTTTAAAAAATCTATACTAATTGTGCTACATATTTCTATTTTGTCTCCTTTCTGAAATTAACTCTTCACACTTTTTTAACCTTCTCTGTGTTCTGGGAAATTGATATTTAGATGATGCCTTGATGATTCTCTTTCCCTCTAGCCTCCTGTTAAGTCTGGCCAAAGGAAGGCTCAAAAGCTGGATTTGAAGGTTTTTGACAGATGACCTTCTCCACATAGCTGCTCTCTCTTGGGTGTGATAACTGTTCTCTCTCCTGTCTATCTGGCCTACAAGTAAAAAAAAAAGCTCCATGTTGTGTACCTCTCATTGTTTTCTTAAAACCGCACCCTGTATATTAACAATACAAATTTTCTCCATTAAAATCTCATCCATTATTCAGTTTGAGTGTACCATCTCTTATTCCACTGGATCCTGGCTGATCCTCCAATTATCCTAAGTCATAGCCCATTGAGCTTAATCTTCTTCTCAGTAAAGGCATTTCTATTTGGTATATTTATAAATCATATACTTATGTTGTTTCAATGATGAAAAAAAGTTAACAATCATTCTGTCAAAGACAGCTGTTTATTTGACCCTAATTATTGTACATCTATCCCAGCTGCAATTTTATTAGATATTTTCAGAGTTTAGTATGTTTTTCTGAATGAATAATTCCTCTTGACATAAACAGATATTTAAAGAGAAAATCAAGGATAACGGAAGAATATTGAGCACATTTAATCTTGTCATACATGTAAAAATATTAGTTTGATACATACTGGTATGAGAAAGAAATCCAGTAATTTTATTCCTAGATTAAATATGCAGTGAAGAATTGGAACAAATGGGTTCCATATCATCAACATTGTCCCTGGGATCAGTTACATCAACATGGACACTTGGTGGTGTGATTCCAGTTTAATGTACGTTGTGTTAGAAAATTCACTCTGATATCAGCAGGATGTTGAGGCTCACATTATTGGGTTAAGAAGTTTCAGAAAAAGACTTTTCTACCCCTTATTTTCTCAGAAAACCAACAATTGGAATAGTTTAAATCATGAATTAACTAGGGTACATTTTAGGCTATCTAACCCTCTATTGCCCAGCAAGCCTGAGTCATTCATTAGACAAAGGTGCCGCTCCAAAGCTAAAGCAGCTTCCAGAGTGAGAAAGGCAAGGCACATTTGCCCTGACCTGTGACTGGAAGACTAGGAGAAAGGTCATATTACATGAGTGATTCATATCAAAATGTGGGAAGGAAATATATTATTTCATCATATCCCAGGGAATACGTAGTTTGTAACACCTATGTATTCTACTGAAATGAGAGTAATGCTAACTTAAATTTTCCTCTTCTTAAGATGCCATTTCCATTATCTTACTAATTGGCTCTGAAAAAAATGTGATCTTGTAAATGTAATTATGTGTTTAAACATAGTTTTAAAATGTGAGTACATGAAGGGAAAGTCCTAAGTTATTACCTGACCCTCCCCAATCCCCAAAGGGCCTAATGTAATGATTTAAATATATTAGGATCTCTACTTGTTTATTGACTTGATTGCAAAATATTCAAAATAAGGTTAAAATCATATTGACTATTTTTGAGAGCAGACTTAAACATTTGTTTTTCTTTTCACATAATAAAAAAATAATATGCTTACAGAAACTTGGGGTCTCCAGGAAATCTGAAGAATCTCTCAAAGAGCTGAAGATTACCTAAAAAGATTTGTCATCAGAGCCATGACATCGGTAGTCATTGCCCCGGATGTTCCTTTGCCTGGAATTGTTCCTTATGAAACCCAAACTTACCCACCCTGTGTGACTAAAGGCATTAGAAGTGATGAAGAATACGGACACGGTAAGCTATGATTAATTGCTTAGTGAGATGAAACTCTAACCCAAAGTACATACAATTCCTAGTATTCAATGCTCACTATAAATAAAATGTGATCTCTCGGCATTTTAACATACCATCAAAACCACTGATTCAATTTATTATTTCAACTTCCTAAGAATTTCCAATAATGAGCTCTCAACTTATAACAGCAATAATTCTAGGGGAATTAAATAATCTAACCAGGCATAAACTTTCTCACCTTGTTATATTTATTTAGCATGAACAGTTTTGATGAGTTCTAATTATTAATATAATCCTGCTTATTGAGAGTGGCCTACGGATCAATATTTCAGCAATGAGAAAATATGTTCCTGTTGACAACTCAAAACATCAGAAAGCATGGAACCCAGAAGTGCCAGGATAGAGCCAAATTGGAGCCAAAGTTTCTGACAAATTTTAAGGATTGTTCAAGGATATAAAGAAAAGAGTGTGAAGTAAGATTGGTACTCTGGATGGGCAACACAGGGCAGAGGACATTTTCAGTCCAATTGTATTATTCAGGATAAGATCAGCTGTATTGTGCTAATGAAAGGAACCCTGAAATCTCACCAGCTTACTAGATAAAACTTGTTCATGCAAAGTCAGTATGACTTACTAGCTCTCAAGGGCAGCTCCCTTCCCAGTGGGACCACAGGTAACCAGGCTATTTCTCTGTTGTAGCTCTGTCGGCATTTCTTGGTTTAAGAGTCACTCTACTGAGAGAAGAGGGGGCCTGGGATTGTATCCGGACTCTTTACTGGTGAGGCTCAAAAGTGGCAAGTAGACTGAGGCACAAACCTTAGAACTCACCAAATATCCCACATGCTTTCCTACATTTCCCAGTCTCCATAGAGTTATTTTGGGACAACAAGACTGCTCTGGCCAGTGGGCTATAGACACACACAGTGGCTTGTCATCTCTGGAGTGAGGCATTTAAGAGCCATTGTGGGTTCTTTCTTTCCCCTTGCCACAGTGGCTGCAGTTCCAAATAGTAGAGCTAGAAGATAAAAATCAAAAACAAGAGCCTGGATCCCCAAGTCACTGACTGGAAGGAGGCTGTCCTAAAGAACTATTGGACCCACAAATGACTGTGTGGACAAGCAATGAGTAAAGTTCTGTGCACTAAGCTATGAGATTGGGGATTTATTTCCACATCATCAGCCAGCCTGTCCTTACTGATGTCTAAGTGGAGATTGGTGCTTCAGAACTAGTTCTCCCTTGTAGCTTCTGGGGATTTAAGTTCCCTAGAATCCTAAGGTTGAAAAATGGGCAGTGCAAATCAAGTAAAAGAGCGCTACATGGACAGGGATAAGACTATGTGGCTAGAAATGTGTCTATCCAATTTAGAAGCAGCACTGCATTTTAAACATAGCAGCTAATTCTCTCAAGAACAGACTTGATCTTACACATAACCATTTCCCTCATTTTTTCCTTTAGGATCTATAAAAACCAGGCTGAGATTGTTTTTACCCTATCGTTAATAGATATTTTTATAATGGACCTGAGTGGCCATCTCCACACAGTAAAGAAAAATAAACTTTCGCCCACTCAGTACTTTTATTAAAATAGGTCTTCCCAATTGTATATTCTGCCATACAGAAAATAATTTCAAATATTTTTAATTGAGCATGGTGCAGATCGCACAAATTGTTGATTCATAATCTCATTTCCTACTTAAAAGGCACTGTTAATATTTTTTGATGTGTTAGTTCAGATGCATTTTCAAATGTTCCAAAGTAGAAAGAGTCTGACCTCTAAAATTGGAAATAATTCATGTTAGATATCCCTAGCAGAAGCAAGGCTCTAAAACTATATTTAATAGCCCCGCAAATTTTAGTTGAAATATAAGTGGTACATAGTTGGAAATTACTTAAGGGGAGATAGGATCCTTGCTTGTGGGAGGGCTGAACCTCATGACTGGGAAAAGGGCAGTCAGAGAAACCATGAGTGTACATTTATAATTTTGCTTTGAGTTTTGAATCCTGTAGTTTCAGTCAAGCTATATGAAGTCAGGGTATGACTAAGAAAGCCACTGTTTCCCTCTCATACAATGAATCAGAGCAAATGGGCAGTTAGCTAGAGCTAAGCATAGATTAGCAGCAAGAGAAATGCTGAGCTGTCAAATATCCTCATTTAAAACCAATAGCAGGAAGCAAAATGTCTAAGGGCTGCTTTAAATTTATAGGACTCCCACAAACCTAGGAATTTTCAACACCCAAAGCAACATAAGTTTTAAAGGTATCTCTTTACAGAAGAATATAAAAAAAACAGAGTCATGTTACAAAGTGATTGATAATAATAAGATATTTCTGCCTTATTTATATTTTTAATACTTTCTTTTAAATACATCGGCCTTTTAAACACATTACCCTTTGTTACCTTACGGGGGAAAAAAAAAAACAAGGCAGGTGAATATTCAGAACCTCTTACATTTCTCACGTATCAGGAGAGTTTTCTTGTTCCCATAACTTAAGGCTTGGTTGTACAGCCTGGAGTAGTGAGTGAAGAAGGAAGTAGTAGGAACTGTAACCTGAAACCCACCTAAGGAATTTCACTGCTCAGAGATGGGATCTCTTTGCAGGAAAAAAGGGTAACTGAGCAAGAGACAAGTGAAAGATGAGAGACTAGGCTGGGTTGAAGGAAGAGATTTGGAAAGATTTTTAAAAACTGTTGTAAGAAGATTGATACTAAGCTGCCATACTTTGATGACAGTTTTTCATGTGTTATAAATGAAAGTCTTTAAAAAAAAATCATCAAAGACTAAAGGAATTCTCTCTCTCTACAATAAGAAATGCTTTTTCTAAAAATGTTAAAATGCTGAGGTGGACCAAAGAGTGACCAGCTTTATTGGTTGTTCCAGTTCAGAAAATATTTTAATTTCCTAGAAAAAAATATAGTTAATCAGACATCAGTGTGCTATACCAACCTAATGGGAAAATACCAAGCAATGATAGATCCACATGTCCATTTACTTAATGAAAATTCGCAAAATAACGAGCTGAAGTCAGGATATGTTTTTCAGCAAGGAATGCTTCCACTTACAAGTAACAGAAAATATATCTACCAGGAGTTTAATAATAGGAGGATACTTTTCTTACATAGCAAGAAATCTGAAAATAGGTTTTCATTGGTATTTATTCAGCAGCTCAATGTTGTTAGGCCTAGCACCTCTGTTATTTCTTTGTCCTTTTTTCATGATTGAAAAGTGTCTTCTATTTTACAGTGTCAGGCCCATGAGATGTAAGAAAAGTTAACGTGGTTTTTATAACTCATAGTAAAGGAAGAGGATAACATGAGAAGTGTGGTGGCTTTGAGAAGGAGGCTTGGAGAAGACAGCAGAAAGCTTTTGCGTAGTTCAATGCTACCTATTTTTCATGTATTCAGATGTTCTACAGAGGGCTATATTTTGGCTTTTCATGATTTTCCTGTGAATACGCTTAATACTTAAACATTGCCAATTAACTTGGTTAAACCAGAGTTGACTTAGGGAATAAGAATATATACAGGCCCTGGGGCATAACTTATCTTTTTTATCCAATCTTTTCCACAGATAAAGTTCCTTTTTACTAAATAGTGTTGATACAAGCAGTTGGAATGTATTTGTACCACTGAAAAAGCAGCTTCTTTCATTCTCATAATAGACTTCCTCTTGGATAGAAACAAAGGAGAAAGTTGTATCATCAAGGCCTTTACTGGCAATATCTGTCACATCCAGTGTGTTTTATAATCCCAAGATCTCTAACAACATTAAAAATGGAAGTTCTACATACATAGATTGAGCTTTGTTTGGATCATGACTGAAAATTTTATATTTCCACCTAGATGATGGAGATCCGAAAACCTGGGGGGTTTCCAACAAAACAGAGAAAAACAGAAAGGTCAGCATAACCTATGCTGCTTATTTATATATACTCCTTCAGGCATGGTTGAAATAGGCAATAGATTAGAGTTGCAGCTTCATTAATTTTTTGCATCATCACTTTTTTTTCCATGCTCTGTTTTGGTTTAGCTACCCTAGTCTGTCCCTATTCGATATATAAGAACATCTTTCATCTGGGACATTAAAATTCTGGGCCGTATTGAGGAAGTACTAATTAAAGCAGTATTTTTATCTTCTTTACTCTGTGGGACTTATTACCACATCTCTCAGTTAGGGTTAGTTTGAGGTTAGACCTTGATCCCTTCCAGATACATTCCCATGGATGTTTTTCACCTGAGTTTACTTGTTTCTTTTGAAGTTGAAGAGCTGGGAGTGCCCTGGATAGATAGATTTGGCCTCAACAGAAAGCTGAGGTTTTTCAAGTGGCTCATTGGATGGAAAGAAAAGAATACAACTGTGGAAAAAGGTATTTTATTACACAACATGTAAATGTTTTTATTAACTTGTAGAACAAGTCTGATTAAGCACAGCCCACACCAAAATAAATAACATACAAATAGCCCATTCTTTCTACTAATTCTAGCACACAAAAGGATGTGTTTCAATTTCCTTATCCCAACAGAGAGTATTCAAAAAATAGTTTTTGTGCTATATGGATAAAATTCAGAAGTGATAAGAATTGATATAATCTAAAGGTGGTAAGAATCTGATTCAAAGAAGTATCTTGGTGATATATTAAGCCAGCAAAATAAACTTTTCTCCACAAAATTACATGTTCTTTTATCTTTTATTGATAATAATGATGATGATGATGATAATAATAATAATGGCTACTTTTTACTGAATGGCTTACTAAATATTTGGTGACTGAAAGAATTTTTACATTAGCCCATTAAATCCCTACACAACCCTAAGCAGTAGATATTATTTTCACTAATTTACGAATGAGGAAAATGTGTTGGAAAGGGTAATTCTTTGACTAAAGTCAAACTGATTGAATGTGGTAGCTGTAGGAATGGAACTCAGTCTTTTAATATTTTAAAGCCTATGTATTTAACCACTATTCTTTATTACTTTTCAACTTTTTGAATGATTCTAAAAAAATGGTTAAAAAATGAAAAATATTAGATACAAAAATATATCTGCTTATTGAAGTTTTATTTATGATAGTAAATATGTAGAAGTCATTAAAATTTATGAAGAATACACTAATAAGTAAAGATGCTTGTGGTGGGATGACACATGGAAAAAAGCTCAATCTATAAAAGATAAATAAAATAAAAATAAGAAACAACATAAGCAAGAAGCAGTATGTGAAGAGATAATGGACACTACTTTTTCAAAACTCTTCTATGGATTAGAAAATGAGGAAACACATTGCAACTCATTTCATGAGGCAGTATCACTTTTCAAAAACCTGACAAGAAGGATTACATGAAAGGAAAATGCAGTAGTTCCTCCTTCTCCACAGCAGGTATGTTCCATGACACCTGTGGATGTCTGAAACGGCAGACAGTACCTAACCTGATTGCCATCAATCAGAACATATTTCTGTTCACATCTTCCACCCACTTCAATGCCTTTTCCATCTTAACTAAGCACTTATCACGCACCATGGCCGTAACTTCTGCAGTTTGAGATGTGACTGCAAAACTAGCACCAATTTCTTTTTCCTTCTTCACGATTTCATAGATGGAAGATTCATTCTTATCATAGATGTAGCAACCTCAACATATTATTATTTTTTTTCTTTCCTTATTAGGTGGAGAACTTTCACCTTTTCAATTAAAGGAAGTATATTATGTCTTCTTTTTGGCATTAAGTCATTAAGTAAAATAAGGGTAACTTGATATGAGCACTGCCATACTACATGGTCCATCTGATAACTGAGAAAGCTAGGTGACTCATGGGTGGCTAGTGTGTGCAGCGTGGATATGCTAGAAAAGGGATGGGTGGGAGAGAAGGGGATGTGTTAGGTAGATATTTAGGGATTCCAGATCTCCTAGGGATGAAAGTGGGTGCCCTCAAGGTTCACCCCACCACTCCCAAATGGGCTTTCAGAGAAGTTCATGGGAGATTGACATGTGCAGTAAGACTCAATCATACCCAACTGTCTAATCAGACCCAACTGTCTAATCAAAGTGGTTTCATGGTGACCTCTGAGTCATGAGAGTGGTTCCAGTTCAGACACTATAAGACAAGACACAGACCATAACCAAGCCCTTCCTCTCTCTCTCTTTTTTGCTACAACAATGGGTCCAGTCATCATCTTTGGTGTATGTATCATGCTCTGTAAATCTATATCTTGCTCTTGCTCTATAATCCTTTCTTTCTCTCCTCAATAATCCTCATTTTCATGGTTGTCTTACTTTGGTGTGTCTGGTGGCATGAGTGCACCAAGGACCGACATTTCAGATTGCAACTCAACAGATGGAGCAAGATTTCCTCACACCGTTCAGAATGGTGAACAACTTAAAACTTATGAATGGCTTGTTTTTTGAATTTTCCATTTCATATTTTCAGACTGCAGTTGATCATGGGTAACCGAAACCATGAAAATCGAAATTGCTGGTAAGGGGGAAGCACTGTAGAGCAATCCTTTTCCTGAACAGGTCATTTATCAATTGTAGGTATTATCTATTTGCAACAATAGCTGATAGAATTCCTAAAGAAGAAATAAAGCTAAAATGGAAGTTTTGGTGTGATTTGTGAATGCATAAAAATGAATAGGTATGAAAATGTTTATTTTATATATATTTATCTTCAAACATGATTCTCAGAAATTTAGGAAATATATATATATATATATAATACTATTTTCATGTTTATTTTAATCTGACTGTGTGTCAATAGTGACCAGTGAAAACAGTTTGGGAGCAACTAATGAAGACACCCAGGGGCCGATTGAGCTGAAAGTCTTCCCAACAGAGCAGCCGTATGTTCCATATGCTTTAGCTGTATCGTACATCACCAAGGTAAACGTAAACGCATTCTCCATGGAATAAAATACCAGCAAATATATTTTGTTTTAATTTTTTCTGATTTGTGTAGAAATAAATGCACAAAAATGTATATATATATATATATTTTAGAAATATAGGCACTTATTAAACATTTACCTATTGAATTAAGAGGCATCTATCTAACCAATGTTATAAAATTCATCCTAGAAACCCATGCAAATAATACAAACAACAACATGCTCTTACAAACACTTGGCAAATATGAAAAACCAAGCTCAATAACAAAGATAGATTATAATTGCAGTGTTCCTTTGAAGCATGCAGCAGAGACTCATGCTACACTAAGTATCCCTAAAATATCAGTTCAGTAACACTTGGATAAAAGATGACACCAGGACATCTTTTTTTCAACCTGGTAAATACCCCTTCTAAAATTAAAAAAATATATATTAATTCCTTCAAAGACTTTTAGTATTTTTCTAAATTAGTGTTACCTGTCTAGAATTTTTAAAATTTTAAAATTGATAGGAAACAATATACTTGAAAATCATTGAATGATAACTGGTGTTGGAGTATTTTTCATTATGGCTACTTGTTCATATTTTTTAATGATATCTTACTTTTCCATCTCACTAAGAACTTTATCATTGAGCTACTTATGTTGAGATATTAACAATTTAATCATATCTGCAGAGTAAAGTCCTAGATCTAATGGTAGAATAATACATTTTTCTCCAAGACTGCTATAAACCAAGTCAGCAAGCTCTCTGCTGCCTCATTGCTAGGCAGTGTTGCCAAATAACTTGGTGTTGGCCACAAGTATAGTAATAAATATATGTTTTGGTGATTGATGTGGGGTGTCTTTCTTATAAAAAATAATAATAGTCTCACAAGTCCAAAGGGGTTATCCTGTCATTTCATATGCTTAGGTAGTAGATTATGGAGTATTGGAACAATAATGTCCAGAGGCATTTGTAATTCCAAAATTTAAGAACACCACTATTTTACCTTGCAGATTTTTTTTAGAATAAGTATGCATAACACTTGGTTTGTGAGGAAAACCAGTAACAATAAGAACATGCCTGAGAAGTCAGTTGATCTAATTAAATATCTCCCAATTCTTTCAAATATACCAACTTGGTAGCCAGCCCATAATTACAGACATTTTGGTCACTTGAAAAAAATAGACACTTTGAACAGGATATTTAAGATTTCTATTTGATTGAAATATACAGATATGCACACCCCCCCCAAACATTTTGCCCATTTAATTTAAATGTGTTCATTCATTATATATTATGAGTCTTGGTTTCTTGGTTAAAATAAATCTAACATCTAAATTATTGTGTGAAGGACTCTATTTGTAGATAACGACAAATTTTTTGCCTTGTGCTGCATTGTAAGAGATCATATTTAAGCCAAGGTGATGATATAATCTTTCATAATAAAAATAGTAATACTATATTTTCTCAGTGCTAAAGTGTCTTTTCTCTTTCAAGTTCTTGAAATTGGGATGCAGCATATAACCGATGTAAATATTTAAGGTAGATCATGAGATAATTTTTATAACATAGAAAATATAGTATTAATTATATGACATTTAGCATATGATAGGAACTGTACTAGATATGAAAAACGTATGAAGTGAGGCAAAAAGAACTGTGTTTAGAGGTGTAAATAAGCCAGTTTATGCTGCTGTATACATTAGTAACCAAGATTGAAAAGAAGAAACCTTAAAATAGAAAAATTTGTTTTTCATAATTTGGAATTTTGCAATTAGAGCACACTGGTATGAGGAAGCACTCAAGCCAGGAATCTTTGTCTTGTTCATGGACATAGTCCTTCAGTCTAGTATAGCACCTGGTATATAATAGAGACTTGGAGAACAAATGAATGAATAGCTGAGCTGCTCAGGCTTTTACAAAGGTCTAAATGAGTCCATTTAGATAATAAAAGCAGGTACAAACAGCTCTCATTTTGTATCAGGCCAAGTTCTAAGTGACTTATTCATATTAATTTATTTACATGTGACACCCGTATGAAATGGGTGCTATGTTTATTCTCATTTCATAGGTGAGCAAACAGAGGCATTAAACAACCTGCCCAAGGTCCCACATTAGTAAGTATTGAAAATAGGATTTGAACCCAAGCCATCTGGATCTGAGTTCTGTGCTTTTAAACAATGTGCTACACTTCCTCTCTGGGATTTATCAAATGCAGACCTCACTTGGGAACTCACAGCATTGTAGACAGAACTTGTTAGACTAAATTCTCAGCCTAATTCTAGTCTCCTATTCCTGCCTGTTCTGTATTATACTATCAGTCCAAGGAGAATCCAACAATCCAGTCATGGAGGGGTTAGAGATCAGGTAGTTTTGCAGATTCAAACAAACAAGCAAAAAATCAATATAATATTTAACTATGTTCAAGGATAGCTTGACATGATATGGGGCATCAAAATGATATTAATTTGGCGATTACATGTTAAAGTTAGACTGAGAATCTACCTATTCCAAACAAAATCAAAATGTAAGAGTTGTCAGTATATATAACAGGATCTTTTAAAATAAGTTTGTTATAAAATAACAAGTGTTTGACAATAACATAATATACATGCAAAGTTCTTATGAAGAATGATGCCATTTAAACTGGGCTTGTTTTTGTTTTATATGTTTCTTATTAAAATGTGTTTTGTGTACAATTTCTTAGAAGTAAATGAAATTATTTAGCAGCTCAACCTCTATTTTAATAACAGAACATTGACATATAAGACCCAACTTAGCTTTTGAATAACACATACAAATGGTAATCTTGATTAATGACAAGTTTGGATTTAACACATTAACTACCATGTGAGTTGTATTTAACTCACATTAGTTTTGAGCCCAGGGCCTCATGAAGCCTATGTAACTCACACATATGTTTACTTTGGAAGCTGCATGAACTATTTTTCAAGTTGCATATAACTCACACACAGAAAACAATAAAAAAATAACAATTTTTTTTCATTAAATTAGAAAAGATTGTTTTATTTTTGAATTTTTTTTTCTGTTTTTGTAATAATACATCATGGTCCCGAGGAAAAAAATGTTTTTCTAGTGTGGCAGTCAATGTGTTAAGATCTCTTTCCTTATAACCTGAAATGCAAACATGAAGCACTTTAATTGTGTTAGTCATTGTAGTAAATGCAGAATCAATATCATTAACAAAACCACTGTAGTGATATGTGGACAGATTCTGTTTATTGTTCCCTAGTCAGCTTCTTAATTAACCAACCTCTTAGTCTCTGTGAGTTTCCTAATATTCTAGAGAGGTAACAAGATGACTGGCCATCTCAAGTTTCCAGAACATTCTACTGTGGGAAAGGGCAGACCAGATCAGAGCAGAACTGTGAGTTCTCCTTAGACTTCCTAATATAATGATAAATTATTTGAAAGATATCAGTGCCTTTAGCACATGGTGATTGCTGTGAAATTGAGCAAAGGCTGCTATGGAAATGAGGAAGAGAAATGATTTCATATACTTGGCATGTACTGAAAATGGAGTGAGCAGCTTATCAGAGGAGTAACTCAGGAGAAGATATAATTACATGAGAATTAGAGTCAAAAGAACAAGATTCCAGTAACAAATTCACCACTTAATAACTGTGTGATCCTGAAAAAGTCTCCTGTTTTCTCTAAGTAGTGATTTTCTCAACTACAAAGTTATATTAATGAGACCAATTATGAAGGTGCTTTTTGAGAATTAAGTAAGATAATATCTAATAAATGTTTAATAAAGGACCTGTATATAGTAGATGTTAAAAATTTTGAGGTGAATCCTGAAGACACTGTGTTACATTTTTAAAAGTTGGTTCATATAGTAACCTGGGTTTTTCTTCTTCTACTTTATTTTTCTATTTTCCTCCATTAAAAAAAATTTTTTTTTTTTGCAGATGACAAAGGACATGCACCAAATGCAACATAAACACAAACAAGTAACCAAACAAATGGAGTTTATGAGAAGAGAAGAGAAGGTGAATGATGATAAACATTTTCTACTGTAGTAATGCTATAATACATAAATGTTAAAATTTAGCACTGAACTAATTTATTACCTAGCATTATAACCAATTTTCTGTTAAAAATTATAATACGCATCATAATGGTCTTATGTGACACTTTATTAGCTTTTAGTTTGTCTGATTGACCTATTGACATATTTAACAATCAAAGTTTATAATTCTTATTTAGGTAAAAGTTACCATTGTGGTATGGGTTCTCACATAAAATGAGTTTGCCCCTAGAATCATGCTGTCGTGGGAGGGGACAGCTCCCCCTACTGGCCAAGAGCATAGATGCAACTATTCCTATCTGACCATACTCCCAGTTGTTCAGAGCTTATCTAGTGGATTTATAGGTGAGAAAGTATCTAGACACACATGCACACATGTGTGTGTGAGTTTCTGCACACACAAAATCCTATTTATTCAAATGTTCACTTTTGTCCTGCATGTATAGACGTGACAAATGCCGAGGATATGGAAGGCAAGGTGACGCATTTGAAATGTACCCTCTCCTTCTGTGTAGCAGTAGTACAATCCGGGTAGGCGTTAAATACTCACATAAATCTGCATTCAAGGCTCCAAGATGATATTTTAATTTTTTCAGGGTGTGATATTTTCAGGAATAAATTAATGTCTACAGTAAGTTTAAGCGCAACTGAATTTTTTATAGTTTTTGGCTTTGTCAGACTTTCTTAATCTCTTGCGCTATTAAACTAATATTTATTAGATTCTACTTCACTCCAGGCAGTATTCTAAATGCTAGGTATACAGCAATGAACCAACCAAACAAAATCCCTCCTTCATAAAGATTCCATTCTAGTGGGGGAAGATAATATTCACATTAATTCATATTCAATCTCTGAAGTTTTTAATGTACAAAATGTGCCAAATAATTAACAGTGAGTTTTAATAATTTCCTCAATGAAGTTTAGAAATGTGAGTTTTGATTCTTTTGATATTACTTAGAATAGTATTAGTTGGCCTATTTCTTAGTAAATTTGTGGCTCTATTTCTAGGTTCTTACTGATGTTTTTAAATGAGTCCAAAAATGCTAATAGGTAGAAATATGAAAATCAGATATTGTGCCATGAAAAAAAGTCAGTGGTGCTTGGAAGTCAGAGATACATCTCTGTAAAAGAAGTTAGTGCCATTTTTAAAGACCTTGATCCTTTTCCAATCACCCAAAATATGAACCATCTTTATTACTAAATTTATCATCCTCCTCATTTACAGGGAATTATGGATAAATACTAAATAAATTCCTATTGGCAAAATTCCCATAAGCTTTGAAAGAGCAGGAAAGATAATCAAAACAAAAAACCCTTTGTACAGACCCTGTACAGATCCCGGTGTTGTGTTTAAGGTTACCTTCTGTTAAAGCTCTGTTCTTAAGCTATTCAGATTAGATTTTTGAAGACATAAGGTAACCTTTCCGAGACTGATTTGTGAGCTTTCATGCATTAAATCAAGAAATTCCTGCAGAACAGGAATTTCTTGGAATGTGTTATCATTTCATTTGAGGTGGTTGTTTGTTACCATTGGGCTGGAAAGTGACTTACCACCCGTGAGTCTCAGAGTCACCAGCTGTTCTTTTTGTTTGGAATTACAGCACACTGAGCAATGGGTGTCCTTGACAGTTTCCCTACTATAAGGGATTTGTTGAGGTTTCATCCTACAGAGTGTGCTCAAGTAGTAAGGAGCAGAGATTTACGGTTAGCTGATGTGGTTTGTAAGGATGCTCTAAACCTTTCTTCTCTCCCTGTAGAATGATCACAACAGGAAAATAAAGGAACTCAGAAAAATATTTGAGGCCTATCACAACCAGGTAGTGCAGAAGAATAAACACTGGCAAGGTACAGTGAAGGTAATGTTGAAATGTAAATTGTCTTCTAGAAAGGTAACTCTATGTAAATTACTAAATAATTTATAATTTAGTAACTCTATATAAATTACTAAATAATTAATAATTTTTAATTTATAATAATCAGACCCATGGAAATGATTATAACCAGTACTGGCAATTGAACATCTCCCTTTTAATATTAAACTTCATTACTTCGGTATTACCCACACTTTTCTTCTCCCCTTCCTTCTGCTATTTTCATTCTCAGTGGTGGAAGAGAAATGATTCAAAACTATTTGCAGCAACCTTCTTTAAAGTAAGGTAACATAGGTGATGGGTGAATACTAGTTGTCTCTCGGTCTTCGTGATTCTCATTCAGTGCTAATGGATAATGTTTAATATGAGTGCCATGCAGTTATTCCAGCCTTTTTCCTGTTTTCAGAATGGAAATCATGCATTTACATTTTTAAAAAGAATCTGAAACAGGGAGTTGTAGATAATGTATGGAATTCTATATATTTTCAAGTGTCGTCATTGATATTTGGGCTGCTGGAAGAAGAGACAAAGAGCTTACATAGCCACAATTTACTTCAACACTTCTCCGTGTTCTGAGCCAGCCCCAGGTTGTAAGATATAGGACCTACCCAAGAGAAACGTGAAGGGAGAATTAGAAGGTTAGGTCCGTGAGAATTCAGCCTGACAAGTTCTCCATTGTCTTAGCTCATTCAGTAGGAGAAGTGATGCTCCTTAGTTGTGATTTCAATTTAAAAATACTTCTTGTACAATTACAAAATTAACTTGACTTGTTTCAGCAAAGCTATTTCTCTCCTGAGGTGGTTTCCTAACTTTGGTTTGGAAAAGTGAAAATGTATTTGTTTTCTATTGCAGCTGTAACAAATTAGCACAATGTTAGTGGCTTAAAACAACACAAGTTTATTATCTTACGGTTCTGCAGGCCACAAGTCCAAAGCAGGTCTCATCCGGCAAAAATCCAGTGTCAGCAGGGTGGAATTCTTTTCTGGAGGTTCTTCAGGGTGAATTCATTGCCTTGCTTTTTCCAGCCTCTAAAGCTGCCCATTTTCACTGGTTTGTGGCTCCCTCCCTTCGTGTTTGAAGCCAGCAACAAAGCATGTCCCTGATCCTGCTTGCTTTGTCACATCTCCTTCTGTGACTCCTCCTCTGCCTCCCTCTTCCACTTTTAATGCTCTGTTCCTTATGATTATATTAACTCCACCCACGGAATCCAGTTCAATCTCTCTAATTTAAGGTCAGCTCACTAGCAATTTTAATTCTATCTGCAACTTTAGGCCCCCTTTGCCATGTAACCTAACACATTCACAGGTTCTGAGGATTAGGACATCCAATTGGAGGACATGTTTAGGTGTCATTATTCTGCCTACTACAGAGACTGAGAGTGAGAAATATTTAAGTAAATATGCTCAGTTTATAGATTGACAAAACAAAACTTGAGTTAAACCTTGAAACTTGCCTTCAGGTTAAGGTGTGATCAAATGGCTTATTTTGGCCACCTACTAATTTGACCTATTAATTTAACCAATTTGACGAATTTGGTCAATTAGAATTTTTTCAGTGTATCCTCTAGCGTGTAGACCTGGTTTTTAATATTTCATAGAAATTCACTTTAAATTTTGGAGATCACAATTTATTTTAAAGTATCTTTTTTCTTGGTAAGGACAAGTATATATAATGATAATAGCAATGTTTCAATAATGAAAAATTCATTTCTCTGCCCTTCTCTCTGTATCTTCTTCCAATATTATAGGCTCTGACAAAGAAAAATGATGAGCTTATGAAAGAAAAGAAAAACCTCCTTTACCAAGCAAACCAAAAAAAAGAGCAATGGGAAAAAGAAAAGGTAGGTTAAAAATCATGTACTCTACTATTTAGTTTGGACCTGGTAGAGTTTTAGGTAAAGGCATTTTCTGTGTCTTTGCTATGTCATGGCTCAAAAGTATTATTTCCAATTTTTGATACTGAGAATCACTCATATTTTCAACCCTAATTTATGAAGCAGTGCAGTGTGCTACATTCTAGAATTATAAGGAAGAATAGGACAGGGTGAAAGCAGAAGGACATATAATTTCAGTGCAATAAAGGAAGTGTATTAAGAGAGAGATTGATGGTTTACTGGCAGAGGAACACTAAGAAAGGGCATCTAACAGGGACTGGAGAGGAGAAAAAAAGAGATCCAGGAATAACTTCCTAGTGGTAGATGTCTGAGCAGGATACTAAGGCATAAGAGACCATGCATCAGGCTGTGGGTAAATTGGGCAGATATGCCTGGCTCAAGGAAAACCATGAACTAAAGACCAGAAAGGTAAGGAAGCCGCTGTGAAGCAGGGACTGTGTTGCTCCCCACTGCAGAGCATAAAGGGAAGCCTGGTGCAGATCATGCAAGGGCTTGTTGTTGGCAGCCTGGGACAGCTGCCCTTTTCCATTGACTGGGAGTGTCTATTTGGGAAGGATATGCTGTGAGAAGAGAGGAAGAGGGGAGATACCTGCATGATCATCTGGTTCATGAAATAATGAGACCATTCTGAAAGATGGAATGTAGCAGAGGACAGTCAGCTCACATGATCACCCAGTGTCAACAGGCTTATTGCTTCTGTACCCTGGAGCATGGAAACCCAGAGCTATGTTAGCTGAGGACTTACACACACATATTATATGAGTCCCTCTAGAAGTGGTGTGTAATGTTCTTAGAATCTGGTCACTGTAATCTTAATTAAAAGCACTTGTAATAAGTGTTTCTGTTTATTCATAAAGATATTATTTAATATCAAACTTGTAATTTGTTTAAAATAAATAAAATTATCTTTTTTTGAAAACAATGAAACAAGAACAGAAACATAAATATAGTGAAATTAGTTTAGTTTTGTTTCTTAACTAAAACCCATTGTACAAGGTAGACTGACTACACCATGAGAGTTAGACAAAATGTTTTATAAGATGTACCCAGAGCTCTCATTCTCTCAAACACACTCTCATTCTCGCAAAGTTTATTCTTCCATATTTACAAAAGTTGTATTATTTTATTAATCTCTATTTATAATACCTATATTAGTAGTATCTCAGTGTGCTCCTAGCAATTGCCGTTTGTGAATGTCACTGGCCTTTCATTTTATGAGGATTTTTGGATGTAGTGTTCAAACCTAGGTAATTATACTTGTTGTACAAATGGGCTTTTTTAAAGTATAAAAGTAAAATGCTTAAGATTTGAACATTTTTCTCTCCTGTCTTTTAACAATGCTTTGCCAAGAAAATATAATTTTCAGAATAAGACGTTCAATCAGAATATTTATAGATCTGTTTCTACCATTTCTTCCAAGTAGGAGAGAGAACACTCTTGAGTATTTCATTAAAAAAATGTATTTTGCAATAAGAAGTTTTTAAAAATATTTTCTTCAAATAAAAATGGGAGAGAAAAGTGGACAAAGAGCATGGTCAGTATTTCATGTCAGTAATCACCATGAAATTATCTGAGTAGTACTAAATGGATTCACTTGTGTCACAGAATATTTTATTCAAACGTCACCATGAAAGAACAAAGCATTCCTTGCCCTGTGTTTTCTGTAAAACAAAATATACCCTCCATATGCATACACACACACACACACACACACACACACACACACACAGAAATACACATACACAAACACACACCACATGAGAAATTGTGGTCCATCACAAGTAGGCTAAGGTTTCCCAAACATCCTTTGATGTCTTCGAGACTTTGCTATTCCCTGAGTGGCCCTCATCCCCACGCCTGAGGAATTCTTTAGTCATTTTAAAAATTAAACCAAATATCATTTCCTACAAGGAGCCTTCCCTAGAAAACACCAACAGAGCTGGTCATTTCTTTGTAAGTATTACCCCTGTTCTTTATACATGTTTCAATTACTGCATTTCCTCCACTATCTTGTAATTTATTGTTTAGCTACAAGGTATGAATATTTTTTCCCATGGGTAGAGACAGGATGTTTTTTCCCTGATCTATTTCTACCATTCAACTCTAGCCTAATTCCCAATAAAAACAATAATGTGTTTAATAATTCTCCATTAAATTGAATACCCATGAGAGAGGATATTCACAAGTCATGGTTATCCTTTATTTGCTTCTCTTTCCTTTGTTCTATCTAAAACTATTTCTTAACCATTGTTATAATACAGTGAGGTTTGCTAACTTTTAGACATAGATTAGACACTTAGTCTGCTAGGGCTACCCTAACAAAATACCACAGACTGTGTGGGTTCAACAACACACTGTTAGGAAGACTAGAAGTCCAAGACCAAAGTGTCAGCAGGTTTATTTTCTCCTGAGCCCCCATCCTTGTCTTGCAGGTGGCTGCCTTTCCACTCTACCTGTATATGGCCTTTTCTCTGTGTCGGTGTGTTTCTGGTTTCTCTTCCTCTTATAAGATACTGGTTTTATGGATTAGGGCCCCTTTCTTATGATCTCATTTAACCTTAATTACTTCCTTAAAGACTCTATTTCCAAACAAAGTCACATAAGGGTTAGGGATTTAATGTATACATTTGAGGGATAGAGTACAATTTATACCATAACAGGCATATTTGAGATATATTAAGGAATAAGACTTGTTTCTTCCTTATCTCAATCTATACCCACTGTCAAGATTAAGGGTTAACAGACAGGACGGGACAAGATGACAGCGTTGCTTAGCGTGGCCACCTAGGTGAAGGCTAGTTCTATAATTGGAAATGTGTAGGAAACCTGGGAGGAAAATGAGGTACTAGGAAAGGAACAGATGAAGAGTCTGGGACGGAGGGAATGTGAGCTGCTGGTGGAACATCGTGATAGAAAGGCAATTGGCTTTGTGGGTTTGGAACTCCATAGGTACAGATTTGGGAATCACTGTAAACTTAAACCTGTCCAAAGATAAGGTAGTCAGGTAAATAGAGAAGAGAGATCAAACCTGAGGAACACTATCATTGATGAGAAAGGCAGAAAAAAATGAATCACACAAAGGAGATTCTAATACGGGTTCAAGCACAAAAATAGATGATTTAAAAGCAGCTATATCAATAATCTTTGAATAATATTTAGTTATCTATTGTGTTTAAATAAAATAAATACCAATGTAGCTGAATTTTACCTTCTCAAATTTAGCTTGGGAAATAATTAAGATAATTTTGTTGAAAAAAAAAATGATGACATGCTGTTACATCAGTATTTTGAAATATGTCTATTGCAGACTTGGCTTCTGGAAAGTTTTACTCAAAAAATGAATTTTCTACATACCCATCATTCTTTAAGTAAGTAATTCTTTTCCCTGATGCTGCAGTTTTATGACTTCTAGCAAATGTAATTATTCTTGGTGTTTCTAGTAGTCTATCTTTGCTTCTCTCTATAGCTATATAATCATACTCAGTTAACCTTGATTAACAGAGCAGTGTCCTCCTCAATTAGCATTTCAAAACATGTTGAATTACTTCTATTTGATAAACTTCTTTCATTGCCATAAACCCATGTGCACACACACACACACACACACACACACACACACACTAATACATATCTTGCTTTACTATTAAGCCCATCAGAAACACTGAGAACTAAAGACCTTTAGAGTCTTCTAGTGTAGCAGAGTAAGACCCTATTGGACCAATCTTCCCATGGATAGCAACTATAAATGCTGAACAAAATAAAATAAAATGAAAAACATATATTTGAGGGTTTTTGAGAGTAAATGAAAGCAAACAGATTTTGAAAAGGAGTTAAAAATTGAAGAAAGAAACCTGTATTGGTTTTCATTTTTTTGCCTCTTGGACCTGAGGAATATACTACTTGTAGCCTGGCACTGGGCAGACAAATCTATGATAGAAAGCCCACAGTCTATCTGAGGAACCAGAGAATGGAGCCCATAGCAATCATGGCAAGTGAACAGTGAAAAGGGAATTCAAGAAAGGAGAGTGCAAGAGAAGGGCAACTCCAAATTTTGTGTTGAAACTCTCCCCAAGTGATCCCTGAACCATGAATGTTTGAGGAAGACCTCAGTTAAAGTCCTCAGTTAAGGTCCAGAGAGAAGAATGGGATTTTGAGCTGCCACATATTGCAATTTAACGTCAATCAAGTTAATTGCCTATGAAAGTACAAAAAAAATCAAAACTCTTCAAAAAAGTACAACAGATTCTAGAGTCTCAAAATACAATATTTATAATGAAAAACAAGACATTTACAATGGAAAGAATAATCAACAAAGGCCAATTCTGAGCTGAGTCAGATGTTGAAGTCATCAGATAAGGGTTTTAAAGCAGTTTTTATAACTATGTTTAAGGGATTCTTTCTTTTAAGTGCTAGTAATAAAAGAGAAAAATCACATCCACGAAATAGAAAATATGAAAGAGAATCAAGTAGGTATTTTACAACTAAAAAATATCTAATTTTTTAAAAATGACTAGTAGCTTAAGAGCAGAATGGAGATGATATAAAAAGGAGTTAATAAACTTGAGTATGCATTAATAGAAATCACCCAATCTTGAAAAGAGAGGGAAAAAAACAGAAAATAGATACAATTATTATATATCAGTTAAAAAAGAAAAAAAAGGATTGAAAATGAATAGTGCCCCAAGAATCTTGTGAGAATATTTGAAAAATTCTAAAATTGATAATCAGACTCGCAGAAAGAGAAGGCAGAGAGAAGAGGTAGAAAAACATGAAGAAATAATGGCTTAACTTCTCAAGTTTCATGAAACTCAAAATTTTAGAGATCCAAGAGGGCTGGCAAAACCTGTCAGAATAAATATGAAGAAAGTCACACCTGAGCACATCATCGTCAGATAAATAAAACCCAGAGATAAAGAGAAAATCATAAAAGCAAGCAAGCCAAATAAAAATAATACATCATATAGAAGGGGATAAAATTCAAGTTCATGGAAAATTTTTAGTAATATTTATAAATTGTAGAGGCCAAAAAAAACAGTGGAAAAACACCTTAAAATACTGAAAGAGAATATAATTGACAACCCAGAATTCTATCTCCAGCAAAAATATCCTTCAATAGTCAAGGTGAAATAGACAATTTTCAGGTAATAGAAAACTAAGAGAATTTGTTTTCATTTGCACATGCACCATAAGAGATGCTGAAGGAAGTTTGGAGGCTGAAGGAAAATTCAATACCAGAGAAAAATTTATGTATTAAGGAAGGAAGGAAAGGGATCATACATGATAAATATCTAGGTAAATTTAAAGTAATAAATTTTCATCCTAATTAAAAAATACATATGACTTTATATTAACATACATAAAATATTTTCTTGTGGGGATTGTAATGTGCAAAGAAGCACAAAGAAACTTTGGGGGTGATGGAATATTATCCATAGTCGCTGTCTAGCCAACTACAATAGCATCTTAATGGTCTCCCATTTCCTTTGTTGTCACAACCCAACCTCAGTTCATTCACCATTCAGCAGCCACAGAGATCTGCTTAAACCTTGCTTAAACCCCTTCAATGGCTTTTAATGGATATCAAGTAAAATCCAAACTTTTTACCATTTCCTAGAGGGTGCTGAATCACCTGGCCCAGGCCTGTCATACTGCCTGGGCCACTCTCTTTCTTACTTATTGGAATCTTGTCCCATTAGCTCATGTTAAGTTTCTAGTCCATATCCTCTCTTGTTCCAGTTTCTTTTAACTTTCTGTTTCCTTGCCTGAATGTTTATTTTTCACACTCATCATTCTCAGCATGGTCAACTTCTTTTCATTATTCAAGATTCACTTCAAAAGTTGTTCCTGCTGAGAAAACTCCCGTAGCCAGCCTTATGTAATCAGGCCTTTTCATTAATTCATGACCACAGTTCTCTATTTACTTCTGTACTGGTATTTATTATACTCTTTCAATATGATTTTAGTTGTTTGCTGCTCTTCTCCTTCACTAGAATATACACTTTTTCAGGCAGGCTATGAGTATCTTGCTCATCTTTGCATTTTGACTCTACTCTAAATGTCCATCATGTAGTAAATACTAAATAAATATTAAATGAATGAGTGGAACAGTGAATAAGCAAATGAATAACATGTACATTAGATAAACGCTATTTATACATTAAACTCTAGAATTTTTCATTCATAAAATATCTGCAGTGATTTTTTTTTCTTTTATTTCATCATATTATGGAGGTACAAATATTGTTAGGGTTACAAACATTGCCCCTGCCCCCTCCTCCCTCCCCTTGATGTGTCCAATCCCCCAGTGGTGTGCATCACACATGTTATGGAAGCATACACCCTTTTCCTCCTCCCCCCTCCGGCCTGCCCACCACCCAATAAAAAGTTTTGTTTTATTTTGTTTTGTTTGACATTTTGGTTACATTGTATATCTTTGCCTCTCCCTAAGAAGGGTTAGAGTTATGCCCTTCCCCTCCAAAATGCTCGCCACATCCCTAAGATTGGGTCCCCCCCACCCCGAATCCCTGGTGAGCATTGCCATCATTTGAAAACCATAGTTTTAATCAGTCAGTACTAATTTGACGGCAAGTAGATGTAGAGCCCATTTTCCATGTCTTGTGTCGTCTTACTTTGGATAACAGGCTTAAACTTAATCCAGAATAGCATAAACGGTGCTACCTCACAGTCATTTCTTAGGATTGAGTAATATTCCATTGTGAGGATATACCACATTTTAATTATCCACTCATGAATTGATGGGCACTTGGGTTGTTTCCATGTGCAATAGTCAATTTCTCTAATTATTAGAGAAATGCAAATCAAAACCACAATGAGATACCACCTAACCACAGTAAGAATGGCCTATATCATCAAGAAACTCCAAAACAACAAATGCTGGCGAGGAGGCGGAGAGACAGGAACACTCCTACACTGCTGGTGGGACTGCAAATTAGTGCAACCTTTGTGGAAAAGAATTTGGAGATACCCCAAACAGCTAGAAATAGAAATACCATTCGACCCTGCAATAGCATTGTTGGGCATCTACCCAAAAGAGCATAAGACATTCTATTATAAAGACATCTGCGCCCGAATGTTTATAGCAGCACAATTCACTATTTGCAGTGATTTTTAATGACAATTTCTTGTAAGGTTCTTTACTATTCTTTTTTTTTATTTCAGCTGCCCAGGAACTGCAAGAAATCATAGTGGAGATGGAAAAAGTCCAGAAAAGTTTGAAATTTGCACAGGGCCATCCAAATGCAAGGGTGTCCCCAGGGAAGATGATATCCTGGGATTTGGATGTAGAAACAGAACAAGAGAGTACAAACACACTTGGAAATGTAATCCTTTCTCATGGCTTTTGAATAACTAAAATAACTCTTAATAACATTAATCTGGCCATCCTTCAAGTAAATATTCTTCTGATATTTGAGTTTGTAATAACAAGGGAGCACATAAATAATTGAAGCATCATGTTGCTTGGCATTAAGACAGAATATATCTGAAGGCATTTATTTAATATTTCATGGATACTCAAATGCATATAAGCCATTTTCTTTTACAGGCCTATTTTTACCCACTCAAAAAGGCCTTTAAAAAAATCAAATCACTATGTCAAGTGGAGATGTAGGTTCTGGCTGTTAGGTAAAACAGAGTCTCAAGATATGTAACTCACAAGTTTCATATTGTACCACAACTGGAGAATCTTCAAACTGTAGACACCATGTCTTTAAAATTGGAGACTACTCTCTGACTTTTGTAGGAAATAGCAAGACATGTATATAACAACCTAAGAGTTCTACAGAATCACTGGTTACAACTAAGACAAAGCTTAGTTGTAACTTGAGTGGTAATAATTAGACCTAATCTTAGAGAAGAATAGCAGAGGAATAATACATTTAAAGAAATAAGACCATTATTATTTTCATAAAAACTTTGAGTAGTACTTTAACAGCAAAAACTCTGGAACCTAAAATAATTTTACATATATATGTACTAAACCAAACATTATATATAGATATATGTTATTTTATATTATAATGTTATGTATAACATATACATCATATGTTAAATGCACTAAATGTTATAGGTGTGTGTGAATATATACACACATACATAAAAGTAATGTTTTCATGATACTTGTGGATATCCAAGGTCTAAAGAAGGAAGTGGATCTAATGGAAAAGTGTCTTAAAATGTTTGTATGTCTGTTTGCATGTTTAGAACAATCACCTTACCTTGTAGATACTGTCCCTTACCCTCTCCTTCCCTTATACATGCATTCCTAAAGTATTCTGCTATTTTGGATCCTTTAAATGTCTGGCCTCCCTTTCATACCATGTTATAGCAGGCATAATTGGCCATGGGTAGCAAAATCCAAATTCACTCATCACCTGAGGCTATTCTGGCTCATGTGTGACTCATTGTTTATTTCTGCTCTACTTGATGTTCACTCAGGCTCCATGTCTAAGTGCTCAGCATTTGCTTTTACCTAGCAGAGATCCAATCCTGAAACAACAGCATACCTGGTTGGCCCAACTCCATTCATGAATCCCAATCACATCTTTCTTATAGGATTTTTCCTCTTCCTACTTAGCTCTTGGAATGTTCTTTCCCTGAGGATGGGAAACTGCTCTTGCTTGAAGCAACCTTTTTCATGGGTGGAGCTAATATCTCTTCACCTCCCCTACCCCATCCATATCCACATCCAAACCTACACCTTTAAAACACACACACACACACACACACACACACACACACACACACACGTACGTCTTCTTAGGACATCAGGATTCAGTTTTCTAGGACTTTATTTTTTATTTTTCTTTATTTTCAGCAGCCCATAGCTTAGAGTCAGACACATAGTAGGTGCATGAGACACACTGGTGGCTCAGCCACAATGTTCCTCTAGGCTCACAACCATAGAATCTAAATTACTTTTCAGGTAAGACCAAATTTTTTCTATTCTTAACTTCACATGAGAGATATTTTCTCTCATTTTTTTAATTTATAAAAAAATCAGTAAAATTACATGTAAGTAAAGTATATATCTTAAAAAGATTTTAGGATTAAAAATAAATCAATAGCCCCTTTTAATCTTAATAAAATATTTTGTTCAGAAAAAAGAGCACTGAATTTGGCCTAAGAAAAAAAAGAGAAAAAGAACAAAATTATTTTTACTTCCAGTTGAACTGGAGGACATCAAAATGATGGAGCCAACCAAGCCAGAGGCAGTAACTATTTTAATCAATATTATCCTTTAAGGTCTTGAAAAACTGGGAGGACATTTCAATTGCATTCTCTTCTTCATTTATATTTTTTTTTCCTTCAGTGATCAGTATTATAACTCATCTTCAATACTAGCATAATCTTGATTTTCAGTGATGAAATACAATCATTAGTTGTCTTTTATAAATTGCCATTAATTTTCTTGCTATATTTAAAATTTTAAATTCACTTCACTATAACAAATATTTACTGTACTCTTACTACCATGACCTTCTCGGATTTGTTTTCTTGCTTACAAGATTCCTGTCTGTAAACATTGTTCCAGCTATAACCTCAGCTGTTTTGTTCCCAAGAGTGAAGTGACTGAATGACTGACAGAGATTGTAATAGATACTGTGAAGAATGTTTCTTATCCTGGAAATATAAGCTGTGTGTTAGACACTTACTTCTGATGCAAAAGAGAACATGAAAAGAACTTAAAAAAGGGTAAAAGTTTTTTTTTTTTTTTTTTTTTTTGAGACAGAGTCTTGCTTTGTTGTCCAGGCTAGAGTGAGTGCCATGGCGTCAGCCTAGCTCACAGCAACCTCAAACTCCTGGGCTCAAGCGATCCTGCTGCCTCAGCCTCCCGAGTAGCTGGACTACAGGCATGCGCCACCATGCCCGGCTAATTTTTTATATATATATCAGTTGGCCAATTAATTTCTTTCTATTTATAGTAGAGACAGGGTCTCGCTCTTGCTCAGGCTGGTTTTGAACTCCTGACCTTGAGCAATCCGCCCGCCTTGGCCTCCCAAGAGCTAGGATTACAGGCGTGAGCCACCGCGCCCGGCCGGTAAAAGTATTTTGAAAGTAATCACATCATTACTGATAGTATATGTCCCACAAATGTATCTTACAATGAACTAAGTATTTCTCTGTTTTTTAAACTCTAAAGCAGCTGATAAATTATCATGGATTCCAAAGGAAATATTTCAAGATGACTTGAAAATTAATAAATTAGTAAGCTAGGTTTTCTAGAGCCTAAGAAACCCATAAAAATATTCTGAGAACATTTAACTTGTAACTTTACAAATCTTGTAAGGGCTTTAATTTTATGATAAAAATTAAACAAGTATGTAAATATAAATATGAATTTTAACTTATTTTTATCCTCCCCTACTCAATACTTTAGTTCCACAGTTTTTTAGGGCACTAACATTTCACAGCAGCACAGCAAATTAAACATGATAACAATTAGCTAAAATCTTTTGAACTCTAATAAAATATCAACCGCAAATTCTGACTTCAGGAAATATAAAAATATGACTACCGTTGACTGTGATATTAATTGCTGAAAAATCTTACCAATATAGAATTTATTATCAGCTTATTCCAGTAAAATTTACAGTGATATAGTGATATTCCATTGACATTTGGACTATTAAATAATTGTGTGTTCTTTCCGGGAGAATGACTTTATTTTTAGGAGACAAATGATTCAGTGCTAGATGTGGTATATATTTTGTTTTCATGATACTTGTGGATGGCCAAGATCTAGGGAAATATTATAGTGTGAAAGTATCTCAAAATTATAATTGAAAATACAGAATTTTCAAAGCCATTTTCAAAGTTTAAAGTAATAAATCTTGCTATGGTTTGAATGTTTGTCTCCTCCAAAACTCATATTGAGATTTAATGGCCATTGCATCAGTATGAAGAGATGGGACCTTTAAAAGGTGATTAGGCCATGAGGGTTCCTCCGTTGTGGGTGGGCTTAAAGCCTTAATAAAAAGGTTTTCAGGAGTGGGCTGTTTTCCTTGCCCTTCTACCTTCCACCATAGAATGATAAAGTAAGAAGGTCCTCACCAGATGTTGGCCACTCAATCTTAAACCTCTTAGTCTCCATAACATTAAGAAAATAAATTTCTGTTCATTGTAAATTACCTAGTCTCAGATATTATATTATCACAGCACAAAATGGACTAATACAGAAAATTGGTACCAACAAGTGGGGCTGTTGCTATAATAAATAACTGAAAATGTAGAAGCAGCTTTGGAACTGAGGAATGGAAAATGCTGGAAGAATTTGGAGGAGCAGGCTAGATAAACCCTAGATTGCTGTAAATTAGGAATTAAGGACAATTCTTGTGAGGGCTCAGGAAAAAAGAAGAACTCTAGGGAAAGCTTGAAGCTTCTTAGAGATTACAGTGAGCCCTTCATATTTATGGGCTCCATGTTTGTGGATTTAACCAACTATAGATAAAACATATTCAAGAAAAAAAATTCATAAGGTTTCAAAAGCAAAACTTGAACTTATAGCACACCCAGTACACAATGTTGAATTCACAGGAATAAAGTGGTGTGTAGACATTGTATTCGATATTATAAGTAGTCTAGAGATTATTTAAAGCTGCTGTCCCAACCAAGCTGCACAGCAGGAGGTGAGCATCAGGTGAGCAAACAAAGCTTCACCTGTATGTACAGCCGCTCCACATCACTTGAATCATTGCTCAAGCTCCACCTCCTACCAGATTCTCCTAGCATTAGATTCTTATAGGAGCATGAACCTTACTGTAAACTCTTCATTTCAAGGGATCTAGGTTCCACACTCCTTAAGAGAATCTAATGCCTGATGATCTGGGATGGAACTGAGGAGGTGATGCTAGTGCTGGGGAGATGCTGCCAAGACAGATTATCATTAGCAGAGAGGTTTGACCGCACAATAAATGTAACATGCTTGAATCATCCGCAAACCATCCCCCACACCCCATGTCCATGGGAAAATTGTCTTCCATGAAACCAGTCCCGGGTACCAAAAAGATTGGGGACCACTGATTTAAAGTATACAGGAGGATATGTATAGATTACATGCAAATACTTTATTATTTTATGTAAAGTATTGAGCATTCATGGATTTTGATATCATTGGGGGTTTTGAAACCAATTTGCCACAGATATTGAGAGATGACTGTAATTAAGTGTTCATAATCAGAATGTTGGTGGAAATATGGATGGTAAAGGTAATTCTGATGAGGTCTCTGATGGATATGAACAAGGTATTGGAAACTGGAGAAAAGACCCTCCTTGTTATAAAGTGGCAAAAATCTTGGCTGAATGGTGTG
Source organism: Microcebus murinus (assembly GCF_040939455.1). NCBI lineage: Eukaryota > Metazoa > Chordata > Mammalia > Primates > Cheirogaleidae > Microcebus > Microcebus murinus. The sequence goes on from NC_134115.1 coordinate 25,170,234, forward strand.
CAAGCCCAAGGGTTTTATGGAAGGAAGAATTTAACAACCATGAAATGAAATATCTGACGAAAGAAATTTCTAAGCAGCAAAGCATTAAAGGAGTTGTGTGGCTTTACCAATGGCATAAAGTAAAATTCAAGAAGAGAGAAATAATTTAAAGATGAAATTTATCATTAAAATAAAAGCAGACATAAAAATTTGGAACATCTTAGCCTAGCCATGTAAAAAATTAAAAAAAAAATATGTTCACAAGAGAATACAAATGATATGGCCAACTGACTGATGAGATTACTAAGGGAAGGAAGCCAGGTGCTATAGATCAAAATAATAGAAGAAAGATACTGAAGACATTTTGGAGATCTTCAAGGCTGCCCCTTCTACCAAGGCTCAGAGCCCTATACCTTTAAGGGAAAAGTGGTTTTAGGGAATGACCCTGGAGAGCCTGTGGCATCTCAGAGTTTGCTGCTCAGGGCTACCAATGGTCTTTATCCTTCAGATTTTAGTGCAACACTCCTTGGCCAACCCAGTCATGGCTTAGGCATGTCCAGGTATGGTTTAACCCACTGCTCTAGAAAGTTCTAGCCATAAATCTTGGCAATGCCCACATGGTACTAATTCTGCAGGCATTCAGATGCAAGAGCTGTGAAGCCATGGCTACCTCTGCCTAGATGTTGGCCCAGGCAGAAGCATACAGCAAGGATGGAGCTACTACAGAGTGTCCCACTGGGCCTAGTGGAGCACTGGGGATGAGGCCACCTTCAGACCAGACAACTATAGAGCTACCAGAGTGCAACAGCAGCCTAGGAATGTTGTAGGAACCTGACTCCAACACTGAAGGGCAGCCACATAAACTGCAATCAGCCATGGGGGTGGGGCCCTCCAGAACCTTGGGGACCCTCTTCCAGCCCAGTGTGTCCAAAAGGTGGGACTTGGAGTCAAGGAAGATTATACTGAAACCTTAGTATTTAATGATGTTTGTCCAGTTGGGTTTTGAACTTACTTTGGAACTATTACCCCTTCCCTCTTGCCTAATTCTCCACTTTGTAATGGAAATGTCTATCCTATGCATGTCCCACTGTTTTATTTTGAAAACACATAAGTTATTCAATTTTGCAAGCTCATAGCTTGAGGGAATTTTCCTCAGGATAAATCATGCTTTCAGTCTAATGCAAATCTTATTTAAATGACACTTGGGACTTTGGATTTATGAGTTGATATTAGAATGAGTCAAGGCTCTTGGGGCTATTGAAATGAAATGAGTGTCTCTTGTATGTGAGAAAGACATGAATTTGGGGGGCCAGCCCCGGAATGCTATGGTTTGGATGTTCGTCACCTCCAAAATTCATGTTGACATTTAATTGTCATTGTAACAGCATTAAGAGGTGTGACCTTTAAAAGGTAATTATCTGTGAGGTGAGGGCTCCACCCTCATGGGTGGGATTAATACCTTAATAAAAGGGTTTTCAGGAATGGACTCTGTCTCTTGTCCCTCTGCCTTCTGTCTTGGAATGATGAAGCAAAAAGGCCCTCTCCAGATGCTGGCCTCCCAATCTTGGAATTCTCAGCCTCCAGAAATGTGAGAAATACATTTCTGTTTATCATAAATTAGTCTCAGGTATGCTGTGATAGCAACACAAAACAGACTAAGACAGATGGGCTTACTCATCTATTTATTCCACATGCATTTGTTAAGTTAATGTTGACTATGACCTGGGGACATTTTAGTTAATAATGTATTCTTATTGTATTTACCTCATTTTGTTATTACCCATTTAGTATAGGTAATATACTAATGGGTTATACCCATTTAGTATAGGTAGATACTTCTTGTGAAACATGCTCCTAAATATCCTTTAAAAGTCTGTGTATTGTGTTTTATAAAGTGTCTCTTAAAAGTATCTCTCAGATAAACACTCAATTAACTTTTAAAACATTTTTAATTGCAATAGCAACAAACTCTTCAATTTATAGTTTCAAACCATATCCCACAATATTTCTGGAGCATTTAAAAAAAATATTTTCAAACCACATATGTCAGAATTTAAGTATCTGGCATTTTATACATTATACTTTGCTTTTTTTTTTTTTTTTTTGAGACAGAGTCTAACTTTGTTGCCCAGGCTAGAGTGAGTGCCGTGGCATCAGCCTGGCTCACAGCAACCTCAATCTCCGGGGCTCAGCGATCCTACTGCCTCAGCCTCCCGAGTAGCTGGGACTACAGGCATGTGCCACCATGCCCGGCTAATTTTTTGTATATATATTTTTAGTTGGTCAATTAATTTATTTCTATTTTTGGTAGAGACGGGGTCTCGCTCAGGCTGGTTTTGAACTCCTGACCTTGAGCAATCCGCCTGCCCCGGCCTCCCAAAGTGCTAGGATTATAGGCATGAGCCACCACGCCCGGCCTGCTTTTTATAAGTACATTTTATTGCTGCTTTTTAGCATATGGTGGCATAATAGTATTTGCTCTACTTCTTAGATTAAAAGGCAAAAACGTTTTTATCCAGAAATTAAAACTTAACTTGCATTCCTTTTTTCCAGGCTATTATCGTATCAGCAGAAGGAAAGAATATCCTGTTAGAGCAACACATAGCAGGGACCTTACTCAAGCTGGAAAAAATGAAACAGGCCTTATCCAAATGGGAAAGAGCTACTAAAGAGATTTTGCAAAGTGAAAGTGAACCTAGGACATCGAATGGACCTCCTGAAGCCATCGAACAATTGCTGAAAATTTTATTAAGCACGGTAAATATCAGTGACATTTTCCAAATGAAACTTTGGTGATTAAGAACATCAAAAGGCATTTTTATCCATTCATTGTTTTCATTGCCTGGTCCAGTGTGCTGGGATAAATGGCTCACCACATTGGAATAAGCCCCAACAGAGAACTGGTGAGCTACAAAGAGTGCCACTGCTAATTCAGACCAGTGGTCTTCAAAACTTTTTATAAATTAGCTTCTTTCTTTAAACAAAATCTTGTCACTCAAAAACCCAAAATATACAACATATTGCATCAAAATAATAACTACTACTCTGTAGTAGTAGTTACAGAGGTACCTTGATGCTGAGATAGAGCAATAGGAGCTTCAGAGGAGACAAATGCTTGAAAACCCCCCTGGGAACCAAGCTCTTCAGGGCTCCATTTGCAAAATGCTCATGTGGTCCAATCCTCTTCTATTCAGGGAAAAACAATGAGCTTATGTGACATCACCCGCAGTCATGCAGCTAGTGAATGGTGAACTAGGGTTCCTGAACGTCCGTCTGGTGCATTTCCAGTACCTCGTCCTTCATCCTTCTCTTCAGAATAGACAGATACTGTAATAAAATATTTAACTGATGTGCAGATAGCCTATTCACAAATGCAAATTCAATTTATAGCAAGAAAAAGAATCAAGCATATATATATTTCCTTATTTTTATAGAAGGAAAGCATTGTTAATATAATAATGTATTTATTGGAAAGGATGATCAGCAACAAGGTCAAAGGCAAAATGATTTTAATACAGACTTTTTCTTGTGTTCTTCACCGTCAAGACTGCAGTTTGTGTTCAGAGAGCAGTTGATTAAAACACTAAGATATTCATAGGCTTGATTTCTGTGTGGGCTGCGTAGTATGTCCCTCATTGGGCTTTAATTAAAGGAGCTAATCATCTTTCAGATGCTAAAAACACAAGAGTGTTGATGGATTTGTATTTTCAATCTTGAAAGCCTACTAAAAACAGATACTATAATTATAACGGCTATTATCAACTTCAAATATAAAGCATTTATAAAGTATCCTCTTGTTACTATGAACAATAAACACTTAACACTTAAATGCCATGATTCTGTTTGAATTTGTATGCCTTTTTGTTTTTATTTTCTTTCTTTTTGTTTTCCTTCTTTTTTTCTCTTCCTTTTTTTTTTTGGCAATATTTTTAAAGTTGGTTACGTTAATGCCTGGTTAATGGTGAAGCTTGTTCTCATAGTATTTATAACTCTAATTACCTAAGTGTAGTAGTTGTGTGGTCTGAAGCCTGAATAATTTAAATGGTTGAAACTTAGAAAACATCCTTGGAAAAAAATGACATTTATTTAGAAAATCTCAATGACAGGCATATCTTAAAATAAAATTGTTGAATTATTTGTTAAAACATGTGTCTATATGTATTTTCAAAAATTATTCACTGTGTGATAACACAAACTGCAGGGCATTTTAACAATACAAATTATTTACAGCCTACAAAAAGGTAAAAATGAAATTTCAGAAAAACTGGCTCTTTACAAAATGTGGATATTTTGCTACAAACAGTAATAGAAATTTTAAAAATTGGGTTACAACAGTGCATAACTAGATCAGAAGAAAACACAGCAGCTCCCAGAAGGGACATGGGGTGAGTTTCACCCAGCTTGGTGTTTCTGTAACACTGAGAGGCACATAAACCAAGGTGTAGCCCGAATCAGGCATGGCCCCAGCTCACTTGCTTGGATTTATTTAGAAATTTACAGGTTAACATTTAAATGTTATGCAAATATAAAACAAAATTGGCGTTATATGCACATCGGGTTGGGAGAGAATAAAAATGGATTCGGAAAAGTCACAGATCATAGAATCTCAAGTAGTAATGAACCTCAAATGACATCTAGTTCAATGACTCCTAATACTCGAATCCTTATCACAACTTCCCAGCCTCTGGCCATTCAATCTTTATCCAAACACCTCTAATGGTGGAATAGAATAGTGGTAAATAGTAACTTCAAAGTTTCTGTCAGTAAAATGATCTAATCTTAATTTTTTTTATCAGGTCCACATTCTATACTGTGATATTCCAGCAGCACGTCAAAAAATCTATCACTTGCTCACAAGGAATGATGCTGAGAGGTTTGAGGACAAGAAAGTGGATAATTATATACGGGCAAACATTTCATCCCATAAGGAACTTTTTATAAATGTACCAGAGGATTTTGAAAGGTACTTTGAAGAGTTATGAATTGGTGGAAATGCTATTCTCAGATTTATATTTTTTATCATTCTCTAGTTAATAAAACTGTTTTCAGTGTGGAGTCATAGCTTTTAATTGATCCTACTTTATTAGAGATTTGCTTAAAGAAGATAATCTAATGGAATATCTTAAAGCAAAATAAGGAGAGGAATAATGGTTTGAGGCCTGAGAAATTATATTCCTCTGCCTTTTGATATGCATTGCCAAATTTTCTGTAAAATATCCTAATATATTTATTTTAATTCTGTGTAATATTAACTTCCTCAATATTGTGATTTTACTTTTAAAAATCTGGCAATTTAATCTCATGAGTATGAAAACAATCATTCTATATATCTAAAGACATGAAAGTATGATTTCCTAAGGAAGAATGGAGCCAAAAATTTTTCAAGCTATTTTACCTAACATGGTACATTCCCTGTTACTCAGAATGCATTGCATTAACTCCAATATTAAAATGTAATGATTATGATACTTAATGTCTTTGTAACTTTCTAAATTTTGTTGTTAATAATTTCCTGGTAAATCTTTTCAGAAAGCCTATGAGGACCCAAACTCATCTGAATCATCGAGACCTAGAGAAAATAACACTGGATTGCATTAGAAGTGGAAAACTTCCCAGATTAATTATTGCAGATAGCCCACCGTCACAGCTAGGTGACATGAGTCATTCATAACATTCATTTTGCGTCTTCAAATCAATAATGTGTGTTTTATGACTTTCTGTTTACATATGGACCCGTATGGATTATTATGGAAAATACATTTTTGTTAAAATGATAAATTATTTAATGAATAAAAATGACTGTAAGTATTGCTCATTCACAAGTATTTATTGAATGTTTTACTATGCACCAGCTACTATTGTTGTTAATCAGCTTTTTTGAGGCATGTTTTACATTCACTAAAATAAACCCATTTTAAGTATACAAGTCAGTGAGTATGGATAAATGTATACACTTTGTGTAATCACCATCACAATCAAGATGTAACACATTTCACTCATCACTCTGAAACTTTCTTTATCTTTCACCCTCTATTCCAGGCAACCATTGATCTATATTCTATTATTCATTAGTCTCGTCAATTTTTGAATTTCACATAAATAGAATTATTCAGTTAGTGTTTTTTTATACTTTGTTTTTCTCTTTTTCTTTGGCAAATCATATTTTTGAGATTTATCCATAGTTTTGCATTTCAATAGCTCACTTATTTCTATTACTGAGTACTTTTGGTATATGGATAGACCACACTTTGATCTTCTCTATTCACTTGTTTTTAAGATATTTTGCCTGTTTCTAGTTTTAAGCTAGTAAGAAGAAAGTGTTGATAATATTTGAGAGTATATCTTTGCATGAACATGTTTTTATTTCTCTTGGTAAATGCTTCATTTTAGATTGATGGGTCCTAGGATAAATTTGTTTGTAACTCCCAAATACTGTTTTAAGCTTCCAAAGTACATAGGTTAAAAAAATATATAGCCAATATTTCTGCTTTCTTCAAACATATGCAAAATTAATTGGACTCACATTAAAAAATCATCTAGTGTTTTATACACATGTGTGTTTGCATATGTATATATGTATGTTTAAACACACTCATACATATACTAAGTAATAAAACACAGAGGCTAGGCTAGCTAAAAAGTGATTACCAGAGTGGCTGGTTCATAGTTATAGAAATAACATTTTCTCCTATATTCTATACAATCCACTTTCTAGTATGTATTAAGACATAGGAGAAAATTTATAAACCCTCTGCTATGTACTGTAAGGCTACAGAGATAAATGAAAACATGAACTTTGTCCTAAGAAGGCTCATGATAACGGAAAAACATTTTTTGCACATTTACTGCATGAGAGGCACTCTGTCATGTTTACATATATTATATACCATTCAATTCTCACAGCGTTCCTGTGAACAATATATTATTAGCATTGCTTTTTTTTCAAGTAAACAAATAGAGACTTAGGGAGGTTGTACAGGAGCAAGTGAAAGAGTTGGAATTCAATAGATTTGGGCTTGAAAATATTAAATATTAATGTTTAATATATCAAATAATATCATTATGAATTTAATTAGCCATGAATCATCGTTTTAAGGTGAAGATACGTGATCTAACCCAGATCTGTTTTTTCTCCACTTAACCTGCCCACATGCCATAAAATTGTTTTAGGCGGCTGTGTATGAAAATTATATTAAGTAATCCAGAGTATTTCTAAGAAGTAAAGGGAAACATATAAAAATGAAGAAAAAAAGCAACAGAAAATAAAAGGACAAGGGAAGAAAAAAGTGAGAAAATAAATGAAACATTTGGGGGAAGGAATCAGAAGATAGTGTTTTGGTTTCTTGTAATTTGAGGCACTATAAATTACGTGCCAGTAGGTGGTGCTAGAGTACATATATTCCAACATCCAATGAGGCCTGTTTGGTCTGTTTCCTCTGCATGTGCAAAACCAAGACAAAACAAAACACCCACAACCAATCAAATACTGGGAGTTGAGCATGGGCTAATTTTTTTTTTTTTTTTTTTTTTAGTGAATCTGAGTTTAAAACAAATTATACTTTCAGCTATATTATCAAAATATAGACTATTTGCAATGCAGTGTCCTTGTGAGGGAATGCTGAAATGCCAGCAAACATTGAAATCCTTTATTCAGTACTTTTCCTTTAAGATTTTTTTTCCGTATTCATAAGAACTGTTTTCCACAGTCACTTAGTAAGAAAAAAAATAAAAGGAATTTAGAGATTCAAAATTCCACAAAATAAATACAATGGAAAAAGAGGTTTACATTTGCTCACTTCTCCAACCTTTTTCTCAGAACGAAAGAAAGAACAAGAATAATAAAAGTTCAATGTCATATGACTTTAGTTAAGAACACATTGACAAGGGGAAAAAATTAATTTTTCAATGGAATAGTACAGAGTTACACATACCTAACAAACTAAAGACCCCACAGAGCTAGCAGAGACTTCATTCCCAGCCTGGGCTAGTCCTATGAAAGCATATGTTTATTAAAGTGCCTACTCTGTGGTCCATGTATATGTTGATGAATGATCACTTGCTATTTTTAGTCCAATAAGCTCTTTAATTGAATTAGAAATTAATCATTGACAAGACATACATAAAAAGCAAGCACATCTAGATTGGTTTCTTATCAAAAGCCACATTCATCTGCCCATGACTCCCAGCAATAAATATCTTTCCATCTCAGTCTTATCTGGCCCTGGGAGTTGAGAAATGATTTTATTTCTTTAATGTCTTAAAGTATATAGCTAGCGTAAAGGGTTTGGAAAGATTGCAAGAGAATATGAAGCATCTGCATGTATAGAAGGAGATATTTTTAAGTAAATGAGTGACGACATTTGTAATTTAAGTTTCCCATTGCCTTCAGGTTTCAGATTTCAGGAATAAAACACTGTGAGTGTAGGATTATAAGGCCAGACGTCTGATAGACGTTTAGGGCGCTCCTTCAGCCACGGCAAATAGGATGGTATGTTAGTGGTGGAGCTTGCCTTCCTTTATCAGGTATTTCAGGTTCTGAGGGAAGTGTGCCATACCGTAGAAGCTGTGAATCTGCATAACTGATTGAGATATTACTTTGCGTTTTGCCCTGGATGCATTTTTCCCACGTCCACTTCAAGGAGGCATCCTGCTCCTTCCTGCCTTTTACCTCGACCTCGGAGGTTTGTGCTGTAGGGCAGAAAGGTTAATGGCCGGCAGATGCTCTGTCTTCCTGGCACTCCCCGAGGGGATTATGCCAGATGGGGGAAAGAGGGACACGTACCTTGTGGTAAAGAAAAGGCAGGAGAAGAGGCATCGTCCAGAAGTCCAGGATAAGAAGAGAGAGCTGTGAACTCCTGGTTGGGAACTACAGCTTGTTCCTTCACAGCATTGCAGGAAGTGAGAGGAGTTGGGGTTAGGTGCAGGGGGGTGGTGCTGGGTTGTATGCATGAAGGGCTGGACTCTAGGCTGGGGGTCAGAGCCTTTGCAAAGTTTACTGGGCTTCCAGACAGAACCAAAATCCAAGACTCTCAGATTTTCATTGCCCTTGTGATTTAATCAAGATATCTTGGTGGTAACCCAATGGGTAAAAGGCCCCCAAACAACCTGTTCTTCATAAGGTGGTGAGAGAGCACCAAAACAGACTCTGATTGGATTATCGTGGGATTAGAGCTCAGAGAAAGATCTGAGCATATTTTAAAAATAAATTCTAAGATTTTGACTATGATTTATATTTATTTTAGTTCAAGTTTAATTTCTCACTCTGAGATTTTTCCCCAGGAATAATTACTTTAACTAAGTGTCCAAGTGCCCATGCCAGCAAAGGCAAATAATGTTTTAGTTCCAAAGAAGATAAAAATGCAAAGAGGATGGAGGAAAATTACATTTTAACCTCTTTTAAATTGTTCTTCCCTTGCATTATATATGCAAATATAATTGCTAAATTATATTTAGTAATATAAAGTATTATCCATAAATTAATGTGGGCAAACATATTATTTGGAGGGTTAAATGACAAAATAAAAACTCAAGGAAATATCATTATCAGGTAGCAAACCATTTCTTGTAAAGTGGAAATTTAGGAGGCAGAGGGAACTACTGTACATTTTAACTTACTTATACCTGCCTGTGTCTACACAGCAACAAAAGAATCATGCTTGGGCTTTCATAATGTGAATCAAGAGACACCCTCATAGCTGAATTATCCAAAGAAATAAAGAAATATCATTTGCATCCTTCTACATTACAGTAACAAGGAGGTGACAGACAAGACTTATCTTGGCTCATACCATGATTCCTCTAGTTCACAGACTTCTATCCACACCTGTTCTTCAGTTCTTTCGGTTCTTTAAACAAAGTGTGTGCCAGCTTGTGGTCAGGAATTTTCAGCCGTTAATTTTCTATCTTTTATTCTGGCATACCTAGAGCTAAATCAGGATAGGCAAGTATTTCACACATCTCCATTGTAAAGGCAAAGCAGGTTTTGCCCTTGAGATTTTTGCCAAACCCAGCATCGTGCCAGCGGATTCTACCCCAGCTCTGGTCCCAAGCTTTGCTTTCCTCCAACTTAGCAGATCTGGTCCTCACTCACCCCTCTAGATTGCTTTCTTATATGAAGCCTCTAGACTCCCTTACTTTTACTTTCCTACCATGATAAAAAAAAAAAAAAAATTGTTAAATTGTGTTGAGATGTTTCAATGTGCTTTACTAAAAAAAGTGTTTCTAAGTATCCACTGTTAACTGAAAAAAATATAACAAGGTTTATAATTTGGAAAAGGAAAGCTTGATTTCTCAGGAAGATTTCAGTCTGCAGTGGGCATTCTGGCAGGTTGGGAAACAGGGCTCCCAGGCACAAGCCAGGAACTCATGCTTCCAGGCAGGCACTATGGGAATGGGAATTTACACCAAGTGGGATGGCCAAATATACATATTTAACAGGCTGTAGGAAGAGTCATGAATATTTATGATAAGAGAAAACATGCACACGTGCAGTTGTGTTTTATACCTCCCATCCCTTTGTGGCTGGGAGCTCAGTTTTAAGGTTTCTCTGTGGTCCCCTTGGCCGAGAGGGATCTGTTCAGTCAGCAGGGACTTAGGATTTTAATTTTAGTTCACACCAATCAGCTATCTTTACCCCATTTCCCAAGTTCTGTAAAACACATCTGAGTTGCTCTTTCACCCACATTTCTACACCAAAACTAATGTTAAAAATCATTTTCAGAAAAAGGTAAAATTATGACTGTCGTACAGATATAAAAATTAACATGTGCTAAAGAATTTCCCTCATCTGACATGAGGGAACCAGACAGATGTTATAATCAGATCAAAAGAAAAGTCAAACCAACTGATTTATATGGAGTAAAGGAATGTTGAAATGAATTGCAAATGGAGACAAAACGGGTTTTTCCACAGCCAACTTATCACTACCAAACTAGACACAGAAAGTCAATTAATGTCACTACCAGACAAGTCAGAATGTGTCTCCCAGTTACCTACCTTCTAGAAAGAGTTACAAAATAGCTCAAAGACAATGAGCAGGGCAAGAATCTGATAACTCACAAGAGTTACCAGGCTATATACAGTTTTTCACTAAAAAGCAAAATTTTGTTCACATACTAATCTTGTCAAGATCATTAATGACCTCTACACTAAAAAGTTTAATGTCATTTTTCAATCATTATCTTGCTCCAACTATTGAAACAGCTTTTGACTCCCTTTCGGAAAAAAAAAAAAATTCCTTGCTGCTCTCTCTGCTGATTTCTCTTTATTTTTATGAGCTCTTCTTCATCTATGCTCATTGCCTAGGCGACTTCATCCAGTTCCAAGGGTTGAAATACCAATTATATGCTTAAAATTCCCAAGATTATATGTTTAGTCCCAACTTCTCTTGGATACTCCTGACTCATACATTTATTTATTTATTTATTTATTTTTTGCTCACATCTAGTAGCAGGCTGCCATCTTAAATTTGTGTTGTCTGAAACTGAACTTTGATTTCTTTCATCTATCCCTTTTGAACACACTCACCCCCCACACACACACACACACACACACTCCTGGTCTTCATGCAGTTTCAGTTTCTCAAGTCAAATCTGGAGTCATCTTAGATATCTTCCATTTGTCCCTCTAAGCTTACTCTTCACCCTTTAAAACCCTGATCTGTGACATCAAACTAAACTGAATGTCATTGGTCAGTAATTATCTTGCAAGTGTGTAATATACTGTCTATTCTCATATGCAACAGAGCAATATATATATATATATATATTTTTTTTTTTTTTTGTAGGGTCTCACTCTGTTGCCCAGGCTAGAGTGCAATGGTGTCATCATAGTTCACTGCAGCCTTCAACTCCTGGGCTCAAGAGAGCCTCCTGCCTCAGCCTCTCAAGTAGCTGGGACCATAGGCACCCACCACCCTAACAGCGCCCAGCGAACAGAGCAACCTTTTAAAGCAAATATCAAGTTCCTCATACTCTAGCCCCCAACTACCTGGATCCTCATTCTACTCCAGCCCTTCCAACCTTCTTGCTATTCCTTGAATATGCTTAGCATATTCTTGACTTAGGGTATTTTCACTGGCCTGGAATGAGTTTCCCTTAGATATCCATTTGCATGTCTCCTTCACTACAACTCCTTGCATAAATGTCACTTGATTGAAAGAGATGTTCCTGACTATCACATAAAAGGACATTCGTACCCCTCTGCACTATCACTCCTTATCCTTCTTACTCTATTCTACATTACTTCATAGTATTCGTGCTTAACCACCACTTGACATAATTTATGTATCTGTAGTGTATTCATATTTGTTTATAGGTTTATTTGCTATCTTTCCTTTTCGGAATCTAAGTTCCGTGAGAGCAAGAACTTTGTCTCTTTTGCCCAGTGATGTTCCTGCCATGTATATAAACACGCATGCATCATAGTCACATCCTATTAAACATGTGTGGGGTGAAATGAAAGAACAAATAAATGAATTGCTAAGTGATGCAATATGTTTTGGTGCCCTGAGTGATAAATGGACAGTCCTAATCCTATTTGAATCCTAACCATATTTCAACAAGAAGCAAAGGAGTGCCCTACATACAATTTCAAATGCAATCAAATATTTGAAAGATTGCTGATTGGTCTCAATGTCACTTTAAAGCTTAAACACAAACAAAATCCGAGTTGTGCAATGATTTCTCAGGAAGCCAATAATGAGGAAACAAGTCAGCTGGATAAACAAAGATGGATATAAAGGAAACTTTAGAATGTCATAGTGGATTAAACTATAGATTTTTTTTTAGTCAAAGAGCACAATTATGCTATTGACATTGTAATTAGTGTTTTTAATTAATTAAGTAGCCTATATAAAATAATGATTACCTAGTGAATTTCTAAATTTTCCATTGGAAGGGAAATATTAAAAAATCAAATTTATAATATGCAAACAATGTAATGTGCTCTTAATCTTGCTTTCACATAATCACTTCATTATATTTTTATACTCTTGCATTACAGCCTCACATGCTTTTTATTGTATCATTGTCTCTTAAAATTCAAGTCTTTAATGAAGCAATCTCGGATTTATCCTACACATCTTTGATAACATTTCAGCAACTTTCTTATGGTAAATTCTATCCCATTAAATTATTTTTTATTATATTCTCATGATAGGGTGTAATCTAGTGTTTCTCTGAAGATTACCAGCTTAAGAAACAGTCATTTGGGAAAGCCAAATTCAAATTTTCTTACCCATGTGATTTATAAACAAATAAAAATAAGACCCACAGAAACTTGCTTTAATCAAATGAAAATAGGAAACGTTTGCTGGTTCAAGAAATTAAAAAGGAAAACTGACAAGGGTTTCAAGTATGGCGTGTTCTAGGAGTTCAAATAATAGCTGCAGAACCTGCTATGTCTCTGTCCCTAGATTCTACTTTCCTTCATGTTAAGTTGATCCTCAGACTGTTCCTGACAAGATGTTTGCCAAAGTCTCTGCTCTAGGGAAAAAGAGTGTCTCTTTCCAGTAGCTACTGAAAAAGCCTTATGATTAACTCTGATTGGAAACCTTAAGAAAATCAATAGCTTTTTCTCTGAACTAGCAATCATAAAGTCGAGAATAAAGTAAAAAGATAAATATATATATATATATATATATACATTTACATTAGGAACAAAACACAAAAATTCTTAGACTTAAATATAGCAAGAGTAGTATAAGATTTATATAAAGTTCAGTTATAAAATCTAACTGAAGTACATAAAATAACTTTAATGATAAGAACTATTATAGAAATGTCAGTACGTCCTAAATTAATATTTAAATGTTACACAAGTCACATTTTAACCTTAATTGGGGTTTTGTATTTAACAACATAAAAATCTAGAATGTATATAGGAGACTAAATCTCTAAGAATAGCCAAGAAATTTATGAATACGGAATAATAAGGGTGCAAAGTAGAAGACTCCCAGATACTAAGATAATTGTAAATCACTGTCATAAAAAGTGTATGATATTAGCACAGGAATCTGTAAATATACTAGCCATATATGGCTGAGTATCCACAGAAAGATCTAGTATACATGGATTTTAATCTGACTTAGTGAGAAAGAGTGGATAATTTAATAAATAGTGCTGGTATAATTGATTATCCATATAGAAGGAAAAATAACTGGATCCCTACTTTTTTTAAAAAAAGAAAAATATTGGAAGAAAATTTAGAATTTTTTTTGTATAAATTTGAGGGGAAGACGATCTTCCTAAGTATGACAACAATCAGGGAAACCTTAAAGGAAAAGTTTAATATATGTGGCTACTTTGAAATTACATATTTTTTCATGGCAAAGGTAGAATAAACAAAATGAAGAAACGAATTCAAAGGTATGTCTAGAAATTAAGTGTGGAGATTTCAATTTTCTTAGATACTAGTTAATAAGGAATTATTGCATGTGAAATCCTTCATGGAATTCACTGGGGAAACAACCAAAAGAAAAATCTAAAACTGTATCAATCAAACTATTAGAAGAGTTTCAAAGTTAAAATTTAAGCTTTTATTACCGAGAAATACCTTTCTAATGAAATGACACTTCTAGAAAAGCATGATAAATCACTCCAATTCGTTATTTTAAAAATAAGGAAATAATAAGCAAAATGGTATCAGTTGGAAAAGACGAGTTTAATAAAGCAAAGGAAATATAAAGGCAATGGAAAATAATTAATAAGATCGCAAAATGTTCCCTCCTGGATCTTATTTTCTTGCTAGGAAGACAGAAGTTTGGAAGGATCAACAGACTTGCACTTTTGACCAAAAAGGAATTTTAGAAATGTGACACAATAAAAACATCCTGTTTTTCGGTCTCAGCCATAGCAATGAAAAATAAAATTCTGAAAAATCTAATAGAGGCATGCCACAAGATAAACACATATAAACAACCACTTTTGGACTGCCCTTAAATTATAAACAAAATGTAGACATGATAATAGACATGAAATGTATTTTAAAAGTAGAGTTTGTTCTGATTAATGAGGAAAATAACATCACTACCAAAGGAAACTGGAAAAAAGTCTCTCTCTCAGGAGGCCATGATAACTGTGAGCTGAGATCATTTGTATGTGGCGGGATGTGGAGAGGAACAGGAGATCATTAACATTTGAAGGACTTCGGTGGATGAATGCACTTGATCTGTCCTAGATGCATTTCATTAAGAGGGAATAAACTGGCTAACATTGCCCAAATCAAGTTCACTTAAGGTAACAAGTCAGGGCTGTTTCTCATGATCTGTTTCTTTAATAAGGATATGTTTGCCACCAAAGTAGCTAAAATGGAAAAAAAAAAAAAAAAGAAAAACGGAAAATACCAAATGTTAAAGAAGATATGAAACCACCAGAGAACTATTTTATGTTGCTGGTGCTGGTGGGAGTATAAATTAGTACAAACATGCTGAAAATCTAGCTGACACTTCAAAAGTTAAACAAATGAATGTTTGCGACTCAGCAATTCCACTCCCAGGTTTATGTGGCCAACAGAAATGTGTACGTATGTTCCCTAAAGAATGTGCACAGGAATGCTCAGTATTCATAATAGACCTAAACTAGAAACTGCCCAAGGGCCTTCGAGCAGCAGAATAAATTCATAAAATGTGGTATATTCACCTAATGGAACACTCTACAGCAATGAGAATGAATGAAATGTGACCACATACAACATGGAAAAAAATCAAAAGCACAAGAACATGGATAAATTTTGCAACCACAGTGTGACACAAAAAAAGTCAGGCACAAAGAGCATATGCTGTTTGAATCTCTTTATATACAATTCAAAAACAGACAAACTGAATTGTGGGATTCAAGGTCGGGATAACGGTTATGTTTGGGGCACAGAGAGCACAACTGGAATGGGCATGAGAGGGTAGAGGGCTGTAGGATGCTGGTGGCGCTCAGCTTGTAAAAATTCATCAATCTTTAAATTTATGTTTTGTGCACTTTTCTGTATGTATGTTATATTTTAATAAAAAGATCCCTAACAAAGTTGTGTGTGTAATACAGAGTAGGAAGCAGTGGGGGAGGAGAAGTGAGCAAGTTACTTTTCTTTAAATGAAGGGAATCATTCATTACAAATTTCTACTTAAAATGCAAACAGCAGATTTCCACTCGTAGGGTAGTGGGCTTTGTATCTATCTTGCCCCATAGCCTGAGAAAACAACATTGATGATTCTTATCTCAAAACCGAATGCTTATATTTCTCCTGCTCCGAAGAACAGTTTTTATACATCTGGCTCCATTTCCCAAATTTCTGAAATATAATGTAAGAATATTGTTAAATCAAGTGATGTCATCTTGCAAGTCACTTTATTACCCATAGTAATTTTAACTCTGGAAAGTCTTTTCACAGAATATGATTCTATTAAATATGCCCTACAATGGCCCAATGAAGTAGATACCCAATTAGTACTTTAAATGGGAATGAATTATCTGAGTTCACGTTGAATGACTTTATATTTAGCTTATACTTAGCTAAGCACTGCTAAAACAGTCTGTGACATTCTGCCTTCCAAAGGTGTCAAACTCCCTTCCTAATCTGCTGGATTTCTAAACTACCCTGTTCTCACCTACTCTGAGACAGCAAAAACCCTTGGCAATGCTAAACAGATAGATGAAGGTCAAAATGCCAGGCAGAACAGCAAGAGGCAGCACATGGAAGCCCAATGAGGACCACTAGTGTAGTATAGAATGCAAGGAAACAGTCTAAAACAGGCTAAGTTGGCACAGAGGGATCAAAGAATAAAAATGCTTTAGAAGAGTGACCAGCTGTGCCTAAAGGTAAATTGGTAAAGTTATATAAAAATGCTTGACCAACATAGGCCATTCACCTTGTCAAGATCTTTTCTGCAAAAAGAAAACACTGCAAAGGCATTTTCAACCCACACCCCAATTATACATGTGAAGAGGGTAGGCAGAAACTTGAATTTTTATGACTAGTCTTAGAACAATTAAAATAAGTGTATATAACTATATAACCATATACACACATGTTGTATATATGCATATGTATGCACTCGTATATGGTATATATGTGTATAGGTATATAATTGCATTATTATTTGCCTCTACCCTAAAGAGCTTCTGAAGTTAGGGATTACATTTTAGTCATCTTTTTTATGCTGACACCTGAAGTACCTGGCTTAGAGCAGGCCCCTGAAAACACTCATTAACACTTGGTTAAGTGTTGTGTAGTGATGTTGAGTTTCTTGACTAATTAATGCATAATCCTAGGCAGTTAAGGTTTTATACTCACAGGTTTTTTTGTTGTCCTTTATTCTCAGTTGCTAGATTTTGTTTTAATTTAATTAATGCAAAACTCCTGTACCCTGGATTTTTAACTCACAGCTCAGCTGTTTAGTCTGAGAGTCTGAGCATTCACCTTTTCTCTGGACCAAATCTACAAATTTGATGACAGTTATTTGCCACCCTTAAAACTTTCTTCACCCTTTATGTGCATTCACAGATGTAGATGGAATTTATAATCTCAAATGCAATACTATGTTTAGAGCATAGGTCTAAACTGGAATAGAAAAATTCATATTTTTGCCAGCATTCTATTTACAACACATTGTCACATCTTACTCTTCCCCCTAAGTATACATATATTTTTAACAATGTCAATATGTGTACATGCAATAATTCACACTTGCTGCTTTGAATATGTCACCACTTTTTATCGGTAAGTGTACTTCTACAAAGATAACTAAATAGCTAGAAATATTAACCATCTGCATGCATGTTTACACTTTAGTTTTAAACTTTAGTTTAGAATATTTCAAGCATACAGAAAACTAGAATGAGTAAAATGATAAACAGCCTTTAACCCATCATCAAGTTCTATGAATAAAATATTACAGCAGTGAAACCCCATGATATATTTCCCATTTTAAATCCTTGTTGTATAAGTATTTGCATATATCTAAATACAGTTTACAACATAATTTTTCAGACATTAAAAATATTTATATAAATAATATGCTACCCCATGTGTATTTCTACAATTTACTTTTTTTAATGAATGTTTTAGAGATGAATCCATGTTGATTTATGTAACGTTAGTATACTTGTTTCCACTACTGTATTCCACTATATGACTACAACATAATTATGTATTATGTATCTAGTAGCTTTTTTATGACCATCAAGTTGTTCCCAGCTTTCCACTACTATAAAAAAGAAAGCTGCAATGGATAATGGATAATGCATGCCTTCTTTTACATATATATGAGAATTTCTCTACTGGAATTGCTGAATCACAAGCAAGTGCATCTTCAAGTTTATTAAAAAATTCCAAATTGCTCTTCATACTGGTTATATTATACGCCCAACTAGAGTGAATGCAAGTTCTCATTTCTCCAAATGCTCACCACTTTTTATATTGTCCTACTTGTAAACTGTTGCCAGGCTACTATGTACAAAATGGCATTTTAGGTTGCTTCAATATGTATGTCACTGATTATTCCTGAGGTGGGCACATTTTCATGTTGCTTGGCCCTTCACATTTCTGCCTGTTCATAAACTTTTCCCATTCGTTGCAACAGAGAGGGTTGGCAATTTCATTTTTCTTATTAATTTGAATAAATTCTTTTTAATTCTGGATACTACTCCTCTGTAATATGTGTTACAAATCTCTTTTCTCACTCTGTGGCTTGTTTTTTGCTTTTGTTAATTGTGCCTTTTGTTGATCAGAAATTTAAAATCTCAATGTAGCAAATGAATTAATTATTTTCTTATGGATTGAATTTTCTGTATCTTAATTAAGAAATTTGTCTTTACCCTTCTAAATATATATTCTTCTAAACATTTAAAGTTTGGCTTTTCTTCTTAAGGTTTGTAATTTACCTTGAAATTGACTTTCTGAATGGTATAACTTTGAAACATATTTCAATTCTAGGCTCTTCATTTTTATTTCTACTAGAAAAACAATTTTATATGTAAAGATGCTGCCAAAATTTCTTTTGAATTAAAGGATATACTCTTAAAACCATTGATTTTATGGAAACTATTAATATATAAGCTTTGAATTGAATTTGATGCGTATTTCAATTCTGCATTAAATCTTTATCAGCAGAGTGATCTCAAACATTACTTAATCTTTCTGAGACTGTTTTTCTGCAAAAAGTTACTATTAATACCTATTCCGTGTTTGCGTCCAAATTAATAATTTAGAAACATCTGCATTGCCTGACACACAGAGTGTGCTCAAAGACTGTTAGGGACTTTATCTTTGGTAGTAAAAGGAAATAGCTATGCCTTGAGATCCAGAACAAATCAAGATGAATGCTTGTTTATCTAATTTTAGCATAACAAAATGAAGACAAATGAAAATAAATTAAGTTTTGGAAACGAACAATATGAATGTCTCTTGAAATAAGAGGCCTAGACTTTTCCTCTGTGGGTCCTGAGATAATCCTAGGTTAGGAAGTGAAGATTAAGAGTTCTGCCTGGAACAAGGGTCAGAAGATACACCTTGTAGGGCTGAGAGAAGGCTGGTTTGCTTCTTCATTTTACCAGCCTCAGAGTGTTCACAAGCTGGAGTGAACAGTTCCAATGGGGATTTATCAGGGTAGGAAGGGGGAGCCCATCCGTGGGGTGAAAAGAGATCAGGGAACCCATCCAGGATGACACTGGGAAACTGACTGGGCTTAAGCAGAAAGTGATGGGACATATATATTTTTTTCTTTTTCTAGTGTCATTCCTTCCAATAGCCCCTAAACTTTAAGTTTTCTTCAAAATGATGGCTAAATCTCAGTTATTCCATTGAAAAATAGATAAACCTCAATGCTCATCCTTGGATATAAACTATATAGGGAGAGAGCAGTGACTGCTTCTCTCCATTAGAGTGGGCAGCAGACATGACAGATGCCATCAGAAAATAAATGCTTCTGGTGGAGCCAAAGACACAGTTGGCTGCCAAGGCACTGGTGTTGGCAAGACACAGACAGAGGTCCGGGTGGGAGAAGCTCGGTGATGTTTTGGAACACACTTGAGATGTTACCCTTGGAAAGTTTTCTAAAGATAATACCCAGGTCATCCTTTGATTGTGATCCTAAGAAGAAATATGGGGGTGCTAATTTGATTAAAATGTGCCATGAAAATGAGAATTAAAACAAAAGAATTAAGGGCTTCTTTGATGAGACCTGGACCTTACAGATTAATTGATAGTGAGAAGACTGAGCAGACTTTTACGCTGAAGAGACGTAGGTGACAAGATAGAAATTAATATATGAGCAGAGATGTGAGAAATACTACTTACACCAGACAATCTCAAGAACTTCCTTTTGCTGAAAGCTTTTCCCGCTCCCCACTACACCCATCCATTTAACCATTCATTCATTCCAGCAGTCACTGAACAGTCAGTCCAACATCATTAAATGTCTACTATGTGCCTGAAACATTGCTAGGCACTGGGGATACAGTGGGAAGCAAAGCAGACTTGGCCCCCTGCCTTTGTAGAGCTCTCGGGGAAGTAGAGGAAATTGGCATTAAAATAATGAGTGGAAGGCCGGGCGCGGTGGCTCACGCCTGTAATCCTAGCACTTTGGGAGGCTGAGGCGGGCGGATTGCTCAAGGTCAGGAGTTCGAAACCAGCCTGAGCGAGACCCCCGTCTCTACCAAAAATAGAAAGAAATTAATTGACTAACTAAAAATATATATACAAAAAATTAGCCGGGCATGGTGGCGCATGCCTGTAGTCCCAGCTACTCGGGAGGCTGAGGCAGGAGGATGGCTTGAGCCCAGGAGATTGAGGTTGCTGTGAGCGAGGCTGACGCCATGGCACTCACTCTAGCCTGGGCAACAAAGTGAGACTGTGTCTCAAAAAAAAATAATAATAATAATAATAATGAGTGGAATCAGGTATTGGGGCAGGGCTGGAGGATGTGATCAAGAGAGCATCAAATGATTACAGCCCAGTGCAGTACCTTAAGGAAATAAATGTCACTATAATGTCTAGCAAAGAGAAAATTGTGTTTAATAATGTTTAATATTATGTTTAATAATGAATTATATAATACCAGAAACTCAGAGAGACTTTTATTAAGAGCCATGAAAATGAACATTTTGGAACTTGGTCACCTCACTTTGCTGAAAAATGCATTTATGCACTACGCTTCAGTGCACAAGGGTAGCAGACAGGCTATAGCATTGCTTGTATGTGTGCAGAGTTTACTCTTAGTGGGCCCTGATAGTCATATTGAATTCAGGTAAACTATTATCTATAAACAACTTGAAGGATAAAAGACCTATAAACTTTTATGATTTTTATTACTTGGGTTCTTCCAGTGTTAAAAATACATATGAGAATGAATCAATTGTTTGCATCCTGAATTTTTTATTTATCTAAAAAGAAAAACAATGGAGGTAATCTTCTCAGGGAATTTGTTTTTATATCCTTTTAAGCCATAAAAACAACTCCCTTTAACAATTCAAGATCCATGTAAAATAGTGCTTGTTTGTTTGTTTAAAGTATGACTCTTGAGTTTTGTGGGGAGGTCCTGTGTGAATCCAAAATATCAAATCGTGTATCCATGCATCTGGAGTCCTGGAACCATCTGTTAACCAGGACAGATTTTGCAGCCTAATTAACAATTATATAAACAGTAAAATCCCCAAAGACTCCTTCTGACTCTCTTAAAAATGGTTCTGATTTCTTCTTACTTTATATATGCTGATATTACATATGAATTATAGGTTTAACTGGGAATAAATTACAGAATTGTGATGTAGAAAAGGGCCCTGGTCTTTTTAAAATTTAGGTTTAAATTTTCTTTGGAAAACACTTGAGACAACACACATCTTGTGCTCACTTGAATCATGGAGTGGATAATACTTCCAGACTGGTCTTATCATTATGATGTTACCAAGAACCTCTGTAGCTACAAGGAGGGTAGGGAGATATAAGTATCTGTATATACTTGTACATTTAATTTCATAACTCTGCCTTCATACATCATATGTAATCTTTAAGGACTTCACTCATCTTGGGTTACCAACTGGTGCATATATTCCTATATTATCAACTACTCTATAGTCATAATGAACTCTGTGTGTAAGTTTCCAGATGATTATTTAAAGTGTTTGTGTTAATATAAGTTTTTTCTATATAATATTTTGATATGCTGTGCAGCTTCTGGCTATATTTCATAAAATAACTTATTATCTCTGGATAAGTAAATACACATAATTAAAATTATCTTATCTTTACACATTAAATGACAAAGAAAAATTATTCTTATTTTGTAATACTTCCTTTCCCCAGTTTTATTTTTATCCATGTTTCTAAAAATACATAAAATGCAAATGTGCGTTGTACAAAAAGCCCAATAGTACGCTATTTAATTATACCTTAGGAGCACAGGAAGAATACAAATTAGCATTTAACAATGCAAAGCATTCAACGTATAAACTTTGCTTATTTAAAAAGAAGTGGTTACAAAAATATAATTCTTTCAGAAAAAATTACATAAACAGATCCAAGATTTCTGTAGTGTTATAGTCATCCTCATTATTGTTGAATATACAGAAAATTTGACGAGTTTTTTATGGTAAAAAAATTTAAGAATATCTTCATTTTGACACACTGTCATGGGGATAATATAAATAATTCCAAAAGCTCTTAGAGAGAAGTACAAGCAATTCAATTTGTTTATTACCAAGGAAAATGCTGAATTTATTTACATTTGGACAAAAGACTAACTCCTGACTTTAATTCTCAATGTCTCTGAATTCTTAACTTCTCTGCTCCCATTGTCACATCCTGGTCATAATTATCTAGAGAGCCACACCTCCCTGCCTGCTCTACCCAGTTGAATTAGACCCCAGATATAAGCTTATCTCCCAGCTTGAATTCCATGTCCTTTATAATGCAACTCCACCTTAAAACTTCAATCTGAAATACTAGTTTTTTCATTGTCTATTTTAAGTTCATTTATGTGCCTTAGTTCATTCACAAATTCAATTAAAGCACATACTTCGTGCTGGGTTCTACATTTAAAAATATTTTTGAAAATCAGCTCCAACTTATTTTTCTCATAACATGTTTTTGTGGACTGAATTGTGCCCGCCCTCCCCCAAATTCATATGTTGACATCCCAACCCCCAGTACTTCAGAATGTGACTTTATTCCATGATAAGGTCTTTAAAGAAAGGATTAAGTTCAAGAGAGGTCCTTGGAGTATGGCCCTAATGCAAAATGATTGGTGTCCTTATAAGAAGGGGGAAGACAACAGGGATGTGCACACAGAGAAAAGGCATCTGCAAACCCAGGAAAGAGGCCTCAGGAGAAAATCAACCTGCTAGAACCTTGATTGGAATGCCTCCAGAACTGTGAGAAAACACATTTCTGTTGTTTAAGCCACCTAGCCTCTGGTATTATTATGTTATTATGGCAGTCCTAACAAACTAATACGCATGTATATTTAGTAAGTACCAAAAGAAATGGGTAGCTTTGTAGAAATACCCATTTGCCCTGAAATTAAATTCTTAATGCAGAAAATGTAAACGCCTATACAAAATAAATGGACTTTGAGGATTGCCCCCTCATGGGCTTTTCTCCACCTCTCTAAATCTAGCCCAGCTCAATCAATGTCACCATGCCAAGCTCTCTGCTGTTTTAGGTCACCCTAGCTCCCTTCTTTGACTCTCTTGAGAACCTATATCTTAGATCACTCAAAATAATATATTTTGCATCAGAACTTTGTTCTTATTCTGAACCCTATATTTAAAAAGACAAATACACCTGTCTATTTGAAGCTGGTATAAAGGAAAGGCAGAGTCTGCTTAACTGCTCACTCAGCCTGTCACTCATCTTGCCCTGCCACTCACGCCCTCAGTGACACCTGGACACCACAGCATGGCTCTTTGGTTTCTTTTATTTTTTTGATACATTGAAAGTCATTCAGCTTTATTTATTAAAACAAATTAAGTTCACACAATAGTCCGAATAAAGCATTTCAAAATCCACTATATGCGCACTGAAAATACAGATTACAAACACTCAAGAAACATCTTTGTCCTTCTGATACTATGCTCTATTGAGAGACTAGGATTTAAACACCCTGATTTACATCACACTTCATTATTATCTTAAGATATTTTTACAAGACAGTAAGCCTCATAGTAGAATTGAGTCTATAGCTATACCATATACTTTAAAGAACATGTTCCAGAATTGAATTAATACCATAGCTCAGAGGTGCAATCTTTACATTGCTTGTTAAATAAACTCGAATCACCTAGTTTTTTCTGAATTGGATAAGAAACCCTTCATTCAGTCTGAGAATCTAAGCAAACGAACTACGAAAGGAATAAAGTTCTGCCTGGAGTTGGTGCAGTTTTGGCTTCTTAGGTAATCTGTATTTAGGTGTCAGGTCAAGCTCAGCTCTGGGGCACTTTTTCAGCTTGAGCTGTCGCAGAACAGTGATGAAGAAAATCAATATTTCATTTCATGTAACATCTTATCCCAGCACATCTAGAGTCCCATTCCAAATATCAAAACTTTCTCAACAGTTTTTATTCAGTTCTCTGTTTTTATTTAGAATCTATCAGGTCTAAATAAATTGGGATTATCCCAAATAGTTCTACATCAAATAGACAAAGATAACATTTTAAAAAGAAATCATTTTACTATTTTTGCTCTTGTTGCCAACTTTTCCACAATAATTTTGTTTTGCATGAAATATTTTAAGTTTGGAATATCCTTTATAAATTATATATATATAATATATAAAGAGTAGGTGTATGTATATATGCCAAGTATGTATAGACATATATGTATATATAATTATGGTGACATGATTTCATATATATATTAAATATAATTATAATGGATATATGTTACTTTTTCCTTTAATATTTTACAAATTTAGTTATGATAAAGATCTAATATAATTAAATGTTATTTTCACTAAAATGGTTTCTGATTCATTAGTGAATAAAAGACTTAAAAATGTATTTCCATTTTTAACTATTTTAATTGAAGAGCTCCAGAAAATTCTCATAAGAACATTCTGAAATTGTGAAATAAATAAAAAGTAATACATATTTGATTCTTTTAGCTTTAAGCAAAATAAATGAGAATGATGAGACTGAGCCACAGCTCTCACTCTGGTACAAATATGTTTAGAAAATGGTTTTTGTACAACATCACACAGAGGAGCCGGGTCTCCCCAGAGTAGCTCTGATGAGGAGTTGCCTGTAGTTCCCAAATCCCAAATCACTGTGCATCTAGTTTTCTCTCCTACCTCCACCTTTTGTCACAGGCATAATATTTGGCTTGTTTGTGAAAACGAATGCCAGCATGTTTTCTCATATACCCTAAACCATACATCAGGGACCCACTTGTCTTCACAAAGAACTGGGCCTCTTTATGTATAGATGTCACCTTCACTCTGGGAGGAAAATTGTTTCCACACCCAAGGTCACAGATCTAGAGAGCTATGTCCTCTACACAGTCCCCCAATAAACTTTTCTTTGATCTCATAATCTTGTAAATATTATTCATTGTTACTAACCTTTAAAAATCAGATTTCATGTGAAAAATCTGCAATTCCAAATTCTGTTTTATAATTGTAAGAGCTGACAGCATTGGGACAATGTCCTGCTTGCCAATAGTTCACTGGGCTGAGTTAGATGTAACATATGACCCCCTTATAAATGCTTCACTGCGTGCATTTCACTCATGTTTGATATTCTCCATTGCTCAGGAGATGCTTGAGTTTTGTGACCTCTGTTTTAAAGTCCTGAATTACACACTCATTTAGCTTTAGCAAGCACCTCCATACAAATAGTATTTCTGTAGTAGCACCTGTGTTAACTTAGTTTGTTTGAATGTTACTCAATATTCCATTCAGTAATGGGTCACAAGTTCTTAGGATACTAGAATACTTAGGATTATACTAAGTGAAAACAAATGCCAGTCAATTTCCACTGATGGTGGCTTTAAAATTGCTTAGTTCTATTCAATACAATCAGTGGACATTTGACCTAGCTGACAGTTTCTTCATCTGTAAAATCAGGATCTGATAACACCACTGCGTAAGTTGAGGCTGGAGGGTGGGGGAGTACTTCAAGCTTTGGTGCCTGGCACACAGTAGGGGTCTATAAATATTAGCTGGAATCATTATTCTATCACCATCGCCACTGTCATTATCCTCACTTTCATTGCATGAGGTACCTTCATCTCAGCCATTCCTTTTATAGTTGATATGGGTGAGCTTCTAAGTTTATTTTATTCAACAAATATTTATTGAGGGCCAGGTATGTGCCAGGCAGTAAGGTAGGTACTGAGGTAGAAGAAAAAGAAAAAAACAAAACAAAACAAACAAAGAAACAAAAGCAACAATACAAACAACAACGAAAATCCCTGCTTGGTGGCTTACATTTCAGTGGGGGATTTCAGACTGCATTTCAAGTATCAACTGGTCATAACCTTGTAAAGGAGACGCCGTTGGCATGCACCTTTTCTAATAAGCCATTTATGACAATGGCTTTTCCCTGAATTGTATTTTTTCTGAATTTGTACTAAGGTATCACCCCATTATAGACAAGCAGAGAAAAATGAATTTCTTTGCAACTTATTTTCAAGAGAAATAGAAGTGAGTTTTGGTTAAGAATATAAATCTTTCCAGATTGATAAATAGTAAACAAAAAACCAAGCACACAAATTTTATCTCAAGATGAATTTTAGTGACTTACTCATCATGGTTTACTTGATATGTGTTAATAAAGATGCAAGTTTTCCTGGGAATGAAATAGCCATTCAGAATACTGTCTGCTGTAGTAATAGGAAAGCAAAATACAGCATTACAGGACAGCCTGTAAATTCAAATAACCTGTCTCTAAACTGCTTCCCACAACCAACAGACTATTTTTATTTGTGTCTTTTTTGCTATAATCTTTGTAAATCCTCCTTCTTTCATTAATTAGAACAATTCTCACTTCTTGTCAAATTAATAATTTGACAATTTTCTTGCATGTGTTAAACATATTGTGCACTTAATGTACTCAAGGCATTTCTATGAGCTAAAACTCAAGTCCTTAAAAAGCTTAAAAACTAAATATGAGAGTTTTTTTCTGGAGAAATCAGTGAGTCAGGTTTAGGATACAAAATGTGTCACAGGCTGCTGTACAGAGCTCTTACTCAGGGTGACTGTGCACTTTTTCCCTCTTAGCCCCTCAGGCAGAGGGCCTCCAATGGTGAGGCAAAAGGCTGATTCACCTGTGCACAGTTAAATAAAAGAATAGAGACCTTACTTGAGATGTTTCGACTCCTCCCAAACTAGTTTTAAAAAATCAGCTAAAGGGTGGATTCCTCATAGCCTCAAATAACTGTGCTAAGTTTTCTGCAATGCCTTTAAAGGTGGGGTATTATAAATATATTTCAAGCAGGGGGGAAATAATGAACTGCAGTATTATCAGTTTTCCACTGAAATTCTTCCCCATAATCTAATAAATCTTTTCCCAAGACAAACCCTGATAATACAGTTAAGCACAACGGTCTCACTGGGAGCCATTCATTTTTGTTGTCTTACACAGCTAAAATTTTGTGGATGAATGATTATTCTGGTTTGTAAAAAATGAACAGATAACAACAGATTTTGCCTATTGAGCTGATTCAGCAAGTTGCAAACCTCTCTGCTTGCAAAAGATGGGTGAGTAGCTGTTTCCCTGTTTCGCTGGCAATGTTGATTCACACCTTGGAGTACGAAAGGGCATGTTTTAAAAATATGCTTACAAACAAGATAGACTAGAATGTTCTCTCAATGTCTGTTAAGTCCATATGTTCTACAGTCCCATTTAAGTCCAGTGTTACATTCTACCCCAAAACTACTGAATATACATTCCTCTTATCAGCATGAGACATTCTCCAGATTGATAATATGTTAGGTCATAAAACAGGTCTCAATAAATTCAAAAAACCCAAAATCATACCATGGATCTTCTCAGACTGCAGTGGAACAAAACTAGAAATCAATTCTAAGAGAAACACTGAAATTTACACAAAGTCATGGAAATTTAACAACCTGCTGCTGAACAATTATTGGGTTAATAATGAAATTAATATGAAAATCAAAAGATTCCTTGAACTGAATGACAAAGGGGACAGAAGCCATTAAAATCTATGGGATTCAGAAAAAGTAGTCCTAAAGGGAAATTCATAGCCTTAAATGACTACATCAAAAAGACAGGAAGATCGCAAATTAACAATGTAATGTCACATCTCGAGGAACTAGAAAAAGAAGAGCAAAACAAACCCAAAGACAGCAGAAGAAAAGAAATAACAAAGCTCAGAACAGAACTAAATGAAATGGAAACCCAAAAACAATACAAATGATCAATGAAACAAAAAGTTCTCTGAAAAGATAATCAAAATCAATAGACCTCTTGCTAGATTAACCAGGAATAGAAGAGAAAGACACAAATAAGCTCAATCAGAAATGAAAGAGGAGATATTACACTGAACTACAGAAATACAAAATATCATTTGTGAATACTACAAAAATCTCTATGTATGTGTACTAAAAACTTAGAGGAAATGGACAAATTCCTCCTTGAAACACACAACCTCCAAACACTCAAGCAGGAAGAAATAGAATTCCTAAACAGACCAGTAATGAGCAGTGAGATCAAAGCAGTAATAAAAAATCTCTCAACAGAAAAAGCACCAAACCAGATGGATTCACAGCAGAATTCTACCAGACCTGCAAAGAGGAGTTGGTACCCATGCTGCAGAAATTATTCCATAACATCAAGAAGAAGGAAACCTCCCCCAACTCATTCTATGAAGCCAGTATCACCCTGAGACCAAAGCCAGGAAAGGACATAACCAAAACAGAAAACTACAGACCAATATCCCTTATGAATATAGATGCAAAAATCCTCAATAAAATACTAGAAAACTGAATTCAACAGCACATCAAAAAAATAATCCACCATGATCTAGTGGGCTTCCTCCCAGAGATGCAAGAATAGTTCAACATATGTAAGTTAATAAATGTGATTGGCCACATAATCAGAAGCAAAAAAAAAAGAGGAGATATGATCTTCTCAATAGATACAGAAAAAGCATTTGACAACATTCAGGACCCTTTAATGATATTATAAAAATCCTCAACAAACTAGGCATAGAAGAAACATATGTCAAAAATAAATAAATAAATAAGTGCTGGAATTAGAGGATGGTGTTGCTCAATGGTCAGCTCTGCAATTTACTGGCTATTTCAGCTTAGTCAAATCAGACTCTGCTGAGCCTTATTTTTTTTTTTTATCTATAGGAATAACTATACCTATTCAACCCAGAGTAGAAGATTGATGGGAGGAAAAAATTGACCTGTGTAAGGAGAAGAACAACATAAAAAGGTAGAAGATACTTTTTTTTTTTTTTTTTTTGTAAAGATACCATCTCTCTATTGCCTAGGCTGGTCTCAAACTCTTGGCCTCAAGTGATCCTCACACCTCGGCTTCCCAAAGTGCTGGGATTACAGGCATGAGCCACCATGCCTGGCCTGGTGGAAGATATCTTTTGAACTAGAAAATCTAGGTTTAAATAGGTCCTCTGGTCAAATGACCTTGGGCAGTTCATTTAGTATATCTGAGTTTTATTTCATTATTTGAAAGTGGTGAAATAAATACCTATTTTATAATGTTTAAAGGTTAAAAGTTATGTAATTTAAACTGATGCATGGAAGATGCTCAGTAAATATTAATTATTATTTGAAATCTAAATTATAACTACTGTGTTTGGGGACTATCCTGTGGCCTCAAATCCTCCCATGCTGGCTTTGTTTCTTCAGTAAGCCTATGAATTATGATTCTAATAAAATGATTAGTGTTTGTTATATACTTTTCACATGCCAGACATGTTCTAAGTGATTTGTATGTATTTATTCATTTAGTCCTCACTCAAATGTGTTACATCTCTATGAGAGATGGAAAACAGGAGAACAGTGCAGTTGAGCAATTTGTTGGTGGTTGTGTAATTACATATATGGTGGATTTGAACCTACACACTATGGCTTGAGAGTTCATTGGAGTACATGGCCTCTGAAGAGTAACTGAAAAAATCTGAGCAATTGAACATGCAAAAACATTCTTTCCCAGTGACCATGGAGACTAAAGGACAAACACAGAAATGATACTTATGAGGCCTCAGTAACGTAAATGTATGACTGACTTACTCCAACCAAAGTAATACAATCAAAAGAATAGAAAATATCTTAGATTTTTGGGAATGTGGCATTACTTTATCCAATGGAAAGTTATATTTGAGGTCTCTGCTTACACTTGGACAGGTTGACAAATATCTTGGATATGGGGTTTCCAATAAGATCTTTTTCAAATCCTGAAAGAGCTTAAAAACTAAATATGAGAGTTGGTTTTTTTTGTTGTTGTTGTTGTTGTTTGTTTGTTTGTTTGTTTGTTTTTTCTAGAGGAACCAATGAGTCAGGTTGAGGACACAAAGTATGTCACAGACCACTGTAAAGAGCTCCTACTCAGGGGGACCATGAATTTTTTCCCTCTTTGCCCCTTAGTCAGAGGGCCTCCAATGGTGAGGCAAAAGGCTGATTCACGTGTGCACAGTTAAACAAAAGAATGAGGACCTTACATGAAATGTTTTCACTCTACTCCCAAACTAGTTCAAAAAATCAGCTAAAGGGTGAATTTTTCATAGCCCCAATAACTGTGCTAGGTTTTCTACAACGCCTTTAAGTAGGGTATTATAAATATATTTCAGACAGGGGGAAAAAAGTGAACTGCAGTATTATCAGTTCCCCACTGAAATTCTTCCCCATACTCTAATTCCTACGATTTGGTCCAACAATCCCATTACTGGACATCTACCCAAAAGAACAAAAGACATTCTATAAAAAAGACATCTGCACTAGAATGTTTATAGCAGTGCAATTCATAATTGCAAAGATGTGGAAATAACCCAAGTGCCCATCAATACATGAGTGGATTAATGAAATGTGGTATATGTGTACCCTGAAGTTCTACTCAGCCACAAAAAACAATGGTGATCTAGCACCTCTTGTATTATTTTGGAGAAATTTTCATATGCACATATTTTGCTCTATTGACAAGGAGTAGCTCTGTACATGGAATATTTTATACCTATATAAAATATAGCTATGAGAGCTATATCTCAATAAAAACATATCATGAGGATAACTTTGGTATCCTTCCTAATTCCTTTCATTTTTCCACTGCTTTTCACATTATTTCCCACATATTAGATGTTTACTCACCCAGTTTGCTCACCTTCCCTAGGAGGTCATCTTCAGCTATAAAATATTGTCATTGCTAAAACTCCATTCAAAAGTTCTCTGTCCAGTGGCCATTTTTACTTGAGATCCTAACCTTTGTTCAATGACAGTGCAAAACCAACAGGCTCAAACTCCTCTAAGACAATACAGGACCAGAGCACATCTCCCCAGCTCTGCCAAGGATCATTCCTTTGGAATCCCAGAATTTAGTTCATAATCCAGTCACAGCGCCTCCGGTCCTTGACAAAGCACCCAGATGAGAAAGAGGAACATGGTATGTTATTCATATAAATCATTTTCTCCCAGAGTGAAACCATAGGGAATGTCTGAATGTCTGATTTCAAACCTTTTTGACCTGCAAAAGAGCATTTTCTATGGTTCAGTCCACCTCATAATGTCCTAGCTTGAGCACTGCAGCGAAGTCAGAAGACCTGAGCCTTTGACCTGCCTCTGTGCTGTACTGGTGGACAATGTCCAGCAAATCATTTCATATCTTTGAGCTTCAGCTTCCCCATCTGTAAAAAGGAGAGTAACTACCTTGATCTCTTGCTAAGTTTTTGAGGAGAACAAATGCATACTTGTAATCACCATTCGGAAAGAGTAAAGTGGTGGAAGGAAAGAAGGAATAATTATTTGCGGTTATTTTTCATAACATGTTAGCCTGTTTAAAATAGTTAAACCTCCGTAAGGAGTGGAGTTAACAATGGGAGAATTTAGATGACCTTAGAGATGCCTGTCAACCTGCAATGTCAGCTTTATGTCACTGCTCCTCTTTCTTCTTTTGGTTCCATATTACTATAATATTTAAAAAACCAAAACCTATGGGACTTTTATGATATATGTCATATGAAATTTCAATTTTGCTATTTATAGTGATACGGAAAAGAAAGAAGTAGAGTAAGTGGAATATAGATCTCCAACTACTAAAATAAACCTATAAGTGAATGCAACTCAAGCAAAAAAAAAAATTTGTTAATAAATAAAAATCACTGATTAGAATATATGTAACCACTGGACATTAAGGTTGTATATAAATTCTAGATTTCTAGAATTATAGAGGAGACAGAAATTTAATACATTCAATGTAATCATTCTTTGGGAGGAGATTCTATTGGGAATTAAATTTCACATAGGAGTGTTTTGTCCTGGTTTAGTCTGTCCATAGGCATCAGGTGGTCTGGGAACCAACTAAAATTATGTGGAACAGAGTTAATATGTAAAAAAGTCTATACATATTTTTTCCTGGGGAGGGATTCAATTGTTTTCATTAGATTCTTAAGGGGATCCTTATCCCACAAAAGGGGAAGAACCATTTATATGACACTAACATCTTGGTTTAACAAAACCAATTAAAAAAAAAGTATGCCTTTTTTTATACCTGTTGAACTGTTAAAATTATCGATGCTTAGTAGTCTTTTAATTTTGAAAGCCTGGAAAATTAACAGTTTAAAAATTAAACAAAAACAAAACTTAAACTATGTTCTGGTCATTAGAACAAGCTTCTTAAAAAATGTCTTTTAGATATTGTTTCTCCAATTTATCTCTAATTACCATAATATTTTGTCCCATAGCCTATCTTCCCCTTTTCTTGTCTTTTTATTATTTTGTTCCTTTTTTATTTTCTTTCTTTTTTTTTTTTTGTTCTTGCTGGTTGTTTACACACACTGTTTTTAGAGGATGACTACAAACATTGATGATGATGGAAGGAGTGATGACAACACATTTAGCTTCAGCTGGAAGGTGTTCACCAGCTGCGACTACCTAACTGGCAATCCTGAAACAGCAGACAACTAATTTCATTCTATCACAATGAATTTCAAGGTAAAGACACAAACTTAAAAAGCCTGTTATTTGTATTTTTAAGAGTAAAATAGGAGGTTTTCCATATGGCCTAGTGAGTGAAGTATCTTGATAATTATAATAGAAGAAAGATTAACTCATCATTTCTGCTTACTGAGATAGGGCTTGGTTCTGATTATGACTAGAAAAATATCCAATGAACCATAAAAACACTATTATCCCTTAAGGACTTTTATTCTTTACATTTGGTAATAAAGTAATGTTACTTGATTGAATCAGGAGACCATCAATCATAAGAATCAGATATTTTAAATAATAGAACAGTGCTCCCTTATTATTTACAGGAATGAGTTAGCACAATATTTAAAATAACTCTAAAACATTACTTTGTAGTTTTAAAAAAATTGTGCTGGAAGAAAATATCTTTATGAGTAAAGGCAATCCTGGTATTAGATCAGAGTTTGCAAAAATTCTTTCTTCTTTCTCTCACTTGCCATCATTTGTTAACAATGTTCACCTGATTTGTGAAATCCCAGGTTTAGTTTACATTGTCATTCCTCACATTCTGATGTTTACAAAAATAATTCCTGAGTTCATGATACTTTTTGTACCTAAGATATTCTCTTTTTTTTTTTTTTGCCTGAATACAGGAAGCTATAACAGAAGAAAGAGCAGCCCAAATAGGAGAAATGTTCACTTTATCAGATTCCTGAGGTTTCTTGCTAACTTTTTCATGTTTCTAACACTTGGAAGGAGTAGATACCTCATCTTTTGGGCTATGAAGCGATCCCAGGAATTTGTCCAGAAAATTCATTTCTGCATGCTTTCTATGTGCTTAGAATCTGACATTCTTATCTGTGGCTTATGCTTCTATAACAGAATATTAAATAAGTTTACTCTTTACCTATCCCCCATCTTGCCTCATTTGGAGTCAGTTGTCACTTAGTGTTTTTGAGCCAGTGATGTTTCTGTCCTCACCAGTGAAGGAATGTCCTCTGCAGCTCCTCCCCCTCTGTCTCATGCCCTCTACTCTCTGGACATGTCCTGCATTCAGGACTGTTTTCAAAATTCCAGGCTAGATCCTCTGTCTGGCTCTCTGACTCCAAGATGGTACCTTGTATGAGGTCATCCCTGTCCCCCTCACTGCAAGTGCCTCCCCAACGAGCCAGAGGCAGTTAGGTAATGCTCTTCAGTGAGCACAGTGAGGTAATGCTGTGCATCCGATGCTGCTGTGTTGCCTCCATTCTCTGCTATGAGGTATTCAGCTGGCTCGGTTTCATTTCTATTTCCCCGGCCTGATTCAGCTCCTCTGAGACACATATAAAAATGGCCATTTCTTTCTTAGACCATCGCTTGGCTTTTGTTTGCCTTTTGTGCCTTGCTGCTTTCCTCTTAAGTGGTGGAAAATTTGACTGCAAATATGAAGTCAATATAACATGATCTGGATGCATAAAAGGTATAATTAAATGACTGTAATTTATTATTTATTGAGTGTTGACTCAATAAATGATAAGTTTATTGAGTACTTTGTGCTCTTGGGTTAGTACAGAGTACAGGAAAAAGTTAAGTTCCTGTTTTAGGTCATAGAAAAAGAATTTTCCCCCATGTTACCTTTGGAAGGCTCTTTGAAAGAAAGCTCAGAATCAAAATAAGTTTTAAAACATTAATGTTGGATGAAGGATCTTTAATGTGGATCCTATTATCATTGATCCATCAAATGCATAGCTGACACAAGTGAGTGCCTACCAGGTGCAAACTATTATGAGTGGGTCTCTGTGCTAGGTGATAATAAAACAGAGATGTAGAAGTTGTACACCTACAGAGAAACTAGGCCTGCAGGCTAGACTCAGCCAACAGGTATTTTTTTGGTTTGCTCTGCCCAATGTTGTTGTTGCTTGTTTTTGTATTTTTTATGAACTAATATTTAAACACAGGGAGATTTTACATAAAATGTGTGAATTTCTTGCTTTCCTTGACATATTGGAAAGCCTGGCAACATTAGAGCCATATTCCCACTAGGGAGAAATTGGCTAGAGTTGAGAAACCACTGCCCTCTGCAGTCAAAATATTCACATTCCTTGTGTCACCTCACTTTGGAAAATGGGCTTAAGCTCAATCCAGGATAATATAAGTGGTGCTAGCTCGCTGTCGTTTCTTAGAATTGAGTAATATTCCATTGTAAACATATACCAAATTTTAATTACCCACTCATGAATTGATGGACACTTGGGTTGTTTCCACGTCCTTGCTATAGTGAATTGTGCTGCCATAAACATTCGGTTTGCAGATGTCTTTGACACAAGATCAGAATAATGGGCTCCATATATACTCACCATCAAATTGGTACTAACTGATTAACACTATGGTGCTCAAAGGGTGGTGGTGTTCACCAGGGATTCAGGGGTGAGAGAGGTAGACCCACATCTGTGAGATGTAGTGAGAATTGTGGAGGGGAAGGGCATACCTCTAACCCTTGCTAGGGAGAGGCAAAGATATAAAATGTAACCAAAATGTTAAGAAAAAAAGAAAAACAAACATTTCTCGGGTGTAGGGCACATGGGAGGGGGGAAGAAGGGATGGGTATATACATACATAGTGAGTGTGAAGTACACCATCTGGGGGATGGACACGCTTGAAGCTCTGCCTCGAGGGGGGTGGGGAGGGCAATGGCAATGTGTGTAACCTTAACGATTGTACCCCCATAATATTTTGAAATTAAAAAAAAAGAATATTCACGTTCCAGTTCTTCACACTCTTCACCACTCTTTTGTCTTGCAAGCTCCCAATATCAATAAAGGGTGTAAAAGGTAAATGCTATATGGGGAAGCAATTGCTATGGGACTTTGGGTGGGGGAGACAAAAGTAGGGGGAGAGAAAGCTATGCTTCAGTAGAAATGCAGACATTATGGAGGAGGAGGCATTTGAGTAGAGTCTTGAAAGATGATCAGGATTTCAAGAGATGGAAGGAGTTCCTAGTGGAGGGACAAGTGTAAACAGGGCCCCAAAGCTAAAAATTATGGGTGATGCAGGTGTAGATGCAGAAAATTAAAACAAAGCTGTTTGGGAGCAGAAAGGGCTGATGGGAATGTTTCTCTGCTACTCTGCTGGACTCGCTGGACTTGACAATATGGGTGTAAAAAGTAACTGTCATGAAGGGAAGGAGAATCTGAGATGGGCAGAGAAGATACTTGAGAATTATTTCAGACATGAAAGAGAAAAACATGGACTTTCTGCCATATACATACACACAAAAAAGCATATTTTTTTCCAGAATACAAAAATAATGCCAGCTCAATGTAAAAAATTTGGAAAAAATAAATATGAAAATAAAAATCACAGGCAATCTCCATCACCAATGAGATTATGTGGATTATTTACATCAAATAGTACTAGCATTATTTATATGTAGATAAACAAGTACTACATATTTATGTATAGTATTATAGATTTTTATAAATATATATACATGTATATATTTACATATGTATGTATGTGTGTAGATAGATAGATAGATAGATATAGACTGGTTATATTCTTTTTTTTACCTAACAATGAGCATTTCCCAATGCTATTAACTGTTGTTTTATATCATGCTTTTTAATGATTCTATAATATTTTACATATGTGTGTATTATAATTAATTGGTTTTTAATTTCTTATCCAATTGTGTCTAATTTTTTATGATAATAAATATTGTGATGACATTTAATTGCATCCATGTAAATACATATCTTCATTGAAAAATCATAGTGGTATGCACAAATTATTTCCCTAGGATAAATTTCTCTGAAGTGGAATTGCTCAGTCACAGAGAAGGTGGCTTTTAAAAAGCCTATTCATTGTTATTACAACCACCTCTATAAAACCTAAGCTCTGCAGGCTCCAGCATCAGATTCGGAGATCCATAGAATGCTAAAGTGGGGTGGAGTTTTGACATAATCAGTGATAATGCTTGTATTTTATATATGAAGAATTGAGTCTTTAAATTGAAATGAGGTTCTTAAGTTTATGTACCTGAAGGAGAATAAATAAAGACAATTTGAAGCACGCTTCTGGACAAAAATATTATGTTCGATATAGTGAATTGTATACTGGTTCCATCTAAAGAAGTTGGGTTAAAAGTGATCCTGTATATTTTTCAAGTCATAAATTTATGGCCAAAGTATTATCAGAACAAATCTATGCAGATGAATTAAAGTGAGGAAATTACTGGCTAGGAGTAGGTTACTAGACCATGTAATCTAAGTTAATATTTCCCAAGGCTTGTCTGAGCATGATAGTGCTCAGAGTTTCTAAAGAGTTCATGGACTTGCAGGGAGTAGAATGGTTGCCCCCAGGAGAGATTTTAACTGCTCTAATGTGATACCTCTTTTAAACTCTTCAGGTGTTCATAGCAGTTCAGTGCAGAATGTCCTTACTTTCACTTTAATTTGCATTGACACCATCCTTACCATTTATCAATAAAACAAGTAAAGACTATCCAGGAAGAAATAGCTTTGAACGCAAGGTGGGGGATAAGGGCATGTTCACTCAACTCCAGCATCTTGTTTCTAGTTATATGTTTAAGGTGATCCTTGTTCAATTTATATAAATGGAAAATAGAGGAAATTTCTTGAGATCTGATAAAAGGGGCTCCAAATTATTTCTAAATAAGAGGCATATGATTGACAGACCATCCAAATGGATAACCAATTGTAATATATTATCTCATATTGTTATGTAGTATTTATGTATGAGAAACTCTACCATATACTCAAATGTTATTAAAGTCAACATTTATATGTAAAATCCATTTTGTGATGATTTGGCTGAATGATCAGAAAACCTTCATTTATATGCTTTATTTTGAAAAAGATATCATCATAGGTTTCTGTAATAATATTATAAAATGATGCAAGCGCATAATGTCTGCACTATAGCAGAATGTAAAGACAGTAGGGAACACATAGTGATTGAGAAGATGAGTTTTGGACATTGCTTCAACACTGCCTCATTGGGTACCTTCTGGCCAGTCTTGTCACCTCATTTTTCCCTCATTTTCTCAGTTAATCAGATGTAAGTAATTTATCTGACATGCATGTGTAACCAGAGTAATAAAGAGAATTAAATAAAAGAAGCTTTCATTTGCTTTGATCTCCTTGGAAGAAAAGCATTTAAAAAGGCTGAGGTATTGCAATGATTTTTAACTGACAGTAACGGGATCAGGTCTAGATAAAGGTCTGAGTGAGCCAAACTGATCAGTGATTCATGAATGAAGCTAAGACCAGCATTAAGTTCAGATTACACTCTGGCAGGACCTGTTTTTCTAGGTTACGGCTCTTGAGACATGTGTTCAAAATACCTTTGTGATATTTATTTTGAAACTTATTTATCTGTAGATGCATGCACAAATAATATGTGTGTACACATCTATGTACACAATGCGCATACACAGATAGGTACAAATGTATGTGGTCTAGGTTTTGAATTATATGCATAATTACATTTTAGAATCTATTAGGTTATGTAGAAATGAAACTCAGCCCTCAAATTAGTGGCTTACAAAAAGAATATGTCCAATGTGGATTGGGGGAGAGCTCTGCTCTTAGAATTTACTCTTGCCTGAGAAACCCAGACTGATGGAATAAGAGCTATATGGAACATTGCTAGTCACCGTAGTAGAGAGAGTAGAGAATGAAAAACCACACAGGGGTTTTAAAGTTGCTACCCAGCAGTGAGACACCTCATTTCAATTCATATTTTATTGGCCAAAACAAGTTATGGCCATCCCACGTGCAGAAGGAGGCAAGCATAATCATCCACAAGTGTATTACATCATAAGCATTGTCATTTTGGGATGTGATCTAGTGTTCTGCAATTCTGAGACATCAGCTGCTCACTTGTTGGGAGTTCCATCTTCTCTCTTGCTGTCCTGTAACAAAGGTACACTGTGTTACTTTAAAATCTATCCTTCAATGAGAAAAAATAGTTTTCTTCACACAAATTCTTTGATCAATTCACTATGATAAAATATCATTCAGTTCTGTTGTCTGGAATCCTAACACCAAGACGACCCAAACTGTGGCCAGATTCCACTTTTCAAAGGAATGAATTAACTTTAGGTTGTCATAAGTTCAATTATTACAGAAACTAATTTCTTCTTCTAAATCCAAAATGTCTCTTTAATGTACCAAATTTACATTGGATTGGTTAAACAACTACTCTACGTACCCAGGGAGTACAAAATTCTAATCCTAACTAGAAATGTAGAGGGCTTATTTATAGGTGAGACATCTTAAAAGATAGGACTCCATATACATTGATAAAATAAATGCACATGTATCTTCCTTTCGGTTTTGGACTCATAAATTGCTATTCATATTGCTTTATGGTGCTAACAAATTTTCTCATCCCAGAAAATTGAAACTTTGTTGAAATAATCACTTCAGCCATTAAGTAAAAGTGACCTCACTTAACTGGTTCCCACTTAAAAGTGGTATTTTAAGATACTTTTAAAATGTCAGATGCACAAAGCAGAGGATTTCTGGGACAAGTTAAAGTAAGAAAGTAAGCAGATAAATTTAAGTGGATGTGTGGAATTTTCACCTCAAAAACACATAAGCTAGCTCTAAATTATCAACCAAACATAGTATTAAATATATTATTGAGTGTAACTGCAGCTTTGCAATCAGTTTTAAAGCACAAAAGCCATAAAGACAAAATGCTCAGCATCAGAAAAAAAATTTATTTTAATATTTTTCTCTTTAATTAAGCAAAAATTAATTATCCATGACAAAATTAATTAATCCAAATGTGCAATTTATTTGAATAGAATCAGTGATTTTAGGGTCAATTATTTTTAAAAAGTTATATTAATGGATATGTTAATGAATTATATGACTATCAGGGAAAATTAAGTTTATTTTAGAATTAGAAGAAGGAAGTAAAACAATTGGAATGCATTGTTTACTCTGGTATAGTTTAAATTTACTAATGACAGTAGATACAGTTAGTTAACAGCATCCTTTCTAAGAAGGCATTATGTTTGCAATACCTATAATAATGAGGGAAATGGTAAAATGTATGTAGAAGATGGAAATAGATCAGTCAGGTTTACTTATAAAAAGGGTTTGTGTGACTGAAAACAGTAACATATTTTCTGCCTTCTGAAAAGAAGCGTGGTGTGAAATAAACAGGTGTGGTGTGGCTTTGTTATGGAGTAAAGACTCAGAATTGAGCAGAGCTCTGCTCTCTTCTAGGATGGGCTCCTTCTTTGCTCCCAGCCTCCCCGGCATCAATATCCTTCGACTCCACACATCCATGTACTTCCAGTGCTGGGCCGTCATGTGTTGCAATGTTCCCGAGGCCAGGGTCTTCAAAGCTTCCAGATCAAACAATTTCTACCTGGGCATGCTGCTGCTCATCCTCTTCCTGTCCACCATGCCTGTCTTGTACATGATCGTGTCCCTCCCGCCATCCTTTGATTGTGGCCCCTTCAGGTCTCTTGCCTTTGAAATTTGACTAAGGCATGGTGTTTCATCAGGGGTCGAGGTGGGAATGGCTGCTCATTGCAGAAGCTCATTTTTTTGTCAAACAGTGGCATTTTTGGTCAGTAGAAATGAGATCTTTTGGGTATTCAGGCTCATTATGTACATGGAGATTCTTAGGCAAGTTCCATCTATTAGTATTTTCTCATTTTGGAATCACAAAAGAGAAAACAATTTATGCTGCTGCAGGCTCTGCCTGGGTGAATAAGGATGATGAATCCGAGCTGTTTCCATCTTGGGGGATAGCTAAGAGCAAGGTTTGATGACACCAGTCTGGACGTGAGAGTTTTCCCAAGGCTGCGCCATCACGTCCGGACGTAGCCAGCTATTGCTGCTTCTCCTGTGAACCACCACCTTACAAGGAAACACAAAGGAGAACGTCCCACACTTTACCCAGGAAATGGAATCATTGTAAATAATGAGTTACTGTAAAGAGGATCACACAATTTTTGATCCCAAATGCTACATGCTGGTAAAAAAAAAAATAAAGATGGTCCTCATATATATTCTCCCCAAGTATCATTCAAGTGACCAATCAGGAGTCAATAAGGCTCTTCGATCCAAGTTGGAGATGTGCTTTTCTGCAATTCTCTATGACAGCGTTCTTCCCATGGCACGCGTCAGAAAGCAAAGGCCCTAGGATCCAGAGGATGAGATTTCATTCCCTAAAGGATTTTGGAAATGAATCTACCACAAGTCCCTCCAAGGATCTCTGCAGGATAAGGCACTGACCAGCATGCGTTTGAGCTGTTTCTCCTTTCCCGTGAAGGAAATGAGAATGTGCAAGGCCATGTGAATGACAAGCAAGATGCTCGAAGGACCACATACAATTTCCCCTTCGTGCCATCAAACCCAA
This sequence comes from Microcebus murinus, assembly GCF_040939455.1. Taxonomy (NCBI): domain Eukaryota; kingdom Metazoa; phylum Chordata; class Mammalia; order Primates; family Cheirogaleidae; genus Microcebus; species Microcebus murinus. The sequence continues at coordinate 25,211,689 of NC_134115.1, forward strand.
GTTATGTAATTAAAGTCAAAAGGTTCATTGCCCACAGACTAAGTATAAAAGAGGCATTTTCAATCTAATAGTCTGAGTTATTGCTTTCCCAGAAAAGAAAGAAAATATTAAGCCAACTGATAAAGCAATTCGAGCTGGAGTTCTGTCATACCCAAGCAACTGATGTTGACAAGCTCTTTTCATTTCATTGTATGTGTGTGTATGTGTGAGTATGTGTGTGTGTTTCCAAGTGGGCTGAAATAAATAATGTGGACAAGGACATCTGGAGACTAAATATGACATTACTGTATTGAAGGAGACATTTGTCTTAATAAATCTCTAATAAAGCTCAGAATACAAAGTTCAAGAGATATGCAGTTCAAAGATTTTAATTAATTGCAAATTACCTCCACAACATAATATCCAGGATAAATTTTAGGTGTGCATTTAACTTTTTAATTGCAAGTTAATCTTTTTCAGTAAAATGTGGCAAAGGACCTTACCTATCTATAACAGAAACCACACAGAGTAAACATGGAGGTGGGAGGTGGTTACACAGACACATTCAGATTTGAAACACCATTGTTAGACACAATGGCTGTACATGTTTAGCCTTTTAAGCCCTAATGCCTCTGGTTTTCCTTATATCATGCACTGAGGTACTCTAATTTTACTGAACAAAAAAAATGAGTTTGTATCTAAGGCATAGCATCTGATTTTGACCAAGAGTTTCCTAATAGGCAAACTTAAGCAAAATTACTACATATCTATCACTAGTTTGAAATTAAGAAGTACTGGGAAAGGGATATCTCTATGCCATCTATAAAGTTTAGTTTCCTCTCAGTTTCTTCATTTTGGGGATAAAGAATGTTTACTTTGTTGATTTGTCTGGAATTAAAAGTTTGAAAGGTTTGTTCTGCCCTAGAAATGAGGTGAGAAAATATGCATTAGTAGGAGCGTCATGGCTTGCCATCATTCTGAATTCTGAGTCTGAGGTGGTTTGCCTCACCTGCCCAATGCAGGTTGTCTGACCCTATTTGGCTCTTGGGCGAGCAGCAAACTGGCAAATATAAAGTTGAAGTAGGTTAGTAGAGTCATCACAGTGACAGCCAGTTGCTCTCCAGTGGAGGAATGTTTTCAGATGAGGTGGCTACGGTACATTTAGCAAAGCAATGTGATGAGATATTCAAGTTTGTCCTGATTTTATAAGACCTGGCTAGAGAGGCTGAATTTTCCAAGAAATTATTCCAATAAACTAGTAAGTGAATTTCTCTTAAATAGTTGGACAATTTAAAATGTATTTCTTTAATATCCAGATGAAGACAATTCTAATTGTTCTATCACATTTCCTGATACTTGATGTTCCCCTATCTATGGTAATAATTCTGAACAATTTGTAGTTCTCCAGTTTCTTACACACCTCCCTGCTTACATAATGGCAATTTTATTTTGCATGTATTTTTATCTCACTGCAAAGGTTACATGTGTTTATCCTAGAAAACCTGGAAATTGTAGAAATATTTTTACACCAAAACAAACATTGCCCATAACTGCAAAGACCTGAAATAACAACTGTCAACATTTTGGCATTTCATATTCTGGTTTTCCTTTTATACATATTTTTTATAACTGAGATCCTACACTAGGTACAGGGTTTTTTTGTTGTTGTTTGTTTGTTTGTTTTCTTTTCTGAGACAGAGTCTCATTCTGTTGCCCAGGCTAGAGTGCTGTGGCACCAGCCTAGCTCACAGCAACCTCAGACTCCTGGGCTCAGGTGATCCCACTGCCTCAGCCTCCCAAGTAGCTGGGACTACAGGCACATGCCACCATACCCAGCTAATTTTTTTCTATATATTTTACGTTGTCTAGCTAATTTCTTTTGATTTTTTAGTAGAAATGGGGACTCGCTCTTGCTCAGGCTGGTCTCGAACTCCTGAGCTCAAAAGATCCTCCCACCTCGGCCTCCCGGAGTGCTAGGATTACAGGCCTGAGCCACTGCACCTGGCCTATGTACAGGTTTTTATAACGCTTTAAAAGTCTAGGGAGAGGAAATGATATAAATTGTAACCAAAATGTTTGTACCCTCATAATACCCTGAAATGAAAAAAAAAAAAAGTTAACATTATATTATGACACTACTTTTGCAATTATATTTTATGTGCCTGAGTTTTTTTGTTTGTTCGTTTGGTTAGTTGGGTTTTGTTGTTGTTGTTTGTTTTGAGACAGGGACTCCTCTGTTGCCTGGGATAGAAGTGCAGTAGTGTCATCATAGCTCACTGCAACCTCAAACTCTGGGCTCCAGTCATATTCCTGCCTCAGCCTTCCGAGTAGCTGGGACTACAGGCGAGTGCCACCACACCCAGATAATTTTTGTATTAATAATTTTTGTAGAAATAGAATCTCACTCTTGCTCAGGATGGTCTCAAACTGCTGAACTCAAGGGGTCCTCCTGCCTCAACCTCCCAAAGTGCTAGGATTACAGGATTGAGCCACCACACCCAGCTGCTGTATCTGCTTTTCTTAATAGTTTAGCTGACTTCTAGAAACTGGCGACAGAGTGTTTTCAAGTTATGAGTCCAGGACACAGTAACACACTGGTTGATAATTTTAATTATTCATAATTAATGAATAATGATTCATTGTGCACCAAGCACTAGAGGAGATGTAGGGGTAAATCCATGTCCCAAGCATTGATTCTAGTCCTGTGGAGCTTACAGCCCAGCAGGGAAGACACCTCATAAACTCTCCTAATCTAGAGTGGATGCAACTTGGCCTACAGCAGATCTACGATGAAGTGCAGCTGTGTATCACTTGAATGTATAGTCACAGGTACCTGGAAAGGACTTGAAATGCACACTTTGGCTAACATGGCAGGAGAAGGGATTGCCAGGGATTTGTAGTTGCTTCTATCAATGTGGAAAACATTGGGCGCGGAGAGGCGTGGGCTGGGGCCCCACGTGATGCCGGGCCGCGTGTTGGAATGCTGCCAGGCCGGCCTGCTGCTGCCTGTTTCCGGCAGCTGCTGCTTGCGTGATCCTGATTGGGTAATTTTTGAGTCCCACTGTTGTTGATTGAATGTTAAAGCTTGTAGTTGATTGGATGCTTTTTGAGCCCTACTAAGGGTATAAAAGCAGGAGGAGAATAAGGAAGGGGGGGTCAGAAGATCAGAAGACACGAAGGGAACTGTAACACTTGCTGGGTTGAGCCTGCTGTGGAGGAATAAAGACTGTTCTCTGACTCTTCGTGTGCCACTTGGTTCTTTCCCCGGTCAAGAGCTGTAACACTAGCTATACACGTGCTGCAACACTATAATTTGTGTATAATTTGGAGATCTGGACTCCTTTTGTTGGTAAGAGGCCTAATCTGGAAAAGGTCCTCAAGAATCTCCCAGGACTCTAACAGCTTTGCATTGCTTCACACTGGATGATGACAAGAGTTTTGTGGGTTAGGATTCTTTCATAAAATTCAAGCCCCACCTGACTCTGACCACATTTTTCATCTATAACCTGAGATGCTAGAGAAGGAAGGATGGATTATCTTTCCTGATCTTTTTACCCACCTCCTTCCCCTGTATTTCGTATGGCTGGCGTGGAGGTATTTGGATGATTACAATGAATTAATGATGAAGGAATGTTATTGGAATAAATTGATATAATCTTATATTTAAGTCTCTAAGCTTCATTCCCCCTTATGTATCACAGGTCTTGCAAATTTGTGTGTAGATTAATTTGTGAAGCAAAATTTACGTCTCTGTAGTCCAAAGACTCCTGAAAAAATATTTGGAATCATTCTTTGTGGAAAGATAGTATGAGTTAGATCAAGAGAAAAAAGACATCTGATCTGGGACTTGTGGGTCATCTTTATTTAGCAGTTGAAAATGTTTAAAGATTAAAAAACAAAGGCAAAACTGAACATTATATTAGATGTTACAGCAATCTTTATTCTGATGATACACACACTTTGGTGAAACCCAATCCAAAATCTTCTCAGAAAATTGCATCTTTTCATAGTAGAATCAACATGCATATACAGAAAAATAACTTGGCATATGCATATTATGATACAATTCTGGATATTCTATAGCAAATTAAGACATCTTGCTCTCATTTTTCTAGTTTATAGAAACACTACTTCTTACATTAATCGGTCTTAGCAGGGTGGCTAAGCTGGTCTTCATTAGAGCCCATCCAGGAGAAGAAACACTGAGGGAATGAGCTCATCAGTTGTGTGGTTACCTATTAACATCTCTGATGAAGGAGGTCTGGTGGAAAATGAGGTGGAATCTATTGGGTGGAAAGAGATATTAGATTATTTGTGGATTTTATTCTGGTAGGTCATTTCTTGTGCTCATTTCCAAGGCTAATTAGAAACTGAGTACACTGTTTACTCAGCCCAAAAACAGCATTCTCCTGTAAGAATGGAGGCAGATATATGAGCTACTTACAAACTATATTTCAATCAAAATCTTAGAAATACAATTGTTTAAAATCTTCTCCTAAAGCTGTGATTAATTTCCTAACTGCTTTGACTATATGTCCATGCAGTTCCATTCCTCATATCTAATCCATATGTCGACAAAGTATGAGGTCAAAGTATCAGGAGTTGTAGCTTAAACATCAGATTCCTAAACTGAAATAGTACCTGTGCAGTATTTAAGGAAGATTTCTAGTTTTCTTGCTGTAACCATGGTTTTTCCATATGTTCTTAATAAACTCCACCCCCCGACCCCCCCACACACACATTTTTTTCCAGTGGCAAAAATAGAATGTTTGAAGTCATTGGAGAGACACTGGAGCATGATTTCCCAAGCTTGATGGTGAAGATCTTGATACAGGTTTCTAACCCCAGACTGGTCATTGTTGTCGTTTTGGTGATGGCGTATGTGCTTTCTCTACTCATAGAAAGGGCCTTTGTAATGTTCTTCCTGGCTTCTTTTAAGTTTCATCTTTTCCAGCTCTCTCTACTCATAGAAAGGGCCTTTGCAATGTTCTTCCTGGCTTCTTTTGTTTGATCAACCCTCACTGGAGGGTTGCGCTGTAACCTAACCAAATTCAATGCTGATTACATGGTGGTGAGAGGCTAAAATTCATGAACCATATTCTGATCCCATTGGATGTAATTCACAGCCAAATGCATCTGCCTTTGCTTCTTGTATTATAAGATTTGTTCCCAAGTAACCAAAATAATTATCTGTAAACAACTAAAGCAAGGGACCCATAAATGCTAAATACTAAATCTAATCAGCATAGTGAGCTTCCCTCCAAACCCGGCCCCCATTTCTGGTTCCATAAAACAGACGGCTGTGAATATACAGAAATAATGGGCCTCTAAGTTATTATTCACCTTGGGGGCCCTGTAGGCTATATTTTAGGACCAAGGTTTTAAAAGCTCTAAAAATAGCCCGGTCCTTGTTCTTAGACGGGTGTTGAAAACTGTGTGTCCGTGGTAATAGAATCAGAGGACAGGAAGGTCTTGGGAAGTTCCTATAGTTCCTTCAAAGTCAGAAGTGATTTCCAAAAGGAAACTTGGCAGGAGACTTTTGTTCCCATATAACTTTCATTGGCCTCTGACTCTTGGCCACCATGGATAAACCTATATTCTAAGCAAAAATATGTTCTTGCTGTGGAAGAGCCAAAAACAGTGTCCTGACCTTTTTTTTTTTTTTTTAACCCCGAGCACCTCCTGAACAGAAAGTCTGGAATTGGCAGGGCTCTCAGTCAAGGAGGACAAGTAGCAAACCAGCCCCAGGGATGCTTCAGGAACAGAGCTGATGCAGAGGGCTGGATTATTCTAAATAAGGGTCAAGCGAGGAAATCTCAGGTAGGAAACTCCCAGTGGTTTGCAGGAAAGGAGCTGGGATTCTGACCCCGTTATTGCTGCCATCACAGTCATTGTCACAGTCACAAGCTGTGTGAGGTAGTGAGGACCAGAGTTAGCCTCCTCATTTTACAAGTTAAGAAACTGACTTACAGAAGAGAAGTGATTTTCCCCGGCTGAGGGAGATAGTAAAATGGTAAGAGTCAGATTTAAAGTAGATCCTCTGACAGTAAATCTGAGCCTCACTCTTTCACACCACGGTGTCTTCTAGAGGGTGAGCTAATAACCTGTAGGGATAATTAGACAGTGAATCAGCTTACTATTGTATATTACAGACCCTTGATCAAGGGTGGTAGTGAGAATTCCACAGTAAATCTCTGGCGCAGATGTGCTAGTAAATGACCTGCCAAATGCAGTGTGTTGCACCAGATGGCCTTTGATTTTCTTTTCTTTTCCTTTTTTTTTTTTTTTTTTTTGTTGAGACAGAGTCTCACTTTGTTGCCCAGTCTAGAGTGCCGTGGCATCAGCCTAGCTCACAGCAACCTCAAACTCTTGGGCTCAAGAAATTCTACTGCCTTAGCCTCCCAAGTAGTGGGGAGGCATGTGCCACCATGCCAGGCTAATTTTTTCTATATATTTTTAGTTGGCCAATTAATTTATTTCTATCTTTAGTAGAGTTGGGGCCCTTGCTCAGGCTGGTCTCGAACTCCTGAGCTCAAATGATCCACCTGCCTTGGCCTCTCAGAGTGCTAGGATTATAGGTGTGAGCCACCACGCTCGGCCTCTGAAGTGATTTTCTTTCTCCACGTTTTCATGATACCTCGGCTTCTGAAAACAGGTTAATCAGTAGCCTGTGGCCTTTGAGAGTCAAGGCCCTTTAGTGATACAAATGAGATCTTGTTTAAAAAACACACACATAATATGAATGTCAGATTTAGTTACAATACTCTCCATTTATTGAGAGACACATTTGTTTTTAAGCAAAGAAGCAACCTGGTCACATTGCCACTATCTGAAGATTTAATAAACTGTTGCAAGAGTGTAGGAAAGGAACTAACACTGCCTTTGTGGTAGGCACTATCTATACATTGACTCCTTCAATTCCTACAACAACCTTGAGCAGCTGGCTTCATAAGTCCTATCATTAATAGCACATTGAAGATCTGCCCCAAATCAAGTAACTAATAAGGGAATTCAAACTCATGTGTTCTATCCCAATTCCTATTCCCTCCACTCATTTGCACCACCAGACAGGGTCAGTTCAGGGTCAGTGGGAATGTAGGGAGGGTTGGAAGCCACTTGTCGGGGATGGTCTAGACTCAGGGTCGGCATACTTTTCTCAGAGGGCCAGATAGCGACATTTTAGGCCAAGAGGAAGAATTGAGACTCTTAGGTAAGTATTAATATAACCATTTAAAGATGTAAAAACCTTTCTTAGTTATGGGCTGTACCACACAGTCTGGGACCCAGGTGTGGCCGGGGCCCCAGTTTGGCGGCCCTTGATGGGGACAGCTGGGAGCAAAGCTGGCAGCCAGCGAGGGTCAAATAGGTGTCCTGAAAGGCCGGTGTTAGCTCTGAGGTTCTGGTTGAAAATTTCAATTTATTACTGATGTGATTTATAAAAACCTGAGCTCTCATTTTCTACTTTATGGGCCCAGGCAATTGGCTTGGCTTTTTTATTACCTTTAATTAGAGAATATTACAAGCATTTTGAATTTCCCCAATGGATCATACTAAATCAGCTTGGACCAATTTTTTAGTATCTGAGGAGAGTTCAGGTTAGTTTCCTGCAGGCAGTTCCATTGCTTCGGAGACTAGAAAATGATTTTTGACAAATAATTATTTATGGTGTATTTAAGGCAGAAAAACGTGATGAATAGAGATTTCCAGAATCAGAAATGACTTGTAAGATTTTTCAGTTCATCTTCCAAATCCAGGAACTGTTTAAGAAAATCTGTATAATACATGCACTTACACCTACACTTATGCGTACACACATATTGAGCACTTATTGCATGCCAGACAGTGCCCTGGATGCTTTTGTGTGTAGATTTTCCTTCAAACTCCTGTCACTCAGATAAGAGATAAACAAACCACGATAAATGCTATCAATAATTATGTTGCTAGCACCAGATGGCTCATAAGGGATATTATCTGGCATGTTGTGGAGTAGAGGAAATGTGTTCAATATCCAGTTATTTGCAACCAACTGTAAAATCAGTTACATTTTTATTTTTACTGTGTTTTTTTCTTTGTTTGTTTGTTCATTTTGCCTTAAGTGAAGGTACGCATATTTGTGTTTGCAGAATTGTCTGGCTAGAATTTACTCTTTCTAGAATGTAAATGTCATTTAAAATCCAAGAATATTCCTTAACAAAGTGTTTTCTTTTTGAGGGAGGAGAAATGCAAACAATAAATCCAATGGAAAAAAATCCATGTTAATGAATTATGCCTGTAAGGATTATATTCTTAGTCGTAAAGGCCAAAGGATGGGATTTAAGGCACAAAGTCATTTTCCTTTTTATTCCCTAAGCATCTGTAGATTTTTCAATTCTCGTGGATGCCATGCTATCAATTTAAAATGTTACTTTCAATCATAATCAAAATCAATGTTAGTATATTTCCAAGAAGAAGAAGCAGCTAATATTAGGCAGTGTGTACAGTGGACAGAGCCCCAGACTGTGGATTAGGCGTCTTGGGGCCCAACTTGCCAGTTCCATCCCTGTGTCACGCTGAGGATGCCTCTTTCCCTTTCTGGGCCTCAGTTTTTATCTACAAAATAAGAGATTTAGAGTAGAAAATACCTTAACATCCATTCCTAGGCTAACACTCCATGGTTTAGTAATGTACATTTAATGTAAATTTAAGAAGGAACTTGAAAAACTGAAAAATATCATAAATTTATTTTATATTTTTTAAATCAGTTTGACCACCAATTGTCTCAATGCTGCTGCCAAGGGCCAGAAGGCAGCAAATCTGAATCTAAAAAAAAAAGATGAAAATGATGGGATACAATTTATTTCATAGAAATATTGTCTTTATTAATGATAAGTAACAGAAAATACCAGGAAGTCTCATTTCTTCTCCTCTCCTGTTTTTTATTTTATTTTATTTTATTTTATTACCATGTAGCAAGCTTTGGAGAACAAAATGCAAAACAAGAAAATGGCAGCTGCACGAGCAGGTTGGAGAAGTTTGCAATTTTTATTTTTATACAAACATTGTGCTCTTCCTGTTTGTTTTTTCTCTAAATGGAGTATTGGGTGGTGATTGGCATTGTTGCCCTAAGCAAGTCATTCTACAATCCTTTCCCCTCCATCTTTTTAGCCCTTCTAAGGCATCAATCACATCCAACGGGGTTGGCTGCTTTCCAGTGGGAGGATAAAAATAGAAAGAAAAATTCAGTAATGTAAACTTAACAGTGATTTAAAAAAAGTGATCTTGAAAGTTGACAGATGAAGATGAAGACATCCATATAGTTATATACAAATAACAGATACAAATACAGCATCTCTCTTGCCCAGTTTGACTATCTTTATACTTGGAAGGATACGCTGAGAAGATCCTAAAGGGACCCTCTGAGAGCTTACCATCATTGATTGCCAGAAGCCTTTTCTAATCCATTAAACTTTCATTTTTTCTTTTTTAGCCTCCTTAATTTTTAAAATATTAGAATAAACCAGACTCCTTTTTGCTAAAATTAATAATATATTTTGAGTTCCCCATGGAAAAGTGATACATAAGGACCTTAATAAAAATCTTTGCCAACTTTTCCCTCATTCCTAACTTTAAAACTCTTAACATTAGCAGGACTTTTTCTCCCTTGTAAGTAATAAAAAATTAGAGCAAATTGGTTTAATTAAAAAAGAGAAATGCATTAGTCCACACAAATGCAGGGGAGTGGTGTGTGCATGTGGCTTCAGGCCACTTTCTACCCTAAGTGCAGGACATGGTCAGGTCTGAGCCCATTTCTCTGTGCTCTCTCTCAAGACCAACCTCCTTTCATGCCGGCTGACCATCATGGCAGCAGAAATGGATGCAGCAACTTTCAACGCCGTGTCCTTAGACTGTAATACCCAGAGGAAGAGAGAATGTGATTTTCAGTAGCTCCCTTAGAAGAGCTTGAGAACTTTTTGGAAAATTCCCCAGTATCTCCTCCTTTTAGATTCACCCCAAATGGGTCATGAGTCCATCTCTGAACCAGTCCCTGCCTGGGCGTAGCATCATCAATGCTACTTGGCTAAGAAGAATCTCCATTTTATTCCAAATTAAGGGTTTGTTTCTGCATTACCACTTTCCCCCCTACCCTGTTTCCTTAACACTTTTTTTTTTACTAGTTTCTCTTTTCCTTCCTTCCTTCCTTCCTTCCTTCCTTCCTTCCTTCCTTCCTTCCTTCCTTCCTTCCTTCCTTTCTCCCTCCCTTGCCTTGCCTTGCCTTGCCTTGCCTTGCCTTGCCTTGCCTTGCCTTGCCTTGCCTTGCCTTTCCTTTCCTTTCCTTTCCTTTCCTTTCCTTTCCTTTCCTTTCCTTTCCTTTCCTTTCCTTTCCTTTCCTTTCCTTTCCTTTCCTTTCCTTTCCTTTCCTTTCCTTTCCTTTCCTTTCCTTTCCTTTCTTTCTATTTCAACATATTACGAGGGTACAAATGTTAAGGTTACATATATTGCCTATGCCCCCCTCCCCCCTCGAGTCAGAACTTCAAGTGTGACCATCCCCCAAATGTTGCACATCCCACTCATTATGGTTTTATATACCCATCCCCTCCTCCCCCCTCCCACCTGCCTGACGCCCGATACATGTTATTCCTATATGTCCACTTAGGTCTTGATCCGTTAATACCAATTTGCTGATGAGTACAGGTGGTACTTTTTTTTCCATTCTTGAGATACTTCACTTAGTAGAATGGGTTCTAGCTCTAGTCAGGAAAATACAAGAGGTGTTATGTCACCATTGTTCCTTAAAGCCGAATAGTACTCCGTGGTATACATATACCACATTTTATTAATCCACTCATGTATTGATGGGTACTTGGGTTGTTTCCACAACTTTGCAATTGTGAATTATGCTGCTATAAACATTCAAGTGAAGGTGTCTTTTTGGTAGAGTGTCATTTGATCTTTTGGGTAGATGCCTAGTAGTGGAATTGCTGGATCAAATGGTAGATCTACTTGTATCACTTTAAGATATCTCCATATTGCTTTCCACAGAGGTTGAACTAGTTTGTAGTCCCACCAGCAGTGTAGGAGTGTTCCTATCTCTCTGCATCCACACCAACATTTATTGTTTGGGGACTTTTTGATAAAGTTCATTCTTACTGGAGATAAGTGATATCTCATTGCAGTTTTGATTTGCATTTCCCTGATGATTAGGGATGTTGAGCATTTTTTCATATGTTTGTTGGCCATTCTGTCTTCTTTTGAAAAATTTCTGTTCATATCCTTTGCTCACTTTTTGATAGGGTTGTTTGATTTTTCCTGGTAAAAGACCTCTACAGGGAGAAGTATGAAACACTGAAGAAGGAAATAAACAGAGGATGTAAACAGGTGGAAGAATATACCATGCTCATGGGTCAGCAGAATCAACATTGTTAAAATGTTTATACTACCCTAAGTGACCTACAGAGTTAATGCAATCCCTAATTTAAATACCATCATCATTTTTCACAGATATAGAAAAAATAAATTTATGCTTCATATGGAACCAGAGAAGACCCCAAATAGCAAAATCAATCCTAGGCAATAAACACAAAATAGGAGGTATCAATTTACCAGACTTCAAACTATACTATAAGGCTATAGTAATTAAAACAGCTTGGTGCTGGCACAAGAACAGGGGCATTGACCAGTGAAACAGAACAGAGAACCCATATATAAAACCATCCTCATAGCCAATTAATCTTCAACAAAGCAGACAAAAACATACACTGAGGAAAAGAATCCTTATTCAATCAATGGTACTGGGAAAACTGGATAGCCACATGTAGAAGACTGAAACAGGACCCACACCTTTCACCTCTCACAAAAATCAACTCACGCTGGGTAACAGACTTGAACCTTAGGTGTGAAACTATTAGAATTCTAGAGGAAAACATTGGAAATACTCTTCTAGACATTGGTCTAGGAAAAGAATTTTTGAAGAAGACCCCAAAGGCAATCACAGCAGCAACAAAAATAAATAAATGAGACCTGATCAAATTAAAAAGCTTCTGCACAGCCAACCCACAGAATGGGAGAAAATTCATAAGCTACACATTTCATAAGCTATACATCTGATAAAGGGATGATAACTAGAATTTATTTAGAACTCATGAAAAATCAAGGAAACTTGATTTAGAATTCAATTCAGAACTCAATTCTCAATTTAGAACTCAAGGAAAAATCCTTAACACTTATCTTAACAAATTGAGTTTAAAAGTGAATGTGCTTCAGCAATACAAGTTACTAGTTTACTTGGTGGGTTAATTTAAAAAAAACATTTGCTCCTAGACTTCCATTTTATGCATTTCTTTTGCCTTAGTTTTCTTGAACTGAGGCAGAAATATTTTATCTTCTTTTTTCCTCTAAGTTCAGAAATATCTGCATAAAGTACTCATGGTAAACATTTATTAATCCACTCTTTGGAACCAACTCCTTATTTTCTATTTTTTCTACCTTGTCTTCCCATCCACAGCTCCCAAAAATATAAACTCAAAATCTTTGTATTTTCTGTTGGATTCAGTATAAAAATGAATAGACTTTTTAGAAGAAAAATTCCAGGGGAATTGGGGACTGATCAAGACTGGGTTGATGATACAGCAAATGAGCCTAACAGATATTTACATAACATTCTATCCAATAACTACTGAATATACATTTTTCTCATCAGCACATGGAACATTCTCTAAAATTAATCACATCTTAAGCCACAAAACATGTGTTGACAAATTCAAAAAAATAGAAATTATACCATGTATCTTCTCAGACCATAGTGGAATAAAATTAGAAATCAACTCCCAACAGAAATACTCAATTCTACACAAAATCATAGGAATTAAACAACACACTGCTCAACAATTGTTAGTTCAAGGAGGAAATTGTGGTGGAAATCAAAAGATTCCTTAAACTAAATGTCAGAGGGAATACAAATTATCCAAATCTGTGAGATTTAGCAAAAGCGGTCCTAAGTAGATTATTCATAACCTTAAATGCCTACATCAGAAATAACTAAGATCAGAGCAGAACTAAATAAAATTGAAAACAAAAAAATAATACAGAAGATTGGTGAAAGAGTTGGTTCTTTGAAAAGATAAACAAAATTAATTGACCTCTCACTAGATCACAAATTAACCAGAAATAGAAAAGAAAGGTCCCAAATAAACTCAATCAGAAATGAAAAAGGAGATATTACAACTGATACCACAGAAATACAAAATATCATCTGTGAAAACTGTAAAAATCTCTATGCACATAAACTTAAAAATGTTGAGTTTCTCCTGTTCAGTCTTCTACTGACCATAGAATGATCTCACTCTTCCCTTGCCAATTCTGAATTTAATTCTTCTGATCACGTTTTTCAGATTAGCTTCTACTCCCTATCATGTTAATCCCTTGATGGGCTTCCTTGGGCTCTTATGTCTTTGATCCACAGTCTATTACTTATATTGAGTTTTATATGATTTGTAATGGTCCTTTATTATTTCTCACATGCATTGATCATCTTTCTTATCCAGATTATAAACTCCCTATGAGCAGAAAGCATATATTCTAGCTCTTTTGTGTACCTAGTATAGTGCTGAGCAAAGGTAGGTGCTTAGTAAATATTTGTTAATTAAATTGAATTAGCAGCTGTGCTATGAAACAAAAACTCCTGTTATCTGAATGAAAAATGTTACTATGATGTAAGAAATAGATTATCTGTTGGTAGGCTGAGTTTATTATCTTATTAGATTATAATGCAGATGAGTAAATAAAGCTAGTGTTTATTTCTACTTGGATCCTTTTTGCACTGTGTAGTAATAAGATTAAATAACTGATTTATTGTATTGTCAAATTTACAATGTAGATGATATTCCCACACTCTTGATCTACTTCATATGAATGATGAGAGATGACAAACTGTCCCCAAAGACATTCATCTCATAAAGGCAATATACTTTTAGAACAAATGTTCGTGTTATAAACATTGAAGCATGATATGCCAAGTTTCAACCTTTCTACCTTTGAAAAATATGTTGGATTTTTATAGTATCTAAATACTCACGTGACTTAACCATTATTAGAAATTTTAACCCTTTCAGTCTCCAGACAGTTGTTGAAAATATTTCCATATTACTACATGGACAAGAATCTGAAACAGTGAATGCCACTTCCAAAGCTGTTTTACAGCTGTTCAGAGAATAGCCTTATGCTAGGATGATCTGGTTGCTATTGGTTTTTCTATATGTTTTTTCCACATCTAATAATCAAATCTATAGGGAAAATTCAGAAGGGTAAGAAACAAACAAAAATCTAGACTGCACCGTGTATTCTTTCTGAGAGGAATAATAAAGCTCTGACAAATACATGCAAAACTAAATTTTACTTCTCTGAAGAATTTTGCCATTCATTTGAAAAACTGAAAAATTACATTTTAACATATTCTTAGAATTTTTTTTTTTTTGCTTCTGAGAAAACCACATAATTTAAGCCATATCAAGGGATTATATTAACAAAATTTTGACCTAAGCTATGTTTTCTTATCCTGATGGATCTCTACAAGTACCAGGGCCAGAAATATTAATATAACCAAAATAAGGAAACAGGGTTTCAAAAACAAGAGACTTAAAAATAGGATTGGTAGGTGTTCTCAACTCTCAATGTATATATGCACTTGCACTTTAGAGAGAGACACTGAGATCATAACTTTTTATTTAAGTAAACTGTGGTCTAGCCTTCATTCTCATCTACTTTCTGCAAGAAGGAAATGCCATTATATGAGGGTGTCAGGAGTTCTCAAGCCCCTATGTGAGATTTCTTTTTCTCAAAGTTCTTTTGTAATGGGTCACCTTGGCTACTTGGCCTTAGGTGGTCCACTTGCCTTTTCCAGGACCAGTTTTGATGGTAGTGTAGTTATGAATAATAGAAAAATGTATACATGAAATATTTGACCTCTTCTGGAAACTTATACATTATATAACACATATCTTAGCCGTACATACGACCAAGAAGTTTTCATTCAAATCCTTGTGGTTATTTAAAAATTTATAATAGTGGTACATGTTCATTACAACACATTTGGAAAATTTTAATAGAATAAAAATGTAAGAGAAACCTCACAATACAGGAGGATGGCTTGAGGCCAGGAGTTTGAAATCATCCTGGATGACAGAGTGAGACCCTGTCTCTCCCAAACAAAAATAAAAACAAAAAATTATTTATCCAAATCAAAGAAAACAGGTAGAGTCTGTGATATTTTATTATGGGCTTACTGAACACATGCCACTCTTCACAAAGGCCACATTCTTCAGGTTACTGTCATGATTCAAAATAAAAGACCAGGATGCATGCATGACCTTGGCATCTTACCCATCACTGGTAGGATGCCAGTCAAATTCCTTCTGGATCATTTACTTTGCATCATATATAAACTAATAGAATATTCCCGAATTCAAATGAAGTCATAGAATGATCCATAATGTATCAAATTAGTATAGGTTCCTACCAATTTATCTGATGGGCATAGGGGTCAGTGCTAGTTGCAACATTAGTGGAGAATGTGTCCAAATGGAGTTGCAGAAGGTATCTGTTGCTTTTCTGCAAGTCAGAAAGCACTAAAATATCATTCATTTTGTTATTCATTTGTTCTTTATTTTATTCATCATTTATGCCTTGATTTTTTCGTTTTTATATCAGGTAATCAATCAAACATTTCCAAACATGGGGATGCTCATACTTATTTAAAGCTGGTAAAGATTAACATATATTATGTGACTTTAAGAAAAGTATTCAACCTCTCAAAACCTCATGTTTCTCGTCTCTAAAAATGGGGATAATAATTGTCCTACCTTGTAAAGTTTTTATTTGGGATTAAATGAGTTAGATGCATGCAAAGTACATAGTACTGTGCATGGAACATAGTTAATGCTCAATAATAGCCATGGCTGTCATCCTCGTTTTTATGGGCTGTCATTCTCGTTTTTATGGGAGTTCTAATATTCATAATTATGGTATATAATTAATTTTTCTCCTTAACTATACTTATAAACTCTGTGAAGTTATTGAGAGCACCATTGACATGAGAATCAGCCAGAGCCTAATTATGGTTTTTACAAGAATGAACACAGCAAATATCATGATGCACTCCAACATCTTACTTAAAAGAAAACATTACTAGCCTAAAAACACTAAATGTACATGCATGCTGAAGTCAGATGTTTCTTTCTGGAAAAATATATTAATATATACTTCTTTGTTGATTCTCTAAATAATTGCTTACTTGCTCAATCATGTCACCCAGTCATACAGTTAGTAATCTGTAATGATTATGTTCTTATAAAATACAAGGTTCTATTGCCATTGTTGGTATCCTTCAGGAATTATATAATTGGGCTAAATGCATAAGGACTGTGAGTTAATAGAAGCAGAGAAGAGTCTCACTGAATTTAGTGCTAACATCCTAAAATGTTCGTTTTTTTCTTTTGGAATCAATGCGCCCCCCCCCCCACAACCCCAATCCCACTGCTGGATATGTAACCAAAGAAAAGAAGCCATTTTATCAAAAATACACCTGTAGTGAATGTTTATTGCCACACAATTCATAATTGCAAAGATATCAACCTAAGTACCCCAAAATTCATGAATGGATAAAGAAAATGTATTGTATATATACCATGGAGTACTACTCAGCTATAAAAAAGGAATGAAATATTGTTTTTTGCAGCAACTTGGATGGAACTGGAGGCCAGTATCCTAAGTGAAGTATCTCAGGAACAGAAAACCAAACACCCCATGTTCTCACTAATAGATAGGAGCTAAACAATGGGTACACACAGGCACAAAGAGATAAGGACATTAGAAACCAAGAATATGAAGGGTGAGAAGAAGGGTGCAATGAACACTATTCTGGTGACAGGCACACTAAAAGCCCTGACTTCAGCATTATACGAGGTATCCATGTAACAAAAACATTTGTAGCCCGTAATATTTTGAAATAAAATAAAATAAAAGTGTACTTGCTAACCATGTGATTTTTGTATTATCATTATTATCCTTTTGACCTGAGCTAATTACACTCACTAAGCTTCAATGACCTCATCTTTAAAATGGATTATAATCATCTGCACTGCAGTTTCTCTAGCAATTACATGAGATGATGCCAAAAACTGCAGAGCATCATACTTAGCACATAGTTAAGAGCTGCATAGAAATTACCCATGATTACTCTGTTTTTGTCAATCAAGTATTTTATTTGAAAAATTGGCCAGGCGTGGTGGCTCATGCTTGTAATCCTAGCACTCTGGGAGGCCCAGGAGGGCGGATTGCTTGAGGTCAGGAGTTCGAAACCATCCTGAGCAAGAGTGAGACCCCGTCTCTACTATAAATAGAAAGAAATTAATTGGCCAACTAAAAATATATACAAAAAATTATCCGGGCATGGTGGTGCATGCCTGTAGTCCCAGCTACTCGGGAGGCTGAGGCAGCAGGATTGCTTGAGCCCAGGAGTTTGAGGTTGCTGTGAGCTAGGCTGATGCCACGGCACTCACTCTAGCCTGGGCAACAAAGTGAGACTCTGTCTCAAAAAAAAAGAAAACTTTAGTCATGTTCTAGTTAAGAATTTAAAATTATTTTAATTGATCTAGTTCAGAGCCTTATTAATCAAAAACCAATTCCAAGGAAGGTTTTACTCAACTGAAAATACTTAATCACTTACAGATCCAATAAAAACAACTATCTAGATTATTTGGTCCATCCTTAGCTATTTTTTAGGTGGGAATATTTTAATAGCAGAGAGGCTTAACAAATTTAAGAGCAAGTAAATGAATAAAATGCACATGATTGAGAAATAAGTCCCACTGACCTGGGCTTGGCTCTGTATTGATTAGTTGTTTTACCTATTAGAAATCATGACCAGTCTGGGTTTCAATCATCTATAAGATAAGAGGGTTGCACAAGACCATTTCTAAAATTCTTTCCTATGCTCTAAACCTGAGCTGTCAATATGGTAGCCAGTAGCCACATGTGAATGCTGAGTACTGGCAATGTGGGTGGGTACTGGGACGGGCTGTAAATGTAAAAGGCACTCTGGATTTTGAAGACTCCATGTAAAAAAGCTAACGTAAAATATGTCGTTAATTTTTTTCATTTTTATTTCATGTTGAAAAGATACTATTTTGGATATATTTGGTTAAGTAAAATACATTGCTAAAATTAATTTCACCTGTTTCTTTTTTTTTTTTTAATGTGGCCACTAGGAAATTTAAGATGACATGTGGCTTGCATTTCGTCTCTATTAACACTGCTCTAAGAAATTATCTGAGTTTGTAAATTAAGTTTTAGTGAAGGTTCCAATTAAATCATTCATACCCAGAGCTGGGATTCAGATCTTCTGAGAAATTCCTGAAACAGTGCTGGTGACTCCCACCCATCTGATTCTAGCATTTAATTTGCATGGATGTGCAGGGTTTCAGCTTTTGAGGAAGTAAGGGAAAGGAATGGGAATGGATGGGATTAGATTCCAGTGGAGACAGAGGCTGCAGATGGAATCTGATGGAGCTGTTCCCAGAAGGCAGATCCTGAGACAGTGGGGTACACGTATGTACTTTTGCTTGTTGGGAAATAAAACCCCACACATCCACCTGGAAATGGAGCAGGAAACCCCTGTGCAATTGTCATCACATGGCTGTTTGTGGAGCTTGGGAAATGGCCCACTTGAAGAGACTCTGGTATCCCCATGGCAGGCATTGATGCCAGGCCCTTCTCAGGTATTGGCTTAAAGGACTGAAGTAGCGAAGTAAGAGCAGAGAGCAACCACCCAGGGAGTGACCCTGACAGATCAATTCATTAACAATGGACTTCTAAACATAATCAGAGGAGAATTTGCATGTACCATTTGTACCAATGTCTTTGACCCAAAACATAGGGACAATAACATTTGAGATCTTAATGTTGATAAGCACCATCTCTGTACCAAAGGCTGGTGAGGTCCAGGAAAGTTTTTTTTTTTTTTTTTCCCTAAGAAAAGCAACAATAATGACCTTTAGAAATCAAAGTTTCTTGAGAGAACAGTTGTACATAGTGTTTCCTGTGCTGTGTCGGAGAGGGCAGCATGCTCATGGTTTCTTACATGGGTTGTCTGGGGTGAGGGTGTGGGGAACAGTGAGGAGGGAGGAAGGAAGTGTTTGACAGATGAGTATGTTGCCCCTTCTGCATTGCCTTCTCCGTGGTTTTATAGCCAATGGGGCATAAACTGGGATTGCCGAGCAGCTGCTTTGTCTGGGATACAGAGATAATATTCTTGAGGCAATAACAAAATTGAACGCTAAGTCCTACCATTTTCCAAGACTGTAAATACTAAAAAAAAATAATTATCACTTTGTGACATGTATTTGCAGTTACTTTTTCTTAAACACGTTTGTCACATGGCTTTTGATTTGATTCTTACTGTCGTTAATGTGCATGCTGATTGATCTGTGATAAACTGTAAAAGATTAATAAAAGAGACCTGCCCTTAGAGGTGAAGACAATAAAAGTCCTCTTCCCAATTTTCCAAATTATTTGACTCTTATACTCATTTTAGAATGTAGAACTGGATCAGAAACATAAAAAATGCCACAAATCTGTGAATCACAGTGGTATCAAGTATTCCTGATTGAATCCAATAAGAACTTTTGGGAGGATTCTTAGAATCATGCTGAAGGTCAGGCTGACCACTGAGAAGTATTTCCCAACTGCTGGTCCACAGCCCAGGGAGGCTAATTATTGCCTCCTTGATTCTGAGAAATTCCTCTTTGCCTTCTTTCTTGGAAATATCAGCTGGATCTCTGTGGCTCTCGTGTGTTCTCACTTTTCTAATTTCATTGGAGATAACGTGAGCACTGGAGACATCCAGTCTTCCGGTCTTCAGCATAAGATGGGAAACACTGCCCACAAGGTGCAGAAAAACTGCGGGGCAGTTAGTGTCAGGCACCGTACTAGGCTCTGAAACTCAGTGTTGAACACAGCAGATCTCTTTCCATAAGGAGGACAGAGAATAGACATTACCCAAACAAATAAACTGAATAAGTGCATGAGTAAATAAAAATAAATAAAACAACTTCTGCTACTGATTATGGATAAGAAAAAGGTTAAGAAAAAAAAAGGTTAACGTGATAGAGCAGTTCAAGGGCTGCTCTATCAAGGTGATCCGAGAAGCTTGTTTGGGAGAGTGATATTGGTGTTGAGACAAAGCTGATGAGAAAGGGGCAACCAGAGGGCTTCAATTTCTTTGAATGTTTTTTATTACTGTAGTCCCCACTTATCCTCAGGGGATATGTTCCAAGACCCCCAATGGAATCCTGAAACCACTATCGGTGCCAAAGCCTATGTGTACTAGGTTTTTTCCTATACATACATATGTATGATGAGATTTAATTTATAAATTAGGCCAGTGAGAGATTAACAACAGTAACTAATATAATAATAAAATGGAATAGTTAGTATACCCTTCACAACTTCATGGATAGAAAGTTTATTCTTCCTGTAAATCTTAGTAACTTCTGCGTAAGATTTTTTTCTTTTTGTTTATTGAGTTGAGAACTTTCACTTTCTCACTTAAAAGAAACATTTTGCAGCTTCTCTTTGGCATATCCAAATTGCCAGCATCACTATTTTTGTATTTTGGGGCCATTAGGAAGCAAAATAAGGGTTACTTGAACACAAGCACCACAATAAGGCGACAGTGGATGTGATAACTGAGACAGCTACTAAGTGGCCAACAGCAGCGCAGTGTAGACAGCGTGGATATGCTGGACAATGAGAGGATTCAAGTCCCAGTCTAGACACAGTGGGAAGGCCTAAGATTTCATCATGCTACTCAGAAGGACATGTAGTTTAAAACTTAGGAATTGTTCATTTCTGGAATTTTCCATTTAATATTTTCAGATTAGTTGACTACTGAGTAACTAAAATCTCAGAAAGCGAAACTAGGGCTAAGGGGGGACTACTGTACTTACAAGGGACCTCATTAAAAGGGATTAAGCTATCACAAACCAGATACAGTCCTGTGTCGATGAATGACAGGGATGTGTTCTGAGAAATACATTGTTAGGTGATTTCATTGTTGTGTGGACATCACAGAGTGTGTTCACACAAACCTGGATGGGACAGCCTCCTACAACACGCCTAGCCTCTTGCTCTTAGGCTATAAACCTGTACGGCATGTTACTGTACTGAATACTGCAGGCAGTTGTGGCACAATGGTATTTGTGTATCTAAACACAGAAAAGGTACAGTAAAAATACCTTATAAAATATACAAAATGGTACACCTGTATAGGGAAGCTCCATTAAACTCTTATGGAACCACCGTCACGTATCATTGATTCAAACATTGTTATGAGATGCACAACTGTAGTTGGAAACTCAACCCTAATCTGCTTGTTTTAGCGACATAAATATCACTTTAAAAAAAGTGTTAAAGAGTATAATCCATACCTACTGAACATATCAACCATTCTGTTGAGTAAACAAAGCCCAGCAGGATTGAATGAATATGGAGCCCTAGCCAGGCAGTGGTGAGGCTGGGAACCAGAAGAGTTCTTTATTTCACGGTTTGTGCTCTTTCAGTGACGTTGGAGCCTTGTTGCTACACACCTCCTGCTTTAACAGGGGTCACAACCCCAGATACCAACAGTGGCCAAGAGAATAATAGGTAAGTGAAGTTGTCCAGTGGGGACTATAATGAACTGTGGACATGCTGTCTTAAGGAGGCATCGACTACTCAGTCCCGGCTAATTATTGAAGAGCGAGGGCTCCCTGATCTTCTGATTGTAAAAGGGCAGATGGAAACCTGGATTTTTATGTCACCTACCAAAATATTTAAATGTTAGTAATTAGTCCAAATTAATATACACATACACCCCATCTGTTGGTAGGATGCTGCCCAAAGGCCATCCGTGTATACTGTGATATTTCTGATATAAGAAGCCTTTCAAATAAACAGCTCCTTTTTGCACATTCTGAAACTATTTGTCAAGACATTCCTAGTCTTTTTCTTCTTTAAAAAAAAATGCGATTGCTTTGCTGGCTCACTAAGACATGCTTTTCCGGCTCAAAGAACCTGGGACTTGAGTTTGGCTCTCAAAATGTGCTACCACAAGGTGGAGCTCAAACTTTTTTCTTTTTTTTTTTCAGGTTTTTCATGAAGTTAATATTAATTAATGCAACAATTAAAACTATCATCCTATGACTCTTTAGTTTTCCTCCTGCTGAGATTGTCCATGTTGCTTATTTTGTTTCAGAATTATTCACTAACTATAAAAAGAAACAGCAAACAACAAACAATCTGAAAACCTAGTGCAACAGCATATCAGTCTAATTTTTATTTTACTTTGTATTGTTTTTATTTCATATATTTAATTTAATTTACTTTGTACCATGACATATGCTTTAGGCTGAGGTAAAGGAATGATAAAAATGTAGAGTTTGGAGCTTTTGTGATCCTATAGTCTCCCAGTTCAGGTTTTAAATTTAAAATAGAAAATAAAACCAAAATAAAATATGATTCTCTGAGAGAAGAAATATGTTTCCATTTAGGTAAAGGAAACCAATGTCTAGTCCCTATAGAAGCCCTCTCCAGCTTAGGATCTAGTCCTGAGGCTTCCAGCCTTAATTCCTCCCATTCACTTGGAATTTCTTTAAACCTCAGTGTGCAAATACCTCAGTCCATGCACCATGCCCTGGACTGATATGTAGTTTGTTTTGTTTGTTTGTTGTTTCATTTCTTGGTTGCTTTTGCTGTCTTGAAAGTGCTTTGTTGGTCACACCCAGATTATAGGGTTTTGTTTTTGTTTGTGTTTTCAAATAATAAGTCTTGTTTCAAGGCGCAGCTGAATTCTTAACCCCTTTCAGGACATCTTTTCGGATCTTCTCAGTCAGGGTCTACTGAATAATCTACTTTTCCATGAGCATAACGGTGCTAATTTACGCTGTCTAGGCCAAAGAGACCCACTCTGAGTACCTGGCATAGATCCGCTCATTCAATCCCTATGTCCTTCCTCTGAGTTCTCAGAAAGAGGGTCCTAGTTTTACAGATAATGCCCCGACAGATAGAGAGGCTGAGGCGGATGAGCCTCTGGAGCTACATTAGAGCTGGGGCCTGTCTCCATCCAGAGCCTTATCTGGTAGGTACATGCTTTGTGGCCTTATTTTAGCACTTATAACTTATCATCATCATCATAGCTGCTTATGTATCTATTTACACTGTTAGACTTTGAGCTCTTGAAAGCCAGAGGCTAAGTCTTGTCACCGTGTGAGCTCAGCACTGCTAGCTTTGGGACTTTCCACACAGCGTCAAGAGAGTTATGTTTCAGTGGTGAAAAGAATAGACTCTGGAGGCTGAAGTCCAAGTGGAACCCCAGCTCTGCCACCTGTTAGCTGTGGGGCTTGAGAAAGATGCATTATCCCTCAGTCTTAGTGTCCTCCCCTGTAAAGCATGGAGAATGATAGTATTGCCAGGACAGGCTTTGTGAGAGGTGGTTGAGTTAAAGTCTGTGAATAGCTTGATGCAGGGTCGGCCATATGGAATTCCCTGTGTGCTACGAATTATTAGAGCAGACATTTGATATGGATGAATGTGTTGAATTCAGAATCTTGGGATTCAAACTGACGTATCTCAGTTTTCAAGGCAGCTTTTAAGTTTAAAAAAATGTGTCTAGTTAAATTGTTAATATTTTATTCTCAATTATCTTTAGAATAAAGACAGTGTAAGATTAACTAACTGGTTACCAGCAGTGATAGCACAGGTATTGACTTATACACGTGATATGCACTTCTAATCCTGGCAAATACTCTAATGAGTAACACAAAAACCACACAGATTTCAAATAACCGAGTCACAATTTTATATGCAGTAAGACAAACAGGTAAATTTCCAATGAGAAATAAGACTATTACACTTGATCTATGTTTCTTATATCTAAGTTCTAGGAGATATTCTTATACCTTTGAGTCTCATAACTTCTGCTAAGATGATTCCCACAGTATCCCTAAAGAAATTTTGCTGTTACAGTGGATGCTTCACTCTCTACTTGGTTGAAGTTAAAAAAGATGACAATCTTTTAAAATTTTACAGAAGGTTGTGTATAAAAGATTATGACAGAGAATCTAATCTTCAATTGCAACTTTTTCTTTATGGGTAATTTGATTGGATTTGTATAATTTTGACTTGTAGGAAAGTGGCCAGTCCCAGGTAAAAGGATTCTCTCTTCTTCTTTGAATTGAATTATGCACTTATTTGTTTAAAATATATTTATTGAATGCCTGCTATGTGTCACATACTGTTCTAATTACTGGTGTGCTTTCCACTTTTATTTGAAAATAAAACAGACCACGATACTTACATTTTCTTGCTAATCAATCAAAATCAAGTTTAAAGCTGATTAATCAGAATGGGTAAATTAAGACAGCTGACAGCTTAGATACCATAACAGTTTACAAGGAAACTAAGTAGGATTAGCTAAAGTGGATCCCGGGTGTGGGTCTTCTGTTCTTTTTGCACTTGTCCTGTGTCAGACTTAAGCTCCCTTACTCACTGCTGCCACCTGCTGGCCACCCTTGTACCTCCCCAGGCGCTGTCGTTCAGCCTCTTCCTCTGGGCCCCACCTGCCTCCAGCTTTCACTATCTCTTGGTTTAGATTATTATAAGGTTTCCAGATTTTCAACAGATATTAATGTTTGTGAATGAGAAGGAAATAATCACCATTCCCAGTAATTCTTGGGAATTCCTGAAATGATATTATTTTGTATTTTTAAAAATGCTTTATTTACATATTTTTAAATAGCAAGTGACCATAATAATGAACTATGAATCATTTTTCTCCCATAGGATTTTACTAAAAGTTCATATATTTTCTTTATTATTATGATAAACTGGTACAAAATTGTATGTTTTAATGACATGTTAAAATTATCTCTACCTGACATTGACATTTTATAATAGAAAACATTATTAAAAGAAGGGAATATTAAAATAAAACAAATGTTAAATAGAAATTATTTTAAAATGTAAAAATTATGTCTTATATATTTAAAATTAACATTCTTGAATTTTTAACACAAAAAAATACTGGTTGCCCTAACCAACAGTCTTTTATTTTGCATTGATGTTTATTCACTTATTAAGAATGCATCGGAAGCCATCATCAAGCTGGGTATTAGGATACAAATATCTTCATATAAGCTTATTTCCTTTTTTAATAATTTTGGTTTTTCTATTGAAATCAATATTGTTTTTACACAGATTTTTAGATCAGTTTCCGATTTCCTAAGGAAGTATGCTTCGGTAATACTCACATTTCCTTCTTGTATTTCCTCACATATTTACAAACGACTGTAGTCTAGAACAATATTCAGATGTGGAAAAATGCCAGAAAATATTGTTGGGGCGTATGAATGATATAACATTAGAGTCTGTTAGCAAAGTAACAGTATTGTACAGAATCATGAGTTGAAGTTGCTAATTTAAGCACTTATTTTGCTTTCCAAACTTATGTTTGTCACACCATTCATAGGACTTATTTAAAGTATGCCATAGATATACCTTTTGTTGATATTTATTTTATTTGCAAGAATAACTCACCATTAGCAGTGCATAGGGCCATGGGCTTCCATTCATAACATGACAACAGTCATAGCAAGACTGCCCTGTTTAGGTTCCTGAAAACATCAGCCTTAAACTTCAGCCCGCAAATGTCTTGCTGTCAACTAGACATCGGTGAATTCTTTCTAACCAGTAATGCCTCCATGTTGACTGTGAATATTCAATTTTTACAGAAGAATTAATAATTTTTTTTCCTTTTCTCAACTGATTTCAATTAGGATTCTGCGAAACATAAATTTTCTAAGAAATACTGGAAATGACTTTCCACACTTAAATGCCAGTGTAGAATACCCTGGGTGCTGCTCCCACCTTCTGTGCTAGAACTTTCTCATACTTATCTGGTGCTATGAGCTTCGTCCAAATCCAGTCTGTTGGCCTTTTATGTTTCCAGGATTTCTCACAATTTCTTATCTAAGTTCCCCCTTTTATTTTTCAGAAAGATCATGTCCTTTCTACTATCTTTTTTTTTTTTTTTTGAGACAGAGTCTCGCTTTGTTGCCCAGGCTAGAGTGAGTGCCGTGGCGTCAGCCTAGCTCACAGCAACCTCAAACTCCTGGGCTCAAGTGATCCTTCTGCCTCAGCCTCCCGGGTAGCTGGGACTACAGGCATGCGCCACCATGCCCGGCTAATTTTTTATATATATATCAGTTGGCCAATTAATTTCTTTCTATTTATAGTAGAGACGGGGTCTCGCTCTTGCTCAGGCTGGTTTTGAACTCCTGACCTTGAGCAATCCGCCCGCCTCGGCCTCCCAAGAGCTAGGATTACAGGCGTGAGCCACAGCGCCTGGCCCCTTTCTACTATCTTGAAATGAAAGTTTAGCTTTTCCACTTTCACACTTCATTACTGCAGTACACAGATAGTGTTCATTGTACCCAATAGGTAACTTTTTAATCCCTCACTCCCCTCCCACACTCTCCCCTTCTTGGTTTCCAATGTCCTACATATCTCTTTATGCCTGTGTGTACCCATTGTTTAGCTCTCACTCATTAGTGAGAATATGTAGTGTTTGTTTTTCCATTCCTGAGAAACTTCACTTAGGATTTGGTCTCTAGTTTCATCCAAGTTGCTGCTAATGACATTATGTTGGATGCAATGGCATTATTTCATTCCTTTGCATGGATGAGTAGTTCTCCATGGTATGTTCATAATACTTTTATAATCTATTTATTTCTGTAAATGGGTAGCAATGTCCCCTCTTTCATTTTTGATTTTAGTTATTTGAGTCTTCTCTCTTTTTATCTTTATAAATCAAGTTAAATGTTTGTAAAGTTTTAAAAATCTTTTCAAAGAACCAATTCTTAGGTTCATTAATTTTCACTATTCTTCTATTCTCTATTTTTTTTATTTAGAATATTGTTTTGAAAATTGCAATAATTGTATAGGGACAAGATTGTCAGGAAAGGCACTCCCTGAAGAAGTATTTAAGCTGCATCCAAGAGAGAAAGAGTTAGTAGATACCTCACTGTATTTCTTTGATTGATTATGAAATTAACTGGTTTTAAAAATCTCTTTGTACTAGTAGTTCAAAAAAGGTAGTGACAGCATTTCATTTTGTCTATAAGAGCATAAAAACCTTGATAATAATATACAGGATGGTTTGAAAAGAGAAAAAACTCAAAGTAGAGAGAGCAGTTTGAAACATCCATCTTGCTGTAATGCAACTGGTAAATGCTTACATTGGTGCAGTGACTACAAATATTTTCCCAAGTGGAGATTTCATTTTGTGAGTGTGTGCTTTTTTCTTTGAATTAAAATTTTTGAAAAGCTTCAATATTCATGTAGGCAAACATGTAACACTTCTATCATAATTTATTGTCACTTCTAAAGTATACACACACACACACACACACATATATATATATCACTTAATTTGCTTCTGTTTTCTTCTATAGTTTTCTAAAAAAAAACTAACTTTTTTAATTCACCAGGTTATTTTTCTTAATTTCCCAAAATTCATCTGAATCAAGATATTCAGGTCTTAAGGCAGAAGTGGGTCAGAAACCACTGTAAGTTCTTCAAACACAGGAGTCTGATACACAAAGAGTTTGGTTACGCTCAGGTAACTCTGTGCTAAATGGCTGCTGGGGACAGCGACAGCCCCTCTGGCTGAAATAGTGAAGGGTCATAAGAGCCCAGAACCATGGACAAGGGAACTGTCTGGGCTAGTCCTGAAAGCACCACCTAAAAACAGGTGCTGGGATGGCTGAGGGGGAGCTACTCAGCAGGTAATGGGAGTCCTTGCTGTGGGTGCCAGCAGTGCTAAAAGATGGTGATGGAGCATTAGCAGTCCCTTGCTCTTGGAAAATGCTAATGAAATCAGAAAGAGAAAACAAGTCCCTCTCTACATCTACCTTTGAAATTTCTGCCAGGATTTCCCTTTGGTAGAAACTAAATGGAAGCCAGTTGGCAAGTGTTTTACTCCATTTTCTGTTGCTTATAATACAATCCTGAAACTGGGTAATTTATAAAGAAAAGGAATTTATTTCTTACAGTTACGGAAGATGAGAAGTTCAAAGTTGAAGGGCCATATCTAGTGAGGGCCTTCTTGCTGGTGGAGAAACTTTGCAGTGTCCCAGTGAAGCACAGGGCAGCACATGGCGAGGGGGTGAGCCTGCTAGCTCAGGTCCCTCTTCTCTTATAAAGCCACCAGTCTCACTCTTGTGATAACCAATCCACTAACCTATTAGCCCACTAATCCATGAATGGATAAACCCATGATCCAATCACCTCTGAAAGGCCCACATCTCAATACTGCCACGTTGGGGATTATGTTTCAACATGAGTTTTGGAGGGAATAAATATTCAAACCATAGCAGCAAGTAAAAAGGAAAATGGACTATTCAGGGCCCCTGAACTCTTAAAATGCACAGCAGAATATACAAAGGCAGAAATGGGGGCTGAGAGCAACAGTTGAGTGATTGTCCCAAACTATTTTCTCTTCAGTGCCTCTGAGTGGGTGAAACACATCCCAGAAGGTCATCTATTTCAATTTGGGGTATGTCTTTTGTTTTTGAGGCATGAGAGATCTAGTACCTTTTTAATCTTCATTTGGCATAGTTTATTTCCACAAGTTTGGGTATCTCTACCTGGTGGAGTCAGAGATAAGTTAATTAAAGTGTTAAACGTAGGATGTCAATTTGGTTAAGGGTTTTACTTTCAGAATAGATGAAGGAAAGGTAAGCAATACTGAGGGGACTATTTTCCTAGGATGATCTTCCTGCAATGTTACCTTGTTATTACCATATTTTTTCTGACTCTATCCAATGGATTGTTATGTCAATTTGGCCCCATTTTCTGACTATGATTTAGAATACGTTTGTTGGAAGGAACAGACTCATTCCAGCTGGCTCAAGAGAAAAGAATTTATCATAAATATACAAATAAAATCACACACACACATCTGGAAAAGAAACAAAAAAATAGCCAAGGCTTAGCAGGAACTGGAGCTGCTCTTTGCTTCTCTTAAGGAACATATGGTCACAGAAACAGTTGGCTGTATTTGGTCTTAGTCAATTGCATATTATTATCTTTAGGGATTTTTGTTTGCTCCCACAAAGTTAGTGATTAGACTGCTAAATGATAAAGCAAGATATGAAACTTATTGCATTCTTTAGAATTAATAAATATTTTTGCTGCATATATGAGCAAGACTCCCATGATCAAATCATCCCAAATAAACTAGATTAATTAGGCCCAGTGTGGATAAAATAGAATAATCACAAAATGATAATACCATATATAAAATTATAAATATTCATTCTCCTATGTTGAGAGGTCTAGATTCAGTCTGTGGACATGTAATGAAAATGAGAGAGCCCAACAAAACTTTAGAAGTGCTTTTTATATTCTTAACACACTGAATAACATGTCAATCCAGGATTCAAATGCCAGCTCTGTCAGTAACTACCCTGTTGCTATGTGTCAATTAAGCTCTTTGTGCCTCAGGTCCCTAACCTATAAATGGGCATCATTCTAGTTAGTACACACCATAAAATCATTATGAGTGGAATGAGATCAGGTTTCTGAAGTACTTGGTGTGTAAATAAGCCCTTACTAAAACATCATATAGTGTTATTAACAGCCTGTGATGTTGGTTCATTACTTATCTCTGCCACGTTGTACCTGTGTGGCAGTGGTCCTTAACTGGGGGCCACATTGCCCCCACCTCCAGGGGACATTTGGGAATGTCTGGAGACACTTATGGTTGTCACAGGTGGAGGAGGGGTGCTACTGGCAACTAGTGAGTAGAATTCAGAGATCCTGCTAAATATCCCATGATGCACAGGGAGCCCCCAGAGCAAAGACTTGTGCAGCCCCAAATGCTGACAGTGCCGAGCTTGAGAAGCCCTGCTCTAGGGGTTAGTGGCCTCTGTGTACTGAGTGTGTGCTGTGTAACTGTGTGACTGTGTGTTATGTTTTCTAATTTACACTCCACCCCTCCCCCATCTCTCCTAGACTGTGAGCTCCCTGGGTGCAAGTTCTGGGTCATCTCTACTGTGGCCACACCTGCAGTGTCCAGCCCAAGGCTTGGCCCAGAGGAGGAGGCCTCAGCAAATGCTTGTTCAAGGATGTTTTAACACTGCTTTGTAGAAACTCCATAGTAAAAGGCTAAATCTATCACAGTGTACCATGCTTGGTGACCATAAACTCTGAGCTAATACTCACAACATTTCTCCTGACAAAGCATGAGACACAGTTAGTGGGACAGAGCACATGTTTTGGAAAGACTTTAGTTGGAATTCTGCCATGAATTTACCACTTAGCCTCTCACAAATTATAAAAATATTGATATTACCACATCTATTCTAGGGCTACTGTGGAGACTTCACAAGATGGTCCGTGCGCAGTGCCTGGTTTAGAAAATGGTTCCAGCAGCTAAGACCTGCCATGACTTTGGGCGAGTTCCCAGCCCACCTCCCCAGCCACAGGATTCTCTGTAAAGTGGAGAAAAATATTAATAGTATAACTTCCTTGAATGATGCTAAAAGGATTAAATGAAACCATGATGTGCCTAGCGGAATTTAACAAATAGTGACTATTATTATTATAATCTTTTGATTTTAGTGGCAATCAAGACAAGAAAATAATTCTCTGACTTGTCCTTTTCATTTATTCCTTCTTCTTCATTCATACTCCCTGAGAGCAGCAGGAGGGAAACAAAACCAAACAAGGGAGGCAAAGAGAGGTATTTAAAAATACTTTTCTCATATTCCAAAATAGTGAGATGAATTTAAAGCTGTCCTCAAAAGAAGAGTTGGATACCTTTGTTCTTGTGGGCTTGTTCTTTTGGCTGGAAGAGGCATTGATAGCTTTTACTTGTGTACCTGGGCCCTTCTTGAAAGTATTGAATTATCCAAAAAAATTTGTTCCTTTTCATGTGACAAGAAAAAATAAATTGTGATGATTACTGTTGCCTCCTGCCCCATCCTTTTCTTTTATTCGCAGATGAAGCTGCCAAAACATTAAAAAGTGGTGTACTGTACATCAAACACATGGCAGTGCAGGTGACAGAAAACATAATAATATGCAAATTTTGGAGCCTATCCTTCCATACATAATATGGGAATATTTCCTACTTCAGTGTATGTGTGTGTGTTGGGGGGGTGCACACATGTGTGATGGGGGATTAATCATTTTTTAAATTTATTGTAAGAGTCAGAAATACAACTTAAAAGGAAACTTTATTGGCTCACTGAACCCTGCCTTAGGATAGAGTCTGGGCTGGATTCAGTTCAGTGTCCAAATCTGAGGAAAACACTCAGGAAGAAGGATTGAAGATTATTTTTCTCCCAGTGGGAAACTGGATTTCACTACTGAGTCCAGAGAGTTACATAACTGTAATTACAGGCCCCATGGGAAGAGGTCCCCCAGATCATTTCCTCCTTGATTTTTATTTCTTTTTCTATTCTCTCTCTCTCTCTTTCTCTGTCTCCCTTCCTCCCTCCCTCCCTCCCTCCTTCTGTCATCCAAAAGATCACCATAATGGCTGAACAGTAGAAAAGAGTGCTTTATTGGCAGTATTATTTTGCAAACTTGGAAAGTTCTTTGTCTTGGAGGAGAGAAGGGCTTGGTTGGGTTTTATGCTTCACAGAGTCCTTATCCTACAATAGAGTCATACATATTCATCAGGTGTGTGGAAAAGCTGTACATATTTATGAAGGGAGCCAGGCACACACACAATAAGTAAACACATATGTAACATAAATTCTATGTTCACCTTGGGGCAGGATTTTAGCATTAAAATGAGGTACAATTGCGCTCTTTAAGTCAAAGGTGAACTGTAGGACACAAAGGCAATTTGTGCAGAGCCTCTGTACGCTGGCTGAAACTCCCTTAAGGTCTGCAGCTGCTTATCAGAAAAGAATGTTTGTAAGGCCAATCCTCTGTCCATTCAGAGTTTTGGTGATCTGGATTGTAAATCAGAGTTAGGGTAATTTGCCTGATAGCTTCTAATGTTGGAGAGCTTAACACAAGTGTGGTTTTTCTTGTAGCCATAGGAATTTAGAAATATGCCAAGCCAGCTATACCCTAACCCTCCACTCCTAGGTAACTTTTGGATTCATCTTAGTTGATAAAGGGCCATCTATTTTGTTCTCCCTGATCACCCTTCCTTCCTTCCTTCCTTCCTTCTTTCCTTCCTTCCTCCCTTCCTTCCTTCCTTCCTTCCTTCCTTCCTTCCTTCCTTCCTTCCTTCCTTCCTTCCTTCCTCCCTCCCTCCCTCCCTCCCTCCCTCCCTCCCTCCCTCCCTCCCTCCCTCCCTTCCTTCCTTCCTTCCTTCCTTCCTTCCTTCCTTCCTTCCTTCCTTCCTTCCTTCTCTCCATCCTTCCTTTCTTTGTACTTTTATACATTAACAAATACTATAAAGCATCTATAGATACTGCTCTAGATGTAGGAAATACAATATTGAACAAAACTGAGAAAAATCCTTGCTCCAGCCCGGTGGTGTGTGCCCATAGTCCCAGCTACTCAGGAGGTTGCGGCAGGAAGATAGCTCGGCCCAGGAATTTGAAGCCCATTGAAAATTTGGAAATAGGAATTTGGAATTTGGAAATAGGCCCATTGCAGATATAGCTATTAATAGTTCAGTTTAGATGAGGCAGTTGGGTGGGGCCCTAATCCAATATGACTTTTTCCTCAGATGAAGGCAAACATTGGGGTGATGTTTCTACAAGCAAAGGAGCACAAAAGATTGCCAGGAAAGCACCAGATGCTACCGTATTTCCCCCAAAATAAGACCTACCCATAAAATAAGCCCTAGCAGGAGTTCTAAGCATTTGCACAATTTAAGCCCTATCCCCAAAAAAGACCTAGTGATGGGTGTGGCTACACAGCGTGTCTGCGCAACCCATGCATTTAGTTGCAGAGCGGTAAAGAAGACGAGCAGCCCTTCTCATCTGCCCCATTGTGACAGCTACTATCCCAGAGGTGACCAGAAAGGTGCTGGCAGCTCCACCAACTAGGTCCGCTCCCCCTGTCAGGTCCCGGCCATCCTGTGCATGCTGCAAGCTGAGGCTTTGAGGGGAAAATAACACATCCCCTGAAAATCAGACCTAGGGTGTCTTCTTGAGGAAAAATAAATATAAGACCCTGTCTTATTTTCGGGGAAATACGGTAGGAGCAGGTCCTGGAACAGGGTTTCCCTCACAGCACTCAAGGCATTAATCCTGCCCACACCTTGATCTTGGACTTCTAGCCTCCAGAACTGTAGGACAGTAAATTTCTGTTGCTTGGAACACCCAGTTTATGACACTTTGTTACTGCAGCCCTAGCAAACTATTGTACCATCTACCCCCGAGCTATAGCCTGTTTGAGAACAGGAAACTTGTCTCCCGTATCTTTGTGGTTCCATCTCTGAGTACTTTTTCCTTATGCATGGTAGGTATTTATTAAAAAGTTTTAGAATAAATGAGTATGCAAAATATTTGGCATTCAGTGGAGATATAATGTCAGTTATAATAGCAACATTATTAATATTAAAACTTCTGTGAAGTCTGATGAAAGGAGCTATGGATGGTTCTGGCTGAGATTCATTATGAAAGGCTCCATGAAGAAGGCCAAACTTACATAGAGGGTGAAAAACGTGGTAATTAAAGTAAAAATGGATGGCACATGTCTATCAAAGCCATCTTTCCCAACTTCTTCCCTTTAAAGCAGTGTTCTCAACTTTGGTTCTATTGAAATTTGGGGGCAGATAATTCCTTGTTGCTGGGGACTGTCATGTGCATTAGAGGATGTTTTACAACATTCTTGGCCTTGACTCTCTAGATGCCAATAGCATTCAGCACCCAGTTGTGGCAACTAAAAATGCCTCCAGACATTGTCAATTGTCCTCCCAGGGATGACTGAGAGCCACTGCTTTAACTACGGTGACGTGAGAGTAGAGGAGATTCCCAGCGATGCACTGAAGGCTCCTTAACATCATTGGCACTTAGCTGTGTCGAGGCAATGGGCAGGAGTCAGGAGGGGGCATGCGCCTGTTGGTGTCTTGTTAGCTCTGTTTGGCTGAAGCTCAGCCAGCTCACTTGGGTGCCTGCGCGCTCTCTCTCTGTTTCTTTCTCTGTCTCTGATTTTGGCGAGGTGTGAGACTGAGCTTATTATCTCTTACATGAGGCCTGTCCTTTTTTATAAGAAATGGGAAATTTAAAAACATCATAATCTATTGGTGGGTGTGAGAAATATCTGTTAAGCGTTACATTTGCTAAATGACATCCCCAAGTTGGTTTTAGTCACCCTGACCTGAGTTTTTCAGAGTCTGTCATGTACAGCAGGCCTCAGGGACCTCTGGGATGCCCAGGCAGACATGAGCCCTATAAATTCTCCTAGGAGATGCTTTTTAGGGATCTTGGAGCCTGAATCTGGTCTCTGGAAACCAGGATGAAGACATTAACACAAAGGAGGGCAGATCTATGTTACTTTGTCTTCCTCGGAGAAGGTTTGGAGGTGTCCTTCCATGCTTAGATTCATCTCCACAGAGTATTTTCTTAATAACCCTCTGTTGAAAGAAGAAAGAAGCCAAATTAGTGGGCTCTGATTTGAGTAGCAGGGTTGGTATGCAAAGCCTCCTGCAGAGCACTGAGTCCTAACACTCTGAAACTTTTAGGCCTATTTAAGGAGGGGTCAGTCTAGCCTAGAAACATTCACTTTTTTTTATAACACTTTTCTACTAAAAACCTGTTGTTGAAGCACAATATGTAAACAGATAAAGAAGGAGATGTTCTGATTGATATTTCCTCCCTCACATTCTCTCAATGGTAGCCCAATTGCTCCATAGCGACTTTTAGGTTTTATCCTGATTTATCTTTCTTCTTAGCACTTACCACCACTCAGAATATTATATAGTTATTTGTCTGTTTATTATCTCCACCCCTACCCCCTATTAGAGCCTATGATCATTAAGAGTGTGGACTTTCTCAGTTTTCTTCTTGGCTGTGTCCCCAGCACCTAGAACTGTGACTGTCATGTCATGTGCCTCACCATGTGTTCTAAGTGTTTTACATGATCCTGTCTGATCCTCTCATCCTATGAGTTGGGCACCATCCTTATCCCCACATTAAAAGTGACAACTTGATCAAGATCCTACAAAAAGAACTTGTAGGACCAGGATTTGGACTCAGGGCTGTCTGGCTTTAGAGCCTTCAGGCTTTCAAGCTTACTTCCCCATTTACAAAGTTTCAATTGAAATAAAATCAATCTCTTTTTTTTTTTTTTTTTTTTTTTTGAGACAGAGTCTCGCTTTGTTGCCCAGGCTAGAGTGAGTGCTGTGGCGTCAGCCTAGCTCACAGCAACCTCAAACTCCTGGGCTCGAGTGATCCTTCTGCCTCAGCCTCCTGGGTAGCTGGGACTACAGGCATGCGCCACCATGCCCGGCTAATTTTTTTTTATATATATATCAGTTGGCCAATTAATTTCTTTCTATTTATAGTAGAAACGGGGTCTCGCTCTTGCTCAGGCTGGTTTTGAACTCCTGACCTTGAGCAATCCGCCCGCCTCGGCCTCCCAAGAGCTAGGATTACAGGCGTGAGCCACAGCGCCCGGCCTAAAATCAATCTCTTGATGAGTTTTTTTACAACTGTTTTATTGCCAGTTGGTTTTGTCTCACTGTCCTTTCATAAAACGAGCAGTGGTCACAGCCACTGAGGAGCTGGGTGTGGTAATGCAGGTCTGGAGTCCTCGGTACTCAGATGGCTGAGCATGAATATTCTTCTCAATGTAGTCCCTCTGGGTGTGGAGGTTTGACTAAGGAGGGTGCAAACAGACAAGCATTCAGAAGTAGGGAAAACAATAAAAGAGAAGAAAAGTTGAATTAATAAGTGAATAAATAAGCCCACTTATGAATGAATAATGAAATGAACTAGTTATGGAATGGAAGCATGCAAGGGTACAGGGAGAACATTGTGCCATGCTTGCTTACCTGGCTAGGTTCACTTCCAGGGCTCTGACAAAGACAGAAAGGCTTCCAGGGAGATTAGGAACGTGCTCATGAGACAAAGCCCACAGGAGAAGAAAAGAGGGTGCAAGAAGAAAGGCAATGTAATGTCATCCTTAAGCAATCGACCCAAATTTGAGTCCAGGGTCTGCCATAGACTAGGACTTTGCATAACTTGAGTGCTTTCTCACCTATCTGCTAAGTAGGAATAAAAGTACTATGCACTTCAGAAGGTTGTGGTGAGAACAAATGAAATCATTCATTCAAAATCAAAGTGTTTTGCATAGTGCTTGGCATATAGTAAGTACTTAATACAATGCTTGACAGCATCTTAGGTTTAAAAATAGAAAATAACACCAAAACTCATCTTGCCTTGCTCAGGATGACAGTCAAAGCTAGTTCAGGCCAGTCTACAAAAGAGAAATTCTTAACTTGTAAAATGGATTTCAGAGGTGAGTAATCCCATGAAATTGTAAACAAAATTGTGTGTATAAACAAATGTGTACTTGAATTTAAGTGAGAGTTATTAAGAAACACACTTGGAATAGACCCTAATAGAATGGAGAATCAAATTCAGAAATAAAAGAGATTGTGTAACAGGGACAATAGTCTACAAAAGGGCAATTATGTTTCATGACTTGTCTCTTTAAAACCTACAACCCTTTTTGGGAATTTAAGCCTACATTCCTTTCTAAGGCCAGTAATCATAATCAAAGAGACAAAAAAATGTTCTTTGCTATATTTTTTCTATTATCTTAAACCATAGGAGATATCTGAACAGAATTGTCTGGATAAGGGTCAAAAAATTTTCATCACCAGAGATAAAGTCAACCGAAACCACCAATTATAGTTAAGCAAGGATAGTCCAAGCTATGACATGTGACACTGGTCACATATACCCAAGCCCAACAGCCAAAAAGTCCCCTTCAAAAAGCCCTGTTTTTCTCCTTAATGGCACAATGGTGGTCTTTCAGATGCTAGTCTACCACCCTCTTCATTTGCCAGCAGATTAATAAACTTCTCTTCCCTTTTCCCTTAAACCACCTGTCCTAATTTTTTGTTCTCACTGATTCAACGTCTCTGGGACAAGTACCAAAATTTTGGTAACAAAATTTGGCATTCCTGGGTGGGCCCAATCTTGCCCCGGTGGAACAGCACCCCAAGATTTAATGCTGCCATTGCCGGAAGAGGTGGGGAACAGCCCCGGGTCAAACTGTGGATCTTTGTCAATAGGAGCATCATCTTTTAGGAGTGAAAGAGTAAGGAAAGTGTGCACACTGAGACCCTTGATTCCACCCATTTGGGGAAGGTTTTGAACCTTCCAGTCCTGTGATAGGGCATTTGTGGTGCCACTGGTGTAAAAGTCACAGTTGAGCACAACTAGGGAACCTGAAGGGTTTGTCCCCCTTTTGGGTTAGGAGAACTCATTCTCTTTTGTGCTGTTCTCATTTGTTTTGTAGGCCTTCCCATTGAGATTGATTGCATTAGGAATTCCCTGTACTGTCTACCTGTCAACTTGTGTTTGTTCTTGTTGTTTGTGAGTTTTGTTTCAACATGGGAAGCTCCATTTCTATTCCATCCACAAGTTCCTTGCAGTGAATCTTGGCTGAATGGTCAACTTACAGCTATAAGCCTATGTCTAAAAAGGGAATAATGTTTTATTATGATACTGCTTTGTCCATGCACATGCTAGAATGTGAGAGATAATCATTTAATGGAACTTTAAATTATTATAGTTATTATACCATCTTACAACTGGAATTATTTTGTCAAAGGTCAGGTAAATGGGACAAGATCCTGTATGTACAATTTTTCATACAATTGCATAATAAAGAGGCTTAAAATGTGTGTTTAAAGATTATATATATATTTATAATTTTGTCTAATGCAGAGGTTATTTAAAGGTTGATTCAAAATATAGACTTATAAAGAAGATAAAAACAAGATATAAAATAGCTATTGAAGTAAGAGAAAAGAGATGTAAAAATACTCTGAATATAGAAATATATTTTTGGTAAGAAAGGTTAAACAGAAAGGAGAATAATATTGTATAAGAAAGTATCTTATATGATAAACTTTTGTCCTAAAATAAAATAACTGGTTATTTAAGAAAAGGGAAACTTATGACAAAAGAGAAAGCAATGGTCTGTGCAAAGTGGGATAAGGCTCATAGAAGGGAATTTAGGAAGGAATTTCATATGTGATCAAGTTGGCTATAATTAAAAAGGAAAATTTTTGGTTAAAACAACAAAGTTTTCTAAAAATATTAATTTGTTGTTAATGAAATGACATGATGTATTAATTTAAATTCTATAAATTGTTTTTAATTAAAAAATTATCAAACTTTTATCTTAAAAGTTCAACTTCTTCTATGTCTTACTGATTTCAAATTTTTCTCCCTTTAAAAAGCCTAGGATGGTATCTCTCACCTTCAACTTTTAGTCTGCAGCTATAATTTTTTCCCTTCTGGTTCTAAGTCTGTTGTTTTAGACTAAAAATAGAATGTTTTATCTCAAATGTTTAATAAAACAATGTTTTCCTCCAATATAACTTAATAATATACTCTTGACCTTTCTTGACATGTCTAAATTACTTAATGTGGCCAGCAAGCTTCTCGTGGTGTTTCTAAGAGTCATTTATTCCCATAAACTAGTATTCCAGGTACTAGTTTCTCTTATTTACATTGCTCTATAATATACTGCACACTCATGACCCTGCACACACCCTTGCTGTGTCTGATTAATTCAAGTGCCTTTTTCATCAGGTTTAACTTCCAAGTTATCTAAATGGGTTTGCCACAAAAAACAAATAAAGCTACATACTACAGAAAGTTTTCCCTTACCTTTTGGGTAACTGGCTTAAAAAAAAAAAAAGAAACAAAGATTTTATTCTTATCAAGATAATCCATGTGTTGTCTTTATTAGGTTTTTGACTAACTAGAAAAACGAAACTTTAAAGGGATTAAGGTTTACACCCATATAACTTTCTGTATTGCCTTTAAAGCCTTTTGATGACTATCACTCTTGGTTAAATAAATGACCATTATTTTACAGTGACTTGTGATTCTATTTTGAACAAATGTTTTAAACCATTAGTATTTGACAGACTTTTTACAAACAAAATTCTAAATTCAGTCATTTTAACCTCAAACTAGCTCTTTAATAACAGAGCCACTAAAAGTCCAAGAGAGACATATTAGCTTTATTTGAGATATTGAAACCATACAGAAAGCCTTGTCAAATATGAAATGGCATTTAACTTTCTTTGGGTTATATTTGTACAAATATATTATAAATATCTGTTCCAAAACTGTATGAGATTCCTAAAATTTCAATATGTCTTGGTATATGTATATCCATAATAATTATAATTATTATGCTAATTGGTTATATGCCACAGAAATAACCAAATCTCCTTTGCATCTTTAACCATGACTATTCTAAGATTATTTTTGTTTTACTTTGATTCTTTTCAAACAACAGTTTACAATTGGCTATAGTCCATGATCTGCTTCTTTAAGAAAAAGACATGGAAAGAACTAAAATACTTTTATGACTTTTTATTTAAATAATTACTGATTCTCTTGAATTGTTTTCCAGAGTCATGATAAGCATCAAGTAAATAGCACAGTATATCTAACATCTCCAGGATTTAAAACTACTGAATCCTGCTAAGCCCAACCTGTTATTCACTGCCAAACCCCTGCTATTAAAACTACAGTCCTCCCTTTAGGCCCAGGGACTATTGTGAAAGAGGAGGCCTTTGAGATTGTAAAGGCAGATTTCCAGGAATGGAATTAGTTCAGACCCTCTAGGTAAAGGATAGACACGCAGATGCCTAAACAAATGCTAAATGAGAGACTTTGCCTTTTCGGGCCATTCATCCCAACCATAGTGTATTTCCTGCTTCCAGTAGGCTTAAAGCTCCCTGGATGCCATTGTTCCCAGTTAGGGGGTTTATACATATAGATGTATGATAATAAATTTATTGGTTCACCATAGAACAAATTACTAAAGTGATTTCCAAAAACCAAATTGCCATACAACAAAAGTCTCTAAATTCTTAAGCATAAATGGTTTAATCATGCTTATGTCTCATATAACAAATTGCTACAAGTCTGCAACTAAACCCGAGAATACAGTAGCTTAACATTTAGATAAATTAATTTTGAAGCCTTGCCTTTGACATTTTGGGTTTTATTCTTATATTGCCTAGAAGGTTTTAGTGGGTTGATAAGTGCCTGTCCACATCCAGTACAGTCTGGCCCAGAACATTTAATTGACTGTAAGCTCTTTTTGCCTCCTAAGTCCCCTTGGCCACAAGGGTCCCATCAAGGGCCCAGAGAGACCTGGCAGGTACTCACACAACCCTGGCAATGTGGGACACAATGAGAGTTTGGCCGTCGATGCTGCTTCTCACAGATCTTAATCAAAATGGGTGAATTGTGAATTAAAAGAAAATCTTAAGCTCCCCTCATCCAACTAAATGGACCCCTTCTTGGCCAAGGAGATCCCGGAAATACCCTGAAAGCTGAGTTGCTGGTAGAGAGAAGGGAGATCAGACATGACTCCTCATGCCTTCTTCCTTTCTTGGAGATATCCTTTGTGACTCATTAACAGGCCTAAGGCTGTGCAAGACAAAGCTTAACCCACACCTGCAGGTCCTCAGTTTACCCAACAGATCATTAGTCTGGGTATCTGTTCTGTGACTTGTCTCTGATTAACTGACTTCCTTATCTTTTACTAACAATTACAGTGAAAGTATTTTTCAGGAAATGAAAACTGATTAAATTATTGTGAAGCATCGAAGATTTTAATAACTCAGTCAAATGGGAATTCTACAGTTTCAAAGCTCAAAAATTTTGGCTATGGTCACTTGCCCTACTTCAGACTGCCTCAGTCTTTCAAACCTCCACACCTAGAGATAATATAACACAGGGAATGACCTGGAAAGGGTAAAATGTTTTATGAGTTGTCTCTTTAAACCTCCTCCCTACTATTTTTAGAAACTAAAACTTATAACCCTGCTTGAGGCCAGTAATCAGAGGGACATGGGAAAGCCCTTTGTTTTTTTATACTACAGAAGATAGCTCAACAGAATTTTCCAGGCAGAAGTCATGGGATTGTCTTCACCAGAGATGCTATAGTTAAACAGCAATAGCCCGAAGCTGAAAACTCCTATTAAAAGCTCTTTCTGCTTATAGATAGGATAATAGTACTTTAGGATAGGAGTCTGACACCCTTTCCATTTGGTGGCAAATTAATAAACTTCTTTTTCCTTTTTCCTCCAACTGCTTGTCCTCATTCTTTGGCCACGGGAATACATACTGAACTTTCAGTAACAGTACTCCTGAGCTCTAAGGCATGTTTCTGCCTGGCCCTCTAAATAATGGGAACTCTGGGCAACAGTGAGGACTCTGGCTCCACACCCAGCTCTCCAGCTACTGGAACTGCTACTGCCAGTTTCCTGATGGGAAGATGGGACTAAGCCAACCGATAATAAAACACTGGAAAAGAAGCCCGTTGCCAAGAGATTTGTTTTATTTCAATTGAAACTTTAGAAATGAGGACATAAGAAATGAAAACACTGATTCTGAAGTTAGCTCATTTAACTGAAATGTGCAAAGGTAGAACCTGTTCGGGTATGGCCGGTAAATAAATGTTTCAGCTGAGTCACTGAGGTTCTATAGCTATTGCATTACTAAGGAGGTGCTAAACCATATGCGGAATCCAAAAAGTTAACAAAAAACGAATTATGCAATGCTGGAAATCTCTCACCCTTACAAAAAAAGGTTAGCTTGGGTAGTATTAAGAAAGAATTAGAAGAAGGATTTCTTCAGAGAAAGCTATTCTGGAGCAAGAGGGGTGGGGAGGTTTAAAAGAATCATTCCGGAAACTTGATATGTATCCTCTGTAATTAGTTCCCCTGTAGCTGACTAGTATCTGACTCCCTCCTGAGAAATGAAGAGGACAAGAAAAAAATTGACTAGCTGCTAAAGAAGTAGAATGAAGGGGAATTGCTGCTGTTAGGCACATACCTCCAAAGCTTAACAGTGGTGCATGTGTGCTTCCCTTGGACCATGTGTTAGTTTGCTAGGAACGGCATAACAGAATGTCACAGACTGGGTAACATTTTCACACAATTCTGTAGGCCTGAAATCCATAGTCAAAGTATCAGCAGGTTTGGTTTCTTCTGGAGGCTCTCTCCTTGGCTTGGAAGTGTTAATGCAAAAGAACAAAATTAAGTTTGGCCAGTAATATTCTGTAGTTTGCAGTCGCTTGACTGGCCATGACACCCAGTGATTACAGTTTGATATCAAAGAATAAAGGAGATTATGTAGTTAGACTGCCTAGATTTGAATCCCTGAGCTGCTCGTTACCAGTGTGTAACTTTGTCAAGTTAGTTAAGTTTTCTGAGCCTCAATTTCTTCAACTACAAAATGGAGAAAGTGACAGAGGTCTCACATGGCAGTTGAGAGGAGGAAATGCGATAACTTGCGTTGAGTGCTCTTAGAACAGTGCTGGGCATAAACTACTGCTCAGTAAGGGGTGCTGCTGTTCTGGATTATTCCGTGATGGCTGCACCTTTCACTCTTCAGGGAGGGTCCAGGAGTGCTGCTGAGTGCTGGGGTAATCTAGCCCGATACAGCAGTTGGGGAGTGAAGACGGAGCCAGGTTCACGTGGGGACAACCTAACTTCTTCTGGGCAAGGGAGGCGTTGGCAGAGACCAGTCTGTTTGGCAGGGTGAGGACGAGTATGTCAAGGATCCAGGGGAAAAGCCATGTGCTTCCTGCCTCAGGCTTTCTGAGGACGACTCGTGAGTGGAGACACACGGGGTGGAAAATCTCCCAAACCATTCGTGCTTGTCTAAGAACAAGACGCGTACTCTCTCTCTCTCACGTGGGGGCCCTTCAAAGGCTTTGTTTCAGTTCTAACAAGAATGCTGCAAGAACTGTTCCTTCTGTTTTCTCATGTATAACTCAGAACTTCAGAGGAGATTCAGTTACACCTCCATAAGTAGGGAAATAGAACATTCCATGTTTCTGTCAACAGACTCGCCTGCTAGCCCACCTTTGCACTGCCATTCAATACTCACACTTGGCTGGGGCACAGTGAGACTTTTCAACCCTATTCAGAGTTATTAAATAAAAAAAATAAATAAACTTCTTTCTAAAAATATCTCTCTTAGACCTGACGAAACAATTCCCACTGCAAGTGGAAAAATGCAATCACTCATGTGTGGGTCTTTATTTTGATTCAATATGTGCAACGACTTGGATGCGTCTCTAGGCAATTATGCTAAGATAAAAAGAAAAAGTCAGTCTTGAAGGGTTACGTATGGTATGATTCTTGAAATGACAAAGTTCTAGAAATAAAGTACAGATTTCCAAGGATTAAGGAAAGGGTAAGGGTTAGAGGGACATGGGTGTGGCACGTAGAGCTCTGTTTGCCCAAAACAAGGACTCAATGTCCATTATTTCTTTTGCAGGGCTCAGTACTTTGTCCACAGTATTTTGACTTTTGAATAATTATTAAATAAATATAGAGTTTAATTTTTATAATTAATTATCAATTTTACTTTTGTAACTAAATTATCAAGACACTGTTTTGCAAATGATTGAATGTAATTTACACTGAGGGCTTATCAAAGCTATCATTTAGAGCTTTTATTCTTTTAGACAAAAGGACTCAATTCTAATAGAAAAAATATATAGAAATGAAATGTAACAATAGGTTGTACTTAACTTTTTCTTTTTTAGACAAAATAAATAAAATATAATAAAATGCATACAGATAAAATGCAACAATGGATGTTACATATTTAATCACACATCAGGTAAACATTTATAATGCCACATGGGACAAGGCAGTAGCACAGAACTAGGAGTCAGAATGCAAAGGGTATTAACTAAACTCTGCCACTGATAATTTAGCAGCCTTTCAAGTGTCACTTGATTTCTTTATGCCTCTGTGAAATGAAATTATTGAGCTAGAAGAACACTCGGTTCTTTTCTAGTTCTGACATCTTGTGGTTACATAAATGTTGGATGACTGAGCATTGGGCACAAATGCTAAGCC
Source organism: Microcebus murinus (assembly GCF_040939455.1). Classification (NCBI taxonomy): domain Eukaryota; kingdom Metazoa; phylum Chordata; class Mammalia; order Primates; family Cheirogaleidae; genus Microcebus; species Microcebus murinus. The sequence continues at coordinate 25,255,799 of NC_134115.1, forward strand.
ATGTGCTCTTCCGTCCACTAATCCTTCCCATTGAATCCATGTGGGCTGAGTCTTTGAATCAATCATCGGGTGACCAACAACACTGTGGCTTCCTTTGCTGCATTTGAAACCAGCTTCTTCTTCTTCTTGTTCCCTTAGTCCTACTGTCCCTGACTATTAGTGTAAAGATTAATCCTGGTGACTGGTAACTCTGGATGAAAGGCAGTTGGGTTCATTTACTTAGAACTAAGCTTGTTTTGATATTAGATGTATTTAAATTTCTAACCTCAACTCTAAGCCAATTTTGAATCACATTCTTCTCCACCCTTTTCTTTCTTTCATGGTGAATTTTAACCTTTATCTGAAGGGAATGATTTAAAAAGAAAGACAGGGATGGAAGGGATGGGCAAATCATCACAATTATGAGGTCCCTGGGGTCCTGACTGAGATTAGCCGAACAGCTGGGACAAAGGGAGACTGAGAGAAACAGCATATAGGAAGAAGATACAAAGTCAAGGTCAAGAGGAAAACCTTAGTATCAATAAAACACCTTATTGTTTGTGTTGATATAATTATTAGTGCCAAGACATTTGTTAAGTAGGTCAGTAATGTGTACTGGGCACTTATTATATCCTAGGAAACCTGTTAAGTATTTTACAAACATTATTTCATTTAATAGAATAACCCAGTTAGATAGGTACTATTACTAATTCCTTTTTACAGATAAAGAAATTGAAATTTAGGAAGATTGGATACTTTGTCCCAACTCCCAAGGCCAATGAGAAAAAGTATTTGAAACCAGATTTCTGGGCTCCAAGGGCCCTGGTGATTATGTAAAACATTACATTTCTTCCCAAATGTCAATAGCCACCATTATCTGCTGAATGATTACTATATGAGACTATATGAGAAAGGTTTAATAATTGACCTGTGACCATACCACTAGCTCATGGTAGAATCATAATTTAGCACCTATTTGACTCTAAATGTCAAGATTTTTCTAGTATAAATATACTATGAAAGTCATTTAAAATGTTTTATATGGCTGATTTATAACTAATTGTTATTAAGGTAACTCCCCAGATGTTATCAAAATGTAGGCAACCTGTATGTTATTAGGAAAAATATTCAAATAAGAAACGTAGGAAATGAATGACAAAGAGCAATATTGTAATAATACACACAAAGACCAGACACTAATATCCTTAAGGGAACATAACAACTTTTCCTCAGAACTGTCCAAGGCACAAGACACATATTTTCAACCTGCGGAGTCTCATCTGGTTTATCATAGATGATGGTAATTAATAATCATATATTGAAATGAAGTATTTATTCTTAAAAACCTTCACCCCCCCTTTTGGGTGGTTCTTGTCAATTCACTAAGACTCTGAGTTTGGTATGTCCACTAGGCTCCCTCCCAGGCCAAGACAGTACTAACCAGCTTGACTGAGTATCATGTGTGCTTGCAAGTCATATCCCCATTATTAACCACTTCGGTATGAGCGTTGACTATAGTCAATAGCCACAGATGAACAAGCACAGCGACTTTAGCCAACAGCCGTGATATGAAGGCACACAGCCAAGCGTCAACTTTAGCGTTAATAACAAAACTTCTACAACGGTACCCCAAATCGAGGCAATACAACCTTTGTACCGCATCAGAAAATCTCATGCGCTTTAGAGAAAGACATTTTCCAGCACCTTACAATAGTGATAAAACAAAAAGGAAAAATCCATTAAGAAGATGTATTGTATGCTTAAAAAACAATAAAAGGCATAGTACCTCTGTAAATGATGTAATGTTGGCCTATGTGTAGCCCCATGCTTCCAGATTTATCATACCAAAGAATAAAATTTATCGTAATACTCAAAAATTTGCCTTATTTCTTTATGATCTGAATGAAATAAAACTATAATTTTGAATTGACTTTTCTAATTTTTCATTTATCAAAATAAAATTGTGAACATTTAAAAATAGCATAATAAAAACATAAATGTATATGTTACCTATTCTAATTTACATTACAAGTATAAAGCTGCCTGTAAAGTAAAACAAGCTTTCAGTGCTTTAAAGCTTTCCTCATCACACAAGAGCAAAATGGATTTGTCGTCAATGCACAGCACAAACTATCGTGCGGACTATGAGTGCGGGCTGTGGGCAAGGTTTCACAGCCGGTGAGCACCGTAGGGATATTATAACAAAATGAAACAGCAATAACCTAATGTAATACATGATCCTTGACTAGTTTTTGGATAATGAGAAAAAATGTCATAAAGGACATTGGTGGAATAATTAGAACAAATTATAAATAAATCATGTATTAGATGATAGTATTTTGTCAATGTTAAATTTCCTGAATTAGATAATTGTGCTGTGGTTTTGTGAAAGAGTGGCATTATTCCTAGAAAACCATATTAACATATTTTAGGGTAAAATAACATTATGTACAAAAAAAAAGTTTACATTTATCTTTAAAAATATACCAATATACAGAATGGGAATGATAAAGTCAATAAAGGAAATTATATCAAAAACAATGCATAAAGATATATGGGAGTTCTATGCACTGTTTAGCAGCTCCTCTAAAAGTTTGAAATTATTTTTAATATATAAAATTAAATCAGTTACCAGGCCAACTTGGTTTTGTGGTTTCATATTTAGTATATATTTTCAAGGCTTGATGAATCTTTAAAGAAATAACTTCACAAAAAGCAAGCAAAAATTCAAATACTCTGGTGAAATCACTTCAAGTTAGCACCATGACACTCTACAAACATTTTCATAAAACTCAGAGATGTCCATTTTTAAAAAAACTAAATTCTTGTGAAAGTAGTCAGCCCCCAGCATTAATGTTCAAAAAGCATTGCTACTATAGCTTTGGCACAGATATTTCATGAGGTGATAAAGTTGACTCACTAGTGAACTGGGAGTTATCCTACATGTTTATGGATGTGACTATTTTTCTCTGAGATAAACCCACCACCCAGAGTCTAAAGGCCAGTTAAGGGACATGATCTAGATTTGTCTTGACCCCCATAGAAAAATCTTGTGGCCTTGTGTTCAGAGAGATACCATCTCTACTCTTCCACAGAATGTCAGAGTAATAACTGGGCCGTTCTCCTTCATTTGTGTCTTGACTCAGGACATTATCTTCCAGGATGCCACAGTCCTCATGTGCTACAACAGAAAGTTCTCACACCCTCCTGGCAGTCACTGAATTTTGGTATCCAGAATATTGAGCTATCATCTCTAATTCTCTTTCCTATATCTCCTTTCACCATTGGAATAGGAAGGCTCAAACACAACTCCAGAGCGCACGCGCGCGCACACACACACACAAAATCCTCCCAGGATAAGTCAGTAAATGAAATTCTAATGGGGCATTTGTGCTTTATGTAAAAATGTAACCTGGTTATTCGGCATACTCTGAGAAAGCCATCTGAACATAGGTGTCTAGTTGATGTTACACATGTGTAATTGCACTTCTAAACGTCCAAGGGAAATTAGATACTCAAAAAGTTACATGCATCACTAAGGGAAAAGGCCTTTTGACATCATCACTCTCTCCCAAATTATGTGAAGAAATGGCTAAAATTCCCTACCTTGAGTTGCTTCTATTTTGAGTTGGTTACAAGAATTTAAGAAACACTCTCCCCACCCCCCATTTCTTCTTGGCTGTTTCAAAATAAGCCAGAAGTATGTATCCTAATAAGAAACTAAAAAAGGAGAAAGGAAACAAAAAAAAAAAAAAAAAAGGAAAAATCCAGTAGACATTAGGGAGTGCCTATCTGAAATCTGACATTATCTCTGCCTAAACAGTGAATTCCAACTTCTGTCACATAGTTTGGTTTTCCTGGAGCTCAAAATACTTCTTGCCATGTGGATATGAGGACAGTCAGATATTTATAACTACAAAACTGAATTCTCCATGATAAAATTTCTGACCTATATTTCCTGTAGCACATGTGCTAATTAATAAGATACCCTTTAACATTTCAAGATTTTAAGAATTATTGCCAAAGTGGTCTTAATACAAATAATGGAATACAAAAAATGTCTAGAAGGCTCAGGATGAGCTAATATAAAACAGATATTTTCTGTTTAATCCTGTAACATCTTATTTATAAAATGAAGATTTAATTTTCAAATATTTAAGCTTGCTTCTGGCTTTTGTCTTGTTCTGTGCTTAGTCCTTTTTGTTATAAATTTTAAAAATGTTCTGGTGGGATGTCATTGCAATATTAACTTGTCTAGCTACTAATTTATTTGCACATGGTTTTAAACACATCTTTTAAAAATGGCACTATCTTGTTTTAGGAAAACATAACCCTCCTCTGAATTTGGATATTTTCCCATTTCAATGTCTAAAAACTTTTCCATTCTCCCAAGACTTTGGTTCCAACAGTTTCCAAACAATAATTATGTCCCACATTTCACAAAGAAGTTCAAATTGCAAATCTCATAGGCTCACACAAGATTGAGAAACTCTCGAAACTGAAGTTGAAATTATTACATGTCTAAGAAGCTAATGAGTTTTATTTATTCCTACTATATTAAACATGACTGCAGCAGCTAGTAACATGTCTAAACAACAGTGTCGCTGCAGGATCTGTTAATGTAAAATGGTAAACGATTATGTATATAAACTCTGAATATGCAAAAAATGTTTCCCTAAGTTGCTGAACTAAAAACATTTTAGAATACGTGTAGTAATATGCAAATATTCACTTGATTTGACTTGGGCCTAAGGCAGTTCCTGCATGGGAGCACATAAAGAAGGATGACAACGCAAACAGCCACCCTTTGCTCTCAGAGCAGCAGTGTATAATCATGGTGTACTTAGTTTTACACGGAGGCCATTTTTGCAGCTGTTCCCTTTTGATCCCAGATTTCTCCTTAGAACACTAAGTGCTCCCTCATTGCAGGAAACAGCACCTTCCAACATGGATTTCTCAACGATAACTGGTGTTAAGTGAAGGTACAGGGAAGGCAAGAACTCTGCTAAAATAAATTTGGAAAAAAAATACCGTATTAAAACAAAATTAAACAGGTTGCAGGACTTCTCAGAACCTGGTCCTAGAATATGCTGCCAATGTGCAATTTGAAACTTCAAGAGAGGAAAACATATTGCATAGAATTTCTTCACTGTTTTTCAATGGAACATACCCTGAGAGATTATATTGTAGAACCTCTTTCCCTCTTTGTAACTGCAAATCTGCTCATCATTAAGGTTCATATCCAGTCAAATTTTCTTCATGAGGCCATTCCCAATTCTCTCAGTTAGACTATATCACTAACCTATTTGGCATGTTCTTGCACTCTTATGGTTTCCAGAATCCTCACTTCTATTTTATGCCCCCTCCTTTATTTGTGGGCAGGGATTATCATTGTTCTTCATTAGATTAAAGGACCTTGAGATAAGGGACCATTCACTATTCACCTATTTTCTAAACACCTAACTAGTGCCCAGCCTAGAACTTTGGAGGATCTCAATAAATGCTTACAGAAGGACTGATGCCATCTATCTCAAATGTGTGCCATTGATATCAAGAATTACTCTGAAAAATAAAATGTTTCTTTACCCATTTGAGAATGGGTGGATTAGACTTTTACTTTAAATGTATCTTTAGGCTCAATTGAATGCTGTTTTTGAGTGACAAGGACAGTAAATCACCATAACCAAAACTTCTACTTAAAAAAAAATGCAAACTGAACAAGAGTCATGCAAAATTGTTTTTATTAAGCTTCATATTCAGCTTACAGCTAAGTATTTCAGGCATCACTTCATTTGACAAGCAGACATGGATCCAGGAAACATTTCAAGACACTCCAAGGACTTCATAACTACTGGAAACAGAGCAACTCACTCTGCAGTTAACATGTATGTTAAGTACTTCAAGGAGTCCTTAAGGGAAAGAAGCTAAATGACAACTGGTTCTCTTCTATGAAATGATTATGCTGGACAAGTAGCTACAAATGAAAGCACATGACTATGACAGAGCTTCAAAGATTTGGTGTCCAAATACATCCTTTTTATTTAGGATGGAATTGAGGTCACATATCAGAAGGCGAATGACTCAGAATAAGCTACATGTCAAGTTTTCTGTGGATAGAACTAACACTGATTATTAGCTTATGTTTTAAGAAAATCATGAAAAGAATAATTTGGCATTGAAAACCCACTCTGTTAGTGACTATAGGAGATGATTTTGAAGAATTTTTCTCCACTGTTGTAGTTTTTTTATGAGTTCTTCTGAGAGATTTTTATTGTGACTGTCTTGACTTCTGTATATTCATGGAGACCATATTCTCCCCTAGAGAGAGGGGAAAAAAATAACCACAAACACCATTTAACATAGAGTACAAATCTACGATAGTCGATTTTTTTACAAGATTTTTACAAGTTTATTCTTGCTTATCTGGCGAAGAACAATAGAAAATATTTTATGTATACCAAGCATTTTATACAGTAGCTAGCCAGCCAAATTGTCTGGACTTAAATCCATTTGTGGGAAATATGTTTTTAAGATCTCTTTCATTTTAAATAATCATGTAGGCCATGCATGGTGCTCACCCTGTTATCCTAGCACTCTGGGAGGCCAAGGCTAGAGGATAGCTTGAGCTCAACAGTTCAAGACCAGCCTGAGCAAGACCAGACCCTGTGTCCACTAAAAACAGAAAAAGTTAGCTGGGCCCAGGAGTTCATGCCTGTAGTTCCAGCCACTCAGGATGCTGGGGGAAAACAATTGCTTGAGCCTAGCAGTTTGAGGTTGCAGTGAGTTTTAAGGCCTCTGTATTCTAGCCAGGATGACAGAGCAAGACTCTACCAAAAATAAAAATAAATAAAAATCATATACTTTTGGTTGATTTTTGTAGATATTGTTCATTTGTTTACATTATCCTACTTAATTTTAAAAAACTCTATCTACTCAAAAGACAATTCAGACAAAATAAGAATTTTGTCATTTCTAGTCTAAATTCACTTTAAGATAAATATAATAAAAGAGGAGAGGTAGTGATATATAATCACTCTATAGTAGCGTGCTTCCCCGAAAATGAGACCTACCCATAAAATAAGCCCTAGCAGGATTTCTAAGCATGTGCACAATACAAGGCCTACCCTGAAAATAAGACCTAGTGATGGACATGGCTACACAGCATATCTGCACAACCCATGCATTTCTTCAGGAGTGGTAAAGAAGAGGAACAGCCCTTCTCATGGGTCCCATGGTGACAGCTACTATCCCAGAGGTGACCAGAAAGGTGCTGGCAGCTCCACCAACTAGGTTGCCCCCCCCCCCCCCCCCCCCCCCCGTCAGGTCCCAGCCATCCTGTGTGTACTGCAAGCTGAGGCTTTGAGGGGAAAATAACACATTCCCTGAAAATCAGCCCTAGGGTGTCTTCTTGAAGAAAAATAAACATAAAACTCTGTCCTATTTTCAGGGAAACATAGTAGTACAACAAAACTGTAAACTAAAGCAGAACTTGAATTTACCAAGTGCACAGAATTGGCACCGAAATGATGAAGGAGTGAAACTTTCATTCTAAGGGGCTTGAAACAGAATCTTTTGCAGCTGTAGTTTTAGCAACATCTTTTGATTCTCAGCAAAAAAAAAAAAAAAAAAAATCTGACCTTTATTAAAGTTTTCTGATTTTTTTATTTTTTCTTGATTGTATTCTTTTTTTTTCTGACCATCTACTTATGTTCTTTATTATTATTATTATTATTATTATTATTATTTCAGGGTATTATGAGGATACAAACATTGTGGTTACATTTTATGTCTTTGCGTCTCCCTAGCGAGGTTAGAGGCAAGCCCTTCCTCTCCACAGTGCTTTTTTTTTTTTTTTTGAGACAGAGTCTCGCTTTGTTGTCCAGGCTAGAGTGAGTGCCGTGGCGTCAGCCTAGCTCACAGCAACCTCAAACTCCTGGGCTCAAGCGATCCTTCTGCCTCAGCCTCCCAAGTAGCTGGGACTACAGGCATGTGCCACCATGCCCGGCTAATTTTTTATATATATATCAGTTGGCCAATTAATTTGTTTCTATTTATAGTAGAGACGGAGTCTCGCTCTTGCTCAGGCTGGTTTTGAACTCCTGACCTTGAGCAATCCGCCCGCCTCAGCCTCCCAGAGAGCTAGGATTACAGGCGTGAGCTACCGCGCCCGGCCTCCACAGTGCTTTTTAAGGAAGAGAACAAGGGTAGATTGGCCTACATTCAGGCTCTTGAGGTTTTGCAGTTTTTTAGTTTTTTTTCCTTTCTATGCCCTCCTCTATCCCCTACCTTTTGCTTATATGACTAAAGTCCAACCCAAATGATTAGGAATTAATCCAAGTCAGTCCATTTGGACCCTCCTATTTTGTTATCAGGTTTATTGGGACCTCCAACCAGTTTTAGAAGCTGACTGTGATTTACCCTTTGCTGAAGAGATAGCTAAAGGGATTGGGGCTCAGTTATACTCTGTATTGTTCTGACAAGAGAATCAAATTACATGTATATGAAAATATTCTTAAAATGACAACACTCATGCATGTGTAGCTTACGGAAAAATCAGATCTTGATCCTTTTCTACCCCTCCCTTCTTGTGATTTAGAAAGATATGTAGAAGGCATCATTTTCTCCTGGGTAACCTAATATTCTTACACTGATTATTTTCTTGGGCAAGTAAGCTTCTAAAAACACCTTTTAAAAGCTTCAATGAGCATGTTCTTCAAAGTAATTAAAGGCTTTAGCCTCAGTTTTCTGAAACCCATTTAAAGGAAAGTATTTTATCTCCCAGAGTTAGATAAAGCAACCCAAGATTTTAACCAATAGGTTTTCCATTGTATTTTGGGTCACATGGCACCTGAAGTTCTCCAGAGAGTAATAAGTGTGATTATTGTCCTGCTCAGGCTGGGACATTATATATGCCTATGTTCCTTACATTTAGGAAATTATTGATGGTTGATTCCTATTTTCAATCCTTCTCTTATTTGATACCTTTATGGGTTAACCTGAAAGTCTGTATTCAACAGAAGTTGTTTCATCCCTTTTGATTATTTTATCTTCACTGTTCCCAGGAAAATGGGTTAGGTAGCTGGGTCAGCAATGAACTAACCAAACTTCAGAGTAATCTATCCTTTGTTCCAGCTTTTTGTATAAATAAATTAGTTCTCCCAAGGGATTATCCAGTATAGCTATTATAAAGAGAAGAAACTAGAGGAGGAAGAAACCATTTGTTGAGTTTCCAGTTTGTGGCAGTTACAAGGCTAGGGATTGGACATTCATTATGTTATAACCATCTTAAGAGGAAAGTTAGCATCTCTATTTGCAATATGAGGAATGGAGGGTCAGAAGTTAGACAATGAAGTGAGCAGCATGGCTAGCAAGTGGTGGAGTTGGGATGTAAATGCAGGTTGGTCAGACTCAAATGATGTCTTCTCAGATATGCCTTGTGCTTTTCATGGGTTGATCTTTTGCTGCTATCTCCTCAAAACATTCTAAACATACCCATGGCTCTTCATTACTCTACCAGTAAAATCTCAGACAATATTCTTGGCTTCAGGACTTCTTAATCTATATCATATTTAACTCTGAATCATACTTCTAACTCACATAAATCCACACTAACCAACCAAATTCTGTAGCCCTTCAGCACACTACACATAATGTTCCATCCAAGAATGCCCTCTTGCTGCCCCAGATGAACCCCCTTGTCTTTTGTAAGGTCTTCTCTTACTCTATCAAGTGCAATTAAATTTTTTATCCACCAAATTCCACTGGAGTGAGAACCATAGAACTATGGGAAGGAGCTTAAAAAACCTTCTATTTCCTCTGCCCAATCCTCTCTTCACCTACAATCCTTAACCTTGTGTGACTGATGAAAATAGCGAAAGAGTCATGCCATCCTAAATGCTAAAGTCTAGTGCTGTCCAGATTTCCTGTCTTTCAATCCTTTGCTCTGTACTTAAATTGCTTCTCTGCCCCCATGAGGAGTGGAGTCTCAATCTAGTGTGTGCAGGTTATTTTGCACATATTTTTACATATTCCTCCTGCAACCACAGTTATGTAGAGTATGTCATGTCCCTAGGGCCTTATCTGTAGTAAGTACTAATGAATGCATGTTGAGAAAGTTGATGGATCATTCTATCATTCCTTCATTTCACTGTGTCCCCCAAAATATTTGTTTCATTGTGATTTTGCTGATTCAATAAGAAAAATGACAAAGTATATGGCTATTTCACGCATTCATGACTCTTAGAAACTTAGAAAGAATTATTTTTACTCGCTATTTACCAAATGGGCGGCTGATTACCAAATGGGTGGTTGATTCCACAAGAATTGCATACGATCTACCTTTTTTCTTCAAAAATTTTAAACTTATTGATAAACATAAGAGAATTTAGAGAAATAAAATGGTTGAAACTCTTGAATAAACTTAACCAAACATCTTGCCACTATTTTCTGTGTTTATATATGTATGTGAACATTTTTACAAAAAGTCTATATCTCCCAGTTCCAAAAGCAACTGAAGGCTCATAAATAAATTATGTATAAATATTCTCAATCTATTCACTACTATAAAACATGTTTTCCTTAGTCAAATTTCCCTTCAGGGTTATATTTTAGTTTCAAAAATAACTTATTCAGGTAATTTAAAATTTTAGAGTCTACATCAATAATATTTCAATGAATGAGAATCATTCCTCTTACACTGATGTTTTCTGAGATAAGGCACCTGATTTACTTACTTAGGGGCATATTCCAATAACTGGAGTGTCCTTATATTTGCACACTTCTTGCAATCACCACTTTATGCTTTCTCACCTCCTTTCTCGAGATGTTTCCCACATGGATTTCATTCATATATGCAGCTAACAATTCTAAATGTAAGCAATATTTAGATCACTAGTGTAAAGTGGTTAATATGGACCCTAATGAGTAATAGGAGCTTAATAAATTACATTTCCCTTCTGTCAGCACCTTTCTGTACTTATGGGGTAGGTACAGCCAACATTTAATAAGCTATTGGGTGGTATAAATTCTCTAGGAAAGAACTAAAGTAGGTTTTATTTAAGGTGCAATTTTGAGTTAATTTCCTAGGAGTAAAAACAATTTTTATGAAATAAGTGTATCAATAGAAAGTTATTCTTACAGTTCTCGTCCATTTCCAGACATCTTGAAGCCACCAAAGGGGCACTGGGCAGACGACATGAGATAGCAGTTCACCCTAAATGGAAGTACATTATAGACGATACTGAACATATGAAATAACTTCTATGTGGCAATTTAAGAAATTTAGAAAGCTCAAGAACTCCATTAATTTCAGTATGACATACTCATTGCAACAAAAAAAGCAGCACTATAAATTGGAATGTGGAAGTATATGGATATATGCCACCTAGAAAGAAAGAAAATGATACACATATGTATGTGTGTATATGTATATAACCTTTTTGGCAGTATATCATGTCCCTGAGAAGGCATAGTTAGAATTATAAAAGTTAGAATTCTAGAATAGCTAATATGCCATAGGAGAAAGGAAATGGTTTGCTGAAGACTGGAATTTGTTGGGTAGATATACCTTTATTCCTTACTGCCTATGTTCAATAAGCTTTGCAGTTATCTTGAGGCTTGTGTACTTAATAGGTTAAGTTCACTTTTCTTTTGCAACTGCAATATGTATCATATTACTCAGTTCATTTTTCCCCGATTAATTGGTTCAATAAATTGCTTAAACAGAGGCCTTGGTAGAGGTTGGACGTCATTATCATTCTGTTTATTCCCTGTCATGTTTCATAAAGTGTTTAAAGATGGCTTATAAAAACAAATGTAATTACAAAAATACTAATAGGTGGAATTCAAGAAATAATTACAATTAAAAATCAAGATGGGTGGAAATAAGAATGCAATTATGCAGGCCATGAACAATTTGTTTAGCATTAAATTTCCTGGTCCTGGTGGACAAAGTTAAGAGCAAAATCTTATTACCTACATGATTCTCATTATACACAAAAGAAAAGAAGTATATTTTAAAGAGAAAACAATGCTATTTTTTAATGATTTTCCCTCCCTTTATGCTCTTATAATAGTTGGACAGTGTGACTTTCAGTAAAGTTGTATTATATTTGGAAAATGTTAATAATTATTCTGATTCTGAAATAACATTCAAAAATGTTTTATTGGTTAAAACACTTACTATTCTCAATTCTCAGCATTTTATATTCTCACTGGACCACAGAGTTATTACCCAGATCTCCCATCCTGGAGTAATAGTTCTTTTAATAAATTTACACGTTTAAAAGACAGCTTGTCTTAGCTTTATTCAATACCCATTTAACTTGCAAAATCACACACCTACTTTGCAAATGTGGGTAAAATCCCATCAACTCTGGTATTCAACAATCGTACTGAAAACACCAAGCAGCTGTTAGGATGGGGCAATGCCACAATATTATTATGCTCTAGGATATATAGCAATAAATATATGGTCCCCTCTGTCTGAATTGTACAGATTTTCCTGACTGGGAATTCCGAAGACACCCAGTGAAATGTTATAACAAGCTTCTTTATCAATTAGGCATGCAATATTCTGCTTTTCCAAAATCAAAAACCTGAAATTTGTCTTTGTCTTTTGTTTTGTTTTATTTTTTAAGGCAGCAACTGCCTTTCTAGCCAGCCATGTATTTCCAAATGAAAAAGCCAAGCCTAAAAAGGTGTATGGAAACCTGTTAACGTGGTTAACACTGAAAAAGATGTATTGCTGAGGTCTGACTTACCACACTGTCCCGGCCTGCAGAGCAGAGGACACTGTGATGGCTTTATCCAGGTCTTTGGTAAAGATTCCTGCTGCTAACCCATAGTGAGTATTGTTTGCTCTCTTGATCACGTCATCTAAAGTTTTAAACTTCATGATTTGCTGCACTGGTCCAAATATCTATACCACAAGAAATGGATTAAATAAATCAAAATGATGGGTTAAAATTAAATATTTCACATGATACAATTTTTTTTTACAAACTATCCTAAATTGGTTATTTGCTTCTATTCTCAAACCTATGTATAAGAATCCAAATAGGTAGATGCAGAAATGGTAGGTGACAATAGGTAATGGTCATGTGTTAAGTTCTCTTTGGAATAAGATAGGGCAAAAATAATTAGGGCAATGTTCATTTTCTATATGTTGGAATGAAGCTTCCAAGAAGTTATAATTGTGCATCAAATCATAAACTTCAGAACTTCTTTTTCATTTAGAGCAATTTAAAAATCTCTCCCTAGTTTTCCTCATCTTCCTAGTTACTACATGTAATAGTGAGCTCTAGAAAGTAATGCTTGTTCTTGTGAATAAATGAATAGGCAATGATTGGTAATAGCAATTGTTTTATAAATGCTAGTATACCATTGGTTGAAATATTAACTATTTTACTGTATTTAGATATTTTCATAATTCATCAAGGTAGGTAAAACAACATGAATTTTTGTTCAGATTCTATTCTGTAGCCAAATCTTATCCAACTTACATATACTAAACAGAATGGTTCATTACTGCAAGAACTTAAACCCTGAAATACCCTGTACTAATCAAGGCCTGAGTTCATTGGCAATGGCTATAGTTGCAGAAAATAACTAAAAATCACAATTTGTTTATTTTAGCCTAAAGTACTCTCAGTTTTGCTAGACTCTATATAGTGCAGTCCAAACAAGTTATTCTGTATCTCAGCCCCAGGTAGGAGAAAGATAACTGGATTTTCTCTTAAAAATTAAGCTCCTGCATTATATTTCAGTAAGACATTCATTAAAATTAAAAAAAAAGAAGGGGTTCCTCTGAGTGTTACCAGAATTTTCTGGGAAACATGAATGAGAGGAGGCAAAAATCAGAAGTGACAAATGGTTTTCTGGTGTTCGCCACTACTTTAAATGTTAGAGGGTGGGGGTTACCAGTCAATAGAGACTGAGCACATATTTCCTAAGGCCATAAATCTAATCACTAGATTGTAACCTAGGAACCAGACATATAGCAGCTGCTGCAATAAATGTGTTCATATTTTACATAACTTTAATTGAACATAGCACATGGCTCCAGGCTCCCACTTTGAAGTAACAAGCTAGCTTGATCTACTATGAATATTGTAGGAACACAATAAATGTTTCCTTGACTGAAGATCTTTTTCCTAATCCTTTCTATCTGGTATTAATCAAGATATACAAGAACAACAATACTAATCTTTCTTACTAATTTAGTATATCTTAGTTAAATATTTAGTAAGCACATATATACACACACCTAGATGTACATATGTATTATATATAATTTACATATTATATACACACATAAACTTACCAAATATCTAACTACAATATACAAAATTAGGAAGGCTAACAGCTGAAAAACATAGGGCCAAGAGCACACAGATGGTGGGGAGTGATATTGGGATGAATGCCATTTTCAAATATATAGATGGCTGTCATGTAGAAAAAGTCCATAGGGCAAATATAGAACCAGGTAGATCATAAGTACTTTGTGTGTGTGTGTGTGTGTGTTAAGAACACTTAAATTTACTTTCTTAGTGATTGTGAAGTATAGAATGCATTGTCATTAATTACAGTCACCATCCTTATAACAGATTTCTTGAACTTATTCCTTATACCTAACTGAACCTTATACCTTTTGTATACTTGGCTAATATCTCCCATTCTCACACCCCACCTCCCCAAGCCCCTGGTGACCACCATTCCACTCTCTGCTTCTGTTAATTTCACCCTTTTAGAGTCCATGTATAAGTGAGACCATGCTGTATTTTGTCTTTCTGTGCCTGGCATGTGTCACTTAGCACAGTGTCCTCCAGGTTCATTTATGTTGTCACAAATGACAGGATTTTCTTCCTTTACTTTAAAATTGTGGGAAGGAAAGACCTAGAAATTGCTCAGCATCCTGATCTATTTGGCTGAAAATTTTTGGATGGCCCAACAGATTCCTTACTCCTTTTAGTCCTGATCACAAATAAACCTTTATGAGAAATAAAGAGTAACATTTATTTTGAAAGATGTTCAAAGAGGTGAGAATTTTAAAGCGACACTTTTTTATACACATGTGGAGTCAAAGCAAGGCAACACCAGGACAGAATGAACCCATCTACCTCCTCTTTGGCGATGCGCATGTCGTCTGTAACATTAGAGAAAACCGTGGGCTGGATAAAGTAGCCTTTGTTCCCCCATGGGCCTCCGCCACATTCCAGTTTGGCCCCTTCTTTCTTCCCACTCTCAATGAGATCAAGTATTTTGTCACGTTGTTGCTTGTTAACCTGTTTGGAAAATATAACATGAAAAGTCAAAAAAAAAAAAAAGAATATGCTTGTAAAGATAATACATTGCTGGGATCATTAGTGACGGTTTCAAAATGCTAAAATATTGCTATTAAATCAACAGCTAACAGAGGCTCAAATTCATTCTTTGGGTAGATTTTCTTTTCTCGACTTTTTAGAGAACTATTAAAGATACATAACTGTATTTAGTATTTGTTTCACAGTTATATAAGAAAAGCATGTTAGTACTGCAAACCTTTCACACAATTGGCATTTATTCACTCTAGAAGAAGTGTCTGTTAACAATCTAATACATTTATGTAGAAACTATATTCCCAATTGAAATATAAATAAAAGGAGTGAATGGAGACAAAGAGAACTTTGATACTGGGTTTTAGTAGATATGGCAGTTGGAAAGCACATGCTTTTAGATTTGTCTTAGAAGACTCCTGTGCCTATGTTTAAATCTCCCCATTCCCCTCTGGGCTGGTCCATGCCCTTGGCTATCATTGTAGTTCAGGCATCCCCCAGGTTCAAGTCACTTTGTGATAGTCCGTAGGTTTAATTCCAATTTCTGGCCTCTCCTGATTGTGACCATCATGCTTCAATAAATGGGCCACATTTAAATATATGACAAGTATTACACAACTTAAATGGTCTTTTAAACAAATTTTTATAAGGAGAAAAATGTGTTCAGAGTGCTGGTGGTGAACACCAGAAACACATACCTCTTCCCCATGCACTGGCATTGGGAGGTTACATATTGTTTCAATTCCCGCTTTGGGAGTTTAAATGATTGGGTAACTCTCAGTCTCCAAATCACTGATAAAACTACCTGTCTTAGGTGGAGAAGGGGTTAAGGATTAAAGGCAAAACAGGAGATCCAAGAGTTAAGATGGGGGTAGAGCTTCTTCCCAGTTTAACTTGTCTCTTCTCATTACTTAGAAAGTGTTCTTTATATTCTTCTTTGATTCTGCAAATGTTCCAGGCCCCAGCTCTCATATTTAACTAATCATAGGTTAATTGCTATTTGAAACCAGAAACTACATTCTAAAATTTGGCACAATATTTGATACAATGTTGTTCAATGCTCTTTAATGCACCATATTTAATAGAATATTTCAAAAAACAAACCTTCCTTCATTTCTCACAGATTAAGAAAGTTGTAGTGTGGGTTTAAGGTATTTAAATTGAATACAACTAGGCTAAGTGGGTAGTGTTAGAGAGATTCTGCTTGGTTAAGATATTCTAGTTTTTCAGTAAGTAGTCAAGGATCCATGTTCCTCCATGAGAAGCTTTTCTGTCTTATTCCAAGATATGATCTGACTATGACTTCAACATGATTTTTTGGTTTTTATTTCAAGATATGTTTCCCAAGTCATAATGTTTTCCTGTCTGTGAGCACAGTGATACCCAGTGACAATCCAATCCCTGCATATGTACTAGAGAAAGAGGCTGAAAGGATTTGTTTGTTGGAAAACTTAGCTGGTCGCTAACTTCTAAAACTACAGGACTTCATATTTCAGTGCTTGCTACTGATAATGTGGTCCTACAGCCAGCAGCTCTGATCACGTGGTAGCAAAATGTGCTTCTCGGACCCCACCCCACACGTACTGAATCCTTGGATGATTCAGATGCACAGGAAAGACTGAGAACACTGTGCTGGAGCTTGGGGTTAGTGACAAAACATTCCAGTTATACTTAGGGACACATGTGTTTGGTTTGGGTAACTTCCATTCAGAGTAAATATAAACCTTCTTCAGGGGTGTCAGATTGACCTTATGTGAACTTAGCCTTCTTTCCGGACCTCAGGCACTGCTCGATAGGAATAAGGGAGGGCCTCTACTGTGTGAGGGCCCTGGGCTCATGGCTAGTCTAGGAAATGATTGGTATCAATGATATTGTTCTAACAGTCTCAGAGTACACATTTTCATGTGTTTGTACAAATTCTTTGATTCCTTAGGCTTGATGGGTTGAAGAAAAAGACAAATTGAGAAAAGACTCTGACACATAACTGAAATTATTTAGAAACCATAGATCACCAAGAGTCATGAGACTAAAGAAGTCATTTACCTGTATTATAATTATCACCACAAATTAAAATTACAAATTTCTATTTATATTTATTTAACAGAGACTTGAGCATATGCAGTAAACTCAACACCTCTGATGGAAGAATTATATAGATTATCTCATTTCCCTGCAGAAGGATCCCATAAGCTTGGTAATGCTATCTCTATTTTATAGATGAAGAAATAGAATCTCATGAAACTTAGATTTTAAATTCAGCTTGTAACTCAAACACCCACCTTTCCACACTATAACAAGATGCTACCGTGCTGATAATGTTAGCATAGTTTACATGAATATCATCACTTCTTTTTCAAATTAAAATACTGATTTTTCCAAGTTTTTAAGGAAATGCACATTTTTGTCTATGAAGTGAAATAGGAAAATCACTTTACAAATGATGAATATATATATATAAACACATAATATAAATATATAAAATATACATATTTGTATGTATATTGCATGGTCTAACTCCCAAATATTTTGTTTGTAATCTTCAAAATTAAAAAAAAAAAAACTCTTACAATTTTTTTTCCAAAACAAACCTCTATGGTGATTATTTTCTCTGTAACTGTTTTGTTTTTACATTTAATGAAAAAGATTTCATAGCTATATTTTTAAAAAGCCTCACTTTACTCAGCTACCAGTGGAGGAGGCAACAGACTATAAAGCTCAGTGAAAGAGTATACCTCTTTCATAAGCTCTTGCTCTTAAGAACAAATGAATATTTTTAAGTATAAAGAAGCTTGGGGGCTTTTCAGTATTGTTTCTCAAAGTTCCAACATACCTACTTATCCTAATTACTCAGTGCAACCTGTGATAAAAACTCTTCATTTATAGTTATTAAACTCTTACATTAATCAGATCACTGGATTATTTACCATCCTATGAAGAATAATTTTTATATGTCTATTTTAACTCCTTTCTCTTAAAAATAATAAGATTCTAGCCCAATTTTTGAGCTTCTGGTTGAATTGTGCAGAACTCTAATGAAGGAAAGTCTTGCTTAACCAATGTTCAGTAGGAAGTATCATAGATATTCTCTTCTCTTTTCTCTTCAGATCTATCCATCCATTATCTATCAGCTATTTGTCAATCAAATGACAAAGGGCTTTTCTTTTAGACAGATAGACACATATATAGATATTTAGAAAGAGAAATAATCAGAAAGAAAACTTGGAAATCCATTCTTTTGTGGAATGGGTGACTAAGTCATATTGAATTCAATAAATTTCTTGGCATCCCTTTGAAAAGTTACCAAATATGATAAAAATTGGCAACTACCTTTATGTACCCATTAAATTCGAAAAAAATGCAAAATATAATGGGATCAACATAAAACAAATTACTTCATTTCCTGATGAAAGTATTCCAGGGCTTTTAGGTTTTAATATTTGTCATTGCCTAAGTCCTAAGATTCTTCTACTTGGATATCTTGGAATGGTAACAAAAGTCCAAGATACTCTTCTAACTTACTTAGAATGTACACTCATGAGATCAGGGATCATGTCATCCCTGTTCCTTTTGGCTTTGTCAGGAACCTATCTCAGGGTTTAGCTGACAGCAGTGTTCACTAAATTTTAGTTCATTGAATTTATTTTTGGCTTAGAATAAGTCAAGAATAGTGTTTGGTTTCAAATCAACAGCGTGGCACAGTGTATAAGCTTTAGCGTGAAAAGACAAAGCCTCTAAACTTAATGTCTAGACTATAGAGCCGGATTTCTCAGCAGCAGTCCTATTGACATTTGGGGCTAGATAATTCTCTGTTTGGGGGCTCTCTTGTACATTGTGAGCTGTTTGGCAGCATTTCTGGCCTCTGCTCACCAGATGCCAGTAGAACTACTCTTCCTCATTGACGTCATGACAACCTAAAGTATCTCCAGACATTGACAATTATCCCCTGGGGGAGGCAAGCAAAATTGCTCCTAGTTGAGAATCACTGCTTTAGAACAAAACCTTAAAGGACAGGAGGAAATTCAGAACCAAAGGTGCAGAAGCTTGAATAACAGACAAATGAACAGAGAACAGTGCAAGGAAGAGGGAAAGGTGGCCTTTGCATAAAGAGAGGCATTTTTATTGATAATGGTTCAAAGAAACACAGAAGCCCTAGGGGAATAATTCAGCTTTAGCAATAAAATGAGAAGTCTGCCACAAACCCAGAAATTGGGAACTTTTAGAACACTCATGCTACCATTAGAGGGTCAGAGTGACTGAAATTTGCAGAGGATTTAGGGGTGTACATCTCTATTGGATGGCAGCTGAGATGGAGGATTGATGCAGAGGAAGAAATGATAGGAAAGTAGAAGAACTTCAAAGTGGACAGAGAACTGTATGTAGTAATCAAGAGGTGTGCAGATTGAGGAGAGCAAGAACTTTATAGCATTCGCTAATTTCCTTCATGTCTTTAATTTCCAGCATGGTTCTTGTACTGTTCCAGGCAGGAAAACTGGGCAACACGAAAACAGAATGATTTCTTTATCACTGGGAATTGATTTTTTTTATCACCAACTGGCACAGTATTTTTACCTGGGAAGACACGTACATGGAAAATAACCTTCTTATTCAATGAAACCTAGGCCTAAAGAAGATATTTTATTCTTGTCCCCTGAAAGTGGGGACAAGAATATCCCTTGTATTGTATACTCACCTGAGGGCCTTGATTTACTCCTGGAGTTAGAGGATTTCCAAAAGCATACTTCTTAGCCCGCTCTACACTCCTCCGAACAAACTCATCGTAAATTGATTCTTCCACGAAAAGCCTGGATGCGGCTACACAACACTGGCCCTGGTGGTAGAATACCCCTCGGTGTGCATATTCAACGGCACTGTCCACTGCAAGGAAGACATTCAAATTATAGAAGAGATATTTCCTAAAGATTATATATTGTGGGTGTATTATATATATATATATATATATATGTATGTATGTATATATATTTCTTAGAGGCAATATGGTGATAAAAAAAAGTTATGAGTTTTATAGTCAGACATGGGCTCCACATATTCCACCTCTTAACATCCTGGTGACAAATTAATCCGTAATCCTTTATTTACCATGGAAAAATACCAAAAAATAGCAAAATTTGAAAAAAATAGTGGTTATTTACAACTTTAATATAGATATCATCAAGAATGTGGATTTGATCATAGATTAAATCTCATTGCAAATGATTTTTATAAATATCTCCCTTTGTTATTAGATGAATGTGAATATTTATTTCAGGCCTCATGTTTTAAGTAGATAACAAAGAAAATCTGAAATGTCTGTTGCATGAAATAATCTCAAAAGATCTTAAATATTCTGATCAAAAGGAAAAGTGCTCTTTGTTGGGAAAAAAAATGAAATAAACCAAAACAACTAAAAAAAAAAAAAAACCCAGCAAAAAAACCCCTAATACTCAGAATCACTTACCCACCTAATGGCCTTAATCTAGCAAAGACGTTTTAAAAATCTATATAAAGTGTATCATATTATTTCATATATGCCTATAAATTCGTATCCACTTAATTTAGACAGTAGAATGTATCTTAAAAGGAATAAATAGTTACCTTAGTAGATTCTAAATAAGAATAAAGTTTTCTTTGCATTTTAATTTTCTATGTGAAGATTCAACTAAACAGTATAGCAACTGGGTGTTATTCTACTCACACCTGCTTAAGTTGTAGTGGGACTGGTTTACAGAAAACCTTAGACAAATTGGGAATCTTGTCATGTTTATAGAATGTTTAATAAAATAATAAGTTCCAAAAAACTTCAGTTAAGATCACAGTAACAACACAGGCCTATTCTATGAAGCATTTGTGTTTACGGCTTCAAATAAATAACAGCTATGAAAGAAAGAGTTGACCATCTACTTCTGCTAATTAACTTTTATTTAGAAAGTAATTTTGGGATTCTACTTGGTAATATAATCAGAATGAGCCCAGAACATTATATAGTGGCATCTTATCATAATTGTAGATTTTGTACATAAACCCAACTGTATTTTCTAGGGAAAAAAAGATAATTTATTTAAAGAGTAGGTGTGATTTTCCTCTGGACATTTCATTTAATGAGCATATGAGCCAGAGAGAAGGGGGATGCCAAGTGTGAAACTGCTGTCTCCTCATTTGGTCTCAGGGCAACATGTCTGTGGAGTATCTCATTACGTTTAATATGATACTAATAATTAAAGGCATGGAATTTTATCCATAGCATGGTCCCTAAATGCCAAATGTTTATGTTATCCAGAATTTAGGTGAGGAAATAGCAATCTTTTCCAAACCAGGAAGAAATTGTGTCTGTGTTAAACTTACCCATGAGTTATAAGTTTAGGATGATTTAAAAAATTTTCAAGAGTAATTCTGCACTCTGATTAATTCCCTATACTTTGATGTTAGAAGCAAACCCTTTTGGAAAATTTAATTTCATTGAATGGCTTTATCAGACACCAGAAAGGACAAAAAGCGAAAGTGGGTCATACTCACAGTCCGCATCAGCAAACACGATGCAAGGGCTCTTCCCCCCAAGCTCCAGGGTCACCCTCTTCAGATTGCTTTTCCCAGCAGCTTCTTTGATCAATTTGCCAACCTGAAATGGAGCATTACAGAGGGAGAAGGCTTAATCTGCACTCACGAAGACAGGTTTATTTAGTGCTTTAAATTTATATGACGTTTGTGCCATAGTTAAACTTCACAGTTAAATTAAAACTCAGGAGAAACCCTAACTGACATATTTCAAGATTTGGCACTTTTAAATATAAAAGGCTCCCTTCTCCAAGCATACAGACACAGAAGAATCAGAAAAATGCTCATCGGTAAGACAGCACAGATACAGAACATGAGAGCTGATCCAGATTGGCTATGCAGGAGGTTATATTTTATTTTAATCAAAATTTCATCTCTCTATGGATATACCAGACACATCATGACCCAATCACAACTTAACTATTATGACTTTTCATCCCTCTACTGACACTCAGAGAATGCTACCAGCCAAACTAGCATATTCACCACGTCCTGAATCTCATTGCTCTTCTCATCATATGCCCACCCCAACCTGGGCTGCCTCCATATTCTATTCTTTTTGGGGGTCCAGCTCATATCTTAGCTTCTTCTTGAATCCTTCTGATGATCTAGGTAGAAACATCTCTCTTCTCCTGTCCTTCCAAAGGATTTCATGGAAACTCCCTCAGAGTCTGCCTCAGATTATATTATTTTTATATATTTTTATTTATATTATGTATTTTTATAATATATATTATGTTATTTTATATTTTGGTAGCAGTGACAATACCCTAATGCTACATACCTCTTCTCAGTAGCATCTATCCACAGTGGGCTCATTTAACTGTTGATTGACAGACTTCTCTCTCTTTCCTTCCCCATAACATACATAATTTGAACAATGGAGTTAGAAGAAAGAAATTGGATCTGTGCTCTGCTGCTACTTTAGTTAGCTGGAAACTTACTATTCTGGTTTCTTTCTTAATGCTAGTTGCCTCTATTGTTTTCAATTTTTTCCTTATAGATTACTTCCCTTCAAGATTATTTTCTAAAGTTATTCCTGTTTTTCTATCTCTAAAACTTGGTCTATTTCATAGTTATTTCATCTTTATCATTTTTATTGAAGCCTAATCCACTAAAATGATCTTTGCTTTTCTTTTTAAAAAATAATTCACTATATTTTGCCTCTTTTATTCTCTGGGTTTCCTTTCCTACTCCCCATGTTAGATTTTAATAAAAAGTTTCTAGCCGAACTGAACAAAAGCTAAGTAAATGCATGCTAAGCGCATGTTGAAATTTTATGTGGTTACTGAATTAACTGCTACTATGCATTATAGAATAAAACATTAATTAATCTGCTAATGTTCTCATCATATTTAAAGATAAACCAAGCCTCAAAGATTCTTCCATGAGACTACTAGAATTAATAAACAAATTCAGCAGTCTCAGGTTACAAAATCAATGTATACAAATCAGTATTTCTATATGCTAACAACAGTCAAACCGAGAACCAAATCAAAGGCACAATACCTTTCACCATAGCAACAAAGAAAATAAAATACCTATGAATATATTTAACTAAGAAGGTAAAATACCTCTACAGAGAAAACTATGAAACACTGAAGAAGGAAATAGCAGAGAACGTAAACAAGTGGAAAACCATACCATAATCATGGATCAGTAGAGTCAACATTGCTAAAATATTTATACAACACAAAATAATCTACAGATTCAATGCAATCCCTATTAAAATATCAACATAATTTTCCCCAGATCTAGAAAAAATAATTCTGTTTCATATGGAACCAGAGAAGACCCCCTATAGCCAAAGCAATCTTAAGCAAAAAGCACAAATTGGGAGGCATAAATTTATCAGACTTCAAGCTATACTACAAGGCTTTAATAAGTAAAACAACATAGTACTGGCATAAGAACAGAGATATAGACCAATGGAACAGAACTAAGTACCAGATATAAAACCATCCTCATATAGCCATCTAATATTTGACACAGCAGACAAAAACATACACTGGGGGAAAGAATCTTTATTCAATAAATGGTGCTGAGAAAATTGGATAGCCACATGTAGAAGATTGGAACAGGATCCACACCTCTTACCTCTCACAAAAACCAACTCACAGTGGATAACAGACTTAAACCTAAGGCATGAAACTATAAGCATTGTAGAAGAAAATGTCAGAAAAACTCTTATAGACATTGGCCTAGGGAAAGAATTTATGAAGAAGATCCCAAAGGCAACCATGGCAATAACAAAAATAAATAAATGGGACCTAATCAAATTAAAAAGCTCCTTCACAGCCAAGAAACTATCTATCACTAGAGCAAAGAGACAACCTAGAGAATGGGACAAAACATTCGCATGTGACACATCCAATAAAGGGCTGATAACTAGAATCTATATAGAACTCAAGAAAATCATCAAGAGAAAAATCAAACCACCTCATTAAAAAGTGGGCAAAGGACATGAACAGAAACTTTTCAAAAGAAGACAGACTAATGGCCAACAAACATATGGAAAAAATGCTCAGCATCTGTAATCATCAGGGAAATGCAAATTAAAACCACAATGAGATATCACTTAACTCCAGTGAGAATGGCTTTTTATCAACAAGTCCCAAAACAATAAATATTGCTGTGTATGTGGACAGATAGGAACACTCATGCGCTGCTGGTGGGACTGCAAACTAGTACAACCTCTGTGGAAAGTAATATGGAGATACCTCAAAGAGCTGAAAGTAGAACTACTATTCAATGCACAATCCCATTACTGGACGTCTACCCAAAGGAAAAAAAGACATTTTATAAAAAAGATATCTGCACTCAAATGTTTATAGTACCACAATTCACAATTGCAAAGATGTGAAACAACCCAAGTGGCCATCAATATGTGAGTTGATTAAGAAAATGTGGTATAGGAATACCATGGCGTTCTACTCAGCCACAAAAAACAACGGTGATCTAGCACCTCTTGTATTATCCTGAAGGGAGCCGGAGCCCATTTTTCTAAGTGAAGTATCACAAGAATGGAAAATAAGCACCACATGTACTCACCATCAAATTGGTATTAATTAATCAATACTTATGCGCACATGTAGTAGTAACACTCATCAGGTGTTGGGCAGGTGGGAGGGTGGAGGAGGGGATGGGTGTATTCACATCTAATGGGTGCGGTGTGCATCGTGTGGGGCACGGGCATGCTTGAAGCCCTGACTCTGGTGGGCCAAAGGCAATATATGTGCTTGAATGTTTGTACCCCCGTAATATGGTGAAATAAAAAAATTTTTAAAAAGACAAATCAAACACCTAAAAGAAGATTAATAAAAACAAACTATTAATAAAAATAGACTTGCATTGGGGAACCCTGTCTGTAATGTCTTTTGTATCCCATTTTTATTCCATAACATACTTCTTTGCTGGATTTTTATTTAAGGTGATTAATAATTTTTTTTTAATTCTAGATAACATTCTCTTCCTTTCCCATTTTCAGTTTCCCAATTTCTTTCAGTACCAGTTTTCTTTCTTCTCCTCTTTTTAATTTAGCTTTACTGAAGAAGTTCTATTAAAGTAGATAACTTTTATGTTAGGGAAGGGAGTAAAACCTGAAGTATTTTTCTGAGAGCTGCAGATGTCAAAACGACTAGCATGAAGAATGGTTAGAATTATGGATGAGGGAGAAAGGCCCCATTTTTGCTTGGTGGAAGTCTAAGTGGCAAATAAAAAACTTGCTTGTATTTTCCAAAAAGTTTGGCCAAAGGCAAACTACAGAAACATCCATTTTTGTCTATTGATTCCTTTCTCTTAGAAAAAAGTAATGATTTATCATTTTTCTGAAAGAGGTTTGCAATTGAAGAAAAGGAAAAACTATTAAGACTAAGGGTAAATAGTATATTCTATGATATTGTGGCATTGCCACCTGGGGCAGAAGTAGCAAATGCTCATGAAGAGGGTATAACTTCCTATGTCTTGCAAAACATGGGTACAGTGTTATTTTATACGAATCTTATAGGACATTAAAAATTCTCAAAAAAAAATCTTATCTTGATAAAAGTGTTGTTAGAAGGGAAATCATTGCTACAATGAGCACAAAGGAGGGAATCTATTGTTTGCCTTTTTCATGGCATTTGCTAAGTTCCCTGATATCTATCTGCCCAGCAAAAAACCTGAAGCTAAAAGAGAACCCAGAAAGAGATTCCAGAAAGCATGGACCTAAGTTCCATTCATTGGAACTAAGATGGGTTTTTCCGTGTGGCTTCTAAAATCATATTGTTCACACTCAATTCTTTAATATTTATTTAGAATTAGTCACTGTACTGGTTTCGCTGGATAATAATGAACAAGAGCCTTTGTGGATATTCCAGAAGGGAGAGAAAGACACATAAAAAGGCCACAGGCACGGGCTCTTATAGCTGCGTATCACGGACAATGGGAACACAGACGGGCACTGTTAAATTCAGAGAGCTCCTGCGACTGCAGAGGAGAGGAGAAACCAGCCAGGGAATATGTGGTGGGAGCCAGGTTGGAACACGTTATGACCACGTGTGAATGAAAAGCATGTGGGAATGAAAAGGTACATGGAATAATCAGGAAGCGATGGGGCAGAGTGGCAGAGATGGGGACAATTTATAGGGAGAAGAAGCTCTTCCCTCACACCTTCCAAATTATCTGAGAAATTAAAGAGTGGGAGAGGAAAGAGAAAAAGGAAAGGAGTACAGACACGTATAACAACCATGACACTTACTGAGTGCTGGGTAGGATGCTACATCTTTCACTACTCATTAGCTCACTTAGTTTTATTCTGTGCAACTCGGTAAGGTTGATATTATCGTCTCTGTTTTAAAATGAAGAAACTAAACTAGCCAGGATATTTAACTTTTGAAGACACACTGCTAGGAGAGATAGAGTCAGAATATGAACACACATGTTTCTTATTTTTTAATCTCCAGGATTTGGGGATGTTTTAGGTAGGGAAATTGCTCCCCAAATGCAACAGAGACTCAGGGACGAGCCAAGACAAACAGGCACTGATGCGGGAGTTGGGATCAGGGAACAGCAACCCCTGGTCCAGATGAACTGGAGAGTGAGCAGGTGTGGTTCTAGGCCTTGAAAGCTACATGGATTCCCTGCTGGGGAAGGGCTAGAAGTCCAGGCTGAGGAATTTGTTCATTACTTCCTTTACTTTCTCTGCTATGACTTCAACCTGTGATTTCACCATTTTAAAATTTATTGCCACATCTTGAACATTCCCATTTGTTTTGTTCACAATAAATCCTGAATGTGGGGCTGGCTTTCCCCTGCCTCAATTAGGGATTTACAGAATGCAAACTTTTACTACTCTATGCCTATGAAAAACAAAGAAAAATACATATGTATTTATCTCATTTTAAAACTATCAAGAAAATTTGATCTTCCAACATTTCTGTTCTATATGTTTAATGTTTCTTTATGTTGGAGTAGCTCATTGGGATCATAAAGTAATGGAATCAGCTTCACTTCCCTGTCTGAAATGTTCTTTTTGCTTCTCAATCTCCAGGGAGCTAAGAGAAAAAAAAGGTAGCAAATCCTCAAAGCTCACAGCAAGTTCTAGCACCCATTTGGACATCATTATTCCTTCCTGTGAACCTCCTCACAGCACTTTGTACACATTTAAGTACTTGTCACATCCTGCTTTGATTCTTACTTGCCTTGGCAGCCTTCTAAATGGGGTGATGCTCACTCTTCAAGGTCTATACTGTATACTGATGAAAGGCATACAGTAGTCATTGCATTCAGCATCTAACAATGTCACATTATCTAACAGAATGACTCAATGATTTTTTTTTTCTTGGTACAGTATGATCTCACCACTTTCTTTTGTTAGGATACAAAATTATCTCCATAAATGGGGGATCCATTTTCCAAAGTCTACCTTTCAGAATGCTGTCTTTCTCTCTCTCCTTCCTGCTTTTCCTGGCAGTGCTCATGGTTGGGGCCCTGTTCTTTAACCTTTGGATGGCCAAGCTTGAGCCAGACAGAAAAGTTAGGCTTGGCCAAGAGTAACATTGAAGGAAGGTGAGTTTCTGGCTCCCCTTTTGAATGTCTAAGGAGGAGAGAGCCCCAGACAAGGAGCTAGGGGTAAGCTAAGGGTGAGGCTCTACTATTTAATTTTCCTAATCTACAGGATAACATTACATTCATTCATAAAAAAATCACCTATGGCCTAATTTACATTTTCTACTGTGAACCTTACTAATCATAGGACAAGATTTCAACAACCATATTTCTCATCATAAATAATGAGAACATGTTAAAAATAGTTCACTCTAGTCCAAGTTTGTAATAGGTGTTTCATTTCATCCAAAGTACATCTGCTTATGTTCTGTACACATATTTGAAGGCTAAAATAAGGATGATTAAAAGGAACTTTTGTTTTAAGGAAGTATTGGCTCAAAAACAGTTACATAAAACATGCTTCTGGCTTCTGATAGCTGGAGATGCAGACACTCTTAACTTCTGGGCTGAGTAAGTGACATTACCTCTGTTGATCCTGTGAAGGCCACTTTGTCTACATCCATGTGAGAAGAGATGGCTGCTCCTGCAGTAGGCCCGTAACCAGGGACAATATTCACCACTCCAGGAGGAAACCCTGCCTGAGAGGTAAAAAAGGAAAATTCATCTAAGTGGTTTCATTCTTTTATTATTATTGTTGTTATTATGGTTATTATATAGTATCAACAATATATTACATTATTTTTAGCCCCCATAAAAGTAACCTGAAGCGTTGCACTACTGAAGGCCCATTTTTCCTCAGGGTAAAGCTATGGATTAGGGTTCCACTGATGACTGTCTCAAATCTCTTTATAGTAACTCACAAAGAAAGTATAAGTGTTTGGTAGTAGAAGGAAAGCAATGTGTTTATCAGCCCCACCAGCAAAACTAAGAAGCTAAAGGGATCTCACGTTTCTAGTTTCTAGCTGTTGTCAGTTGCTCAGGGCATAACAGCTGAGGTGAGAGCCCTATTGGCATTATATAATCAGTAAAATGTTAAATAAGCATAGTCATCCCATTTATGATTGCACTTCAGGATTGATTTTAACTCCAGTTAAAGAATTAAGGTAGAAAGTGTGGGAACTGAGTAGGGCATATTAAAATTTCATATTAATTGCATCAAAATATTAAAATATTTCATTTTGATATCTCCTTTGAATGTTTGTAATTTGAAATACAGAATATTTTTAAAATATGAATTCAAATTTCCTAAATTGAATTTTCTAGTAATTAATGCTTGTTTTTTAAGTTTTGGTAAGATAAGAAAACAAAAGGACAATGAATTGTTTGCAAAAAAAAAGTATATTAACACAATATAGGTAGTTGATAAAAATCACTTTCATGTGCTCTTTTATCACTTTTGAACAGGAAGACAAATGCAGAGAAAATACTAGAAAAGTGAATATAAATGTCCACTTATGGGTAGATGTGTTTAGAAATAATGTGGCCTAATATTGTATTTCCCCAAAAATAAGACCTACCCATAAAATAAGCCCTAACAGGATTTCTTAGCATTTGCGCAATATAAGTCCTACCCTGAAAATAAGACCTAGTGATGGGCGTGGCTACGCAGCGTATCTGCACAACCCATGCATTTCCTCGCAGAGCAGTAAAGAAGACGAGCAGCCCTTCTCATCTGCCCCATGAGAGCTCTATTGCTCAACATGAGAGATTGGGGCCAATGGTTCTAAAGGAAATAGAGTCACAAGAAATTCAGGATGGAATTCGGGGTTTGGAGAGTTATGATGATGTTCCAGAAGAAGATGACTTAACTACATTTGAATAAATGTAGATTGTTGTACCGTACTTAAAACAATAACACATCCCCTGAAAATAAGCCCTAGGGTGTCTTCTTGAGTAAAAATAAATATAACACTCTGTCTTATTTTCGGGGAAACACAGTAATACAAACAAATTTGCAGAAATCACAAGTCCATTAGTGGCAGGGACAAACCAATTTAACGTTTCAAAATTTGAAAGAATACTATATCAATGTCAATATGAATTTATGTTCACAAGAGTTGGATAAAAGAAACCAAAAAGTGATCACAAGGTGACTGACACCAAGCCCTTGCATTGGACTTCCTGTCTGCATTTGGGCAGAGACTCCTTTGGGTGAACTGCCAGGAATCCCAGCCAGCAGCCATGCTAAATGCATCCTTACACTCGACGGGAGACTCTTGTAAATAATGTAGTTTACAGCAGCACCAAATGAAGTCCACCTCTTGTAAATTAGGACTGGAGTTCTTGTGCACAGTTTGATATAGGAGACTTACCTCTTTTATTAAGGATGCCATATGGAGTGCAGTGAGAGGAGTTTGCTCTGCTGGTTTGACAACTACTGTGTTTCCACAGCTCAGGGCAGGTGCTATCTTCCAAATAAACATGAACAACGGGAAATTCCACTACAAAGCAATATATAACAAGAGATTCTTTGTATTGCTGAAAAGCACATTTGCTAATCTAAGTTCACTTGATATACCCCCTGCAGAGATTAAAATGTAATTGTCGTATTGTTGTGTAATCATCTGGTGTATTCTAATTAACTTTGTTGCTAAAAGCAACTAGTAAATGATAAGATTCTGTAAATAAACTAGATATGGGAAGGGAGTAGGAGAGATCTCCAAAATTTAATCAAGTACTGTCAATTTGAGTTCTTCTATCAAAAAGACAAAAATCACTGATGGTTTGGCATACCATTAAGCATATTATAAGTGATCTGTAAGTGTTGAAAAAGTGTGAATATTTCTCCCACCCCACAGGTGATTTATTATGTTTATTTACCTAATTATATCATTAGTAGCATTTATTTCTAGGACAAATATCTTGTTAAAGACAAAGATATCCTGGATCCAGAAACTGAGTGCTTGGGTTCAAATTACTCAATTACCACCAGCCATGTGAAGTTACACGAGTTAATGGCACTGTATGTACAACTGCATCATCTTTAAGTGATGATAATGGTCCTCTCTACCTCAGATAATTGTCCTGAGGATTAATCAAGAAAGTGGGCCAAGAACTTAACATAGTGACTGGTTCATCATAGGCACACAGTATATATTAGCCATTATTAGTATTTGCAGTTACCTAGTTTTTATAAATGTTCCTGTAATTTTTGAATTAATGAGGAATTTCATTAAAAATTTTGATACAGACACATTTCAATCTCATTGGAGTGAAACACAATAGCCAGTTATTCATCTAAGAACTTCAAGATACTTCACCATATTTTTATTTGGCCTCCTGAAGTATATACTTTGTTGTTAAAGAGACATCATTTAGATAGTCTCCTGTTTATTAATCTTAAAAGGAAATCTTCACAATTCCAATTTAAAAAAATAGTACCTTTTTAAGGAGAACTTGGGGTATCAGAGCCCCTCATCTTAAGACACAGTATATTCCATATAGTTCTCTAAATGCCTCTGGTATTGTTTCTTTCATTTTAACTTAAAAATATCTTTCAAGATTAGAACACTCTGGTTGGTACTATTATCCATGATAAGAAGCTTCAATGAGGAGATGAAGAGTGCTGGAGACCAACAGAGCCTACTACATTTCACTAAAATGGTGACTTGCAGATGTGCCAGCGATGAGCACTTTGCCATACACGTGTAAAACATGGCTCTTAAAGAGAGCACATAATATGATTTTTAAAAGACAACCCATAGAGTAAAAGATTAAATTCTGTTGATACTATAGTTCTGAGATACTCTCAAGAGACATGCCAGGATATAGATAGGTTTTTGGACTACCTAATTCACATCTAAGATGTTTAGTCACAGGGAGACCAAGTTCAACAAATCCTTTATTTACTCCATATTTAACAAATATATAAGAAGATTAATGCCCAACCAACACATGAAAAATGCTCAACATCTCTCATCATGAGGGAAATACATATCAAAACCACAATGAGATATCACTTAACTCCAGTGAGCATGGCTTTTATCACAAAGTCCCGAAACAAATGTTGGTGTGAATGCAGACAGAGGAACACTCATACACTGCTGGTGGGACTGCAAACTAGTGCATCCTCTATGGAAAGTAGTATGGAGATACCTCAAAGACTAAAAGTAGAACTACCAATTGATCCCACAATTCCCACTACTAGGTATTTACCCAAAGGGGAAAACAAAAACATTCTGTAAAAAAGACATCTGCATTCAAATGTTTATAGCAGCACAATTCACAATTGCAAAGATGTGAAACAACCCAAGTATCCATCAATACATGAGTGGATTAATAAAATATGGTATATGTATAATATGGAGTACTACTCAGCCATAAAAAATGGTAAACTAATACCTCTTGTATTAACTTGGTTGTAACTAAACACTATTCTTCTAAGTGAAGGATCACAGAATGGAAAAACAAACACCACATATACTCACCATTAAATTGGTACTAATGATCAAAACTTATTTGTACATACAAAAGTAACATTCATTGGGGATCGGGCAGGTGGGAGGGGCCGGGTGGGGATGGGTAAATCCACACCTAACAGGCGTGGTGCGGGCTGTCTGGGGGATGGGCATGCTTGTATAGCTCTGACTCCGACTATGCAAAGGCAATTTATGTTACCAAAGCATTTGTACCCCAGTAAAATATTCTGAAATTAAAAATTAATAAATAAATAAAAACAAATATATAGGAATCTATTTGTGTTTTAGGAAGCTTCATTACTAAATCCTATAGAATTAGAATTATTTTATTAAAAATGTAGAGTTATATAGAAGAACAACTTACAGGAATGATTTGGCCACATACACCAATAGGTTCATGCCTTGTATAAGTAAAAATGTTTCCATCTAGAAAGTGAAACACACACACAATTATGTATACACAAATGTACTCATCATTCACAGAATGGTGGTTAGGGGCTGGTATAAGAGAACAGTGTAGACAATAATTAAAATATAAAACACATCTCCAACTCTTCGCAAAATGAAAATGGAGTCCTCAAATAGTAATTTGGAATGACAGGAACCATAAAATTGAGTTAGGTGAAAGCAAAACACAATATTGGAAATAATATGAAAGATAATTAATTCTATCTCTCATCATCTAAGAGGGCTGATTTCTAAATCATCCTTCTCAAAGGATGACAAAGGAAGGAAGAGGTCTGCATCTAAGAGAAGAAATACATTTAGATGTTTTTCTGGCAGCTCAAAGTTCTATCAGTAATAGTAATATTTTTTCAAAAATGTAATAATTTAAAAAATAGTAAAATTAAAAATCAAGATAATTTCTTAAAATCTCTCTATGATTAATAATCCTTTCCTACTCACTTGTTCTAAAATGTTGTTTTCTATTTGCCTGTCAAATAATAAAAGTAAATTATCTTAATTCATGAAAACAAAATCCGGAAATAAAGGACATTTATATTTAACCTAGATTTGACTGATTCATGTGCTTCAAAGTTTGGTGTGATCATTCCAAGAGTTACGTTGTGCTTTGTGTTCAATTCTGTTTTGGTTTCCATAGAAGCCTCTGGCTTCAGCAAGAACTCTCTTTATTGAGATCTATTTGTGCTTTAAATGGCTTCTACCATTTTGTTCCAGAATAAGTGAGACAGTCATTAAAATAGTCACATTTCTTGGTACTGCCATGGTTTCACTCTCCTCTTCTCACTTTCTGGTTACCATTTCTGACCCATGGGACGTTCCAAGTAGATTGGAAATGCACAGCAGGGCCAGTGCTAGAGGGTGCTGTATTACTCAAGTCAATACGTTTACATGAATTAAATTCTACCAATACTGTTTCCCAGAGTGATACTTTTTTTTAAATTTCCTATAATGTGTTTTTCATATTTCTACCCAATTTTGTACATACTTCACTACATACATACATGTCCACGAACATGCATCCTTAACTCATGATATAAACACGGTTCCTTCTTGCTTTGAAGCTGTTTGAAACAAATCAATGTGAATTAGTTTGTTTAATTAGCCTGGTCTAACTGCAGTGAGTTTGACCAGGCACGGATGATTATAACTGACTCATCCCGGACATGCAAAGAGGCACAAATAATTACATTATAGAAAGGGTAAAAAATGTGGTTATTGGAATAAACCCAAAGAAATAATTCCAGAGGCCAGCTTTTAAAAGTTAGAGCCCTTAGAGAGACAATTGCATCAAATCAGTAATTGTGGCCATAAGCATGTTCTTATTTTAATATTTTCTAAAATATGCATAGTGTTGTTTCTGCATAATCATGATTATGCAGAAACAACTTTAAAAGCCATTTGTTGGAGCTCACATCCAAGGTTACTGGGTTCTGAGTCTTCTTGGCAGCAAAGAAATAAAAACTGAAAAAGCCATTTGATGAATCTTAACAGAACTTCCAAGTTCAGAGCTGTGTTGTCTCAAAGTCTAGCGGATACAATTTTGCCTTACATGGTTGAAATCTTTAAAAGGGAGAGTTTAAAATTATTCAGATTTATAGTAATGTCACTGCTACTCCCACCCCTAGTGGTTTCCTGAAGCTACTCACCGGCTGGTATTGTACGGCCCTGGATCTTGTCGGCCCAGCCTGCACAGTAGTGTAATGCTTTTATGCAGCCTCCTAAATCCATCAGGTATGCGTTGGAAAATATTTTCCCACTATCCATTGCCTCCATTGTCTGAAAAAGAGATCAAATTCCATAAAAATTTTACATTAAAAAATATATAATCAATATTTTAAATAATTGTGTCCTAGAGAATTCTGAAAATATAATTAATGTCTAACCTCCTCTTTTTAAAAAACAGACTCAAAAAAGTTAAAATGACTTTCTTGAGGTCACATAGCAAGATCTGGGTACAAAGGGTTGTGAGATTCTGGTTTCTAAAGACTAGTGCTTTTTAATCTCATTTGAATATCCTCCAGCTAGCAAATTTTCTATGAATCAGTCATAATTTGATACATACACAGCAGATGAGAATGGTACTTCATCCTAAATCAGAGTTCTAACAAGATTTCACTTACTGTGTAAACCAATTTAGTGTGACAATTTAGTGTCAGTGACTATTAATAATGCCTCAATAATCATTTTTAATTATGCATTCCATTTTTATATAGGCAATCTATTCACACACACTTAAGTAACACCTGGAGTTTTCATTCATAATTTTCTTCAGCAGAATTTTCAATTATGAAACTCCCAGTTTTACCCTTATTATCATAATCATCATTTGAATGGTCTATGAAGTTCAACATTTTCTAATCTAGCACCCTATCCCTTATAGGATGACCTATCTCCTCTTTTCCTTCTCTTCTTAAGCAGAACTCCAGAGAGCTCTTTGGGATATAATGTTCTGCTGGGGTGAATACCTGGCAGGAATATCCTGGTGATAAACTGTTAATGCTGTCTTGTCTCTGTATTAAAATGTCTACCATCTCAAAATTTAATCAGATACAATTTTTATATGACTGTATTTTTTCCCCCACAGGATCTTATGCTGACAGGCAGTCAACAGATCAGATAAATAAGAGAAGCCAAGTTTAACCAAATTCTGCTTTCTTCCTACAGGACATTTATAATTTAATTGTACATAGCTTCTGGTCCCATATTTTTGTATATTGTGAATTATGATAAATCGTCCATTTAGCGATATTTAACAATAATTGCTAAGGTTGATTTTTTTTTGAAGTAGGCTTCTTTGGAAATACCATTTTAAGACTCTAAAAGTAATAAAAATTTACTATGGAATCTGATCTTGGTATTGGTTTGGGTCATATTGGCTTCATTATAATGCCCAACTGAGAAGACAAAAAATAAGGAAATACCTTCCACAAGGACATTACCACTGAATTGTCTAATTGCTAAAATATAAATTAAAAAAACAAAGTACAAACAATTTTTATGAACACATCAATGATTGGATATTTTTTTCTTTAATCTTTGTCTTTTTCACTTGTAAAAAGAACATCATTTAAATATGACCATTTTGAACAGCCATTTCAGGGAGGGAAAAAGTAGCTATTTATTAAATACCTTGGTGGGCTATTGGATATGCATTTCTCTAAAAAGAAATAAGATTTATTTTAGAGAAATATTTTGGGCACCTTTCACAAATGATGAGTTTTCACCTAAAAGAGTTCACTAGTCAAGTACTTTAAGAAACCCAGTACATCATTCCATGAGATTCAAACTACATGTGACCTTGTTAAAGGATTTGAGAAGAAGTTGCAAGGTAAAGGAAAGAAATTTCTTTAATTTGGTTTAACTTGGGGTTTGACAACATTTAGACTATGGAATCTATTATGGGAGCAGAAATTAACATCACCCAGAACTGGAGTACAGATGAATATTTGAGAATAAACTCAATGGTCAGAGTCCTACACAAGAGCTGGGAGATAAAGTCTTTTCATTTTGTTTGGAGAGAGCATGTAGTGATCACTAAAACAAAAACAACTTGCCAATGCAAACAATAAATGCTTTTGATAGCTCTATCTCCCTATCCAGTTTTGTTAATACTCACTGCCAGCAAGAGACGATCTCTCTCGATTAAATCGGCCAGCTTGTACAACAGTCGTCCCCTCTCTGAAGCATCCATAGTACGCCATGGAGAGCCGATCTGAAAAGCCTGTCTTGCGGCCTTCACGGCTTTGTCGACATCCTCCTGTGGGTCAGAGGGAATTTAATTCAGTAGGCTGAGCATACTGGATCAGAAAATCCAATGGCAATAACTCAGCGAAATAGACTGAAGCTCCTTACAAGCTGGCACTGTGTCTCCAATAGCCTAAAGTCTAGCACACCGTGCACACTCAACTACACCATATTGCAGTTACACTTGCTGAGTCATCTTTAGAATGACCAGTCCACACATCTTGCATATGCTTGATTTCCCAGAATATAAATATCATGGTAATAGTTGCTATCATTTGCATGCTTGCCATGTCTCGAGCAATGTTCTAATAACTTTACACATAGTAACTCATTTAATTCTCAGTCATTTAAAGGGAAAAACATGTCCCCCATTTTACAGACGAAGAAACTAAAAAAGCAAAGAGAGAAGAGCTTTATCCAACGTCAATAACTAAAAGTGGCTCAAATGAGTTTTTGGCAGAGCTCATCTCACTGTAGAGCCTTCGCTTGCTCTCACCACACATCACACTCCCTTGGTGACTGAATTATAGGAGTTGCAGGAAAAGCTAAAGATCCAAAGTATTGAATATCTTCTTTGATCACTGTTGACTCTTTACAGCCTGTCCCATTCTCATGCAGGGCCTATTAAAGGGTGAATAAGAACTTTTCTTTGCTGCTGAAGAGTAAACATTATAAACATATGCCCATTTCTTTAGTGCAGAGGGAAAAGGCACAAAAAAGGCACAGAGGGAGCAGACCTGGTATATCAAAAGGTCTGCAGGGGGCAGCAGCCCCCCTTTCCCATCTGGGTACAAAGAGATCTTTTTAAACACTATACAGGTAATGAAATAATTTTCTTATTATTAATAATGCACTACTTCAGACTACATTCATTCCAGCAAAAGTCAAATAGTAAAGTGACTCCCCACCCAGTCTACCCTCCTTGATTCCCTGTTGAGTTGCCTCCCTCTAAGCTCTTTCTTCTTTCCTGTGTTTTTTGATACCAGGTATCTCCTCTGGTTCTGTCCTAATCCACCTCAGTTAAAATGTAAAATGTTGTCCTGGCCACTCCATTCCCCTGGAGATCTTTGTTCAGACCTCTTTTGAACTCCACAGAATATACCTACTATAAGAATCACCACCTTCCTCTTTCATTACTACTTCATATATCCATTTTGTTCTCCATCAAGTGAGCCACAAGCACCTTTAAGGCATAGATCATTTCAATGTTATTTTGTACATAAGACGGGCCGCTTCATGAGAATATGTGTGCTCCATAAATCATGACGGCATGATAGACCAGTGGCTTGCAAATTTTTGCAGGAGACATAATTTCCTTTGAGAATTGAGGAAGGGGGGAATAATTACCCTAACTGTTTTAAGTTATAAAAAAAGCACATCCAAGCATGACACCTCCCCCTTGGAGAAACATGGACCTCAAAATAATATCCCCTTCCTTAGGCCGTATTCAATAAAGAAACCCCCAAACTTACAAATCTACCAATGAAATATAATTTTTGTAGGATTTATCACCAAACTAAGAAGATCTGGGGTAAGAGGGATGTTTTAGAAGTGCAATATGGTATGATCAAGTGATGCATTTACTGACTATAAGCAAAGAGTTTTTCTCTATAATAGATCACACACTGGTATATCTCACTGTCTAACTTTTGAGAGAACAATAAGGATATACAATAAAATACATGCATTTGTTGCTTGCCTGTTCCAAGAAATATACATATATGATTGTGTGTGTATGTGTGCATATATATGTGCAGACACACACACACACACACACACACACAGCGTGCATATTTGGGGCATTCAGTTAATCCCATTGATTGCTTATATTTGGACACTGTCTTATCTCATAGGTTTTAACTGTTTCCAAGTTAAATTCAGAAAGGAATGTGGAAAAAAAATAAAGAAAAGCAATACATAAGAATTTGAGATTGCCAGTATGATTTGTGGATACCATGGCCTATAAAATATATGCTGCTCTGTGTTTAAACAGATCTGTGTGACACAGCTTCCATTTGGATCTTCCGCTCAGTGTCCTGTCATCAGCCTTTGCCAAATATGGGACATTCTAGGAATTCTGACCACCCAAAGGGATATGGATAAACTGGCTTCAAGACAGGTAACCCTGTTATATGGAAAACACATTCCTAGAGAATTCTGCTTTAAAGAAAGATGTCCTTGTGCTTATGTTCTTTGGATCATGCCCTTCCTTTTCTTATATATTTATATTGTGCAGGAGCAGAAATAGAATAATGGTAGTTAATACATAGTTTTGGAACAAAACAATCCAGATTTGAATTCTGGTTTCTCCTTATTAGCTATGTAAGCTTTGAGCCATTTGACTACACATTCATCCATCTAAAGATTTAATAAACATGCCACTCTGTAGTATTCTTAGCATCAGGCTGCTAATGACAGAAAAATGAAGTAAGGAGACTGCCCTTTTGGAATAATCAAATGAAAGAGACATACAACCAAATCAACACCCCAATACATTATTATAAACAGTAAAAAACATTCTGATGAACTTTTGTTTTGGCAGGACTTCTCTAAGGTTCAGTTTTCTTATCTTTAATATAGGGACATGGTTACCTCACAGGGTTGTGTTGAAGACTAAATAAGGTAACACTTGAAACACATTTTCCGTGTGACAGATGTTAAGTGACAATTGTTATTGTAGTGCTAGCAGTCAAATCAACCTTTAACAGTAACTCTTAGGAGTTCTAGTATATTCTAATCCTCCTTTCCATTTTCACTGTCCTGCACTATTTAGGCCCTTCTTATTTCATTTTATCAATGGCCTTCCCAAGTTCATTTTCTTTTCTCCCTAAACTGTCTTGCCTATTGTTACCAGGCTAACCTTCAAGTACTTTTATCTTATCACTTTCTCTTCCAAATGTTTACAACTGTTCCTTTTTATCTACAGTCTGAAGGCCAAACTCCTCTGTCCAGTTCTCAAGGCCCAACATTATTGGGCTTCACCTCACCCATTCAAACTTGGTGTCACATTATTTTCTACTTTGCCTGACCCAATTCCTTCTCACCTTTGCTCCTATAACTCTCCTTGCCTAGAATGTTTTACCAGTACACCACTTTATACCACTTTACTTTCAAAATCTTACATATTCTTTAATACCCAGTTCCAATATTAATCTACCTACATTCTAACCAGAGTAATCCAGCTACTAGTCAAGAGCCTGCTAAGCTTCAGGAACAAGATAAGACCTTTACAGTCCCACCAGTATTGCTATAGTTAAGCATCACTGACTTTGGTTTTCAGGTGAGTAGACTATGGCTCATAGACATGAAATCCAGCAGGCTGTAGAACCCAAATTTGATCCCATATCTGACTCCAAAATCTAGTTCTTATAGCACTTCAAGGCTGCACTAATAATGAAATCCTTTCAATATTTACTACTGTCTCTATTATAAGCTATGGTATTTCTTACTATTCAGGGCCTACAATAGGCAGTCAATAAATATTTAATAATTTGGTTACCTATCTTACAAACTTCTCATGTTACACTGTCTTCATATAGAGATGCATCTTCTATGACATTTATATAATAAATCATATTTTAATAGATTTCATTACATAACAAAAATTTTTACATTATTCAAAACTATTAGGCATCAGGGTTGTTTTTCAATTCCAAGACTGGGATTTTCTTGGATTTTTGTTTCAGGACTGACATTTTCAGAGATATAATTTTTTTTTTTTTTTTTTTTTGAGACAGAGTCTCGCTTTGTTGTCCAGGCTAGAGTGAGTGCCGTGGCGTCAGCCTAGCTCACAGCAACCTCAAACTCCTGGGCTCGAGCAATCCTTCTGCCTCAGCCTCCCGAGTAGCTGGGACTACAGGCATGCGCCACCACGCCCGGCTAATTTTTTATATATATATATATATCAGTTGGCCAATTAATT
Organism: Microcebus murinus; assembly: GCF_040939455.1. Classification (NCBI taxonomy): domain Eukaryota; kingdom Metazoa; phylum Chordata; class Mammalia; order Primates; family Cheirogaleidae; genus Microcebus; species Microcebus murinus. Next base: position 25,296,178 of record NC_134115.1, read on the forward strand.
TCTTTCTATTTATAGTAGAGACGGGGTCTTGCTCTTGCTCAGGCTGGTTTTGAACTCCTGACCTTGAGCAATCCGCCCGCCTCGGCCTCCCAAGAGCTAGGATTACAGGCGTGAGCCACCGCTCCCGGCCCAGAGATATAATTTTTTAATTAACCAGAAAACAATTTGGTACATAAACTAGGATTTGCCACCATTAATACCACTTTTATTTATGGCATTTAGAATGTTCCATTTTTGAGGAAAGGGCCACAAGCTAAATGGATGAAGACCGTTCAAATGTTACAGAGATATCAAAAGGCTGTTAAGCACAGTTAAGGAAGAACTAAACTATTCAATCACTCTCACATGGTGCGTCTCACACCAAATTCATTCAGAGATGCAGAAAATAGTCATCAGACCAGTTCTACTTTTACACCTGTCACAACCACTTACTTTAATGGACATTTACTTTTATCCCCACCAATTATTTCTTAAGTCATGCTTTAGTATTAAAAGAAATTTTCAGGATTAGTCAATATATCCTGAAAGAGCCACTGAAGTGAAAAGAAAACAGTTCCCACCCACATCTGTTCTTTGCTTTGTAACCTCCATTTGTTCTATTCCCTCCTCCTTTCTTTATAATACCATTGAAAGGAGGTATATAGCCCATTGTGAGCACCATTCTACTTCTAAATTAAATCCCTAAAACCTCTTGGCTCATTATTTAAAGAGTCAGTTTCAGAATTTCAGGTTGACTGTGACTATGTAATTTACTTGATTTGTACCTTTCATTTGGTAATGTTATCGTAGTTTCCTATACATTTGCCAACAAAATTGCAAAAACATCAATAATTATTTAAAAACAAAAGTTTTGAATAATCTGAAAAAGAATAGGAAAGCATTGGTTGTTAAGCACACAGCCGCTCACCACGAACAGTTTGTATCATAAACAATTGAGTTTCAGTGATCAAATGTCCAACTACCTCAATTAGCATCCTGACCTGATGTGAAACTTTGCTGGATGTTACTGACTGTCCCTGATTGCTTGTCTGAGCAGTAGTAATTGTCAATAAGCACGGAGCAAGTTAGTGGTAAAAATGTCCAAGGCTTCTAGTATGATCATCAGCTTTCCCTTACTACACGCTAGGAAGAAGGTTAAATCCTGCAAACTATGCCAAGGAAAGTCCTCGACCACCTGACAAAGTCTCAAATGGAACTTCAGAAGCAGAGATTTATTTTACTGATAAAACTATTTCCAGTAACAAAGCTAAATGTTCAAGGCTCCAGAGCTAAGACATCAAAAATATTGATTAATATTATTAACTCAATGATTTTTAATGAAATAACTTGGTAATTTATTGTCCTTTAAGTTCTGTTAACTTCTTAGTTTTCTCTAGCAACTTAGAACAGTGTTATGTTAATAAAATATTTCTCTCCATTTCAAACCTATGATTAATCCCTTCTTAGGCAGCCTATATAATATATCTAGACACTATTTCAATTTAAAATCAAGCAAGAGAAAAATATTATGAAAACATCACCAAGACACCCAAAAGCACAGGCTCATCATCATCACGACATGACTACTGAGTGTCTTTATGGACCAAGAGCAACTGAGAAAAGTTCCCCAGACTGCATCAGAAGCCATATTTTCATGACATGTCTCTTGAATTTACAATGGGGTTGGGTAGCTCACAATGGCAAGAAACCAAGAAACCTGGCATAAAAATGGAACTAGTGTTTAAAAACTCACCTTATCTCCTTCTTCTACATGGCAGATGACCTCCTCAGTTGCAGGATTAATGACAGCAAATTTCTTGCCACTCACTGAAGCATGCCATTCATTGTTTATGAAGATCTGTAGGGATGGAAAGTAGGTACAAAGATATTTAAATATGCAGCAAAGTTCAGAAATTTTTATAAACTTCAAGCATTACGCAATGCCTAAATGATGCATATCCCTTCACCCTTCAGAATTTATTGGCTGTTTAAGACATTCTGTGCATGAACGCACACACACACTCTCTCTAAAATAAAGTACATGTTGCTTTTAAGTTTCACGAAGATATGCACTCATTTCCACCCTAGAAAATACAGATTGGAGGAGACAATCTTGAAAAGAAAAATTTTACCTGAAATAGCCATGAATTTGAGCCAACAGTGGAGGCTTTAGTGGGCTTGATCTTTAAAAACCGTTGCTTCTATTTTCCATGTTCAAATTTAAAAAATAAGAATAATAAACTAAAGATATCATAGTACTTGCCCCAGATTTCTTAATCAGCCTTTCAAAACTTGTATTAGATTTACTCTCACTTGCTACTCCTACCTTCTCTCTGCCCTGAAGATTGTATTACCTCCTCAGACGTTGTATCTCTAAATTAAGAGAACACAGTATCATTCTGTCAGAGATATATCCAGAATGCCACACTTCTACAGTATGATTTCACTAAAATATATAATAAAAACAACATGCAGCATTGATTATATTCTGTTAGGCCTGTGCTGAAACTTTCCAGCTCGTGCTTGAGTCTCTTATCTTTAGGTCTGTGATAATTGGTGGTTTCAAGTTCTCCATATACTCCCAATACATAAGAGCTTATTTCACTCTCCATAATATCTTTTGGTGAAAGACTCATTACAATATGTATGTACCATCTAGTTTTATCATCAAAACCATATATCTATACTGTACATAAAACTCCCTCTTCAGATTAAGTGTTTTAAATGAGCATTAATCTAAAGTCAAAACACAAGTTTATCTGGAAGCCAGCAGGCAGCCAAAGAAATCAGCTATAGCGGATCCCAAATTACCAGCAACTGCTCTCTATTATTCAGTTTTAACATTTAGTATAAGAGCACACAGTAGACCCAATCTTTATTTGAACTTGTGCTTATATTTATATAACCCTGGCTAGTCACTTTTGTTTCATCAGAAAAGTGTTTGTGAAATAATGAGTAAATACCTGAGACATACTCTGGATGGTACTGTGGAAAATGTGAGACGAGTTAGCATGACCACTGCTCTCCAGGTTTCTATAATCTTAGAGGAGAGTGTAGTTACACCAAGATCAGCCAGTAAAGAATTAAAGGTGGTGGAGAGTAAAGTGGCCAAAGCAGTAGTTTAGTCAATAAATGGTAGAGAGGGACGCAGGCTGGAAGAGAGCATCCTTGAAGGATGGGATTGAATTGGTCGAAAGAAAAACAATGAGCAAAGGGGGAACAACCTTGGGAAGTTCTGTAACACAGTAAAGAGATCAGCTTCTAACAGAACAGAGAGTTCCAGCAAAAACAAATTATAGATAACGTCTGATGATGAAAATATGTGCATTTGTGGTGGAGCTTGATCCTCAGCGTGAGAACTTTGTATTTTATTCTAGATATGAAAGGAATGACAGCATCAAATGGATATGTTATGAATACTGATTTTAAAGTACCCCAAATTGATTTGAAGTAGAGCAACCAAAGTCCAGGAGATTAGCCCAGAGACTACTGTAATAATCCAATCATGGAGTCATAAGGTTTTGGAGTAGAATAATGCAATAATACAATTTGCAAATTATGAATTGTGTACATTCCCCTACAAACAGAGGTCCTTCAGCATATAAAAAGAACTTGGAACCCATGGCCTCAAGGCCACATGTTACCCTCCAGATCCCTAAGTGTGGCCCCTTGACCGAATCTAAACGGAACAAATTACTGTTTTGGAAAGTTTAGATTCAAAAGGCAACATTCAAGGATACAGAAGGCCAAACGTAGCCCCAAGGCCGCAGGCCCTGTGGGATTTTAGGCCAGGTATTGCACCATACTTTCTTTTCCTACCCTTAGCTATGGAGAATTTATTGGTAGGAATTACCTTAATTACCTTTTTTCTGTCTTAACTTTATTAGCTTTACATTTGGCATTTATTTGCCTTCTAGCTATGTGACTAAATGTCTTTGCATATTCACCCTTCCTGTAGTTATATTTAATGGTTACGTGGAGAATGTCTAGGCTAATGAATGTTTGCAACAATAATTATAAAATCTGTTTTAGGCCTGTAGAAATATTCTATCTTGGCAACAATGTCATTTTCATTTCCTGTTTGCCTTAGCAAGTTTAGGGGGAGAGGGAAATACTATAAAAGTAAATTATTCTTGGGTCCTATTTAACCATTAAATTAATTATGTTTTAATTATTAATTTTAAACTAAGGATACTTTTGAATTATATGTATATATAGTAGATGTCAATTTAGGTTCCCAATACTGATAGGAAATTATAGATGCCTATGCATACTCTTGAATTTCAAGCGGTTTTTATATGGGGAATTAATCAATGAGAATGTTGATGCAACTTAAAAACTTATTTTTATTCTTTCAAGTTTAGATATGTCAAGTTTTAAGAGATGTATCCTATTATCTTTGATAAATAAGTGACTGTTTTCCTGGATGTAGTTTTGTGTCCAAGAATAAGTCATAATCTGGTAAAACAATTGCCTTTCCATAGTAAAATCTATTATGTAATGCATTTGGTATAATGCTACAATTTGAAATAAATAAGTAATTTTTTCAAAATATTTCTGGCTTGGATTAAGCTGGATTTCACTACTGGGCAAAATAAAGATCTATTCTCCTTATCTGTTGATATGAGATTTTGAAGCCAGTTGATTAAAGTGGAGAGCCCCTGACTCCCCCCAGAAAACACCAGGTGCCCTAAAATCATACTCTCTCTGGAAGGCAGCCATGGGCCAGCAGCTCTAGATCCAGTAAGGGAAGCCAATACTTTCTAAGTGGCAGAGAGATTTTAACAGATCACACTTTCAATGCAGGAAGGATTTCAGCACATTCCAAGGGAGAGAGAGGGTGGTGAGAGTGACCTTTATATATCCCCTGTGTGGATTTCCAAACCTGAGATCTTGAGTCACAGCATGAGGAGTGAGGGTGGTGATGTCATTGTGCAGGCAGTCATGTGTGTTGTGTGTGAACTTTTTCCTCAGCCTTAGCACCCTTAAAAAATTACCAAAGAGAATGGGGGGACAAAGGACAGGACAGGGGATGAATAATGAAGGAGAGAGACTGACCAGAAGTCAGGTGAGGTCTTAATATTTAAAACAATCAAGGTTGGATCTCTGACAACTATTTTCAACCCAAACCCCGAGGCAGGAAAGCAAAACATTGAGACTCAGAGCAAAAAATGTAAAAGGAAATTAAAACAGGAAATAACAGAAGGGAGGAACATTTTTTAACTGCAATCAAAGGAATGGAAACAAAACAACAGAGTGACCAAAACAAAAAATAGGAGAAATAAAAATGTATTAAGCATATATAAAAGTGATACTATTTCAGTATACTCTGTTTCTCCATTTTTGTTTTCTATAATTGCGATTTGTTTGATTCTTTCGAGTAAACTTTTCTAGTGAGTACCTACTTTGAATCGAAATTTCTTGTGAATGACAAACTTGGAATAAGAAAGTGAGGGAGACTGGAGTCTTGGGATCTTTTGAGCGTACCTTTGCCAAATGCCAGTCGTTTGAGGGTATGGATTCACCACATTTTTCACGTTCCCATTTATAATGAAATTAAATGGAAAACATTTTCCCCTTTAATAAAATCCTATGGAAATAACACCCAATACACTTCATAGCTGCTGGTCAACCTCGTTAAAGGCACAATCTGATCCCTGCTGACACTTCAAGGAAAACAGCCAATAAGCTGAACAACTTCCTCATGCGTTGTACGTATGAAAATGAAAATGCAACAGTTTTAGGATTGCAAAACCATTCATGGTTATAAGTACGGAAATAAATATAAAAGAGCAGAAACTTTTACTGCATCATTAAATTATAAGGCTCTCTGTTTTTCACTGGTTAATTCAGAAAGTAAAAGGGCTTTTCCCTGAATTGCAATAATTCAGTTCTTACTTTACTTTCCGCATCACATCATAAAGATAATTTTAAGTGATTAGATTTGTTAGACTGTGTTTTGCTTGTTTATTTTGTCTATTTTGGAGTTCTTGGTTCTGACACGGAGGCAGGCATTTAGACTTGGTGGCAGTGTGAAACAGGCTAAGTTCAGACATGCTCTCAGAAATGCACAAGCAGAATCCTTGTCCTCCTTCTCCCTAGCTGCAGATTATCAAGCCTAGACCTGGCTCCTGCTCTTGTTTCTCTAAATATTTATTAGGTAATAATTATACACATTTTCCAATGGCAACAAACCTGGCTGGAGACATAAATAAGAATGCTTACTTTCCCCAAATATGCAAAATAATGCAAGTCCCCTTAAAGTTTTTTGAAACAGTTTATTCATCTAATTATCAGACTTAAGTCCTCCTATGTGAACATTCATTTTACTAAGCATATGAAAAAGCGATGCGATTTCAGTATGCTCTGTTTCTCCTTTCTTGTTTTCTATTATTTCCCACTTGTTTGGCTCTTTCCAGTAAGTTTTTCTAGTGAGTATTTTCTTCTCTTATCATTCGTTCTGGTTACACTGAATTTAATACAGATGCTTAGTAAAGTCCAGATTCCTGGAAGAAGAACCTTTCACACAAAAGAGGATTCCTTTCACTTGCAAATCTTTTAAGAAAAGATGTCATCTAGGGTTCACTGTTTGATCTGGACACTAAACCCAGACCTGCATTTTTCCAGCCTTTATTTTTACATTTGCAAAGTACTCTTTATACAAGTTTACTTAAATTGACCTTTCATACTTTAAATGAATGTAGTTTTTACGAACCCAAGTCAAAGAAGCAAATACAAATTGTACTTACCTTAGTATATTGAATCTTCAAATTGGTGAGTGGGGCAGGTATGTCTGGCATGCCTGGGGACATTTCTGGTTCAGCTCTTAGAACACAGGTGACAGGCGGTCTAGCTCTGACAGAGCACTTGGCTTTATTTGTTCCTTTTTATCTGCAAGGACTAAAGTTTATTTGCATACTGGGATATGATTGGATGAACAAACTCAGAGCCAAAAAAAAGAAAGAAAGAAAAGAAAAAGAAGAGACACTACTTATTTGTAACACCTGGGGCAGGAAGCCTTTGACTTTAAACTTAAATCCTTAAGAAACCAGCTCTCCAACCTTGAAGTTGCATCTGGAGACACTACACTATTTGCAGATGAATTAATTTACAAAGCAGAAACCTGTGATGAGAGTATGCAGCGCAGCTGCTCTGCCCACTGAGTCCAGTTATTTATTTTTTTTACTTTTTATGCTTTGTATGTTACTAAGTAACTTTCTTTTCTCTAATGGATTTGGAGAATTTAAGGACTGAAAAAGGGTCTAAAATGGTACATGTTTTCAGTAGAAGCTGATGAGGAGAGAACCCTGGCCAGGTGTCTTCAGGACAAGGCTGTCAGGAAAACAGTTCACCTTCCAGAAAAACCAGAGTGCTGTGTGGGAAAGAAATGCTCTCTATCTAGACTGTAACCTTGGTTAGCTTTAAAATATCATATCAAGTGTATTTTTAGTGCTAGGTAACAAGACCTACTGTGATTTCAGAAGCCCTAAATTATTTTCATTTTCTATACGTGAACAGAAAAGTCAGCAGGACTTTTAGGGAACTCAAGTGTTTACTGTCACACACAGGCACCACAATTAGCAATAGAGCAACATCATGTTAAAACTCATTTAAAATGAAAAGAACCTTTGATTTTGGAAGTTATCTGTATTTTACCAATATAGGCAGTTGTACAATGAATAAATTTAAGCAAGACTCCCAAATAGTTCAAATTCTTAATTTAAGGTTTCAAGCTGGGAACATTCAAACTGGACAATTTTTAATTGTTCTACTCTCATTTTAAGTACAATACTTCATTGTAAGGTAGCTCTAATAAAAGTTACAGTAGGAACAAGATAGAATACTTTGGACGCTCTGATTATTAAGAACTAACAATTTTGTTCCAGTGAAAATAGCCAGCTCCCCTGAATATGAGATTTAGATAGAGAAACTGAGAATTATTGGATAGTTTGTCCAAATCAGGTGCAGGAGCCTTAGTTTCTCTATCTTTACTTTCATTATATATTTCATAGACATAGAGAGGGTGATTGGCTTGCTTATGGTCTCAGATCTAATAAGAGCAAGGCCAGAAATTCATTCCAGGCCAGTCTGACTCCAAAACCTGGGCTCTCATTCCTGTTGACTCTCTCTGCCCTGTTCTCCACAAGAGGATTCCTGGATGGGTTCAAGAATCAACAGCTTCTGTAAGTGCATAGTCATCCTGACAAGCACTTCAGCACAACTTTTTCTTCACCTATGACAGGGGTTGGCAAAGAAACAGATAATAGATTTTTTCAGCTTTCTGAGCCATGTGGATTTTATTGTAACTTACTTGACTCCACTCAGAAGACACTATAGACAAGAGGTAAATAAATGGGTGTAGGTGTTTTCCAATGAAATTTCGTTTACAAAAACAAGCGGCAGGCCAGATTTGGAGCACGGGCCAACCCCCTAGATGCTAAGGCAATACCAACCCCAGCGTCCTTGACTCCCCTCACCTTGCACTTGAGGACCAGAGAGAAACCTCTGTGTTCTTTCAGCATTTCTCTTTCTCTCTCTTAATCTCTCTCGTTTTGGAAAATCATTTTTTACTCTTTCAAAAATGTGTTTTGAGTTAAACGCACAATTACACAACAGCTGTTATGTAACTTGCAGGGTGGACCTTCGGTCATGCCCAGACAGCTGTCTTTTGTTGCTTTCTTGTGCTTCCAGTTTGCAGTTTTTTATGGATTCAAGCACCGGATATTTCATGCCCAAACAGTGAAAGCTCAAGGCTTCATGACACACTTGCCATGTCATCCCACTTTTTATATGTTCAGCTTTGATTGTACTTTATTGCATAATTACAAACTAATTTTGAATGTAGGCAAAGGAGGTGCTTTAGAGATAGGTGACCAAATCTGCCCATTTATTTTCAACAAATATTTACATAGTATCACTTATGCATCTAAGACCACTTATGCATCTAATTCCCCAACCTAATCTCCCTTGAAGAGAAGATTTTTTTTGTGCCCAGGAACCACAGGGCGTGAGATCTACATTTTTGATGTAAGCATCACCCTGCCCTGAGAATTTACCTTGTAGAATATTACTGGCAATGGTTATGGGTGGAAGGCTTTATCAAATCACTTCTCTCTTGTACAGAGGGAAACATGGCCTTGGTGAGAACATGGGGACCAAGGAGGCGTATGTCAGGACTGGACCCATGGTTGTGTATTTTTATTGTTTGCCAGTATTATGCAGCAGAAGAGAGGCAGGTACTTTACCTTGAAGGAAATAGATGAAGGATGTTTAATCTTTTCCTTCTTAGAGACAAGCTAAATTACAAACACACAGAGAGAGAGAGAGTGAGTGAGAGAGAGAGATAAGAAATATAACAGTTTATTTGCTTCTTGAATATGACTTTATTCAGACCTTTATGAAAGCTGGCATCACACCACGAAATATATACATTGTGACTTCAACCATTACTGAAACTACTCTCTCATTTTACAATGAGCCGTTCCAGAACTCCGTTCAAATCTCAGTCACTGAAAAGATAAAAAGAGCCTAACCTTCCACCCACATAAGTAATTAAAAGAAAAAAAATCAAATTTGTTAACGAAAGTTAATTGTATGGTAAAATAGCTGCAATGGGCTGAAAGTTTATGTCCCCTCAAGATGCGTATGTTCCAACCCTGCCCCCCGGTGTGATGCTGTTAGTGGGTGGGTGTTTAGGGAGGTCATTTCGTCAAAAGGATGGAGACTTCAGGAATGGAATTACTGCCCTTGTGAAAGAGACCCCAGGAAGGTCTCTTGCTGTGTTCCTCCATGAAAGGGAACAATATGAAGTCACCAATCTGTGACCCCAAAGAAGGCTCTCACCAGAATCTGTCCACCCCAGAACCCTGATCTCAAACTCCCAGCCTCTAGAACAGTAAAAAATAAATTTGTTTTCTATGTGCCCTCAGTCTGTGATATTGTTTTACAGAAGCCTGAATGAACTGATACAGCTTTTTTCATATTTCCTGATTTCAGAGTCCTAGATCCATTTACTGAAGCTAAACTTGCCCTGCTCCAGTCAGGACAGCCCTCCCTGACCATCCACTCTTGCCTTCAGCGTGGCTGGATGAGTCTGCCTGTTGGTAAACCCAGCCATGGGTCTATCTCTATGCTTTGGATCGCTGCAATTTTAGCAGATATTGCATCGCTCTTATGTCTACTTGGGTTTTAATACTTTGGAAAAAGTGGATCTTGTATGTGGCTAGAGAATCTGTGCTTGGTTGGCACGTTGGCGTTCAAAATGGAAATGGAAGGCAGAATTCGAGAATGTGAACATGTGTATTTGTGTGCTAATTTCTGTTCATCTGCCATTCTTCTCCCATCAGCAAAATTTCCTCACCTCTGATTTCTCCTGCTCTTCAAATGTCCTTGCATTGTTTTCTCTGTCTAGTTTTACTGAGATATGGTGGATGCCCCTCTTATGGGATACAACCAGGAACTCTGACTGACTGGTAAGGTCACTAAAAGAAACTGCAGATTAAAAGGCTCTGTAAGAAAATTATTTTAAACAGATTTTTGTTAAAGCTATGGGTCAAGGCCGTTTCTTGGAACTAGGTCTGGTGCTTGGACTATGAAACAATCTTACATAAATGGTGCTCATGTCCTGTTGTCTACAGCTGCCGTCCCCAACCCCTGGGCCACCACCTGGTACCAATCTGTGGCATGTTAGGAAACTGGCCACACATCACAGCCTGAACTCTGCACCTTCCCCCCTACTCCCCCACCCTCTAATCCCCTGGTTCATGGAAAAATTATCTTCAATGAAACCAGTCCCTGGTACCAAAAATGTTAAGGACCACCGGTCTACAATTTTCGGTTTGTTTCCATAAAGTAGAGAGAGAATTTAAAGACACTAAAAACATCAAAGAGACAATCTAAAATGTAGACTATTTTGAGATTTCTACATTTTTCTTCTTTTTTTTTTTAACGATTGTCTTATGCACATATTATCCAACAATGTGTTTAGCAACTTGATGGAGTGTTTGTAAAATAGTTTAGTTTTCATAGAAATAACTCTCCTTACCCCAATCAATCAATAATTAAAATAACATTTAATTCAATTTTGTAATTGAAATAATAGGTACAAGTGAGTAATCAGATTTTGGAGAAAAGAGATCTCACTATTGTTAAGCAGAGTAGATCGTGCCCTAATCTGAGCATTCATAGACATGACCGTCAGCACCAACATTTTTTGCCTTTGCCTTTTAAATATTTTTGTTTTTTTTAATTTTTAAAAAGTTTTCATAAAAAGATGATAAAAATCATAAGTGTACATCTTAATAAATAGTTATAAAATGAACAAAACAAAAAAACCATCAATTGGGTCAAAAAATAAAGCAATATCAGCACTTTGTAGTCTACTTTCTTCTATATTCTTCTGATCACTATCTCTTTCTCCCTCTCTCTCCCTCTCTCTCCTAAGTCCTAATGTCTCATGTCCTGTTTTTCCTGATTTTGAAATTGATATAAGCAAATTATACAGTTAGAATATTATTACAAAAGAAATTCAAAGGTGCTAGTTAATTTATCAAGTCAATTAAACAATGGTTGTATGAAGGAACATTTCTCAGGGGCTACTTCTCACCCCAATATACCCACATGATGATTTATTACCCCCTAAAAAACATAAAATAACAAATACAAATAAACAGCAATAATATAATAAGTTAGCATTTAATGTGTTAGCAATTTTATCAGTTAGGATCACTTTTTCATCCCAATCACAGTTCATGTGAGAGTGCAGAGAAGTGGCCATTTTCCTACACCAATGTTTTGGTGGGTAATAAGAGCACCTGGAAGATTGTACCAAAACATTAAAAATATTAAAACCCCTGATCAAGTTATTCCGCTTCTAGAAATTTACTTTAAGGAAATAATCAAATGTGTGTGAATTATGAGCAAGTATTGCAAATTTAATTTATAAAATAGAAAAATTCCAAATAGTTAGGTAAATCATGGATTAGCAACAAGATGACCAGAAAAAAGGTAGAAAAATACTTAAGGAAGGCCATGGTAACTTTTGTGATATATTGTTACTTAATTAAAAGCAGAATATAAACCCATGTGCTATGTGTAGGCATGCCAAGAAATTGAGTTTGTTCCTCCATATTTAGTCAAAATCTGCAATTTGCCTCTGACCCCAGCCCCAGCATTTGGAAAGCTAAATAGCTGAAGTTCTACTTCAGTGCCATATTTGGCATCATAAATTTATGCATGGTCCAAAATAGTTTGATTTCCTTGATAATATATTATATATTGTTCTAGACTGAATAATGACCCTGAAAGGAATCTCAGCAACCTGTGAATGTTATCATATCTGGCAAAACTTAGTCTGTAGATGTGATTAAATGAAGAATTTTGAGATTACCCTGGATTATCAGAGTGGACCATATGTGAAATCATAAGAGATTTTATGAGAGGAAGGCAAAGGAGATTTGTAGAAGGCAATGTGACCACTGAGCTAGATGCTCTGCTGCTGGCTTTGAAGCTGGGGGAAGGGGCTAGAAGCCAAGGAATGCAAGGAATGAAGCTCTGTAATCTGGAAGAGGCACGCAATGGATTCTCCCCTACACCCTTGTAGGGAGCAGGCTCTGTTCCCCTCCTTGGAATTGACCAGTGCAACTGATTTCAGATCTCTGGCCTCTAAAATTACCAGAGAATAAATGTGTGTTGTTTTATACCACCAAGTTTGTAGCAATTATTATAGCAGCTATGGAAATCTAACCAATGAAAGCTCAAGTTCAAGGATGTCAAAAAGTACATGCTATCATTGATCATCCTGTCTGTGGTTCAGGCTTATTGTTACTGTCTAAATATTCTTATTCCAATAAAGGGAAGCTTCCTATCCGTACCCTGCAATTAAAAAATTCTTGGGTGTTTTATGCATTGAAGATCTTTCTGTTGCAGTTGCCGTATATTTATTATATTGCAAAGGTAAAATGTGATAAATAATGTCATTTGTGAAAGTGAGTAATTTTTTGTGGTAATCACTTTATTTGGACAATACCACACTTTAGTTTGCATTAGATTGCTTTCATTTGTTCCCACATTTTATGTTATACACACACCCCAGATCTATGATCACAATCCAAATTTATCTTCCAGGCCCTGGCTTCATACTTCAAGTGGTTGTTGGATACCTAAGCTATGTCACACCTCTATTCTTCTATTCTCTATTTTGCTTATTTAGAATATTGTTTTGAAAATTGCAATAATTGTATAGGGACAAGATTGTCAGGAAAGGCTCCCCACAAAGAAGCATTTAAACTGCATCCAAGAGAGAAAAGAGTTAGCAGATACCTCACTGCATTTCTTTGATTGATTGTGGAATTAACTAGTTTAAAAAATCTCTTTGTAGATTAGTAGTTCAAAGAAGGTAGTGCCAGCATTTCATTTTCTCTTTGGAAGTGTAACGTTGACAATAATATGCAGCGATTTGAAAAGAGAAAAACTTAAAAGCAGAGAGAGCTGTTGGGAGCATCTTGCTGTAACACAACTGGTAAAGGCTTACACTGGCACAGTGACCACAGATATTTTTTCAAACTGAGATTTCCTTTTGTTATTCTGTGCTTTTTTTCTTGAATTCAAATTTTTGAAAGGCTTCAATATCTATGTAGGCAAACATGTCACACTTCCATTATAATTTATTGTCACTTCTAAAGTTAAAAAAGTATATATATGTGTATATATATATATATACATATATACATATTACTTCATTTCCTTCTGTTTTCTTCTGTGGTTTTCAAAAAATATATAACTTCTTTTATTCACCAGCTTATTTTTATTCATTTCCTAAAATTCATCTGGATAAGGATATTCAGGCCTTAAGCCAAAAGTGGGTCAGAAACCACTGTGGGTTCTTCAAACATAGGAGTCTGACACAATAATTGGTTACACTCAGGTAACTCTGTGCTAAATGACTGCTGGGAACAGCAACAGCCCCTCTGGCTGAAATAGTAAACAGAGGTGCTGGGATCAAAAGACCCAGGACCATGGAGAAGGGAACTGCCTGGGCCAGTTCTGAAAGTACCACCAAAGACAGATGCGTACTTTGGGACCTGCTAGCTCAGGTCCCTCTTCTCTTATAAAGCCACCAGTCTCGGTGCTGTGATAACCAATTAATACACTAACCTATTAACCCACTAATCCATGAATGGATAAACGCATGACCCAATCACCTCTGAAAGGTCCACATCTCAATACTGCCACGTTGGGGATGATATTTCAACATGAGTTTTGAATGGAATAAATATTCAAACCATAGCAGCAAATAAAAAGGAAACAAGCTATTCAGGACCTCTGAACTCTTAAAATGCACTGCAGAATATAGAAAGGCACAAATGGACGCTGAGAGCAACAGTCAAATGATTGTCCCAAGCTATTTTCTCTTCAGTATCTCTGAGTGGGTGAAGCACATCCCAGAAGGTCATCTATTTAAATTTTGGGTATGTCTTTTCTTTTGAGACATGAGAGATCTAGTACCTTTTTAATCTTCATTTGGAGTAGTTTATTTCCACAAGTTTATATATCTCCACCAGGTGGAGTCAGAGGGCAGTTGATTAAAGGGTTAAATGTTGGCAGTCAATTTGCTTAAGGGTTTTAGTTTCAGAATAGATGAAGGAAAGGTAAGCAATACTGAGGGGACTGCTTTCCTCAGATGATCTTGCTACAATGTTATCTTGTTATTACCATATTCATTCTGAGTATAGCCAATTGATTTCATGTCAATTTGCCCCCATTTTCTGACTATGATTTAGGATACTTTTGTTGGAAAGAACAGAGACTCATTCTAGCTGGCTCAAGAGAAAAGAATTTTATCATAAATATACAGGTAAAATTACATACACACATCTGGAACAGAAATAAAATATAGTCAAGGCTTAGCTGGAACAGGAGCTGCTCTTTGCTTCTCTTAAGGAGTACATGGTCACAGAAACAGTTGGCTGTATTTGGTCTTAGCCAATTGCATATTATTATCTTTATGGGTTTTTTTTTTTGCTCCCACAAAGTTAGTAATTAGACTGCCAAATGATAAAGCAAGAGAGAAAACTTATCACATTCTCCAGAATTAATAAATATTTTTGCTGCATATATGAGCAAGACACCCATGACCAAATCATTCAAAATAAACTAGATTAATTAGGCCCCGTATAGATAAAATAGAATAATCACAAAATGATAAGACCACATATAAAATTATAATCATTCTCTTATGTTGATAGTTCTAGATTCAGTGCTAGATTACATATCTGTGGATATGTAATAAAAATGAGAGAGCCCAACAATACTTTAGAAATGCTTTTTATATTCTTAACACTCTGAATAAAATGACACGCCAGGGTTCAAATGCCAGCTCTGTCAGTCTCTATCCTGTAGCTATGTGTTCATTAAGCTCTTTGTGCCTCAGTGCTCTGACCTATAAACTGGGCATAATTTCAGTTTGTACACACCATAAAATCATTATGAGTGGCATGAGATCAGGTTTCTAAACTACTCCGTGTGTAAATAAACCCTTATTGAAAACCCACATAGCGTATTAGCAGCCTCTGATTTTACTTCATTGCTTATCTCTGCCACATTGTACCTCTGTGGCAGTGGTTCTTAACTAGGGGCTGCCTTGCCATCAACTCCCCGGGGGACATTTGGCAATATGTGGAGACACTTTTGGTTGTCACAGGTTGACGAAGGGTGCTACTGGCAACTAGTGAGTAGAATTCAGAGATGCTACTAAATATCCCACAATGCACAGGGAGCCCTCAGAGCAAAGACTTGTGCAGCCCCAAATGCTAACAGTGCTGAGTTTGAGAAGCCCTGCTCTAGGGGTTAGTGGCCTCTTTGTTACTGAGTGTGTGCTGTGTAACTGTGTGACTGTGTGTTATGCTTTCTAATTTACACTCCGCCCCTCCCCCATCTCTCCTAGACTGTGAGCTCCCTGGGGGCAAGTTCTGGGTCATCTCTACTGTGGCCATGCCTGCAGTGTCCAGCCCAAGGCCTGGACCAGAGGAGGCCTCAAAAATGCTTGTTGAAGGATGTTTTAAAACTGCTTTGTAGAAACTCCATAGTAAAAGGTTAAATCTATCACTGTGCACCATACATGGTTACCAGAAACTCTGAGCTAATACTTAGAACATTTCTCCTGACAAAGCACGAGACAGTTCGTGGGACAGAGCACATGTTTTGAAAAGACCTTGGTTTGAATTCTGCCCTGAATTTACCACACAGCCTCTTACAAGTTATAAAAACATTGATATTACCGCATCTATTCTAGGGATACTCTGGAGACTTCACATGATAGTCCGTGTGCAGTGCCCGGTTTAGAAAATGGTTCCAGCAGCTAAGACCTGCCATGACTTTGGGCAAGTTCCCAGCTCACCTCCCCAGCCACAGGCTTCTCTGTAAAATTGAGAAAAATATTAATATGATAACTTCCTTGAATGATGCTAAAAGGATTAAATGAAACCATGATGTGCCTAGCAGTATATAATAGTGACTATTATTATTATAATCTTTTCATTTTAGTGGCAAAACACTCAAGAAAAGAAAATGCTTCTCTGATTTGTCCTTCTCATTTATTCCTTCTTCTTCATTCATACTCCCCGAGATCAGCAGGAAGGAAACAAAACCAAACAAGGGAGGCAAAGAGAAGCATTTAAAAATAGTTTTCTCATATTCCAAAATAGTGAGATGAATTTAAAACTTTCTTCAAAAGAAAAGTTGGACACCCTTGTTCTTGTGGCCTCTTTGGCTGGAAGAGCCATTGATAGCTTTTACTTGTGTACCTGGGCCATTCTTGAAAGTATTGAGTTATCCAAAAAGATTTGTTCCTTTTCGTGTGACAAGAAAGAATAAATTGTGATGATTACTGTTGTCTCCTGCCCCATCCCTTTCTTTTATTCACAGATGAAGCTGCCAAAACATTAAAAAGTGGTGTACTATATATCAAACACATGGCAGTGCAGGGGAGAGGAAGTGTAATAATATCCAAATTTCGGAGCCTATACTTCCATACATAATATGGGAATATTTCCTACTTCAGTGTGTGTGTGTATGGACACATATGTGAAGGAAATTAATCTTTTTTTTTTTTATTGTAAGTGTCAGAGATATGACTTAAAAAGAAACTTTATTGACTCACTGAACCCTGCCTTACGATGGACTCTGGGCTGGATTGAGTTCAGTATCCAAATCTGAGGAAAACACTGAGGAAGAAAGATGGAAGATTACTTTTCTCTCAGCAGGAAACTGGATTACTGTGTCCAGAGGGTTAGAGAACTATAGTTACAGGCCCCATGGGAAGAGGTCCTGCAAATCATTTCCTTCTTAACTTTTCTTTCTTTTTCTATCTTCTCTCTTTCCCTCTCCTTCTATCCTCCAAAAGATCACCAGGATGTCTGAACAGTAAGAAAGACAGCTTTATTGGCACTATTGGTTTGCAAATTTGGAAGAGATAGTCTCTGACATGTATGGAAAGTGCTCTGTCTTGGAGAGGAGAAGGGCTTAGTGGGTTTTATACTTTGCAGGTCTTTATCGTACAATAGAGTCATACATATTTATCAGCTGTGTGGGCAAGCTGTCCATATTAATGAGGGAGCCAAGCACACACACAATGAATAAACATGTATGTAACATACATCCTATGTTCACTTTGGGGCAGGATTTTAGCATTAAAATGAGGGACAATTTGGCTCTTTCAGTCAAAGGTGAACTGTAGGACACAAAGGCAATTTGGGCAGAGCCTCTGTACGCTGGCTGAAACTCCCTCAAGGTCTGCAGTTGCTTATCAGAAAAGAATCTTTGTAAGGCCAATCCTCTGTCCATTCAGAGCTTTGGTGGCCTGGGTTATAATCAGAGTTCGGATAATTTGCCTGATAGCTCCTAATGTTGGAGAGCTTAATACAAGTGTGGTTTTTCCTGTAGCCATAAGAATTTAGAAATATGCCAAGCCAGCTATACCCTAAGCCAGGCGTCCTCAAACTACAGCCCACGGGCCACATGTGGGTGTTTTTGCCTGTTTGTTTTTTTACTTCAAAATAAGATATGTACAGTGTGCATAGGAATTTGTTCATAGTTTTTTTTTAAACTATAGTCTGGCCCTCCAATGGTCTGAGGGACAGTGAACTGGCCCTCTGTTTAAAAAGTTTGAGGACCCCTGTCCTAAGCCTTCTACTCCTAGGTAACTTTTGGGTTCATCTTAGTCGATAAAGAGCCATCTATTTTGGTCTCCCAGATCACCTTTCCTTCCTTCCTTCCTTCCTTCCTTCCTTCCTTCCTTCCTTCCTTCCTTCCTTCCTTCCTTCCTTCCTTCCTTCCTTCCTTCCTTCCTTCCTTCCTTCCTTCCTTCCCTCCTCTTTCCTTCCTTTGTACTTTTATACATTAACAAATACTATTAAGCATCTACAGGTACTGCTCTAGATGTAGGAAATACATTATTGAACAAAACTGAGAAAAATCCTTGCTCCAGCCCAGTGGTGTGTGCCCATAGTCCCAGCTACTCAGGACGTTGAGGCAGGAAGATAGCTCAGCCCAGGAATTTTAAGCCAGCCTGTACAACACAGTGAGATCCCATCTCTAAAAAAAATGTTTGCTCTTCTAGAGCTTACACAGACTAAACATTAAGCATAAAAGCAAATAAATATTTAAAAATAAATATCTTGTAGAATATTTTAAAAGTTTATAATTCTCATAAAAAAGACAAACTTGAGCAGGGATCTCAGAATGACCTGGGGGTGATGATAGAATTTTATATGGGCTGTCAAATAAACTTTGTTGAGCAAAGATTAGCAAGAGATGAAGAAAGTCAGCTGCAAAGACTTAGGGATGAGTGATTCAGGAAAAGGGAACGGCTAAGGCCCTGGGGTGAGTTTGTTTATACCTTGGTTTTTTGAGGAACAGCAAGGAGGCTGCTGTAGCTGGAGCAGAGTGAGCATGAACAAGCTGTAGGAAAAGAAGTTCAGAGAGAACCTTGGCTTTCACTGAGTGAGATGAGAAAACTCAGAGCGTGTTGAGGACATGAGCAACATGATCAAACTGACATTTTAACCACTCACTTTGGCTGCAGAATGGAGACTAGCCTGGGGCAGGGAGGAGGGTGGAGTAGGGACTCCTGTAGGAGGTGACTGCAATTATACCAGCCAAAGGCAACAGTAATTTAGATCGAAAGAGTATCAATGAAGATTCTAAGAAGTGGTTATAATCTGAAAATGATTTGGAAATGGGTCCAATCAGGTTTTTTGTTTTTGTTTTTGTTTTTGTTTTTGTTTTTGTTTTTTTTTGAGACAGAGTCTCACTTTGTTGCCCAGGCTAGAGTGAGTGCTGTGGCGTCAGCCTGGCTCACAGCAACCTCAATCTCCGGGGCTCAGCGATCCTACTGCCTCAGCCTCCCGAGTAGCTGGGACTACAGGCATGTGCCACCATGCCCGGCTAATTTTTTTTTGTATATATATTTTTAGTTGCTCAATTAATTTATTTCTATTTTTGGTAGAGACGGGGTCTCGCTCAGGCTGTTTTCGAACTCCTGACCTTGAGTAATCCGCCCGCCTCGGCCTCCCAAAGTGCTAGGATTACAGGCGTGAGCCACCACGCCCGGCCCTCTAATCAGGTTTTGTGATAGAAATATCACACATAAAGGAAAGGGAGGAGGTGAATATTGTAGACAGAGTAGGTTTGGGAGTGAGGGTGGAAATTAGGAATTCAGTTTGGATATATTAAGTTTCAAGTGTCTGTCGGAGCTATTGATTAGACCTGCAGAGATATGCAGGAAGCAGTCTGGAGTTCAGGGGAATGATATGGGTGAGAGTTCTAATTTAAGGGACCTATTTGGCTCACGTCCAGTGTCATCTTTGCCATGCTGTCTTCCCTGAGGTTAAGTCTGAGTCAGGGAGTTGTCCTCCGTGGTCTGCACTGCCCTCATTCACAGGACTTCCTGCTTCCTGCTATAATTACAGAACTGTAATAATCAGTTTACCAACTGTTGTGTGTTGAATTGTGTGCCCCCTCCAAAATTCATATGTTGAAGTCCTAACCCCAGTACCTCAGAATGTGACTTTCTTTGGAAATAGGCCCATTGCAGACATAGCTATTAATGGTTCAGTTTAGATGAGTTATTAGGGTGGGTCCTAATCCAATATGACTTTATCCTCAGATGAAGGCAAATATTGGGGTGATGCTTTTACAAGCCAACGAGCCCATAAGATTGCCAGGAAACCACCAGATGCTATGAGCGGGGCCTGGAACAGGGTTTCCCTCACAGCCCTCAGAAGGCATCAACCCTGCCCACACCTTGATCTTGGACTTCCAGCCTCTGGAACTGTGGGACAGTAAATTTCTGTTGTTTGAGTCACCCAGTTTGTTGTGGGGCGCGGTGTCAACGCCATTACAAGTTGGCGCCTGTTTCCGGCTTTGCCTAGAGCAGCTAACAAGTTCAGCGCACGCATAATTGTCGGTTGCCCTGTGGCGCGAGAATGCAAACAAAGGGTCCTGATATGGGCTAATGCTTTGGTGGCTCGACAGTTGAGCGGCCTATCGCAGCTTAGGGGTTGTACTTCTGGGGTATATAGTGGCCTGCGCGCTGCCGGGCTGGGTCTTCCGCATCATGTAAGTCTAAAGGGAACCCCATTAAAGCACGGTCAGAAGAACTCTGGTTGCCGCGTCTGTTTGTGGCGCTTTGTTGCTGCAGTCCTAGCAAACTATTGCACCATCTATCCCTGGACTGTAGGTTCTTCGAGAACAGGAAACTTGTCATCTGGATCTTTAGAGTCCCATCCCTGAGTAGCTTTCCTTACACATGGTAGGTACTTATTAAAAAGTTTTAGAATAAATGAGTATGTATAATGTTTGGCATTTAGTGGAGATAATAATGACTATAATAGCAACATTATTAATATTGTTGCTATTATAACAATTGTTTGTATAACATTAATAAAACTTCTCTGAAGTCTGATGAAAGGAGCGATGGATTGTTCTGGCTGAGAGTCATTATGGAAGGCTCCATGAAGAAGGTCAAACTTACATAGAGGGTGAAAAGCTTGGTAGTTAAAAATGAATGGCATATGTCTATCAAAGCCATCTTTCCCAACTCCTTCCCTTTAAAGTTATGTTTCTCAACTTTGTTACTATTAAAATTTGGGGGCAGATAATTTTTTGTTGGAGCCTGTTTAGCCCTGGGGAACTCCCAGTTTATCCCTCCCTGACTTGCACGCAATGCCTGGAAGCCTGAAGCTTACTGAGGTAAAGGAAACGGATTTTGGAAAAGTCACAACGCCTTGGCTCTTTAGGTGAGTTCCCCAGTGTGCACACTGAGACCCTTGATTCCACCCATTTGGGGAAGGTTTTGAACCTTCCAGCCCTGTGATGGGGCATTTGTGGTGCCACTGGTGTAGAAGGCACAATTGAACGCGAGGAGGGAACCTGAGGGGTTTGTCCCTTTATAGGGTTAGGAGAACTCATTCTCTATGTGCTGCTCCCATTTGCTTTGTAGACCTTGCCACTGAGATTGTTTGCATTGAGAATTCCGTGTACCATCTACCTGTCAACTTGTGTTTGTTCTTGTTGTTGTCAGTTTTGTTTCAACATGGGAAGCTCCATTTCTATTCCATCTTCTAGTCCCTTGGGGTGAATCCTGGCTGACTGGTCAACTTTTAGCTATAAGCCTATGTCTAAAAAGACAATAATGTTTTATTATAGTACTGCTTGGTCCATGTACATGTGAGAGTGTGAGGAGAAGGGCCTGTTGAATGGGACTTTATATTATTATACTATCTTACAACTGGAATTATTTTTTCTAAGGTCAGGTAAATGGGATGAGATGCCGTTTGTACAATCTTTCATCCAATTTCATAACAAAGAGGCATAAAATGTGTGCTTATTTTAAAATTATATATATATAATTTTGTCTAATTCAGAGGTTATTTAAAAGTTGATTTAAATCATAGATTTAGAAAGAAAATAAAAACAAGATATAAAGTAACTATTGAAGTAAGAGAAAAGAGATATAAAAAGGCTATGAATATAGATATTTAGTTTTGGTAAGAAAGGTTAAACAGAAAGGAGAATAATATTGTATAAGAAGGTGTCTTGTTTGGTAAACTTTTGTCCTAAAATGAAATAACTGGTTATTTAAGAAAAGAGAAATTTAGGACAAAACAGAAAGCAATGGTCTCTGTAAGTTGAGATAAGGCTCATAGAAGAAAATTTAGGAAGGAATTTTGTATGTGATCAAGTTGGCTATAATTAAAAAGGAAAATTTTTGGTTAAAACAACAAAGTTTTTAAAAATATTAATTTGCTCTTAATGAAATGACATGATGTATTAATTTTAATTCTATAACCTTTTTTTTTTAATTAAAAATGTCTCAAACTTTTAGCTTAAATTTCAACTTCTTCTATGTCTTAGTGATTTCAGATTTTTCTCCCTTTAAAAAAGCTAGGATGGTAACTCTCACCTTCAATTATTCATCAGCAGCTATAACTTTTTCCCTTCTAGTTTTAAGTTTGTAATTTTGGATTGAAAATAGAATGTTTTATCTCAAATGTTTAATAAAACAATGTTTTCCTCCCATATAACTTAATAATATACTCTTGACCTTTCTTGATATGTCTAAATTATTTAATATGTTCAGGAAGCATCTCGTGACGTTTCTAAGAGTCATTTCTTCCCATATTCGAGGTACTAGTTTCTTATTCACATTGCTCTATAATATAATTCACACTCATGACCCTGGACACACCCTTGCTGTGTCTGATTAATACAAGTGTCTTTTTCATCAGGTTTAACTTCCAAGTTATCGAAATGGGTTCACCATAAAAAGCAAACAAAAAAACAAAAGCTACATACTACAGAAGGTTTTCCTTTACCTTTTGGGTAAATGTCCTAAAAGAAACAAAGATTTTATTCTTATTAAGATAATTCATGCATTGTCTTTATTTTTGGACTAACTAGAAAAACTAAATTTTAAGGGGTTAAGGTTTACACCCATATAACTTTCTGTATTGCCTTTAAAGCCTTTAGATGACTATCACTCTCGATTAAATCAATGACAATTATTTTACAGTGACTTCTGATTCTATTTTGAAAAAAATGTCTTAAACCATTAGTATTTGAAAGACTTTTTAAAAACAAAATTCTAAATTCAGCCCTTTTAACCTAGAAGTCCTTTTAACTAGAAGTCCTATATTCAGTCCTTTTAACTAGAAGTCCAAGAGAGACATATCAGCCTTATTTGGTATATTAAAACCATACAGAAAGCCTTGTCAAATATGAAATGATATTTAACTTTCTTTAGGTTATATTTGTATAAATATATTATGCAATATATTACACATTTTATGTAAAAAAAATGTAACCTAGTTATTTAGCATGCTCTGAGAAAGCCATCTGAACATACGTGTCTAGTTGATGTTACACATGTCTAATTGCACTTATAAACGTCCAAGTGAAATTAGATACTCAAAGAGTTACATGCATTACTAAGGGAAAAGACCTTTTGAGTTCATCACTCCCTCCCAAATTATGTGAAGAAATGGCTAAAATTCCCTACCTTGAGTTGCCTCTATTTTCAGTTGGTTACAAGAATTTAAGAAAACTCTCTCTCCTCCCTCTCATTTCTTCTGGCTGTTTTAAAATAAGCCAGAAGTATGTATCCTAATAAGAAACTAGAAAAGGAGGAAGGAAAGAGAGAGAAAAAAAAGGAAAAAATCCAGTAGACATTTAGAGAATGCCTATCTGAAATCTCTCATTATCTCTGCCTGACAGTGAATACTAACTTCTGTCACATAGTTTGGTTTTCCTTGACCTCAAAATGCTTCTTGCTATGTGTACATGAGGGCAGTTAGATATTTATCACTGCAAAACTGAATTCTTCATGATACAATTTCTGACCTATATTTCCTATAGTTCATGAGTTAATTAATAAAATACCTTTTAACTTTTCAAGGTTTTAAGAAATATTGCCAACATGGTCTTAATACAAATAATGGAATACAAATAATGTCTAGAGGCTCAGGATGAGCCAATATAAAACAGATATTTTCTATTTAATCCTATAATTTCTTATTTATAAAATGAAGATTTAATTTTCAAATATTTAAACTTGCATCTGGCTTTTGTCTTGTTCTGTGCTCAGCCTTCTTTGTTACACATTTAAAAATGTTCTGGTGGGATGCCATTACAGTATAACTTGTCTAGCTACTAATTTATTTGCACATGGTTTTAAACACATCTTTTAAAAATGTCTTTTAAAAATGGCACTATCTTGTTTTAGGAAAACACAACCCTCCTCTGTATTTGGATATCTTCCCATTTCAATGTCTAAAAACCTTTCAGTTCTCCCCCAAAACTTTGGTTGCTACAGTTTTCAAACAATAATTATGTCCCGCATTTTACAAAGGGGTTCAAATTGCAAATCTTATAAGCCCACACAAGTTTGAGAAACTCTCAAAATTGAGGTTGAAATTATTATAAGTCTAAGAAGCTAATGAGTTTCATTTATTCTTACATCGTTAAACTTGCCTGGGGCAGCTAGTAACACATCTAAACAACAGTGTAGCTGCGGTATCTGTTAATGTAAAATGATAAGCAATTATTTATATAAAATCTGATTATGAAAAAAATATTTCCCTAAATTGCTGAACTAAAAACATTTTAGAAAATGTACAGTGATAAGCAAACATCCACCTGATTTGACTGGGGCCTAAGGCAGTTCCTGCATGGGAGCACACAAAGAAGGATGACAACACAGACAGGCCCCCTTTGTTCTGAGAGCAGCAGTGTGTAAGCATGGTGTAGTTAGGGTTACATGGAGGCCATTTTTCCAGTTGCTTCTCTTTGATCCCAGATCTCTCCTTAGAACACTAAGTGCTCCCTCATTGCAAGAAATAGTATCTTCCTGTCACGCCCGCCTTGCCAGCAAGGAAGACATGGCAACCGGAGTTCTTCTGACAGCGCTTTAATGGGGATTGCTTATCTGGTTACAAGCGGAAGACCCCGAGGAGCTCTCGGAGCGGGCTTATATAGGCACTAGGTACACCAGGCATAATCTGATTGGCCAACCAGTTCTGAGGAGGAGACAACGCTTTGCACATGCGCTGAACACTTGTTTGTCAGACTTACAGCAGGGTGTGACCAGGAAGCGGGCGCCATCTTGGAATGGCGTTACCACCGCGCCCCACATCTTCCGACATGGATTTCTCAATGAAATTGGTGGTAAAAGATGGTAGAGGAAAGGCAAGATCTCTGCTAAAATAAATTTGAAAAAAAAAAAACTGTATTAAAACAAAACTAAATAGGTTGCAAGACCTCTCAGAACCTGGTCCTAGAATATGCTGCCAATGTACAATTTGAAACTTCAAGAGAGGAAAACATGTTGCATAGAATTTCTTCAAATTGTTTTTTAATGAAACATGCCCTGAGAGATTACGTCAGGGGTCCTCAAATTTTTTAAACAGGGGGCCAGTTCACTGTTCCTCAGATCATTGGAAGGCCGGACTACAGTTTAAAAAAAAAACTATGAACAAATTCCTATGCACACTGTACATATCTTATTTTGAAGTAAAAAACAAATGGGCAAAGCAGCATGTGGCCCGTGGGTCGTAGTTTGAGGACGCCTGGTTAGATTGTAGAACTTCTTTCCCTCTCAGTATCTACAAATCTGCTCATCATTAAGGCTCACATCTAACCAAATATTCTTCATGAGGCCATTCCCAATTCTCTCAGTTAGACTTCATCACTACTTATTTGTCACGTTAACTGCACTCTTATGGTTAATAAAATCCCCACTTCTATTTTATGCCCCCTCCTTTATTTGGGGGCAGGGATTATCTTTGTTCTTCATTAAATTAAAGCACCTTGAAATGAGGGCCCATTCGCTACTCACCTATTTTCTACAACATCTAACATAGTGCCCAGCTCAGAACTTTGTAGGAACCCAATAAATGCTTAGTGAAGGACTAATGGCATCTAGCTCAAATGTGTGCCATGGATATCAAGAATTCCTCTGGAAAATAAAATGTTTCTTTACCCATATGAGAATGGGTAGATTAGAGTTTTATTTTAAACGTATCTTTATGCTCAATGTAATGCTGTTTTTGAGTGACAAGGAAAGTAAATCACCATAACCAAAATTTCTACTTAAAAACAATTCAAACTGAACAAGAGCCATGCAAAGTTGTTTTTATTAAGCTTCATATTCAGCTTACAGCTAAGTATTTCAGGCATTACTCCATTCGACAAGCACACATAGATCTAGGAAACATTTCAAGACACTCCAAGGACTTCATAACTACTGGGAACAGAGCAACTTACTCTGCAGTTAACATGGATGTTAAGTACTTCAAGGAGTCCTTAAGGGAAAGAAGCTAAATGACAACTGGTCCTCTTCTATGAAATTATTATCCTGGACAACTAGCTACAAATGAAAGCACATGACAATGCCATAGCTTCAGAGATTTGGCATCCAAATCCATCCTTTTTATTTAGGATAGGACTCGGAGTCACATATCGGAAAGCAAATCATTCAGAATAGGCTACATGTCAAGTTTTTGATGGATAGTATTAACACTCATAATTAGTTTATGTTTGAAGAAAATCATGAAATGAAAAATTTTGTATTGAAGACCCACTCTGTTAGTGACTATAGGAGATGATTTTGAAGAATTGCTCTCCACTACTGCAGGATTTTTTATGAGTTCTTCTGGGAGATATTCACTGTGACTGTCTTGACTTCTGTATATTCATGGAGACCATATTCTCCCCTAGAGAGAGGGAAAAAAATACCCACAAACATCATTTAGCATAGAGTTCAAATGTACTATAGTCCATGATAGGTATAAGTTTATAATTGCTTATCTGGCCAGGAACAATGGAAAATATTTTGTGTACAGAGCATTTTATATAGCAGCTAGCCAACCAAAAGTGTCTGAACTTACATAAATCCATTTGTGAGAAATACATTTTTAACATCTCTTTCATTTTAAATAAACATGTAGGCCCGATGTAGTGCTCCCCCTGTAATCTTAACACTCTGGAAGGCCAAGGCCAGAGGATAGCTTGAGCTCAAGAGTTCAAGACCAGCCTGAACAAGACCAGACCCTGTGTCTACTAAAAATAGAAAAAAGTTAGCTGGACCAAATGGCACATGCCTGTAGTCATAGCTACTTGGGATGTTGGTGCAAGAGAATCTCTTGAGCCCAGCAGTTTGAGGTTGCAGTGGGCTCTAATGCCACTGCATTCTAGCAAGCATGACAGAGCAAGACTCTGCCAAAAAAAAAAAAAAAAATCATGGATTCTTGGTTGATTTTTATAAAGTGTTCATTTTTTTACATTATTCTACTTGATTTTATAAAGCTCTATCTACTCAAAAGACAATTCAGCCCCATAAGAATTTTGTCATTTCTAGTCTAAATTCACTTTAAGACAAATATAGTAAAAGAGGAGAGGTAGTGATAGATAATCACTCCGTAGTAGTACAACAAAACTGTAAACTAAAGCAGAGCTTGAATTTACCAAGTGCACAGAATTGGCACTGAAATGATGAAGGAGTGAAACTTTCATTCTAAGGGGCTTTAATATGGTTTGAAACAAAATGTTTTGCAGCTGTAGTTTTAGCAATTTCTTCTGAATCTCTGCAAAAAACATCTGATTTTTATTAAACTTTTCTGATTTTTCTCTTTTTTCTTGATTGTTTTCTTTTTAAGGAAGAAGACAAGGGTAGATTGGTCTACCTTCAGACTCTTCCCAGTTGTTTCTTTCTCTTATATGACCTCCTCTATCCCCTACCATTTACTTATATAACTCAAGTCCCACCCAAATGATCAGGAATTAATTGAAGTCAGTCCATTTTTACCCACCTATGTTATTATCAGGTTTATGGGGACCTCCTACCAGTTTTAGAAACTGACTGTATTTACCCTTTGTTGAAGAGACAGCTAAAGGGACTGGGGCTCAGTTATACTCTGTATTGTTCTGACAAGAGAATCAAATTACATGTATATAAAAATAGTGTTAAAATGACAACACTGATGCACGTGTAGCTTATGGAAAAATCAGATCTTGATCCTTTTCTACCCCTCCCT
This sequence comes from Microcebus murinus, assembly GCF_040939455.1. Lineage (NCBI taxonomy): Eukaryota > Metazoa > Chordata > Mammalia > Primates > Cheirogaleidae > Microcebus > Microcebus murinus. The sequence continues at coordinate 25,324,245 of NC_134115.1, forward strand.
TCTTATGATGTAGACAGATATGTAGAAGGCATCATTTTCTCCTGGGTAACCTAATATCCTTACACTGACTATTTTCTTGGGCAAGTAAGCTTCTAAATATACCTTTTAAAAGCTTCAATGAGCATGTTCTTCAAAGTAATTAAAGGGTTTAGCCTCAGTTTTCTGAAACCCATTAAAAGGATAGTATTTTATCTCATACAGTCAGGTAAATCAACCCAGGATTTTAACCAATAGGCTTTCCATTGTATTTTAGGTCACATGGCATCTGAAGCTCTCAAGAGAGTAATAAGTGTGATTATTGTCCTGCTCAGGCTGGGACATAATATATACCTATGTTCCTGACACTTAGAAAATTATTTATGGTTGATTCCTGTTTTTAACCCTTTCTTATTTGATTCCCTTATGTCTTAACCTTAAAGTCTGTATTCAACAGAATTTATGAGTCTGATCTACTTAAGTTGCTTCATCCACTTTGATTATTTTATCTTCACTGTTCCCAAGAAAATGTGTTAGGTAGCTGGGCCAGCAATGAACTAACTGACCTTCAGATTACTCTATCCTTTGTTCCAGCTTTTTGTAAAAAGAAATTAGTTCTCCCAAGGGATTCTCCAGTAATAGATATTATAAAGAGAAGCAACTAGGGGAGCAAGAAACCATTTGTTGAGTTTCCAGTTTGTGACACTTACAAGGCTAGGGATAAGACATTCATTAACCGTTATAACCATCTTAAGAGGAAAGTTAGCATCTCCATTTGCAATATGAGCAATGGAGGCTCAGAAGTTACACAATGAAGCGGACAGCATGGCTAGCAAGTGGTAGAGTGAGGATGTAAATGCAGTTTGGTCAGACTTAAATGATGTCTTCTCAAATATGCCTTAATTTTTCATGGGTTGACCTCCTCAAAACATTCTAAACATATTCTTGGCTCTTCAATACTCTACAAGTAAAATCTCAGACAATTTTCTTGGCTTCAGGACTTCTTAATCTATATCATATTTAACTCTGAATCATACTTCTCACCCCCATAAATCCACTAGCCCTTCAGCACAACACACATAATGTTCCAATCAAGAATGCCCTCCTGCTGCCCTAGATGAAGCCCCATCTCTTTTGTGAGGTCTTCTCTTACTAACCACTAATGAATGCATGTTGACAATGTTGACAGATCATTCTGTCATTCCTCCATTTCACTGTCTCCCCCATAATATTGTTTAATTGTAAATTTGCTGATTTATTAAGACAAACAACAAAATGCATGGCTACCTCACGTATGACCCTTAGAAACTTAGAAAGACTTACTTTTACTTGCTATTTACCAAATGGTCAGGTTTACTACATTTGATATCATGAGGATTGCATATGATTTATCTTTTTTCTTCAAGAATTTTAAACTTATAGGTAAATGTAAGATAATTTAGAGAAATAAAATGGTTAAATTGCTTGAATAAACTTAACCAAACACCTGGCCACTGTTTTCCATGTTAACATATATATGAACATTTTTACAAAAAGTATGTATCTCCCAGTTTCAAAAGCAACTGAAGGCTTATTTGTACATTTATGTATAAATATTCTCAATCTCTTCCCTATCATAAAACATGTTTTCCTTAGTCAAATTTCCCTCCAGGTTTATATTTTAATTTCAAAAATAACTCATTCAGGTAATTCAAAATTTTGGAGTGTACATCAACAATATTTCAACAAATGAGAATCAGTTCCCTTACACTGATGTTTTCTGAGATAAAGCACCTAATTTACTTATTTAGAGGCATATTCAAATAACTGGGGTGTCTTTGTATTTGCACACTTCTTACAATCACCACATTATGTTTTCACCTCCTTTCTGGAGATGTTTCCCACATGGATTTCTTTCATACATACAGCAAACAATTCTAATAGTAAGCAATATTTCAATCATACTTTAAAGTACCTAATATAGACCCTTAGGAATAGCAGGAGCTTATTAAATTCTAATTCCCTTCTTCCAGCACCTTTCTGTACTTATGGGGTACAGCCAACATTTAATAAGCTATTGGGTGGTATAAATTCTACAGGAAAGGACAGAAGCAGTTTTTATTTAAGGTGGCAACTGTGAGTTAATTTCCTAGGAGTAAAAACCATTTTTATGAAATACGTATATGAATAACAAGTTATTCTTACATTTCTCGTCCATTTCCAGACATCTTGAATCCACCAAAGGGGGACTGGACAGCTCCCATGAGATAGCAGTTCACCCTGAAAAGAGGTTATTATAGATGATACTTACTATATAAGTTTTATTTGTAAATTTTAGAAATTTAGAGAGCTGAAGAATTCCATTAATTTCTATATGACATACTCATTGCAACAAAAAAAGTAGTACGATGAATTAGAATGTGGAAGTATATGGATATACACCACCTAGAATCAAAGAAAATGATACACATATCTATGTGTGTATATGTGTATAGCCTTTCTGGCAGTATATCATGTTCCTGAGAAGGCATAGTTAGAATTATAATAGTTAGAGTTATAGAATAGCCTATATGTCATAGAAGATATGATATGGTTTACTGAGAGATGATATGGTTTACTGACAACTGGAATTTGTTGGGTGGGTATTCTTTTATTTCTTACTGCCTATAGTCAATAGGCTTTGCAATTCTCTTGAGATTTGTGTTCTTAATAGGTTAGTTCAATTTTCTATGGCAACTGAAATATGTATCATATTACTCAGTTCATTTTTCACGATTAATTGGTTCAACAAATTACTTAAACAGAGGCCTTGGTAGAGGTTGGACTTAATTATCAATCTGTTTATTCCCTGTCATGTCTCATCAAGTGTTTAAAGATGCTTATAAAAACAAATACAGCAATGATTGGTAATAGTAATTGTCTTTTAAATGCTAGTATACCATTGGTTGAAATATTAACTATTTTACTATACTTAGATATACAGCAATAAAAATATGATGTCCTCTATCTTAATCTTACAGATTTTCCTGACTTATAATTCCTAAAACAGCCAATGAAATGTTATAACAAGCTTCATTATCAATTAGGCATGCAACATCCTGTTTTTTCAAAATCAAAAACCTGAAATTTGTCTTCAGCTATTGTTTTGTTTTATTTTTTAAGGCAGCAACTGCCTTTCTAGCCAGCCATGTATTTCCAAATGAAAAATCCAAGCCTAAAAAGGTGTAAGGAAACCTGTTAATGTGGTTAACACTGAAAAAGATGTATTGCTGAGGTCTGACTTACCACACTGTCCCGGCCTGCAGAGCAGAGGACACTGTGATGGCTTTATCCAGGTCTTTGGTAAAGATTCCTGCTGCTAACCCATAGTGAGTATTGTTTGCTCTCTTGATCACATCATCTAAAGTTTTAAACTTCATGATTTGCTGCACTGGTCCAAATATCTATACCATAAGAAATGGATTAAATAAATCAAAATGATGGGTTAAAACTAAATATTTCAAATGATATTGCAATTTTTTTTACAAGCTATCCTAAATTGATTAAGATTTTGCTTTTATTCCCAAAACTATGTATAAGAATCCAAATAGGTGGCTGCAGAAATTAGGTGACAATAGGTAATACTCATGTGTTAAGTTCTCTTTGGAACAAAATAGGGCACAAATAATTAAGGCAATGTTCATTTTCTAGATGTTGGACCGAAGCTTCTAAGAACTTATAATTGTACATCAAACTATTACCTTCAGAATTTTTTTTCATTTAGGGCCATTTAAAATTCTCTCCCTATTTTCCTCATCTTCCAAGTTACTACATATAACAGTGAGCTGCAGAAAGCAGTGCTTGCTGTTCTGGATAAATGAATTAGGCAATGATTGATAATAGTAATTGTCTTTTAATTACCAGTATACCATTGGTTGAAATATTAACTATTTTACTGTACTTAAATATTTTCATAATTCATCAAGGTAGGTAAAGTAATATGAATTTGTGTTCAGATTCTGTTGTGTAGCCAAATCTTATGCACTTTACATATACTAAACAGAATGGTTCATTACTGCAAGAGCTTAAAGCCTGAAACACCCTGTACCCATCAATCAAAGCTGGAGTTCATTGGCAATGGCTATAGTTTCAAAAAATAACTAAAAATCACAATTTGCTTATTTTAGCCTAAAGTACTCTCACTTTTGCTAGACTGTATAGGGAGAGCAGTCCAAACTCAAGTTATTCTGTATTTCAGTCCCAGGCAAGAGAAAGACAACTGGACTTTTTCTTAAAAATTAAGCACTTACATTATACTTCAATAAGACATTTATTAAAATTAAATAAAAGAGGAGGTTCCTCTGAGTATTACCAGAATTTTCTGGGAAACTTGAATGAGAGGAGGCAAAAATCAGAAATGACAAATGGTTTTCTGGTTTTCACCACTGTTTTAAGTGTTAGAGGGGAGGGACACACAAGTCAATAGAGGCTGAGTGAGTATCCTAAGGTCGTACATCTAATCACAAGATTGTAACCCAAGAGCCAGACATACAGCAGCTGCTGCACTAAATGTTCTCATATTTTACGTAATTTTAATTGAACTTAGCACATGGCTCCAGGCTTCCACTTTGAAGCAGCAAGTTAGTTGTTCTACTATGAATAATGTGTGAACATAATAAATGTTTCTTTGACTGAAGATCTTTTTCCTAATCCTTTCTGTCTTGATTTCTATCTAATCCTTTATATCTAATCAAGATATATAAAACCAACTAACTTTCATCCTAATTTAGTATATCTTAGTTAAATATTCAGAGAGGATATATATACACACACACGCATACATGTATATACATATATATAATTTACATATTATATATACACACATAAACATTCCAAGTATTTAACTACAATATACAAAATTAGGAAGACTAACAGCTGAAGAACAAAAGGCCAAGAGCACATGGATGGTGCAGAGTGATATTGGGATGAATGCTATTTTCAAATATATAGATGGCTGTTATGTAGAAAAAGGCTATAGGGAAAATATGGTACCAACAGGTAAATCATAAGTACTTATTTTTTGTGTATGTTAAGAACACTTAAAATCTACTCTCTTAGCAATTGTGAAGTACGTTAAGATGTTATTAATTATAGTCACCATCATTACAATAGATCTCTTGCATTTATTCCTTCTCACTGAACTTTTATACACTTGACCAACATCTCCCACCCTCACACCCCACTCCCCCAAGACCCTGGAGACCACCCTTCTACTCTCTGCTTCTGTGAATCTCACTTTTTTAGATTCCACATATAAGTGAGATAATGCTGTATTTGTCATTTTGTGCCTGGCACGTGTCACTTAGCACAGTGTCCTCCAGGTTCATTTATGCTGTCACAAATGACAGGATTTTTTTTCCTTTACTTTAAAACTGTGGGAAGGAAGCACCTAGAAATTGCTCAGCGTCTTGATCTGTTTGGCTGAAAATTTTTGGCTGGCCCAATGGATTCCTTACTACCTTTAGTCCTGATCACAAATAAACCTTTATGAGAAATAAAGAGTAACATTTATTTTGAAAGATGTTCAAAGAGGTGAGAAACTTAAAGGGACACTCTATATACAAACATGCAGACAAAAGAAGGCAACCACAGGACAGAATGAACCCATTTACCTCCTCTTTGGCGATGCGCATGTCGTCTGTAACATTAGAGAAAACCGTGGGCTGGATAAAGTAGCCTTTGTTCCCCCATGGGCCTCCGCCACATTCCAGTTTGGCCCCTTCTTTCTTCCCACTCTCAATGAGATCAAGTATTTTGTTATGTTGTTCCTTGTCAATCTGTTTGAAAAATATCACATGACAATGCAAAAAAAAAAGGATGCTTGTAAAGATAACACATTGCTGGGTCCATTAATGAGAGTTTCAAAATGCTAAACTATTGCTATTAAATCACATAGAATTAAAACAGCTAACAGAGGTTCAGAGTCATTCTTTGCAGATTCATTCTTTGGGTATAGTTTCTTCTCATGACATTTTAGGAAAGAGTGCTTAAAGATGGATAACTATATTTAGTATCTGTTTAACACTTATATAAGAAAAGCATGTCAATAGTGCAAACCTTTCACACAATTGGCATTTATTCACTCTAGAAGAAATGCCTGTTAACAATCTAATCCATTAACATAGAAACTGTGTTCCCAATTGAAATATTAATGAAAGGAGTGAACGGAGACAAAGAGAACTTTGATACTGGGTTTAAGAGATATGGCAGCTGGAAAGCACATGCTTTCAGATTTGTCTTAAAAGACTCCTGTGTCTATGTTTGGATCTCCCCACTGTTGAACCATCTCTGCTGGGCTGGTCCATGCTCTTGGATATCACATTCTGAATGCAGTTAAGGCATCCTCCTGGTTTAGGTCCCCTTGGGGCAGTCAATAGGTTCAGTTCCAATTTCTGGCCTCTCCTGATTGTGACCATCCTGCTTCATTAACTGGGCCACGTCTAAATATATGACAAGTATTACAAAACTTAAATGGTCTTTTAAATAATAATTTTATAAGAAAAAAAATGAGTTCAGTGTTCTGGTTGTGAATACCAGAGACACATACTCCTTTCCCCATCCACTGGCATGGGAAGGTTAAATATTGTTTCAATTCCTGCTTTGGTAGGTTGAATGATTGCATAATTCTCAGTCTCCAAATCACTGGTAAAACTGTCCGTCTCAAACAGAGACTAGGTTCACAATTAAAGGCAAAACAGGAGATCCAGGAGTTAAGGTGGAGGGTAGCATCTCTTTCCAGCTTAACTTGTCTCTTCTCATTACTTAGAAAGTGTTCTTTATCCTCTTCTTTGACTCTGCAAATCTTCCAGGCCCCAGCTCTCATATTTAACTATTCATAGATTAAGTGCTATTTGAAACCAGAAACTACCTTCTAAAATTTGGCACAATATTTGATGCAATGTCATTCAATGCTCTTTAGTACACCATATTTAACAGAATATTTCCCAAAGAAAACCTTCCTTCATTTCTCACAGATTAAGGCAGTTGTAGTGTGGGTTTAAGGTATTTAAATTGAATACAGCTAGGCTAAGTGGGTAGTGTTAGAGAGAGACTGCTTGGTTAAGATATTTTAGTTTTTCAGTAAATAGTCAAGGATCCATGTTCCTCCATGAGAAGCTTCTCTGTCTTATTCCAAGATATTGATCTGACTATGCCCTCAACATGATGTTTTGGTTTTTATTTCAAGATACATTTCCCAAGTCATAATGTTTTCCTGTCTGTGAGCACAGTGATACCCAGTGACAATCCAATCCCTGCATATGTACTAGAGAAAGAGGCTGAAAGGATTTGTTTGTTGGAAAACTTAGCTGGTCACTAGCTTCTAAAACTACAGGACTTCATATTTCAGTGCTTGCTACTGATAATGTGGTCCTACAGCCAGCAGCTCTGATCACTTGGTAGCAAAATGTGCTTCTCGGACCCCACCCCACACGTACTGAATCCTTGGATGATTCAGATGCACAGGAAAGACTGAGAACACTGTGCTGGAGCTTGGGGTTAGTGACAAAACATTCCAGCTATATTTAGGGACACACACAGTTTGGTTTGGGTAACTTCCATTCAGCGTAAATATAAACCTTCTTTAGGAGGTGTCAGATTGATCTTATGTGAACTTAACCTTCTTTTGGATCTCAGGAACTGCTCGATGCTAGGAGTAGCAGGACCTCTTCACTGTGTGAGGGGCCTGGGCTCATTGCTAGTCTAGGAAAGGATTGGCATCGATGATATTGTTGTAACAGTCTCAGAGTACACATTTTCATGTGTTTGTGCAAATTCTTTGATTCCTTAGGCTTGATGGGTTGAAGAAAAAGGCAAATTAAGAAAATCCACTGATACATATCTCAAATTATTTAGAAACTACAAATCAACAAGTGCAATTAGAATAAATAAGTCATTGATCTGTATGATAATTATCACCATACTATGAAAATAGAAACATGTAGTATTTAATTAACAGTGACTTGAGCATGTAAACTCAATGCTCTGATGGAAGAATTATGTGGATTATCTCATTTGCCTACAGAATGATCCCACAAGGTTGATCGTGCTATCCCTGTTTTACAGATGAGGAAATACAGTCTCATGAAATTTAGAATTTAAATCCAGCCTGTACTCAAACGCCCACCTTTACACACTCTAACAAGATGGTACTCTGCTGACAATGTTTACACAGTTTACATGGATATCATCACTTCTTTTTCAAATTAAAATACTGATTTTTTCCAAGTTTTTAAGGAAATACACATTTTTGTCTATGAAGTCAAATAGGAAAATCACTTTACAAATAATGAAAAAAAGATATAAACACACACACATAATACAAATAAATAAAATATACATATACGTATATATATATTGCATGTTCCAGCTCCCACATATTTTGTTCAATTGGTTCATTGGTTATGTCTTGCATAACCAATGTTCAATATTAAGCATCCTAGATATTCTCTTCTCTCTTCTTTATAGATCTATACATCCATCAGCTATCTATCAATCAAATGGCAAAGGGTTTTACTTTTAGACAGATAGATACATAGATATTTAGAGAGAGAAATAACCACAAGAGAAAATTTAGAATGCTATTCTTTTATGGTATGAGTGACCAAGTCATATTGAATTAAATATATTTCTTGGAATCCAGTCGAAAAGTTATCACATAAGATCAAAATTGACAACTACTGTTATGTAGTTATGTAGTCATTAAACTCAAAAACAAATGCAAAAAATAATGGGATCAATGTAAAGCAAATTACCTTATTTCCTGATGAAGGTATTCCAGGGCTTTTAAATTTTAATATTTGGCATTGCCCAAGTCCTAAGATTCTTTTACTTGGATGTCCTGGGATGGTAAGAAAAGTCCAAGATACTCTTCTAACTCACTTAGAATGTACGTTCCATGAGGTCAGGGATCATGTCCTCCCTGTTCCTTTTGACATTGCCAGGAAACTATCTCAGGTTTTAGCTGATAGTAGTGTGCATAAATTTTAGTTCACTGAATTTATTTGTGAATAAGTAAAGAATTGTGTTTGGTTTCAAATCAACAACATGGAACAGTGTATGAGCTTTAGCATGAAAGAATATATCCTCCAAAGCTTAATGTCTAGACTCTAGAACAGGATTTCTCAGTAGCAGTCCTATTGGCATTTTGGCCAGTTAATTTTGTTTGGGGACTCTCTTGTACATTGTAAGATATTTAGCAGTATTTCTGGCCTCTACTCACTAGATGCCAGGAGAACAACTCCTCCTCACTCTGAAGTCATGATAACTTGAAATGTCTCCAGATATTGACAATTATCCCCTGAGTGAGGCAAGCAAAGTTGATCCTAGTTGTGAATCAAGGATTTAGAGCATGATCTTTAAGAGCAGGAGGAAATTCATAACCAAAGGTATAGGAGCTTGAATAATAGACAATGAACAGAAAATTGTGCAAAGAATAGGGAAAAGTGACCTTTGCTAAGAGAGACACTTTTATTGATAATGGTTCAAAGAAAATCAGGAGCCCTACAGGAATAATTGAGTTTTGACAACTAAAATGATAAGTTTGCCAAAAACCTGGAAACTCAATACCATTTAGGACACTCATCTACCATTAAAGGGTCTGAGTAAGTGAACTGTGAAGCGGATTTGGGTTGTGCATCTCTATGAGATGGGAGCTGAGATGGAGGATTGATTCTGAGGAAGAAATGATAGGAAAGTATAAGAACTTTGAATTGGACAGATAGGAATCCAGAAGTGTGCCAACTGAGGAAAGCAAGAGCTTTATAGCGTTTATTAATTTCCCTCATATCTTTAATTTCCGGCATGGTTCTTACACTGTTTCTAGGCAGAAAAATGGGGCGATGCAAAAACAGAATAATTTCTTTATCATTGGGAATTGTTTTTTTTTATCATAAAATTGGCACAGTATTTTTACCTAAGAAGACATATAGGTGAGAAATAACCTTAACAAAATCTAAAGCTGAATAGGATACTTTACTCTTGTCCCCTGAAAATGTTATTCCTTCTATTATATACTCACCTGAGGGCCTTGATTTACTCCTGGAGTCAGAGGATTTCCAAAAACATACTTCTTAGCGCGCTCTACACTCCTACGAACAAACTCATCGTAAATTGATTCTTCCACAAAAAGCCTGGATGCGGCTACACAACACTGACCCTGGTGGTAGCATACTCCTTGGTGTGCATATTCAACAGCACTGTCCACTGCAAAGAAGACATTCACATTAAAGAAGAGATAATTTCTACAGCTTATATATTGTTTCTTCACTGTACACAAAACTTAGTTGCCCAGGGTACAAGATTCTAGGTTGGGCATTATTCTGTTAATAAGAGTGAGAATGGGGCCCCAGTCTCTTCCTGCTTGTAAGGTTTCAATTGAGAAGTCTGACGTTATTTGGATGGACTTTCCTTTGTATGTTACTTGTTTCTTTCACCTTACAACTTATAGGAGGGTCTCTTTAGTGGATATTTTGATCAATCTGTTGACTGCATGTTGTGGAATATTCTTCTTTGTGTTGAATCTCCCAGAGGTCTTATAAGCTTCTTGTACCTGGATATCTAGATTTTTTGCAAGGCCTGGGAAATTTTCCTCTATTATATATTCAAATAGCTTATTCAACCCTTGCGTGTTTTCTTCTTCAGACTCACGGCTGTTCATATCTTTCATGTTAGGCTTCTTTGCATAATTCCACATTACTTGTAAGTTTTTCTCTTTTCTCTTATTTCTCTGCTCTATCTCTGTGATTGATTTATTTAATTGGAAGGTGTTAGCTTCAATCCTTGAAATTTTTTCTTCTGTTTGAGCTACCCTGATCTTGAGGCTTTCCACTATGTTTTGTAGTTCCTTGAATAAATTGTTCAATTCCAGGAGTTCAGTTTGATTTTTCAGTAATGTTTCAATTTCTTTCATAAAAGAAATTTCATAAAGAACTTTCTCCATTTTTTGTGTGCCTTCTTTGTGTTGGTTATCCATCTTTTCTTGCATATTATTGCATTTCTTATAATCTATGTTAGAAATTCTTCTTCTGTCATTTTAGTGTTCTGAATTTGGTTAATGTCCATTGCTAGAGAGCTAATGTTCCTCTTTGGGAGTGTGCTTTCTGCAAGACATTCTCAGGTAAGCAAATACTGCGGGAATTCACCAAGACAAGACCAGCCCTCCAAGAAGTACTTAAAACAGAGTTACACACAGATCAGCACAATAAACACTCACGAATGTAAAACCACATCAAAGGTCAGATACCACAATGTCTCAGGAGAGAAAACAAAGTTCAACCCAATAGGATGAACAGAAATTTGCCCCACCTATCAGTTTTCTCAATAAATGTGAATGGCTTGATCTCCCCACTCAAGAGACATAGCTGGCTGAATAGCTAAAAAACATACAAGCCAAGTATCTACTGTCTTCAGGAAACACATCTAATCTGCAAGGATGCATTTAGACTCGAGGAAAAGGGGTGGATATCAATATTTCAAGCAAATGGTAGCCTAAAGAAGGCTGGCATGGAGGTTTTGATTTCAGATAACTTAGTTTTTAAATCAACAAAAGTAATGAAAGACAAAGTGGGTCACTATATAGTGGTGAAGAGTACAGTTCAACTAGAAGACATAACAATTCTAAATATGCACCCAACATAGGTGCACCCAAATACATAAAGCAAACTTTACATGATCTAAACAAATTGAGCAACACCATAATAGCTGGAGACTTCAACACCCTGCTGACAGTACAGGGCAGATCCTCCAAACATAAAGTTAAAAAACAAATAATGGGTTTAAACAGAACTCTAGAACAAATGGGCCTGACAGACATTTACAGGAGATTCTACACAAAACCACTGAATATACATTCTTTTCATTGACTCATGGGACATTGTCTAAGATTGACCATAACCTAGGAAACAAAGCATGTCTCAAAAAATATAAAAAAATAGATACCGTATCATGTATCTTCTCAGACCACAGTGGAATAAAAGTAGAAATCAAGCCTAAGAGAAACTCTGATTTCTACACAAAGTCGTGGAAACTAAACAACCTTCTGCTGAATTACTACTTCATAAATGAGGAAATCAAGATGAAAATCCAAAGATTCTTTGAACTAAATGAAAAAGAGACACAAATTATCAAAATCTGTGGGACACAGCTAAAGCAGTCCTGAGAGGAAAGTTTATTTTCATAAATGCCTATATCCAAAAGACAAAAGATCTCAAATAGACAACCTAATGAATCAACTCAAAGAGCTGGAAAAAGAGGAACAGACCAACCCCATACCCAGCAGAAGTGAAATTAATAACATAAAATTACAACTAAATGAAATAGACAACAAGAAAACTATACAGAGGATTAATGCAACAAAAAGTTGACTATTGGAAAAAATAAACAAAATTGACACTCCTTTGGCTAGACTAATGAAAAGCAGAGAAGAAAAATATCTAATAAGCTCCACCAGGAACAAAAAGGAGACATTACAACAGATGCCACGGAGATAAAGATATAATCTATGAATACTACCAAAACCTTTAAGCACACAAACTGGAAAATGAGGAGGAAATGGACAATATTTTAGAAAAACACAGCCTCCCTAGGCTCAAGCAGGAAGAAGTAGAATTTCTGAATAGACCAATATCAAGTGCCAAAACTGAAACAGCTATAAAAATCCTTCCTAAAAAGAAAATACCCAAACCTGCTGGTTTCACACCAGAATTTTTTCACACTACAAAGAAGAACTAGTGCCTATCCTGCAAAAATTATTCCACAATATTGAGAAGGATGGAATTATCCCCAACACATTTTATGAAGCCAACATAACCCTGGTACCAAAACCAGAAAAGGCTATAACAAAAAAGGAAAACTATATACCAGTATCCTTTATGAATATAGATGCAAAAATTCTCAAAAAAATCCTAGCAAACCAAATGCAGATGCTTATCAAGAAAATAATGCACCACAACCGAGTGGGCTTCATCCCAAAGATTTAGGGATGTTTCAACATACACAAATCAATAAATGTAATTCACCATATAAATAGAAGCAAAAACAAAAGCCATATGATCCTCTCAATAGACCCCAAAAAAGCATTTAACAAAATTCAACACCCTTTTATGATAAGAATGCTTAACAAAATAGGCATAGACACAAGTCATGTATGACAAACCCACAGCCAACATCATAATGAGTCAGAAAAAAATTGAAAGAATTCCTAATTATAACTGGAACCAGGAAAGGTTGCCCACTATCTCCACTTCTATTCAACATAATGCTGGAAGTCCTGCCTATAGCAATCAGAAAAGAGGGTGGAATTAAGGGTCTCCAAAAGAGGACAGAAGAGATCAAACTCTCACTCTTTGCTGATGATATGATATTATATTTAGAATTTATTTAAATAGTAGGTGTGATTTTCCTCTGGACATTTCATTTAATGAGCATTTGTCCAAGAGAGAAGGGGGATAACAAGTGTGAAATTGCTGTCTTCCCTTTATGACTCAGTGCAAATTGTCTCTGGGGTATCTCATTATGCTTAATAAGACATTAATAATTAAAGTTATGGGATTTTATCCATACCATGGCCCCTAAATGCCAAATGATTACATTATTCAGAATTTATGTGAGGAAATTACAATCTATTCCAAGCCAGGAAGAAATTGTGTTTGTATTAAACTTATTTATGATTTATAAGTTTAGGATGATTTAAGAGATATTCAAGAGTAATTCTGAACTCTGATTAATTCCCTATACTTTGATGTTAAAAGCAAACTCTTTTGTAAAATTTAATTTCATTGAATGGCTTTATCAGACCCAGAAAGGACAAAGGGTGAAAAGCGAAAGTGGCTCATACTCACAGTCCGCATCAGCAAACACGATGCAAGGGCTCTTCCCCCCAAGCTCCAGGGTCACCCTCTTCAGATTGCTTTTCCCAGCAGCTTCTTTGATCAATTTGCCAACCTGAAATGGAGCATTACAAAAGAAGAAGGCTTAATCTGCTCTCATGAAGACAGGTTTATTTAGTGTTTTAAATTTATATGATGTATGTGTCATAGTCAAACTTTACTGTAAAATTAAATTTAGGAGAATCCCTGACATTTTTCAAGATTTGGCACCTTTAGATATAAAAGGCACATTTCTCCAAGCATGCAGACACCAAGAAATCAGAAAAATGCTCATCAGTAAGAAAGCAGAGATAGAGAACCTGAGAGTAGATCATGATTGGCTCTACACAAGAGGTTACTTTTCATTTTAATAAGAACTTCATCTCTCCATGGATTGATCAGACACATCATGACCCAATCACAATTTATCTATGACGCCTTTTCGTGCCTCTACTGACACCCAGAGAACTCTACCAACCCAATTGGCATATTCACCACCTCCTGAATCTCGTCTCTCTTCTCATCATATGCCCACCCCAACCTGGGCTACCTCCACGTTCTACCCTTCTTTAGGGTCCAGCTCATATCTTAGCTTCTCCTTGAATCCTGATGATCTAGGTAGAAACAACTCTTTTCTCCTGGCCTCCCAGGAACTTCTTGGAGACTCTTTCAGTGTCTGCATCAGATTGTATTATTTGTATAGACATAAACTCCCCAAACAGATTGTGACCTACATGATAGCAGTGATGATACCCTAACACTGCTTACATCTCCTCAGTAGCATCTATGCACAGTGGGCTCACTTAACTGTTGACTGAATAATAGACTTCTCTCTCTTTCCTCCCCAGTAACACACATACTCTGAACAGTGAAGTAGAAGAAAAAAAATTGGATCTGTGCTCTGTGCTGCTACTTCAGTTGCTGGAATCCTACTATTCTGGTTTCTTCTTTAATGCTAGTTGCCCTCTATTGTCTTCAACTTTTTTCTTTGTGGATCACTTCTCTTCAACATTATTTTCTAACATTGTTCTTGTTTTTGTATCCCTAAAACTTGGCTTGTTTCATAATTATTTATTTTTTATTATTTTTATTGGATACTTAATTCACTAAAATGATGTTTGCTTTTCTTTATTGTAAATATATTTCACTTTACTTTGCTTCTTTTGTTCTCTGGGTTTATTTTTTCCTGATACACATGATAGATTTTAATAAAAAATTTATATTCTAACTGAACAAAAGTAGATGCTTGCTAAGCATATGTAGAAATTTTATGTGGTTACTGAACTGCTACTCTGCATTATAGAATAAAGCATTAATCGATCTAATGTTTTCATTTTAAAGATTTTATGGATCTAAATCAAACCCCTAAGAGTAGATTAATAAAAATAAACTAAAAGTAGACTTTCATTAGTTAACCCAGTCTGGAATGTCTCTTGTGTCTCGTTTTGATTTTACAACATACTCCTAAGGACTATTTTCAAAAGTTGAATTTCCATTTAAGATGATTAAGAATTTTCTTTATTCTAGATAACATTCTTTGCCTTTCCCTCTTTGAGTTCCCCAATTTTATTCTGCATCATTTTTTTTTTCTTTTCCTGTCTTTAAATTTAGGTTTACTGGAGAAACTTTATTGATTTTTTTTAGGGACTTTATTAAAGTAGATAACTTTTATCTTGGGAAAGAGTAAAATCAGAATTATTTTTCTAAACCCTAAGATATCAAGACCAGTGTGAAGAATGGTTAGAAGTAAGGATGAGGAAGAAAGGTTATTCTTTTGCTTAGTGCAAGTTTAAGCAGCCAATAAAAGGCTTACTTGAATTTTCCCAAAAGTCTAAGCCCAAGCAAAGAAACATCCATTTTCTGTCTCATGATTTCTTTCCTTTCCTTGGAAATAAGTAAAGATTCATCGTTTTTCTCAGAGGTTTGCAATGAAGAAAAGATAAGAACCATTAAAACTATGGGTAAATAGTATATTCCGTGATACTGTGGCATTTCCATGTGAGGAAGAAGTAGCAAATGCTCATGAAAAGGGAATAGCCCACTGTATCTTGCACAATGTGAGTAGGGATTATTTTATACAAATGCCATGGGACATTAAAATTCTTACCTTGCTAAAAGTGTTGTGAGAGTGGGAATCTTTGCTACAATGACCACAAAGGATATAACATGTTGTTTGCCTTTTTCATGGCATTTGCCAAGTTCCCTGATATCTGCCCAGCAAAAAACCTGAAGCTAATAGGGAACTCAGAAAGAGATTCCAGGAAACATGGACCTAAGTTCCATGCATTGGAACTAAGATGGGTTTCCCAGTGTGGCTTCTAAAATCATATTATCTACACTTAATTCTTTATACTTATTTAAAATTAGTCACTGTACTGGTTTTGCTAGATAATAATGAACAAGAGCCTTTGTGGATATTCCACAAGGGAGAGAAAGACACATAAAAAGGCCACAGGCACGGGCTCTTATAGTTGCGTATCACGGACAATAGGAACGCAGACGGATGTTGTTAAATTCAGAGAGCTCCTGCGACTGCAGAGGAGAGGAAAAACCAGCCAGGGAATGTGTGGTGGGAGCCAGGTTGGAACAGGTTATGACCACGTGTGAATGAAAAGCATGTGGGAATGAAAAGGTACATGGAATAATCAGGAAGCGATGGGGAGAGTGGCAGAGATGGGGACAATTTATAGGGAAAAGAAGCTCTTCCCTCACACCTTCCAAATTATTGTGAGAAATTAAAGAGTTGTAGAGGAAAGAGAAAAAGGAACAGAGTACAGACACATACAATAGCCATGGCATTTACTGATTGCTGGGTAGTGTGCTACGTGTTTCACTACTCATTAGCTCTCTTAGTTTTATTCTGTGCAACTCAGTAAGGTTGATATTCTTGTCTCCATTTTACAAATGAAGAAACTAAATTAACAAGGATATTTAACTTTTGAAGACACACTGCTAGGAAAGGTAGAGTCAGAATATGAACACAGATGTTTCTTAGTTTTAATATCAGTATTTTGAGGTGTTTGGGGTAGGTGAAGTTTCCACCCCCTCCAAATGCAACAGAGGTTCAGGGACGAGCCAAGACAGACAGGCAGTGATGCTGGAGTTGGGATCAGGGAACAGCATCCTCTGGTCCAGATGAACTGGAGAGTGAGCAGGTGTGGTTCTAGGCCTTGAAAGCTACATGGATTCCCTATTGGGGGAAGTTCTAGAAGTTCAGGCTGAGGCATTTGTTCCTTTTCTTCCCTTACCATCTCTGCTACAATTTCATTCTGTGGTTTCCCCATTTTAAAATTGATTGCCACGTCTTGAACATTCTCATTTGTTTTGTTCACAATAAATCCTGAATGTGGGGTTGGCTTTCCCCTGCCTCAATTAGGGATTTACAGAATGCAAACTTTTACTACTCTATGCCTATGAAAAACAAAGAAAAATATGTATGTATTTATCTCATTTTAAAACTATCAAGAATATTTGATCTTCCAACATTTCTGTCGTCTATATCAATGTTTCTTTATATTGGAGTGGCTCATTGGGATCATAAAGTAATGAAATTACTTTCACCTCCCTATCTGAAATGTTCTTTTTCCTTCTCAATTTCCAGGGAGTTAAGAAAAAAAAAAAGTAACAAATCCTCAAAACTCACAGCAAGTTCTAGCATCCATTTGGACATCATTATTCCTTCCTGTGCACCCCCTCACAGCATTTTTACATATTTTAGTACTTATCACATCCTGCCTTGATTCTTACTTGCCTCAGCAGCTCTCTAAGATGGGGTGATGCTCACTCTTTACCCACTACACTGCACACCGATGAAAGGCATACAGTAGTTGTTGCATCTAACAATGTCACATTATCTAACAGAATGATTCAATGATTTTTTTTTTCTTGGTACAGTATGATCTCACCACTTTCTTTTGTTAGGATACAAAATTATCTCAATAAATGGGAATCCCTTTTCCCAAAGTCTACCTTTCAGAATGTTCTCTCTCCTTCCTGTTTTTCCTGGTGGTGCTCATGGTTGGATTACTGGTCTTTAACCTTTGGATGGCCAAGTTGTAGCCAGACAGAAAAGTTAGGCTAGGCCAAGAGTAACATTGAAGGAATGTGAGTTTCTGGCTCCCTTTCTGAATGCCTAAAGAGGAGAGAGCCCCAGACAAGGAGCTATGGGTGAGGCTCTACTATTTAATTTTAATAATCTACAAACATTACATTCATTCATACAAATCATCTATGGCCTAATTTACATTTTCTACTGTGGACCATACTAATCATAGGACAAGATTTCAACAGCTATATTTCTCATCAGATATAATGAGAACATGTTAAAAATAGTTCACTCTAGTCCAAGTTTGTAATAGGTATTTCATTTCATCCAAACTACATCTGCTTATGTTCTATACACATATTTGAAGGCTAAAATAAGGATGATTAAAAGGAACTTTAGTTTTAAGGAAGTATTGGCTCAAAAATAGTTACATAAAACATGCTTCTGGCTTCTGATAGCTGGAGATGCAGACATTCTTAACTTCTGGGCTGAGTAAGTGACATTACCTCTGTTGATCCTGTGAAGGCCACTTTGTCTACATCCATGTGAGAAGAGATGGCTGCTCCTGCAGTAGGCCCGTAACCAGGGACGATATTCACCACTCCAGGAGGAAACCCTGCCTGAGAGGTAAAAAAGGAAAATTCATCTAAGTGGTTTTATTCTTCACTATTATTGTTATTATTACAGTTATTATATACTACTAACAATATATTACAGTTATTATTAGCCCACATAAAAATAACCTCAGGGGTTGCATTACTGAAGGCCCATTTCTCAAGGTAAGGCTATGGATTATTGCTCCACTGATGACTGTCTCAAATCTCATAATAGTAACTCACGAAGAAAGTATAAGTGTTTGGTAAATTACTTACGTAGAAGGAAATCAATGTGTTTATTATCCCCACCAACAAATCTAAGAAACTAAAGGGATCTCATATTCTTAGTTTCTATTGTTGTCAATTGCTCTGGGCATAACAGCTGAAGCTGAGAGTCCCCAGTTGCATTATTTAATCAGTAAAATGTTAAATAAGTATGGTCAACCCCTATGTGATTGCACTTCAGGATTGATTTCAACCCGAGTTAAAAAATTCAGGTAAAAAGTGTGGAAACTCAGAAGGGCATATTAAAATTTCATGTTAATTGCATCAAAATATTAAAATATTTCATTTTTACATCTGTTTTGCCTGTTATTAATTTGAAATACAGAATATTTTTAAGATATTAGTTCAGATTTCTTAAATTGAATTTTCTAGTGATTAATGCTTGTTTTTTAAGTTTTGGTAGGATATAAAGACAGAAGAACAATGAATTGTTTGCAATAAAGGAAGTATATTAACACAATATAGGTGGTTGATAAAAATAAGTTTCATGTGCTCTTTTACCACTTTTGAAGAAGAAGACAAATGCAGAGAAAACAATAATGGAAAAGTTAATATAAGCATGTCCACTTATGGGTAGATGTGTTTAGAAATAATGTGGCCTAAGAGTACAAACAACCATATTTTCACAGAGGCCTCATCTTCACATATGGTATAATAGTTTGAACAAATCTGCAGAAACCACCAAGCCATTAGTGGCAGTGACTAACCAACTTAATACATCAAAATTTGAAAGAATACTATATCCATTTGAATATGAATTTATGTTCACAACAGTTAGACAAAAGAAACAAAAAAGTGATCACAATGTGACTGACACCAAGCCCTTGCATTGGACTTCCCATCTGCATTTGGGCAGAGACTCCTTTAGGTGAACTGCCAGGAATCCCAGCCAGCAGCCATGCTAAATGCATCCCCACACTGGACAGGAGACTTTTGTAAAGAATGTAGTTGGCAGTGGCACCCAATGAAATGGAGTTCTTGTGCATAGTTTGTTTTTGGAGACTTACCTCTTTTATTAAGGATGCCACATGGAGTGCAGTGAGAGGAGTTTGCTCTGCTGGTTTGACAACTACTGTGTTTCCACAGCTCAGGGCAGGTGCTATCTTCCAAATAAGCATGACCAGTGGGAAATTCCACTAGAAAGCAATATTAACAAGAGAGTCTCTGTATTGCTGAAAAGCACATTTGGTAATCTAAATTCACCTGCAGATATTAAAAAGTAATTATAGTATTGTTGTGTAATCATCTGTCGTGTTCTAATAAATTACATTGCTAAAAGCAACTAGTAAATTATAAAATGCTCTAAATAAACTAGATATGGGAAGGGAGTAGGAGAGAGCTCCAAAATTTAGTCAAGTGCTGTTAATTTGAGTTCCTCTTCTACTAGGAAGATAAAAAACACTGCATGGTTTGGCTTACCTTTAAGCATATATTAATTTATCTGTAAGTGTTTAAAAAATATGAGTATTCCTCCCAACCCACAGATGATTTATTATAATTATTTACTGAATTCTATCCTTAGTCACATTTATTTCTAGCACAAATATCTTGTTAAAGACATAGATATCCTGGGTCAAAAAACTGAGTGCTTTGGTTCAAATCTCAGCTCAATCACTACCAGCCATGTGAAATCACACAAGTTACTTGCTCTGTATGTACAACTGCATCATCTTTAAGTGATGATAATGGCCCTGTCTACCTCAGGCGGTTGTTCTGAGGATTAATCAAGAAAGTGGGCTATGAGCTTAACACAGTGACTGGTTCATCATAGGCACACAGTATATATTAACTGTTATTAGTATTTGCAGTTATGCAGTTTTTATAGATGTTACTGTAATTCTTAGATTAATGAGGAATTTAATTGAAATGTATCCGTATCAACATTTTTAATCTCATTGGAGCAAAAGATAATGACCACTTATTCAACTAAGAACATCAAGATACTTTACCATTTTTTTATTTGGACTTCGGAAGGTTGTCAGCTAAAGAGATATCACTTAGATAGTCTCCTGTTTGTTAAGCTTAAAAAGAAATGTTAACAATTCCACTTTAAAAAATAGTACCTTATTTCATGAACTTGGCCTATCAGAGCCTCTCATCTTAAGACACGATATATTCCATGTAGTGCTCTAAATGCCTCTGGTATTGTTTCTTTCATTTTAACTTAAAAATATCTTTCAGGATTAGAACACTCTGGTTGGTACTATTCTGTGTAATGAGAAGGCTCAATAAAGAGATGAATAGTGTTGGAGACTAATAGAATCTACTACATTTCACTAACTTGGTGACCTGCAGATGTGCCAGTGATGAGCAGTTTGCTATACACATGTAAAACATGGCTCTTAAAGAGAGGACATGATACAACTTTTAAGAAAAAACCCATAGAGTATAAGGTTAAGATCTGTTGTTATTATAGTTCTGAAATACTCTCAAGGACATGCCAGGATATAGATAGGGTTTTGGACTACCTAATTCATATCTAAGAAGTTTAGTCATAGGGAGACTGAGTTCAACAAATACTATATTTACTCCATATTTAACAAATATATAAGAAGACTTATGGCCAACAAACACATGAAAAATGCTCAGGATCTCTCATCATCAGAGAAATACAAATCAAAACCACAATGAGATATCACTTAACTCCAGTGAGTATGGCTTTTATCAAAAAGCCCCAAAACAAATGGTGTGAATGCAAAGAGAGAGGAATACTCATACACTACTGGTGGGACTGCAAACTAGTGCATCCTCTATGGAAAGTAGTATGGAGATACATCAAAGCACTAAAAGTAGAACTACCATTTGATCCCACTACCATTTGATCCCACAATTCCCACTAGTGGGTATTTACCCAAAGGAAAAAAATAATTCTATAAAAAAGACATCTGCATTTAAATGTTTATAGCACCACAATTCACAATTGCAAAGATGTGCAAACAACCCAAGTGTCCATCAATACATGAGTGGATTAATAAAATATGGTACATGTATACTATGGAGTACTACTCAGCCACACACACAAAAAATGGTAAACTAATATCTTTTGTATTAACCTGATTTGAAGTAGAGGTTATTCTTCTAAGTGAAGGATCACAAGAATGGAAAAACAAACACACATGTACTCACCATTATCGACACTTCAGTGCACATACAAAAGTAACATTCATTGGGGATCGGGCAGGTAGGAGGGGGGAGGTGGGGATGGGTAAATTCACACCTAACAGGTGTGGTGCAGTATGTCTGGGGGATGGGCATGCTTATATAGCTCTGACTCCGACAGTGCAAAGGCAATTTATGTTACCAAAGCATTTGTACCCCAGTAATATTCTGAAATTAAAAAATAAATAAATAAATAAAAACCAATATATAGGAATCTATATGTGTTGTAGGAAGCTTCATTATTAATTCTTTTTTTAAAAAATGTAGAGTTATATAGAAGAACAACTTACAGGAATGATTTGGCCACATACACCAATAGGTTCATGCCTTGTATAAGTAAAAATCTTTCCATCTAGAAAGTAAAACACACACACAATTACATATAGACAAATGTACTCATCATTCACAGAATGGTTTGGGGCTGATATGAGAGAATAGTGTAGACAATAATTAAAATATAAAATACATCTCCAACTCTTCGCAAAATGAAAATGGAGCCCTCAAATAGTAATTTGGAATGTCAGGAACCATAAAATTGAGTTAGGTGAAAGGAAAACACAAAATTGGAAACAATATGAAAGATAATTAATTCTATCTCTCATCATCTAAGAGGGCTTATTTTTAAATCATCCTAAAATTTTAACTAAAATAATAAAAAAAAAAGAACGAGAAAGGAAGGAAGAGGTCTTCAGCTAAGGGAAGAACCATTCAGATGTGTTTCTGGCAGCGCAAAGTTCTATCAGTAATAGTAACTTTTTCAAAAATGTAATAATTTAAAAAATAGTAAAATTAAAAACAAGATAATCCTTAATTCAGGCTACAACCACAGTTCTTTATTGCTTTGAAGCTATTTGAAACAAATCAATGTGAATTAGTTTGTTTAATCAGTCTCGTCTAACTGTAGTGAGTTTGACCAGGTACAGCTGATCACAACTGACTCATCCTGGACATGCAAAAAGGCATAAATAATTACATTATAAAAAGGGTAAAAATGTCATTATTGGAATAATATCAAAGAATTTAATTCCAGAGGCCAGCTTTAAAAAGTTTGGGCCCTTAGTTAGACAATTGCCTCAAATCAGTAATTGTGGCCATAAGAATATTCTTACTTTAATATTTTCTAAAATATGCATAGTGTTATCTTCTGCATGATTATCTGAAACAACTTTAAAAGCCATTTGTGGGAGCTCACATCCAAGGTTACTGGGTCTGAGTCTTCTTGGCAGCAAAGAAATAAAAAATAAAAAAGCCATTTGATGAATCTTAACAGAACTTCCAAGTTCAGAGCTGTGTTGTTTCAAAATCTAGGGGAAAAAAATTTTGCCTTATTTGGTTGACATCTTTAAGAGGGAAAGTTTAAAATTATTGAGCTCTATAGTAATCTCCTCACTGTTACTCCCACCTCTAGTGGATTCTCAAAGCTACTTACCAGCTGGTATAGTACGGCCCTGGATCTTGTCAGCCCAGCCTGCACAGTAGCGTAATGCTTTTATGCTGCCTCCCAAATCCATCAGGTATGCATTGGAAAATACTTTTCCACCATTCATTGCCTCCATTGTCTGAAAAACAGATCATGTTCCAAATCTAAAATTCCATAAAAGTTTTACATTAAAAAAACATATGTAATCAATATTTTGAATAATCGTGTGCTAGACAATTTTGAAAATAGAAGAAATCTTAAATCATCGTGTCTAATCTCCTCTTTTAAAAAAAGAGACTAAAAAAAGTTAAAATGACTTGCTTGAGGTCACATAGCAAGATCTGGGTACAAAGGGTTGTGAGATTCTGGTTTCTAAAAACTAGTGCTTTTAATCTCATTTCGAATATCCTCCAGCTAACAAACTTTTTAGGAATCTGTCACAATTTGTTTTATACACAGCAGGTGAGAATGGTACCCAGTTGTAGTCAGATCAGTTTCACCAAGATTTCACCTACCGTGTAATCCAACTCTGTGTGACAGTTTAGTGTCAGTGACTATTAATGATGCCTCCATAATCATTTTTAATTTTTATATGCCATCTAGATATAGGCAATCTATTCACACACACTTAAGTAACACCTGGAGTTTTCATTCGTAATTTTCCTCAGCACAATTTTTAATGGTGAAACTCCCAGTTTTGCCATTATTATCATCATCATCATTTGAATGGTCTATGAAGTTCAAATTTTCTAGTTTAGTGTCCTATTCATTATAGGATGACCTATCTCCTCTTTTCCTTCTCTTGTTAAGCAGAACTTTAAAGAGCTCTTTGGGATATAATGTTCTGCTGGGGTGAGCACCTGGCAGGTACTGGCAGGATATGATTTATCACCATATCCAGGTGATAAACTGTTAAAGTTGTCTTGTCTGTGTCTTAAAATGTCTACCATCACAAAATTTAATCAGACACAATTTTTGTATGACTGTACCTTCTTATGCTGACAGGCAATCAGATCAGATAAATGACAGAAGCCAAGTTTAAGTAAATTATGCTTTCTTCTTACAGGAAATTTTGGTTAATATAGTTTCATTATACATAGCTCCTGGTTCCATATTTTTGCATACTTTGAATTATGCTGTGTCTCCAATTGAGTAATAAATGGTTCTTTCATTAGCTATAATTGCTAATGTTGATTTTTTTTTAAAAGCAGACTTCTCTGCAACTGCCACTTTAAGATTCTAAAAGTAATAAAAATTTCCTGTGGAATCTGATTTTGGTATTGGTTTTGGTTAAATTGGCTTCACTATAATGCCCAATTGAGAAGACAAAAAACAAGGAAATACCCTCCACAAGGATATTACCCACTGACTTATCTGTTAAAATATAAATTAAAAAAACAAAGTAAAAACGATTTTTATAAACACATCAATAATTGGATTTTTTTCTTTAATTTTTGACTTTTTCACCTGTAAAAAGAACATTTAATTATGAGCATTGTGAACACACATTTCAGGGAGGGAAAAATAGCCATTTATTAAATACCTTGGCTATTGGATATGCATTTTTCTAAAAAGAAATAAGGTTTATTTTAGAGAAATATTTTGGGCACCTTTCACAAATCATGAGTTTTCACCTAAAAGTGTTCACTACTCAAGTACTTTAAGAAACCCAGTACATCATTCCATGAGATTCAAACTACATGTGACCTTGTTAAAGGATTTGAGAAGTTGTAAGCTAAAGAAATTTCTTTAATTTGGTTTAACTTGCGATTTGACAATGTTTAGACTATGGAATCTACTATGGGAGTAAAAGTTAACAGAACTGTAGTACAGATGAATATTTGAGAAAAACTCAATGGTCAGAGTCCTACACAAGAGCTGGGAGATAAAGTCTTTTCATTTTGTTTGGAGAGAGCATGTAGTGATCACTAAAACCAAAACAACTTGCCTATTCAAACAATAAATGCTTTTGAGAACTCTATCTCAGTATCCAGTTTGGTTAATACTCACTGCCAGCACGAGACGATCTCTCTCGATTAAATCGGCCAGCTTGTACAACAGTTGTCCCCTCTCTGAAGCATCCATAGTACGCCATGGAGAGCCAATCTGAAAAGCCTGTCTTGCGGCCTTTACGGCTTTGTCAACATCCTCCTGTGGGTCAAAGAGAATTTAATTCAGTAGGCTGAACATACTGGATCAGAAAATCCAATGGCGGTGGCCCAGCGAAATAGACTGAAGCTCGTTACAAGCAGGCACTGTGTCTCCAATAGCCTAAAGTCTAGCACACTGTGCACACTCAGCTACACCATATTGCAGTTACACTTGCTGAGTCATCTTTAGAATGACGAGCTCCACACATCTTGCATATGCTTGATTTCCCAGAATATAAATATCATAGTAATAGTTGCTATCATTTGCATGCTTGCCATGTCTCAAGCAATGTTCTAATAACTGTACACATATTAGCTCATTTAATTCTCAGTCATTTAAAGGGAAAAACAAGTCCCCCATTTTAAAGATGAAGAAACTAAAGCAAAGAGAGAGGAGCTTTATACAACGTCAATAACTAAAAGTGGCTCAAATGAGTTTTTGGCAGAGCTCATCTCACTGTAGAGATTTTGCTTGCTCTCACCACACATTACACTCCCTTGGTGACTGAATTATAGGAGTTGCAGAAGCTCGAGATCCAAAGTATTGAATATTTTCTTTGATCTCTGTTGACTCTATACAGCCTGTCCATTCTCATGAAGGGCCTATTAAAGGGTGAATAAGAACTTTTCTTTGTTGTTGAATAGTAAACATTATAAACATGTGACCATTTTTTTTATTGCAGAGGGAAAAGGCATAGAGGAAGTGGACCTGGGATATTGAAGGGTCTGCAGGGGGCAGCCCCTCCCCCTTTCCCATCTGGGTACAAAGAGATCGTTTTAAACACTAACTAGGTAAAGAAATCATTTTCTTCTTATTAATAATGCACCACTTCAGACTACATTCATTCCAGCAAAAGTCAAATAGTAAAGTGATTCCACACTCAGTCTAGACTCTTTGACTCTACTCTCCTATTGTCTTCATGGAAGCTCTTTCTACTCGTCTGTGTTTTTCTACAGCAGGTATCTCCTCTGGTTCTTTCCTATTCCACCTCAGTTACAAAGGTTGCCCTGGCCACTACGTTCCCCTGCAGATCTTTATTAATACCCTTTTGAGCTCCACAGAATATATTTACTACAGGAATCACTACCTCCCTGTTGATTACTTTATATATCCCTTTTTTTCTCCATCAGGTGAGTTGCAAGCACCTTAAAGGCATAGATCATTTCAAGGTTATTTTGCACATAGGACTGGCCACTGAATGAAACTATGTGTGCTCCATAAATCATGACTGCATCATAGGCCAGTGGGTTGCAAATTTCTGCAGGAGCCATAATTCCCTTTGAGAATTGAGGGAGGGGCAAGTAATCAACCTAACTCTTTTAAATTGTACAAAATGAAGCTAAATCCTATCCAAGCATGACATCTCCCCCTTGAGAAGCATGGACCTCAAAATGTTATCCCCTTCCTTAGGCTGTATTCAATCAAGAAACCCCAATCATACAACTCTACAAATTAAATATAATTTTGTAGTATTTATCACCAAACTAAGATGATTGGGTTAAGTGGGATGTTTTAGAAGTGCAATATGGTATGATCAAACGATGATACTTACTGACTACAAGTAAAGAGACTTTTACGATAACAGATCACACACTGGTATATCTCAGTGTCTAACTTTTGAGAGAATGATGAGCATATACAATAAAATACATGCATTCATTTATTGCCTTTCCCAAGAAATATATATATATATATATATGTGTGTGTGTGTGTATAAATATGTACTGTGTGTATAAATATACACACACACAGTATATATTGGAGCATTCAATTAATCACAGTACATATTTGGAACACTCAATTAATCACATTGATTGCTTATATTTGGACACTGTCTCATGCCATAGGGTCTAACTTTTTCCAGGCTAAATCCAGAAAGCAATGTTAAAAAAAAATAAAGAAAAGTAAGACATAAGAATCTGAGATTGCCAGTATGATCTGTGGATACCATGGGCTATAAAATATACGCTGCTCTGTGTTTAAACAGTTCTGTGTGACACAGCTTCCATTTGGATCTTCCGCTCAGTGTCCTGCCATCAGCGTTTGCTGAATATGGGACATTCTAGGAATTCTGACCTCCCAAAGGGATATGGAGAAACTGGCTTCAAGACAAGTAACTCTGTCATATGGAAAACACATCCCTAGAGAATTCTGCTTTAAAGAAAGATGTCCTTGTGCTTATGTTCTTTGGATCATGCCCTTCCTTTACTTATATATTTATTGTGCAGGAGCAGAAATAGAATAATGGTGGTTAATATATAGTTTTGGAACAAAACAATCCAGATTTGAATTCTGGTTTCTCCTTATTAGCTATGTAAGCTTTGAGCCATTTGACTACACATCCATTCATCTAAAGATTTAATGAACATGCCACTTTGTAGTATTCTTAGCATCAGGGTTCTAATGACAGAAAAATAAAGTAAGGAGACTGCCCTTTTGGAATAATCAAATGAAAGAGACATACAACCAAATCATCACCCAAAAATATTATTATAAACCGTAAAAAATTTTCTGAAGATCTTATGTTGTAGCATGATCTCTCTAAGGTTCAGAGTTCTTATCTTTAAAATAGAGACATGGTTACCTCACAGGGTTCTGTTGAAGACTAAATAAGGTGACACTTGAAACACATTTTCTATATGACAGATGTTAAGTGATAGCAATTTTTATTGTAGTCCTAGCAGTCAGATCAACCTGTATCAATAACTGTTAGTAGTTCTAGTATATTCTAATCCTTCTTTCTGTGTTCACTGTCCTGTACAAATATTAGGACAATGAAGCACAGTTAGGCCCTTCTTATTTCATATTGTCAATAGCCTTCCCAAGTTCATTCTCTTTTCTCCCTAAACTGTCGGGCCTATTGTTACCAGGCTAGCCTTCAAGTACTTTTGTCTTATCACTCGCCCTTTCAAATGTACACAGCTGTTCCCTTTTATCTACAGTCTGAAGGCCAAACTCCTCTGACTGATTCTCAAGGCCCAACATTATTGGGCTTCACCTCACCCACGCAAACTTAGTGTTCACATTTGTTCTACCCTATCTGATCCAACTCCTTCTCACCTTTGCTCCTATAACTCTCCTTGCCTAGAATGTTCTACCAGTACACTATCTTACACCACTTTACTTTCAAAACCTTACATATTTTTTAACAGCCAGTTCAAATATCAATCTACCTAAACCATCTCCAGACCAATCTAGCTACCAGTCAAGAACCTATGAAGCTCCAGGCACAAGATAAGTTATTTACAATCCAACCAGTACTGTTATAGTTGAGCATCACTGACTTTGGTTTTCAGGTGAGTAGACTATGGCTCATAGACATGAAATCTAGCAGGTAGTAGAATGAAAATTTAATCCCATATCTGACTTTAAAATCTAGTTCTTATAGCTCTTCAAGGCTGCCCTAATAATGAAATCCTTTGAAAATTTACTACTATCTGTATTATAAGCTATGATATTTCTTACTATTCAGGGCCTACAATAGGCAGTCAATAAATATTTAATAATTTGGTTACCTATCTTACAAACTTCTCATGTTACACTAATTTTATATAAGGATGCATTTCTATGACATTTATATAATAAACCATATTTCAATAGATTTCATTATATAACAAAAATTCTTACATTATTCAAAACTATTAGGCATCAGGATTCTTTTCGTTTTTAATTCTAAGACTACGATTTCTTGGATTTTTATTACAGGACTTTCATTTTCAGAGATATATTTTTTGAATTAACCAGAAAACAATTTGGTACATAAACTCAGATTGGCCAACATTAATAACACTTTTGCTTATGGCATTTACAATATTCATTTTTTGAGGAAAGGGCCACAAGCTGAATGCATGAAGACAGTTCAACCGTTGCTGAGATATCAAAAGGCAGCTAAGCACAGTTAAGGAAGAACCGAACTCTTCAATCACTCCCACGTGGTGCTTCTCCACACCAAATTCATTCAAAGATGCAGAAAATAGTCATCAGATCAGTTCTACTTTTACACCTGTCACAGGCACTTACTTTAATGGACATTTACTTTTATCCCACCAATTATTTGTTAGGTCACGCGTTAGTATTAAAAGCAGTTTTCAGGATTAGCCAATATAGTCTAAAAGAGCCACTGAAGTGAAAAGAAAACAGTTCCCACCCACATCTGTGCTTTGCTTTGTAACCTCCATTTGTTCTGGCCCCTCCTTCTTTCTGTATAATACCATTGAAAGGAGATATACAGCCCATTGTGAGCACCATTCTACTTCTAAATTAAATCCCTTAAACCTCTTGGCTCATTATCTAATAAAGAATCAGTTCCAGAATATCAGGTTGACTGTGACTATGTAATTTACTTGATTTGTACCTTTCATTAAGCAATGTTATCATAGTTAACTATACATTTGCCAATAAAATTGCAAGAACATCAATAATTATTTAAAAACAAAAGTTTTGAATAATTCCAAAGAGAATAGGCAAGTGCTGGTTGTTAAGCAAAAAGCAGCTCACCATGAACAGTTTGTAACATAAACAGTTCAGTTTCAGTGATCAAATGTCCAGATACCTCAATCAGCATCCTGACCTGGTGTGAAATTTTGCTGGATGTTACCGAGTGTCCCTGATTGCTTGTCTGAGCAGTAGTAATTGTCAATAGCATGGAGCAACTCAGTGGCAAAGATTTCCAAGGCTTCTAGTATGATCATCAGCTTTCCCTTACTACATGTTAGAAAGAAGGTAAACCCTGTGAACTGTGCCAAGGAAAGTCCTCAGACTACCTGACAAAGTCTCATATGGAACTTCAGGAGCAGAGATTTATTTTACCTATAAAACTAATTTCAGTGGCAAAGCTAAAGGTTCAAGGCTTCAGAGCTAAAATATTAAAAATATTGTGTAATATAAACTCAATGATTTTTAATGAAATAACTTGGTAATATACTGTCCTTTAAGTTCTATGTTAACTTCTTAGTTTCCTCTAACAATTTAGAATAAACAATGTTATTAAGGATTAATAAAGAATTTCTCTGCTTTTCAAACCTATGAGTAATCCCTTCTTAGGCAGCCTATATAATAAACTTAGACCTTATTTTAGTTTAAAATAAACAGGCTTATCATCATCACCAAATGACTACTGAGTGTCTTTATGGACCAAGAACAACTTAGAAAAGTTCCCCAGACTGCATCAGAACCCATATTTTCATGACATGTCTCTTGAATTTGCAATGGGGTTGGGTAGCTCAGAATGGCAAGAAACCAAGAAACCTGGTATAAAATGGAACTAGTGTTTAAAAACTCACCTTATCTCCTTCTTCTACATGGCAGATGACCTCCTCAGTTGCAGGATTAATGACAGGAAATTTCTTGCCACTCACTGAAGCATGCCATTCATTGTTTATGAAGATCTGTACGGATGGAAAGTAGGTACAAAGATATTTAAATATGCAGCAAAGTTTGGAAATTTTTATAAACTTAAAGCATTATGCAATGCCTAAATGATGTATATCCCGTCATCCTTCAAAATTTATTGGCTGTTTAAGTCAAATTGTGCATGAACACACACTCTCTAAAATAAAGTACATATTGCTTTTAAGTTTCACGAAGATATGCACTCATTTCTACCCTACAAAATACAGATTGGAGGAGACAATCTCAAAAAGAAAGATTTTACCTGAAATAGCCATGAAATTGAGGCAAGAGTGGAGGCTTTACTTGGCCTAATCTTTAAAAACTATTGCTTCTATTTTCCACTTCAATTTCTCAACATCTTCATTTTTGGCTACTGGTGATTTGATATCATAAGTGACTACTTTCTAATCCTTTGTCTTACTGTTTTAACACTAGTAAAATAATTATGCTGAAATAAAGGACTTTAAAAGAAGTTTGCTCAGAAAAATTTAGCTAGTGACATGACTTCACTGGCTGTTTGAAAGCATAGGAGTTTCATTCTCCTTTTCAAAAAATTTCCTGATAATTTATTTTTCTCAAATGAAATCAGGAACTACATTTCTTTAGGAAAGCTAAGTAAGACATGCATCTATAGAAACAGAGAGCTCTAGTAAATATGGGATTTTGTTCTATGTGTAGTATAAAAGAATAGAAATATTAAAAGCATCGGTATGTCATTTAAAATGTCTCAGTTTCCAATTTTACATCACTGAATTTGCATTTCATTAGACAGCTAGCTTGGATATCTCATTCAGTTTCTAGTAGACAACAAAATTTGGTGTCATATTAAGAAATACCTCTTTTGTGATGAATAAACCTATGTTCTGTTTCTGACAAAAGCTAGTGTTTCTTCTGTCTCTTTTCATCCCTTTATTTCTTGTGTATTCCATTTTTTCTTATTATTTGAAATATGAAAATAAGTAAGCACATAAGTATATAATATGTAGTCAATAGTACAGTATTTGTTGTTACATATTACAACTTTCTGTTGGACTTATGACAAGATAAACTACTTTATTTAATTTGAAATCATGTGTAATTGATACATGGAGTTGTAAAAGAAGGGTGACATATGCACTGGGTTTACACATTATCTTAATTCTGATACCCCTCCTTACTTGATATTTAAAGATCAGTAATTACTGATAGCTCAACCTTGAGGGAGAGCATATTGAAATACCCCTTCCAGGTTTTAATAACTTGCTATGCTAAATGCAAGTTAGTACTTAAAAATTTCCATTGATCATGATCAAGATTATACATTGCTAGATCTGTTACTTATATTGTGTATATTTGACATAAATGTAATCTTTGAAATCAACCTATGAGCATTCACTAATTTAGATATTCTATCATATAGTGTCAATGACATAGTTTAACATTCTTTAACATTAATGAAATATATGTTACTATGTATACCTAAAGGCTTGAGTGCCTTGCATTTCATACATTCATTGTGAAATTTGTCACTTTTTAAATAGTCATTTTGACATGTCTGCCTTCCTTCCAATGTGTAGGCTCCATAATATCAAGGACTGTGTTTGTTTAGTTTTCTGGTTTATCCTCAGTGTCCAACACAATTCCAGCCCTCAAGCAACATTAGCCTCAGTAAAGAGTTCTTAAGTACAATTGAATCAAATAACTTACACTCCATCGGCTACTCCTAGCTATGACCCATAGCATTCTGCACATGGGTACACTGTGATACTTGTGATTTGCTATAAAATGGGTAGGAGGATAAGCCTCCTTGTTTGCCTGTTCAGACAAAAACAATTATCCATAGATAATCATTTTAGATGCAACAGCATCCTATATATTTGGAGGAGTTCAAAAGAATTATAGTCTAGCCTGGAATTGACATGAAAGAGGCAGGGGCATGCATAAAGAAAGGGGGAAGGAATCTGAAGCAGTTCAAATGAGGAGGCAAGAGGTGCAAAGATACACATATGGGGCATAAGAAAGATGGAAGTATCAAGAAAATCCTTGTTTCTCTGATAGAGTAACTGAACACAGATGAAGACCATAAAATTCATCATATTATCCCTTGAGGAAAAGGTTGGCGTCTTAGTTCAACTCAAAGAAATATAAATTCAGATTAAAGTGATTTTCCCAATGTCTCTGAGAATGAGCCAGCACTCTAGCAATCAGAAACACATTTTACAGACTTATATTTGAGTTACTCTTAGAGTATTTTCTTTTACACATTCTTAGCCTCAAACGTCTAGTATTTTCATTCCCAAGGGGTGACTGGGAAAGACCTTAATCAACGTGTCCCAAACTCAGCTCACTGCCATTTCTAGCTTTGTGCTGCTCCCACCCCAAATTTCTAGTTTGCTCATCCAATCCTCATTCTCTCTCCCACACACTCTTTCCTTTTCTCTTAACAACATACACAGTTCCTTTTGTATCAGTTTGTTCTACGCTATTATAAAAAAAACCTTTCCCTGATCTCCCGGCCCAATACCTCTGCCTAATAAAAATTGAATTTTCACCTTGTTGTCATAATCTTCCTCAGGCAACCCAGTTTAGATTTTGTCTACACTCCTCCCCTCCCTAGAACACTGGCGATTCTCCATTGTCAAACTCCTCAGCATGGCACTCAAGGAGGTTAGAGATTTTGCCCCAATATACTATTCCAACCTTTTGTCCTACCAGTCCCTCAGTTTACTCTTTATTTCAGACTCATTCTACTGCCTCAAACACCAAGCTGTTCTTTGCTCCACACCCCTCTTTACTCATGCTGTCCTTCACACTGGAGTTGCACTATTATTTTCTTCTACTTACACTTCAAACTCCAGCTTAATATATCATCTCCTCATGAAGATTTCACCAGTTGCTCCAACTGGATTTAAACTCTTTTTTCTCTTATCCCACATAACATGTTATTATCCTACTATTAGATTCCACATTATGTTCTGTTAATGTTAGATATCTACAAATCAGTCTATGAGGAGGGGATGGGTATATTCACACCTAATGGGTGCTGTGCCCATCATCTGGAGGGTGGACAGGCTTGAAACTCTGATTCAGGTGGGGCAAAGGCAATTTATGTAACCTAAATGTTTGTACTCCCATAATATGATGAAATTAAAAAAATAAATAAATAAAAAGTTCAAATAAAAAAATAAAAATAAAAAACTAAAGATATCTCAGTATTTATCCCAGATTTTTTAATGTGCCTTTCAAAACTTGTATTAGATTTACTCTCACTTGCTACTCCTACCTTCTCTCTGCCCTGAAGGTTGCATTAAGGGAACACAATATCATTCTGTCCAAGATCTACCCAGAATAGCACCCTTCTACAGTACGATTACACTAAAAAATATAATAAAAACAACATACAGAATCGATTATATTCTGTTAGGCCTGTGCTGAAACTTTCCAGCTCTTCCCTGAGTCTCTTATCTTTAGATCTGTGATAATTTGTGGTTTCAAGTTCTCAATATATTCTCAATACATTAGCACTTATTTCTCTCTGCATAATCTCTTTTGGTGAAAGACTCATTACAGTATGTATGTACCATCTAGTTTCATCATCAAAATCATATATCTAAATAGTACATAAAACTCCCCCTTCAGATTAAAGTGTTTTAAATGAGCATTAATCTAAAGTCAAAGCACAAGTTTATCTGGCAGCCTGCAGGAAATAGAAGATATTAGTTATAGCAGGTCCCAAATTACCAGCAACTGCTCTCTATTATTCAGTTTTAACATTTAATGTAAGAGCACACGATGGACCCAATCTTTGCTTGAACTTGAGCTTATATTTATGTAACCTTGGCTAGTCCCTGTTGCATCAGAAAAGGGTTTGTGAAATAATGAGTAAAGACTTGAAACATACTCTGGATGGTACTGTGGGAAAATGTGAGACAAGTTAGCATCACCATTGCTTTCCAGAGTTCTATAACCTTGGAGGAGACTGTATTTTTAGCAAGATCAGCCAGGGAAGAATTAAAGTTAGTGGAGTAAGGTGGCCAAAGCAGTAGTTTAGTCAATAAATGGTAGAGAGGGACACAGCCTGGAAGAGAGTATCCTTGAAGGATGGGATTGGATTGGTGGAAAGAAAAACAATGAGCAAAGGAGGAACAACCTTGGGAAGTTCTGTAACACAGTTAGGAGATCAGCTCCTAACAGAACAGAGAGTTCCAGCAAAAACAAATTATAGATAAAGTCTGATGATGAAAATAATGTGTGTTTGTGGTGGAGCTTGATCTCAGTGTAAAAAGTTTGTATTCTATTCTGGATATGTATGATAAAGGAATAACTGCATCAAATGCATGTATTATGAATACTGATTTTAAAGTACCTCAAATTGATTTGAAGTAGAGCAACCAAAGTCCAGGAGATTAGCCCAGAGACCACTTTAATAATACAATCATTGGAGTCATAAAGTTTTGGAGAAGAATAATGCAATAATAGAGTTTGCAAATTATGAATTGTGTACATTCTCCTACAGAGGTCTTTCAGCATATAAAAAGAACTCAGAACCCATAGCCTCAAGGCCACATGTGATGCTCCAGACCCCCAAGTGTGGCCCCTCAACCGAATCCAAACTTCACAGAACAAATTGCTATGTTGGAAAATTTGTGTTCAGTCAAAAAGCCACATTTAAGGATCCCGAAGGCCACAGGTAGCCCCAAGACCACAAGCCCTGTGGGTTGTTAGGCCAGGTATTGCACCCTACTTTTCTTTCCCTAGCTAGGAGAATTTATTGGTAGGAATTACCTTAATTACCTTTTTTCTGTCTTATCTTTATTAGCTTTACATTTGGCATTTGCCTTCTAGGCTAATGAATGTTTGTTACAATAATTATAAAATCTATTTTAGGCCTGTAGAAATATTCTATCTTGGAAGCAATGTCATTTTCCATTTGTTGTTTGCCTTTAGCAAGTTTAGGGGAAAAGGGATGATACTATAAAAGTAAAATATTCTTGGGTTCTATTTAATCATTAAATTACTTATATTCTAATTATGAATTTTGGACTAAGGTTACTTTTGAATGATATGTATATATAGTAGATGTCAATTTTAGGTTCCCAATACTGATTGGAAATTATAGATGCCTATGCATACTCTTGGACTTCAAGTACTTTTTTTTTTTATGTAAACTTTATCAAAGTATTTATCTCTCAAAAACTTCAAATACTTTTTATATGGGGAATTAATCAATGGGAATGTTGACGCAAATTAAGAACTGATTTTTACTCTTTCAATTTTAGACATGTCAGGTTTTAAGAGATGTATCCTATTACCTTTGATAAATAAGTGACTGTTTCCTGGATGCAGTTTTGTGGCCAAATATAAGTCATTATTTTGAAAAACATTTGCCTTTCCAGGGTAAAAGCTATTATATCTTAATGCATTTGGTATAATGCTATAATTCTAAATAAATTAGCAATTTTTTCAAAATATTTCTGGCTTGGATTAAGCTGGATTTCACTACTGGGCAAAATAAAGATCTATTCTCCTTATCTGTTGATATGAGATTTTGAAGCCAGTTGACTAAAGTGGAGAGCCCCTGACTCCCCCCAGAAAACACCAGGTGCCCTAAACTCATACTCTCTCTGCAAGGCAGCCATGGGCCGGCAGCTCTAGATCCAGTAAGAGAAGCCAATACTTTCTAGGTGGCAGAGACATTTTTAACAGATCACACTTTCAATGCAGGAAGGATTTCAGCACATTCCAAGGGAGAGAGAGGGTAGTAAGAGTGACCCTTTTATATCTCCTGTATGGATTTCAAAATCTGAGATCTTGAGTCACAGCATGAGGAGTGATGGGTGGTGGTGTCATTGTGCAGGGAGTCATGTGTGTTGTGTGTGAACTTTTTCCTCAGCCTTAGGACCGTTAAAAAATTGCCAAAGGCAGTGGAGAATGGAGACACAAAGGACAAGACAGCAGGTGAATAATGAGGGAGAGAGACTGAACAGAAGTCAGGTGGGGTCTTAACATTTAAAAAATAAAGGTTTGATCTCTCACAACTACTTTCAACCCAAACCCCGAGGCACGAAAGCAAAACTTTGGGACTCAGAGTCAAAAAATGTAAAAAGAAATTAAGGAGGAAATAATAGATGGGAGGAAAATTTTTTAAGTGCAATCAATGGAATGAAAACAAAACAACAGAGTGACCAAAACAAAAATAGGAGAAATAAAAATTTATTAAGCATATAAAAAAGTGATACTATTTCAGTATACTGTTTCTTCTTTTTTGTTTTCTGTAATTGCCTTTTGTTTGATTCTTACCAGTAAATTTTTCTAGTGAGTATCTACTTTGAATATAAATTTCTTGTGAATAACAAACGTGGAATAAGAAAGTGAGGGAGACTGGAGTCTTGGGATCTTTTGGGCGTACCTTTGCCAAATGCCAACTGTATGAGGGTATGGATTCACCACATTTTTCATGTTCTCATTTGAAATGAAATTAAATGGAAAATATTTTACCCTTTAATAAAACGCTATGGAAATAACACCTCAATACACTTCATAGCTGTTGGTGAACCATGTTAAAGGCACAGTCTGATCTCTGCTGACACTTTCCTAAGGAAAAGAGCCAATGAGCTGAACACTTTCTTATGCGTCGTAGGTCTGAAAATGAAAATGCAACAGACCTTAGGATTGCGAAACCATTCATGGTTACAAGTATGGAAATGCAAAAGAGCAGGAATTTTTACTGCATCATTAAATTACAAGGCCCTCTGTTTTTCATTGTTTAATTCAGAAAGCAAAAGGGTTTTCCCCCGAGTTGCAGTAGTTCATTTCTTACTTTATTTTCCGCATCACATGATAAAGATAATCGTAAGTGATTAGATTTGTTAGACTGCGTTTTGCTTGTTTATTTTGCTTGTTTGAAGTTCTGGGCTCTAACAGGGAGGCAGGCCTTTAGACTTGGCAGCAGTGTGAAACAGGCTAAGTTCAGTCATGCTCTCAGAAATGCACAAGCAGAATCCTTGTCCTCCTTCTCCCGAGCTGCAGATTGTGAAGTCTAGACCTGGCTCCTGCTCTTGTTTTCTCTAAATATTTATCTGTTAATGATCATACATCTGTCCCAGTGGCAACAATTCTGGCTGAAGACATAAATAAGAATGCTTACATTCCCCAAATATGCAAAATAATGCAGGTCCACTTGAAGCTTTTTGAAACAGGACCTTTCTCATCTAATAATCAGACTTAAGTCCTCCTATATAAACACTCATTTTAATGAAAACAAAAAGAGAGATTGAACAAAACAAATGTAGAAGAAATAAAAATATATTAAGCATATGGAAAAGTGATGCTATTTCAGTATGCTCTGTTTCTCCTTTCTTGTTTTCTATTATTCCCCACTGGTTTGGTTCTTTCCAGTAAGTTTTTCTAGTATTTGCTTCTCTTATTCCTTATGGTTATACTGAAGTTAATAGAACTGCTTAGTAAAGCCCACTGATTCCAAAAGGCTCCTTAAACAAGTTTACCTAAATTGACCTTTCATGCTTTAAACGAATGTAGCTTTTACAAACCCAAGTCGAAGCAGCAAATGCAAATTGTACTTACCTTAGTATATTGAATCTTCAAATTAGTGAGTGGGGCAGGTATGTCTGGCATGCCTGAGGACATTTCTGGTTCAGCTTCTGAAACACAGGTGACAGGCAGTCCGGTTCTGATAGAGCACTTGGTTTCATTTGGTCCTTTTATCTGCAAGGGCTAAAGTCTATTTGCATACTGGGATGGGATTGGATGAACAAACTTAGAGCAAAAAAAAAAAAAAAAAAAAAAAAAGGAGAAAAGAAAGGACACAGGACACTACTTATTTGTAACACCCAGGGCAGGAAGCCTTTCACTTTAAACTTAAATCCTTAAGAAACCAGCCCTCTAGCATTGAAGTTGCATCTAGAGACACTGCATTATTTGCAAATGAATTAATTTACAAAGCTGAAACCTGTTATGAGAGTGTGCAGCGCAGCTGTTCTGGCCACTAAGTCCAGATATTATTTTTTTAACTTTTCATACTTTGTATGCTACTATGTAACTTTCTGTTCTCTAATGGATTTAGAGAATTTGAGGATTGAAAATGTGTCTAAAATGACCCATGTTCTCAGTAGAAGCTGATGAGGAGAGAACCCTGGCCAGGTGTCTTCAGGACAAGGCTATCAGGAAAACAGTCCACCTTCCAGAAAAGTCAGAGTGCTGTTTGGGAAAGAAAGGTGCTCTATCCAGACTTTAACCTGGGTTAGCTTTAAAATATTATATCAAGTGTATTTTGAGTGCTAGGTAAGTAGACCTACTGTGCTTTCAGAAGCCCTAAATTATTTTTATTTTCTATACGTGAACAGAAAAGTCAGCAGGACTTTTAGGGAACTCACAGTTTAGTGTCATACCCAGGCACCACAATTAGCAATAGGGAAATATCATTTGTTAAAACACATTTAAAATGAAAATAACCTTTGGTTTTGGAAACTATTTGTATTAATCCACATAGGCACTTGTTACAAAAAATAAATTTAAGCAGGACTCCTAAATAATTCAAATTCTTAATGTTTCAAGCTGGGAACATTCAAAGTGGACAATTTT
This sequence comes from Microcebus murinus, assembly GCF_040939455.1. Taxonomy (NCBI): domain Eukaryota; kingdom Metazoa; phylum Chordata; class Mammalia; order Primates; family Cheirogaleidae; genus Microcebus; species Microcebus murinus. The sequence goes on from NC_134115.1 coordinate 25,363,731, forward strand.
TAATTGTTCTACTCTCATTTAAGTATAATACTTCACTGTAATGTAATGCTAGCAAAAGTTACAATAGGAACAAGATAGAATACTGTGGATGCTCTGATTATTAAGAACTAACCACAATTTTTTTCCACTCAAATTTGCCAGCTCCCCTGAATATGAGATTTAGATAAAGAAACTAAGAATTGTTGGATAGTTTATCCAAATCAAGTACAGGAGCCTTAGTTTCTCTATCTTTACTTTTATTATATATTTCATAGATATAAAGAGGATGATTGGCATGTGTATGGTCACAGATCTAATAAGTGCAAGGCCAGAAATACATTCCAGGCCAGTCTGACTCCAAAACCTGGGCTCTTATTCCTGTTGACTCTCTCTGCCCTGTTCTCCACAAAAGGATTACTGGATGGGTTCAAAGATCAACTGCTTCTGTAAGTGCATAGTCATCCTGACAAGCACTTTAGCACAACTTTTTATTCACCTATGACAGGGGTTGGCAAACTTTCTCTGCAAGGAAACAGATAATAAATTTTTTCAGCTTCCTGAGCCACGTGGATTTTCTTGTAACTTACTGAACTTTACATAGAAGAAACTATAGAAAACAGTTAAATTAATGGGTGTAGGTGTTTTCCAATGAAATTTCATTCACAGAAACAAGGGGCAGGCCAGATTTGGAGCACGGGCCAACCCCCTAGATGCTAAGGCAATACCACCCCCAAAGTCCTTGACTCACCTCACCTTGCACTTGAGGACCAAAGAGAACCTCTGTGCTCCTTCGACATTTCTCTTTCTCTTTCTCAATTTCTTTCTTTTTGGAAAATCATTGTTTACTCTTTCAAAAATGTGTTTTTTAGTTAAATGCACAATTACACCACAGCTGTTACATAACTTGGAGAGTAGGGCTTGGCCATGCCCAGACAGCTGGGTTTTGCTGCTTTCTTGTGTTCTCAGTTTGCAGTTTTTATGGATTCAAACACTGGATTATTGTATGCCCAAACAGTGAAAGATCTGGGTTTGTGACACACTTGCCATGTCATCTCACTCCTTTCATGTTCGGCTTTCATTGTACTTTATTGCTTAATTATATGGGAATAGTCCATTTATATCAGTCATTACTGAATGTAGACAAAGGAGCAGCTTTATAGATAGGTGACCACATGTGCCCGTTTAATCTCAATGAATATTTACTTAGTATCATTTATGCACCAGTAATTTTCCAACCTAATCTTCCTTGAAGGCCAGATTTTTTTCCTGCCCGTAAACTGCAGGACCCGAGATCTACATTTTTGAAGTAAGCATCACCCTGCCCTGAGAACTTATCTGGTAGAATAGGATATTACTGGGAATGTTTACGTGGGTACAAGGCTTTATCAAAACACTTTTCTCGGTACAGAGGGAAAAATGGCCTTGGTGAGAACATGGAGGCCAAGGAGGCACACTTCCGGGCTGCACCCAGGGTCGTGTATTTTTGTTCTTTGCCAATAAAAATTGGGAAATTTTATTCTGTTATGCAGCAGAAGAGAGGCAGGTACTTTATCTTCAGGGAAATAGATGAAGGATGTTTAATCTTCTCTTCTTAGGGACAAGCTGAATAACAAACACACACACACAGAAAGAGAGAGAGAGAGAGAGAGAGAGAGAGAGATAAGAAATATAATAGTTTATTCACTTCTTGAATATGACTTCTTCCAGGCCTTTGTGAAAGCTGGCATCACACCACAAAACGTATACACTGTGACTTCCACCGTTACTGAAACTACTCTCTTATTTTCAGTGAGACGCTCCAGAAGTCCATTCAAGTTTCAGCCACTGAAATGATAAAAAGACCCTGAACATTCCATCCACATAAGTAATTAAAATGAAAAAAAAATCAAATTCATTAACAAAAGTTAACTTAGTGGTGCAATAAAGAATAGCTGCAATGGGCTGAATGTTTATGTCCCCTCAAGATGAGCATGTTCCAACCCTGCCCCCCAGTGTGATGCTGTTAGTGGGTGGGGTTTAGGGAGGTAATTTGGTCAAAAGGGTAGAGCCCTCAGGAATGGAATTAGTGCCCTTGTTAAGGAGACCCCAAGCAGGTCTGTTGCTGTGATTTTCCATGTTAGGAGACAACATGAAGTCACCAATCCGTGACCCCACAGAAGTCTCTCACCAGAATCTGTCCACGCTGGAACCCTGATCTCAAACTCCTAGCCTCTAGAACTGTGAAAAATAAATGCCTGTTGTTTATGTGTCCCCTAGTCTATGGAATGTTTTACAGAAGCCTGAATGAACTAATATAGCCTCTTTTCATATTTCCTGATTTCAGAGTCCTAGGTCCATTTATGGAAGCTAAACATGTCCTGCTCTAGTCAGGACAGCCCTCCCTGGCCATCCACTCTTGCCTTCAGCATGGCTGGATGAGTCTGCCTGTTGGTAAAGCCAGCCATAGATCTGTCTCTATGCTTTGGATCACTGCAATTTTAGCAGATACTGCATCACTCTTATGCCTATTTGGGTTTTAATAATTTGGAAAAAGTGGATCTTGTATGTGGCTAGAGAATCTGTGCTTGGTTGGCACGTTGGCATTCAAAATGGAAATGGAAGGCAGAATTCGAGTATGTGAACATGTAAGTTTGTGTGCTAATTTCTGTTCATCTGGCATTAGCAAAATTTCCTCACCTCTGATTTCTTCTGCTCCTCATATGTCCTTGCATTGTTTTCTCTGTCTTGTTTTACTGAGATATGGTAGATGTCCCTTTTATGTGAGGAACACTGCCTGGTAAGGTCACTAAAATAAACTGTAGATTAAAAGCCTGTAAGATAATTATTTTAAACAGATGTCTGCTAAATCTATGGGTCAAGGCCATTTTTTGGTACTAGGTCTGCTGCTTGGAATGTGAAATAATTTTGCATAAATGGTGCTCATGTCATGTTGTCTACAGCTGCCGTCCCCAACCCCTAGGCCATGGCCTGGTACCATTCTGTGGCCTGTTAGGAAAGCAGCCACACATGACAGCCTGAACGCTGCACCGCCACCCTGCCAAACCACCGGTTCATGGAAAAATTGTCTTCTATGAAAGCAGTCCTTGGTACCAAAAAGTTTGGGGACCACTGGTCTACAGTTTTTGGTTGGTTTCCTTAAAGTAGTGAGAAATTAAAGTCACTAAAAACATCAAAGTGACAATTTAAAATGCAGACTATTTTGAGATTTTTACACTTTTTCCCTTTTTTTTTTTTTTTAACAATTATCTTATGCACAGATTATCCAACAATGTGCAAGTGAATCATCAGGTTTTGGAGAAAAGAGATCTCACTATTGGTAAGCAGAGTAGACTGTGCCCTAATCTGAACATTCATAGACATGAGTGTCAGCACTAACATTTTTTGTCTTAGCTTTTTAAATATTTTTGCTTTTCAAGCTTTTAAAAAGTTTGTATAAAAAAACTATAAAAATCATAAGTGTACATCTTACTAATCATACGATGAAAAAAACAAAATAACCACTACTTGGTTCAAGAAATAAAACAATATCGGCACTTCATAGGCTAATTTCTATGTTCTTCTAATCACTTTTTCCCTCTCTCAAATTACCAGTATGCATTATTATCGTCACTACTGATGTCTCACATCATTTTTTTTCTGTTTTTGAACTTGATATAAGCAAATTATACAGTCAGAATATTTTTACAAATATGGATGAAAATGTATTCTGGAAGAGGCAGGCAATGGATTCTTCCCTAAACCCTTGTAGGGAGCAGGCTCTACTCATCTCTTTGGAATTGACCAGTGCAACTGATTTCAGATCTCTGGCCTCTAAAATTACCAGACAAAAAATTTGTGTTGTTTTATACCACCAAGTTTGTAGCAATTTTTAACAGCAGCTATATGAATCTAACCAATGATAGTTCAAGTTCAAGGACGCCAAAAAGTACAAGCTATCATTGATCGTGCACCAGTCATCCTGTCTGTGGTTCAGGATTATTGTTACTGTCTAAATATTCTTACTCCAATTAAGGGAAGCTTCCTATCTGTACCCTGCAATGAAAAATTCCTCTGGTGTTTTGTGTCTTGAAGATCTTTCAGTCGCAGTATATTTACTATGTTGCAAAGGTAGAATGTGATAAATAATGACATTTTTGAAAGTGAGTCTTGTTTTAAAGTAATCACTTTATTTGAACAATATTAAACTTTAGTTAGCATTGGATTGATTGCAATTGTTCCCACGTTTTATGTTATACACACACCCCTAGATCTATAATCACAATCCAAATTTATCTCCAGGCCCTGGCTTTATCCAAGTGCTTGTCGGGTACCTAAGCTAAATGTCACACCTGTCATGTAGCTGGAGTTACAAACTTTAGAGCCTGCATATTTGTTTCATGTAGACTGTACAGTGTTATACAAATAAGAGCCATTTATATAAAACCACAGATTTTCACTTTTTAAACATCAGAGGACCTGAAGAGTGTGGTTTTTGGCTGTCTTCCGCCCATTGGAATCGCCTGGAGGAATTAAAAACCAAACAAAACAGAATCGGACTCATTAGGAGTGGTTTAAGCCAAGATGCATTTAAAGTGCCTCAGGTAATGCTAATGTGTGCTCAGCTGTCAAATCCACTGAAGCAGATCTGGGCTTCATTGCCTCATCATGCAACCAGCTGAAGCTGAGCAGTAGAGGTTCTCAAAGTTTGAGCAACATCCACATCACCTGGAAACCTTTTAGAAATATAGTTTTAGGCCCCATCTTAGACTTACAGCATCAGAAACTCTGGGGTGGGGACCAGCAACCTGTAATATAGCAATCCCTATAGAGGATTCTGTTCAAGCTCAAGTTTGAGAACTCCTGCACTACAACATAGACCTCCACCTAAATCAATTCTTCATCCTACCCTGCTTCCACTCCAAGTTTTCTACCTCGTCCTTTGGTTTCCATTTTAAGACCCCTAAATGACCTCATTATCATTTTCCCAAACCTAATCTTTTTCTTGTATTTCTGTTTCTGATAATTACAAAACATTACCAACCAAATTTCAGGCATTGGTGATTTTCTTGCCTCTCCTATAAAATTTTTAATTTTATTTAATGAAATAATTGATCCTTTTAAACTTCCAGTGTCCCGACATTTCAGGTCTAGATTTTAAAGAATATGTATTAATAGCTGAAGTGCTTTGTAATCCAATCTGAGAGTTTCCGCCTTCACTGTGTATTTATGTTTAATGTTTAATTTATGTTTAATATGTATTTAGTGTGTTTGTATGTTTAGTCTTTTTTTATAGCTATTGTGATTACTGATGTAGTTTGTATTTTTTGTTTGGCCTTAGACCATTTTAGATTAGATTTTGCAGCACATGATGGAAAACCCCAAATAAATACTCAAGACGGAAATTGATTTCTCTTTCACATAAACAGAGAATATAAGAAGGTCATCCAGGGAAACCATGGTGACAGAGTGGAAAGACAGGGGCTCCTTCCAGCTCACTGCTCCAGCTTCCCTAAAGCATGACTCTTGGCCTCCTGACAAGAGAAGGCTGCTAGAACTCCAACCATTACATTCAAATTCCAGGTTCAGAATGGGGAAAGGAGAAGAAATGTGAGAAAGGTCTAGCGTTTTTCAGGGAGTTTCTCTGGAGCGTGGAGCTCATTGACCAGAGCTTAATCAATGTCCACATGTAACTGTAGGGAAAGTAAAGATTGTTAGCTTTTTGTAGACAGCCAGGCTCACAGTGAAAAATCACTGGTTGTGTTTTTAAGGAGGGAGGGAAGGATAAGTATCGCAGAGGTAACAAATGTTTCTGCCCCACACTCTTCTTTTTGCCTATCTTCTGATGTATTGATTACAATTTCTTTATTCCTCCTTTTCACCTCTATTCTTGTTGAAAAATACTTTCTATTTTGACTTATTAACCTACAAATTTTAACATACTTCTAAATATGTATAAATTATAAATGCCATCACCATTTCTATTTCTTACAAAGAATTCAAGGATTTTTTGAACCCTTCATCATCTGTATGTTACAGTTGTCTGTTATAAATTTTTGTTCCACTTTGATTAATATCCCCCAAATTAGTCACAATTATATCATTATTATTTGATTCAGTCAATTCCTATTTATTAAAATATTTCTTTGCTTATTATTCTTTAATCTCAGTCATTCCTTTTGGATTTAATTTTTTTCTTTGAGAGACTCACATTCTTGATCAGTCTGGTAGGAGATTGTTAATTTTTTAATTTTTAAAAGAACTTTAGGCTTTGTTGACTCTCTTTCCTATGTGTTCTTTGTTTCTCATTAATTTCTGTTCTTATTAGTTCATTCATTCTATGAAGGAAACTTTGCTGTTTCCTCTCTAATTTCTTGATACTTAGACTATTTGATTTTCAACTTTTCTTCTCATCAAAAGCTCTAAATTTCTTCCTAAGAATCTCTTTAGCAGCATCCACCAGCTGGGATATAGTATTTTCTTTTCTACTCAATTCAAAATACTTTCTGATTTCCATTCTGATATCTTTCTTGGTTCATGGATTATTTTGATTAAATTTTAATTTTTCTATTGACCAGCAATAATCAACTTCCAAATATTTATAGCTTACAGTTGTAGGGCTCTTTTAATGTGCTTGCAAATTTAGAATAAACATGTATACATTAATGTGGCATATGTAGATCCCACTTATTTCTTCTCTGATTTTTCTCAATAATATTTTTTGTATTTTTATATTTAGTATAAGTAATATACTTGATTTGAATCTTTCTTTTTCCCAGAGTTATTGAAATATGCTTGACAAATAAAAATTATATATATTTAAGGTATATAAAATTATATATTGATATATGCATACATTGAAAACTGATTACTACTACAATCTAACTAAATGTGTATATCACAATCTAACTAAATGTGTATGATGTTCATTCATTCTTCCATTACCTTGAAAATTATATATTGTATGTACTGTTATTTTAATGGCTATTCTAGAATTTACATGAATTACTTTACTTATCAAAATCTAACATTAATTAGTATTTTTACTTTTTGCCTCAGCAAATCCAAATACATTAGAACATTTACATCCCTCCCAACATACATGTCACTTTTATTTGGTATTTACTTAAATATTTGAGTGCATATTGATATTATTGGCTATTCTGTTTTTCACTCCAGATACATTTCACCTCTTTTTTGTGATGACTTAAAACCAACTCTATTGGCAAATCTCAAGTATACAATATGGTATTATTAACTATAGCTACTGTGCTGTACATTAGATTTCCAGAACTTATTCATCCCATATAACTAAATCTTTCTAACTTTTGACCAATATGTCCCCATATCCCCCACTTCCCAGCACCTAGTGACCAACATTCTTCTCTCTGTTTTTATGAGTTCCACTTTTTTAGATTCTACATATAAATGAGATCAAGCAGTATTTGTCTTTTTGTGTCTGGCTTTATTTCACTAAGATGGATCCAAGTTGTCACAATTGGAAGGATTTTCTTCTTTATAAAGGTTACATAATATTCTGTTGTATATATATCCACATTGTCGTTATCCATTCATTCATCTATGGACACTTTAGGTTTTTACCATATCATTGTGAATGATGCTGCAATAAACAGGTATACAGAGATGTCTTCAAGATACTGATTTTATTTCCTTTGGATATACAGTAAGTCCTCAATTAATGCCATCTATAGGTTCTTGGAAACAGTGACTTTAAACAAAAAAAATGTATAATGAAACCAATTTTACCATAGGCTAATTGATAGAAATAGTTATGCTATGTTATGTTCCTATAGCATATTTCTGGACACAAAAGCATCACCAAATTTATAAATAAAGACCAGAACAAACACATCTAATATTAAACATAGTGACAAATGTGAGCCTCACATATGTTTAAGAAAGATGAATACAAACAAGTAAGATGATTATTTACCACTTATTGCAGTTCAGGATTGCCAGTGGTGGGAGTTTATCCCACAGGCTCAGGATGAAAAGCCCCTGGACCGGAAGCCTTCCATGGCAGGGTGCACTCACACAGACTCCCTCACTCGCTCACACTGGGACTGTGCAAACACGCAGCTTCACCTAAGGTGCACAGCTTTGGGATGTGGGAGGAAACCCATGTAGACTTAGGGATTGTGCAAAGTGTACACACAGAGTGGCCCTGGACAGAAATCAATTTTTTTTCTTGTTAATGTTATAATGAACCCACGTTGAATGAAACCCTGTAATTGGAGGATCTTCTGTACATCCAGAAGTACGATTGCTGGATCATGTGGTAATTCTAAGTAACACTTCGTAGCTTTCACTGTACAGGTCTTGCACCTGTTCTTTTGTCAGATCTGTACCTAAGTATTTCATAGTTTTTATGCTATTGTGAATGGAATATTCAATTTTAATTTTCTAATATTTGTTGCTAACATGTATAAGGCAACTGATTACATTGCCAAACTCACTTACTTGTTCTTTATTCCGGCATCTTCAAATTTATACCTGAGATAATTTTACCTCTATCTTAAAAATACTCTTTAGTGACTTATTTCTCTGTTTCTTTTAGTAAAAGTTTGCTGGTGATGAGTTATATCAAAAAATTTTTTGATCTAAATATATATTTATTTTATCTTCATTCTTTTGGTTTATTTCACACAGATAAGGAATTTTAGATTGGCAGTTATTTTAGCACTTTGAATATACATCTCAGTGCCATCGCATTTCCTTTGCTTCTGTTGTGCCTTCAATTGTGGTTCTTTTGAAGGAAATTTGGCTTTTTTGTTGTTGTCCTTTTGCTAAAAGTATTTTATTCTCCTTCTCTTTTTCTTTTTTCTTCACCTTTACTGAGATATCCCTGAGGTTGGGTTTCTTTTGATTTATCATGCTTCAAGTTTGTAGGATCATATGGTTTCTTGAATCTGAGTCTTTACGCCATTCATACGTTTGGGAAAGTTCTCAGATATGACTTCTATTCTTTTCTTTCTCTCCTTACCGTTGGGGACTCAAGTTATGTTTTAATAGATAATATCACTACATCCTTTGGTCATTCATCCTTTCTTCTCTATTTTTTATTTTTTTATCTCTCTACATTTCACTAAGGGAATTTTCTTCTACCTTAACCAAATTTATTAATTCTTCCTTCAACTGTGTCAAGTTCCTATTAAACAATTTATCCAGTGGATTCTTGATATAAGTCACTTTAGTTCAAGAATTATTTCCTTGTTAGTCTTTTTTAGTTTCCAGATCTCTTCTGAATTATAGAATTTTATTTTAAAGTCTGTGTCATGATTCCAATATCCTAAGCCTCTCAGTTTCTCTTCCTGTTATTTCAGGATTTAATTCAATATTTCTTTTCTTCTGATTCTGCTAGATATTATGTGTTAGGTATTAAACTTATAAATTTCTTTGTAGAAATAATCAGAGAACTATGACAATGTTACCTTTTCCTAAAAGGTATGTGCTTTTGCTACCACTAAACACCTGGTATCTCCAGGTCTTCCAAAAAACAATGGGCCCTAGTAGTCTGGCATCAATGTAAGAAGCTTTCATCAAGACTGTCCCCACGCTTTCTTTGCATGCTCTGGGCAGGTACCATGTGGCTGTCTGTTAATTGTGTAGCACAGCTTCTGGGATATTCAGGTATACTTTCTGCAATTAGAAAATGTCCCTGAGGTAAAGGTAGCCCAAACATTGGGATTCCTTTCTAGAACCTCCATCCTGCCTCAGAATCTGACCTAAGAGTGCTTGACTATGGAGTTACAAATTTTATAGCTTTAAGAGATTAGTTTATATCCACATTTTATGCAGATATGCTAGTTGTTCTTCAATGGAGGCTTCAGTCTGAATTATTTGCTTTGCCATTACTATTAATAGGACCAGACATTGAGAAATTTGCCTTTTTTTTAACGTACATTTTCTTGATTACAAATTTGGGTTAAATGATAATTGAATGTAGTCAGGTGTCCTTTTTATCTTTTATGCTATTTTTTACAATAATATATCTAAATGTATTCTTTATTTTTATTCTATTTGGGATTCATTTGGATCCCTAGGTCTAGGTTTCAGAGCCTTCATTACTTATGGAGATTTCTTAGCCTTTATTTTTATTAGACATATACTGGACCTCCTCACTCTAACCTCAGTGTTCTTGAATCTATTTTAAAATTCTCATATCATGATCTACCTCTTCTGCATACTAGAGAAATTCCTCAAATTTATACTCTAGTTTACTTATTCTTTTTTTGGTAGTTTTTAATTCAAAATGTTTAAAATTAAATTTCAATAAAGGGGAACATTACCATAAATTAAAATGAAACAGGAAGTACGCATGGAGTCTACCAGCAGCAACTGAGAAAAAAGGGTCAGGGTATTTTTTTGTTTTAATTTTAGAATATTACGGAGGTACACACGTTTTTGGTTACATGAATTGCTTTTATACAGTTTGAGTCAAACTTATAAGTATGTTCATCACACATATAGTGTGTATTGTACCCCTTAGGTGTGAGTTTACCCTTCCTCTTCTCCCTGCTCTCCAACCTGCTTGATTTGTGTTGAATTTTACTATTATATGTGTACATGAGTGTTGGTCTATAAGTTTCAATATAGTAGTGAGTATATGTGGTTTTCATTCTTCCATTCTGTGATACTTCACTTAAAAGGAGGGTCTCCAGTTCCATCCAGGTTGTTACAAAAGGTATTAAGTTCACCTTTATTGTGGCTGAGTAGTACTCCATGGTATACATATACTACATTTTATTGATCTACTCCTGTATTGGTGGGCACATGGGTTATTTCCACATCTTTGCAATTGTGAATTGTGCTGCTGTAAATATTTGAGTGCAAGTGTCCTTCTTATAAAACATCTTTTGTTCCTTTGGGTTAAGTACCCAGCAGTGGGATTGCTGGATCAAATAGTGATCTACTTTTACTTCTTTGAGGAATCTCCTTATTACTCCCCATAGAGACTGTACTGCTTATTTTCTATTCAGCTTTCAACTGTTTTTAATCTGCTGTTTAGATCATCTAATCAGTTTTTAATTTCAATGACTTTTTTTAAGAACTTTATTTGATCTTTTAAAAAACTTATGCTCTCTCTGGCATTAGGTTGTACTGACTTAAATAGTCTCAAATCATAGTTTAAATAAAGTAACGGAATTTGGGGATGTATTATATTTTATGCATAAATGGTAAAGAAGAAAGTCTAAAGTACTTCTTCTAGATGAACAATAAAAATCTCAAAATAACTTACCGATTTGAATATTATTACTTGAGCAAAACGCAAGTTCATTTGGAGGAGGACACATTTTGCAAAACACAGCAACAATCTTCAAAGTCTGAATGTCTTAGAAGGCCTTATTTGTTGAAATAACACTTTAAGAAAGTGTTAGGGAATAGACCAGGAGGATATACTTTTATACAAATCTCTTTAAGGGAAAGAAGAATTATATTGAGATGATTTTGTAAATGTTCTCAATTTATCATGTTATCACAACTAAGTGTAAGACATGAAATTATATCTGTTCCTTTGTTACTGTGGAGGAAGAAGAAACATTTTATTCTTATCTTTAGGGTATTCCTTGCATTGTCATTTGAGAGGGGCTGCAGTTTTAAGTCTCAGTGCTGGAACACTGACAATGAGTCTTTGTTTATGAAAAATCAAGAAAGGATAAATTGTTCCCCCACTCACAGCTGAAGTTGAGGATTTATCACCATAATGCCTTCCCATCCCGTTTCATAGAACATATTTTCTATTACATTCTTTAGTGAGTATAAGCCATTCAAAGATGTGACGTCAGAATTCCTACCTCCTCTTCCTGCAATCTCTACTCAGCTGCTCTCCTTATTTGCCTATGGGCCTTTCAGCTGTCAAGGCTGAAAAGTTTCAAGGGTAAGAACAGTTTGTTTACTTCCCAATTCTTAGTTTCCTCTTTGCTCTTTTGACTTCTGGAGATTTCTCTTCCATACTCTTGGGCCGAGTATGCATGTGATAGCTACTTATTTAACATTTTTCTCTTGCATTTTTAGTTGTGTTGTAGAAGGAGAATTTCCACATTATCCAACCTGCTAGAATGAGTGAAATGGAAATCATTTTCTCAATCAGAAAAGAATGAGCAAAGAAAGTCATTTAAATAAAACCCGTTGATTCATAAAACTGCTAGATTTTTAACACTGTTCTGTTTTAGTTTGTGTATATTTTTGTGAAACTTTTTTCTATGAATAGCGATCCATATAAAAAGATGTTATTAGTCTCTTATAGAGTTTATTTTACCTAATTATTGTTACTCTTACACACAGACATGCATGTGCATTGATCCATCTTTCCTAATTTTGTGCTGACCCTTTCACCTTTTTCCTTTTACAGAGACTCATGGTTAATTCACTGTTATAAGTTATAAAATCATGTGTTTGTTATTGTTCCACTATAAAGATTTACTTGTTTTTAGAGAGAGCTCCAGGTTGAATCTATGTGTGTCTGGAGAAGTAATTATACATGGCCTATTAGGAGTACTTTTAAAGACCCTCTTGGGAATAACAGTCTTTGAATGAAAATAGCAGCAGACAAGTAAGTTTGGTTTTCATTTCTGAAAAACAATACTTTGGTTTTCATTTCTGAAAACCAATACTTTGGTTTTCAGGAATGAAGATTGAATCAGATCACAGCTGGCCATTTGCTCTTGATATTTGCTTCTGACCTAGTGCCCTCTCCCGAAGATGGTCTCTCATCATTATGATAGAGACTGAGGAGGCTGAATTAATTAATAATTATGTTATTAATTAATGAAAATGTATCCTCCCATATAAGCAGAGAAATTCCAGGGGTACTTTATTTGTCTCTGTTACCCATAGGATTAAGAAAAATGGAAAAGGGAAGAGACAGACATATTCCACTTACAGTGGCTTAGGGGCATGGATGAATCCAGACAATACATTATCACTGGCATTTTTGAAGACTCCTATATATTGCTCTTGGCAGCAGAGATGCAGGGGTCAGAACAATGCCCAGGAGATAGGGCAGCCAGGGAGATAAGATAGCAGCAAGGCAACAGAGGGATATTGGCAGCTTAGTAATCACTGACAGAGAGAGAGAGAGAGAGGGTGAGAGATAAAGAGAGAGAGATTGTATCCTTGGCTCTAGTATCAGCTTTCTTAAGTTGTAAATGGCAGTAGTGAGGTATCCTTAGATGACTTTATGGACAGCAAAAGCCTTGGTTAGGATCTTTGCTAAAAAGAATGGATCAAGAAAGGGGAAGCAGATGAGACATAATTAGACTGGTAGTTACCACATGCTGTAGAGAGGGGGAATTGAGAAAAATTGCTTGAAGGATAAGAAGTTTTACTTGGGGTGATGGAAATGTTTTGAAATCAGATAAGAGTGGTGATTACACCATATTGTGAATGTTCCAAGTGCCACTGAACTGCTCACTTTAAAATGGTTAATTTATATGAATTTCATCTCAATAAATTATTTTTAAAATATAAAAGGGAAGCAGAGAGATGTTCATTCATGACCATGTGTAACCCTACCTCAAATAATGGATGATTTCTTGATGGGGGCCAGAGACCTTTCAACACTGTGAATATTATTAGTAAAGCCTGAGAAACAGTTTTCATTACTTTCAAACTGACCCAGGAATGGATGCCCTTTGGGAAATATAAATTTCACACCATTTTAAATATTTTGTTCCCATGTCCCATTGTTTCAATTGCAATAGATATTGGGACAACATAAATTATGATTAGCATGTACTGGATAGCACTTCTAGGATATTCTAAAAGGGAAATTTTTGCATATTTTTCTTTTTATTTTTGATCACATTCTGAAGGATGAAGGATTATTTCTCTCATGTTCTCCCACTTTCAAAGACAAAGACAAAGGAAGATATTATTAATCTATAGTCTTTGGTAAGTAGTCCTTGTTAGTTTTGAAAAGGGTCTAGACAACATTCTGAGAGTGAGGAATTCATTTTTCTCTAAAGTCAGATAGTATAGCTTTAGAGGAGCTATTCCTTTATGGGAATGTGGAATTTACACATTTTAAAAACAAATGGTGTGTGAACACAGGAAATGGTTTCCCTCAGACAATAGTAGCATGGTTTGTACTGGACCCAGATTTCAAAGTCTCCCTAAACCATTGGGAAATAGTTATCCTAAGACATAACTTTCCTGGCCAAAAGAGCCCTGCCATGATATTTTCCTCATATGCCTCTATGGAGACTGACTTCTTAAGTAGATGGGTCATAAACTCTATAAACACATATAATCTCCTAAAATTATCTATAGGCAATCCAAACTGTTTCTTTAAGAAAATAGACTTCAACAGTTCAAAGTTCTGGAAGGACTCTGGGAAAGTTCATTTAGCATTAACTAGTTGATTTTCCATGAACATTTATTATTAGAAATATGCAGTTAGGTCTCTAATTCAATCCCTCCAAGCTACAAAATTCTAAGCAGCGCCCAGCTAATGCCAAAATATACTTTTGGTGTTTTTTGTTTTTGATTTTAAGAAGCACCCATGTGCATAGCTTCCATGGTACTCTACAAAAATGCAAATTATTCATCCCTCACCACTGGACTCAGGGGAATTGAAATTGACATTGTATGGATTCTTAGAGGAAACCTGAGGACTGATCCCATAGAAATATTTTTTATGTGCCTCCATATCTGGGCTGTCACTGACACATGGATTAATTCTTTTACCTTAGTCAACAGATAGAAAGTGGTTGGTGGAGTTCTGCCTCCTGAGTGTAAAATAGGAAATTCATTCAATTTGGCAAATAAAATGATTATTTTTACATATAGAAGCAAGATCAAAAAAATCTTGGTGCCTAAGAGTCCCTCTCCGGCATCTGGCTTAGAAAAGGTATTTCGCTTAGTCAATCTACACTAAATCCTGTTGCATTCTGGATTCCTACCAATGACGTACCCAGCAGTTAAGGATTCTGTGCCATCTGCCTGGCAGCCTACACTCCAGTGTTTTCAATTGCTAGGATCTTGTCCATCATTCACAATGAAACTTTCAAGGAATGATGGCAACAAAAACAGCAACAATGACGATGACAGTCATTGATGAAACAAAATGATGAAACAAAAACAGCAACAATGACAATGACAGTCATTTCTAGCTGTTATGAACATAATTCTGCTCTAAGTACTTTGTAAATCAAGACTGAAAGTACTGCTATTTTCCTCATTGTACAGACAAGGTCACTAAAGTTGGGTGAGGTGGATAGCATCTTCGGAGTCCTACTGCCTGCCTTCCTAACCATTCCAAATCATTCAAACCCTACCACCTTTGACTGGTCACCATCTATGGAAATTTGATAATACTATCTCCATATATCTCTTCATCTCACTCCCACACATTCCTTTCCTCATGTTTCCAGCAACCTGAGGGACTGAGGGACTCAACTATCTCACTCAGCTCTCTACCAAATATGGCGCAGAAGGAAGTGCCTTGCATATGAAAGAATCTTTGTTAATTATTTTTATATCATTTCAGTTGAGTCAAGTATATCTATGTCCACATAATTTAGGGCTTCGTCAATTCATAAGAAATATTTACCATTCTATTCTAGCTTTTCCACTATGCTTACTAAGTATCCAAAAGTCTGCTGTATTTAGTCATACTTTCCTATCAGTTTGGCAACACACTGGCTTTACCACACTCTGGACCATGTTATCTCCCAGTTTAGCTCCAATTTAGCATAAATGAAGTCTATATTCCTGTTCATGATAATGGTAAGAATGTTTTCATTGTTTGATATATATTTTTTAACTTCACCAAGACTTATGTTTTTTTTTTTTTTTTTACTTTCCCTAATCTTTTGGCAAACTGTTTCTGTTAGGGTAAGGTAAATATTTTAAACTTTATGGTCCACGTAGTCTCTACTTTAGCTGCTCAACTCTGTTGTTTAGAGCTAAAGGTACAATAGATCATAGATAGGTAAGTGAATGAATAGATGTGGTTGTGTTTCAATGTGAGCTGGATTTGGTTCACAGGTTGTACTTTGTTGACCTATGTCTTAGACTCTGTACTAACATGAGTACCATGGATAATGCTTTCCACTTCACTTGTACTTGTACTCTCAATTTTCTAGCCTTCCTGAAATTTAACTTCATCCATTGTGACAAGTTTTTCTTTTCTTAATCCTGTATTAATCTGCTTTCTTCATTTTTATTGCCAGCGTCTAAGTACATCTGGAAAATATTATGTTCATTTGTGTCATTTCACATTTTTATTTTAAATATCACTGGGCATTTAACACTGATCACTTTTGTGTTCAGTAGTCAACACTCTTTCTCATTCCTTTCTAAGCCTCCATTTAATCATAATAGATAATGACAAACTTTTCTCCGAAGTGGTTGAACCAGTTTACACTTCAGTAAGCAGTGCCTGAGATTCTCATTCATTCGAATCCTTGCTGATACTCAATATTGCAGACTTAAGTCTGCCAGTTTGGTGGTGGCGAAACAGGGCCAATCCATTGCACATTGCATGCAGGGGGCTGCCACTCATACTAAGTGCATACAAATGCTGCTCCCTGAAATTGAACAGTATACAACCAATATAGCTAAAGGTATCAAACCTGATATTAATATAAAACATACTTCAGTGTAGCTTTCATTTAAAATTGCTTGATTAATGAATTTAAGAATATTTTCATTTGTTTAATAGCTATTGGCATTTCTTCATCTGTAAAGTATATGTTCATGACTTTTGCCCATTTTTCAGTTCTCTGTATAGTTTGCATGCTAATTTTGCTAGTTTTATATATTACGAATGTCTACCTTTATTTTGTGGCTTGTATCTTTACTCTTCTTAGGGTATCTTTTGATGAACAGCAGTTTCTCATTTTTGTGCTGTCAATTATATCACTTTTCTTTTATGATAAATGATTTTTATATAAAAGACTTGTTTCCTTCCAAAAGACCAGAAAAACTTACTTCTAGGTTATTAAAAATATTTAACAGTTTTAACTTTCACATTTAAGTTTTTTAATTACCTGGAACTTATTTTTCTTTTTGTTGTCCTAACACTATTGATTGACTAGTTCCTCCTCTGTTCCTCCCTCTTTCATTCTCAGTTGTGAATTAATTTTCAATACATACATTACTTTGTTTTTGTTTTCTTTATTTGCTTCAACTCAGTCTTTGTTCAAATGTATATGTATTCACATGATATGTATACAATTTTGGCTATTTCAAAAGTTATCATAACTACTTTCCATATGTTTACAGTGTTATAACTATAAAAATTATGCCTGTATACATTTTTGCATCATTTTTGTTATCTGTCAGCCTATTGTTTGTCAGCTAAACTTTTCCCAATAGATTTGATATTCAAGAGAATGCTATAATGATTATTTTGTATGTATACCTTTCTCTTCTGATGACTAATATCTTTAGGATATAATCTTAGGAAGAAGAATATTGGATAAGAAAAAGGATATTTTATAGTTTTAAATATCATGAATTAGATATTGCCATACTTCATTCCAAAATGAAAATTTCACTTTAACGTTGTAATTTCCTGCCTCCAGGTTATTAGTAATGAAATGATACATTAGCTTAGTTTTAATTTATATATCTTCATTGCCTGTGAGGCTAAACGAGTTTCCTCGAGACTGTTTACTATACAAGCCTCTTCATGAGTGGGCCTCTCACATCTTCCCTTTATCATGAAATCTTGGTGTTTATGTGCATATTTGAATATGCTCTTTATAGGTTAAACATTTATGCCATTAATACATAATATGTAATTTGATTTATTTTAAGAACTGATATTTATTTTAAACCCCTGCCTCGCCTGGTTTTTCATTTCCTCATTAGGGACAAATCACCCAAGATTAATCTTGAGCTTTTGAATAGAGACAATGGAGCCCTTTTCTAGTTGCTTTTTGGCACAGAAATGGCATCATCTCCCTGAAACCACTATCACTTATACCTCTGGGAACTGGAGATTGAATCGCTGCTGTTCTTGGTGTTACCTGCAAAGACTGGCTTCAAAGATGAGGGGTTTAAGTTTTTATCCCATTCACAGCAGTGGTGGGCATGGACACAGAGGACAATGAGTCATCTCATCCTTTCTGGGCACCCAGCATTGCTGGCACTTCACATCTGACAGTGCTCAGCTCTTAGGTGAAGGAACATCAAGTGCTACGTTAGTAAATTACATGGAGCTTGGAATCAGACTCCTGTAGTGCCTGGGAGGAGATGCACACAGAGCCTCTACTTCTTCCCATTGCACATTCACTAGGTGGATGAAGGTTTCCTTGGACTGAATCCCAAGGAGAACTAGAGAATATCCTGTTCTCTACTCACTTATGCTAGTTAAGAATGTGGCCCCTTCACTTATCTAGTCTAAGTGTTTTGGTGGGAAGTATATTATAGACGACAGCTGTTTCTTCATGCTCCTCTCCTCTTTCCTCACACATCTAAGAAGACTTGCTTATTCAGGATTCATACATTTTGGACATCTCCTCTCTTTTTTAGTGCCATTACTGTCACTCATCCAGATTACCTTCATTCCTCTGAGCACAGCTTGATTCTTACCTGACTTTGACTCTCATTATTAGTGAGAATATTTTCAACTACAAATACAGAGACTCAAAATATGTTAAAAAAATTAAACAGAGAGAATTTATTGAATCAAAAAATAGTACTAAGATCAGAGTTGGCTCTGAGCACAGGGGTTCAAATTATGCCATAAGGATTCTGTCTCTATCTCCATCCTCAGCTCTGCTTTCTTCAGCATTGGCCTGGCAATCTTGCTTTAATCTTAAGCATACCATTATATGATTCTGACTATGTGTCCATTATCATCCTAGACTTTGAGCAAAATGAGGACAGAAATCATTTCTTAATTGTCTTTACTTTCTCCACTACACCCTGTACTGAAGTCCCTAGCTAATGCCTGAATAAACACATGTTGACTGGGTGAATGCATGCATGAAATGAGATCTCAGATTTTTGTGTTAAAAGGTTATTGAAAGTATGATGTTTCCAACCAAATGAATCTAGTTTCTAAAATAATTATTTGTGCTGAGGGACCTCATCTAATAATATGGCTGAACAGGGTGGCAGAAATCTGTTGGCACAGTAACTTACTTGCAATGCTGAAGACATTCTGTGGTTTGGAAGCATTTCCAAATAGTGGAGTGAAATGTTATAATGATCCAAAGGATTATAGGCCTGAATAATGCAGTAAATTCAGAGTATTTCCTTCTGGGACTTGGACCCCCTGGCTCCCATCCAGTATTCTGTATTCCTATGTAAGTGTATGTGAACAGTTGCTTTAAGACTTGCACATTTTAGATAAACTAGGGTGTATTATATGTTCATGAAATGATATGCTTGAAACAACATTCTAATCTCTTTCATGATATTTCCCTCCTATGAATATCCACACAATGGGTATTAGAGAACATGAGACAACCATTTTAGCAAGACTATATCTGTCATCACCAAGCACATCCAAACACTTTTTATTATATGGCCTCTTTCTCAGAGCAAGGCCCCCACTGACCCCTCAAGGCCTTACCGAAGAGAAGATTATATTCACCAAGATCAGGGCACAAGAGATGCAGGATTCTAGGAAACACTAGTCACATGCAACACAATGTAATCACATGGAACTCGCTCGTGTTTCCTAGGTTCTGTAAGTCAAACTTGATTTAGAGTTTGGGGGCAAACAGTAAAACATACTACACAAATGCTCTTCTAGGCACCACCACACTAAATATAAACAAGATTTGAGGTGTATACACAAGGCGTGTACCCTGTTGCAAAAGAGCACACAGAGAGCCTTTTGTGCTGTAATGAGGTATGAAGTTATGAGAATGCCATGGGAGGAGATAAAGCTGTAGATTTCATTTTTATGGGTTATATAACAAAGAATATTGAAATTAGCTTATATTCTTTATCAATAAATAATGCTGATTCACTGGGTGAGAAATTAAAAGTCAAATCCTCACATGTAGATTTGACCCAGGGAAAACTGCATTTATTCACAGAGTAAAGACATGGTCTTTATGAATAGATGCTGTATGAAGACACATGTCCATCTGTGACTTTTATTTAATGTATTGAATTATCCATCAAGATGGTAGTAGTATTCGGAGCTCCATGAGGTTCACCTAGTGGTGTCATCTATCAGAAATGTCACAGTTCAGGAATGCTCTTTGCTGACAGAATCATTCCTTTTCATATATATACATATATATGTGTGTGTATAGGTATGTGTGTGTATATGTATGTGTGTATACATACACACACACACACACACATATATATATATTCTAATAATTCAGTTTACATTTCCCAAAGGTTTTATTGTGTAAGGCCTTAAGACTGGGAAGTAACTTATGGATCATTTAATTTTACTGTGTCATTTTGCAAGTAGTAGTAAAGAAATGTTCATTAGTTATTACAAGCTACCTATAAAAATTCTGTATACCAATTATTTGGACCAATTGGGAGCCCATTAATCATTTCTCATTGAACCCAGTCCCTCTGCAGGGATAACTTACCAGAATTATGGAATGGTTTCCAGAAATTCCGTGTTTTTCATATAGAACTTTACATTTTCTATAGTGGTTTTATAATTTTCAGAAATGTGGGACAAATAATTAGCAATTTAGTGGTGGGAGGGAGTGATGAAAAAGTCTATAAGTATCCAAATAAACATGATATTTTAGGGCCCCACATTTCAGGGGTCTACTTGGAACTATAGATTACTGCCTTCTTTCCTTTTTTCTTCTTCATTTCATTGGAAAGATATTATGCTCATTTTCTTCTGCTTCATACCCTGAGTTTAAATGAAAGAAGATTCTGATCTACATTTTTGTCTCTTTATTGCCTAGATTTCTTGATATAATCTCGAGTGTTATTTCTTTGATCTTCTACCGAAACCTGCTACTCACAGAGGAGTTATTGTGTTTGCTGTGGTTTGGGAGAAAAGCGTGCTTTGAATAACCTACTTCTTTCTATGCTACTGCTCAGATCTTTATCTCATGTCCCTTAGTATATTTTGTATACCCATTTTACCTGTTGCCAGAATTGTTCACTGATACATGAAGGGAAATGTATTTATGAATGGAGAGAGTCTTTCATTCATCTTTGGGTGATAAACAACTGATTTTCTTAATAGTTAATCTGTTTTGAAAAGAACTATAAAAAAGATTATAAGGAAGGATTAAGGAAATGACACTTCTCTGAGACAAAAAGGCAGAACCTTGAAAGATTTATCACTGGAAGCACAGATTCAACAGAGGAGTTCATGTTGAACAAAGTGACTCCAGATTTCTTCTCTCAAGTTTCCCTTTTCCCCTGGTGCTGGTGGTAGGAGAGAGTTCTTCCCCTCCCAACCACCTTGACACTAGTACAACTAAACCAGGCTACATTTTTAGAAACTTTTACATATGAAGAACAAAAACAAAATAAGCACAGAAAACACATGATGTATTTTCTTTCAGGGAAACGTGTGGATCTTCTTCAAGGACAAGAATTAGACTTATTTCTTTAAATCCTTGACACTTAACACAGTCTTGACACATAGTAACTGTTTTATATATCTTGAATAAATAAATATTCAAGTGACTAAAATACCTGGGTCACTTATACATGGCTAACATGAAAATAGACTCTTTAAAATTTCTAAAAGGCAACCCCCAAACACAGAACTAATTTTGTTACCCTCTGGCTTTCCTTTCTTGTTTCCAGGTCTGACCTCTGCTGAAGTGGAGATCACCATCCTAAAACCCTGGGGCTTCAGTTGCCTCCAGACATGTAGGCAAGTCATGATAAGGAGAGCCCCATCCCACCCTGCTGCTCAAGGAGGGTCCATGCTCTTGAACAGATGGCTGACTCCAAGGACTGACCCCTCTATGTCTTCCAAGCCATGCTGTATGGTGCAGGCAAAATAGTCTTTCAAAACATCAAAAAGATCTACTTACTCCTTTGCTTAACCACTTCGGTACCAGTGCCCACTATAGTCAATAGCCACAGATGAACCAAGCATCGACTTTAACCAACATCCATGATATGACTTTTCTAATTTTTCATTTATCAAAATAAAATTGTGAACACTTAAAAATAACATAATACAAACATATATATATATATATATATATATATATTACCTATTCTGATTTACATTACAAGTAAAGCTGCCTGTAAAGTAAAACAAGTTTTCAGTGCTTTACAGCTTTCCTCATCACACAAGAGCAAAATGGACTAGTCGTCAATGCACAGCACAAACTATCGTGCGGACTATGAGTGCCGGCTGTGGGCAAGGTTTTGAGGCCAGTGAGCACTGTAACGAAGTGGTTAAAAAACAAAATAAAATACAATGTATTAGAATATTTACATTAAATTTACATAAAATATTAAAATATTTTATTGCAGTAAAATACATGTATTAGATGGACTCTATGTAGAATCAGTATCATTTCTCAAAGTTTCTTTAAATTATGCTTACAGGATAACATGATATAGGCTATAGGACATTGGAAGTCTACACTGTATTAAATATGACATGATAAATATCATATCACATCAGACATCAGCTCAGTAAGTACTTGCTAGAAATTAGGAAAGGCACTGAATATAATTATCCCTGAGAAATAAGTGCTATGAGAATCAGCATCCTAAGCAGAATTTTGAGAGAGAAGCAGCATGACACATGCAAAGGAACAGGCTTCTAAGGAGGAATGACAGGCCTCTGTGATCAGCAGGGCACTCAGCCCAGGTGTCTTTTTAATCTGGCTGTGGTGGTCATGGCTGGATAATGATCCATTTGGCCACCAGTATTAAAGTGATAGCACTCACTGCAGAGAATTCTTACCAGTATTGGGCTGTCTTAGGAATAGTCTCAGCTTCAAACCACAAGCCCTTTTTAATTCTTCACCCCACATACTCTAAGAAGCCCCATTTTGATGTTGTAGAGGATCTGCCTTTATATATCTTTTCCCTGAGTTCCTCTATGATGTCAAAAAATCTACATTTTGCTCTGTATTTTAGGAGACTGTGAAATGAAGTATTTTTTCCAGAGCCTTTTGTGAACAAGTCAGTCTATTAAAAAATAAAAAAAAAAGCTTTGAGAGAAAAAAAAGTCATTCCTAATTTAGATGTCTTCTATTGGTTAGAAAGTGGTTTAATTGAAAACATTGATTAATATATTACGAGAGTTACTAATCAAATAATGTGTCCTTTGAAAGTTAGTCAATGATTAACAATTATCCTCAAAACTATTCCAAAAGAGTTGACTTGAGTTCATGTACCTACTAGGGAACACACAATTAGATGTAAAATTCATTCAAGCTAACTACTGGCAGTCGGAAGCATAGAGTGGGCCTAACTAAAATAAGCTCCATAGAAATTAATGACTGCAAGAGATATAAAAATCACTACAAAATGTAAAGATATACATTGTGAGTAATTTTTTATAAATCTATTAATAGCTCCAATTTGGAAAACTCTTAACATAAAATTAAGATTCTGGACCAAGCAGACAGAGACCTGATTTGAGTCAGGAGTCAGGGTCCCAGTTTCAGCCCCACAAAAGTCAGCCAGGTGAACCCAGACAAGGGGCGGCACTCTGACCCCCAGTCCTTGTGTTCCCAGTGGGGAAAGGATGCTGTGGCCTAGCTGGGCCTGCCTGCCAAGCTTCGCCCTGCGTGATCCAGTTGCACTGTATATTCTCAAGCTGCTCGCTATGTTACTGATTTGCCACTGATGATAATGAACTGGCTCAAATTATATATGTAGAGAGAGCAAATTAAAAATGAGCATAGGGTTTTTCTGCCACAAAAAAATTAAATTATTTTGCCTGCAAGTAGCTAAGGAATAACTGACTTGAGTGTTGTCTATTAAATATAATACAAATAGATAAATAGACCTCATCCCCACACTGGGTTGCAGATGAAATCATTGATGGTCAGCTTGTGTTGATAAAAGCAGTTGGAGTAAAGCAGCTTTCAGCTTCCCCAGAAGAAATCTATGTCAAAGTCATGATTCAGATAGTCGCTTGATTTTTACACGTTGGATATGTGGGCAGTAAATCTGCAAACAAATATCTTTGCAATTATTCATCACGTTAATGACACTGCATTTTGAGAGAAGTTGGGAGGAGGACTGATTACGTAAAGGTAGTAATGTAAGATAAGAGATAGCTGCTTACTAGTAAAAAACATTCACCTTTGTATCATTGAGAAAAGCCATGCACAAAGTGCTAAGTCATTGTTTAAAGATTGGGGTTATATTAATTTGATGCTAAAGTTCATAGATAAGATCAAAGTTATTCATTAAAAAACTCTCTCCTCCACCCTAATTTAATGCTTGGTGACAGTGTATTACTGAGATGGTTGACTTACCTAACTAAAGCTATTTAGCATTAAAAGAAAGCGAACAATATTTCTCTTTCTAGAAGGATTTCTACTTTATTTTTATATCCATACTAGACTGTATAGTATAAGAGGAAATTATTTCAAATAATATTTCATCAGATATTTATTGAACATCTACATGTTCCAGGCACTGTGCTTTAGAATTACTTACAAGGACAAGAAAATGCTGGAATAGATCACTAAGTATCCTACCAATCATGCTCTTGGCCCTTCTAATCTTTTTTCGAGATAGTTAGACCAATCCTTGTGTAACAAAAATCTAAATGTTACCTCACTACTAATGCTCAAGCCTACTCAGTGTCTCCCTGTTGTGCTTGGATGATAAGGCGTTCATGAATCTGTCATACTGTCACGTCCACTTGCATGTGATGGAACTATGTCACATTAGCACCATATCCCCAGATACTAACATAGCACATGGCTTAGAGTAGGTGTATTCAATAATTATTAAATATATAAATAAGACCCATCGTGTTCCTAGGATGTGATGCCACAGAACAAACTCTTGGTGTACTAGGTTTATAACAGGGTTTTAAAAATTTGTTATGAAGACAGAACATACTACATGATTAATTACCAGGATGCAGAAACCTAAAGTTTGTTCCAAGGGCGATCTGGGCAGAAAAATACAGAATGATTCTAAAACTCTCTGGCTATAGATTTGGAGGAGGTTGTTTAATATAACTATGTAGAGTAAGTCCCCAGTAGGGACATGACTATTAAGTAACTGTGTTTCCATTTTTAGGCACCTCACTTTGGTTGAGCTTAGTGCCAGGTATCTGCTGTCTCTTGTTTTGCAGTGCAGAGGGACAGATTTACACCCTCTGCATTGCATTTCATTCTCTTGGTTATTTACATAATCCCTCTGGCTGTGCCTATCATTTTAAAGACCAAAAGGAATCCCATTATGAGTACACTAAAGTCATATGCTTGGCTGCTTCATACAAATGTGTTTTACTTGGATTATGTCTGGCAGGTAAAGCCCCAAAGTGATTATAATTTCATTGTATTTAGCACAAAATCTCTCTGGAGATTGTGGGCAATTATAGGGGATACCTGAAGTGTAGGGAAATCAAGGCTGTTGAGCATGATTACTCTTGAAAACTTGTCTTCTTTCAACAATTTGTGACTTTAGACTTGCATTCTCATACAGGGTATTTAAAACTTACCTATTGCAATGAAATATTTCCAGTCACAGCCACCTTTGAACACTTCACATTCATGACAAACTATCCTTGTGCACTTTTATGAAATACTGAATTTTATAGGAAAAATGATTCATTTTTTTTTTCAAAATGATGGAATTTGTTAGCTCTCTAAATATCTTTAAGGATGAGGGAGGCCATCATGTTAACTTTTAAAAAATGAATCAAATGAAAATTGTGGCCCCTCCAAAATTCATATGTTGAAGTCCTAACCCCAGTACCTCAGAATGTGACTTTCTTTGGAAATAGGCCCATTGTAGATATAGTTATTAATGGTTCAGTTTAAATGAGGTATTAGGGTGGGTCGTAATCCAATATGACTTTGTCCTCAGATGAAGGCAAATATTGGGTTGATGCTTCTACAAGCCAAGGAGCCCATAAGATTGCCAGGAAACCACCAGATACTAAGAGCAGGGCCTGGAACAGGTTTTCCATTACAGCCCTCAGAAGGCATCAATCCTGCCCATAACTTGTTCTTGGACTTCCAGCCTCTGGAACTGTGGGACAGTAAATTTC
The DNA here is from genome assembly GCF_040939455.1 of Microcebus murinus. NCBI lineage: Eukaryota > Metazoa > Chordata > Mammalia > Primates > Cheirogaleidae > Microcebus > Microcebus murinus. The sequence goes on from NC_134115.1 coordinate 25,389,823, forward strand.
TGTTGTTTGAGTCACCCAGTTGGTGGCAATTTGTTGCTGCAGTCCTAGCAAACTATTGGACCATCTATCCATGGACTGCAGGTTCTCTGAGAACAGGAAACTTGTCATCTGGATCTCTGTGGTCCTGTCTCTGAGTACTTTTCCTTACACATGGTAGTTATTTATTTAAAAATTTTAGAATAAATGAGTATGCAAAATGTTTGGCGTTCAGTGGAGATAATAATGGTTATAACAGCAACGTTATTAATATTGTTGCCATTATAACAAGTGTTGCTATGACATTAATAGAACTTCTCTGAAGTCTGATGAAAGGAGCCGATGGATTGTTCTGGCTGAGATTCATTATGAAAGGCTCCATGAAGAAGGTCAAACTTACATAGAGGGTGAAAAACTTGGTAGTTAAAGTAAAAATGAATGGCATATGTCTATCAATGCCATCTTTCCCAACTTCTTCCCTTTAAAGCAATGTTTCTTTACTTTGGTAATATGGAAATTTGGGGGCAGATAATTCTTTGTTGGAGCCTGTTTAGCCATGGGGAACTCTTGTTTATCCCTCCCTGACTTGCACGCAATGCCTGGAAGCCTGAAGCTTACTGAGGTAAAGGAAACGGATTTTGGAAAAGTCACAACGCCTTGGCTCTTTAGGTGAGTTCCCCAGTGTGCACACTGAGACTCTTGAATCCACCCATTTGGGGAAGGTTTTGAACCTTCCAGCCCTGTGATGGGGCATTTGTGGTGTCACTGGTGTAGAAGGCACCACTGAATGCGATGAGGGAACCCGAGGGTTTTGTCCCTTTATAGGGTTAGGAGAACTCATTCTCTTTTGTGCTGCTCCCATTTTGTAGGCCTTGCCACTGAGATTGTTTGCATTGGGAATTCCCTGTACCATCTACCTGTCAACTCCTGTTTGTTCTCATTGTTTGTGAGTTTTGTTTCAACATGGGAGGCTCCATTTCTATTCCATCCACTAGTCGCTTGGGATGAATGTTGGCTGAATGGTCAACTTTTAGCGATAAGCCTATGTCTAAAAAGAGAATAATATTTTATTATAATACTGCTGGGTCCATGTACATGCTAGAGTGTGAGGAGAAGTGGCCGTTGAATGGACCTTTATATTATTATACTATCTTACAACTGGAATTATTTTGTCTAAGCTCAGGTAAATGGGACGAGATGCCGTATGTACAATTTTTCATACAATTACATAACAAAGAGGTATAAAATGTGTGCTTATTTTAAAATCATATATATATATATTTAATTTTGTCTAATTCAGAGGTTATTTAAAAGTTGATTCAAAACATAGATTTAGAAAGAAAATAAAAACAAGATATAAAATAACTATTGAAGTAAGACAAAAGAGATGTAAAAAGGCTATGAATGTAGAAATATATTTTTGGTAAGAAAGGTTAGACAGAAAGGAGAATAATATTGTATAAGAAGGTATATGGTTTGGTAAACTTTTGTCCTAAAATAAAATAACTAGTTATTTAAGAAAAGGGGAATTTAGGACAAAACAGAAAGCAACGGTCTGGGCAAGTTGAGATAAGGCTCATAGAAGGAAGGAATTTAAGAAGGAATTTTGTATGTGATCAAGTTGGCTATAATTAAAAAGGAAAATTTTTGGTTACAACAACAAAGTTTTCTAAAAATATTAATTTGCTCTTAATGAAATAACATGATGTATTGATTTTAATTCTATAACCTGTTTTTAATTAAAAATTTATCTTAAAAGTTCAACTTCTTCTATGTCTTACTGATTTCATATTTTTCTCTCTTTAAAAAGGCTAGATGGTAACTCTCACCTTCAATTATTCATCAGAAGCTATAATTTTTTCCCTTCTAGTTCTAAGTTTGTAGTTATGGATTAAAAATGGAATGTTTTATCTCAAATGTTTAATAAAACAATGTTTTCCTCCAATATAACTTAATAATACACTCTTGATCTTTTTTGATATGTCTAAATTATTTAATATGGTCAGGAAGCTTCTTATGGTGTTTCTAAGAGTCATTTGTTCCCATATTCAAGGTACTACCATGTTTCCCCGGAAGTAAGACAGGGACTTATATTTATTTTTCCTCAAGAAGACACCCTAGGGATTATTTTCAGGGGATGTGTTATTTTTTTAAGTACAGTACAACAATCTACATTTATTCAAATATAGTTAAGTCGTCGTCTTCTGGAACATCATCCTAACTCTCCAAATCCTAAATTCCATCCTGAATTTCTTGCAACTCTATTTCCTTTAGAACCATTGGCCCAAATCTGTCATGTCAAGCAATAGAGCTCTCATGGGGCAAATGAGAAGGGCTGTCGTCCTCTATACCACTCTTCTACGAAATGGATGAGTTGTGCAGATAGGCTGCGTAGCCACGTCCATCACTAGGTCTTATTTTCGGGGTAGGGCTTATATTGTGCAAATGCTTAGAAATCCTTCTAGAGCTTATTTTATGGGTAGGTCTCACTTTTGGGGAAACACAGTAGTTTCTCTTATTCACATTGCTCTATAATATACTGCACAGTCATGATCCTGGACACACCCTTGCTGTGTCTGATTAATTCAAGTGCCTTTTTCTTCAGGTTTAACTTCCAAGTTATCTAAATGGGTTCGCCATAAAAAGCAATCAAAAAAACAATGCTCCATACTACAGAAGGTTTTCCTTTACCCTTTGGGTAAATGGGCTAAAAGATTTTATTCTTATTAAGATAATCTATGCATTGTCTTTATTTTATGACTAATTAGAAAAACAACTTTAAAGGGATTAAGGTTTACACCCATATAACTCCTTCTATTGCCTGTAAAGCCTTTAGATGACTATCACTCTTGGTTAAATCAATGACCATTATTTTACAGTGATTTCTGATTCTATTTTGAAAAAATGTCTTAAACCATTAGTATTTGACAGACTTTGTAAAAACAAAATTGTAAATTCAGCCCTTTTTAACCTAGAAGTCCTTTAAACTAGAAGTCCTATATTCAGTCCTTTTAACTAGAAGTCCAAGAGAGACATATCAGCCTTATTTGATATATTATAACCATACAGAAAGCCTTGTCAAATATAAAATGGTATTTAACTTTCTTTGGGTTATATTTGTGTAAATATATTATACAATATATTATACATTTTATGTAAAAATGTAACTTGGTTATTTAGCATGCTCTGAGAAGCCGCCTGAACAAATATGTCTAGTTGATATTACACATGTCCAATTGCACTTTTAAACATTCAAGTGAAATTAGATACTCAAAGAGTTACATGCATCACTAAGGGAAAAGACCTTTTGAGTTCATCACTCCCTCCCAAAGTATGTGAAGAAATGGCTAAAATTCCCACCTTGAGTTGCCTCTATTTTGAGTTGGTTACAAGAATTTAAGAAAACACTCTCCCCTCCCCCCCATTTCTTCTTGGCTGTTTCAAAAAAATCCAGAAGTATGTATCCTAATAAGAAACTAAAAAAGGAGGAAGGAAACAGAAAAAAAAAAAAAAAAAAAAAAAAAAAGGAAAAATCCCAGTAGACATTTAGGGAATGCCTATCTGAAATCTGACATTATCTCTGCCTGAACAGTGAATTCCAACTTCTGTCACATAGTTTGGTTTTCCTGGAGCTCGAAATACTTCTTGCCATGTGGATATGAGGACAGTTAGATATTTAAAACTGTAAAATGGAATTCTTCATGATAAAATTTCTGACCTGTATTTCCTATAGTACATGGGTTAATTAATAAGATACCCTTTAACTTTTCAAGGTTTTAAGAATTATTGCCAACATGGTCTTAATACAAATAATGGAATACAAATAATGTCTAGAGGCTCAGGAGGAGCCAATATAAAAGAGATATTTTCTGTTTAATCCTGTAATGTCTTTTTATAAAATGAAGATTTAATTTTCAAATATTTAAACTTGCTTCTGGCTTTTGTCTCATTCTGCGCTTAGCCCTTTTTGTTATAAAATTAAAAAATGTTCTGGTTGGATGTCATTACAATATTAACTTGTTGTCTAGCTATTAATTTATTTGTACATGGTTTTAAACACAACTTTTAGAAATATCTTTTTAAAATGGCACTGTCTGAGTCCTTCTCCCCACCCACTACTGCCCACAATGGAATATTACACAATGGAATATTACTCAGTCCTTCTCCCCACCCACTACTGCCCACAATGGAATATTACTCCCCTAAGAAACGATAGTGAACTAGCACCGTTTATGCTATCGTGGATTAAGCTTAAGCCTGTAATGCAAAGTGAGACACACAAGACCTGGAAAATGGGCTACACATCTACTCGCCATCAAATTGGTACTGACAGCCTAAAACTATGGTGTTCAAATAATTGTAGTGTTCAACAGGGATCTGAGGGGGGGGAGACTCACATCTTAAGGATGTAATGAGCATTGTGGAGGGAGGGAGGATTACCTCTATCCCTTTTTAGGGAGAGGCAAAAAAAACACACTGTAACCAAAATGTCTAAAAAAAAAATTTTGTTAATAGGAGGTGAACAGGTGGAAGGGGGAGAAGGGGAAGGGTACGCACTTTCATGGTGGGTGCAGAGCGCACCACTTGATGACTAGACACGCTTGAAGCTCTGGCAGAGCGGGGTGGGGAGGGGGGCAGGGGCAAGATATGTAACCCTAACAATATTTGTACCCACAGAATTTGGGAAAAAATAAATAAATAAATATTAAAAAATAAAATAAAATAAATAAAAATTTAAAAAATAGGCACTATCTTATTTTAGGAAAACACAACCCTTCTCTGTATTTGGATATTTTCCCATTTCAATTCCTCAAATCCTTCCATTCTGCTCAACACTTTGGTTGCTACAGTTTTCAAACAATAATTATGTCCCACATTTTACAAAGGGGTTCAACTTGTAAATCTTATAGGCCCACACAAGTCTGAGAAACTCTCAAGATCGAAGTTGAAATTATTATAAGTCTAAGAAGCTAATGAGTTTCATTTATTCTTACATTGTTAAACTTGCCTGTGGCAGCTAGTAACATGTCTAAACAACAGTGTAGCTGCAGGATCTGTTAATGTAAAATGATGAACAATTATTTATATAAAATCTGAATCTGAAAAAAATGTTTCCCTAAATTGCTAAACTCAAAACATTTTAGAACATGTACAGTAATACGCAAACATTCACTTGACTTGGGCCTAAGGCAGTTCCTATATGGGAAAGATGACAACACAAACAGCCACTCTTTGTTCTGAGAGCAGCAGTGTGTAATCATGGTGTAGTTTTACATGGAGGTCATTTTTCCAGCTGTTCCCTTTTGATATCAGATCTCTCCTTAAAACCCTAAGTGCTCCCTCATTGCAGGAAACAGCATCTTCCAACATGGATTTCTCAGTGATAATTGGTGGTAATAAAGGATAGGAGGTAGGGGGAAGGTAATGTCTCTGCTAAAATAAACTTGGGGAAAAAAAAAACTGTATTAAAACAAAACTAAATAGGTTGCAGGACTTCTCAGAACCTGGTCCTAGAATATGCTGCCAATATGCAATTTGAAACTTCAAGAGAGGAAAACATATTGCATAGAATTTCTTCAAATTATTTTTCAATGGACCATGCCCTGAGAGATTAAGTTGTAGAACCTCTTTCCCTTTTACTGACGGCAAATCTGCTCATCATTAAGGTTCACATCTATCTGCTCATCATTAAGGTTCACATCTAACCAAATTTTCAAAATGAGGCCATTCCCAATTCTCTCAGACTTCATCACTACGCATTTGTCATGTTACGGCACTCTTATGGTTTCCAGAATCCTCACTTCTATTTTATGTCCTCTCCTTTATTTGGGGCAGGGATTATCTTTGTTCTTCATTAAATTAAAGCACCTTGACATGAGGGCCCATTCACCATTCACCTATTTTCTACAACATCTAACATAGTGCCCAGCTCAGAACTTTGTAGGATCTCAATAAATGCTTAGTGAAGGATTGATGCCATCTACCTCAAATGTGTGCCATTGATATCAAGAATTATTCTGGAAAACAAAATACTTCTTTACCCATTTGAGAATGAGTGGGTTAGACTTTTATTTTAAATGTATCTTTATGCTCCATTGAATGCTGTTTTTGAGTGACAAGAAGAATAAATCACCATAACCAAAACTTCTACTTAAAAAAATTCAAACTGAACAAGAGTCATGCAAAATTGTTTTTATTAAGCTTCATATTCAGCTTACAGCTAAGTATTTCAGGCATTACTCCATTAGACAAACAGACATACATCAAGGAAACATTTCAAGACACTCCAATGACTTCATAACTACTGGGAACAGAGCAACTTGCTCTGCAGTTAACATAGATGCTGAGTACTTCAAGGAGTCTTTAAGGGAAAGAAGCTAAATGACAACTGGTCCTCTTCTATGAAATCATTATTCTGGACAAATAGCTACAAAATAAAGCACATGACTATGACAGAGCTTCAGAGATTTGGCATCCAAATCCATCTTTTTTATTTAGGATAGGACTTGGGGTCACATATCATAAAGCTAATCATTCAGAATAGGCTACATGTCAAGTATTCTATGGATAGTATTAACACCATGATTAGTTTACATTTTAAGAAAATCACGAAAAGAACAATTTTGTATTGGAAACCCACTGTGTTAGTGACTATAGGAGATGCTTTTGAAGAATTGCTGTCCACTATGGCAGATTTTTTATGAGTTCTTCTGAGAGATATTCACCGTGACTGTCTTGACCTCTGTATATTCATGGAGACCATATTCTCCCCTAGAGAGAGGGAAAAAAAAATTACCCACAAACATCATTTAGCATAGAGTTCAAATGTACTATAGTCTATGATTGGTATAAGTTTGTACTTGCTTATTTGGCCAGGAACAATGGGAAATATTTTCTGTGTACAGAGCATTCTATATAGTAGCTAGCCAGCCAAAAGTGTCTGGACTACATAAATCTATTTGTCAGAAATATGTTTTTAAGATCTCTTTCATTTGAAATAACCATGTAGGCCAGGCACAGTGCTCACCCTATAATCCTAGCACTCTGGGAGGCCAAGGCTAGAGGATAGCTTGAGCTCAAGTGTTCAAGACCAGCCTGAACAAGACCAGACGCTGTGTCTACTAAAAATAGAAAAAGTTAGCTGGACCCAATGGTGCATGCCTGTAGTCATAGCTACTCAGGATGTTGGGCAAGATGATCACTTGAGCCCAGTAGTTTGATGTTTCAGTGAGCTTTAATGCCTCTGCATTCTAGCAAGGATGACAGAGCAAGACTCTGACAAAAAAAGAACAAAAAAAAAACTAAAAAAAATCATGTACTCATGGTTGATTTTTGTAGAAATTGTTCATTTTTTTTTACATTACCCTACTTGATTTTGAAAAGCTCTATCTACTCAAAAGACAATTCAGCCTAATAAGAATTTTGTCATTTCTAGTCTAAATTTCACTTTAAGATAAATATAGTAAAAGAAGAGAGGTAGTGATATATAATTGCTCCATAGTAGTACAACAAAACTGTAAACTAAATCAGAGCTTGAATTTACCAAGTGCACAGAATTGGCACCGAAATGATGAAGGAGTGAAACTTTCATTCTAAGGGGCTTTAATATGGTTTGAAACAAAATGTTTTGCAGCTGTTGTTTTAGCAATTTCTTTTGATTCTCTGCAAATATCATCTGACCTTTGCTACTAAAGTTTTCTGATTTTTTTCTGTTTTCTTGATTGTTTTCTTTTTAAGGAAGAAGACAGGGTAGATTGGCCTACCTTCAGGCTCTTGGGGTTTCACAGTTGTTGGTTTTTTCCCTTTTATGACCTCCTCTCTCCCCTACCATTTGCTCATATAACTCAAGTCCAACCCAAATGATTAGGAATTAATCCAAGTCAGTCCATTTTGACCCTCCTACCTTGTTATCCGGTTTATGGAGACCTACCAGTTTTAGAAGCTGACTGTGATTTACCCTTTGTTGAAGAGATAGCTAAAGGGACTGGGCCTCAGTTATACTCTGTATTGTTCTTACAAGAAAATCAAATTACATGTATATAAAAAAATATTCTTAAAATGACAACACTCATGCATGTGTAGCTTACAGAAAAATAAGATTTTGATCCTTTTCTACCCCTCCCTTCTTGTGATGTAGACAGATATGTAGAAGGCATCATTTTGTCCTGGGTAACCTAATATTCTTACACTGATTATTTTGGGGGCAAGTAAGCTTTTAAAATACTTTTTAAAAGCTTCAATGAACATGTTCTTCGAAGTAATTAAAGGGTTTAGCCTTAGTTATCTGAACCCATTAAAAGCAAAGTATTTTATCTCATACAGTTAGATAAGTCAACCCATGATTTTTAACCAATATCCTTTCCATTGTATTTTAAATCACATGGCACCTGAAACTCTCAGGAGAGTAATAAGTGTGATTATTGTCCTGCTCAGGCTGGGACATTATATATATCTATGTTCCTGACACTTAAGAAATTATTGATGGTTGATTCCTGTTTTCAATCCTTCTAATATTTGATTGCCTTATGTCTTAACCTTAAAGTCTGTATTCAACAGAATTTATGAGTCTTATCTATTTAAGTTGTTTCATCCATTTTGATTATTTTATCTTAACTGTTTTCAAGAAAATGTGTTAGGTAGCTGGGCCAGCAATGAACTAACTGACCTTCTGAGTACTCTATCATTTGTTCCAGTTTTTGTATAAAGAAATTAGTTCTCCCAAGGGATTATCCAGTAATAGATATATATTATAAAGAGAAGAAACTAGGGGAGGAAGAAACCATTTATTGAGTTTCCAGTTTGTGGCAGTTACAAAGCTAAGGATTGGACATTCATTATGTTATAACCATCTTAAGAGGAAAGTTAGCATCTCTATTTGCAATATGAGGAATGGAGACTCAGAAGTTGGACAACCTGAAGCAGGTAGCATAGCTAGCAAGTGGTGGCGTCAGGATTTAAATGCAGGTTGGTCAGACTGTAATGATGTCTTCTCAGATATGCCTTCTACTTTTTTCATGGGTTGATCTTTTGCTGCTATCTCCTCAAATCATTCTAAACATATCCATGGCTCCTCATTACTCTACAAGTAAAATCTCAGACAATTGTCTTGGCTTCAGGACTTCTTAAGCTATATCATATTTAACTCTGAATCATCTTCTCACCCCCATAAATCCACTAGCCCTTCAGCACAACACACATAATGTTCTATTCAAGAATGCCCTTTTGCTGCTCCAGATGAAGCCCCATGTCTTTTGTAAGGTCTTCTCTTACTCTGTCAAGTGCTATTAAATTTTTTATCCACTGAATTTCCAATGGAGTTAGAATCTTGGGAAGGAACTTAAAAGACCTTCTATTTCCTCTGCCCACTCCTATCTTCACCACAATCCTTGACCTTGTGTGACAGATCAAAATTGTGACAGCGACATGGCATCCTAAATGCTAAAGTCTGGTTCTGTCCAGATTTCTTGTCCTTCAATACTTTTCTCTGCTCTTAAAGTGCTTCTCTGCCCTGGTGAGGTATAGAGTTTTGATCTAGTGTGTGTATGTTATTTTGTATATATTTTTACATATTCCTCCTTCCACCACAGCTATGTAGAAGGTGGAACATAGTGTCATGTCCCTAGGACCTTATTTGTAGTAAGTACTAATGAATGCATGTTGAGAATATTGACAGATCATTCTATCATTCCTCCATTTCACTGCCTCCCCGCAAATATTGTTTAATTGTAATTTTGCTGATTTATTAAGACAAACAACTAACTGCATGGCTACTTCATGCATGACCCTTAGAAACTGAGAAAGACTTATTTTTACTTGCTATTTACCAAATAGGCAGCTTTACTATGTTTGATTCCACAAGGATTGTATATGATTTATCTTTTTTTTTCAAGAATTTTAAACTTATGGGTAAATGTAAGAGAATTTAGTTAAATAAAATGGTTGAATTACTTGAATAAACTTAACAGAACATCTTGCCACTATTTTCTGTGTTTACAGATGTATGTGAACATTTTTACAAAAAGTCTATATCTCCCAGTTTCAAAAACAACTGAAGGCTCATAAATACATTTATGTATAAATATTCTCAATCTATTCACTACTATAAAACATTTTTTCCTTAATCAAATTTCCCTTCAGGTTTATATTTTAATTTAAAAAATAACTTATTCGGGTAATTTAAAATTTTAGAACCTACATCAATCATATTTCAACATATGAGAATAATTCCGCTTACACTGGTGTTTTCTAAGATAAAGCATCTAATTTACTTATTTAGGGGCATATTCAAATAACTGGAGTGTTCTTATATTTGCACACTTTTTACAATCACCATGTTTTGGTTTTCACCTCCTTTCTAGAGATGTTTCCCACATGGATTTCGTTCATATAAGCAGCAAAGAATTCCAAAAATAAGCAATATTTAAATCATATTTTAAAGTGCTTAATACAGACCCTGATGAATAGCAGGAGCTTAATAAATTGTATTTCCCTTCTGCCAGCACCTTTCTGCACTTATGGGGTGCAGCCAACATTTAATAAGCTATTGGGTGGTATAAATTCTCCAGGAAAGAACAGAAGAAGGTTTTATTTAAGGTGCAACTGTGAATTAATTTCTTAGTAGTAAAAACCATTTTTATGAAATAAGTATATGAATAAAAAGTTATTCTTACAGTTCTCGTCCATTTCCAGACATCTTGAAGCCACCAAAGGGGCACTGGGCACACACCACGCTATAGCAATTCACCCTGAAAAGAAGTTATTATAGATGATACTATAATAATGAAATAATTTGTATTTGGCAATTTTAGAAATTTAGAAAGCTGAAGAACTCCATTAATTTCTAAATGACATACTCTTTGGAACAAAAAAGTAGCACTATGAATTAGAATGTGGAAGTATATGGATATATGCCACAAAATAATGGATATATGGATATATGAAACAGAATAATGGATATATGACAAAATAATGGATATATAACAAAATAATGGATATATAAAAATAATGGATATATAACAAAATAATGGATATATAACAAAATATGGATATATGAAACAAAATAATGATACACATATGTATATGTGTATATGTGCATAGCATTTTTGGTAGTATGTCATGTCCCTGAGAAGGCATAGTTAGAATTATAAAAGTTAGAGTTAGAGAATACCTAATATACCATCGAAAAGATGATATGGTTTGCTGAAGACAGGAATTTGTTGGGTGGGTATTCTGTTACTCCTCATTGCCTATATTCAATAAGCTTTGCAGTTCTCTTGAGGTTTGTGTACTTAATAGGTTAGATTCAATTTTCTTTTGCAACTGCAATATATATCATATTACTCAGTTCATTTTTTTTCCGATTCATTGGTTAAATAAATTACTTAAACAGGGGCCTTGGTAGAAGTTGGACTTAATGATCAATCTGTTTATTCCCTGTCATGTCTCATCAAGTGTTTAAAGATGCTTATAAAAACAAATGTACCACTGATCAATAATATAATTGTCTTTTAAATACCAGTATACCATTGGTTGAAATATTAACTATTTTACTGTACTTAGATATATAGCAATAAAAATATGGTTCCCCCTGTCTGAATCGTACAGATTTTCCTGCCTGGGAATTCCAAAGACACCCAGGGAAATGTTATAACAAGCTTCTTCATCAATTAGGCATGTAACATTCTGTTTTTCCAAAATCAAAAGCCTGAAATTTGTCTTTGTCTTTTGTTTTGTTTTGTTTTGTTTTTTAAGGCAGCAACTGCTTTTGTAGCAACCTGTGTATTTCCAAATGAAAACTCCAAGTCTAAAAAGGTGTAAGGTAGCCTGTTAATGTGGTTAACACTGAAAAAGCTACATTGCTGAGGTCTGACTTACCACACTGACCCAGCCTGCAGAGCAGAGGACACTGTGATGGCTTTATCCAGGTCTTTGGTAAAGATTCCTGCTGCTAACCCATAGTGAGTATTGTTTGCTCTCTTGATCAGGTCATCTAAAGATTTAAACTTCATGATTTGCTGCACTGGTCCAAATATCTATATCACAAGAAATTGATTAAATAAATCAAAATAATGGGTTAAAACTAAATTATTTCACATGATACTATAATCTTTTTTTTTTTTTTACAAACTATCTTAAATTGATTAAGACTTTGCTTCTATTCTCAAACCTATATATAAAAATCCAAATAGGTAGCTGCAGAAATAGTAGGTGACAATAGGTAATGCTCATGTTTTAAGTTCTCTTTGGAACAAGACACAGCACAAATAATTAAGGAAATGTTCATTTTCTATATGTTGGAATGAAGCTTCGAAGAACTTATAATTGTGCATCAAATCATTGACTTCAGAATTTCTTTTTCATTTAGGGCCATTTAAAATTCTCTCCTGAGTTTTCCTCATCTTCCAAGTTACTACATATAACAGTGAGCTCCAGAAAGCAATGCTTGCTCTTCTGGATAAATGAATAGGCAATGATTGATAATAGTAATTGTCTTTTAAATACCAGTATATCATTGGTTAAAATATTATCTATTTTACTGTACTTAGATATTTTCATAATTCATCAAGGTAGGTAAAAAAACATGAATTTTTGTTCAGATTCTGTTTTGTCGCCTAATCTTATGCACTTTACATACACTAAACAGAATGGTTCATTACTGCAAGAGCTTAAATCCTGAAACACCCTGTACACATCAAAGCTTGAGTTCACTGGCAATGGCTATAGTTTCAGAAAATAACTAAAAATCACAATTTGTTTATTTTAGCCTAAAGTACTCTCAGTTTTGCTAGACTCTCTAGGTAGTGCAAACTACCTAGAGAGTAGGTAGTTAGGTACCTACTAGGTAGTGCAGCCCAAACTCAAGATATTCTGTATCTCAGTCCCAGTCAGGAGAAAGATAACTGGACTTTTTCTTAAAAATGAAGGACTTACATTATACTTCAATAAGATATTTATTAAAATTAAATAAAAGAGGGAATTTTTCTGAGTGTTACCAGAATTTTGAATGAGAGGAGGCAAAAATCAGAAATGACAAATTTCTGGTTTTCACCACTGTTTTAAGTGTTAGAGGGGAGGGAGCTACCAGTCAATAGAGGCTGAGTGCATATGCTAAGGTTGTAAATCTAATCACCAGATTGTAACCCAAGAGCCAGACATACAGCGGCTGCTGCACTAAATGTTCTCATATTTTACATAATTTTAATTGAACTTAGCACATGGCTCCAGGCTTCCAGTTTGAATTAGCAAGTTAGCTGTTCTACTATGAATAATGTGTGAACATAATAAATGTTTCTTTGACTGAAGATCTTTTTCCTAATCTTTTCTATCTGGATTACTATCTAATCCTTTATATCTAATCAAGATATACAGAAATAACAGTACTAAACTTTTATCTTAATTTAGTATATCTTAGTTAAATATTTGGTGAGCACATATATATACACACATACATGTATATATGTATATATCATTTACATATTATATATACACACATAAACATTCCAAATGTCAACCACAATATACAAAGTTAGGAGGACTAACAGCTGAAAAACAAAGGTCCCAGAGCACAAGGATGGGGGTTAGTGATATCAGGATGAATCCTATTTTTTAATATACAGATGGCTGTTATGTAGTAAAAGTCCAAAGGGCAGATATGGAACCAGAAGGTAGAACATAAGTACTTATTTTTTATGTGTGTTAAGAACTCTGAAAATTTACTCTCTTAGCGATTGTGAAGTACGTTAAGATGTTATTAATTATAGTCACCATCATTACAAAGATCTCTTGCATTTATTCCTTCTCACTGAACTTTTGTACACTTGACCAACATCTCCCACCCTCACATCCCACTCCCCCAAGACCCTGGGGACCACCCTTCCACTCTCTGCTTCTGTGAATCTCACTTTTTTAGATTCCACATATAAGTAAGACCATGCTGTATTTGTCTTTCTGTGCCTGGCACGTGTCACTTAGCACAGTGTCCTCCAGGTTCATTTATGTTGTCACAAATGACAGGATTTTTTTTCCTTTACTTTAAAACTGTGGGAAGGAAGCACCTAGAAATTGCTCAGCGTCCTGATCTGTTTGGCTGAAAATTTTTGGCTGGCCCAATGGATTCCTTACTACCTTTAGTCCTGATCACAAATAAACCTTTATGAGAAATAAAGAGTAACATTTATTTTGAAAGATGTTCAAAGAGGTGAGAAACTTAAAGGGACACTCTGTATACACACATGCAGACAAAAGGCGGCAACCACAGGACAGAATGAACCCATCTACCTCCTCTTTGGCGATGCGCATGTCGTCTGTAACATTAGAGAAAACCGTGGGCTGGATAAAGTAGCCTTTGTTCCCCCATGGGCCTCCGCCACATTCCAGTTTGGCCCCTTCTTTCTTCCCACTCTCAATGAGATCAAGTATTTTGTTATGTTGTTCCTTGTCAATCTGTTTGAAAAATAACACATAAAAAAGCAAAAAAAAAAAAAAAAATGCTTGTAAAGACACATTGCTGGGCCCATTAAGAAGACTTTCAAAATGCTAAAATATTGCTATTAAATCAAACAGAGAATTAAAACAGCTAACAGAGGCTCAGATTCATTCCTTGGGTATATTTTCTTCTCATGACTTTTTAGACAAGAACCCTCAAAGATGGATAATTATATCTACTATTTGTTTAACAGTTATATAAGAAAAGGATGTCAGCACTGCAAACCTTTCGCACAATTGTCATTTATTCACTCTAGAATAAATGCCTGTTAACAATCTAATACATTTACATAGAAATTGTGTTCCCAATTGAAATATTAATAAAAGGAGTGAACGGAGACAAAGAGAAAACTTTGATACTGGGTTTAAGTAGGTTTGGCAGTTGGAAAGCACATGCTTCTAGATTTGTCTTAGAAGACTCCTGTGCCTATGTTTGGATCTCCCCACTGCTGAACTATCTCTGCAGGGCTGGTCCGTGCCCTTGGCTATCACATTCTGACTGCAGTTAAGGCATCCTCCCGGTTCAGGTCCCTGTGGGTCCCTGTTCAGTAGGTTCAATTCCAATTTCTGAACTTTCCTGATTGTGACCATCATGCTTCATTAAATGGGCCACATCTAAATATATGACAATTATTACACAGCTTAAATCATCTTTTAAATAATATTTTTATAAGAAAAAATGAGTCTAAAGTTCTGGTTGAGAATACCAAAAACACACCTCTTCCTCATGACTGGCATGGGAAGGTTACATATTGTTTCAATTCCTGCTTTGAGAGGTTGAATGATTGCATAATTCTCAGTCTCCAAATCACTGATAAAAATACCTGTCTCAGGTGGAGAGGGGGTTAAGGATTAAAGGCAAAACAGGAGATCTAGGAGTTAAGGTGGGGGTAGAATTTCTTCCCAGTTAACTTGTGTTTTCTCATTACTTAGAAAGTGTTCTTTATATTCTTCTTTGACTCTGCAAATCTTCCAGGCCCCAGCTCCCATATTTAACTAATCATAAGTTAAGTGCTATTTGAAACCACAAACTACCTTCTAAAATTTGGCACAATATTTGATATAATGTTGTACAATGCTCTTTAGTTCACCATATTTAATAGGATATTTCAAAAAGAAAACCTTCCTTCAATTCTCAAAGATGAAGGAAGTTGTAGTGTGGGTTTAACAAGAAGACATATTTAAATTGAATACAATCAGACTAAGTAGGTAGTGTTAGAGAGGCTGTGCTTGGTTAAGATACACTAGTGTTTTAGTAAATAGTCAAAGATCCGTGTATCTCCCTGTAAAGCTTTTCTGTCCTATTCCTAGATATTAATCTATGTCCTCAACATGACTTTTTTGTTTTTCTTTCAAGATATGTTTCCCAAGTCATAATGTTTCCCTGTCTGTGAGCAGAGTGGATACCCAGTGACAATCTAATTCCTGCATATGTACTAGAGAAAGAGGCTGAAAGGATTTGTTTGTTGGAAAACTTAGCTGGTCACTAATTTCTAAAACTACAGGACTTCATATTTCAGTGCTTGCTACTGATAATGTGGCCCTACAGCCAGCAGCTCTGATCACTTAGTAGCAAAATGTGGTTCTCAGCCCCCACCCCAGACCTACTGAATCCTTGGATGATTCAGATGCACAGGAATGATTAAAGAACACTCTCCTAGAACTTGGAGTTAGTGACAAATAATTTCAGCTATACTTAGAGACACATGCAGTTTGGTTTGGGGAACTTCCATTCAGCATAAATATAAACCTTCTTCAGGAGGTGTCAGATTGACCTTATGTGAACTTAGCCTTCTTTCTGGACCTCAGGCACTGCTCGATGCTACAAGTAGCAGGGGCTCTCTACTGTGTGAGGGCCTTGGGCTCATGGCTAGCCTATGAAATGATTGGTATCGATGATATTGTTGGTTCAGTCTGAGAATACACATTTTCATGTGTTTGGATATGTAAATTCTTTGATTCCTTAGGCTTGATGGGTTGAAGAAAAAGATAAATTGAGTAAAGCCACTGACACATACCTCAAATTATTTGGAAACCATAGATCAACAAGAGCAATGAGAGTAAAGAATTCATGATCTGTATGCTAATTATCCCATACTATGAAAATAGAAACATGTAATATTTACTTAACAAAGACTTGAGCATATAAACTCAATGCTCTGATGGAAGAATTATGTGGATTATCTCATTTGCCTGCAGAATGATCCCACAAGCTTGGTCATGCTATCACTATTTTACAGATGAGGAAATAGAGTCTCATGAAATTTAGAATTTAAATCCAGCCTGTAACTCAAATGCCCACCTTTCTACACACTAACAAGATGCTATTCAGCTGACAATGTTTATACAGTTTACATGGATATCATCACTTCTTTTTCAAATTAAAATACTGATTTTCCCACGTTTTTAAGGAAATGCACACTTTTGTCTATGAAGTCAAATAGGAAAGATCACTTTACAAGTGATTAAAAAATATATATATATATTAACATACATATAATACAAATATATAAAATATATATGTATATATATTGCATGTTCCAACTCCCAAATATTTTGTTTGTAATCTTCAAAATTAAAAAAAAAAACACACTTCTTTTCCAAAACAAACTTCTGTTGTGATTTTTTCTCTGTAACTGTTTTTTTTTTTTTTTTATTTTTTTACATTTAAGGAGAAAATTTTATAGCTACATTTTAAAAAGCCTCAGTTTACTCAGCCACCAGTGGATGAAGCAACAGGCTAGAGCTCAGTGAGTGAGTGTACCTTCTCCATAAGCTCTTGCTCATAACAACAGATTAATATTTTAAGTGTAAAGAAGCTTTTGGGTTTTCAGTTTTGTTTCTGAAAGTACAAATATACTTTCTTATCCTACATACTCATTGTAACCTGTGATAAAAGTCAATTATTCATTTATATTGCTTAAAGTCTTACATTAGTCAGATCACTGGATTATTTACTATAGAATCCAACCTCTGAAGAAGACTTTATGAAAGTCTATATTAACTCCTTTCTCTTAAAAAAAATAATGAGGTATTCCAACCCAATTTTTGAGACTCTGGTTGAATTGTGCAGAACCCTAATGGAGGAAAATCTTGCCTGACCAATGTTCTATATTAATCTTAGATATTCTCTTCTCTCTTCTTTTCAGATCTATACATCCATCATCTATCAACTATCTGTCAATCAAATGGCAAAGGGTTTTACTTTTAGACAGATAGATACATAGATATTTAGAGACAGAAATAATTCTTTTATGGAATGGGTGACTATGCCATATTGAATTAAATATATTTCTTGGCATCCATTTGAAAAGTTATGAAATATGATAAAAATTGGCAACTACTGCTATGTACTCATTAAACTCACAAACAAGTGCAAAAAATAATGGGATCAATGTAAAGCAAATTACCTTATTTCCTGATGAAGGTATTCCAGGGCTTTTAGGTTTTAATATTTGGCATTGCCTAAGTCCTTATATTCTTCTACTTGGATGTCCTGGGATGGTAAGAAAAGTTCAAGATACTCTTCTATCTTACTTAGAATGTACACTCCATGAAGTTAGGGATCATGTCATCCCTGTTCCTTTTAGTATTGCCAGGAAACTATCTCAGGTTTTAGCTGATAGCAGTGTGCACTAAATTTTAGTTCACTGAATTTATTTTTGGCTTAAAATAAGTCAAAAATTGTGTTTGGTTTCAAATAAACAGCATGGCAAAGTGTATGAGCTTTAGCATGAAAGAATCAAAGCCTCCAAAGCTCAATGTCTAGACTCTAGAGCAGGATTTCTCAGCAGCAGTCCTATTGGCATTTTGGCCAGTTAATTTTGTTTGGGGACTCTCTTGTACATTGTAAGATATTTAGCAGCATTTCTGGCCTCTACTCACTAGATGCCAGTAGAACAACCCCTCCTCACTCTGAAGTCATGATAACTTGAAATGTCTCCAGACATTGACAATTATCCCCTGCGGGAGGAAAGCAAAATTGCTCCTAGTTGAGAATGAAGAATTTATAACATGATCTTTAAGGGCAGGAGGAAATTCAGAACCAAAGGTATAGGAGCTTGAATAACAGACAATGATCAGAGAACTGTGCAAGTAAGAGGGAAAGGTGACCTTTGCTAAGAGAGACACTTATATCGATAATGGCTCAAAGAAAACCAGGAGCCCTAGGGGAATAATTGAGTTTTAACAACTAAAATGAGAAGTTTGCCAAAAACCCGGAAACTCAGGACCATTTAGGACACTCATGTTACCATTAGAGGGTCAGAGTAACTGAACTTTGAAGAGGATTTGGGGTGTGCATCTCTATGGGATGTCAGCTGGGATGGAGGATTGATTCTGAGGAAGAAATGAAAGGAAATTATAAGAACTTTGAATTGGAAAAAGAATGGTATACAGGAATCCAGAAGTGTGCCGACTGAGGAAAGCAAGAGCTTTATAGCATTTGTTAATTTCCCTCATGACTTTATTTTCCAGTATGGTTCTTGCACTGTTTCTAATCAGAAAAATTTGGAAAAGCAAAAACACAATGATTTCTTTATCATTGGAGATTGATTTGTTTTTTAATTACAAAACTGGCACAGTATTTTTACCTAGGAAGATGGGAAATAACAACAATAAAATCTACACCTGAAGAGGATACTTTATTCTTGTTCCCTGAAAATGCTATCCCTTTATTATATACTCACCTGAGGACCTTGATTTACTCCTGGAGTAAGAGGATTTCCAAGAACATACTTCTTAGCTCGCTCTACACTCCTCCGAACAAACTCATCGTATATCGATTCTTCCACAAAAAGCCTGGTTGCAGCCGAACAACACTGACCCTGGTGGTAGAATAATCCTTGGTGTGCACATTCCACAGCACTGTCCACTGCAAGGAAGACATTCAAATTAAAGAAAATATATTTTCTATAGATTATATATTGTTTCTCCTTTTTATACAAAACTTAGTTTTGCAAGGTACAACATTCTAGGCTGGGCATCATTGTGTTTCAGAAGAGTGAGAATGGGGCCCCAGTCTCTTCCTACTTGTAAGGTTTCAGTTGAGAAATTTGGCATTATTCGGATGGGCTTTCCTTTGTATGTTACTTGTTTCTTTTGCCTCACAGGTTGTAGGAGGGCCTCTTTGGTGGATATTTTGGTCAGTCAGATGACTGCATGTTGTGGTGTCTTCCTGATTGCAATGAATCTCCCAGGGGACCTTTGAGCTTCTTGTACCTGGATATCTGGATTTTTAGCAAGGCCTAGGAAATTTTCCTATATTATATCTTCAAATAGCTTATCCAACCTTTGCGTGCTTTCTTCTTCACCCTCACATCTGCTCATAACTTTCATGTTAGGCTTCTTCACATAATCCCACATTTCTTATAAGCTTTGCTATTTTCTCTTATTTCTCTGCTCTATCTCTGTGACTGATTTATTTAATTGGAAGGTGTTATCTTCAATCCCTGAGATTCTTTCTTCTCTTTGGTCTACCTGGTTCTTGAGGCTTTCCGCTGTGTTTTGTAGTTCCTTGAATAAATTGTTCATTCCAAGGAGTTCAGTTTTATGTTTCTTTAAGATTTCAATTTCTTTTGTGAATTTTTCTTCCAAGTCCTGGATTTTGTTTATGATTTCTTTGTGTTGGTTATCCATTTTCCCTGCATATCATTGAGTTTTCTTACAATCTCTGCTGGAAATTCTTCTTCTGTCATTTTAGTGTTCTGAATTTGGTTAATGACCATTGCTAGAGAGCCAGTGTTTCTCTTTGGGGTTGTGCTTTCTGAAAGTCATTCTCAGATAATCAAAGACTGAGGGAATTCCCCAAGACAAGATCATTCCTCCAAGAAATACTTAAAACAGAGTTACACACAGTTCAGCACCATAACACTCATGAATTTAAAATCACTCAAAAGCTAAACATCAAAGGCCAGATGCCACAATGGCTCAAGAGAAAAAACAAAGTTCAACCCAATAGGATGAACAGAAATTTGCCCCGTTAGTTCTCTCAATAAATATGAATGGCTTGATCTCCCCACTCAAGAGACATAAACTGGCCGAATAGCTAAAAAAGTATCTGCTGTCTTCGGGAAATACATCTAATCTGCAAGGATGCATTTGGACTCAAGGTAAAGGAATGGAAATCAATATTTCAAGCAAATGGAATCCAAAAGAAGGCTTCCATGGAGGTTTTGATTTCAGATATCTTAGTTTTTATATCAACAAGTAATGAATGACAAAGAGGGTACTATATAATAGTGAAGGGTACAGTTCATCTAGAAGCCATAACAATTCTAAATATGTATTCACCCAACTTCAGTACATCTAGATTCATAAAGCAAACTGTACCTGATCTAAACAAATTGATAAACAGCAACACCATAATAGCCAGAGACTTCAACAACCCTCTGACAGCACAGGACAGATCCTCCAAAGAGAAAATTAGCAAAGCAATAATGGGTTTAAATAGAACTCCAGAACAAATGGGCCTGACAGACATTTACAGGACATTCTACCCCAAACCACTGAAAATACATTCTTCTCATTAGCTCATGGGACATTCTCTAAGATTGACCACATCCTAGGACACAAACCATGTCTCAAAAAATATAAAAAATTAGAAATCATACTATGTATCTTCTCAGACCACAGTGTGGAATAAAAGTACAAATCAAGACTAACAGAAACCCTCATTTCTACATGAAGTCATGGAAACTAAAGGACCTTCTGCTAAATGACTACTTCATAAATGAGGAAATCAAGATGGAAATCCAAAGATTCTTTCAACTAAATGACAAAGGAGACACAAGTTTACCAAATCTGTGGGGCAAAGCTAAAGCAGTCCTGAGAGGAAAGTTTATTTCCATAAATGTCTATATCCAAGGGGCAAAAGATCACAAATAGACAACCTAATGAATTGACCCAAAGAGATGAAAAACGAGGAACTGTCAAACCCCAAAACCAGCAAAAGAAGTGAAATTAATAAGATCAAATCAGAACGAAATGAAATAGACAATAAAAAAACTATATGAAAGATTAATACAAAAATAAGTTGGTTCCTGGAAAAAATAAACAAAATTGACCCTCCTTTGGCTATACTAACAAAAAGCAGAAAAGAAAAATATCTAATAAGCTCCATCAGGGACAAAAAAGGAGATATTACAACAGATGTCACAGAGATAAAGATATAATCTATGAATACTACAAAACCTTTATGCATACAAACTGAAAAACGTGGAGGAAATAGAAAAATTTTTAGAAAAATGAAGCCTCCCTTGGCTCAACCAGGAAGAAATAGAATTCCTGAACACACCAATATTAAGTGCCAAAATTGTAACAGCAATAAAAAAACTTCCTAAAAAGAAAAGTCCTGAACTTGATGGTTTCACACCTGAATTTTTACACACCTACAAAGAAAAACTGGTTTTTATCCTGCAGAAATTATTCTACAACATCGAGAGGGACCAAACCTCCCCAACACATTTTATGAAGCCAACACAACCCTGGTACCAAAACCAGGAAAGGACACAACAATAAAAGAAAACTATAGACCAATATCCCATATGAATATAGATGCAAAAATTCTCAACGAAATCTTAGCAAATCAAATCCAAGTGCTTATCCAGAAAATAATTCATCCCGACCAAGTGGGCTTTATCCCAGAGATGTAGGGATGGTTTATCATACACAACTCTATAAATGTAATTTACCATATAAATAGAGGCAAAAACAAAGGCCTTATGATCCTCTCAATAGACGCATAAGAAGCATTTGACAAAATTCAACACTCTTTTGTAATAAGAATGCTTAACAAAATAGACATAGACAGGGCTTACCTAAAAATGATACAAGCCATATATGACAACCCACAGCCAACATAATACTGAATGGAGAAAAATTGAAAGCAGTCCCATTTAGAACTATAACTAGGCAAGGTTATCCACTATCTCAACTTCTATTCAACATAAACTAGAAGTCCTTGCTATAGCAATTATGCAAGATAGTGGAATTAAGGGCATTCAAATGGGGGCATAATAGATTAAACTCTCATTCTTTGCTGATGATATGATATTATGTCTAGAAAACCCCAAGGATTCAATCAAGAGACTCCAGGAATTGATAAATGAATTTAGTAGTCTCAGAATACAAAATCAACACACACAAATCTGAGGCATTCTTATACGCCAATAATAGTCAAAGTGAGAACCAAATCAAAAACTCAATACCCTTCACAATAGCAACAAATAAAATAAACTACCTAGTAATATATTTAACTAAGGAGGTAAAAGACCTCTATAGGGAGAACTATGAAACACTGAAGAAGGAAATAGCAGAGGACATAAACAGGTGGAAAAACATACTATGCTAATGGGTTGGCAGAATCAACATTGTTAAAATGTCTTTACTACCCAAAGTGATCTACAGATTCAATGCAATGCCTATTAAAATACCAACATCATTTTTCACAGATATAGAGAAAATAATTTTACGCTTTGTATGCAACCAGAGAAGACCCCATATAGCAAAAGCAATCCTAAGGAAATAAAAACAAAATGAGAAGTATCAATTTACCAGACTTCAAACTATACTTTAAGTCTATAGTAACTAACATAGCTTAGAATTGGACTAGTAACTAACATAGCTTAGAACATAGCATAGCACAGGAACAGGGGTATTGACCTGTGGAACAGAACTGAGAACCCAGATATAATATCATCATCATTGAGCCATTTAATCTTTGACAAAGCAAACAAAAACATACACTGCTGAAAATAATTCTTATTCAAAAAATGTTACTGAGAAAACTGGATAGCCACATGTAGAATATTGAAACAGGATTCACACCTTTCACCTCTCACAAAAATCAGCTGACAGTGGGTAACTGTCTTAAACCGAAGGTGTGAAACTATTAGAATTCTAGAAGAAAATGTTGGAAAAACTCTTTTAGACATTGGCGTAGGCAAAGAATTTGTGAGGAACACCCCGAAGGCAATCACAGCAACAACAAAAATAAATAAATGGGACCTGATCAAATTAAAAATCTTCTGCACAGCCAAATAAACTATCAAGAGAGCAAACAGACAACCTACAGAATGGGAGAAAATTTTCTCATGCTAAAGGGTTGAAACTATAATCTATTTAGAACCAAGGAAAATCAGCAGGGAAAAATCAAACAACCCTATCAAAAAGTGGGCAAAGGACATGAACAGAAATTTTTCACAAGAAGACAGAATAATGGCCAACAAATATATGAAAAAGTGCTCAACATCTCTTAATCATCAGGGAAATGCAAATCAAAACCACAATGAGATATCACTTATCTCTAGTGAGAATGGCCTTTATCAAAAAGTACCAAAATGATAAATGTTGGCATGGATGTGGAGAGATAGGAAAACTCTTACATTGTTGGTGGGACTGAAAACTAGTGCAACCTCTGTAGAAAGCAATATGGAGATATCTTAAAGATTTACAAGTAGATCAACCATTTGATCCAGCAATTCCCTTACTGGGCATCTACCCAAAAGGGCAAAAGACATTCTATAAAAAAGAAACCAGCACTCGAATGTTTATAGCAGCACAATTCATAATCGCAAAGATGTGGAAACAACTGATGTGCCCATCAATACATGAGTGGATTAATAAAATGTGGTATATGTATACCATAGAATACTATTCAACTATAAGAAACAACGGTGATATAGCACATCTTGTATTTTCCTGAATAGAGCTGGAGCCCATTCTACTAAGTGAAGTATCCCAAGAATGGAAAAATAAGCACCACATGTACCCACCAGGAAATTGGTTTTTATGATCAACACCTAAGTGCACATATAGGAATAACATTTATCAGGCATTGGGCAGACTTGGTGGAGGAGAGGATGGGTGTTTACATACATAATGAGAGCGATGTGCACCATCTAAGGGATGGACATGCTTGAATCTCTGACTGGGAGGGGCTTGGAAAGACAATGTAACCTAAATATTTGTAACCCCAAGACGTGCAGAAATTAAAGGAAAAAAGTTTATATATATTGTATGTAGATATAGATACATTTTTTAGAGGCAATATGGTGATAACGAAGAGTTACAAGTTGTGTAGTTAGACATGGGCTCAATACAATCTACTTCTTTTTTTTTTTTTTTTTTTTTTGAGACAGAGTCTCGCTTTGTTGCTCAGGCTAGAGTGAGTGCCGTGGCGTCAGCCTAGCTCACAGCAACCTCAAACTCCTGGGCTCAAGCAATCCTGCTGCCTCAGCCTCCCGAGTAGCTGGGACTACAGGCATGCGCCACCATGCCCGGCTAATTTTTATATATATATTAGTTGGCCAATTAATTTCTTTCTATTTATAGTAGAGATGGGGTCTCGCTCTTGCTCAGGCTGGTTTCGAACTCCTGACCTCGAGCAATCCGCCCGCCTCAGCCTCCCAGAGTGCTAGGATTACAGGTGTGAGCCACTGCGCCCGGCTTTAATCTACTTCTTAATAGCCTGGTAACAAATTAATCTTTCTTATCTTTTATTTACTGTGGAAATAATAGCAAAAAATAGCAGAATCTTAAAAAAATAGTGGTTATTATTATAACTTTAATATAGATATTATCAAGAATGTGGATTTGATCATAGATTAAATCTTATTTTAAATGATATTTATAAATATCTCCATTTTTAATTATATGACTATGAATTTTTTTCAGGTCTCATATTTTTACCAGATAACAAAGAAATTTGAAATGTCTATTACATTAAATAATCTCAAAAGATCATAAATACTAAGATCAAAAGGAAAAGTGATATGTGGGAAAAAAAAAATAAGCCAAAACAACTAAAAAAAAAAATAACAGCAAAAAACCACTAATATTCAGAATCACTCACCTAACTTATGACCTCATTCTAGAAAAGACATTTTCTAAATCTATATTAAGTGTATTATATTATTTCATGTATTATACCTATAAATTCTTATCTATTTATTTTAGAGAGTAGAATGTACCTTAAAAGGAAGATTTTAAACAAGAATAAAATTTTCTTTGCATTTTAATTTTCTACATGCTGAAGATTCAACACAACATTATAGGAACTGGGTGCTGATTTTATTTATTTTGTAAACTAATCACACTTGCTTAAGTTGTAGTAGGAGTAGTTTACAGAAAACCTTAGAAAAATTGGGAATCTTGTCATGTTTATAGAATGTTTAATAAGGTAGTATGTTCAAAAAAACTTCCATTAAGATCACAATAGCAACATAGGCCAATTCCATGCAGCATTTGTGTTTATGGCCTCAAATAAATAATAGAGCTTTGAAAGAAAGAGTTGAATATCTACTTCTGCTAATTAATTTCTATTTAGGAAGTAATTTGGGGATTCTACTTGCAATATAATCAGATGAACCCAGAATACTATATAATAGAGTCTCATCATAATTGTAGATTTTGTATGTAAACTCAACTATACTTGCTAGGGAAAAAAATAAAAGAATTTATTTAAATAGTAGGTGTGATTTTCTGCTGGGCATTTCTCTTATGAGCATTTGTCCAAGAGAGAAGGGGGATGGCAAGTGTGAAACTGCTGTCTCCCCATTTGGTCTCAGGGCAACATGTCTCTGGGGTATCTCATTATGCTTAATATGATATTAATAATTAAAGGTATGGAATTTTATCCATATCATGGCCCCTAAATGCCAAATGATTACATTATCAAGAATTTATGTGAGGAAATTGCGATCTATTCCAAACCAGAAAGAAATTGTGTTTGTATTAAATTTATTTATGATTTATAAGTTTAGGACGATTTAAGAGATGTTCAAGAATAATTCTGAACTCTGCTTAATTCCCTATACTTTGATGTTAAAAGCAAACTGTTTTGTAATATTTAATTTCATTGAATGGCATTATCAGACACCAGAAAGGACGAAGGGTGAGAAGCTAAAGTGACTCATACTCACAGTCCGCATCAGCAAACACGATGCAAGGGCTCTTCCCCCCAAGCTCCAGGGTCACCCTCTTCAGATTGCTTTTCCCAGCAGCTTCTTTGATCAATTTGCCAACCTGAAATGGAGCATTACAGAGGAAGAAGGCTTAATCTGGTCTCATGAAGACAGGTTTATTTAGTGCTTTAAATTTATATGATGTTTGTGCCATAGTTAAACTTCACAGTTATATTAAATTTAGGAGAATCCCTAACATTTTTTCAAGATTTGTCACCTTTAGATATAAAAGGTTCCCTTCTCCAAGCATGCAGACACCAAGAAATCAGAAAAATGCTCATCAGTAAGAAAGCAGAGATACAGAACATGAGAGCGGATCCTGATTGGCTCTACACAGGAGGTTATTTTTCATTTTAATCAGAACTTCATCTATGAACTCAGAACTATCTATGGTGCCTTTTCGTGCCGCTACTGACACCCAGAGAACTCTACCAACCCAACTGGCATATTCACCGCCTCCTGAATCTCGTCTCTCTTCTCATCATATGCCCACCCCAACCTGAGCTGCCTCAGCGTTCTACTCTTCTATAGGATCCAGCTCATATCTTAGCTTCTCCTTGAATCCTTCTGATGATCTAGGTAGAAACAACTCTCTTCTCCTGGCCTTCCAAGAACCTCTTGGAGACTCTTTCAGTGTCTGCATCAGATTGTATTATTCATATAGATATAAATTCTCAAAACAGATTGTGACCTCCATGGTAGCAGTGACAATACCCTAATATTGCTTAAGTCTCCTCAGTAGCATCTATCCACAGTGGGCTCACTTAACTCTTGACTGACTGACAGACCTCTCTCTCCTCCCTGGTAACACACACACACACTGTGAACAGTGAAGTAGAAGAAAGAAATTGCATCTGTGCTCTGTGCTGCTACTTCAGTTAGCTGGAATCCTAATATTCTGGTTTCTTCTTTAATGCTCGTTGCCTCTACTGTCTTCAATTTTTTTTCTTTGTGGATCACTTCCCTTCAAGATTATTTTCTATCATTGTTCTTGTTCCTCTAGCTCTAAAACTTGGATTGTTCATAATTATTTATTTTTCTATCATTTTAATTTGAGACTTAATCCACTAAAATTATCTTTTCTTTTCCTTGTTTTAAATATAATTCAATTTACGTTGCTTCTTTTGTTCTCTGGGTTTATTTTTTCCTGATACACATGACAGATTTTAATAAAAAATTTATATTCCAACTGAACAAAAGTAGATGTTTGCTAAGTGTATGTACAAATTTTATGTGGTTACTGAACTGCTACTTTGGATTATGGAATAAAGCATTAATTAATCTAATGTGTCCATCTTAAATATTTCATGGTTCTAAATCAAACCCCTAAGAGTAGATTAATAAAAATAAACTAAAAGTAGACCTTCAGTGGTTACCCTAGTCTGTAATATCTCGTGTCTCATTTTGCTTCCACAACATACTCCTAAGGACTACTTTCAAAAGTTGAATCTTCACTTAAGATGGTTAAGAATTTTTTTTTATTCTAGATAACATTCTTTGCCTTTCCCTCTTTGAGTTCCCCAATTTCATTCTGCATCATTTTCTTTTTTTTTCCTTTTTTAAACTTAGGTTTACTGGAAAAACTTTATTTTATTTTATTCTTTTTTTTAGAGACTTTATTAAAATAGATAACTTTTATCTTGGGAAAGAGTAAAATCAGAATTATTTTTCTAAAAGCTACAGATATCAAGACTAGTATGAAAAATGGTTAGAAGTAAGGATGAGGAAGAAAGGGGATACCTTTGCTTAGTACAAGTTTAAGCAGCAAATAAAAGGCTTGCTTGAATTTTCCCAAAAGTCTAAGCCCAAGCAAGGAAACATCCATTTTCTGTCTCATGTTTTCTTTATGTGGAAATAAGTAAAGATTCATCAATTTTCTTGGAGGTTTGCAATGAAGAAAAGATAAGCACCATTAAGAATATGGGTAAGTAGTATATACTATCATACTGTGGCATTTCCATGTGAGGCAGAAGTAGTAAATGCTCATGAAAAGGGAGTAGCCCACTGTGTCTTGCATAATGGGAGTAGGGTACCATTTTATACGAATGCCATGGGACATTAAAATTCTTACCTGGCTAAAAGTGTTGTGAGAATGGGAATCTTTGCTACAATGACCACATAGGATATAACATGTTTTCTCCCTTTTTCATGGCATTTGCCAAGTTCCTGGTATCTGCCCAGCAAAAAATCTGAAGCTAAAAGAGAACCCAGAAAGAGATTCCAAGGAGCATGGCCCTAAGTTCCATGCATTGGAACTAAGATGCGTTTTTTCAGTGTGGCTTCTAAAATCATACTATTCACACTTAACTCTTTATACTTATTTAGAATTAGTCACTGTACTGGTTTTGCTAGATAATAGTGAACAAGAGTGTTTGTGGATATTCCACAAGGGAGAGAAAGACACGTAAAGAGGCCACAGGCACGGGCTCTTACAGCTGCGTATCACACCCAATGGGAACAGACGGGCGCTGTTAAATGCAGAGGGTTCCTGCGACTGCAGAGGTGAGGGGAAAGCCAGCCAGGAAATGTGTGGCGGGAGCCAGGTAGGAACACGTTATGACCACGTGTGAACGAAGAGTATGTGGGAATGAAAAGGTACATAGAATAATCAGGAATGGTGGGGCAGAGTGGCAGAGATGGGAAAAATTTATAGGGAGAGGAAGCTCTTCCCTCACACCTTCTCAATTATTGTGAGAAATTAAAGAGTGGGAGAGGAAAAAGAAAAAGGAAATGAGTACAGACACATACAATAACCATATAATTATACTGAGTGCTGGGTAGGGTGCTGTGTGTTTCATTAACCATTACCTCTCTTAGTTTTATTCTGTGCATCTCAGTGAGGTTGATATTATGATCTTCATTTTACAGGTGAAGAAACTAAATTAACAAGGATATTTAACTTTTGAAGACACACTGCTAGGAGGGGTAGAGACAGAATATGAACAAAGATGTTTCCTAGATTTTTATCTCAGGGTTTTGGAGGTGGTTTGGGTAGGTAAAGTTTCCACCACCTGCAAATGCACCAGAGGCTCAGAGACGAGCCAAGACAAACAGGCAGTGATGCAGGAGTTGGGATCAGGGAACAGCACCCCCTGGTCCAGATGAACTGGAGAATGAGCAGGTGTGGTTCTAGGCCTTGAAAGCTACATGTATTCCCTGCTGGGGAAGGTCCAGGCTGGGGAATTTGTTTCTTTCTTCCCTTACCTTCTCTGCTATGATTTCAACCTGTGATATCACCATTTTAAAATTTATTGCCACGTCTTAAACATTCCCATTTGTTTTGTTCACAATATATCCTGAATGTGGGGTTTGTTTTCTCCTGCCTCAGTTAAGGATTTACAGAGTGTAAATTTTTACAACTCTATGTCTATGAAAAACAAAGAAAAATATGTATGAATTTATCTCCTTTTAAACTCACAACTATAGGACAGAGTGTGCATTGTGTGTGTGGGGGGCAGGGGGAAGGGCATGCCTCTAACTTCCGCTAGGTGGAGGCAATGCTATAAAATGTAACCAAAATGTTTGTACCCTCACAATATCCTTAAATTAAAAAAATATATAATAATTAAAAAATAATAATAAAAAGATCAAGAGAATTTGATTTTCCAACATTTCTGTTATCTATATAAATATTTCTTTTTATTGGATTGGCTAATTAGTATCATTAAGTAATCAAATTAGCCTCACCTTTGTATCTGAAATGTTCTTTTTGCTTCTCAATCCCCAGAAAGTTAAGACAAAAAAGTAACAAATCCTCAAAACTCACAGCAAGTTCCAGCACCATTTGGACATCACTATTCCTTCCTGTGAACCTCCTCACAACACTTTGTAAAAATTTTAGTATTTGCTGAATCCTGCCTTGTTTCTTACTTGCCTTGCAGCTTTCTAAGATGGGCTGATGTTCACTCTTCACCCTCTATACTGCATACTAATGAAAGGCATACAGTAGTTATTGCATTGAGCATCTAACAGTGTCACAGTATCTAACAGAATGATGCATTTTTTTTTTTTTGGTACAGTATGATCTCTGTTTCTTTTGTTAGGATATAAAATTATCTCAATAAATGGGAATCCATTTTCCCAAAGTCTACCTTCCAGGACTCTGTCTTTCTCTCTCTCCCTCCTGCTTCTCTGCACTGTGTTCACAGTTGGGGCCCTGTTCTTTAACCTTTGGATGGCCAAGTTTGAGCCGGACAGAAAAGTTAGGCTAGGACAAGAGTAACATTGAAGTAATGTGAGTTTCTGGCTCCCTTTCTGAATATCTAAGGGAGAGAGAGCTCCAAATAAGGAGCTATGGGTGAGGATCTACTATTTAATTTTCATAATCTACAAAATAACATTACATTCATTCATACAAATCATCTATGGCCTAATTTACGTTTTGTGCTATAAACCTTACTAATCATAAGACAAGGTCTCAGCAGCCATATTTCTCATCAGAAATAATGAGAACACATTAAAAATAGTTCGCTCTAGTCCAAATTTGTAATAGGTATTTCATTTTATCCAAATTACATCTGCTTATATTCTATACACATATTTGAAGGCTAAAATAAGGGGGAAAATCATTAAAAAGAACTTTTGTTTTAAGGAAGTATTGGCTCAAAAACAGTTACATAAAACATGCTCCTGATAGCTGGAGATGCAGACACTCTTAACTTCTGGGCTGAGTAAGTGACATTACCTCTGTTGATCCTGTGAAGGCCACTTTGTCTACATCCATGTGAGAAGAGATGGCTGCTCCTGCAGTAGGCCCGTAACCAGGGACAATATTCACCACTCCAGGAGGAAACCCTGCCTGAGAGGAAAAAAAGGAAAATTCATCTAAGTGGTTTTATTCTTCATTGTTATTTTTGTGATTAGTATTATTAACAATATAATACAGTAATTATTAGACCACATAAATATAAGCTCAAGCATTGTATTACCGAATGCCCATTTTCCCTCAGGGTAAGGCTATGGGTTATTATTGCTCCACTGATGTCTGTCTCAAACTTCATCATAGTAACTCACAAAGAAAGTAAAACTGTTTGGTAAATTACTTACCTAGAAGGAAGTCAATGTGTTTATTATCCCCACCAGCAAAACTAAGAAGCTAAAGGGATCTCACATTTTTATTTCTAGCTATTGTCAGTTGCTCAGGGCATAAAGCTGAGGTGAGAGTCCATACTGGCATTATTTAATCAGTGAAATGTTAAATCAGCATAGTCAACCCCTATATGATTGTACTTCAGGATTGATTTCAACCCCGTTAAAGAATTTGGGTAGAAAGTGTGGGAACTGACTAGGGCATCTTAAAATTTTATGTTCATTGCATAAAAATATTAAAATGTTTCATTTTGACATCTCTTTTGCCTATTTGTAATTCAAAATACAGAATATTTTTAAGATATTAGTTCAGATTTCTTAAATTGAATTTTCTAGTGATTGATGCTTGTGTTTTTAAGTTTTGGTAGGATATGAAGACAAAAGAACAATGAATTGTTTGCAAAAAAAGAAGTATATTAACATAATATAGGTAGTTGATAAAAATAAGTTTCATGTGCTCTTTTACCACTTTTGAACAAGAAGACAAATGCAGAGAAGACCATAATAGAAAAGTGAATATAAACATGTCCACTTATGAGTAGATGTGTTTAGAAATAACGTGGCCTAAGAGTACAAATATAAGCATGTTTTCACAGAGGCCTCCAAACTTCACATATCCTATAATAATTTGAACAAATCTGCAGAAACCACCAGGCCATTAGTGGCAGTGACAAACTAACTTATCATTTCACAATTTGAAAGAATACTATATCAATTTCAATATTTATTTATGTTCACGAAAGTTGGACGAAAGACACAAAAAAGTGATCACAAGGTGACTGACACCAAGCCCTTGCATTGGACTTCCTGTCTGTATTTAGGCAGAGACTCCTTTAGGTGAACTGCCAGGAATCCCAGCCAGCAGCCATGCTAAATGCATCCCCACACTCAACAGAAGACTTTTGTAAATAATGTAGTTGGCAGCGGCACCCAATGAAATGGAGTTCTTGTGCATATTTTGTGTTTGGAGACTTACCTCTTTTATTAAGGATGCCACATGCAGTGCAGTGAGAGGAGTTTGCTCTGCTGGTTTGACAACTACTGTGTTTCCACAGCTCAGGGCAGTGCCTATCTTCCAAATGAGCATGACCAATGGGAAATTCCACTAGAAAGCAATATTAACAAGAGGTTCTTTGTATTGCTGAAAATTACATTTGTTAATCTAAATTCACATGATAACCCCCCTGCAGATATTAAAAAGTAATTGTAGTATTGTTGTGTAATCATCTGGTATGTTCTAATTAACTTTGTTGCTAAAAGAAACTAGTAAATGCTAAAATGCACTAAATAAACTAGATTTGGGAAAGGAGTAAGAGAGGGCTCCAAAATTTAATCAAGTGCTGTCAAATAGAGTTCTTCTTCTACACGGAAGATAAAAATCACTGCGTGGTTTGGCTTATCATTAAGCATATATTAAGTTATCTGTAAGTGTTTAAAAAGTATGAGTATTCCTCCAAACCCACAGATGATTTATTATAATTATTTACCTGATTGTATCATTAGTAGCATTTATTTCTAGGACAAATATCTTGCTAAAGACAAAGATATCCTGGGTCCAGAAACTAAGTGCTTGGTTTCAAAGCTCAGCTCAAACACTACCAGCCATGTGAAGTCACACAAGTTACTTGCTCTGTGTGTACAATTGCATCATTTTTAAGTGATGATAATGGTCCTCTCTACCTCAGACAGTTGTCCTGAGGATTAATAAAGAAAATGGGCCAAGAGCTTAACACAGTGACTGATTCATCATAGGCACACAGTATATATTAGTTATTATTAGTATTTGCACTTACATAGTTTTTATAGATGTCACTGTAATTTTTGAATTAATGAGGAATTTCATTAAAATGTTGATACTGATACATTTCAATCTCATTGGAGTAAAAGATAATAGCCACTTATTCATCTAAGAACTTCAAGATACTTCACCATTTTTTTATTTGGCTTTTGGAAGGATGTCAGCTAAAGACACATAGTCATTTGCATCGTCTCCTGTTTGTTAAGCTTAAAAGAAAATCTTGAAAGTTCCTCTTAAAAAATAGTACCTTCTTTAAGAAGAACTTGGAGTTCAGAGCCTCTTATATTAAGACATGATATACTCCATACAGTGCTCTAAATGCCTCTGGTATCATTCCTTTCATTTTAACTTAAAAATATCTTTTGGGATTAGAACACTTTGGTTGGTAGTATTCTCTGTAATGAGAGGCCTCAATGAGGAGATGAAGAGTGTTGGAGACTAATCGAGTCTACTACATTTCACTAAAATGGCGACCTGCAGACGTGCCAGTCATGAGCGCTTTGCCATACACGTGTAAAACATGGTTCTTAAAGAGAAGACATAATATGACTTTTAAAAAACAACCCATAGAGTACGAAATTATAGTATCTGTCGATACTATAGTACCGAAATACTCTCAAGAGACATACCGTGATATAGACAGGTTTTTGGACTACCTAATTCACATCTAGGTTGTTTAGTCACAGAGAGATCCAGTTCAACAAATCTTATATTTACTCTATATTTAACAAATATATAAGAAGACTAATGGCAACAGACACATGAAAAATTCTCAACATCTCTCATCATCAGGGAAATGCAAATGAAAAGCACATGAGATATCACTTAACTCCAGTGAGTATGGCTTTTACCAAAAAGTCCCGAAACAAATGTTGGTGGAATGCAGAGAGATAGGAACATACATTGCTGGTAGGACTGCAAACTAGTGCATCCTCTATGGAAAGTAGTATGGAGATACTTCAAAGAACTAAAAGTAGAATTACCATTTGGTCCTACAATTCTCATTACTGGGTATTTTCTCAAAGGAAGAAAAAAAAAGACATCTGCATTCAAATGTTTATAGCAGGAAAATTCACAATTGCAAAGATGTGGAAACAACCCAAGTGTCCATCAATACATGAGTGGATTAATAAAATATGGTACATGTATACTATGGAGAAGTATTCAGCCATAAAACAATGTAAACTAATACCTTTTGTATTACCCTGGTTGTAACCAGAGACTATTCTTCTAAGTGAAGGATCACAAGAATAGAAAAAAAAACACCATATGTACTCACCATTATATTGGTACTGTTTGATCAAAACCTATGTACACATACGAAAGTAACATTCATTGGGGATCGGGCAGGTAGGAGGGGCAGGTGGGGATGGATAAATTCACACCTAACAGGTGTGGTGCGGGAAACCTGATGGATGGGCATGCTTGTGTAGCTTTGCCTCATAAAATGCAAAGGCAATTTATGTTACCAAAGCATTTGTACCCCTGTAATATTCTGAAATTAAAAATTAAATAAATAAATAAAAACAAATATATAAGAATCTATTTGTGTTGTAGGAAGCTTCATTATTAATCTAATAAAATTAGAATTCTTTTTTCAAAAAATTAGAGTTATATAGAAGAACAACTTACAGGAATGATTTGACCACATACACCAATAGGTTCATGTCTTGTATAAGTAAAAATGTTTCCATCTAGAAAGTGAAAAACACACACAATTATATATAGACAAATGTACTCATCATTCATAGAATGGTGGTTTGGGGCTGATATGAGAGAATAGTGTAGACAAAAATTAAAATACTAAACACATCTCCAACTGTTCACAAATGAAAATGGAGCCCTCACATCATAATTGGAATGACAGGAACCATAAAATTGAGTTAGGTGAAAGCAAAACATAAAATTGGAAATAATATGAAAGATAATTAATTCTGTCTCTCATCATCTAAGAGGGCTGATTGCTAAACCATCCTTCCTCTCAAATTTTAATTTAAAAAAAAAGGGAGGAAGAAAGGAAGAGGTCTCCAGCTAAGAGAAGAACCACATTCAGATGTGTTTATGGCAGCTCTAAGTTCTATCAGTAATAGTAACTTTTTTTCAAAAACATAACAATTTAAAAACTAGTAAAATTAAAAAATAAGATAGTTTTTAAAATTTCTCTATAATTAATAATCCTTTCCTACTCACTTGTTCTAAAATGTTTTCTTTTTGCCTACCAAACAATAAAAGTAAATTCTCTTAATTCGTGGAAACAAAATTCCGAAATAAAAGACATTTCTTTTCAATCTAGATTTGAGTGATTCATGTGCTTCAGAGTTTAATGTGGTCCTTCTGAGAGTCATATTGTGTTTTCTGTTCAGTTCTGTTTTGTTTCTTTTCGGGAGTTGTCCTGGACACGGGAGAGTTAAAGTACGGTTGCTGCCTGGAAAACTGGGGTCTTTGAGACATAGCACCTGGCGCCTTGACTAAGAGCTCTGACATTCTTGGCCTTTCTTCCAGCTCACGGAGGGTGCTGGAGATAGCAGTAGCAGTTATAGAAGGTCACTGAAGTAATCCTGAGCACGTAGCCCTCGTAGCTTATAGCCCCCCTGAAGCCCTGCACATTCCTTTCCCAGGATTGCTAATCACTCTTAGGTGCTCTTTTCCTTGAACTGTCTGAGTAATCATAGTTGAGTATTTGTAGCTTTATTGATATCAGAAGAAAGTTAAGTTGTAGACTAGAAAAACGGCTTAAGCAAGGGAAAAGGCTATCAAAATGACGCATGGTTGAGAAAAAGACAAGAACCGTTTTGTTTTCTGGTTTAACGAAGACATGTATCCATTGAATTTCACCTCTCCTTTGTTCTTATCTGTATAAAAATAGCAACTGAAATAAACGCGGCAGGGCAGTCACCAAGGACTTTGTCCTCCCGTCCCCATCTGTTTGTTGTCTCTTC
This sequence comes from Microcebus murinus, assembly GCF_040939455.1. NCBI lineage: Eukaryota > Metazoa > Chordata > Mammalia > Primates > Cheirogaleidae > Microcebus > Microcebus murinus. Next base: position 25,426,071 of record NC_134115.1, read on the forward strand.
ATTTCTCAGCCTCGCCCCCTAACTCCAGGTGCCACATGTCGCGGGCTGGCTCCGGTAGTTTCCCACAGAAGCCTTAGGCTTGAGCAAGAACTCTTTATCAAGATCTATTTGTGCTTTAAATGGCTTCTACCATTTTGTTCCAGAATAAAGTGAGATAGTCATTGAAACAGTCACATTTCTTGGTACTACCATAGTTTCACTCTCCTCTTCTCACTTTCTGGCTACCACTTCTGACCTAGTGGATGTTCCAAGTAGACTGGAAATGCACATCAGGGCCAGTGGTGGAGGGTGCTGTATTCCTCAAGTCAATATGTTTACATGAATTAAATTCTACCAATACTTTTTCCCAAAGTTAATCTTTTTCATATTTCATATAAAGTGTTTTTCATATTTCTACCCAATTTTGCACATATTCTACTATATACATACATGTTCATGCACATAAATCATTAACTCAGGCTATAAACACAGTTCCTTCTTTCTTTGAAGCTATTTGAAGCAAATCAACGCGAATTAGTTTCTTTAATCAGTCTGGTCTATCTGTAGTGAGTTTGATCAGGCACAGATGATCACAACGAACTCATCCTGGACATGCAAAGAGGCATAAATAATTCCCTTATAGAAGGGTAAAAATGTCATTATTGGAATAAACCCAAAGAAATAATTCCAAAGGCCAGCTTTAAAAAGTTTGGGGCTTAGAGAGACAAGTGCCTCAAATCAGTAACTGTGGCCATAAGCATGTTCTTACTTTAATATTTTCTAAAATATGCATAGTGTTGTGTTCTGTATGATTATGCTGAAACAACTTTAAACTTGGGTCTGAGTCTTCTTGGCAGCAAAGAAATAAAAAATAAAAAAGCCATTTGATGAATCTTAACAGAACTTCCAAGTTCAGAGCTGTGTTGTTTCAAAATCTAGGGGGAAAAAATTTGGCCTTAGTGGGTCGACATCTTTAAAAGGGAGAGTTTAAAATTATTGAGCTCTATAGTAACCTCCTCACTGCTACTCCAACCTCTAGTGGTTTCCCAAAGCTACTTACCAGCTGGTATTGTACGGCCCTGGATCTTGTCAGCCCAGCCTGCATAGTATCGTAATGTTTTTATGCAGGCTCCTAAATCCATCAGGTATGCGTTGGTAAATAGTTTTCCACCATTCATTGCTTCCATTGTCTGAAAGACAAATCAAACTCCAAACCTAAAATTCTGTAAACATTTTAGTTTGAACAAAATATATAGCACGTATTATGAATAATCATGTGCCAGGGAATTTTGCACATAGATAAAATATTATGTCATCTTGTCTAACCTCCTCTTTTTTAAAAAAGACACTAAAAAACAGTTAAAATGGCTTCCTGGAGGTCATATAGCAAGATCTGGGTACAAAGCGTTGTAAGATTCTGGTTTCTAAAGACTAGTGCTTTTTAATCTCATTTTGAATGTCCTCCAGCTAACAAACTTTCTAGGAATCAGTCACAATTTGACATACACACAGCAGGTGAGAATGATGCTCAGTTTTAGTCAGATCAGAGTTTCACCAAGATTTCACTTACTGTGTAATCCAACTCTGTGTGACAATTTAGTGTCAGTGACTATTAATGATGCCTTAATAATCATTTTTAATTTTTATATTCAATTTGGACACACAAACGTAAGTATCACCTGGATTTTTCATTCATAATTTTCTTCAGCACAATTTTTAATGATGAAACTCCCAGTTTTGCCATTATTATCATAATCATCATTTGAATGGTCTATAAAGTTCAACATTTTCTAGTTTAGTGCCCTATTCATTACAGGATGACCTATCTCCTCTTTTCCTTCTCTTCTTAAGCAGAACTTTTAAAGAGCTCTTTGGGATATAATGTTCTGCTGGGGTGAGCACCTGACAGGAATATCCAGGTGATAAACTGTTAAAGCTGTCTTGTCTTTGTATTAAAATGTCTACCATCACAAAATTTAATCAGACACAATTTTTGTATGACTGTACCTTTTCCCCCATAGGATTTTATGCTGACAGGCAGTCAACAGATCACATAAATGAGAGAAGCCAATTTTAAGCAAATTATGCTTTCTTCCTAAAGGAAATTTTGGTTAATATAGTTTTATTGTACATAGCCCCTGGTCCCATATGTTTGCATACTTTGAATTATGCTGAGTTGCCAATTGAGTAATAAATGGTTCTTTCATTAACTATAATTGCTAATGTTGATTTGTTTTTTAGAGCAGACTTCTCTGTAACTGTCACTTTAAGATTCTAAAGGCAATTAACAATTTACAGTGTAATCTGATCTTGCTATTGGTTTGGTACCAAATTGGCTTCATTATAATGTCCAACTGAGAAGACAAAAAACAAGGAAATAACCTCCACAAGGATATTACCCACTGACTTATGTAACTGCTAAAATATAAATTAAAAAACAAAGTAAAAACATTTTTATAAACACATCAACGACTGGATTTTTTTTCCTTTAATCTTTGCCGTTTTCACCTGTAAAAAGAACATCATTTAATTATGACCATTGTGAACACATATTTCAGGGAGGGAAAAATAGCCATTTATTAAATATCTTGGCTATTGGATATACATTTCTCTAAAAAGAAATAAGATTTATTTTAGAGAAATATTTTGGGCACCTTTCACAAATCATGAGTTTTCATCTAAAAGTGTTCACCAGTCAAGTACTTTAAGAAACCCAGTACATCATTCCATGAGATTCAAACTGCATGTGACCTTCTTAAAGGATTTGAGAAGAAGTTATAAGATAAAGGAAAGAAATTTCTTTAATTTTGGTTTAACTTGGGGTTTGACAACATTTAGACAGTGGAATCTATTGTGGGAGCAGAAATTAACATCACCCAGAACTGGAGTACAGATGAATATTTGAGAATAAACTCTATGGTCAGAGTCCTACACAAAAGCTGGGAGATAAAGTCTTTTCATTTTGTTTGGAGAGAGCATGTAGTGATCACTAAAACCAAAGCAACTTGCCAATTCAAACAATAAATGCTTCTGAGAGCTCTATCTCAGTATCCAGTTTGGTTAATACTCACTGCCAGCAAGAGACGATCTCTTTCCATTAAATCAGCCAGCTTGTACAACAGTAGTCCCCTCTCTGAAGCATCCATAGTACGCCATGGAGAGCCGATCTGAAAAGCCTGTCTTGCGGCCTTCACGGCTTTGTCAACATCCTCCTGTGGGTCAAAGGGAATTTAATTCAGTAGGCTGAACATACTGGATCATAGAATCCAATTTCAGTCAGTGAAATAGACTGAAGCTCCTTACAAGCAGGCACTGTGTCTCCAATAGCCTAAAGTCTAGCACACCGTGCACACTCAACTACACCATATTGCAGTTACACTTGCTGAGTAATCTTTAGAATGACGAGCTCCACACATCTTGCATATGCTTGACTTCCTAGGATGCAAATATCATAGTAATAGTCGCTATCATTGGCATGCTTGCCATGTCTCGAGCAATGTTCTAATAACTATACACATAGCTCATTTAACTCATTTAATTCTCAGTCATTTAAAGGGAAAAACATGTCCCCCATTTTACAGATGAAGAAACTAAAGCAAAGACAGAGGAGCTTTACCCAAAGATAGTAACTAAAGGTGGCTGGACTGAGTTTTAAACAGAGCTCATCTCACTGTAGAGCCTTTGCTTGCTCTCACCACACATCACACTCCCTTGGTGACTGAATGATAGGAGTTGCAGGAGAAGCTCAAGATCCAAAGCAGTGAATATCTTCTTTGATCTCTGTTGACTCTATACAGCCTGTCCATTCTCATGAAGGGCCTATTAAAGGGTGAATAAGGACTTTTCTTTGCTGTTGAAGAGTAAACATTATAAACATGTGACCATTTTTTTATTGCAGAGGGAAAAGGCATAGAGGAAGTGGACCTGGGATATGGAACGGTCTGCAGGGGGCAGCCCCTCCCCCTTTCCCATCTGAGTATAAAGAGATCTTTTTAAACACTAAGCAGGTAAAGAAGTCATTTTCTTTTTATTAATAATGCACTATTTTAAACTACATTCATTCCAGCAAAAGTCAAATAGTAAAGTGATTCCACACTCAGTCTAGACTCTTTGACTCCACTCTCCTATTGTCTTCATGCAAGCTCTTTCTACTCATCTGTGTTTTTCTGTACCAGGTATCTCCTCTGGTTCTTTCCTTATCTACCTCAGTCACAAAGATTGCCCTGGCCACTATGTTTCCCTGCAGAACTTTGTTAAGATCCTTTTGAGCTCTGCAGAATATACTTACTACAGGAATCACCACTTTCCTCTTTCATTACTACTTCATATATCCCTTTTTTTCTCTGTCAGGTCAGTTGCAAGCACCTTAAAGGCATAGATCATTTCAAGGTTATTTTGTACATAGAACTGGTCACTGCATGAAACTATGTATGCTCCATAAATCATGACTACACCATAGGCCAGTGGGTTGCAAATTTTTACAGGAGCCATAATTCCCTTTGAGAATTGAGGGAGGGAAGAGTAATTAACCTAACTCTGTTAAGTTGTACACTATTAAGCTAAATCTCATCCAAACATGACATCTCCCCCTTGGAGAAGCATGGATCTCAAAATGATATCCTCCTCCTTAGGCTGTATTCAATCAAGAAACCCCAAACTTACAAGTCTACAAATTAAATATAATTTTTATTGCATTTATCACCAAACTAAGATGATCTGGGGTAAGAGGGAGGTTTTAGAAATGTAATCTGGTCTGATCAAGTGATGATACTTACTGACTACAAGCAAAGATTCTTTCACTATAATAGATCACACACTGGAGAATGATGAGTTTATACAATAAAATATATCCATTTATTGCTTCGTTTTCCTGAGAAATATACATATATGTCTGTGTTGTGTATGTGTATATACACACACACACAGTACATATTTGGAACATTCAGTTAATAACATTGATTGCTTATATTTGGACACTGTCTCATCACATAGGTTCTAACTTTTTTCAAGTTAATTTTAGACAGCAATGTTACAAAAAAAATAGCAAGCATTAGAAAAGCAAGGCATAAGAATCTGAGATTGCCAGTATGATCTGTGGATTCTATGGCCTATATAATATAAACTGCTCTGTGTTTAATCAGTTCTGTGTGACACAGCTTCCATTTGGATCTTCTGCTCAGTGTCCTGTCATCAGCCTTTGCCAAATATGGGATATTTGAGGAATTCTGGCCTCCCAAAGGGATATGGAGAAAGTGGCTTCAGGACAAGTAACTCTGCCATATGGAAAACACAGCCCTAGATAATTCTTCTTTAAAGAAAGATGTCCTTGTGCTTATATACTTTAGATCATGCCCTTCCTTTTCTTATATATTCATTGTGCAGGAGCAGAAATAGAATAATGGTAGTTAATATATAGTTTTGGAACGAAACAATCCAGATTTGAATTCTGATTTCTCCTTATTAGCTATGTAAGCTTTGAGCCATTTGACTACACATCCATCCATCTAAAGCCAGGGTCCTCAAACTTTGTAAACAGGGGGCCAGTTCACTGTCCCTCAGACCATTGGAGGGCTGGACTATAGTTTTTAAAAAACTATGAACAAATTCCTATGCACACTGCACATATCTTATTTTGAAGTAAAAAGACAAACAGACAAAAACACCCACATGTGGCCCGCGGGCCGTAGTTTGAGGTTGCCCGATCTAAAGATTTGATAAACATGCCACTCTATAGTATTCTTAGCATTAGGCTACTAATGACAGAAAAATGAAGTAAGGAGACTACTATTTAGGAATATTCAATCTAATGGGAAAGACATACAACCAAATCATCACCCTAATACATTATTATAAACAGTAAAAAACATTCTGATGAACTTTTGTTGTGGCAGGACTTCTCTAAATTTCAGTTTTCTTATCTTTAAAATAGGGACATGGTTATCTCACAGGGTTGTGTTGAAGACTACATAAAGTGACACTTGAAACACATTTTCTATATGACAGATGTTAAGTGATAACAGTTGTTAGTGTAGTCCTAGCAGTCAAATCAACCTTTAACAATAGCTCTTAGGAATTCTAGTATATTCTAATCCTACTTTCTGTTTTCACTGTCTTGCACTATATAGGCCCTTCTTTGTTCATATCGTCAATAGCCTTCCCAAGTTCATTCTCTTTTCTCCCTGAACTGTCTTGCATATTGCTACCAGGCAACCTTCAAGTACTTTTGTCTTATCACTTTCTCGTTCAACTGTATACAATTATTCCCTTTTATCTACAGTCTGAAGGCCAAACTTCTCTGACTGATTCTCAAGGCCCAACATTACTGGGCTTCACCTCTCCCATGCAAACTTAGTGTTCACATTTGTTCTACCCTATCTGATCCAACTCCTTCTCACGTTTGCTGCTATAACTCTCCTTGCCTAGAATGTTCTACCAGTATACTACTTTACACCACTTTACTTTCAAAATGTTACATATTTTTTAACAGCCAGTTCAAATATCAATCTACCTAAACCATCACCAGACTAATCCAGCTACTAGTCAAGAACCTACGAAGCTCTAGGCACAAGATAAGTCCTTTACAATCCAACCAGTACTGTTATAGTTGAGCATCACTGACTTTGGTTTTCAGGTATGTAGACTATGGCTCATGGACATGAAATCCAGCAGGCAGTAGAACGCAAATTTGATCCTATATCTGACTCCAAAGTCTAGCTCTTATAGCTCTTCAAGGCTGCCCTAATAATGAAACCCTTTGAATATTTACTGCTATCTGTATTATAAGCTATGATAATTTTTACTATTCAGGGCCTACAATAGGCAGTAAATAAATATTTAATAATTTGATTACCTATCTCACAGACTTCTCATGTTACATTGATTTTATATAAGGATGCAAACTCTATGACATTTTATAATAAATCATATTTTAATAGATTTCATTATATAACAAAAATTTTTACATTTGTTTTTTAATTCCAAGACTACGATGTCTTGGAATTTTGGTCCAAGACTGACATTTTGAGAGATATAATTTTTGAATTAACCAGAAAAGAATTGGATACATAAACTCAGATTTGCCGACATTAATAACATTTTTGCTTATGACATTTAGATTGTTCCTTTCTTGAGGAATGGGCCACAAGCTGAATGTAAGAAGAAAGTTCAAATGATGCTGAGATATCAAAAGGTTGCTAAGCACAGTTAAGGAAGAACAGAACTCTTCAATCAGTCCCACATGGTGCATCTCCACACCAAGTTCATTCAGAGATGCAGAAAATAGTCATCAGAGCAGTTCTACTTTTACATCTGTCACAGACACGTACTTTAATGGACATTTACTTTTATCACCACCAATTATTTGTTAGATCATGCGTTAGTATTAAAAGCAGTTTTCAGGATTAGTCAATATAGCCTAAAAGAGCCACTGAAGTGAAAAGAAAACAGTTCCCACCCACATCTTTGCTTTGTAACCTCCATTTGTTCTTGCCCCTCTTCCTTTCTCTATAATACCATTGAAAGGAGGTATACAGCCCATTGTGAGCACCATTTTACTTCTAAATTAAATGTCTCAAACCTCTTGGCTCATTATCTGAAGAGTCAGTTTCAGAATATCAGGTTGACTGTGACTATGTAATTTACTTGATTTGTACCTTTCATTAAGCAATGTTATCAGAGTTTACTATACATTTGACAACAAAATTGCAAGAACATCAATAATAACTGAAAAACAAAAGTTTTGTATAATTCCAAAAAGAATAGACAAGCACTGGTTGTTAAGCACCAATGTTAAGCACAGCAGCTCACCATGAACAGTTTGTATCATAAACAATTGAGTTTCAGTGATCAAATGTCCAACTACCTCAATCAGCATCCTGACCTGGTATGAAGCTTTGATGGATGTTACTGACTGTCCCTGATTGCTTGTCTGAGCAGTAGTAATTGTCAATAAGCAGCGAGCAAGTCAATGGCAAAGATTTCCAAGGCTTCTAGTATGATCATCAGCTTTTCCTTACTACACGCTAGGAAGAAGGTAAACTATGCGAACTGTGCCAGGAAAAGTCCTCAGACTACCTGACAAAATCTCAAATGGAACTTCAGGAGCACAGATTTATTTTACCTATAAAACTAATTCCAGTGGCAAAGCTAAATGATCAAGGCTCCAGAGCTAAAACATCAAAAATCTAGACATTATTTTAGTTTAAAATCAAGCAAGAAAAAAATACTATGAAAACTTCACCAAGACACCCATAAGCACAAGCTCATCATCATCACCAAATGACTACTGAGTGTCTTTATGGACCAAGAACAACTTAGAAAAGTTCCCCAGATTGCATCAGAACCTATATTTTTATGACATGTCTCTTGAATTTGCAATGGAGTTTGGGAGCCCAGAATGGCAAGAAATCGAGAAACCTGGCATAAAAATGGAACTAGTGTTTAAAAACTCACCTTATCTCCTTCTTCTACATGGCAGATGACCTCCTCAGTTGCAGGATTAATGACAGCAAATTTCTTGCCACTCACTGAAGCATGCCATTCATTGTTTATGAAGATCTGTAGGGATGGAAAGTAGGTACAAAGATATTTAAACATACAGCAAAATTCGGAAATTTTTATAAACTTAAAGCATTATGCAATGCCTAAATGATGTATATCTCTTCACCCTTCAAAATTTATTGGCTGTTTTAGTCATTCTTTGCATGAATGCACACACGCACTCTCTCTAAAATAAAGTACAAATTGCTTTTAAGTTTCATGAATATATGCGCTCATTTCCACTCTAGAAAATACAGATTTGGCTGAGCGCAGTGGCTCACGCCTGTAATCCTAGCACTCTGGGAGGCCGAAGCGGGCAGATTGCTTGAGGTCAGGAGTTCGAAATCAGCCTGAGCAAGGGCGAGACCCCGTCTCTACTATAAATAGAAAGAAATTAATTGGCCAACTAATATATATAGAAAAAATGAGCCAGGCATGGTGGCGCATTCCTGTAGTCCCAGCTACTCGGGAGGCTGAGGCAGCAGGATTGCTTGAGCCCAGGAGTGTGAGGTTGCTGTGAGTTAGGCTGACGCCATGGCACTCACTCTAGCCTGGGTAACAAAGGGAGACTCTGTCTCAAAAAAAAAAAAAAGAGAAAATACAGATTGGAAGAGATAATCTGGGAAGGAAAGATTTTATCTGAAATAGCCATGAAATTGAGGCAAGAGTAGAGGCTTCAGTGGGCTTGATCTTTAAAAAACATTATTTTTATTTTCCACTTCAATTTCGCAAAATCTTCATTTTTGGCTACTGGTGACTTGATATCATAAGTGACTACTTTCTAATTCTATATCTTACTGTCTTAATGCTAGTATAATAATTATGCTGAAATAAAGGATTTTAAAAGAAGTTTGCTCAGAAAAATTTAGCTAGTGACATGATTCACTGGCTTTTTAAAAGCACAGGAGTTTCATTCTCCTTTTCAAAAAATTTCCTGATAATTTATTTGTTACCAAATGAAATCAGGCACTACATTTCTTAGGGATACCTAAGACATGCATCTAAAAAAAGAGTTAACCCTAGTAATATGCAATTTTGTTCCATGTATACTGTAATAGAAACATTAAAAAGCATCTGTATGTCTTTTTAAAAGTCTCAGCTTCCAACTTTTACACATTAAATTTGCATTTCATTAAGCAGCCATCTTTGATATCTCATTATTTTTTAGTAGAGAACAATACTTGACAACTTCAAATTAAGAAATACTTTTACGATGAATAAACCTATGTTCTGTTTCTGACAAAAGTTAGTATTTCTTCTCTTTTCCTCCCTTCATTTTTTGTGTTTCATTTTTTTCTTATTATTTGAAACATGAAAATAAGTAAACACATAATTATATAATATGTAGACATAAGTACAATATTTGCTGTTACACATTGCAACTTGCTGTTAGACTTATGACAACATGAACTACATTATTTAATTTGGAATCATGGGTAGTTGATACATGGAGTTTTAAAAGAAGAGTGACATATGCATTGGGTTTATACATTATCTTAATTCTGACACTCCTCTTTACTTGATATTTAAAGATAAATTACTGATAGCTCAACCCTGAGGGAGAATTGAAATACCCCTTCCAGGTTTTAATAACTTGCTATGCTAAATGCAAGTTACTTAGTTATTAAAAATTTCCATTGATCATGATCAAGATTATACATTGCTAGATCTGTTACTTATATTGTGTATATGTGACATAAATGTAATCTTTGAAATCAACCTATGAGTGTTCACCAACTTAGATATTCTATCATATTCTATCAATGACATAGCTTAAAATTCTGTAAAATTAATGAAATATATGTTACTATGTATCCCTAAATTCCTGAGTGCCTTGTCTCCTGTAAATTCATAGTGAAATTTGTCCCTTTTCAAATATTTATTTTTACATGTCTGCCTTCCCTCCTAGGCTGTAGACTCCATAATGTCAAGAACTGACTTTGTTTGGTTTTCTGGTTTATCCTCAGTGTCCAACACAATTCCAGCCCTCAAGTGACTTCAGCCTCAATAAACGGTTCATAAGTACAACTGAGTCAAGTAACCTACAATACGTCAGCTACCCATAGCTATGACCCATAGCATTCTGCACATGGGTACACTGTGATACTTGTGATTTGCTATAAAATGAGGAGGAGGAGAAGCCTCCTTATTTGCCTGTTCGGACAAAAACAATTATCCATAGAACAAAGCAGCAGCATCCTATATATTTGGAGGAGTTCAAAAGAATTATAGTCCAGCCTGGAATTGACATGAAAGAGACATGGCCATGCATGAAGGAAGGGGGAAGGAGTCTGAAGCAGTTCAAATGAGGAGATCAGAGGTCTAAAGATACATATATGGAGGTATGAGAAAGATGGACGTATCAAGAAAATCCTTGTTTCTCTGATAAGGTAACTGAACACAGATGAAGACTATAAAATTCATCATATTATCCCTTGAGAAAAAGGTTGGCATCTTAGTTCAACTCAAAGAAATATAAACTCAGATTACAGTGATTTGCCCAATGTCTGTGAGAGTGAGCCAGCACTCTAGGAATCAGAAACACATTTTACAGACTTACATACTAACTCTTAGAGTATTTTCTTTTCCACATCCTTAGCCTCGGACGTTTAGTATTTTTCTTTCCAAGGGATGACTGGGAAAGACCTTAATCAACTTGTCCCAAACTCAGCTCACTGCCATCTCTAGCTTTATGCTGCTCCCAACACCAAAGTTCTAAAGTTTGCTCAAGCATTTCTCATTCTCTCTCACATACACTATGTCCTTTTCTCTTAACAACATACACAGTTCCTTTTGCATCAGTTTGTTCTACGCTATTATAAAAAACCTTTCCCTGATCACCCTTCCCACTACTTGTGCCTAATTAAAATTGAATTTTCAACTTGTTATAATAGTCTTCCTCAGCCAACACAGTTTAGATTTTGTCTACACTCCTCCCCTCCTTAGAAACTGGTGAGTCTCCATTGTCAAACTCCTCAGCATGGCACTCAAGGAGGTTAGTGATTTTGCCCCAATATGCTATTACAACCTTTTGTCCGACCAGTCCCTCAGTTTACTCTTCATTTCTGACTCATTCTACTGCCTCAAACAATGTGCTCTTCTTCACTCCACACTATTACTCATGCTGTCCTTCGCACAGGAGTTGCACTATTTTCTTCTACTTACACTTCAAACTCCAGCTTGATATACCATCTCCTCAGGAAGATTTCACCAGTTGCTCCAGCTGGGTTTAAACTCTTTTTTCTCTTATCCCACATAATATGTTAATATCCTACTATTAGATTCCACATTATGTTCTGTTAATGTTAGATATCTACATAGCAGCCCATGAGAAGGGGATGGGTATATTCACACCTAATAGGTGTTGTGCCCACCATCTGGGGGATGGTCAGGCTTGAAGCTCTGACTGAGGCTGGGCTGGGGCAATATATGTAACCTAAATGTTTGTACTCCTGTAATATGATGAAATAAAAAAAAATAAAAATTTCAAATAAAAAGAAACAAAAAGCTAAAGATATCTCAGTACTTGGTCCAGATTTTTAATGAGCCTTTCAAAACTTGTATTGGACTTACTCTCACTTTCTAGTCCTACCTTCTCTCTGCCCTGAAGGTTGTATTATCTCCTCATACTTTGTATCTCTAAATTAAGAGAACACAATATCATTCTGGCAGAGGTATACCCAGTATTCTATCCTTCTACAGTATGATTTCACTAAAAAAATAAACTAAGAACAACATACAGAATTGATTACATTCTGTTAGGTCTGTGCTGAAACTTTCCAGCTCTTGCCTGAGTCTCTTATCTTTAGGTCTGTGATAATTTGTGGTTTCAAGTTCTTCTCCATATACTCTCAATACCTAAGAGCTTATTTCACTCTCCAAATATCTTTCGGTGAAAGACTCATTACAGTATGTATGTATGTACCATCTAGTTTCATCATCAAAATGTTATATCTAAACTGTATATAAAACTCTCCCTTCAGCATAAAGTCAGTGCATGTTTTGTAAATGATCATCAACCTAAAGTCAAACACAAGTTTATCTGGCAGCCTGCAGTTAACAGAAGACATCAGCTATAATAGATCCCAAATTACCAGCAACTTCTCTGTGTTATTCAATTTTATTGTTGTTTGTTTGTTTCTTTTTTTTTTTTTGAGACAGAAACTCACTTTGTTTTTGCCTGGGCTAGAGTGCCATGGCATCAGCCTAGCTCACAGCAACCTCAAACTCCTGAGCTCAAGCGATCCTCCTACCCGAGCATCCCAAGTACCTGGGACTACAGGCACGTGCCACAATGCCCGGCTAATTTTTTCTATATATTTTAAGTTGGCTAACTAATTTCTTTCTATTTTTTTAGTAGAGATGGGGTCTCGCTTTTGCTCAGGCTGGTTTCTGGCTCCTGACCTTGAGCATATCCACCTGCCTTGGCTTCGCAGAATGCTAGGATTACAGGCGTGAGCCAAGGTGCCCGCCATATTATTCGGTTTTAACATTTAATGTAGGACCACACAATGGACCCAATCTTTGCTTGAACTTGAGCTTATATTTATGTAACCCTGGCTAGTCTCTGTTTCATCAGAAAAGTGTTTGTGAAATAATGAGTAAAGACTTGCGACATACTCTGGATGGTACTGTGGGAAAATGTGAGACGAGTTACCATCACCACTGCTTTCCAGAGTTCTATAACCTCAGAGGAGAGTGTATTTATACTAAGATCAGCAGTAAAGAATTAAAGGATTGTGGAGTAAAGTGGCCAAAGCAGAAGTTTATTCAATAAACAGCATAGAGGAGCACAGGCTGGAAGAGGGCATCCTTGAAGGATGGGATTAGATTGGTGCAAAGAAAAACAATAAGAAAAGGAAGGACCAACCTTCGAAAATTCTGTAACACAGTAAGGAGATCAGCTCCTAACAGAACAGAGAGTTCCAGCAAAAACCAGTTATAGATAACGTCTGAAGATGAAAATAAAGTGCATTTGTGGTGGAGCTTGATCCTCAGAGTAAGAAGTTTGTATTCCATTCTGAATATGATAAAGGAATGACTGTATCAAATGGATGTGTTATGAATATTGATTTTAAAGTACCCCCAATTGATTTGAAGTAGAGCAACCAAAGTCCAGGAGATTAGCCCAGAGACTACTTTAATAATCCAATCATTGGAGACAAAGTTTTGGAGTAGCATAATGCAATAATACAGTTTGTAAATTATGAATTGTGTACATTCTCCTACAAACAGAGGTCTTTCAGCATGTAAAAAGAACTTGGAATCCATGGCCTTAAGGGCACATGTGACCCTCCAGATCCCCAAGTGTGGCCCCTTGACCAAATCCAAACTTCACAGAACTAATTGCTCTTGTTTTGGAAAATTTGGATTCAGTCAAAGGGCTATATTCAAAGATCCAGAAGGCCACAGGTATTCCCAAGGCCACAAGCCCTGTGGGTTGTTAGGCCAGGTATTGCACCCTACTTTTCTTCCGTTTAGCTATGGAAATTTATTGGTAGGAATTACCTTAATAACATTTTTTCTCTCTTAACTTTATTAGCTTTACCTTTGGCATTTGCCTTCTAGCTATGCGACCAAATGTCTTTGGATACTCACTCTTCCTGTTGTCATATTTAATGGTTATGTGGAGAAAGTCTAGGCTAATGAGTGTTTGTTACAATAATTATAAAATCTATTTTAGGCCTGTAGAAATATTCTATCTTGGCAACTAAGTCATTTTCCATTTGTTGTTTGCCTTTAGCAAGTTTAGGGGAAAAGGGGTGATATCATAAAAGTAAAATATTCATGGATTCTATTTAACCATTAAATTATTTATATTTTAGTTATGAATTTTGGACTAAGAATACTTTTGAATGATATGTGTATATATAGTAGATGTCAATTTAGGTTCCCAATACTGACTGGAAATTATAGATGCCTATGCATACTCCTGGACTTCAAGTGCTTTTTATATGGAGAATTAATCAATGGGAATGTTGATGAAACTTAAAAACTGATTTTTACTCTTACAAGTTTAGACATGTCAGGTTTTAAGAGATGTATCCTATTATCTTTGATAAATAAGTGACTGTTTTCCTGGATGTAGTTTTGTGTCCAAGAATAAGTCATAATCTGGTAAAAACAATTGCCTTTCCAGAGTAAAATCTATTATGTAATGCATTTGGTATAATGCTACAATTTGAAATAAATAAGCAATTTTCTCAAATAATTTCTGGCTTGGATTAAGCTGGATTTCACTACTAGGCAAAATAAAGATCTATTCATCTTATCTGTTGATATGAGATTTTGAAGGTTGTGGACTAAAGTGGAGAGCCCCTGACTCCCCCCAGAACACACCAGATGCCCTAAACTCATACTCTCTCTGCAAGGCAGCCATGGGCCAGCAGCTGTAGATTCAGTAAGAGAAGCCAATACTTCCTAGGTGGCAGAGAGATCTTAATGGATCACACTTTCAATGCAGGAAGGATTTCAGCACATTCCAAGGGAGAGAGAGGGTGGTGAGGGTGAACCTTTTATATCACTTGTGTGGATTTCCAAACCTGATATCCTGGGTCACAGCATGAGGAGTGATGGGTAGTGGTGTCAATATGCAGGGGGTGACGAGTGTTCTATATGAACTTTTCCTCAGCCTTAGGACCCTTAAAAAATTACCAAAGGCAGTGGGTAATAGGGGGACAGAGGACAAGATAGAGGATGAATAATGATGGAGAGAGACTGAACAAAAGTCATGTGCAGTGTTAAAAATTTTTAAAACTCAAGGGTGGATCTCTGACATCTATTTTCAACTCAAACCCTGAGGCAGCAAAGCAAAATGTTGGGACTCAGAGTCAAAAAGTGTAAAAGGAAATTAAAGGAGGAAATAACAGATGGGAGGAAAATTTTTTAGCTGCAATCAAAGGAATGAAAACAAAACAAGAGATTTACCAAAAAAAAAAAAAAAATAGGAGAAATAAAAATTTATTAAGCATAAGGAAAAGTGATGATATTGCATTATACTGTTTCTCCTTTTTTGTTTTCTGTAACAGCCACTTGTTTGACACTTTCCAGTAAGTTTTTCTAGTGAGTACCTACTTTGAATTGAAATTTCTTGTGAATGCCAAACCTGGAATAAGAAAGCGAGGGAGACTAGAGTCCTGAGATCTTTTGGGCGTACCTTTGCCAAATGCCAATTGTATAGATTCACCACATTTTTCATGTTCCCATTTTTAATGAAATTAAATGGAAAACATTTTCCTCTTTACTAAAACCCTATGGAAATAATACCTCAATACACTTCATAGCTGCTGATCAACCACGTTAAAGTCACAATCTGATCTCTGCTGACATTTTCGTAAGGAAAAGAGCCAATGAGCTGAACAATTTCCTCATGCGTTGTACGTTTGAAAATGAAAGTGAAACAAACCTTAGAACTGCAAAACCATTCACGGTTACAAACACGGAAATAAATATAAAAGAGCAGGAACTTTTGCTGTATCATTAAATTATAAGGCTCTCTGTTTTTCATTGGTTAATTCAGAAAGCAGAAGGGCTTTCCTCTGAGTTGCAGTAGTTCCTTTCTTACTATATTTTCCGCATCACACCATAAAGATAATTTTAAGTGATTAGATTTGTTAGACTGCGTTTTGCTTGTTTATTTTGTCTAGTTTGGAGTTCTGTGCTATGAGACGGAGGCAGGCATTTAGACTTGGCAGCAGCGTGAAACAGGCTAAGTTCAGACATGCTCTCAGAAATGCACAAGCAGAATCCTTGTCCCCCTTCTCCCTATCTGCAGATTGTGAAGTCTAGACCTGGCTCCTGCTCTTATTTCTCTAAATATTTATCTGTTAATGATCATACATCTGTCCCAGTGGCAACAATCCTGGCTGAAGACATAAATAAGAATGTTTTCTTTCCCCAAATATGCAAAACAATGAAAGTCCATTTCTAAGTTTTTTGAAACAGGAGCTCTCTAATCTAATTATCAGACTTAAACCTTCCTATTAAACATGCATCTTAATGAAAACAAAACAAAATAGGAGAAATAAAAATTTATTAAGCATATGGAAACGTGATGCTCTTTCAGTATGCTCTCTTTCGCCTTTCTTGATTTCTATCATTTCCCACTGGTTTGGCTCTTTCCAGTAAGTTTTTCCAGTATCTGCTTCTCTAATCATTCCTTCCAGTTGTAATGAAGTTAAAAGAACTGCTTAGTAAAGTTCACTGGTTCCAAAGGGCTCTTTACACAAGTTTACATAAATTGTCCTTTCATACTTTAATGAATATAGTTTTTAGGAACCCAAGTCAAAGAAGCAAATATAAATTGTACTTACCTTAGTATATTGAGTCTTCAAATTGGTGAGTGGGGCAGGTATGTCTGGCATGCCTGAGGACATTTCTGGTTCAGCTCCTGGAACACAGGTGACAGGCGGTCCAGTTCTGATAGAGCACTTGACTTAATTTGTTCCTTTTTATCTGCAAGGGCCAAAATGTATTTGCATACTGGGATATGATTGGATGAACAAACTCAGAGCAAAAAAAAAAAAAAAAAAGACCAGAAAAAGAAAGGACACAGGACACTACTTATTTGTAACACCCAGGGCAGGAAGCCTTTGACTTTAAACTTAAATCCTTAAGAAACCAGCCCTCTAGCATTGAATTTGCATCTGGAGACACTGCATTATTTGCAGATGAATTAATTTACAAAGCTGAAACCTGTGATGAGAGTATTCAGTGCAGCTGCTTGGGCCACTAAGTCCAGTTATTCTTTTTTTTAACTTTTCATACTTTGTATGCTACTATGTAACTTTCTGTTCTCTAATGGATTTAGAGAATTTGAGGATTGGAACAGAGTCTAAAATTACACATGTTCTCAGTAGAAGCTGATGATGAGAGAATCCTGGCCAGGTGTCTTCAGGACAGGCTATCAGGAAAACAGTCCATCTTCCAGAAAGTCAGAGTGCTGTTTGGGAAAGAAAGGCGCTCTAGCCAGACTGTAACCTGGGTTAGGTTTAAAATATCGTATCAAGTGTATTTTGAGTGCTAGGTAAGTAGACCTACTGTGCTTTCAGAAGCCCTAAATTATTTTTATTTTCTATATGTGTACAGAAAAGTCAGCAGGACTTTTAGGGAACTAAAAGAGTTTATTGTCACACACAGGCACCACAATTATAATAGGGCGATATCATGTTAAAACTCACTTAAAAGGCCGGGTGCTGTGGCTCACGCCTGTAATCCTAGCTCTTGGGAGGCCGAGGCGGGTGGATTGCTCAAGGTCAGGAGTTCAAAACCAGCCTGAGCAAGAGCGAGACCCCGTCTCTACTATAAATAGAAAGAAATTAATTGGCCAACTGATATATATATATATATAAAAAAAATTAGCCGGGCATGGTGGCTCATGCCTGTAGTCCCAGCTACTCGGGAGGCTGAGGCAGAAGGATCACTCGAGCCCAGGAATTTGAGGTTGCTGTGAGCTAGGCTGACACCACAGCACTCACTCTAGCCTGGACAACAAAGCGAGACTCTGTCTCAAAAACAAACAAACAAACAAAAAAAAAAAACTCACTTAAAATTAAAATAACCTTTGGTTTTGGAAGTTATCTGTACTTATCAATATAAGCAGTTGTACAAAGAATAAATTGAAGCAGGACTCCCAAATAGTTCAAATTCTTAAATTAATGTTTCAAGCTGGGAACATTCAAACTGGACAATTTTTAATTGTTCTGCTCTCAGTTTAAGTACAATACTTCATTGTAATGTAGCTCTAGCAATAGTTACAGTAGGAACAAGATAGAATACTTCAGATGCTCTGATTATTAAGAACTAACAACAATTTTGTTTCACGGAAATTTGCCAGATCTCTCCAACATGGGATTTAGACAGAGAAACTAAGAATTGTTGGATAGTTTGTCCAAATCAGGTGCAGAAGCCTTAGTTTCTCTAGCTTAGCTTCATTATATACTTCATAGACATAGAGAGGGTGATTGGTGTGCTTATGGTCACAGTTCTAATAAGAGCAAGGCCAGAAATTCATTCCAGGCCAGTCTGACTCCAAAACCTGGGCTCTCATTCCTGTTGACTCTCTCTGCCCTGTTCTCCACAAGAGGATTCCCAGCTGGGTCAAAGATCAACTGCTTCTGTAAGTGCATAGTCATCCTGACAAGCACTTTAGGACAACTTTCTATCACCTATGACAGGGGTTGGCAAACTTTTTCTGCAAAGGAACAGACAATAAATATTTTCAGCTTCCTGAACCAGGTGGATTTTATTGTCACTTACTTGACTCCACTTAGAAGAAACTATAGACAACAGTTAAATTAATGGCTGTAGGTGTTTTCCAATGAAATTTCATTTACAAAACCAAGGGGCAGGCCAGATTTGGAGCACGGGCCAACCCTCTAGATACTAAGGCAATACCAGCCCCAAAGTCCTTGACTCCCCTCACCTTGTACTTGAGGACCAGAGAGAAACCTCTGTGTTCCTTCAACATTTCTCTTTCTCTTTCTCAATTTCTTTCTTTTTGGAAAATCATTCTTTGCTCTTTCAAAAATGTGTTTTGAGTTAAATGCACAATTATACAACAGCTGTTACATAACTTGCAGAGTGGGGCTCTGGCCATGCCCAGACAGCTGGGTTTTGCTGCTTTCTTGTGCTCTCAGTTTTGCAGTTTTTTATGGTTTCAAACACTGGATTATTGCATGCCCAAACAGTGAAAGCTCAAGGTTTGTGACACACTTGCCATGTCATCTCACTCCTTACATGTTCAGCTTTCATTGTACTTTGTTGCATAATTATACGGGAATAGTCCATTTATACCAGTCATTACTGAATGTAGGCAAAGGAGCAGCTTTAGAGATAGGTGACCATAACTGCCCATTTAATTTCAACATATATTTACTTAGTATCATTTATACATCGGTAATTCTCCAACCTAATCTCCATGGAGGGCCAGATTTTTTTCCTGCCCGTAAACTGCAGGACCTGAGATCTGCATTTTTGAGGTAGGCATCACCCTGCCCTGAGAACTTACCTTGTAGAATAGGGTATTACTTAGAATGGTTGCATGGGTACAAGGCTTTATCAAAATACTTCTCTCTGTTACAGAGGGAAAAATGGCCTTGGTGAGAACATGGAGGCCAAGGAGCACACTTCCAGTTTAGACCCAAGGTCATGTATTTTTATTGTTTGCCAGTAAAAATTGGCAAAGTTTATTCTGTTATGCAGCAGAAGAGAGGCAGGTCCTTTCCCTCGAAGGAAATAGATGAAGGATGTTTAATCTTTTTCTTCTTAGGGACAAGCTAAATTTACAAACACACACACAAACACACAAACACACACACACACACACGGAAAGAGAGAGAGAGATAAGAAATATAATAGTTTATTCACTTCTTGAATATGACTTCTTCCAGGCCTTTGTGAAAGCTGGCATTACACCACGAAACACATACACTATGACTTCCACCATTCGTGAAACTACTCTCTCATTTTACAACAAGCCACTCCAGAAGTCCATTCAAGTCTCAGCCACTGAAAGGATAAAAGAGAGCCTAACATTCCACCTGCCTAAGTAATTAAAATGAAAAAAAAATCAAATTCATTAACAAAATTTAATTTTGTGGTGCAATAAAAAATAGCTGCAGTGGCTGAAAGTTTATGTCCCTCAAGTACGCATGTTCCAACCCTGCCCCCAGTGTGATGCTGTTAGTGGGTGAGGTTTGGGGAGGGAATTTGGTCAAAAGGATGGAGCCCTCAGGAATGAAATTAGTGCCCTTGTGAAAGAGACCCCAGGGAGGCCTCTGGCTGTGTTCCTCCATGTGAGGAGATAAGAAGAAATCACCAATCTGTGATGCCAAAGAGGTCTCTCACCAGAATCTATCTACACTGGAACCCTGATTTCAAACTCCCAGTCTCTAGAACTGTAAGAAATAAATGCCTGTTGTTTATGTGACCCCAGTCTATGGTGTTTTTTTTTTTTTTCTAGAAGCCTCAATGAACTAATACAGCTTCTTTTGATATTTCCTGATTTCAGAGTCCTAGATCCATTTATAGAAGCTAAACTTGTCCTGCTCCAGTCAGGACAGCCCTCCCTGACCATCCACTCTTGCCTTCAGCATGGCTGGATGAGTCTGCCTGTTGGTAAAGCCAGCCATAGATCTGTCTCTATGCTTTGGATCACTGCAATTTTAGCAGATACCGCATCACTCTTATGCCTATTTGGGTTTTTTTTTTTGTTGTTGTTTTGTTTTTTTTGTTTTTTTTTTTTGAGACAGAGTCTCACTTTGTTGTCCAGGCTAGAGTGAGTGCCGTGGCGTCAGCCTAGCTCACAGCAACCTCAAACTCCTGGGCTCGAGTAATCCTTCTGCCTCAGCCTCCCGGGTAGCTGGGACTACAGGCATGCGCCACCATGCCCGGCTAATTTTTTTTTTTTATATATATATATCAGTTGGCCAATTAATTTCTTTCTGTTTATAGTAGAGACGGGGTCTCGCTCTTGCTCAGGCTGGTTTTGAACTCCTGACCTTGAGCAATCCGCCCGCCTCGGCCTCCCAAGAGCTAGGATTACAGGCGTGAGCCACCGCGCCCGGCCCTGGGTTTTAATAATTTGGAAAAAGTGGATCTTGTATGTGGCTAGAGAATCTGTGCTTGGTTGGCACGTTGGCGTTCAAAATGGAAATGGAAGGCAGAATTCAAGTATGTGAACATGTGTGTTTATGTGCTAATTTCTGTTCATCTGCCATTCTTCTCCCATCAGGAAAATTTCCTCACCTCTGATTTCTCCTGCTCCTCAAATGTCCTGTCCTTGCATTGTTTTCTCTGTCTTGTTTTACTGAGATATGGTAGATGCCCCTTTTATGTGATACAATTAGGAACACTGACTGGTAAGGTCACTAAAAGAAACCATAGATTAAAAGCCTATGTAAGATAATTATTTTAAACAGATTTCTGCTAAAGCTATGGGTCAAGGCATTTCTTGGAACTGGGTCTGCTGCTTTGAATGTGAAATAATCTTGCATAAATGGTGCTCATGTCATGTTGTTTACAGCTGCGGTCCCCAACCCCTAGGCCATGGCCCGGTACCTTTCTGTGGCCTGTTAGGAGAGCAGCCACACATGACAGCCTGAACTCCGCACTGCCACCCCATCAAACCACTGGTTCATGGAAAAATTGTCTTCCATGAAACCGGTCCCTGGTACCAAAAATGTTGGGGACCACTGGTCTACAGTTTTCAGTTTGTTTCCTTAAAGTAGTGAGAAATTAAAGTCACTAAAAACATCAAATAGACAATCTAAAATGTAGACTATTTTGATATTTCTACATTTTTTCCCTTTTTCTAACCGTTGTCTTATGCACATATTATTCAACAATGTGTTTAGCAACTTGATGGAGTGTTTGTAAAATATTCAGTTTAGCTTTCATAGATATAACTCTCCTAACCCCAATAAATCAATAATTAAAATAACATTCAATTCAATTTTATAATTGAAATAATAGGTACAAGTGAATGATCAGATTTTGGAGAAAAGAGATCTCACTATTGGTAAGCAGAGTAGATTGTGCCCTAATCTGGCCATTCATAAACATGAGTGTCAGCACCAACATTTTTTGTCTTTGCCTTTTAAGTAATTTTGTTTTTTCAAACTTTTAAAAAGTTTGCATAAAAATCTACAAAAATTATAAGTGTACATCTTAATAAATAGTTATAAAATGAATAAAACAAAATAACTATCACTTGAGTCAAGAAATAAAGCAACATCCAAACTTAATAGTGTACTTTCTATATTCTTCTAATCACTACCACTTTCTCCCCCTCTCTCAAACATCCAGTATCCTCATTTCTAATGTGTCACATCCTTTTTTTCTGATTTTGAAATTGATAAGCAAATTATACAGTCAGAATATTTTTTTATTTCAGCATATTATGGGGGTGCAAATGTTTACATTACATGTGTTGCTTTCCACTCTTTCCCCCCTAGAGTCAGAGCTTCAAGCGTGCCCATCCCTCAGATGGTGTGCATGGCACTCATTATGTATGTATAAGCCCATCCCCTCCCACCCCTCCTGTCTGCCTGACGCCCGATAAATGTTATTCCTATATGTTCCACTTAGGTGTTGATCAGTTAATACCAATTTGCTGGGGAGTACATGTGGTGCTTATTTTTCCATTCTTGGGATACTTCACTTAGTAGAATGGGTTCCTGCTCCATCCAGGAATATACAAGAGGTGCTATATTACCATTGATTCTTATAGCTGAATAATACTCCATGATATACATACATCACATTTTATCAATCCACTCATGAATTGATGGGCACTTGGGTTATTTCCACACCTTTGCAATTGTGAATTGTGCTGCTATAAACATTTGAGGGCAGGTGTCTTTTTCATTAAGTGACTTTTGATCTTTTGGGTAGATGCCCAGTAGTGGAATTGCTGGATCAAATGGTAGATCCACTTGTATCACTTTAAATTATCTCCATATTGCTTTCCACAGAGGTTGAGCTAGTTTTCAGTCTCACCAGCAATGTACGAGGGTTTCTATCTCTTCGCATCCACACCCGCATTTATTGTTTTGGGACTTTTGAATATAGTCAGAATATTTTTACAAAGGAAATTCAAAGGTGTAAGTTAATTTAACAATGGTTATATGAACAAACATTTCTCAAGAGCTACTTCTCACTCCAATATACCCACATAGATGATTTATTGCCCACCAATAAACATAAAATAACAAATATAAAATAAGCATCAATAATATAATAACATTTTTATAACTTAGGATCACTTTTTCATTCCAATTACAGTTCCTGTGAGAGTGCAGAGAAGTGGCCATTTTCCTATACCATCTTTTGATGAGTAATAATAGCACTTGGAAGATTGTGCCAAAATATTAAAAAACACTTGATCAAGTTATTCTACCTCTAGAAATTTACTTTAAGGAAATAATCAAAGATATGTAAATTATGAACAAGTATCACAAAAAAATAGAAAAATACCAAATGGTTAGAAATCATGGATTAGCAAAAAGATGACCAGAAAAAAGTAGAAAAATACTTAAGGAAGGCCCTGGTAACTTTTGTGATATATTGTTACTTAATTAAAAGCAGAATATAAACCCATGTGCTATGTGTAGGCATGCCAAGAAATTGTGTTTGTTCCTTCATATTTGGCCAAAATCTGCAATTTGCCTCTGACGCCAGCCCTAGCATTTGGAAAGCTAAATAGCTGAATTTCTACTTCAGTGTCATATTTGGCACCATAAATTTATGCATGATCAAAAATACTATGATTGCCATGATTATATATTATATAATTGTTCTTGGCTGAATAATGGTCTTGAAAGGTATCTCAGCAACCTGTGAATGTTATCATATCTGGCAAAAGAAAGTTTGTAGATGTGATTAAATGAAGACTCTTGAGATTATCCTGGATTATCAGGGTGGGACCTATGTGAAATCACAAGAGCTTTTATGAGAGAAAGGAAAAGGAGATTTGTAGAAGGTGATGTGACCACTGAACTTTATGCTCTGCTTGATGCTGGATTTGAAGCTGGTGGAAGGGGCCAGAAGCCAAGGAATGCAAGGAATGAAGCTCTGTAATCTGGAAGAGGCAGGAAATGGATTTTCCCCTATAACCTTGTAGACAGCATGCCCTGTTCCCATCCTTGGTGTTGACCAGTGCAACTGATTTCAGATCTCTGGCCTCTAAAATTACTAGAGAATAAATGTGTGTTGTTTCATACCACCAAGTTTGTACAATTGTTAAAAGCAGATATAGGAAACTAACCAATAAAGGCTCAAGTTCGAGGATGCCAAACAATACATGATGTCATTGATGTTGCACAAGTCATCCTGTCTGTGGTTCAGGATTATTGTTATTCTCTAAATATTCTTATTCCAATAAAGGGAAGCTTCCTATCTGTACCCTGCAATGAAAAATATCTTGGCTGTTTTATGTCTTGAAGATCTTTCAGTTGCAGTATATTTAGTGTGTTGCAAAGGTAAAATGTGATAAATAATGACATTTTTGAAAATGAGTCTTGTTTTAAAATAATCACTTCATTTGGACAACAACAAACTTTAGTTTGCATTGGATTGATTGCATTTGTTCCCACATTTTTACATTATAAACACACCCCCAGATCTATGACCGTAATCCAAATTTATCTTCCAGACCCTGGCTTTAAACTTCAAGTGCTTGTTAGATACCTAAGCTAAATGTCACACCTGTCATGAAGTTGGGTTTGCAAACTGTAGAGCCTGCATATTTGTTTTATGTGGACTGTGCAATATTACATAAAACCATGTAAAGCCATTTACATAAAACCTCAGATTTTTACTTCTTAAACATCAAATGAACTGAAGAGTGTGGTTTTTGGATGTCTGCTGCCCATTGGAATAACCGGGAAATTAAAAACAAAACAGAGATTCTGATTCATTAGGAGTGGTTTGAGCCCAGGTGCATTTAAAGTGCCTCAGGTAGTGCTAAATTGTCCTCAGCTGTCAAATCCACTGAAGTAGCTAGCTCCTGGCTTCATGGCCTCATGATGCAACCAGCTGCAGCTGAGCAGAAGTTCTCGAAGTTTGAGCAACATCCGCATCACCTGGAAACCTTTTAGAAATGCAGTTTTAGGCCCCATCTTAGACTTACAGCATCAGAAACTCTGGGGTGGGGCCTAGCAACCTGTGGTATAGCAAGCCACGAAGAGAATTCTGGTTCAACGTCAAGTTTGAGAACTCTTGCACTACAACATAGACATCCACCTCGATCGATTATTCATCCTAGCCTGCTTCCACTCCAAGTTACCTACCTTGTCCTTTGGTTTCCATTTTAAGACCCCTAAATGAACTCATTATGATTTCCCCAAACTTAATCTTTTTCTTGAATGTGCTGTTTCTCGTGATGACAAAATAACACCAACCAAACTTCAGGCATTGGTGATTTCTTTGCCTTTTTCCTATAAAACTTTTAATTTTATTTAATGAAACAATTGATCCTTTCAACCTTTCAGTGTCCTGACATTTCAGGTCTAAATTTTAAAGGGCATGTAGCTGGAGTGCTTTGTAATCCAATCTGAGAGTTTCTGCCTTCACTGTGTATTTATGTTTAATGTTTAATTTATGTTTAATATGTATTTAGTGTGTATGTAGATTAGTCCTTTTTATAGCTATTGTGATTACTTATGTAGTTTGTAATTTCTGTTTGTCCTTAGACCATCCAGATTAGATTTTGCTGCCCATGATGGAAAACCCAAAATAAATACACAAGACGGAAATTGATTTCTCTTTCACATAAACAGAGAATGTAAGGAGGTCGTCTAGGGCAACCATGGTGGCAGAGTGGAAAGGCACAGAGGCTCCTTCCAGCTCACTGCTCCAGCTTCCCTAAAGCATGACTCTTGGCCTCCTGACAAGAGAAGGCTGCTAGAACTCCAACCATTACATTCAAATTCCAGGTTCAGAATGGGGAAAGGAGAAGAAATGTGAGAAAGGTCTAGGGTTTTTCAGGGGATTTCTCTGGAGTTTGCAGCTCATTGACCAGAGCTTAGTCAATGTCCACACCTAACTGTAGGGAAAGTAAAGATTGTTAGCTTTTTGTAAGCAGCCAGGCTCATAGTGAAAAATCACTGGTGTGCTTTTAAGGAAGGAGGAAATTTTTTTATTTATCAAAGTCTAACATTAATTAGTAGTTTTACTTTTTTCCTCAGCAAATCAAAATATATTAGAACATTTACACCCCTCCCAACATACATGTCACTTTTGTTGTGTATTTACTTAAACATTTGAGTGCGTATTGGTATTATGGGATATTCTGTTTTCCATTCCAGATATATTTCACTTGTTTTTTGTGATGAGAACAGTTAAAAACAACTCTATTGGAAATTTTCAAGTATGCAATACAGTATTATTAAGTATAGCTTCTGTGCTGTGCATTAGATTTCCAGAACTTATTAATCCCATATAATTAAATCTGTGTACCTTTGGACCAACATGTCCCCATATCCCCCACTTCCCAGCACCTAGTGACCAGCATTCTTCTCTCTGTTTTTAAGAGTTCCACTTTTTAAGATACCACATATAGATGAGATCGTGCAGCATTTGTCTTTTTGTGTCTGGCTTTATTTCACTCAGAATCATCCATGTTGTCACAATTGGAAGGATTTTTTTCTTTATGAAGGCTGCATAATATTCCATTGTGTATATATCCACATTGTCGTTATCCACTCATCCATCTATGGACACTCTAGATTGTTACCATATCATAGTTATTGTGAATGATGCTGCAATAAACAGGGGTGCAGATATCTCTTCAAGATGCTGATTATATTTCCTTTGGCTGTACAGTAAGTCCTCAATTAATGTCATCTATAGGTTCTTGGAAACAGTGACTTTAAACAAAAAAAAAATGCATAATGAAACCAATTTTACCATAGGCTAATTGATGGAAATAGTTATGCTATGTTATGTTCCTATAGCATATTTCTGGACACAAAAGCATCACCAAATTTATAAATAAAGACCAAAACAAACACTTCTAATATTAAACATAGTGACAAATGTGAGCCTCACATACATTTAAGAAAGATTAATACAAACAAGCAAGGTGATCATTTACCCGCTTATTGCAGTTCAGGATTGCCAGTGGCAGAAGGCTATCCCAAAGGTTCAGGCTGAAAAACCCCTGGACCATGGAAGACCAAGTCTTCCATGGCAGGGTGCACTCACACAGACGCCCTCACTCGCTCACACTGGGACCTTGCAAACACGCGGCTTCACCTAAGGTGCACAGCTTTGGGATGTGGGAAGAAACCCATGCAGACATGGGGATTGTGCAAAGTGTAGACAGAGAGTGGCCCTGGACAGGAATCAACCTTTTTCTTGTTAATGATATAATGAACCCACATTGAACGAAACCATGTAATTGGAGGATCTTCTGCACATCCAGAAGTAGGATTGCTGGATCATGTGGTGATTATAAGTAACACTTCGTAGTTTTCACTGTACAGGTCTTGCACCTGTTCTTTTGTCAGATCTGTACCTACATATTTCATAGTTTTTTTGCTATTGTGAATGGAGTACTCAATTTTAATTTTCTAATATTTGTTGCTAGTATGTATAAGGCAACTGATTTTTGTTTATTGATCTTATATCCTGAAACATTGCCAAACTCACTTGCTAGTCCTATTATCTTTTTTTTTTTTTTTCGGTAGATTCTGATTTTCTACATGGATGAACATGTCATTTGCAAATGAAGAATATTTTACTTCTTCCTTTTCAATCTGAGTGCTCTTTTATTTCTTTTTCTTGCCTGGTCACATTATCTAGACTGCAGTAAAATGTTGAATAGAAGCGGTGAGAGGCAAACATCCCTATTTTCTTTTTTACCCTAGGAAAAAGCCTTCAGTCTTTCATTATTGTAATTTACCTACAGATTTTTCTTGAATACACTTTATGAGGTAGAGAATGTCCATATTCTAAGTTTGTTGAGAGTTCTTTTATTTCAATCAGGAATGGAAGGTGAATTTTGCCAAATGGCTTTTCTTCACGTATTGAGATGATCATATGATGAGTTGCATTGATTGATTTTTAAGTTAAATCAACTTTCCATTCCTGGAATTAATCCTATCTGGTTACAAAGTCATACCATTTTTTTTTTTTTTTTTTTTGAGACAGTCTCACTTTGTTGCCCAGGCTAGAGTGAGTGCCGTGGCGTCAGCCTAGCTCACAGCAACCTCAAACTCCTGGGCTCAAGCAATCCTCCTGCCTCAGCCTCCCAAGTAGCTGGGACTACAGGCATGCGCCACCATGCCCGGCTAATTTTTTCTATTGGCCAATTAATTTCTTTCTATTTATAGTAGAGACTGGGGTCTGGCTCTTGCTCAGGTTGGTTTTGAACTCCTGAGCTCAAACGATCTGCCCGCCTCGGCCTCTCAGAGAGCTAGGATTACAGGCGTGAGCCACCGCGCCCGGCCAGTCATACCATTTTATATACATTTTGAATTTGATTGCTAAAATTTTAAGAATTTTTTCATTTCTTTTTCAAAAGGATATAAATCTGCAGTTTTCTTTTTCTATAATGTCTTTGTCTAGTTTTTTCTTTTTAATCAGGATAATTCTGGATCATTGAATGAGTTCAAAGTATTTCTTTCTCTTCAATTTTATGCAAGAATTGGTATAGATTTTGTTGTTATAGGTTGGAAGCCAAATCCAGATTTTTTTTTTTAATTCTGCCTTGGCTAGAAGTAGATACCTGCTCATTTATTTTCTTTTACGTAGTTTTCTAAAACTTTATGCATATATTAATACATAACCTACAAATTAAAATAGACCTTAAAAAGGTTCTTGAACTACAATCAGACATTATCATTATTTTTTTATACAATTACTCAAATATATTTGGTTAGATATATTGACATATTGACATATTATTCCTCTCTCTTGTTCTTTATTCCTGTGTCTTGAAACTTATACCCGAGATAATATTACCTCTATCTTAAAAATACCCTTTAGTGATTTATTTCTCTGTTTCTTTTAGTAAGAGTTGTCTGGTGATGAGTTATATCAAAAAAATGTTTTTGATCTAAACATATCTTTATTTTACCTATATTCTTGTGGTTTATTTTATATAGATAAGTAATTCTAGGTTGACAGTTATTTTAGCACTTTGAAGATACATCCCAGTGCCATCTCAATTTCCTTGCTTGTGTTGTGTCTTCAATTGTCAATCTCATGTTGGTTCTTTTGAAGGAAATTTGTCTTTTTTGTTGTTGTTCTTTTGCTAATAAGTATAAATAATATTTATTTAATAAAAAGTATTTTATTCTCCTTCTATTTTTTTTGTTTTCTTCAGCTTTATTGAGATGTCCCTGAGGTTGGATTTCTTTTGATTTATCCTGCTTCAAGTTTATAGGGTCATAGGGTTTCTTGAATCTTAGTCATTATGCCATTCATACATTTGGGAAAGTTCTCAGATATGACTCCTATTCTTTCTCTCCTTACCTTTGGGGACTCAAGTTTTGTTTTAATAGATCATGTCCCTACATCCTTTGGGCATTCATCCTTTCTTCTCTATTTTTTTTTTCTCTATATATATTTCACTAAGGCAATTTTATTCTACCTTAACCAAATTTATTAATTCTTCCTTCAGCTGTGTCCCGTTCTTATTAAACAATTTATCCAGTGAATTCTTGATATAGGTCACTTTAGTTCAAGAATTACTTCCTTGTTAGTCTTTTTAAGTTTCCAGATCTCTTCTGAATTATTCAATTTTGTCTTTTAAACAGAGATATTTTAAAGTCTGTGTCTGATAATTCCAATATTCTAAGACTCTCAGTTTCTCACCTTGTTTTTTCAGGATTTTATTCAACATTTCTTTTTTTCTGATTCTCCTAGATATTTATGTGTTAGATATTAAACTTACATATTTCTTTGTAGAAATAATCAGAGAACTATGACAATGTTACCTTTTCTTAAGGGTATGTGTATTTGCCATTGCTAAGCTCCTAGTATCTCCAGCTCTTCCAAAACAGCTATGGACCCTGGTAGTCTGGGATCAATGTAAGAAGATTTCATCAAGACTGTCCCCACCCTTTCTTTGCATGCTCTGGGCAAGTACCACGTGGTTGTCTGTCAGTTGTGTGGCACAGCCTGTGGGATATTCAGGTATACTTTCTGCAATTAGAAAATGTCCCTGAGGTAAAGGTAGCCCAAACATTGGGATTCCTTTCTAGAACCTCCATCTTGCCTCAGAATCTGACCTAAGAGTGCTTCTCTATGTGGTTAGAAATTTTATAACTTTAAGAAATTAGTTTATATCCACATTTTATACAATTATTCTGGTTGTTCTCCAATGGAGCCTTCAGTTCGAACTATTTGTTTTGCCAGAAATAGACATTGAGATATTTTCCTTTTTTTAAACTGAAATTTTCTTGATTACAAATTTGAGTTAAATGATAATTGAATATAACCAGGTATCCTTTTTGCCTTTTATGGTGTTCTTATTTTGACAATGATATGTCTAAATGTATGCTTTATTTTTATTCTACAGGGGATTTGGATCCCTAGGTCTGAGTTTCAAAGCCTTCATTACTTATGGAGATTTCTTAGCCTTTATTTTTATTAGACATATGCTGGACCTCTTCACTCTATCCTCAGTGTTCTTGAATCTATTTTAAAATTCCCACATTTTGATCTTCCTTTTCTGCATACTAGAAAAATTCCTCAAATTTATACTCTAGTTTACTTATTCTCTTTTTTGTAGTTTTTAATTCAAAATGTTTAAAACTAAATTTCAATGACGGGGAATGTTGCCATAAATGAAAATGAAACAGAAAGTACAAATGGAGTCTACCAAGAGCAACTGAGAAAAAACTATCAGGGTATTTTTTGTTTTAATTTTATAATATTATGGAGGCACAAACGTTTTGGTTACATGAATTGCTTTTATACAGTTTGAATCAAAGTTATAAGTATGTCCATCACCCATATAGTGTGCATTGTACCCGTTAGTATGCATTATACCCATTAGGTGTGAATTTATCTCTCCTCTTCTCCATGCCCTCCAACCTGCTTGATTTCTGTTGAATTTTACAACTCTATGTGTACATGAGTTTTGTTCAATACGTTTCAATGTAGTAGTGAGTATATGTGGTTTTCATTCTTCCATTCTCTGATACTTCACTTAAAAGGATGGTCTCCAGTTCCATCCAGGTTGTTACAAAATGTATTAGTTCACTTTATTATGGCTGAGTAGTACTCTATGGTATACATATACCACATTTTATTGATCCACTCCTGTATTGATGGGCACGTGGGTTGTTTCCACATCTTTGCAATTGTGAATTGTGCTACTATAAATATTTGAGTGCAGGTGTCGTTTTTATAAAATGTCTTTTGTTCCTTTGAGTAAGTACCCAGTAGTGGGATTGCTGGATCAATAGTGATCTACTTTTACTTCTTTGAGGAATTTCCTTATTACTTTCCATAGAGGTTGTATTGTTTATTCTCTATTCAGGTTTCGGCTGTTTTTAATCTGCTGTTCAGATCATCTATTCAGTTTTTAATTTCAATGACTTTTTTCAAGAACTTTATTTGATCCTTTAAAAAACTATTGTGCTCTTTTGGTTGTACTGACTATTATGTTGTACTGATTTAAATAGTCTCAAATGATAGTTTAAATAAAGTAACAGAATTTGGGGATGTATTATATTTTATGCATAAATGATAAAGAAGAAAGTCTAATGTTTTTCTTCTAGACGAACAATAAAAATCTCAAAATAACTTATCGATTTGAATATTATTACTTGAGCAAAACACAACTTCATTTGGAGGAGGACACATTTCGCAAAACACAGCAACAATCTTCAAAGTCTGAATGTCTTAGAAGGCCTGATTTGTTGAAATAACACTTTAAGAAAGTGTTAGGGAATAGACCAGGAGGATATACTTTTATACAAATCTCTTTAAGGGAAAGAAGAATTATATTGAGATAATTTTGTGAATGTTCTCAATTTATCATGTTATCACAACTAAGTGTAAGACATGAAATTATATCTGTTCCTTTGTTACTGTGGAGGAAGAAGGAATATTTTATTCTTATCTTTAGGATATTCCTTGCATTGTCATTTGAGAGGGGCTGCAGTTTTAAGTCTCAGTGCTGGAACACTGGCAATGAGTCTTTGTTTATGAAAAATCAAGAAAGGAAGATTTTTTTCCCCCACCCACAGCTGAGGTTAAGGAGCTATCACCACATTGCTTCCCATCCCCTTCCAGAGAATATATTTTCTATTACATTCTTTTTTTTTCTCTCTTATTTTATCATATTATGGGGGTACAAATATTGTTAGGGTTACATATATTGCCCCTGCCATTTTCCTCCCCCCCTGCCTTGCCAAAACATCAAGCGTGTCCAACCCCAGGTGGTGCGCATCGTACCTATTTTGTAAGTACATATCCTTCCCCTCCTTACATTCTTTAGAGAGCATAAGCCATTCAAAGATGTGACATCGGAATTCCTACCTCCTCTTCCTTCAATCTCTACTCAGCTGCTCTCCTTACTTGCCTATGAGACCATTTGGCTGTTAAGGCTGAAAATTTTCAAGGGTAACAACAGTTTGTTTACCTCCCAATTCTTAGTTTCCTCTTTGCTCTTTTGACTTCTGGAGATTTCTCTTTGTTTCTTCTTGTGCAAAGTATGCATTTGATAGCTACTTATTTAAAACTTTTACCTTGCATTTTTAGTTGTGTTGTAGAAGGAGAATTTTCACATTATCTAGCCTGCTAGCATGAGTGAAATGGAAACTGTTTCCTCAATCAGGAAAGAAAGAGAACAGTCATTTAAAAAAAATCTGATGATTCATAAAACTGCTAGAGTTTTAACCCTTTGCACTCACTTGCTTTTTTCTCATTATCCACTCGATATTATCCACAATCGACATCCGAGTGCAAAGGGTTAAGGCTATTTCTTTTTAGTTTATGCATATTTTTCTGAAGCTTTTTCTTATGTTTCTCAATCCATATACAAAAAATGTTCTTAGTCTCTTAAAGAGTTTATTTTTCTTAATTGTTATCACGCTTACAGAGATGCATGTGCATCGACACATCTTTCCTAATTTGGTGCTGACCCCTTTTCAGCTTTTTCCTTTTACAGATACTGTTGGTTAGTTCACTGTTATAAGTAACAAAATTATCTGTTTGTCATTGTTCCAATATAAAGTTTTTCACTTGTTTTTAGATCTGTGTCTGGAGGAGTAATTCTACGTGGCTTATTAGGAGTACTTTTAAAGATTTTCTTGGGAATAACATTCTTTAAATGAAAATAGCAACAGACAAGTAAGTTTGGGTCTGAAGATAGAAAACTGTTATTCTGTGTGAGGGAGAGAATGCTATTTTCTCACTCAAATCCACTACCCTCATCTTCCACAGCAATAATATTGAAGCTGGCACATGACTACTCAGCATGTTTCCAGAAGTTTAGTCTGCCACTACTGTACCCTGTCCATGTTCTCTCTCTTTGTTTTCCCCCACCAGCAGTAAGCTAGAGGAGGTGGAAATTCACTTCTGAATATACAAATTGAGACAATGTCTAAGGGATGGCAGTTTAAAGACATAGGAGGAATCTGGTCTATGAATGATCCCAAAGAGTCGAGCTTCCCTGCAAATCTGAAGCAAACTCTAAGGGACTTTTATAGGACAAAGACATGGATTGCTGTTATCATTTGGCCACTGGGTTTTTGGACATCATTTACAGTAGCTTAACCTTATCCTAAAAAATGTACCTGGTGTTTGAGTAAATACCCTGTTGTAGACTATTGTCATAACTACAGTAATCATAAAAGGCAGTATAATGACCCAGGGAATCCATAATCAAAACTGAACTTCCTGTCATTTAATTTTTAAGTCATTTTAGTTGAGTCAATTATATCTATGTCCACATAATGTAGGGCTTTGTCAATTCATAAGAAATATTTAGTCTTCTATTGTAGCTTTTCCACTATGCTTACTAAGTATCCCAAAGTCTGCTATATTTAGTCACATTTTTTGTATCAGTTTGGCAACCCACAGGGTTTACCACACTCTGGACCATGTTAACTCCCAGTTTAGCCCCAATTTAGCATAAATAAAGTCCATATTGCTTTTCATTATGGTGGTAAGAATCTTTTCTTTGTTTCATATATTTTTTTGACTTCACCAAGACTTCTGATTTTTTTTTAACTTTCTCTAATCTTTTGGCAAACTGTTTCTATTAGGGTAAGGTAAATATCTCAGACTTTGTGGCCCATGTGGTCTCTGTTGCAGTTGCTCAACTCTGCTGTTTAGAGCTAAAGCTGCAATAGATCATAGTAAATGAATGAATAGATGTGGTTGTGTTCCAATGTGGGCTGGATTTAGTCCACAGGTTGTAATTTGCTGACCCATGTCTTAGTCTCTGTACTAACGTGCATACGATGGATAATTCTTTCCATTCACTTATACTGGTACTCTCAATTTTCTAGCCTTCCTGAATTTTAACCTTACCCATATGACAGGTTTTTTTTAAAATCCTGTATTAATCTGCTTTATTCATTTTTATTGCCAGCTTCTAAGTACGTCTGGTAAAAATTATGTTCGTTGGTGCCATTTCACATTTTTATTTTTAATATCATTGGGAATTCAACACTGGTCATTTTTTGTGTTCAGTAGTCAACACTCTTTCTCATTCCTTTTTAAGCCTGCCATTTAGTCATAATAGATAATGACAAACAGTTCTTCAAAGTGGTTGAACCAATTTACACTTCAGTAAGCAGTGCCTGAGATGCTCATTCATCCAAATCCTTGCTCATACTTGATATTGCAGACTTCAGTCTACCAGTTTGGAGGTGGTGAGACAGGGCCAATCCATTGCACATTGCATGCAGGGAGCTGCTACTCATACTAAATGCGTACAATTGGTGCTCCCTGGAGTTGAGCAGTATACAAGCAATGCAGCTATATGTATCAATCCTGCTATTAATATAAAACATATCTCAGTGTAGCTTTCATTTAAAATTGCTTGATTAATGAGTTTAAGAATTTTTTCACTTCCTTAATGGCTACTTGTATTTCTTCATCCACAAAGTATATGTTCATGATTTTTGCCCATTTTTCAGTTCTTTGTATAGTTTGCATGCTAATCTTGCTAGTTTTATATGTTACAAATATCTACTTTTAATTTGTGGCTTGTATCTTTACTCTTCTTGGGGAATCTTTCGATGAACAGCAGTTTCTCAGTTTCTTTTGTGGTGTCAATTATATCACTTTTATTTTATGATAAATTCTTTTTTTGAGACAGAGTCTAGCTTTGTTGCCCAGGCTAGAGTGAGTGCCGTGGTATCAGCCTAGCTCACAGCAACCTCAAACTCCTGGCTCAAGCAATCCTCCTGCCTCAGCCTCCCAAGTAGCTGGGACTACAGGCATGAGCCACCATGCCCAGCTAATTTTTTGTATATATTAGTTGGCCAATTAATTTCTTTCTATTTATAGCAGAGACGGGGTCTCGCTCTTGCTCAGGCTGGTCTCGAACTCCTGACCTTGAGCAATCCGCCCACCTCGGCCTCCCAGAGAGCTAGGATTACAGGCGTGAGCCACCGCGCCCGGCCTATTTTATGATAAATTATTTTATATAAAAGACTTGTTTCTTGCCCCAAGACCAGAAAAACTTACTCCTACGTTATTTCAAAATATTTAACAGTTTTGCCTTTCACATTTAAGTCTTTTATTTACCTGGAATTAATTTTTCTTTTTGTTCTCCTAACACTATTGATTGAATAGTTCCTCCTCTGTCCCTCCCTCTTTCATCCTTACTTGTAAATTAATTTTCAATACATACATTACTTTGTTTTTGTTTTCTTTATTTGGTTCAAGTCAGTCTTTGTTCAAATGTATATGTATTCACATGGTTTATATACAACTTTGGTTATTTCAAAAGTTATCATAACTACTTTCCATATTTCTACAGTTTTATGACCATAAAATTTATGCCTGTATACATTTTTTAGCATGTTTGTTATCCATCAGCCTATTGTTTGTCAGCTAAACTTTTCCCAATAGATTTGATATTCAAGAGAATGCTATAATGATTATTTTGTATGTATACGTTTCTGTTCTGATGACTAATATCTTTAGGATAGAATCTCAGGAAGAAGAATATTAGATAAGAATAAGGATATTTTATGGCTTTAAATGTAATGAATTAAATATCACCATACTTCATGCCAAAATGGAAACTTCACTTTAATATTGTAATTTCTTGCCTCCAGGTTATTAGCAATGAAATGGTACATTAGCTTAGTTTTAATTTAAATGTCTTCAATTGCCTATGAGGATAAACAAGTTTCCTCAAGACTGTTTACTATACATGCCTCTTCATGAGTGGGCCTCCCTCATCTTCCCTTTATACTGAAATCTTATGTTTTTGTGCATATTTGAATACGCTCTTTATAGGTTACACATTGATACTATTAATAGATAATATGTCACTTGATTTAAGAACTAATATTTATTTTAAGCCCCCACCTAGCCTGCTTTTTCATTTAACCATAAGGGACAAACCACCCAAGATTAATCTTGAGCTTTTGAATAGAGACAATGGAGCCCTTTTCTAGCTGCATTTTGGCACAGAAATGACATCATCTCCCTGAAACCACTATCACTTATACCTCTGGGAACTGGAGACTGAATTACAGACTTGCTTGGTGTTACCTGCAAAGACTGGCTTCAAAGATGAGGGTTTAAGTTTTTATCCCACTCACAGCAGTGGTGGGCATGGACACAGAGGACAGTGAGTCATCCTCATCCTTTTCTGGGGACCCATCATAGTTGGCACTTCACATCTGACAGTGCTCAGCTTTTAGATAAAGGAACATCAAGTGCTATGTTAGTAAATTACACGGAGCTTGAAACCAGATGCCTGTAGTACCTGGGAGGAGATACACACAGAGCCTCTACTTCCCATTGCACATTCACTAGGTGCATGAAGGTTTCCTTGGACTGAACCCCAAAGAGAACTAGAGGATATCCTGTTCTCTACTCACTCATGTTAGTTAAGAATGTGGCCCTTTCACTTGTCTAGTCTAGGTGTTACGGTGGGACATATATTATAGATGACACCTGTTTCTTCATGCTCCTCTCTTCCTTCCTCACACATCTAAGGAGCCTTGCTTATTCAGGATTCATACATCTTGCACATATCCTCTTTTCTTTAGTGCCATTACTGTCACTCATCCAGATTACCTTCATTCCTCTTAGCACAGCTCGCTGCCTCCATTCTTATCTGACCTTGACTCTCATTATTAGACAGAATATTTTCAACTATAAATACAGGAACTTAAAATATGTTAACAAAACAAAATTAAACAGAGAGAATTTATTGAATCAAAAACTGGTAGTAAGAACAGAGTTGGCTCTGAGCACAGCTGGATACAGGGGATCGAATTATGCCATCAGCTTTCTGTCTCTATCTCCATCCTCAGCTCTGACTTCTTCAGCATTGGCCTGGCAATCTTGCTTATACTCTTAAGCATACCATTATATGATTCTGACTATGTGTCCATTATCATCCTAGACTTTGAGCAATATGAGGACAGAAATCATTTCTTAATTGTCTTTATTTTCTCTACTACACCCTGTACTGAAGGCCCTAGCTAATGCCTGAATAAGCACATGTTGACTGGCTGAATGCATGCATGAAATGAGATCTCAGACTTTTGTGTTAAAAGGTTATTGAAAGTATGATGTTTCCAACCAAATGAATCTATTTCTCAAAAAATGATTTGTGCTGAGGGACCTCATCTAATAATATGTTTGAACAGGGTGGCAGAAACCTGTTGGCACAGTAACTTACTTGCAATGCTGAAGACATTCTGTGGTTTGGAAGCATTTCCAAATAGTGGAGTGAAATGTTATAATAATCTAAAGGATTAGAGGCCTGAATAAGGCAGTATATTAAAAGTATTTCTTTTTGGGACTTGGATGCCCTGGCTTCCATCCAGTATTCTGTATTTCTACCTAAGTGTATGTGAGTGGTTGCTTTAAGACTTGCACATTTTAGATAAACTAGGGTGTGTAATATGTTCATGAAATGATATGTTTGAAACAACATTCTAATCTCTTTCATATTTCCCTCTTATGAATATCCACATAATGAGTATTAGAGAACTTGAGACAACCATTTTAGCAAGACTTTATCTGTCATGACCAAGCATATCCAAACAATTTTTACTATATGGCCTCTTTCTCAAGGCCCCCACTGACCCCTCAAGGCCTTACTGAAGAGAAGATTATCTTCACCAAGACCAGGATGCATGAGATGCAGAAGTCTAGGAGATACTAGTCACATACAACACAATGTAATCACATGGAACTCACTTTTGTTTATTAGGTTCTGGTGTCTATAAGTCAAACTTGATTTAGAGTTTGGGGGCAAACAGCAAAACGCACTACACAAACGCTCTTGTAGGCACCACCACACCAAATATAAATAAGATTTGAGGTGTATACACAAGGTGTGTGCCCTGTTGCAAAAGAGCACACAGAGAGTCTTTTGTGTTGTAATGAGATATGAAGTTATGAGAATGCCATGGGAAGCAATAAAGGTGTAGATTTCATTATTATGGGTTATATAACAAAGAGTATGGAAATTAGCTTATATTCTTTATCAGCAAATAATGCTGATTCACTCAGCAAGAAATTGAAGGTCAAATCCCCACATGTAGATTTGACCCAGGGAAAACTGCATTTTTTCTCAGAGTAAAGACATGGTCTTTGTGAACAGATGCTGTATGAAGACACATGCCCATCTGAGACTTTTACTTAACATATTGAATTATCCATCAAAATGGTAGTAGTATTCAGAGCTCCATGAGATTCACCTAGTGGCGTCATCTACCAGAAATGTCACAGTTCAGGAATGCTCTTTTCTGACAGAATCATTCCTTTTCATATATATATATATATATATATATATGGGTTTACATTTAGGGTTTTACAATAGGGTTTACATTTCTTAAAGGTTTTACTGTGTAAGGTCTTAAGACTGGAAAGTACCTTAGAGATCATTTAATTTTGCTGTGTCGTTTTGCAAGTTAAAGCAGTAGTAAAGAAATGTGCATTAGTTATTACAAGCTACCTATAAAACTTCTGTATACCAATTATTTGGACCAATTGGGAGCCCATTAATCATTTCTCATTGAACCCAGTCCCTCTGCAGGGCTAACTTACCAGAATTATTGAATGGTTTCCAGAAATTCTGTGTTTTTCATTTAGCCCTTTATATTTTCTATAGTGGTTTTGTAATTTTCAGAAACGTGGGACAAATAATTAGCAATTTAGTGAAGTTGGAGGGGAGTGATGAAAAAGTCTGCAGGTATCCAAATTGAAACAATATTTTAGGGCCCCACATTTCAGGAGTCCACTTGGAACTATAGATTATTGCGTTCTTCTCTTTTTTCTTCTTCACTACACTAGAAAGATATTATGCTCATTTTCTTCTGTTTCATATCCTGAGTTTATCTGAAGGAAGATTCTGATCTACATTTTGTCTCTTTATTGACTACATTTCTCGATATAACCTCAAGTGTTATTTCTTTGATCTTCTACGGAAGCCTGCTACTCACAGAGGGAGTTATTGTGTATGCCTGGGTTTGGGAGAAAAGTGTGCTTTGAATACCCTACTTCTGTTCTATGTTACTACTCATATCTTAATCTTATGTCCCTTAGTATATTTTGTAAACTCGTTTCAGCTGTTGCCAGCATTGTTCCCTGATACATGAAGGGAAATGTGTTTATGAATGGAGAGTGTCTTTCATTCATCTTTGGATTCTTCATGATAAACAACTGATTTTCATGATAGTTAACCTAACGTGCTTTAGAAAAGTGTATAAAAAGATTATAAGGAAGGATCAAGGAAATGCCAACTCTCTAAAACAAAATCCAGAACCTTGAAAGATTTATCACTGGAAGCACAGACTCAACAGAGAAGTTAACTCTGAACAAAGTGACTCCAGATTTCTTCTCTCAAGTTTCCCTTTTCCCCTGGTGCTGGTGGTAGGAGAGAGTTCGTCCCCTCCCCACCACCTTGACACTAGTACAACCAAACCAGGCTACACTTTCAGAAACTTTTATATATGAAGAACAAAAATGAAATAAACAGAGAAAACACATGATGTATTTTCTTTCAGGGAGAGATGTGTGGATCTTCTTCAAGGACAAGAATTAGACTTATTTGTTTAAATCTCTGACACTTACCACAATCTTGACAGATGGTAATTGTTTTGTTTTATATATCTTAAATAAATAAATATTCAAGTGACTAAAATACATGGATCATTTAGACATGGCTAACATGCAAGTAGGCTCTTCAAAATTTCTAAACTGCAACCCCAAAACACAGAACTAATTTAATTACCTTCTGGCTTTCCTTTCTTGTTTCCAGGTCTTGTTTCCTCTGCTGAAGTGGAGATCACCATCCTAAAACCCTGGGGCTTCAGTTGCCTCCAGACATGTAGGCAAGTCATGATAAGGAGAGCCCCATCCCACCCTGCTGCTCAAGGAGGGTCCATGCTCTTGAACAGGTGGCTGACTCCAAGGACCCCTCTATGTCTTCCAAGCCATGCTCTATGGTGCAAGCAGAATAGTCTTTCTCAACACCAAAAAGATCTACTTATTCCTTTGCTTAAAATTCTTCAACAACTTCCTTGTACTTGTAGGAAACAGTCCAAAACCCTTAACAAGGCTGACAGATTTTTTTAACATGGCTTTTATAAACAAGTGGTTTCAATATGGCTTAAAAGAGTATTTTTTCAATCAAAAAATCAAATAATCAGTCAAGTTAATTGTCAAAGTAAAGTGTAAAATCAATTTAGTGTGTGGAAACCAGCTTTTTGAAAAATAAAATGCAGTAGAATACAATGTATTAGATGGACTGCATGTAGAATCAGTATCATTTCTTGGAGTTTCTTTCAATTATGCTTACAGGATAACATGATGTAGGCTATAGGATACTGTTAGTATACACTGTATTAAATATGACATGATAAATATCGTATCACATCATACATTAGCTCAGTATGTACTTGCTAGAAATTAGGAAAGGCACTGAAAGTAATTATCCCTGAGAAATAAGTGCTATGCGGATCAGCATCCTAAGCAGATTTTTGAGAGAGAAACAGCATGACCCGTGCAAAGGAACAGGCTTCTAAGGAGGAATGACAGGCCTCTGTGATCAGCAGGGCACTCAGCCCAGGTGTCTTTTCAATCTGGCTGTGGTGGCCATGGCTGATTAATGATCCATTTGGCCACCAGTCTTAAAGTGATAGCACTCACTGCAGAGAATTCTTACCAGTATTGGGCTGTCTTAGGAATAGTCTCAGCTTCAAACCACAAGCCCTTTTTAATTCTTCACCCCACATACTCTAAGAAGCCCCATCTTGATGTTGTAGAGGATCTGCCTTTATATATCTTTTCTCTGAGTTCCTCTATAATGTCAAAAAATCTACATATTGCTCTGTATTTTAGGAGACTGTGAAACAAACTATTTTTTCCAGAGCCTTTTGTGAACAAGTCAGTCTATTAAAAAAAAAAAAAAAAGCTTTGAGAGGAAAAAAGTCATCCCTAATTTAGATGTCTTCTATGGGTTAGAAAGTGGTTTAATTGAAAACATTGATTAATATATCACAAGAGTTACTCACTAATCGAATAATGCATCCTTTCAAAGTTAGTCAATG
Organism: Microcebus murinus; assembly: GCF_040939455.1. Taxonomy (NCBI): domain Eukaryota; kingdom Metazoa; phylum Chordata; class Mammalia; order Primates; family Cheirogaleidae; genus Microcebus; species Microcebus murinus. Next base: position 25,467,806 of record NC_134115.1, read on the forward strand.
ATTAACAATTATCCTCAAAACTGTTCCAAAAGAATTGACTTGAGTTCATGTACCTACTAGGGAACACACAATTAGATGTAAAATTCACAAGCATTTGTGAATTTCAAGCCAACTACTGGCAGTTGGAAGCAAAGAGTGGGACTAAACTAAAATATGGTTCATAGAGATCAATGACCACAATAGATATAAAAATCAGCACAAAATGTAAAGATATCCCTTATGAGTGATTTTTTTATAAATCTATTAATAGCTCCAATTTGGAAAACCCTAACATAAAATTAAGATACTGGACCAAGCAGACAGAGACCTGATTTGAGTCAGGAGTCAGGGTCCCAGTTTCAGCCCCACAAAAGTCAGCCAGGTGAACCCAGACAAGGGGCGGCACTCTGACCCCCAGTCCTTGTGTTCCCAGTGGGGAAAGGATGCTGTGGCCTAGCTGGGCCTGCCTGCCAAGCTTCGCCCTGCGTGATCCAGTGCACTGTATATTCTCAAGCTGCTCGCTATGTTACTGATTTGCCACTGATGATAATGATCTGACTCAAATATATATGTAGAGAGAGCACATTAAAAATGAGCATAGGGTTTTTCTGCCACAAAAAATTGAATTATTTTGCCTGCAAGTATTTAAGGAATAACTGACTTGAGTGTTCTCTATTAAATATAATATGAATAGATAAATAGACCTCATCCCCTCACTGGGTTGCAGATCAAATCATTGATGGTCAGCTTGTGTTGATAAAAGCAGTTGGAGTAAAGCAGCTTTCAGCTTCCCCAGAAGAAACCTATGTCAAAGTCATGATTCAGATAGTCGCTTGATTTTTACATGTTGGATATGTGGGCAGTAAATCTGCAAACAAGTATCTTTGCAATTAGTCATCACGTTAATGACACTGCATTTTGAGAGAAGTTGGGAGGAGGACTGATTACATAAAGGTAGTAATGTAAGATAAGAGATAGCTGCTTACTGGTGAAAAACTTTCACCTTTCTATCATTGAGAAAGGCCATGCACAAAGTGCTAAGTCATTGTTTAAAGATTGGGGTTATATTAATTTGATGCTAAAGTTCATAGATAAGATCAAAGTTATTCATTAAAAACTCCCTCCTCCACCCCAATTTAATTCTTAGTGACAATATACTATTGATATGATTGAGTTACCTAACTAGAGCTTTTTAGCATTAAAAGAAAGCAAGCAATATTTCTCTTTCTAGAAGGATTTCTACTGTTTTTTTATATTCATACTAGACTGTATAGTATAAGAGGAAATTATTTTAAATAATATTTCATCACATATTTCTGAGCATCTACATGTTCCAGGTACTGTGCTTTAGAATTACTTACAAGGGCAAGAAAATGCTGGAATAGATCACTAAGTATCCTGCCAATCTTGGCCCTTCTAATCTTTTCTCAACACAGTCAGACCAATCCTCGTGTAACACAAATCTAGCTGTCACCTCACTACTAATGCTAAAGCCTACTCAGTGTCTCCCTATTGCACTTGGATGATGAGGTGTTCATGAATCTGTCATACTGTCATATCCATTTTCCTGTGACAGAATTGTGTCCCATTAGCACCATATCCCCAGATACTAACATAGCACATGGCTTAGAGTAGGTGTATTCAATAAATAATTATTAAATATATAAATTATACCTATCGTGGTCCTAGGAGCTGATGCCAGAAAAAAACCTCTTAGTGTACTAGGTTCATAACAGGTTTTTAAAAATTTGTTATGAAGACAGAACATACTACATGATTAATTGCCAGGATGCAGAAACCTAAAGTTTCTTCCAAGGGAGGTCTGGCAGAAAAATACAGAATGATTCTAAAACTCTCTAGCTGTAGATTTGGAGGAGGTTGGTTAATATGACTATGTAGAATAAGTCCCCAATAGGAGCATGACTATTTAAAGTAACTGTGTTTCCATTTTTAGGCACCTCACTTTGGTTGAGCTTAGTGCCAGGTACCTGCTGTCTCTTGTTTTGCAGAGTAGAGGGATAGATTAACACCCTCTGCATTGCATTTCATTCTCTTGGTTATTTATATAATCCCTCTGGTTGTGCCTACCAATTTATAGACCAAAAGGAATCCCATTATGAGTACACTAAAGTCATATGCTTGGCTACCTCATACAAATGTGTTTTACCTGGATTATGTCTGGCAGGTAAAGCCCCAAAGCGATGATAATTTCATTGTATTTAGCACAAAATCTCTCTGGAGATAGTGGGGGATTGAAGGGGATACCTGAAGTGTAGGGAAATCAAGCCTGTTGAGCTTAATTACTCTTGAAAACTTGTCTTCTTTCAATAACTTTTGACTTTAGACTTGCATTCACATACAGAGCATTTGAAACTTATCTATTAGAATGAAATATTTCCAGTCCCAGCCACCTTTGAAAACTTCACATTCATGACAAACTATCCCTGTGAACATTTGTGATATACTGACTTTTAAAGGAAGAATGATTCATTTTTTTCAAAATGATGGAGTTTGTTAGCTCTCTAAATATCTTTAAGGATGAGAGAGACCATCATGGTAACTTTTAAAAAATGTATCAAATGAAAATATATGGAAATTGCCAGAAAGTAAATTGAGAAAGAAGTTATGCTCTCAGTAGAGACATACAATGTAAATATTGGCTCCAAACAATAAAACAATTATGATGGTGTCCATAGTTCATTTATGTTTGAACAAAATTATAGGCCAATAAAAAATAGAGTACATTACAATGTCTGAAGTTGCCAAGAGAACTGAATACCATTCCACTGTGTGCTTTCAAAGACTTTTTGAACCAAGAAGAAGAAAAGTAACATTAGCTATACTAATTACATAAATATAGTTTAGTAAATCAATATTGTCCTACAAGAAAGTTTTTACTTCTCAAATAGAAGTGTTGAAGCTGACTTCACAAAGGTTTTGTTGAACACTTTTAGACATTTAGACTTTCCATTTGTAGAAGCCTGTTTCTAGAAATGGAAATTACTAAATATAACCTATTGTCCCAATAAGAAGTAAGTGCTTAGGGGTGAACAACTTTTTTCTTTATATCATTGAGAAAGGCCATGCCCAAAGTGCTAAGTCATTGTTTAACCATTGGGATTAAAATAGTCTGATGCTAAAGTTCATAGATAAGATCAAAGTTATTCTTTAAAAAACTCCTTAAGTATTGCTTAGTATTACTAAGTATAAACCATTAGTGCCAGTTTGATCTTCAAAGCCAATAAATATTAATGAATATTATTCATTACTCCTTATATAGTCTCATTTGTTTATTACATTATTAACATATGACTATCCTATCTATGGTGTTATTCATTTCTTCAAGTTAAGTCAAATCCTGGAGAAGTTCTGTTTCAAGTATTACCCAAATAAGCCTTAAATACAGATACAAGAGGAGCCTGATGTTCACACAAATGTAGGGTCTCAGGCAATTAACTCTGAGCTGAGGGTCTGGGCACATTCGTTCCAGGGTGGTTCTACCTCTGACTACATAACTTTAAGCAATTCTGCATTGCCTTCCACTATGCTAATGATTCTTAAACTCACAATCTTCTGGAGAACTTGTTAAACTATAAATTGCTGCCTGTTATGCTCAGAGTTTCTAATTTAGTAGATTGGGGGGGGGTCCCAAAAATGTGGATTTCATATTTTAGGAACCAACGCAATACACACATCTCCCAATGTGCCCAATTTACTGATGAGGAAAACAGAAAGTTTACAGTGGGATGCAATAGGATGCCACAATGTGTTATGGTCTTTAGATGACAACGTGGGAGCAAGTGCGCTTTTATGGGGATGGAATCAGGAAAGGGGGGAGGAAGAGACACCCATTTGGACTCAACTCCCAATATTCTCAGTTTGTTTCAGCAAAAAAAAAAAAAAAAGATGGGAAATGAATTATAATGTCAGTTAAACAAATAAATAAATAAATAAGACTCAAGTAGTCTAGGGAAGAATGAAAAATGTTCCAGAAAATTCCAATGACATGTTCTAGCTCTGTCCTTGCCCATAGTATATCCTGAAGCTCAAAATCCAAAATTATACATAAATGTAAAGGGGCAAAGTTTACCTGCATTTATCCTGGTGGTAGAAATATGAAGGTCTTTCCTTACATAAAAACTGACTATTCTCATCAGCTTTGTGTTCAGAGAATAACAACAAGGGTGGAAAAGTTTTACAAATAAGAGTATGAAGAATTATTGTGCTTTAACCAGAATATGTTTAAATTTTAACAGGAGTGGACATAGTTCTTTGTGATACATATAAATAAATATTCACATTTATGTGGGTAAATATGGCTTTATACATTTATGAAGAACACATTTTACAGTAGGAACACTAGCATATGAAACAGATTTAGTTAGCACATAACTTTGTAAGGAACACCAAGACGAGCTCCCTTTTTAGATTCTGGAGTGCAAATCCCACTCTAACTATTGCCGTTCTGTAAAAATATGTGAAACATAATGTTTTCCTACAACTTAGCTGGTGTATTATTTATGACAGGCAGCACTCTACACAATAAAATGCCCATATAAACATTGGCAGGTTTATTAACAGACTTGCTGCAATGGCATTTGTCTTGCAAAAGCTATTCTTTTAAAGAAATGAGGCTGCCTACTTTTCCTATTTGCACATCATTTGCTACATAGAACACTGCTTTGCCACTGCAATTCACAGTCTCTCATGGAGTTCCCAGACAGTTCAGCATATTTAAAGTGGCATGAATTACATTGCTGAAATAAATATTACAACACCTCCCTATTCAGTGGACATCATGAACAGAGACATAACAAGACATCTGCTTTCTCTGAAGGGAATTGCGTGAGCACTCTGATTTTCAATGGGAAAGAGAACAGTTTGCTAACCTAGAACCAGTTTGTGTCATTCACCCATAAAAGTCATTCAAGTTCATGCTGAATCAAGTCCAAACATAAAATTGTCTGTATACTTTTCCATACAGATTTTGCAAACTGAAAGATTTGGTAAGGAAAGACTTGCAATTTTATTTTATTTTTTTAATTTTTTTTTTATTTCGGCATATTATGGGGGTACAGATTTTAAGGTTTCAATAAATGCCCATTTCCCCCCTCCCCCCACAAGTCTGAGTCTCCATCATGACCATCCCCCAGATGGTGCACAATTTTAATGATTAATTGGCTCTTAGTAATTTTAGACATTTTCTCACTTCTGTTGGATAGCAAAATGTTACACAGAATCCAGACAACAAAGGCTTGTAGTCTGAATTTTTCAGTACATACTTTCAAAACAATAAGATTTTTAAAGAAAATAATTTCATATGATTTTCTGCTATAAAAATTGTTTTTTTCAATCTCATCAGAGTGTCACATGGGGAAGTTACTTCAAGATATATTAGAAAATATAAGTAATCATCCCAATCAATAAAATCATGAATGATGAAAATATTTAACTTCTGAAATAGGTGCATGGATTTAACATATATTTTACATATGAAATTTATACAAACTAAGTTCATTTAAGCAAAAGCACATAAAGAATTTGAATGATATGTATCCATTAACTTGGAGAGGAAAGGTTATTATAATATATTCTATGTTGTCTTTTACTTAATGGTGACTAAGGTAGTATATAATAATATAATAGAACAAATCTCCAAGGTTTTTTCTTCCATCAAAATAATACAGCTTATCTCTAGAGAGTGAACATTTTTCAGAACATAGGAGCGGGATATAAAAGTAGAGAAAATAGTGTAATATAACTTGTAATAAACATTGATTTTTTTTTAATGCTTGGTATATCTTTGTGACTCTTCTATTGTTCCAGGGTCTAGGAGAGTGAGTGGTGGTGTGAATATTTAGAATTGTGTTCATAATTTTATATGGCAAGTTGCAACTAAAAAAATAATATCAAGCATCAAACTTTTCCTCTCCAAACATTTCCTCTGCATAAAAAAGCCACTCTTACTATCAAAGAAACAAATTGTGTTTTCTGCTGCTTTCCTTGAAAATAAAAACATACAAAGTTCAATCAAGTTAAATGTGTAGAAGACACATTTTTTTTACTGAGGCAACATTTGAGTTATTAATATTTTAAACAGAAAATTATTAATGTGACTATTATAGATATCAAAGTCATTCCATGACCAAAGATGCCAATCAGCAGAATAAGTTAATAAGCAAATACAGGAAACTGATATTTCAAGGAGGTAGTCATCTATTACTGTACAAAATCTTTTATATAAACTCATATATTTTGTTGAGATATTATTTCTCTGTACTTGATTAATAACTTCTTTATCTGAATATAATTTTTAAAGATTTATTATATTTTTGAGTGACATACCTTTAAAAAATCCAAAAGCACATCTGATAGTTCATAAATACATCCTTGAAAGTTTGTATAGTAGCTATACAATATAACCATGCTGTCCATCAGAGCGGCTACTGAACACATGAAATATGGAAAGTATGGCTAAATAACTGATTTTTTAATTTTAACTTTTAAAAAATACTTGGAACAACTTTCTCAAATCTAAATTTTATGAAATATAAATAACGATGAAGCATTTCTGATAAAATTTGGTCTTTGGATTGAGATTTGCTTTATGTGTAAGAAACACACTGGATAAAGATAAGATAAAATCTTAGTTATGAAAAACAAAGGGAAACAGTATTAGTTTTTTTATATTGTTTACTTGTTGGATTAATAATATTTTAGATATATGAGATTAAATAAAATGTTACTGAAATTTTAAAGATTTGCTTATTTTAATTTTTTTAAATGGGTGCTAGAAAATTTGAAATTACATACATGGCTTTACATTATAGTTCCTTCCTTCCTTCCTTCCTTCCTTCCTTCCTTCCTTCCTTCCTTCCTTCCTTCCTTCCTTCCTTCCTTCCTTCCTTCCTTCCTTCCCTCCCTCCCTCCTTCCTTCCTTCCTTCCTCTCTCTCTCTTTCTCTCTCTCTTTCTTCTTTTTCTTTCTTTCTTTCTCAGGGTCTCACTCTGTTGCCCAGGCTAGACTGTGGTGGCATCATTGTAGCTTAGTGCAATCTTAAATTCCCAGGTTCCAGCTATCCTCCTGATCCAGCCTCCCAAGTAGCTGGGGCTACAGGCACATGCCACCACACCTGGCTAATTTTTTCTACTCTTTTTTATAGAGATGGGGTCTTGCTATACTGTCAGGCAAGTCTTGAACTCCTGACCTGAAGTGATCCTCCAACCTTGACCTCCCAAAATGATAAGATTATAGATCTGAGCAGGTGTGAGCCTTACATTGTATTTTCAATTGGATGATAATGATATGCATAGTAAATAGCAATTAAGAATAATCAATCTTGGCAATTTATAAGATCTGTGGCCAGTTAGCATTATATGTTTTTGAGCATATTTATTAAAACCTACCAAAAGTCAGGATTTTGTATAGCCACAACTAATCTTACCACATGGGGTATACGTTTTTACTTATTTGTGAAATCATTTTAATTTTTAGTAAAGTGTTCAGAGCTCATATTTGGTTAATTTCTTAGTGAAAACCTGACTAATAATCAAGCATCTTTGCAGGGCCACAGTGTACACTTGTAAAGACTGTTTATTATACAAGAGCTCCTTACTAAAAGACCCAGCTTGTACTATACTCATCAAGCCCTGGCCCTGGCAAGAGCTGCCTTTTTCTGTAGTAAAGGATCTTCTTTCTCTAAGTGACACAAAGACACAGTATAAGTTAGCAAGCTCTGCATATTTTCATCAACATATAATATTGCAACATGCAATATTATTAAAAAAAAACCTCAGAATATTGTTTTCTGCCCAAATCATCAAGGTAAAGTATATTACTCTAAGTGACATGCTGTGAAAATTCTGGTGTCAACTTATATTTGCCAAAGATTCTATTATTCTCCCAACTTTCCCATACATTTGATTGATGTTCTCATAGTAATACTAGATGATAAGTAAAGCAGGTATTGTCTTTATTTTACAGTCAAGAAACATATTGAATTTCCTTTTTGGATTGCTATAAAATTCAGAATTATCACATTTGCCCCTTGCAAATAAAAATATAACTCCTGGAACTTGTGAGACAGTCCCATAGAAATAAACATTGTAATTAAAAATGAATATAACATTTACAGGCTAAGAACTGACCCAGCCATATGCCTCATTGAATTTTGGTTTCCAATAAAAAACAATCATGTTTTATTATTTATGTCTTAAAAGAGCCAAGAAATTAATGGCAATGTAGTGTCTCCCCAAATCTAATTAACTTTTTATAATTAGTACTTCTGTTTAACTTATCTAAGTGGGACTATGGAAAAAAAAACAAAAAACAAAAAAACTCCCTTAAAAATGTTCCTAAAAGTAACAGGTACTTTTGAGAAGCAACTTTGCATTATAGTAAATTAATAGATATTTTTGGTTAATAATGAACAACATGTTCAGGCTATATATTTTATTTAAAGAGAAGGGAAAACAACTTAGTGAATGCTGTGTGAAGCTAGAAGGCTCTGAGGAGAATATCTTTAAGATAATTCCTTAATATCCCTTTTGGAAGAGTATTAGTAGTTTCTTATTCAATGTAGATTTCTTAAGTAGCTGACATTTATTTTGTTTCCTACCCCTGATCTTGGTACCTTAAATTCTGGTTTTCATTTGTTTTACATTTATTCATGTTCTAATGGCTCCCAGTGATTTTCAATTAGAATTTATTTTTAAGGAATGGGTTTTAAGATCTTTCTTCATATACAATGAGTATTATTGCTATCTATGTATTTAAGAAACTTCTATTTGTTAGACATTAATGACTCATTCATATTGATTATATTGTTAACAATTAACTAATTTTAAATCATTAAATTGGAGGCTTATAGTTCACTTGAACACAGTAAATAGCATGTATATTTCCTTATATTAAATACTATGCCTCCTTTGATGGTTTTATAGTTAATATATTTGTGCACTGAAATTCAGATCAGGCCTAAATCACATACATTTTTAACAATGCACCGTGTTACCTTTATAACAAAAGTTGGCTTCCCAAATCTATAGTCAAAATGAATGTTTCCTTTTAGGGTATCAAACCATACTACAACTGCCAGATCGGTCAAGGTTTTGAATGCAATGAATTCACAAGGCTTTATACTTATTTAATTCTCACGTTTATCACACCATTGTGGTCTTCAAAAGAGATTATTCAGGCACACGCTTCATCCATATTGATTTGAAGCAGAATTTTTTTTTTTAAAAAAAAGCATGACAAAAAAGGGAATTTATTTTAAATGTAAAAACATGAATCCACTCACAACTGTCACACATGCTACTCATTCTGTAAATCATGTAACAGACTTTGTCATTTTGACATGTAGAACATGTCTCTTCTTCCATCACCTTTGAATTAATCGGATTGTAAAGAGGGCGATGGAAAGAGGGGTGGAACTTGAAATCCCCAATTGGCTCCCATTGCCATTTGTATCCCTGGAGCATTTTTGAAGTCAGGTAGATGTTAACCTAATAAGGGAAGCCCCACTGGCTCTCTGTCTCCTCCAGACAATAAAATGGCATAATTGTGTCTGTGCCTCTCTTTTCAGTTGTTCTACCATAACACAGGTTGAGAACTAACTGCAGATTCTAATTAACTCAAATTAGACTCATAAGAGAGATGCTAAGTACTACAACATGATTAAGAAATTAAGATTAAGAAATTAATCCTAAATTTAAACCTGAAGGTGTTGAGTACAAAGAAAATAAATGTTAAAATAATAAATTGGGCCATTGTTTCATAGATGGAGAAAAGAGGGTTAATCAGTCAGTGGCTCTGCCCCATTTGAGTGAATGTTCTTGACTTCCTACAAGGAAGAATTTCAGTACCTGAAAGAGAGCAGCTGGAGTTTCATAATGGCATTAAGCCTTTTCTTGTACTTGATTTTGTATTTATCATTAGCTTGGAGACAGGAATAGTGGGCATGAAATAAAATAAATAAAAAAGTAAATCTGTGACCAAGTGTCATTAAATATATTTTTGAACATATTCCTAAAAACCTACCAATTTTTATTGATTTAAAAACCTATGCTCAGCAAGTTTTTTTAAAACTATAGAAAATTTAGAAAAGCTAACATATAATATTACAACATATTATTAAAGATGTTATGTAAAAGGTATATAATGAGAAATTTTATTCTAACTTTTCTTTTTGAGGAAACTATCAATTATAAATGGGCATTAATGAAATTCCTTATTAAAATGTCACACTTTCTATTTTCCTATAATTTATAGCTCATTAAAAGTTGTTACTCTATTGTGCTACAGAATACTAGACCTTAAGCATTCTCTTAATAAATCTAGTTTTGTACCCATTAACCATCCCTACTTTATCCCCTTGCTACTATTGTTAACAATAATTTACTGTATATTTTCAAATGATTAAAAGTGTGGAATTATAATATTCCTATAACAAGGAAATGATAAACTTTTGAGGTGTTGGATACCCCAATTACCCTGATTTGATCATTACACATTGCATACCTGTATTAAAATATCACATGTACTGCACATATACTATTATGTATCCATAAGAATTAAAAATAAAATTTTTTTTAAAAAAGTTGTTACTTTTACAACAAACTCTCAACCTTTAACTGTTGTTTCTAACATTCACTAATTTCTCTCTAAATTCTCAATTAGTTACTATGAAAATAAGCTGGTAGAAAAATGACAATCTTCCTTAGTTTCACAAAATTCTCCTGGTTGTTTACAATTCATATTATAGGGTAAGTTTATTTGTAAGTATATGTTTGTATTTCTAATCCTTGTGGTTACATAAAGTATTTAACATAACAAATTACATAATACAAATTTGTTATGATAATAAAATATAGAGCAATTTGACTAAAATTAAAAAACCAAAAAACTATGTAAAGAAGAAAATTAAAATGAAAGCTATTTGGATCAGCCCAGAGAACATAATCAAACATCAAACTTAACACAGGGTATTCTGAAAGCCAAAGTGAAAAGGGAGATAAAATAGGCTGTATGACCCTCATGATTTAAAAAGTTAGAATTCGTTTAGTTCCTCAAAGAAAGCAATGCTTTCAAGAAATACATTCTTTGAAGACTTTCGAATAGCAACTCACATATGGCATATTAAGTAATAATCTCTTCAATATCTGCAGCTCATAGTAGATGTTTGGTACATTTACAAGGAAAATTTGCATTGATATTTCTTTCTTTTTTTTTGAGACAGAGTCTCACTCTGTTGCCTAGGCTAGAGTGCCGTGGTGTCAGCCTCGCTCACAGCAACCTCAAACTCCTGGGCTCAAGTGATCCTCCTGCTTCAGCCTCCTGAGTAGCTGGGACTACAGGCATGCACCACAATGCCTGGCTCATTTAGTTGGCCAATTAATTTTCTTTCTATTTTTAGTAGAGACAGGGTCTCGCTCTTGCTCAGGCTGGTTTCGAACTCCCCACCTTGAGCAATCCTCCCTCCTCAGCCTCCCAGAGTGCTAGGATTACAGCCGAGAGTCACCGCGCCTGGCCGATATTTCAAATAATACTAAAAAGACAATTTTAGTGAAGTGGCTTTAGGCAATATGTCCAGTCACAATTAATAGGTTCTTTTGGTTAATTTCTAGTACCCACCCTTCTCTCCCAGTCTCCTCACATTAGAGTTAGCTGTAAATTCTAGGTTCCCTCTCCAACACACCAAGTGGGATATCACATGAGAGAACGTTTCAGATACAATCCAGCCTACACAGATTTATTACCAAGTAGGTACAAAAATATAACAACCTGTTCTTTAAACTAGGTGAAATTGCAGCTGTCCATCCTTCAGACACTGACCGGTATCTTGCGCAAAATGTTCTCTGGAGGCTGGAATAGCCTTGACAGTAGCCTCGAGGAAGGATCAGCTCGTCACCTAGTTATGATAGAGAGTCATTTATTATGCCCATGGGCCATGGGCAGGAACAGATGTCCTAGCATTAGAGCAGAGACTTGATGGAGGTTAGGGTGCTGGCTCATCACGTTCTCCTACCACCTTTGCGATGGGAAAATGTATTTCAAACATCTCTTCTGTTCTACTGCAGGTGGAGGTAGTGATGTTAGAAGTCATTGTTATGTAAGTCATTTTACTAAGAATAACTACTTTTAAGTTATGGACTACTGATTAGAGTCTTTCAAATGCTCTAACCGCCCCTGGGGACAGGATTTCCAAGTAAGATATTTTCACCACTAATAATCCACTCTAGCATGCATAGTTAATTTGTTCTCCATATCCAAGCAGATCTCTATTTCATATACTCCTCTTTATTATGCTTCCTAGATACAGTGTTTCTTACAAATTTAAGGTTTGTGGCAATCCTGCATCGAGGAAGTCTAGAAACACCACATTTCCAACAGCACGTTCTCACTTTGTGTGTGTCTCTGTCACATTTTGGTAATTCTCACAAAGTTTCAAACTTTTCATTATTATTATATTTGTTACGGTGGTCTGTGATCAGCGATCTTTGATGTTATTATTGTAATTGTTTTGGGGTAGCACAAACTGTGCCCATATAAGACCATTTAAGATGGCAAAATTCATCAATAAAAGTATGTGTTCTGACTGCTCCACCAGCTGGCCGTTCCTTCATCTGCCTCCCTCTCCTCGAGCCTCCCTATTCTCTAAGACACAACAATATTGAAATTAGTTCAATTAATAAACCTACAATGGTCTGTAAGTGTTCAAGGGAAAGGGAAAATCACATGTCTCCCACTTTCAATCAAAAGCTAGAAATGATTAAAATTAACGAGGAAACCCTGTCTAAAAGCCAAGACAGGCAGAAAGCTAGGCCTCTTGTGGGTTAGCCAAGTTGAGAATGCAAAGCAAAAGTTCTTAAAAGAAGTTGAAAGTGATGCTCCAGTGAACACCTGAAGTATAAGAACGAAAAACAGCCTTATTGCTGATATGGAGAAAGTTTGATAGGAGATCAAACCAGCCACAAACATTCCCTTAAGCTAAAGCCTAATCCAGAGCAAGGTCCTAACTATCTTCAGTTCTATTCTATGAAGACTGAGAGACATGAGGAAAGTGCAAAAGAAAAGTTGGAAGCTAGCAGAGACTGGTTCATAAGGGTAAAGAAAAGAAACCATCTCCAAAACACAAAAGTGCAAGTTGAAGCACCAAGTGCTGATGTAGAAGCTGCAGCAAGTTATCAAGAAGATCGAGCCAAGATCATTGATGAATTTCACTACATTAAACAACATATTTTCAAGGCAGATAAAACTATTTTCTACTGGAAAAAGATGCCACATGGACTTTCATAGCTACACAGGAGAAGTCAATGCCTGGCTTCAAAGCTTCAAAGTAAAAGCTGACTCTTTACTTAGGAGACAATGCAGTTTCCAGTTTTAAGTTGAAGCCAATATTCATTTACCACTCCAAAAATCCTAGAGCACTTAAGAATCTTGCTAAATCTGCTCTCCCTGTGCTCTAGAAATGAGACAACAAAGCCTGGATGACAGCCCATTTGTTATAGTATGGCTCACTGAATATTTTACACCTACGCCCACTATTGAGAATTACTACTCAGAAAAAATATGCCTTTCACAATATTACTGCTCATCGGCAATGTACTTGGTCACCCAAGAGCTCTGATGGAGGTGTACAGGGAGCTTAGTGTTGTCGTTATGCCTACTAACACAACAGCAACTCTGCCGCCCACGGATCATGGAGTAATTTCAACTTTCAAGTCTTATTATTTTAGAAATACATTTTACAAAATTGTAGCTGCAATAGATTCCCCTGATGGATCTTGCAAAGGAAATTGAAAAACTTCTGGAAAGTATTCACCATTCTAGATGTCAATTAGAACATTTGTGATTCATGGGAGGAGGTGGAAGTATCAACAGTAACAGGAGTTTGGAAGAAGTTGATTCCAACCCTCATGGATGACTTTGAGGGGTTCAAGACTTCAGTGGAGGAAGTAAGAGCAAATGTGGAGGAAATAGCAAGAAAATCAGAATTAAAAGCCTGAAGATGTGAACAAACTACTGCAAACTAATGATCAAACTTTAATGGATTAGTAGCTGTTTCTTATATATGAATAAAGAAAGTGGTTTCCATTCCATAGATGGAATCTATTCATGGTGAAGATGATGTGAACATCATTGAAATGACAAAACGGGATTTAGAATATTACACACACTTAGTTGATAAAGCAGCAGCAGGGCTTGAGAGGATTGACTTCAAATTTGAAAGAAGTTCTACTGTGGGTAAAATGTTATCAAACAGCATTTCATATTACTGCGAAATCTTTCGTGAAAGGAAGAGTAAATCCATATGCCAAAGTTCATTGTTGTCTTTTTTAAAGAAATTGTCACAGCAACCCCCAACCCTCAACAACCACCACCCTGATCAGTCAGTATCCATCGACATTTAGGCAAGACCCTCCACCAGCAAAATAGTAATGATTCACTGAAAATTCTGATGACCCTGAGCATTTTTTAACAATAAAGTATTTTAAAGGTATATAATAGTATATTGTTTTTGTAGACATAATGCTATTTCCCACTTAATAGACTACAATATGGTATAAACATAAGTTTTATTTGCACTGAGAAACAACAAAAAATTTATTAACTCGCTTTATTGCAATATTCACTTTATTGTGATGGTCAGAAACCAATATCTGCAAGGTATGCCTATATCCCTGTAGCATACAATCCATGCTGAAGTATTTAAAATAAATTGCAGGTAACAGAACAAGAGCTATTATAATCTATCTAAAAGAAAACTTGAGGTTTTACAAAGATGTCTATATAATTTCTTTCCCTCAAATATCTGCTATTGAAGATGTTCTTGTTTATTGATTCACACAAGATATTTAATGGACAATAATGAGTGCAGAATTCTTTTTAGTACTTATTATACATAGTACCTTATGTTTCCAATTACTTCTTATACATCATTTAATTTATCCACTGAAATCTTGCAAATTAGAATACAATCGTGATCATCAACTTCTGTTATACAAAAGAAATGAGCCTTTGTTATATAAAAGGCTCACTCTGCAAAAGTGAAGTGTGTGTCTAGAGCCATACAGCAAATCTTGGTAGAGCTGACATTTTAGTCTCATGGTTTTGCAATGAGCAACCAGTAATCTTTCTTAGTGATTTTTCTATTTCTCCAGGAAAACTACAAGAGGAATTCATTCATATTCTTTTACCTGCTTTACTTCCTGTAATTATTCAATGGAATGAGTTTAAAACACTTTCTTTGGCTGGATAAAAGCATGCTTTAAAGTTCTCTAATGATTCCTGAAAAAAAACTGCTCTTCAATATGGAATTTAACTGTAAATTGAGCACTGTTTTTATTTAGTAAAATTCAGGGGGTAGCCTGTACTTCACAAAAATCAGAAAATATTCAACACATCAAAAGCCAAATTTAAAATATAAGAGGAAAATCTTGTCTACTTTTGTTCTCTGGAAGAATATTAAGTTAAAGTTATCTCAATTTAGACTTCATTTCTTCCCCATCTTCAATTATTTTCTTTAAAACAGAAATAGATCCTTTAAGGAAGTGAAAGTGACTCATGAAAACAACACTAACCATGAGTCAGATAAAATGAGTTTGTTTTGTCCTGTGTCTGCCAGTTACTTGCTAATTGACTGCCCAGTCCTTATTACTGCATTAAACTTGGTCTGAAACATCTAAAAAGAGGCACTAATATGAATGAGAATCTGATAGGGTATATGGAAGTACTAAATAGGGGCAAAATATGGCAGGGTCTTTTGTCTTTTGTTTTCCTTGCAAAATCTTATTTCTCCAGATTTCAACTCAGGCATCACGTCCTCTTAGCATCCGTCCCTTACATGTACCCTGTTATCCCAGTTTACCCATCCTTATCCTATTTTTGCTGATCTCTGTCATTGCATTTATTACATACAGACAGTATTTGCCTAATTCTGTGCTTCTCCCATAAGACCAGAAGTCCACAGAGAATAAGAACAATATGTATTAGTCTTTGTAGCTCCACTCCCAATGCAGTGCTAGATACATAATAGATTCTCAAAAAATTTTTGTTAAACTCATGGATGGAATTCAATGGAATGGGAGAAATATTTACCTGTCTATCTTGCAGGGTCGTTGTGAAGGTCAAAACTAGTGATGTATGATAAGTTAAATTAAAACTTTTAAACTTAAGGGCCATGTACAGTTTCCCTTCACTTGCATAGCTTTAGTAAAAAATTGGGGATTTGAATTAAACTAAAACTTAAAAACATTATCGTGAATCTGGGCCCAAGGATATGCAGTTTGCAAATGCTGACCTTGAGCAGACTAAATCTAACAGCCCTTGCATGAAGTCATGTACCCCAGCCATTCACCCTCCTTGGCGTGGCCCTCGCTGAGGTTAATAAGGACTGCGGATGTCTCAGGCTGCCAGAACATAAGGAGATATGACAGGAAGCCAAACGGGAAACTGCTGGCTGCCTTGGGCTCCCTGAGATCCGTGTCTAATAAGGCAGACTTGTCGCTGGGCTCTTTGGAGGTGAAATGAAGCGATGGACTAATGCTGGGCACAGGAGGCGCCGCCAGGTCCTGACAGGCTAAGGTGTGACCCGCTGAATCCTAACCGCCCCAGACATGTGTGGAAGAACAGTGAGCTGGGCGATGGCCAGGGGCAGGCGAGGCTGCAGGGGAAGGAGGTGTATGCAAAGCCCACAGAGAGGAGGAAAAGAAAGGGCAAGTGAGATTACTGGTCATCTGGTGTCTCAGATCACACGCAAAGCAAACGTCAAGCACAACAGCAAACACAGCCTTTGAGCATCACTGTCTCCAAAGAGTATTTACCAAGTGCTGTCTGGCTTGATCTCCCAGACTTGGTTAAATATGCATTTAGTTAATGTTGTTTCTGACTTTCTTTCCTTTGCTTTTTTGTTGTTGTTATTATGTCTATTTAAAATTTTGTTAGTACCTCACTTGCTTTGATGCTATAACTCTGAGACCGAGGTAAGGGAGAAATAAAAGAAGAATGAAAAGAGAGGAAAAAATTCCACAGAGCAGTTTTTAAAAGCTTTTTCAATATAAAAAATGTAATTAGACATTTGTAATTATACTATTCAATATATTAAGGATAATATATTATTAAATGTAATATTTAGATAATTATTTAATTATATCATTAAATATAACATATGCATATAATTATACATGTTATTCTCCATTATAAAATATCAATATTTAGGAATTAACCAGAAATTCATTTAATTCATGTCATTTTTATAAACTACCTTTTTCCGAAAATTAAAAACAATATCAGAAGTGACATTAAATTACATTTTATTTGGTGCCTAAAGGCATACATACACATCATAATGTTTAAATACATTTTGTACTTGATTTTATTAAGGGGAATTGAAAAAATGAGAAGGTATAAATGAAGTAAAAATTTTTATATGCCTTTATTATAGCCACTTCATCACATTTTATCACATTTCTTTGTTTATATGAACATTATTCCAACTGAATCCATGATCTAGGGAAATAGGCATGATATTTTGTTACCCTTGGATTTTCAGCTGCTAGCAAAATGTTTGGGGAATAATAGGTTCTTAATTAAAAATGTATAATGAATTTTATAATGAATAAAATGAAAACCTCATATATATCACACTATTTTAACATTATAGATTTAGAATGGTAGTTATTTTTTTAATATAAAATACACCTCTTGTTTTTCACACACTAAAGCTACTCATAGAAGTACAAAATATTAAAAAGACAATTTTTAATACAGAATTAACTTTATTTTAAAAAAGCAATTTTAGGTTTATAGCAAAATTGAATGGAAAATACAGAGAATTTGCATGTGCCCTCTTGCTACACAAAGGCACAACTTCCCAACTATCAACATGCCACACCACAGTGTTATATTTGTTACAACTGGTGAACCTGACACATCATTTTTAAAAATTATCACCCAAAGTCCATAGTTTACACTAGAGTTCACTGTCAGTGTCAGACGTTCTATGGGTTTGGACAAATATATAATAACATGCATCCACCATTGTCATAACATACAGAACAGTTTCGCTGCTCTAAAAATCCTAAAAATCTGTGCTATGATCATTCTTCTTTTCCTTTACCCATCCCCTGGAAACCATGAATCATTTTACTGTGTCCACAATTTTGCCTTTTCTAGAATACTCTATAATTGGAATCATATTATGCAGCCTTTTCAGATTGACTTCTTTCACTTAGTAATAGGCATTTAAGTTTCCTCCATGTCTTTTTACAACTCATTTCTCTTTAGCTCTCCATAGTATTCTACAGTCTGAATGTACTACATTTCTCTATTCACCTACTGAGGACATCTTGGTTGCTTCCAAGTGTTGAGAATTATGAATAAATTGCTGTAAACATCCATATGCAGATTTCAGTATGGACATGTTTTTGATTCATTTGGGTAAATACCATAGAGCTCAATTGCATAATTGTATGGTAAGAGAACATTTAGTTTTGTAAGAAACTGCCAAACTATCTTCCAAAGTGGCTGTACGATTTTGCGTTCCCACTAGCAATAAATGAGAATGCCTATTATTCCACATCCTTGCCAGCATTTGGTGGTGTCAGTGTTTTGGATTTTGGCTATTCTACTAGGCATGTAGTAGTATTTTGTTGTTTTGATTCACAATTCCCTACTGACATACGATATTGAACATACTTTCCTATGCTTATTATCATCTGTATATTTTATTTGGTGAGATGTCTGTCCAGGTTTTTCTCCATATTTTAATCAATTTGTTCATTGCTTTATTGTTGAGGTTTTTTTTTTGTTTTTTTTTGTTTTTTTTTTGAGACAGAGTCTCGCTTTGTTGCCCAGGCTAGAGTGAGTGCTGTGGTGTCAGCCTAGCTCACAGCAACCTCAAACTTCTGGGCTCAAGCAATCCTGCTGCCTCAGCCTCCCGAGTAGCTGGGACTACAGGTATGCGCCACCATACCCAGCTAATTTTTTCTATATATAATAGTTGGCCAATTAATTCCTTTTTTTATTTATAGTAGAGACAGGGTCTTGCTCTTGCTCAGGCTGGTTTCGAACTCCTGACCTCGAGCAATCCGCCCTCCTCGGCCTCCCAGAGTGCTAGGATACAGGCGTGAGCCACCATACCCAGCCTTATTGTTGAGTTTTAAGAGTTCTTGGTATACTTTGAATAATAATCCTCTATCAGATGTATCTTTTGCAAATATTTTATCCAAAGCTATAAGTCTATAGCTTATTATCTTATTCTGTTGACATTCTCTTTCACAGAATAGAAGTTTTCAATTTTAATGAAGTTCAGCTTATTAATTATTTATTCATTGTTCATGTCGTTTGTGTTGTACCTAAAACATCATTGCTATACCTGATATCATCTAGATTTTCTCCTCTGCTAAATCTTAGGAGTTTTATAGTTTTGCATTTGTACAGTATGGCTCAATGATCCATATTGAGTTAATTTTTGTGGAGGCTGTAAGTTCTGTGTC
Organism: Microcebus murinus; assembly: GCF_040939455.1. NCBI lineage: Eukaryota > Metazoa > Chordata > Mammalia > Primates > Cheirogaleidae > Microcebus > Microcebus murinus. The sequence goes on from NC_134115.1 coordinate 25,487,283, forward strand.
TAGATTCATGTTTTTGTATATGGATGTCCAGTTGTTCCAGCACCATTCATTGAAAAAAACTCTATTTGCTCCACTGTCATGCCTTTGCTTCTTTGTCAAAGATCAGTTAAATGTATTTGTGTGGGTCTATGTCTTGGCTCTCTATTCTGTTCCATTAATGTATTTGTCTATTTTTTGGCCAATACAACACTATCTTGATTGTTGTAGCATTATATTATAGTAAGTCGGGAAGTCAGGTAGCCTCAGTCTTCCTATTTTGTTCCTCCCCTTCAATATAGAGTTAGCTATTTTGGATCTTTTGCCTTTACATATTAATTTTTGAATTTAACTTGTCAATATCCACAAACTAACTTGCTGGAATTTTGATGGAGATTGCAATCAATAGATAAGTCAATTGAGGAAGAACTTATATCTTGACAATATTGAGTCTTCCTATCTATTAACATGGAGTATCTCTCAATATTTTCAGTTCTTCTTTGATACTTTTCATAAGAGTTTTGTAGTTTTCCTCCTATCTTGTATATTTGTTTTAGATTTATACTAAGTATTTTTAGGTGCTAATACAATTACTAATGTGTTTTTAATCTTAATTCCACTTGTTCATTGCTAGTATATAAGAAAGCAATTGATTTTTGTATATTAACCTTGTGCCCTGCAACCTTAATTTAGGATTATTATTTTTTCAAATATTTCTTCTGCTTCTTTCTTTTATCCTTTTCTTTCTGATTTTCTCATTAAGTGTATATTATGCCTTTTAATGTAGTCCCTCAGTTCTTGGATAATCTGTTCTGTTTTTTCCAATCTTTATTTTCTTTGCTTTTCAGTTTGGAAGTTTCTACTATCATATTCTCAATCTCAGAGATTCTTTAGCTATGCCCGATTTACTAATGAGCCCATGAAATACATTCTTCATTTCTTTTACATTGTTTTCGATCTCAGACATTTCTTTTTGATTCTTTCTTAGACTATTCGCCTCTGTGCTTCCCTGTCTATCTGGTTTTAAATCTTATCTACTTTTGCATTAAAGCCCTTTTATTTATAAATTACCCAGTTTTAAATATTCTGTTATAAGCAACAGAAAAGAAAACACTACAAGTTCTTAACATAATTGCCATTTTTTTTCAAATTCCTAGTCTGATATTTCAACATTCTTGCTATGCCCAACTCTTGTTCAATTTCTTCAAACTATGATTTTAGCCTTCAGTATGCCTTGTAACTTTTTGTTGAAAAATGGACATGATATACTAGGTAAAAAGAACTGTGATAAATAGGGCTTAAGTAATGTATCGATAAGTTGTAGGGGGGAAAGGAAGCATTCCATAGTTCTATGATTAGGTCTCAGTCTTTTGGTGAGCCTGTGATCCTGACTGTGGACTTCAGGGTTGAAGCCTTCTTATGTTTTTTTTTTTTCATTTTTTCCCTCCCTTTAAGTAAAACAGGATGATTAGAGGACGTTGAAGTTGGGTATCGCTCCTCCCCCTAAATAGAACAGGCTCTGATAAAACCCCAGTAGTTTAGGCTCTAGTAAAATGGTTTCTTCTAAGGACAGACCTTATTAAGAAGAACAGAATGCTCTGGGTATTTCAGAATGATTCCTGTCCCTCTGTCTTTGCCAAGGCATAAGGGATTTTTCTCCAATATTCACTGTGAAGGCTTGGTAGAGTTCCTGGAGGTAAAACTAAAAAAAAAAAAAAACAAAAAAAACAAAAACCTGTCCTCCATGATTTGTTCTCCCTGAATCTTTTAACTCTCAGTCTTGTCCACACTGGGCCTCCAGGAATTTGTTAATTACAGTTTAGGATTTTTCTATCCTGGTACTGGTTCCCAGGCATGTTTCTGCTCTAGTAAGTTGTGATTCTCTGTTTCTGCCTGTGTAGCTCTAAAATTTTAGAGTCTGTTGACCATCAGGTTGAAGAACATCTAATCAAGTCCAGGCAAATTTACAGATCGAAACCTCATGCTCAGAAAAGAGAAGGAGCTGGGACCACATAAATCATTAATGTTAGAGCAACTACCACATACTGGATCTCAGCAGTTCCATTTTTACCACATCATGCCCTTGATTTGGTAGGGCTTAGCAATTTTGAAAAACAGTGCCCAATATTGAGTTAAACACACCCTTTCCCTATGGGGTTTTTACATTATTCATTAGTTTGAAGTTTTTATTTCCAGTGTAGCAAAGTTAATCTTCAATCCCAGCCATTCTCCAAAGTATCGTAGTTTGTCAGACTAAAAATTAACAAAAGTATTCCAAGTTCAATGCCTTTAAAAAACAAATAAAAAATATTGCTTATATCATTGTCTATTCCCCTCATCAATTATGTAGGCAATATGCACTCTGAAAAATTTCCAAGAGTATGTCAAATTATAGAGAAGGATTAAAAAATCCTCTGAAATCCTGCTATCCTTATATTACACATCATAGTATTATGGTTAAATTTATTTATGCATCCCTATGTAAATTACCATAAATGGAATAATATACATTTTAAAATGCATATTTAATCAATAGAGTTGTTTTTCTGAACTGACATCTTCTTTCTCTAGAATCCACATGCCCCTTTCCAGCGTGGCCCCCACTCAACAGCTGTGCAACCAAAAGTTAACTACCTGGTATATGTCTTTTGATACCTTTCCCCATTAGTATAGATTCATATACACACACATGCAAATACTCACAGTACCTATGCAATACATTTTGTCACTTTGTTTTCTGCATCTTCCTTTTTCCCTTAGGTGCATATCATGAATGTATACATCCCAGGAAATATCTTCATGATATACAGCTAAAAGACAAAAGACACACATACATGCTCACACACACACATAGAGATAGAGAGAAAGAGAACGAGAGAGCACACATTTCTTTTAATGACTAAGTAATAATGTAGTAAATTATGACAATATAATAAATTTTCCCTCTATAATTAGACATTCACTTCGTTTTGAACTTGTCCTATGGTTCCTACTCACTATATCCTTCGGCAATGAAACTTTAATTTTTATGGGATAAAATACCACATGTGGGATTACTGAATACAAAGATATGTGGATTACTAAGTTTAACCTGTTATGCCAGAATGTTTTCTTAAAAGGCTATAACTGTTTAAACTTCCACCAGTGATGTTTCCCTTCCTCCCTTGTTACCATGCTCAAGTTTGCCAGGTCTGAAGGTGTGAGGTGATATTCTTTGTTTACGTTAATTTACATGCTCTTAGTGCAATGGAGCATTTTTTAAATGATATTACCCATTCATTCTTTTTCTGTGAAATGCACCACCTCCTCCCTTTGTTTAGTCCAGGATTACAGCCCCTCCTCTTTGTAAAGTATCAGAGATTAACATGGCAGTACCATCAAAAATTAAAGTGCTGTCTGTGTGACAGCCTTCTGGGGAAAATACAAGAACACAAAGACAGAATAGTGGTTCATGTAGAAAAATCTAGACCATTCTCTCAACTGATTTTAGGCTTTTTAAGAAAGATAAAATACCTATTTTCCCAGAGTAAAACCTAAAGAGTTAATCATCTCTATATTTCATTATTTGATTTTAATGACAATTTTTGGAATTTTTTTCTTGACATAAAATTTACATACCATAAAATCCACCCTTTTAAAGTGTCAAATTCAATGGTTTTTGGTATGTTCACAGAGTTGTGCCACCATCATCTAGTATTAGAAGATTTTCATCACTCTTCCAAGAAACCCAACAATTATTAGCAGTCACTCCCCATTTCTACTCTCTCATGCCCGAATCTGTTTTCTGTCTCTATAGAATTGCCTATTCTGGACATTTCATATAAATGAAAACATATAATATGTTGCTTTTTGTGTCTGGTTTCTTTCACATAATAATTTCAAGATTTATCCATGCTAGAGTATGTATAAATATTTCATTATTTTTTGTTGCTATATATATAGAATATTATGTGGAAAGGCCACATTTGTTTATCCATTTACCAGTTGATAGGCTTTGGGATCAATCTGCTCCAGGTTCAAATCTAGGTTCTGACATTGATTTCCTTTGTGACTATGGGTAAAGTAAGAGAAAAAAGCTTAAATTCGGTTTCCTGAATTTCCTATATATATGTATATATATACCTGCATGCACATATATATAATATTGAATACACAATATCCAATGCAGTGGATTTTATAGATATGTAAATTTTACACACACACACACACACACACACACACACACACACACACTATAGACCTGACAGGGTCTTGTGAGGATTCAGTAAAAACAATATGGGTCAAATACAGCATCTGGTCTGTGCAATAAGTACTTGTATCAGTCAGAGTCTGATCAGAAAATAAAAAGCTGTACTAATTGTCCTAACAGAAAGAATTTCCTAGGGGGAATAACTAAAGAGGTAAAAAAGAAACATTAAGGGAAGAGAGAACTTAACCTCAGGAAGCGGCTACAATAGCAGGGAGAGAGAAAACAGGAAGGAGCTGGGTGGGTTCTGGGAGCCCAGACACCAGGAAGCTGGGTCCCCAGAGCTGAGCCCAGGCTGCTCAGGGTGGGAGTCTGCTCCTCTTGCCCATTTGTCTCTTAAGGGTTTTCTGCTGCCCCGCCAGGGAAAAGGGCCATTGCTAGGGAGATGCTGAAGGAACAGTAAGCAAATGGCTGGAGCCTGTCCTTCCTCCCTCACCCTGCCTTCCATTCTCCCTCTAGAGCCTCCTGCTGACAGAACCTAGAGAGACACAATCTGGCAAAGGGGAAATGTAGATTTCAAAGTCTCAGCTGAGCATTCTATGAGGAGTTTGGAGTTGAAGGAAAAAAAGTTTAATATATTGCAATAGTCCTCTATTCTGCATCTATACCCACCCTTCTACACATTGTTGAACTTTCATAAAGCAAGAGCTCTGTTATTGCCTAGGAAGATGATGCAACTACCCTTTGCTCTCCTCTCTCTGGAAAGAGGGAGACATAGAGTCCCAACAGTAGTAATATTCCAGAAAGGGTCACAGTGTCCATTTCTGGCTGATGTTGATTCTCCCCAGATCCTGTCACATTCCCACCTGGGGATTTGTAATATGAAGTCTACATTGTAAAAGAGCATCATCTAATACACCTTATGTAAAAGAATAAGAGGAAACAAGAAAAGAGAGGAAAATACGTTAGCAAATATATATTAATGCAAATATACACAGGGCAACAAGCGAGGAGGAAAGCATGCACAGCTGCTATAATTCTATTTTTCTGAAACTAATCATGAGGTCATGATTAATATTTGTAACTTTCTTCCTCTATACCCATTCCATGTTCCCTTTGTCCTCAGTGGACAGGGTTTCTTCACTGCTGGGTTGATCTAAATTTTCATTTCTGACAGGCCTGAATCCTCAGTAGCCTATCTGTTTCTGGCTGCTGTAGTTTTCTACTATCATTTATTATTGGACATGGAAGTATTATTAAGTGCTTAGAGGACTCAGTGTGTTTCCTGCCTCTCTTTTTGTTTTGAAGCTACTCAAGTCACCTTCGATAATCAGTATAAATTGCCCCAGTTCATATAGCAACCTCCTTCAGTACGATAAGAAGCCCTAAGCGGCCAGCCAACAGTTTTAACTTCCAGTTTGCTGAAACTTTTGGTTCCTGTGCACACATTCCCTCCTAGGGATCTTAGCATCTGTAAGCCAAGCTCAAGGTTTACTTCCTTAGTCATAAAGAGCTCCCTTGGATTGAGTGAGAAGAGACAATGAAGATAGTGCAAAGATCAAAGGAAGACATTGAAGGACAAAACACACACACACACACACACACACACACACACACACACGCACGCCCGCGCGGGCGCGCACACACACGGATCCTCATATTTCCCCCCCCAAAATGGGGGTCCTATTCTACAGGGAATTTTTATAACCAATTTTTATATTTAATAACCTAATATACTGGTAATATCTTTACTTGTCATTACAAAATTCACAACATTAATGTTCATGTCCATATAAGATGTGGACATTACTAATATGATATATTAATATATTTCATATATTAAGTAATATATATCACTATAACATATGTTAATATAATAATAGTATACATATATACTGATATATTATTAATCATACTATTATATTGGAATGATTTAAATAACTGATTTAATAAACAATACTGTGATAAGTATCTTTGTTGAAAATTCTTTGCAAAATCTTGTTGATATGCTGAATTGTGAAGAAATGTCCACTATACATTTATTACATTGTGTCTGAATCTTAAGAGATATCTGCTCTTTATATGAATCCTTTTGAAAATAGTATTTACCACATAATAGAAAGCAGTTCCTTGAATGGCAGTTTAGATGCAACTTCCTCCTTCATTTCCTTCCCTTCCTTCCTTCTTTCTTTCTTCCTTTCCTTCCCTTCCTTTCCCTATTCCTTCCTTTCCCTATTCCTTCCTTCCTTTCTTTCTTTCTTTCTTTCTTTCTTTCTTTCTTTCTTTCTTTCTTTCTCTCTCTCTCTCTCTCTCTCTCTCTCTCTCTCTCTCTCTCTTTCTTTCTTTCTTTCTTTCTTCCTTTCCTTTCCTTTTCTTTCTTTTTCTTTCATTTTTTTTCATCATGCCATGGTGTTAAGCTCAGGGCATTACCTGGATTAATGAACATGTCTTTCTGGAGCAGAAATCATGACTAAAGTGCATCTAGGGAAAGAGTCTCTGAGTGTGGGTAATGATCAGAATATCTGGGATGGAGAATGAAGGAAATGGCAAGGACATTTAACATAGATATAAATGGAATTTACTTAGCACAAAAACTTAGAATTTCTTGTGCTAGGAGAATAAATTTGAATCAAATGTATTTTTTTCTTTACAAATATAAAATGCTAAATCTTGAAACCATCTGTGCTCTTTCTGAAAGTTTAAAATTTGAATTTAGGTAAGTAAAAATGAGAAAGTCTAGGAATGCTGCTGTGTTGCCAAGCAACCTTGCTAATCTAAGATCTCTCAATCAAATGCCATCAAAAATTTGGCCACAGTAAATGTGTCCCCAATGCAAGTGAGTCAGCATCAGCTATTTATTTTGGGAAGAGTTTGGTGGGAGCCCAAAAAATTCCCCAATGAGCATGAAATTATCTTCAGGCTATTTTGCCTTTCTTTGCAATGCAAGCTCACATAACTTAACTCACTGGTCTCCAACTCAGAGACAGGCAAGGAGATAAAATGCATCCTGTCCCACCCTATGAAGGTGCTCATAGTGAAATGAGAGGATCACCTCAATATATAGAGACTAGGAGGACATACCCTTATTCAGAGGACAGAAGCCCATGGCTAGAGTCGACTCACTGGGAAGCAGGTATCCCATCCGGATCACCGTACCTGACTGAAGAGCAAGAAGAGGATGAGAAGTTGTGCCTGTGCTCTTGTTCCTGGAAATGTTCCATTTAAATTCAAATAGCTCTTTTCCTTCTTGCACAAATGTTAGTTCCACCTATAGTTTTTTTTTGTTTTTTTGTTTTGTTTTGTTTTGTTTTGGTTTTGTTTTTGTTTTTGTTTTTGTTTTTCTTCCCTCTCCTTCCCCAAAGAACTGCTTTGGAATTTGTTAAAGATAAGAATGTATCATTTTCTGTTTAATGAGTCTGGCCAAAATGAAACTTCTGGGAAATTTAAGAAAATGACTCAAAATTATTAGTTGGCCCTCTTCCTTACCTGTGAAGACATATGTTTATTTAAAAGCCAGAGAACCTTAAGCCTTGATTTCCTATGGAGTTAAGAAGGAGGATTGATGGAGACATACGACTAAGAAGAAAGTCCTTCTCCTCTCTGACACAGGCCCTGACAAGAATGGATATTCACATCTACATGTTGATTTATATCTTGTTTTACTTTTTGGAATCCACAAACCTTTCCTAGTTGTTCTTGAATGAAGATATCAGAAACCTGTTCATTGTTGGCCTGGAAAGTTGTGATTGGATTTAGACCCAGTAGAGAAGGTCTTTTACCTACCAAAAACATTTAATTAAATGTGGAAAACACTTCAGGGTTTAGCCTTTAAGAAGGTAGGACCCTCTAATTGTTATTTTTGTTCTCTCATTTGGACATTTATAATTGTTTCTGAGGTAGATAAGTTATATTATTTGGATGAATTATTACAAACATGAGTGTGCAGATTGCTTACATATGTTAAGGCAATTTTGTTAGCCTGTTACTCTTAGTTTTTATTATGTCAATAAAGAAATGATTTGATACTTTAGTAATTTTTAGTGTGCTATGGGAGAACATTATTTGATATAGCTTTTTAAATTTTATAGAAGTATCTTAATAGAGATATTATGAATTTATTATTTATGTTATAAATAATAAATATAAGTGCTAAAACTTATTTAATGCTTAACTGAATACTAAACTTTGAATATAAGAGTTATGGTTTTCAGATTATTTAGGAGATTTGTTACTATTCCAAATTGGCAATCCTCTCAAATAAATTATTATTCCTCCTATTTTATTATTAGTATTATTTTATTTTTGTAGATTTAGGGGGTACAAGTGGTTTTTTGATACATGAATGTATTGTATAGTGGTGAAGTCAGGACTTTTAGTGTACCCATCATCTGAATTTTGTAACCCTTTATAATGATTTAAAAGTAATGATTCTATAAAATAGAGAAACGTCAGAAACACTGAAGAAGAGAATAAAGTCTTTCTGCATTCATAGAATTTAGAGATACAGATATAAATGGTTATTTTCCTTCCAGTTTTACTTGTTTTAACCCTTTTTGTGATTATAAAATATTCTCCTTTTGTCTATTAACATTATTTTATATTATCCTACTCTATGATTATTGATATTTCTGTGTACAAACTATATATTAAAATGTTCCATGTAAAATACTATATATATAATAATACATTTATTCTATACACATATAAATACTATATGTAATACTCTAATATTATATTTATGGATAAGAATACTCCTTTTATTTAAACAAGTAGTGATTCATTTCCTTATGTGAGTCCAATGCCTTATTAATAGATCTTTTTGTGATGATGCAGTAAGTTGCAAATAATAAAACATGTATTTTGATGGCAATTATGTATTTTTGTTTTTTTATGAATGAGCTCATCTATAAAAGGGATCTAAAGATAGCTCTTAGTGATACATATACTTGGTTCAACAGTAGTTTGTAACTGTAGTTATCATTCTTAAACACTGGTTTCTTTTTCTTTGAAATATATTTCTGTTTCATAATGCAGATGCAATCAAGGATGTGGGTAAAATTCCAAGGTTGTTTTTTTTTATCAAATTTGTATATAATCATCTCTTATTTTCTTTTCTTTTGAAATATAGAATAAATACTCAGTAGGAAATATTTTATAATTGGTTTAAAAATGATGTCTCAAGAGGAATCATAATCTTTTTTGATAAAATAGTCATTCCTGGATTGGGAAGTTTTTTTGGCAAGTATGCTTTAAAAATATGAATGCTTCTAAATACATGATTATTTTTACCAATATCCACTATACATTTGGAGGGGAATGGGTAAAGAACAATATTGAATAAGTTCAAAACATTTCTGTGAATCTAAAGAATCACTTAAAATTTAACCTTAAATGATCACTGTTATCTAAGGAGAAATTATATCTTTGAGAATTGTGTGTTTGTACAAATGAATTTTCTAATACATCCAGTATACTTCACTAATAGCTAGACTTTGTTCTCATGTGGTTTGTCCAAAGGTATAAATCTGAGACCTGTATAGATAAACAATTGAAGAAATGCCTAGAATCACATTATATTATGATGAAATATATATGCATATATGGATATATTGATATGTGTATATATGCATATGTGTATGTATATACATGTATATTAACATATATATGTATATATATATATGAATCTTTAATAAATCACAAACACTCTGAATAACCCATCATAATGATTAAAAGCACTTTCTTTGGACCAGATTGATTTTCTTCAAATTCTGCTTTTGCTATTTACAAGCTGTGTAACCTTAGGAAAGTTACTGAATCTCTTTGTGCTTTAATTTCTCATGTATAAAATGGGAATAACAATAGTACTTACTGTCATAAAAATAAAATTGGTTAATATATTTAAAGCACTGAGAACAGTGTCTGGCAATTATTAAGTGCTGTTTAAACATAAGCTACTCTTCTGGTTACTATTAACTTAGCACTCATCTATGTACTATGAAGACTTTGAAAATGCCTGCTTTCATAAAAGCTTAAAATATAAAACAGAAGATAAGAACTACAAATAAGATATACTAGTGAAAAAAAAAACAAATTATTAAGGTAGTATAAATCTTCTACTTTTAAGGTGACATCATTGTACACATTTCTCATCTTAAATATGGGTATAGCCTTCACAGCTTCTGATTTAATACCAACAAATCTTTACTGGCTCTGTGACTTTGGCAAAGTTATTTAACCAATTCATGACTGTAAAATGGAGAAAATATTAATGGTACTCATCATAACATTTTTGTGATTATTGAGTTAATAAATGTGTAGGGCTTGAATCAGCACCTTACATATAATAAATTCTCTATGAGTATTAGCTATCATCATCATCTATATCTTACTTTTTATATAAGGTAATAAATCTTCATAGTTTCAATTTAGTGGGAAGAAATACTGAGTGCCTAAAATGAGTGAGAAGCTACCAGGCAGAGTATAAGTTAAAATGAAAAAAAAAAAAAAATAGCAGCTTCAAATAACAGTTATGATGTTTATTAAGTACCTTCTATTACTCAATGTATACTGTTACAGTCCCGAATTATACCACTGAGTAAGAAAGAAAGAGAGGGAGAGCAAGAGTGAGAGAGAGAGAGAGAGAGAAAGAGAGATGGGGGGCTTTGATATAAAAAACTTATGTTCTAGAGGACAGGAACCAATAAATTATCAAATTAGCAACTGAGAACTTTAGATACTCATCACAATATGGAGAAACTTAAAAGAAATAAACCTTCATGGTATATAAGGTTCCAGCTAGGTTAGACAAGTCATTTCTAAGGAGGTAACATAAAAATTGATACTTAAAGACTAGAAAAAAAATCTTTCAAAATATCAGAAGTACCTCCAAAAATAAGCAAAAGAAATAGATCATATATATGTATATAATAAATATAATAGAAAATGGTAGAACTCAAACTATATCAATTAAAGCAATATGTAAATGAAATTTCTTAACCTACTAAAGGCAAATATTTAGATTGTTCACTAAAACAAAAACTAAACTCCACAATGCACATGTGAGATATAGCTTTTAAAAATGTAAGATATAAATATTAAAATTCAGAAATATTTAAATGAAATAATGGACAATATATTATCAGGAAAATATAGCAAAAAGTCATATTGTTGATACATGATATTGATATATAAAAGGTATAATTTAGTCCCCAAAACATTCAGCAACATTAAGAAGTAAACATTATAATAATGCTAAAGGCTATAATTCATCATGAAGATGAATGGGTACCTCAATAATAACAAACATATCTGATTTTCAAGTGATTATGAAAACATTCACTCAAATTGGTCATTCTATTAGATCTCATTACATTCCAAAAATTAGACATAATGCAGACCATTTCCTGAATACAGGTCAACTAAAAAAAGATCAAATATATTTCCATTTGGAAATAATAAGAATTTCTGTTAAATAATTATTAAGTTAAAGGGGAAATACAAAAAAAATTTCAACTTTGCAAAAAACAATGATAATTAAGACATTATATATCAGAATCTATGCAATGCAGCTAAAACAATGCTTACACTAACCTTAAAGAAAAGATAATACCAATGGCATTTGATCAGCTTCAGAGCATAGAAAAAAGAATTACCAAATTTTTTGTTATGCATCAAGAATAACAATAATTTTCAAAATTAATGATTGAACAGAAAAGGAAATGACAGGACAATAACACACATGAATATTGCTATAAAACATTAAATAAAATATTATCAAATAGAATCTTACACAATTAATAATGTATCACCATTAGATAGGGTTTATTCTTAGAATGCAAGAATGCTCCAATATTAGGACAAATATTAACAAATCTAGGGAGAGAAATCATATAATCATCTCCAAGGACCTCTGACAAAATTAAACATCCATTCCTGACTAAACAGAGACATTCAATAATATACATGTGCATACATATGTGTTATACTTCATGCCAAAAGTCAGTATAATACTGCCTATATTATTTTGTTGCACCTAAATGATTGACTCGAGATCCATTCAAGCCTTTAGCTCTGGCTTCTTGGTCACAAGATGTTATGGACTGAATTTTGTCCCCCCTCAAAAATCATAAACTAAAGGCTTTATCTCTAATGTCACTGTATTCGAAGATAGGGCCTTTCGGGAGTTAATTAAGGTTAAATGAGGTCCTAAGGGTGGAATTCTAATTCCAAAAAACTTCCGTCCTTATAAGAAGAGGAAAAGACACCAAGAGTGAACACACACAGAAAATAGGCAACGTAAGGGCGCAGCAAGAAAGTATCTGTCAGGAGAGAGGCCTGACCAGAAACCAACACTGCTACCACTTTGGTCTTGGACTTCCAGCTTCCTGAAGTGTGAGAAAATAAATTTCTATCGTTTAAGCCACCTCCTCTGTGGTACTCTTTCATGGCAGGCTGAGTGGACTAATACACGAGAAATACAGGTATAAAATCAACAAGTTAAACAGAATCACAAGAAAGTGATCAGATAATCTAGAATTTGGATATTTTACAGGAAAAGTCTTCTGTTTCTTTCTACAGGCATTTGAGACAAAAAAAAAATAATAATAATAATGTAGCTTCAAAGAAAAAAAATGCACAGCCCTCACTAGGATCCTAGTTTGGACAATAAAATGATAAAAGTGTTTTTTAAGATGCTTGAGGAAATTGTAGTATGAACTTGGTATTAGATAATATTAAGAATATGTTATTAACTTTCTTAGGTGTGGAAAAAACTCATGTGTAGGAAATGTTTCCTTACAGTGAATACTGAAGTACTTATGTTTGGTAATTCATGTTACCTAATTTACTTTATTTTTTTTTTTTTGAGAGTATCCAGAAACAGAATAATTTACTTTAAATATTTACATGTACAGAAATCAGGAAAGAGAGCAAAAGAGTAAAAAAGATTCCAGAACTTCTGATGGATCATAAACCTTCTGTGGTATATTTATAGTGGGAGGAAATATTGACACAGCTGGGCCAGTTGGTTCCTCCCCACTACAGGCCTCCCCCCTCCCTGCTGAGTCCTTTTAATCATGTTTTATGACAGAAGAGGCCAGAGGCCCTTGTCAATGCACACTCGGGAATGAGTTTTGGACTTTGGAACTGAAAAGGGAAATCATGTGCCCTACACCTGCAGACTTCAGAAATGTTAATGAACTTCCTCACCCAAGATGACCCGAGATAGGTCAACTGAAATCCACGAGCACTCTCTCACCCCCATGTCCCCTCTTCTCTCTCCACACACAAAGGGACAGAGGAAAATGGAGTGCTGCCTCCAGTAAGGTGGAGGAAACTTTAGGAACCTGAACCTCTTACACGTGACAGCTACACACTCTGGAGCAAGGACAAAAACAATTACCGGAGGGCTCTAGAGAATGAACAAAACCAGGAAGGTTTTGCAGGGGAGTTGAAATGTGGAGGATGCAGTTGCCTTGGGAACTCCCCACGTTTCATGCAGCCTCAGTGGTGCAGGGGTCAGCTCCCTTAAGCAGCCGGCCCTTTCCTTCCTAGAGCAACGAGGAGACCAGATCACCCACGGTTGCCAGACAGTGAGAAGGGAATGCCAGAAAAACAGCCAGAGAAGGAGAGCCCCAATCCTGTACATTTAATCTGCACCAGTCTCTGGCCGATCCCTGAACTCTGTGTACACAGGCCAGACTGAAAGGAGCCTAAAGTGAGATTCCAGCTGCCCCAGCACAGTCAGAACAGGGTTCCTAGTGGGAGCCCAGTCCAGCTACTGTCCTGGTAGAACACAGTGGAAATGTTCTTCAGAGGAACAGAGTAAAATAGAATACACAAGATAGAATAAACTACAATGCAATACAACGCAAATCTGCAATGCTCTTTTTATAAAATCTTTTAAACTATTGGGTTCAAGTCTTCATTTTTCAGACCTTTTATATATTTTCAAAAGAGAAATCCAATATTAGGGTGTCTGGTAAAGTTATATTTTGCTATCTATTTAATAAAATGTTTTGTAAGAGACATTTGATATCTAAGGAATTCTTGTGATCTTTTTTTAAAAATAAGCTTTTGTCGACACTGTTTCCTTGAGGTAGAAAGTTGTTCTTTGCCAAGAAAAACCAGAACACAAATGTAGGCTTCATTCGAGTAGTTCCTAAAGCTTCCATGCTGTGTTCTCTTCTTATTATAGAATTACTCATCTTTAAAGGAAATTGGATTTTATGACTAAGTTCACATATTTTCGTGTCTAATAAGATAAGATCCTAACTGCCAAGTAATTCTCCATAATTAAACACTGCAATAGGTTTTATGTCTGGAAAAACTGGCATACCTAGAAAACAGGCAGTATTTTTTTTAACCATTTTCAATTTCAAGTCAGGTATTGTGTGAATCAATTGACTCGGTAGATTTGAAAGCATAATTTACCTTTATTCTAATAAACTCATGTTTTGTGTGTGTGTGTTATTACTTTGGAAATCTTTATGTCACTTAAGAAATCAAAGTATTATTCAGCTGAATGACTTAAAAACATTTACATTATTTTGTGACAGGCACTGAGAACCTGGAACTTCTGATTTTCAGCCTTGAGCTATTTTGCTATAATCTGTTGCCTTTTCTAACCATCTGTGTAGACACTAAGTAAAAGTTATCTTTTCTCCCTAAACTCAGAAAATCTTTTTTTAAATTTAATTTTCTTTTTATTATTACTTTTGTTTTTTGAGACAGACTCTCACTCTGTTGCCAAGGATAGTGTACAGCAGTGTCAGCCTAGCTAACAGCAACCTTAAACTCCTGGGCTCAAGTGATCCTTCTGCCTCAGCCTCTGGAGTAGCTGGGACTACAGATATGCGCCACCATGTCCAGCTAATTTTTTCTATATATTTTTAGTTGTCCAGCTAATTTCTTTCTATTTTTAGTAGAGATGGGGTCTCGCTCTTGCTCAGGCTCGTCTTGAACTCCTGACCTCAAGAGATCCTCCTGCCTCACCCTCTCAGAATGCTAGGATTACAGGCATCAGCGACCATGCCTGGCCCAGAGAATCTTTTTATTTTTGATGTAAAATAAGTTTAAAATAATAAGGTACAGTATTTACTAAGGCTCCTTGTGTTGTAGCTATAGCTAATGGTAAGTGTCTAGAATCTGGCCATGCATTCTAGACAGGGACAAGTCCCTGATGGAGTGAGTTCTGGCCACTTAAAGAGAAACACAAAATGACTAAGACCTTTCTTTATGTTTACTTTCTAACATGGGAACAACCAGTCCAATCATCATTGCTCATTCATCTATTTTACAAATGTTTGAGGCTCAGGAAGGAGGCGTGAAGTGCTGTTCTAGACTCCAGGTAAATAAATTATATTTTCTGCCTCCAGTGCTTCTGAATTTGGAGCCAAGAGGAATGTGGTGGAATGGGGGTGGGGGAAGGAAAGAAAGGAAGAAAAACAGATATTATTGGGCCATGGATTATTTCCTACCAATATTCTAAAAATCAATAATTTTTTTCCTTATTTGCTTCACTCTAGTTATTTAAATTATCTTAAATTATCTTTGTCTTACATCTCTTTCTTTATGCTCCCTCTGTCCAGCCTCTCATCCCCTTGAAAATTACTAAGAACCGTGGTCCATGTAATTCGGCTTAAATGCGCCAATGTGACTTTTTATACAGTAGCCCCTCCCCCCTTATCCAAGGCAGATATGTTCCCACACCCCAGTGGATGCCTGAAAGCATGGACAGTTCTGAACCTCATGTGCACTGTGCACATGTTTCTTTTTCCTGCCTCACAATGTCATGGATAGAAGAGTCATTTTTACTATAGTTCTTAACAATCTCATCATATAAAGTTTTTATTTTCTTATTAAGACTTTCACCTTTTCACTTTAAAAAAAAAAGCACTTTATGGCTTCTCTTTGGCATATCTAAATTGGCAGCACCACTACTCTTGCACTTTGGGGCCATCATTAAATAAAATAAGAGTGACTCGAGCACCGGAGCTGTGACACTGTGACGGTCAATCTGGTAACAGAGATGGCTGGTCAGACTGAGCAGGTGGGGAGTGTCTACAGCATGGATACTTGCTGCATTCACAATATCCACACAGTGTATCCATCCCGGACAAAGGGGTGATTCACATCCCCAGGAAGACACAGAGGGACAGTATGCAATTTCATTAAGATACTAATGGCATGTAATTTAAAATTTATAAATTGTCAATTTCTGGAATTTTCCATTGAATATTTTCAGACCGTAGCTGAAAAGCATAACTGAAACTGCAGACAAAGGGGGACTATGGTACATGTTTTTCAGCACTGTCCTTGCAATAATTCTCTTTTTCTTACGTAGTGGTTTTACCCAGTGAGCTTCCAGAAAATTGTTTCCTCCCTCCCTCTCAATCTCCTTCTTCCTGACTTTCATTTTATCAGAGGCTGCATTATGAAGAGTGAATCTCTTGGCTTAGGATTTATGGAAGCATTTTTTTTAATTTATTAAAAACCTCATCATGCACCAATGAAATAACCAAATGATTCCAGTGTGTAAATAGAGCTGCAGACTTAACAGTCCAAAGAAAGAAATACAGCATAAACACTTTAGACAACAGCGTAAATGCTACTATTGCCATTACCAACTCCCCCTGGCAAGTATTTAGAGGAATGGAATAAGGTATTTTGTATGGACAGGTAAAAGGATTGAAAGCAGTGCTGAGGGCTAGGGAGCCCCTATATTCCTGAGGTCGCATCTTGAACTCTTATTTCTCAGTGCTTTTCCCTCAGGATCTGCATTTCTGATGTTCTCTCTTCCAGGTAATATGGTCCCTTAATGCTAATATTTACACACCTGTGGCTATATTTATGTAAATAAGCTATAAATAATTGTAATATTAATAAAAACACATTATAAGTGCGTGATACTTCAAATTTAAATCTACTTCAAATTCAACACTGCCTTCCACAGCCAAGAAGTTGTATATCTAATCAACAGCCTAGTGTTTTCCTTCTGCTCAGCCTTGAACTGGTTACCAATCACTGCCTTTGCAATGCCTCAGAGAGGATAAAACTCTTCTCCCAGAAATATGTACTGAACAGAGTCTTCCAGAAACCTTCATAACTTGTGCTTCACTGATCTCAGAGGGATTTTGGTGAATCGGGTGCTTTCTGCTCCTGTTTGCCTTTGCAAGTTTATGCAACTCCTGTATCTCTGACCAATCTAATGCTAGTATGAGACCCCAAGCCACACATAGGAAAAGATCTTTCCTTACCACAGCCCTCAGGCTGCATATATTTGTGGTTTCTTCTTGTAAATCCTTTTAATATGTCTTTTCTAAGGCTACAGCCAATAATTGATACCTGTGGATTGGCTTTTCCAAGATTCAGTTGTTTTTCTTCTTAGCTGGTAATAAATAGCCAATCTTGGCAAAATTACTCAAGAGTTTTTTTTTTTCTTAAAGATTCCTTATTTGGGAGAGATTTTTGAGGGAGAGTGTCCTTTCAATTTTTTATCTGTGATTATAAGAGTGAGCACAGGCCAAAGAATGCCATGTGTTTCTCAGTAAGTAAGGAATTTCATTTATCTAATTTCATAACTTAATGTGACTTTTCAACTAGGAAAAAATAAAAAATGACAAAGTGATCACTCTTGGAATTCTATTATATTCTTGCCTAAATTTGGCGGCCCACACACAGACTAGCAGACACAGAAGCAGGCAGAGAGAGCCTTTGTGGGGACAACTTCTATGCACCCACTCTTCACTAGAAGACTCACTCTGAGAAAAAGGAAAGCAGTTTCTGAAAGCCAGGAGCTATTCGGCCAGTGTAAGGCCTTGGTGCTGCCAGCAGCTGGCCTGCCATTCACAGCCAGGCCAGGGTGCTCACCCACGGACCAATGTCAGAGAATGGCAAAGCCAAACACAGCCACTTCGTGGCTTTGATGGACCAAGGCAAAAACAAGGATCTTGTGTAATCACATCTTAACATACAAAACGAGGACATTGTCCAAACTGCAAAAGAGACCAAATGAGATGCCTTTTTAGTAATTACACTTTTAGCTGTGCTGCATTCTTCCCTACTGCCTAGGGAATCATCATTAAGTTGCCTAATCAAAGAATTATCCTCACTTCCTGACAGCAGCAATCAATCCATTGCAAAAGCCCTGCTTCCTTGCACTCTCTCCCAACTTACCAAACATCGTCGACATAAAAGTCCTTTTTAGTACATTTTTCTCCTAGGATGCCCTCGTGGATTCCCATAGCTCACGGTCTTCCTCACTGCAACAAGTCAATAAAAACAATTGTGTTCTACTACAAGAGTGTTCCTTGTTCCTGGAGATCTTTGGCTGGGAAGATTTGACAAATTCTTGCCATGAACATTTGGAGTCCAAAGGAAAGCAAGAAGAACACTCACCAGAAAAATAGACATTTGCAAAAAACACATAGGTGAGTTAGCTGCCAGTAATAAAAATTCCTCCAAGCACACAAAGGAAGAGTGATATGAAAAGAGTAAGAGAGAAGCATCATCTGAAACAATTTGTAAAAAGAGGAATTAAGAAAACAGTCCCAGGCTACCGTGGGATATAGGGGGCTGGTGGGAGGAGGAAATGGGGATAATCACCCACATATTCATTTATGTATTCAGTGTGTCAACAGGAATTTAGGGTGCCAACTATGTGCTGGGCCCTGGATGCTGGTGAGGCAATGAGAAACAAAAGAAAAACACTACTGCTTCCTTCATGGTCTACAGTTTAATGGTAGCAGATGGAAGGAATGAACATTAATCAAATAATTGCAGAATTAAGAATTCCCACTGTGGCTGGTGGTCTGAAGGAAATGTCCATGAGGCTGCAAGGAATATACTAAGTTAGTAATGAGACAGATGAAGAGCATCTCAGGTAGAGAGAGGAATATTTGTGACGACCCTCCCTATGGTGGGAAAGAATAAGATGAGTAGAAAAGCACACGAAGTAGGACTCATAGCAATGGCATTGGCATTGGCGTTGTTATCAGAATAATGCTGGCTTCACGGAATGGGTTAGGAAGTATTCTCTCCTTTTAAGTTTTTAGAAGAGTTTGAGGAGGATTGGTGTTCATTCTTCTTTAAATGTCTGGTAGAATTCACCTGTGAAACTATGTAGTCCTGGGCTTTTGTTTGTTGGGAGATTTGGATGATTCAATCTCCTTACTAGTTATGTTATAAACCAGCGGATCAAGGGGACTCAGACACCAGAATCCAATCAGCCAAATTAGTTTATTTTTACCTGCACAGGGGCTGTCACCACTCCATGCAAGGAGGGAGAAGCAGCCCCAACAAAGCCTTTGCATTTTTTCTTATACCCTAGAGGCTGGCAGCTATGCAAGCAAGCAATCACCGAAGCAGAACTTTGCAGTTAGCTGTTAATCAAGCGAACAATGGAAAGGTACACTAAGTGATGAGGGACTATCCTGGAACAGGACCTTTCTATTCTTTTTGAGAACAGGCCCCCTCAACTCCCTCCTCCCTCCTCTGGGAACTTTCTCTGGGAACTTTTCTACTTGATTGAGACCTTTTACTAATAGTTGAAGCAAGACTGACTCCATTTTAGATCTACAAGAACTCTATCTACTGCAGTTATAGGTCTGTTCAGGTGTTGTCTTTCTTTATAGATTATATGTGTCTAGGTCTTAATAGGTTGTATGTTTCTAGGAATTTATCAATTTTATCTAGATTATCTAAATTTAGGACATACAAGCCACACATATCCTTTTGCAGAATATTTTCTTTTCAAATTGTGGCTTTTGCTTTTGAAACACTGACTTCTTGGTTGTCCAGTTTCTCGTTGTGCATCATGGCCAGCCCAATGGCTCTTTCCCCTGCCCGGCCCCATGGGATCCACCCCAGCCAGGGGGCCATACCAACAATCCAGGAACCAGCCCACCACCTGAACTACTATGGCCGCCGTCATAAAGATGTTTTAGAATAGGGTTTTGGTGGTAGAGATGGAGAGAAGTGGCTGATTTGAGGTGTTTAGGAGGCAAAATAATAATAAGTGGTGATGAGTTGGATATATGAAATGGAGGAGAAAGGAGATCAAGGAAGATCTTTGGTTTCTGGCTCGTACAACTAGAAACAAGGTAATGACATTCCCTGAGGTGAAGAATACTTGAAGGAGGACTAGAATTTTGCTAATTGTATTTACCCGAGGGAGGAGATTATGGAATACATTTGGATATGTCAATTTTGAGGTCACTTTGAGATGCCTAAGAGAAGATACAAATTAGACAAATGGATGTACAGTTCTTAAGGAAGAATTCTAATTACATACACCTCTTCTATGGATTATAAAAGTCAATAGAACCAATTCTAGGAAATAAATAAAGATCAAAGTCCAGAATCAGCATTATTCTGAAAATATTGGATTTGAGCACCCAGCAGTACCTCCTCTCACTGGGATTTGATGTCCCCAGCCTAAGGTGGACAAACTAGAGAATGGCAAACGCCCTCTACAGGTAGGTACGAAATGGACACAGAAGAGCTGAAAAAGGAAAGTATGTTCCACCTGAGAGGACAGACTACTTCACTAGGAAAATAAATCGATAAAATGCAGGGCCATTTGTGGATAAGAACTTCAACACCAATTATCCCACCCAATAGAGAAACCTAGAACAGGTGAATGCCAGATTCTCACGGAACTTACCGATTAGGTAAGTTATTTCTTCATCTAAAGGAGAAATGTCCAGGCAGAAAGAAGGCCCAGAAGTGTTTGTTCTAATACTTTTCTGTGTTGGGGAGAAGAGATTGAAGTACCATTTCCTTGATAGCAATGTGATGCATGGGGGTACGGTGGGGTGGAGTGGACAAAAGTTCTCCTTTAATAAAATATTCCAAAATCATATAAAGAACAAAGAATAGCTATTTGTGTCCAAAGTCCTTTTGTTACATTCTAATTTTAGAAATGAGAAATGAGCTATGTTTAAATAAAAGAAAATAATTAATATAATTACATTTTAATAAGAAAAGCTGATGGAGAATTAGTGTACATAAGAGAAATTTATAGAAGCTGCCTAGAAGTAGCTTCCTAGGGCTTAGCCATTCTCGTGGGCCAAGTGTTAGTGAAAAGAGAAAACCTTCTGAACTTGCTGAACAAGAAAGTCTAATTGTCTTTATCTCTTCAAGATATTCACTGTTGTGTATAGAAGATTTACTGTAATTAATGTACTAGGAAGTATCCCCTGAGAATTTCTTATTTACTCCTGCAAAACAGGTCCATTCTTTGTTAGCCATTATTGGATATAGAACTACTGTTAGCGCAAATTTTGAGCTTTTATTACTATGGTGATTAACCACTGATTGACTGTATTTTTAGTGTAAAAATAATGGATGTCTTTGTTGTTAGCAAGTTCAATAGCCTTTAAGAAAAGTAATATTTTTCCCAGAGTGATGCTAATGAAGTATTTCTTTTTATAATTTTTATTTTTTTGCTTTTTAAAATGTTTATGAACTAAAAAGTTATGCACATGTTTGTTGTTAAAACTCAAAGGTTATTGAAGCAGGCATAGATAGTATCAAGTGGAAGCCCGTTAGAATGCACTTTATCTGTTCCTTTCTCCCACTCTTCCCAGAGTATCACTGTTAACAATTCCCACTCTATACCTTTACACAACTTTTTCCATGCATTTATACATACAACTTTTGTTTTACATAAAAGGAAATCATACTATGTAGTATTATTATTGTTCTTATATCTATTGTTGTTACTATTATTTAACTTGCTTTCTTCACTCTGAGCCTCCAAATCAGCACAGCTAGATCTATCTGATTAACAACTGCAAGGTAACATGCATACTATGCGTGGATATAAGATGTTTTATAGTATACAGGGCCCAAAGCACTATTTTGATAATAATCCTTAGCATAACATTGACAGACTTGTGAAAGACCTATTTTTGCTGTAGGCTGAAACCATTAGCTAGTTTTTAAACTTAGATCACAAGAAAGACAAGAGAGCTTAATAGTAAGATCACTAGACCAGAATGAGCCCCTGAACTAACTCAGCTAGTCATTTGACCTCCTATTTAGTGTCCTTATTTGCAAACCAGAAGATGTTGGTCCAGATTATTTCTAATATTCCTGCTAGCTCTATATTAAATCTACGTACATATTGGAACTCTTATTTTTCATTGAGAACATTTCCTATTTGGCAAGTATTAAATACCTCTCTGCACTCAACACTATAGGCAAACTGGATAAGACCAGTTATAGGATAAGACCATATGTTACCTGCTGTGCCTGTCAGATATTAGAAAACTAATTTTTTTGTTTCCCCTTAAATTATTACTTTCAATAATAAATATTTTCCAAAAAGTGCTGGTGCCATTTGTGATATCTACTTCTTCAAAAAAAGAGGAAATTAAGAATCTGACTAGAAATTAAATTATTAGTGGTTAGAGAGATGAAATCAAACAAACTAAAATAAATTTTTAATTTTAAAGTAAAGAAGAAATGTTTCTTTAGTTGTGGGAAATATATGCCAAAAAAAAAGATAAGAACAGAAAAATTCTTAGAAACAAGTACGGGGGAGAAGCAAACAATGGAATAGCAATTGCAGAATAAAGCTATGGAGTCATTCTGGTTCCTGAAGACGATCTGCTGCTCCCCCTAGTGGCAAGTGTGAGAAGCTGCCATCCTAGTAAAGAAAAGCATTTCATACCAGCATAAAGTGATAGAAAATCAGCTTGGATTATAGAGACTGCTTTCAAGGGGAGAAATAAAAGGCACATTTGGACAATTCTAATGATGATTCTGTGCCTGGCATAGGCTTAATGTCACCAAGAGAGAAGGGAATATAATGTTAGTTTATGGCTAGACGGAGCCACAAAGGCTGACTGCTTGACTCAAACAATTGGGTAGTCAACACAATTTAGCATACATATTTGTATGTCAATCATTTCGTGAGGTTGAGCAGAGTCTATACTAAGAATAGTAACAAGTAATATAAGACAGTTCTCTTTCAAAAGTGTACCATTCAACGGGAAAGATAAAATATAGCCTCAAAGAGAAGGTTAATTACAAGGTAGTAGATTCTGGGCAATACTGGATGACCTAGAACAGGGAGAGTATTGCAGTTAGAGAAGAAGCCCCAAAGGAGAGGGGCTTTTACACTGGCATCTGCAAGGTATGAGTGTTTCAGATAAGTGTAGATCAATCAATCAATCTTAAAAGCATAAAAACAGAAAGATAATGAATATTGCTAGAGTTTTATGTTTATAGATTAAAGGCAAGAAAAGAATACTTGGGGCCAGATTAAGCAACCCTGAGCTGAGTACTTCATATTTTATCCCATTTATTTTATAGATCAATAATTGTTAAATGCGTTTGAATAAAGAACTGGCAGATGGTAAAATGTTTCAGGAAGTTTAATCTGGAAAACTACATGCAACAAATTCTTCTTAGCTCATGTAAATTTAAATATTGAAAGAGGGGCAATAATGAAAAAAAGAGCTGTACCTTTCTAATCTATAATCCCCTATTCCCTTACTCTGCTTTTTTCATAAAGTTTATTGTATTACTGTATAACTACCTGATTTTATTATATATGTGAGTGTTCATTTGCTTGTATCACTCACTGTTTATAAATCCCATGAGGGTAGGGGCTGTTGCTTTTGTTTACTGCTGTATCCCCAACTCCTAAATCAGGACATTTGATAAATAAATGATGGACATTTGGTAAATATTTGTTAATATTATAAATAAATCTATGTCGAAAGACAAGGGGCTTGAGGTAAAGAAAGTAATTTAGTGTTTATCAAGATGATAGAATTTGACCTTGGGTAGAGGGAGGACAAGAGGATAAAAAAGAGACATTCGGTATTTAAAAAAAATAAATAAACTAGACTTGATAATTCATGGAATGTGTCTGGTGAAAGAGAAGGAGGAATATAAAATTGCTGAGGCTTCAAGATACGTGCCTGGGAGTATCGTGGCAGCGTTAAGAAAGTTGAGCAGTCAGTTGGAAAGTACGTTTTGGGTGGATAACAGATTAGGTTTTTGACACAAAGCCTCAGAGTTGAGGGGCAGTTAGAGATATCTGATTAGAATCCAAGAGGACAGGGAAGAGTTGGATATTTTGCTTTACGATAGACAAGATAGCTAAAACCATGAGGTAAGATAAGATTTCTGTGGGACAAACTCTAGCTGTAGACAGGAAGAGGACAGAGACCCGAACACTATAGCTATTTAAGCCATCTTCGAAACTGACCACAGGCACTTCAAAACTGACCACTGGCCCATTCATAATTTCTGCATTCATCCTACAGTGTATGCTGAGTCCTGAACAAAAAGCATGATGCAGATTATGGGGAACTCACAACCTAATAGGGGCAATTTATAAAAAGAGAATATTTGCACACATGACTCGTCTAAATAAATCAGCCACCCTACCTCCGGCCAACTGTGGACCTGGTGTTGGCAGATTTTATGATCTTTCACGACTGAATTTTTATGAGAGAAGGTCTAAATATAACACATTGACTAAAATGTGTGGGCCAAACAAAACATATTTGTTAAACAGATTTAGTAGACAGCCAGACTTATTGTAATTTCAATCAAGAAGAGATTCTTCTATCCCTCTTTACACCTTAAATTGTACCATCCTGGTGGGGTGGGGGATGCATTTAGTCCTTTGAGAAACAGCTTAAACAATTTGTTAGCAAGGGATGTTTTAGGAAAGTCATTGTATACTGGTAAACAGGATCACTTTTGGTGGTAGGCCCTTCTTACTCATTCATTTATTTAACAAATAATTATAGAGCTTGTACTACAGGGTAGGAACTCAGTATATAACGGTGAGCATATTCAGCAAATCAAGATTTTCTTTCGGGAAATTTCATGAAGTAAGAAAGGACTTAGGATCATTACCAATGGAAAGAAGACTTCCAATAGCTAAAATAAATAGCTGGCATGTTGCCTGAAACTGCTTTAATACTAATGAGAATGTTAGGGGTAGGGGAGATTATTTCGAATAAAGCATTTTCTATAAAGAGGGGAGAATAGAGATGGTGAAAGTGGTCCTAGAAATATCTAGTGTGTATGGACAGAAGAAAAAGAAAGTGAATGAAGAATAAAATATATCACATTTGTTTCCCATAGGAAATAACAGCAAAGAATAATATTAAAACTAAAGCAATTAAACCAGTGGCTTTCAAGTTTTCTTGATTATGTCATAATAAATAAACTAGTTTTCCTTGCCATACTAACACAAAAATAGACGCTTATTCGCACACACATACACACAAAAGTTTCCCATTAATACCTACATTTATTATTACATAAGATACCTTGAGGTGTTTTTCATGGTGTTTAATTTCACTTTTTTAAATCACTGATCAAGACCTACAAATGAGCCAAAACTTCATCTTCAAAAGCAGTGGACAAAATATTAATAAAATGGACAATTGTTATATATCAGTTCTTTTACTTCTTCTTGATGGGCCCCATGAATTTTCCAGGACTTGATTCTGAAAGTGTACAGTGTATAGAGGTGTGGTAAAATTCCTATACTATTAAGTTTATAGTCAGAATGAGATTATTTCATATTTATTTGTTCTTTTTGATGCAATATCACTTTATATAGAGAAGTTCTGCTTATTTTCAAGGGCTTCTTACTTTTACCAATCAAAATCAAGAGAATCATAATTTTTAAAAGGAGTATACAAAATGAAATTTTAAAATAAAGTATATCCAATAGAAATTTATATTTCTATTTGTAAAATTTATGATTTCACTTAAAGACAGTCATAACCAAAAATGAATGAAAATGTACTGTATTGATTATTGCTTTAAGTTTCCATTTAGATGGTGATAATGACATTAAAAAATTAGCCCAAGGTGTGTAAAGTTTGAAAATACGCAAGTTTCTTATTGTTGGTGTTGACTCATGCTAATATTTTCTCAATCTATTCTGCTAATCTGTTGAAGTTTGGAATAAATAGGAGAACACAGTATAAACACAGTATTATATAAAAATTGCCACCTGTGCAAAAAGCTTTCAGGAGTTGAAATTCTATAATTTGATTTAATCATAAGGTTTTATTTTAAGGTCTATGTTATGTTCTATAGGAAATATAAATTGAAGTATTATATAATAAAATTGATATATTCACATTACATGACAAATTTTTAGGGACAAAAAAAGACAGAAGGCACATAAGTAAGTAAAGTGAGGAAACATAAAGTTGATAACTCAAGACATACAAAATAGATATTCATCAATCCAAAATTTTGTATTGCATTTCTTACATAATAGATAATAAATGTGTGCTTTCTACAATAGATCTATACGATTGCCATTTGACTTTTCTGCTTTAACATTCTATTATGTAGCAGAGGTTAGAGTGAATCTTCAGTACTATTTACAGAAACTTTTAACCTTTGTTGAAGATACTTTAGGAGAAATTCGTAATTGTTCATGATGTTATAAATGGAGGTTGAGAATTTAGCCTTTGAATTTCTGCTCAAATTTAAATTTGGGGCCCAACTTTAATTAGTTGTGTAACTTTGTTAGAGCTACATCACACTACCTTCAGACTTTATAGATAAAAATGCATAACCTTAACTTAATCATGAAGAAATATCAGACAAACCCATATATAATGGCAATATAACATAGAACTACCCTCTACTCTTCTGGGCCGGAAGTTAGGAAAGACAAAGGAAAACTGCAGAGTTCTCTAGATTGAAGGAGCTCACAGAAACATGACAATTAAATGCAATGTGTTTTTCTCCTGATACAAAGAAAGGAAGTTTGAAAAAATAATATTATCTTGTCAATCTTAATTTTCTGATTTTGATAACTATTCTATTATTTTATAAAAGAATGTCTCTGTTTTTAGGAAATACACACTGAAATATTTAGAGGTAACAGTGATTTGTCTGCAATTTACTCATAAAAACTTACAGAAAGAGAAGGATAAAGCTAAGGTGATCAAAATGTCACCATTTGGGAAACTGAAGAATACATGGGAGTTCTCCATGCTATTCTTGTAAAACTACCATTGGAGCACAGTCAACTCTTCTAAAATAATGGGCATAATTGGCCAGGCGTGGTGGCTCATGCCTGTAATCCTAGCACTCTGGGAGGCCGAGGAGGACAGATTGCTCAAGATCAGGAGTTCGAAACCAGCCTGAGCAAGAGCGAGACCCCGTCTCTACTAAAAATAGAAAGAAATTAATTGGCTAACTAATATATAGAGAAAAAATTAGCTGGGCATGGTGGCACATGCCTGTAGTCCCAGCTACTCAGGAGGCTGAGGCAGCAGGATTGCTTGAGCCCAGGAGTTTGAGGTTGCTGTGAGCTAGGCTGACACCACGACACTCACTCTAGCCTGGGTAACAAAGCAAGATTTTGTCACAAAAAGAAAAAGAAAAATGAAAAAAAAAAAATGGGCATAATTATACTGAATTCAAAAAGCTTTAAGTAGGGATGAGAAGAGATAATTTATGTAATGCTAAGAATCCTCTTCAAAAAATGGCAGGTGCTAGATGTTTCTGCTATAACACACTGTATCTGTTGCAGAAACTTCTAAATTTCTACAAAAGGGTGCACCAAGAGGGCTTATTGGTGAAAAAAACAAAACAAAACAAAAAAAACAAACAGGGATAGAGGCTGACCACTAAAAACATTCTTCTTAAAATTGCAACCAAAATTCCACACAGTTACATCTCAAGTGGCAGTTCCACTTTTGCAGCCTTTGACCCCAGGTTCATGATTTCTCCTCAAAAGAGAGCCTTCATTTTTAATACAGACAGATTTCATCACAATAAGAATCTGATGCAGGGCATAGACTTCTTTATTATGCCACCTTTTAAATTTTTAAACCACAAGAATAAATGTCTGGGAATATTCCCCGTGTGCCCTCTTAGTTTGACCAAAGAGCTAACTGTGTGGAAAGTACAGCCACTCAGCCAGCCACCAAGGAAGGCTCTTTAAACAGGATTTAAGCTTTTCTTTCCCTTAAAGTTTTCATATATTGGCAATGATTCTCTTTGAGAGAAAGCTTACCTCTGCTTACGTCAAAAATTTAATATGTCTGCGGAAATCATGAATGGAAAGAACCTGACTTTTTAAAAGCACAATGTCCCTCACAGATAGGAGCAAATTTCTTTTATGGAGACATGCCTCACAGGAACAGACTGTACTATTTCCCAAGAAGGAAGGGTAAGAGGGCGTAGACGTTATAAGGGGCGAATGGTTAAGCATGGGCAATTCAAACCAGGAATAGTCTTTTTAAGACACAGAATAGACTCTATCTGATGAAAGTCTTAGAAAAGTGAATGAAATCATAAAGGGCCATCTCCCTGGAAGAAGTGAGTCCTTCTTGGAATGGATGAATTAAATATCTTCTTGAGTTTGTTCCTAGTCCTCTAAACAGATTCACTGTATTTTCAGATTTAGCATAATCACAGTAATTACTTCGGGGGTCAAGTATTCTTTAAAATTGTCTTTATAAATAGGGTGGCTTTTATATTCTTTTAAGAAAATTTCAAATATTCCAACACTGCAAGTTTAAATAAAGGCTAAAAGTAGAGTCCCAGTGTACTCAGCTCTAAAATGTTTAGCAGTAATACATGAATAAAAAATTAAACCAGTAATAAAAAGAAATGTTTTTGCAAACGCCAAGAGGAAAGAGTTGCTTGGAAGAGAACTTTGACCAAAATGTTCATTGTTTCTAGTTACCCCACGGCAGCATCTTCTGAATGAGGAACACATAATAAATAAGTTGGAACTCTATTATGATGTTGTAAACTGAAAAAGAAGCTCAATATATTGAGAATCATAGTTTTTTCAGTTGAGAATTTCAGCTGTGTTTTTATTGTGGTAATGTATACATAACATCAAATTTACCATTTTAACCATTTTTAAGTGTACAGGTCAATGACTTTAAGTACATTTATATTGTGCAACTATCACCACCGCCCATCTCCAGAATTATTTTCATCTTCCTAAATTGAAACTCTGTACCCATTAAACAATAACCTCACATCCTCCCCCAGCCCCAGACCCTGGCACCCAGCATTCTAATTTTTGTCTCTATCAAATTAACTAAGCTAGGTACCTCACATAGGTGGAATCTCACTATATTTGTCCTTTTGGCACTGGCTTTTTCACTTAACATAATGTCTTCAAGGTTCATTCATCTTGTAGTATGTGTGTGAATTTCCCACCTTTTAAAAGTTGAATGGTATTTTATTATATATAGATACAGTATTTTATTTATCAATGGACATTTGTTCATTGATATTTTGTTTATCCTTCAGTGGGTATTTGTGTTGCTTCTACTTTTTGACTATTGTGAATAATGCTGCTATGAACATGAGTATGGAAATGGCTGTTCAAATAGCGCTTTCAATTTTGGGGGCCAGATGCTCAAAAGAGGAACTGCTATATCATTAAAAAGAAAAAAATATTCTGACTTTTGTTAAACTGGTAAGGAAGAGTTTATTCAGGGCTATTGTAACAGGTGTCAAGAATATCACAATAGAATAGAGAGACTACACCAAAGACAACTGGAGATTATAGCCAATCAGCAGACTGAAGGAGTCAGTACCTGTAACATGACTAAGAGGAGACATCAGGGCTGGGAAATTCTTGCTAAACTGACTTAACAAGCTTCTTGCTGAAGGCAGACCAGGGTGATCAAGTATCAAGGGCAGAGGATGAAGAACTTGATCAGGTATCAAAGTGATCAGATATCAAGGGTGGACGATTCTTTCTAAACTGATATAGGAGGATTCTTGATACAACTGGACCAAAGAGGCCTACGATAGGGCCCAAGGATGAGACCTGTTTATAAAGAGGGCTGAGAGGACACTAACTAAAATTTGGTCAGAGGCAAAGTCTGTCAGTCATGTGGCAATTCGATGTTTAATTTGTTAAGGAACCACCATGCATACAGTTTTCTACAGTAGCTCTACCACTTTATATCCCCACCAACAATGTAAAAAATTTTTTAATTTCTCCATATTCTTGCCACACCTTTTATTTTCTGTCTTTTTATTTTGTTTAGTTTTGATTTTTAATAGTCATCCTAATAGGTATGAAGCAATCTCATGGTTGCAATTTTGGAGAATTGTCAATTCATGTTCTTTCTCCCTTTTTATAACAATGTTTTTGTTGTTGTTGTTGTTGTATTGTTGGAGTTCTTTAAGTACTCTGGGTATTAATTTCTTTTTCTTTTTTTTTTTTTTTTTTTTTTTGAGACAAAGTCTCACTCTGTTGCCAGGGCTAGAGTGCTGTGGCATTAGCCTCGCTCACAGCAAACTCAAACTCCTGGCTCAAGCAATCCTTCTGCCTCAGCCTCCTGAGTAGCTGGCACTACAGGTATGTGCCACCATGCCCGGTTAATTTTTTCTATATATTTTTAGTTGGCCAATTAATTTCTTTGTATTTTTAGTAGAGATGGGGTCTTGTTCTTGCTCAGGCTGGTCTTGAACTCCTGACCTTGAGCAATCCACCCGCCTCAGCCTCCCAGAGTGCTAGGATTACAGGTGTGAGCCACCACACCTGGCCATTAATTTCTTATAAGATATATAATTTGCAAATATTTTCTCCCATTATGTGAGTAACCTTTTCTCTCTGTTGCGAATGTCCTTCAACGCACAAAGCATTTTTTTAAAAATTTTGATGAAGTCCAATTGATCTATTTTTTTATTTTGTTCCCTCTCCTTTTTGTGTCATATTTAAGAATTCATTATCAAACCAAGTGTCATGAACGTTTTCCCTTATGAAAGTTATAGTTTTAGCTCTTACATTTAAGTCTTTGATCCACTTTGAATTAATTTTTGTATATGGTATAAGGTAAGGGTCCAAATTCATTTTTTCACATGTGCATATCCGGTTTTCCCAGCACCATTTGTTAAACAGATACTCCTCTCCCCATTGAATGATCTCCGTACTGTTGTTAAAAATCATTTGACCATATTCATGATGGCTTACTTCTGGACTCTCTAAATTTATATCTGTTTTAATGCCAGTATAAAACTATTTTGATTAGTGTAACTTTATGTAAATTTGGAAAGTAGGAAGTATGAGACTTCCAGCTTTGCACTTCTGTTTCAAGATTGTTTTGGCTCTTCAGGGTCCCTTGTAATTCCATATGAATTTTAGGACGGACTTTTCTATTTCTGCAAAAAACAGCATTGGGATTTTCATCCATGAACTTGAGATGCCTTTCCATTTATTTGTTTCTTATTTAATTTCTATTAGTAATGTTATATAATCAAGGCACAAATCTTTCACTTCCTAAGTATTGTATTCTTTTTGATACGATTGTAAATAGAATTGTTGTTTTCTTTGCTATGGACCCATGTATTAGATTTAAACTGCATCACAAGCCAATATATGTGATTATAACTTATTTTGGCAAACCTGAACACATGTATATGAGACATTAAAGAGAAATTCATTAATACTGACTTCATTTTCTGTTTTCTAAGGACATCTTATGTATGTTGTTTATTATTTAAAATGTAAATGGGCATTCAGTGGAACTCACTGTTGTGTTTCTTTTTCTGCCTTCACTCTCAATATGTGCAATGTTCATTAGTAATTTTTCACACTACCAATGTGAAACTTATCAGAATGAAAATTATACGGTATTTGTAAGAAAATATTTGTACT
This sequence comes from Microcebus murinus, assembly GCF_040939455.1. Classification (NCBI taxonomy): domain Eukaryota; kingdom Metazoa; phylum Chordata; class Mammalia; order Primates; family Cheirogaleidae; genus Microcebus; species Microcebus murinus. The sequence goes on from NC_134115.1 coordinate 25,519,088, forward strand.
TTGTAGAGATTAAGACTGAGTACATAGTTTAGCACAGTGCAGAATATGCCACAGACCAAATGTTGTTCAAGTGAAGGCAAAATTATTAGTATGATTTCTGCAATAGAAAATTAGATTCTCCAGGAATGAAGTAAATACCGATAAATTAAAATTTATATTGTATTACATTTAAGTAAAATATAGAAGGAAAAGTTTTACTTTTAAACAGACATGTAAAAATTTGGTACTATTTTATGTTTTTAAGAAAAGTAAGAAATGATGAATCCTTCAGTGTAGTGCAAGTTCAAACTTGTATAGTAGAGCTGACTGCAGAAGGTAGTAAGTTTATGAAAATGTTAAACAACCCTAATGGCCAGTATTGGCCCAAAGATTATACTTACTTTGTCATAGATACCAATAGAGCTGCGTTCTACTGGGTTTTTTGGAAACAGATTATGAATGGGAATTTCTATGCAGATATTTTATTCAGGAGGACTATCATATTCGGGTAGAGGATGAACTTGAGCCAGAATGTATATAGATGCAGGTGCAACCAATATCTTCATCCATCCTCTGGGGAGTTATGGAGGTAGAATGAGCCCTCACAGCTGTCTCAAATTGAGTCACAGTATCAGGGCCTTTGTATCTCTGCATCAGCCACCCACTGTCTGCAGGCCACCTGAAAAGGAGGAACGTCTTGAGGGAGGGAGTGCCCTGACACCACGAGCAAAATTTCCCGGGGGATGTAGTTGAGAGCCATCAGCGACAAAAATTCCCAGCAGCTGCCTAGATGTATGTGTTGATCATGAACAGCAGCTCTGGGCAAGACCCCACAGTGTTCACTCTAACAGCCGTGGAAGGGAAAAGGGAGCCAGCAAGAGCAGGCGTCATACAGTCAAATAAGTCTTGAAGGCTGGCATTTTTGAGGTCTATAGTGTGGCATGTTAGGACATGCCAGGAAAGGGGAACTTTGACTACTAAGGCATATGGCAAGGTAGAACTTAAAACTTTGGGGAAAATAATAGGTCTGTACTGACTAAGAGGAAGGAGAGAGAATCAGAGGAGACACGGTACAACATGTAAAGGCATAAATAGCAATAGATGACATTGGGAAGGTAGATGAGAGTTAGTCATATATGATACTGAATTACATGCAGAAAGCACTCTTGCCTGCTGGGGGAAATTAATAAAGCAATATGATCAGATTTGTCTATTTGAAAGCTGCTTAGCCAGCAGAGTGGACTATGACTGGGGGATGGACTAGAGACAAGCCCACTAGAGCTGAAGCACAGAAGGCATGTTACTTACTCCTATTACCCAGCCTACCCCCTCCCCTTTCTTACTAACTGCACCTTCTTTTCTTTGAACTGGAAGTAGTGTGAGCCAAATGCGTTGCCATCTTCTCTGATATAATAAAATGTAAGCAGAAGTCTACTGGTGGTTTTTGGGAAAACTCAAGTTGCTTAAATTATAGTACAGATGTACTATAGTACAGATATGGTACAGATGTGGCTGACATTGTTTCTTCCCCTTGCTATTGTGTGGAACATGGATATTATGGCTGGAGCTACAGCAACCAGACACAGCAACCAAAGGGAAAGACCTAAGGAATGGCAGAGACATTGTTCCAGTTGCCATGGAGCTGCTGAACCAATGGAAGCCATCACCTAACTTCAGGCATTTTGTTGTGTAAGAAACACAAATTGTGTTTACGTAAGGTATTTTAATTTTGTTGCTGTTATTCATAATGGCTGCCAAGTGCAATCGTAACTGATATAGAAAGCTAATAAATTTGATGGGGACCAGGTTTAAGTAATGGCAATTGGGAATAAAGAGGCCAGAACAGTGAGAAATACCGCGTATATAGATGGTTGAATCCACAGGACCAAGTCACTAGCTGTGGCTTATAAGGGAGACAGAAAATTCAGGAATCATTCAGGGGTTCTGGCTTACAAAGACTTTTCAAGGCTCACCTCCTGCATCTCACTTTATTTCTTAACCAGACCCAGCTCTTTGAAACCTTTCTGCTTTTTCAATGCTCCTCTCTGTTAGCATCTCTCCATTCCTACCCATCTAGTAAGTTCCATTTACACTTTACATTTATTTCAAATATCACCTTCTTTGTAGAGCACCCCCCTTAATCTCTAAGAGTAGAATATTCCTCTTCTATGGACAGAAATTAACATTTTTTAAATAATTATAATGGGTCAGATATTGTGCCTTACAGTTATTAAGTAATTTTTATTCTTTTAACTAATCTCTAAGGTAGGTACTGCTAAAAGTCCTCATTTTACAGATAAGGACTATCAAGGTAGAGAAAGGTTTACAAACTTTGAATATTAACATATGAGATATTAATAACAGAGCTCACATTTGATCCCTGGAAATACAGCTTCAAAGAATTTGCTAAACTGCTTCCCACAGGAAAAACAAGAAGAAAAACAGGCAATAATCTGAATGAATTGACTTCAATTCTCCAACCATGGGCCAATGGTTGCAATTGTGGTATCCCACCTGCACAGGTTGAATGTTTGCCTCCAAAAAGATATGACCACAGCCCATACCCAGTGAATGTGGCCTTATTTGAACAAAAGGGTCTTAGCAGATGTAATTAAGTCAAGGATCTTGAGATGAGATCATCCTGGGTTATCTGGATGGGTCCTGACTCTAATAAGAAGAGTACTTGCAAGAGACACACAAAGGAGAAACTGGAGAAGAAGCCACATAAAGCATTGGACAGAGATTGGAGTTATGCAGCCACAGCCAAGGAACACCTGAAACCACCCAAAGCTGAAAGAGGCAAGATAAAATCCATCCTTATAGTCTTTGGAGGGAGTGAAGCCCTGTTAATAACATCTTGATTTCAGACTTCTGGCCTCCAGACTATGAGTTAATAAATTTCTTGTAACTCACCAAATTTGTGGTAATTTGTTATAGCAACGCTAAGAAGCTAATGCACCATCCCTGGTCATTCAGTGCATGAGTAGAGCCCATGATCTATAACCTCATTTGGAGGAGTGGCCCCATGTATCTTATGTGATCATTTCTTATATTTGAAGTCATATAAGTAAGGATGGCTATTGTTAGTAGAAATTTCAGGTTTCTGCTGAAGAATTCTCCACTAGAATGTGATATAATCAGAGGTAGAGGGTACAGGCACTAAACTACTTGATTTTTCAATCTTTTTCTATGATGTACATGCTGTTAGCCTGAGGAAACTTTGTAACTTCTCTGGGCTTCAGATTTCTTCAGAAAAAAAATAGAGAAAAATATAGCAATCCTTTCAAAGTTTGAGTATGAGAAATAACTGAAATATAAAGTACTTTAAAATGCCTAGTCCTTGTAAACACACAATAAATCTTAACCATCACAGTTATGATTGTGGGAAGAATTTCCCTCTTAACCAATGGGAATGCAAGACAATTCTCATCACCCACTCCTAACAAACCTTTCAAATAACACATTGCTTGGCAATTATTATCAATTTTCTATAATAATAAGTATTTGCAAAAATAATTTGATATGGCTACCTAATATCAATCCCAATATTGATTGGATTGGTATTAGAGGTATTAGTTATATTAGAGGAGATACTTCATGGAAAAACTTTAGAAGTAAACATTTTTTTCAGTAGAGAGGTATGACAGGATTAAATGGCAATTAGCAAGATTTCTGCCAGTGGGTCAGAACATTCCTATGAATGTTCTGTAAGCCCTTCTTAGAATTTATTTTGGATGTATGCCTTTTGAAGTTTAGAAGTTTAGAAATCCATGGTACTGTTGAACATGGTATCATAGCTTATGGCCTGATGGTTACCCTTGAGGGAATATATTAGGTTCAGCATTCACTTTGGAGGCTTGCCTTCTTCCATATGTGAGAACATACTGCCTACAAATGGTCATTCTTGGGCAATCTCATTAAATCTGACCTTGACAATCTCAAATATCTATGGAGCCAGACACTCCACAAAGTTTTATTTAAAAAGTCTATTATGTAATAAGTTGCAGATTCCCCAACAGGAAAATGGCTGAAATCCACAAGTCATTTACCTAGTCACGTAGAAAAACTCAATTAGAAAAACTGGCATTTATTCAGATTGGGAAAAGTGCCTTGGCCCAGATAGGAATATTTTCTCAAACCAAAAGCTGTAAATATTATGCACAGAAGTTAACTGTTCCAGTTGTAGAAATACAGATCTGCCTGGTTGGTAAAGAATCCCAGAGAAATTTACCAAACCCACCTGAGAAAGTAGACCCCATCAATTTTCATTTCATTCATCTTCCTGCCCTGCGCTTGCTGACAGCCCAGAGAACAGAGCACATTTTCCTGGTGCCAAAGTTCCGCAGCGCTTTGGCGAGAGGGAATTTGAGACTCACAGCAAAGCAATGTCTCTGCAACACATCTGCCTTTTCTTCTTCCCCTGCTCATTGCTTATATCTTTCGACCTTACCTCTGTTTGTAACCAGCAATTTAAAAATGCTTTTGTCTTTCCATTTACCTTCTGCCGTGCTTTCTTCAAAGATCAATTTCCATCCGACTTCCTCTTCCAGAATGCTTTGCTTCGGCCATCATCTCTCTGGCTCCACTCACAGTGAAATTCCCCAGCTTCCCAGACCCAATCCTGGCCACGGAAACCTCTGCATCCCTCCCTCTTGCTCACAAATGCCAAGTTCCAGCTGCAAACTCCTCCCCACACAGGTCCAAGGTCCACCCAGCCCCTGCCTTCCAAGGCAGGATATTCTTCTCTCTCCAAGCCTTTTTCTGCCAGGGAGGTTCTGGGACCCACTGTTGCCGTGGCAGAGACTGTTTCTGTGTCTGAGACATACCCAGCTTTGCCAAAATCCTTCTCTGTCTTTAGATTCCTCCACCAGATTCCTCGCACTGACCAGTGGGATTTCTGGGCACAGGTGAGCTTTGCAAGCCTCATTGTCATTGGGCTGAGTGGATTCTTTGAGACTGTTGGATGATCACCCTAGCAAGTTATTTTCCCTTAAAAAAGGTCCTCAACCTGAAATGGCTGTTAGTCACACTGAGACGCGTTAGAAAAAATTCATTTTCCCTTAGAGATTTTTATTTCATTCGTCCATGTGGACATTGCTGTTGTTTCATAGCTCCTTCGGAAGGTCTAATGCGTGCGCCCAGGTTTTGAATCAGAACAAAAACCTTCAACCTATATACATTCTTCGGACCAACCTTTTGTCTAAATTGGTTAGGATTCACTTTGAATCCTCAGTGGTGTAGCAGCCTACCCTTAGGGAAACTTATCTCCTCTGTCCTCAGAGTGAGTTCACTCTGAAAACACTAGGAACAGAATGTGCCTTCAGAGTTTTCCAACAAAGTTGCTGGGAAAGTTGACAATGAGTCTCAGCCTGGTAAACTGCCAAAGAGAATTTCATAAAAGAAATGAGAAGGTCCCAGGCTGAAAAAGAATCCAGGGTGATCACACAGTTACTTACATTTGCTGAGGAAGTATTAACTGTTCTGGTGACTCTGGCAAAATAGTAGCATCAGGCAATTAACCATGTACATTACACTTGGCTTCTGCTCTGTTTTTTTCTTCTAGCTATGATTGTTTAAGGCTGGAACTGGACTTAGAAATCTTCTACTCTGATATGACTATTTTACAGATGAGGGAACTGAGGGCAAGAGAGATTGCAAATTAACAGAAGTCTCACAGCTCAGTAGAGGAAGAGGAGGGAGGGAGAGAGTCATCTTTCTGAGTCTTATGTTCTTGTAGCCACATGCACCTTTCGCCTACGCACTGCTTTGCTTTGGAAATGCAGCTGATTATTGTCCATGTGCAAACTGGCAATTTTTTAGTATATGCCCAAGAAATATTGAATTTTATAAAAAAGCAAGCACTAGAGGTAACTAATTGTTGATTCATTATTAAGTTCAAAAATATAGGAAATAAATGGGGGAAAATGACTTTATCTCTCCAAGCCTCTCCACAGCGGGGTGATTTAATCCCTCCCAGAAATGTGAGCTTTGAAAGACAGTGCAGACTTTGCTTGGTGCTGTATCTAGCGGGTGATAGTAATTATTATTAATGGGAGAGATTGTATAAAATCAGCACTCTGCAAAACATGTTTAGAAGCAATCAGATAAGGCAGGTGACAAGGTGTTTACATATTAAGAGTGGGAGCTGTTTATGCTGAGTAAGAGCTTTAAGAGAAACATTCCTTTGACTCTGGGTGCTTTTTATTTGAGAACAAAGTGCAATGGCTTTTACCACCCTGTCATTCTCATTTGAACTAGAAAACAAATTCATTGCTGTTTGTGAGAATGATTTTCAGTTTATTAAGATACATTATTTTTAAAGCTCAGAAGAAATCAAGTGTTATCTTTTCAAAAATCAAAGACAGCTGGACATTTATACTAGCCAAAGAGTATACTGCCAATCAATGTTATTTGTCTCTGTAAGTAATTTGAGAAGTGTGAACAATTTACTTGTATTTTATTTTAAGAGAAATGTTTATATTTCCTCTATAGTTACCAATATATGCAATAGCTCACAAAAATATTCTGTATGTATATAAATGTTTCTTATTTTTTAATTTTTAATTTTTTAGTTAGTATCCTCTTGGTGGCAAGTAATAAAAACCAATTATAACTAGTTTAAGCAAGAAAGACTTCAACTTAATAATAAGAGTTCACCTGGGTCTCCTGAAGATACTAGAAGTAGTGAACATAAGCTCATGACCCCTCACTTTATCTCTTGTTTCTTTTCCTTTCTACTTCATGTACCTCTCAGACTTCTTTTTATGGTTCCTCAGGTCCACCTGATGGATGAAACTCCTCCAAATCATACCTTCAGAACAAAAATTTTATAGATCTAGCCACCCAAAGAGAGGATGATCTTCCACAGTCCCGTTCCCTACTTCCAAGGAAGATTCATCTTGGGCTAGTGGCTCATTCTTGGGTCAATCACACATTCTTAGGGTGACTTTTTAAGCTAAGCAGAAACATAGCTTAGAAAGTCACCATAATAAGAAGCCTGGAAAGTCCAAGGAGAGAGGGGGTAGGCAAAGAGCCAATCAGAGATCCACTAAAAAAGCGTATAATTTACCAAATACTCTTTTTAAATTATGGTCTAATTTGATCCTCAAGCAATGGCAGACCACTCTGCACCCAATTCTCTTATAGCACATTCTATTTTGTAACCTTATTTTTGTGTATTCCTCATTAGTCTGTGAATTTTTGCTTTGTATCTTTAGCACTTGACTTTGCAGGGTACAGTAAATATTTGTTGAAAAGAATGTGTGGCTAGTTCTGTTAGGTAGATCCTTAGATGAGAAAACTAGGAGGCACTGAGGTTAAGTAGAAGCACTAAGGTCACCTAGCTAACGAGTGTGGAGTCAGCTTCTACAGCCTCAATCCTTTTCCAAATCACCACTTTCTACGTTGAATTGTCCTCTCCTTCCTCTATGGTCAGTGAATTATATAGTGGGATTTAGGCCTGGTGGTTAGAAATATGAAAAGAACAGAATTGGGATAAAGATGACATTCGTTTTATAAGAATTTGATTTTGCCCTCTTAGTGCATCAGTTAAGAATAGCTTTTCACTAAGTACAGTCTCTACTTTGTGTCTAAACAATTAAAGGGAGAAAGAATGTTTAGTCAACATTGTGAACTACAAAATAAAGTTTACATTTAATTTTTCTGTTTTAGGTACTTTATTCCTGAAAATGATATTCAACCTGGCAGTCACTCCCAGAGAGCTGGCCATTTCTCTTATAATTTTGATGTCGGTTTTTATTTTTGTAAGAGCACTCAGGAGCAAGGGCAGAAAGCAGGTGTCTCCTCCTGGCCCACCGTCCTTCCCCATCATAGGAAATCTTCTCCAGCTTGGAGATCATCCTTACCTTACATTCATGGAGATGAGGAAGAAATACGGAGATGTCTTTCTCCTCAAACTTGGCATGGTGCCTGTCGTGGTGGTGAATGGCGTGGAAATGGTGAAGCAAGTGCTACTGAAAGATGGAGAGCAGTTTGCAGGCAGACCTAACATGCACACATTTTCTTTCCTGGCAGAAGGAAAGAGTCTTTCATTTTCAGTGAACTATGGAGAGAGTTGGAAGGTTCATAAAAAAATTGCCTCTAATGCTTTACGAACTTTTTCTAAAGCGGAAGCAAAATCCTCCACTTGCTCTTGCTTACTTGAGGAACATGTCACCGAGGAAGCTTCTGAGCTGGTGAAAGTCTTTGTAGACTTGACTTCCAAGAATGGCAGCTTTGAGCCCAGAAGTGCCATCACCTGTGCGGTGGCCAACGTTGTCTGTGCCCTTTGTTTTGGCAAGAGATATGACCACAGTGATGAGGAGTTTCTTAGGATAGTTAAAACAAATGATGACTTACTCAAGGCCTCTAGTATAGCTAATCCTGCCGATTTCATACCATGTTTCCGCTACCTTCCACTGCGGATTATAAATGCTCCCCGGGAGTTTTATCAGGCCCTGAATCAGTTTATTGGAAAACATGTACAAGATCATCTTACCACATATGATAAGGTAAGAATTTAAGTAAATACCAGGACAAAGTTTTGGTGAGAAGCAAACAATAATGATGAGATACGTTGAATACCAAGAAAGTTGTATTGTTCCTTAATTCTAATGAAACTTGCCCAAGCTATTAGTAAATTTGAGGTCCAGATAGTGAGATCATAGGGCAGTATTACTGTTTTCATGTGAAAACCCTAAGAGCTCTGAATTCTTTGATTCTCAGAAACTTTTCCCCAGAAGCAGAAACTTCCTCAGTGTAAATAAGGCACATACCTGAATTATGAATCTATAATTGCCTGATAAAAAATGATCAATATGTGAGTTACTTGAAGAATTCAACCAATTCTTTTGTCTCTCCCATTTCACAACTGATATTATGAAGTCTCAGACTTAAAAGTCCCAAAAGTATCAGCATATTTTTATCAGAGAGTATTTTGATTAATTATAAAGAATATCCTATAAGAAGCGTCCAATTTTCCCTTATTTTTTTTTACGTGGGTTCCTTTGCTATAGAGAAATGAATTTTGAGATCATAATACATGCATTAAGTTTTTCCAGATGGCAGAAGTGGACCTTCCTTGTTAAGCCATTGAATTGTTTTTGGCTCATTCTGATGGTCTACAGAGGAGCAAACTTCTCTCTTGAAATATATATATACTAGAAAAAAAATCTTAGTTGATGATGGAGGGGAGGGATTTGCTGAGATGAGGGCAGCAGGACAAAAATAAATAAAACATGGAGAAGTGGATAATTGAGCAAATGAAGAAGTAGGAGGAGTTGAGTCTCCCCAGTGAAACAATAGGCAGAAGACAATTTGTTTCAAGGTGCCAGATGGGGACTCTAGATCAGGCACAGTAAGTGTTAGAATTTGTAAAGTTCATATAAGCTTTTCTTCCAACTCCCTCAAATACCCTAACCCCATCTCTTTCCCTATGGTGATCACATAAAAGTAATTTTTTTTACAATGACTTTGGACAAACTTATATTCACCTAGCAACCTCTCTATAATAAGTTAATCTTTAATTCTGACATTTTTAATAAATTGTGCTTACAGACATAGGTGCTCTTTATTTCTTTATTGAAAGAAGTTCTAAGTAGAAAATTGAGTTTGGTAACTTAGTTTTTTTATTTTACACTCTCAAGATTGTCAGGCAAAAATAGTTGCAGGGCTTAAAATGGTCTATTTATATTCTTTATATTTCTAAACTCATGGGGTTCATTTCAAGCTACATAGGGACGTGGCCCTTCCTGCACAGGATTTATATGTGATACAAAATGTAAATGGGGATGAATAATCGTGCTAAGGTTTGTTTCCTCAGGACCATATCCGAGACATTACTGATGCTCTGATTAATACATGCCACAACAAATACGCTGCTACCAAAACAGCCACTTTAAATGATGATCAAATCATAAGCACCGTGAGTGACCTCTTTGGAGCTGGTATGTGAGAGTATTTGTCAACATGTAAGGCTAATAAAGATAGGTTGGGGTTTTTTTCCTTATCTACTGTTTACAGTTTAGAATATTTCCCTCTTTCTCTTCCACTTTGTGCAGTTGATCTCACACTGTGTGAATAATTTGATATTCTGCTATCTTCCTATGTCATTCAGAAAACTTTATTTTGATCTCAGGAGCAGAGACTTGAGTGAAGAGTAGCTCCCAATTCATGGTGCATTTCCATGTTGTCCATGCAATGACTGCCCTCGTTTGTTTATTACCTTTTATCCCCACTCTCAGGCCCTCGCCCAACCCATTGACATTTACTCCTAATCTGTTTAAAGTGTTATTGTTTTTATGTATTCTTATGAAACGGAATTTTATTATCATATATTAACATATATTTTTATATTATCAAGTACTTTAATTTATTTAAATATAATTGTTATTTACATCTAAATGTTTCTAACATTTTTCATGAACCCCTATGCTTTTAAAATCCAACCACGGTTGCCAGGTCTCATGTGGACATCCTGATTGTTTGCAACTCCAGGCTTGTATAGAAAATGCAGATGGTGTGCTAATGTTAAGATGATCATCTTTGCACATGAGTTTTGCCTCCTTTGGAAAAACAACCTTATGTTAAGAAGTAGAATTTCTGGGTCAACTATTAAAAGTATTCTTGAGTTTTAATACACATTGCTGAATTCATTTTCAGAAAGACTGGACCAATATATCCTGCTACCATATTACTTTCATTCTTAAATTTCTTGGTTGTTTCTTAAAAATCATTTTTACTCATTAAATTTATTATAGGTACTATAAGATATGAGATTGTAGGAAACAAATTTTCTTAGTATAACAAACAAAAGGTGTTTTAGCAATTTCATTTTAGGTAAAATATTCTTCAAAATTATTTTTTTCCTTTTCTTCTTTAAACCATCTTTATTGGTAATTGGGTTTATTTGTTTCTAGGATCTATAAATTTGTGTTCCTGAATTTTCTTTGCAAACAGAAGTATTTGTTTTGATTTGTATTAATTTTTGATTTTGTATTAATTATACATACACACACATATCAGGGAACGGGAAGAGAGAGAGAACTCCTGGAACAGAGTAAGTGCTCAATAGCTTCTTGTAATTATTGTTATTATTACAAGTCATAGCTATTATTATTATCACATCAATAGTGTTTATTATGAAGTGACATGTTTCCACTTGTCTTAAAATTCACACCTATATATTTTTTACATTTTATATTTAATTGCATTTACAAATATGTAGCATTAAATTTACAGTCATATACATGTTTAACCCTTGCACTCAGATGTCTAGTGTGGTTAATGTCAAGTGGATAATGAGAAAAAAGCGAGCGAGTGAAAAGGGTTAAGTATACAGTTCAGTACTGTTGAGTATGTTCATATTGTTTTGAAACAGATCTCTAGATATTTTCATCTTGAAAAACTGAGATGAAATTCTATGTCCACTAAAGACTAATTTCCCCTATGCCTCACAGCCCTTGGCAGTCTCCTTTCTACTTTCTGTTTCTATGATTCTAATTTAGAAACCTCATATGAGTGGAATCATATAGTATTTGTACTTTAATGATTATCTTATTTCACTTAGCCTAATGTCCTCAAGGCTTATCCATGTTATAGCATGTGACAGGATCTACTTTTTAAAGACTGAATAATATCTCATTGTATATATGTACCACGATTTTATTATGCATCCATCCATCAATGGATATTAGCTTTCACATCTTGGCTATAAGAAATAAAGTTGCAATAACCATGGGTGTACAAATATCTCTTCAAGGTCCTATTTTGAATTCTTTTGGACATATACTCTGAAATAGCATTGCTGTATAATATGGAAATGCTATTTTTAATTTTTGAGGAACCTCCATACTCTTTTCTATAATAGCTGCACTGTTTTACAGTTTCACCAACAGTTTCAATTTCTCCTCATCCTCATCAACACTTATTTTCTGTTCTTTTGAGTAATGGTTATCTTAACGAGTGAGAGGGTATAACTATATTTTGAAATCAACCTTAATATATAGTAATCATTTCATTGTGATTCCACTAATTTTTGGTTGTATTTAGATCCCTTTTTCCTGATTCTTAGCACTCAGATATGAAGTATATTGAGCATACCAATTTTGCGGATAATCCTTTTCCATGAAACTTGGTCTCTTGTTTCTTTTCCAGGGTTTGAAACAGTATCAACGTGTCTCTATTGGAGCTTTCTTTATTTGATACACTATCCAGATATTCAAGCCAAAATTCAAGAAGAAATTGGTAAACGTGTTTTCAAATGAAAAATGTAATTCTTATAATTATTATTATTCTTATTAAATTAAAAAAAAATACTTTTCCTTAAGGTAGAAACATTGGGCTGAGACCACCCAGATTTGAAGACAGGAAATTTTTACCCTACACAGAAGCTTTCATAAATGAAGTATTCAGACATGTCTCCTTTATTCCTTTGACTATTCCACATTGGTAAGCACATGATTCTCCTTTGAAATAGCAACCAATGGTAGGCTGGGGACAGTGAGGTATCTTAGACATTGGAATACTTAAAGTGCCTGAAAAATCTATTGCATGTTGTTATTTTAGTATTACTTTTTATTTTGAAATCCTCTAATAAATTTTTGTGTAGAGCAAAAGCGTATTTTGTGAGCACCTTCCATTACTAAACTATGATGTCATTAATTTTCACCTTATATGGGAGAAAAGGGTATGGAAGCTCTAAACAAATAGATAACCTAACCGTAGTGTAATTCGGCTATGCAATGTCATACAAACTCACTTAACTTCATCTGATGAGCAGCCTTAGCTTCCTGCTGATGTGGCTTCATTTTCAGTAGCCTAGAATTTTGCTGGACAATAAACTAAGGAAGTCAATGCTTTTACAAATAGATTAAACAGAGTGCTCATTTAGAGATATTTGAAAGCTTACTGAAATTTGCTCCATTATCTCCAGCATATGTGCATGCCAGCGTAGGTTAAGAAGATAGCCTTCATTAAATATGTATGTGGAAAACCAAAGTTCTGGTACTTTGATCTGGTTTTGTTTCCCACAATTAAAATTGTCTTAAAAAGTAGAATTCTCAGTGTTTTTTTCTCTCTCCTCCCTTTAAATGGTGAAGGAGTGGGAATTTTTCTCTCTCCCGGGAAACTGACGTAATCATTTAGCAATTGGCACAACAGCAGGCAGTGCCCTCAGGCTGAAGTGTCCCAAAGAGCCAGGCCACTGGCTGAGCAGAGTCAAGGCCAGACAGCCAGTGACGCAGTTCCCAGGGTTTTGTCTCTTCAGTTCTCCTTTTTTTCACACACAAGGCCTATCTTTTCACAATGATCCCTTTTCTTCTAGCTTCTGTGTCAAATCCTCTTTCAGTTAAAGCAGATTTCACCTGCAAGTTTTTGTTTTTTTTTTTAAACAAAAAAAAACTTCTACACTTAAAGAAGCACCTCTTCTGTTCCAATGACTTTCGTAAGGTGACTTTGGGCGCTTCATAAGAGTATGATCTACACCTCTGCTAAGTACTCAGGAACACAGAGGCTCTGCCAAGTTTATGGGCATGGTTTGGAATAAAAGAGATCATCTAAATGAGGGCCCTGAAAACTCATCTGAGGGTCTAATTGATAGGGAGAAATATATATTAGGACAGAGGCATTCATTATATTATTAAAAGTAAAGAAAGAAATTAATATTTAAAACTAAAAGAACAAATGCATTGACCAACAAGAGCACTGTGATGATATAAGCCAAGAATTTCTGTGCACACAAGAAAGTCTTTTTACGTTATTTGGGACTGATCTATTCTACTACACCTGCAAGTTTATTGTTACTGATTTAAAAGGAAAATAGATCAAAACCCACAAAGTATCAAGATGTTAAAATGAGATGAATTGAAATAAACTAAATGAAATAATCTTAAGTAAAAACAGCAAAAGTTTGCTGGTACATATGACATATGTACATACACATAGACACATATGCACAGGACCAAACAGTATCATAATAAATATTTTATATATATATATGTTTCTTAAAAAGTATATAAAAAGCCACTTTTATACACAAAGTTTTAGGAACATATCAGTAGGTAAAGAAAACCTTGAATTTACTCTTATATTTCAATGTTAGTGAAATAAAGTTCTATATACCACATTTGCATAAAATAGCAGCATGTAACTTCTTATCTGAGTAGAATCTGAGCAGCTAAATGCACAGAGTGGGACAGGAATGTATTGAGATAGGCGAGCATCTATGCATGAGAGGAAATAATCCTTCCAGAAAGTAGGCCTATTGCTTGTTTGGCCTTCCCCCTTGTTGGGTTTTGAGGGCATTCAATAATATTCATAGTATTTGCCAAAGTTCAGTACCAGCTACAAAATAGACATAGATCAGATACGGATTAGATTATTAGCTTTTTTAATGATCCGAGCTAGTTTGTACAATGTGGCTTAGAGCTAGCTCAAGTAGACTTGCTAATACTTCTCACTTGAAGTAGCCATACTTCTCCACCTAGTCTCTGGCTGGGTTGGACAACTTCAGGTCTCTCCTGGAAGGACAAAATCTGTTCTGCTAAGTTCAGCTCATTGGTGATTGTAGATGAGATAGATCTTTATTACAGTTCAGCTAATTTGAAGAGAGAGCCCAGAAGTGGCTAAGACAAATGTGCCCACTGCCTTCTCCCAAACTCATCAGATGGGAATGCTCTGCTTCTCCTACTATAAAGGAGTGTGAGGGCAAACTAGTGAGAAAGGGAGTGCTATGTGGGAAACATAACATGATTTATTCTAACCCATGCATAATTATAGGACTATAAAAGTGAAAGGTGGACAGTTTTCAGAAGGAGCTCTAGTCTGAGACTGAGAAAAATAAATCATTAACTCCAGAGATCAACTTAGAGATGAACTTAGAGATCATCCAACATAACCAACACCTTCACTTCACAGCTAGAAAATGGAGAGAAAATTCACAGAGTAAATACAAGATGTACCTGGCATGTCCCTGAAAACAGTGATCAAAGTTTATATTTCCTTGTTTCAATTGCATTTTCTTTTTATCATTTACTATAAGACATGTGACATTTGTTTTCCTAATCTTTGAAAATACACATTAACACATTGAGTCTATAGAAAGTACTTAATAATTTCCTTAATAGTTTCCTGGTGTAATTTGATCTGCTACTTACGCTGTCATAAAAATAATAAGATAATTTTCTAGTGAGAATTTTAGCTCATAGAAATGCCTTGAATATATTAAGTGCATAATATGTTTAACACATATAAGAAAAATGCTAAATTATTAATTTGACGAGAGGTGGAAATTGCTTTAATTAATGAAAGAATTAGGATTTACAAACAGATAATGTTATACTAAGAAGACATAAAGAAATATAGTCTGTGAGTTGTGGGAAGCAGATTAGAGATGGTCTATTTGAATTTACAGGCTGCCCTGTAACTCTGTATTTTGCTTTCCCAGTACTACAGCAGACACTACTTTGAATGGCTATTTCATTCCCAGGAAAACTTGCATCTTTATTAACATGTATCAAGTAAACCATGATGAGTAAGTCACTAAAATTCATCCTGAGATAAAATTTGCTTGTGTGGTTGTTTACAATTTATTGATCTGGGAAAGATTTATATTCTTCTTAATCAATCTCAGTCCTTTTTCTCTTGGAAAAAAGTTGGAACGAAGTTCAGTTTTCTATCCTTGTCTATAATGAGAAAGGTAGTATCTTAATACAAATTTAGGAAAAATTCAATTCAGGGCAAATCCAATGTCATAAGTGGCTCATTAGGAAAGGTGTGTGCCAAGGACTTTGTGGGCTTCCTTTTTGCATGGTTATGACCAGTTGATATTTGAAATGCAGTCTAAAGTCCTCCACTGAAATGTAAACCACAAAGCAGGGATTTTTTTGTTCTTTTTATTGTTGCTTTTTTTTTTCTTTTTCTTCTACTTCAGCATGTAGACTACTGCCTGGCACATAATTGGTCCTCAGTAAATATTTGTTTAAGAAAATGAACTTAGAAGCTCACCTATATCAGCTGTAAAAGGAAGGGCTGAGATGAAGATACCCCATGCAATGAAAGTGAGGATAATGGCAGTGGCGATGGTAATGGAAATAATGACTCCAGCTAATATTTATAGATCCCTACTGTGTGCCAGGCACAAAATCTTGAAGTATCTACCCTGAACCTCCACAGTAACACTGTGCAATGGTGTTATCAGATTCCCATTTTACAGATAAAGAAATTCTCAGCCAGGTGAAACACCCACTGATTGTACTGAATAAAAGTAAGCATTTTTATATGCTCTGTAAGAAGAAATACAGTCAGTGTAAATTGAATGGCATTTGTTCTCAGTGTAATCTTAAGTATTCTAGTATCTTAAGAACTTGTGAACCTATGAATTATTGAGTAATGTTCAAACGACTGAAGTTAACACAGGTGCTACTAAAGTAATACTATTTGTATGGAGGTACTTGTTTAAGCTAAATGAGTGTGTAATTCAAGACTTTGAATTATGGGGAATTATTCATGTTTAATCTAAACCAGAGGCTACAAACTCAGGCACCTACTGAGCAATGGAGAATAACGAATTGCACTTGGTGCAGCATTTAGGACGGGGTCATATGCTGCATCTAACTCAGCCGAATGAACCGTTGGCAAGGACATTGTCCCAATGTTGTCAGCTTTTACAATTATAAAACAGAACTTGGAAATGCAAATTTTCACATGAAATCTGATTTTTAAAGGTTAGCAATAACAAATAATATTTAAAAGATTATGAGAGCAAAGCAAAATGTATTGGAAGACTGTGTGGGTCTGTGACCTAGGGTGTAGAGAGAAACCAATTTTCCTTCTAGAGAGAAGGTGACATCCACACATAAAGAGGCCCAGTTCTTTGTGAAGGCAAGTCAGTCCCTGGCACATGGTTTAAGGTGTATTAGAAAACATGCTAGCATTAGTTTTCACATGGGCAAGCCAAATAAGGTGCCTGTAACAAAAGATGGAGGTAAGAAAGAGAACCGATGCCTAGTAATTTGGGAACTATGGGCAACCCCTCAATCAGAGCTGCTTTGGGGAGACCCAGCTCCTCTCTGTTATATACAAAGAACATTTCCTAATCATATTTGTACCAGAGTAAGAGATATAATTCAAACAGTCTCATCATTCTCATTTATTTTACTTAAAACAAAACAGATAGAACATTTATTGCTTTTTATTTATTTCTCAATTTCAGAATATTCATATGAGAATTTTGTGGACCTCTTAATCTAAAATAATTAAAAATGGAAATAAATTGTCAACTATTTTATTCACTATTTAATGAATCAGAAGCCATTTTAGTGAAAAGGATAATTACAGCTATTAGCTATTTATGATAGCTAAGTTTGTCAAATATTAAAGGAAAAAGTAACATATATATCCGTAATAATTATGTATATAAAATCATATATCACCATAATTATATATACATATCTGTGTATACATACTTTACATATATGTACACCTACTTTATATATAAATGTTTATATATATAAAATTTATAAAGAATATTCCAAACTTAAAATATTTCATGCAAAACAAAATTATTGTGGAAAAGTTAGCAATAAGAGCAAAAACTATGAAATGATAAAATGATTTTTTAAATGTTATTTGCCTCTATTTTATGCAGAACTATTTGGGATACTCCCAACTTATTTAGACCTGAGAGATTTCTAAATGAAAACAGAGAACTGAATAAAAGTCTTGTTGAGAAAGTTTTGATATTTGGAATGGGAATCCGGAAATGTCTGGGAGAAGATGTTGCACGAAATGAGATATTCATTTTCATCACCACTGTTCTGCAGCAGCTCAAGCTGAAAAAGTGCCCCAGCGTTGAGCTTGACCTGACGCCTACGTATGGGTTAACCATGAAGCCAAAACCGTACCAACTCCAGGCAGAACTTCACCCCTTACGTAGTTTGTCTACTTAGATTCTCAGACTGAGAGGAAGGTTTCTTATTTAATTCAAACTCAGTTCTACTATGAGATCTATTGTCTTGTGAGAATATCTTAAAATAATAATGAAGTCTGATATAAATCAAGGGGTTTAAATCCTAATCTCTCAATAGATGGTAGTATCAGAAGAACCAGAATTGAGTGTTTATAATCTGCATTTTTACCAGTATACATATAGTGGATTTTGAAATGTTTTATTCAGACTATATACAAACTTAATTTGTTTTGATAAATAAAGGTGAATGGTTTTCAATATATCAAAAAATAAATAATTAAGAGAAAGAAAGAAACCAAAGAGCCATGCCGTGGTGTCCAGGTGTCACTGTGGGCGTGAGTGCCAGGGCAAGATAAGTGACAGGCTAAGTGAGCAAGCAAGGGGACTGTGTCTGCCTTCCCTTCACACCAGCTTCAAATAGACAGGTGTATTCATCTTTGTTTTAAATATAGGGTTCAGAAAAGAACAAGGTTCTGATGCAAAATGCATTATTTTCAGTGATCTAAGATATAGGTTCTCAAGAGAGCCCGAGAAGAGAGCTAGAGTGACCTAGAACAGCAGAGAGCATTACATGGTGGCAGTAGTTGAGCTGGGCTAGATTTAGAGAGGTAGAGAAAAGGCCATGAGAAAGCATCTCCTCAAAGTCCATTTTCTGTATAGGCTCTTACATTTTCTGCCTTAAGAACTTAATTTCAGGGCAAATTGGTATTTCCACAATGCTACCCATTTATTTTGGTACTTACTAAATACACATGTATATTGGTTTTTTTTAGGACTGCTATAATAACAAAATACCAGAGGCTAGGTGGCACATTCTTTGGGGAACATATATACACATTTCTGTTGACCATATAAACACAGGAGTGAAAATACTGAGTCGCAAACATTTGTTCATTCAACTTTTGAACTGCCAGCTAGATTTTCAGCACGATTGTACTAATTTATACTCCCACCAGCACCAGCAACATAAAAGAGATGTCTGGTGATTTCATATCTTCTTTAACATTTGGCATTTTCTGTCTTTTTCATTTTAGATACTTTGGTGTTGTAAACATACCCTATTAAAGAGACAGACCATGAGAAACACCCCTGACCTATTACCTTAAGTGAACTTGATTTGCGCAGTGTTAGCTAGTTTATTCCCTCTTAATGAAATGCATCTGGGACAGATCGAGTGCATTCATGCACTGAAGTCCTTCAAATGTGAATGATCTCCTGTTCCACGTTCCACCACATACAAATGATCTCAGCTCACAGTTACCATGGCCTCCTGAGAGAGAGAGACTTCTTTTTTCTAATTTCCTTTGGTAGTGATACTACAGAATTTTCTCCATTAATCAGAACAAACTCTACTTTTAAGATACATTTCAGTTATGACCATGTCTACATTTTGTTTATAATTTAGGGGCAGTCTAAAAGTGGTTATTTACATGTGTTTATCCTGCGACATGCCTCTATTATAGTTTTTGGAATTTTATTTTTCATTGCCATGGCTGAGACTGAAAAACAGCATGTTTTCCTCATTGCATCACATTTCTAAAATTCCTTCTTGGTCAAAGTGCAAGTCTGTTGATCCTTATAAACTTCTGTCTTTCTGGTGAGAAAAGAAGATCCAGGAGGGCACATTTTGAGAATGTATTAATTAATTTCCATTGCCTTTGTGTTTCCTTTGCTTTATTAAACTCTTCATCTTTTCCAACGAATACCATTCTGCTTATTATTTACTTATTTTTAAAATAAAGAATTGGAGTGATTTCTCATGCTTTTCTAGAAGTGTCATTTCATTAGAAGGGTATTTCTGGGTAATAAAAGCTTAAATTTTAACTTTGAAACTCTTCTAATAGTTTGATTGATACAGTTAAGATTTCCCTTACTGTTCTTTACACAGTGAGGTGATCCTGTGAATGCCAGGAAGGATTTGCATGCAATGATCAAGAAAAATGAAACCTCCACACTTAACTTCTAGACATATCTTCAAATTTGTTTATGCTACATTTTGCCAGGCAAAAATAAGCAATTTTCAAATAGCCAAATATATCTAACTTTTCCTTAATGGTTTCTGTGATGTCATACTTAAGAAAATCTTCTTCCTTTCTAATTGATACAAATAGCCTCTTAAATTTTCTTCCAATAATTTTCTTTAAAAAAAAAGTAAGGATCCAATTCTCTTTCCTTCTACATGGATAATCAATTGTATTAGCACTATTTATTAAATCATCCACTCTTTCTTACTATGTTATATTAAAACCCCACATATACTGGATCATTCTGTGGATGCTCAGCCATCTATGGCTAATATACTTATATATTCCTGTGCTAATATCATACACTTTTTATTACAGTGACTTTATAATTATCTTTGTGTCTGAGAGTCTTCTACTTTGCCCTCTTCTTTTTATTAAGTATGTATACATTTCTTTGCTATTCTTAGATTTATTTCCCTATATAGATTCTAGAATCATTTTATATAGTGAAACAGAAAAGCCCATTAAGATGAAAATTTGATTTTTATAACATTTAGGTATTAATTTTGGAAGTACTAACCTTTCTATAATAGTTCTTATCATTAAGTTTATTTATGTACTTCATTTAGAGCTTATAAATTAACTTTCATATAAATCTTATACTACTTTTGCTATAGTTAGATCTAAGAATTTTTGTGTTTTAACCCTAATATAAGTGGATTTTTATGTTCTTTTTACTTTAGTCTCAACTTTGTGATTGCTGGTTAAGAGAAAAAGCTTTATACTTCAGTTATTTCTCATAGCCAACCTTTGAAGGGATGGTTATGTTTTTCTCTATTTTACATATGATGAATTCCAAGGCCCAGAGAAGTCACAAAATTTCCTCAGGCTAACAATACATAAGTGATGGAAAAAGGTTTAAAAATTCAAGTAGTAGTTTAGCACTTGTTCCCTGAGCCTCTGATCATACCACCTTCTAGTGAAGAATTCTTCAGCTAAAACCTGAAGCTTCTAGTAACAATAGCCATCCTTACTGAGGTGACTTCGTGTATAAGAAATGAGCATGTAAGATACATGGGGATACCCCTCCAAATTACATGATAGATCATGGGCTCTAGCCAGGCACTAACTGAGCAGGGATGGCGCATTAGCTTCTTGGCGATGCTGTAATAAATTACCACAAATTTGATGAGTTACAACAAGAAATTTATTAACTCACAGTATGGAAGCCAGAAGTCTGAAATCACAGTGTTATTAGCAGGGCCACACTCCCTCCAAAGACTAATAAGAATGGATTTTACCTTGCCTCTTCCAGCTTCGAATGGCTCTAGGTATTCTTTGGCTTGTGGCTGCATAACTCCAATCTATGCCTCAGGCTTTACGTGGCTTCTCCCAGTTTCTCCTCTGTGTGTCTCTTACAAGGAGTACTATTCTCATTAGATTCAGGGCCCACCCGGATAATCCGGGATGATCTCATCTCAACATCTTTGACTTAGTTAATTCTACTAAGATCCTTTTGTTCAAATAAGGCTGCATTCACTGGGTCTGGGCTGTGATCATATCTTTGTGGAGACAAACATTCAATCTGTGCAGGTAAGAAAGCACAGTTGCTACCATTGGCCCATGGTTGGAGGATTGAAGCCAATTCATTCAGATTATTGCCTATTTTTCTTTTTGCTTTTCCTTTGGGAAGCAGTTTAGTGAATTCTCTGAAGCCGTATTTCCTAGGTTCAAATGTGAGCTCTGTTATTAATATTTCATATGTTATTATCCAAAGGCAATAAATCTTTCTCTACCCCTGTAGTCCTTATCAGTAAAATGAGGAATTTTAGCAGTACTTACCTTAGAGATTAGTTAAAAGAATAAAAATTATTTAATAACTGTAAGATACACTATCTGGCATATTATAATTATTAAAAAATGATAACATCTGCAAATAGAAGAGGAATATTTTATTCTTAAGATTAAGAGTGTGTGCTCTACAAAGAAGGTGATATTTGAAATAGATGTAAAGTATAAATGAAGCTTACTGGATGGAGTAGGAATGGAGAGATGCTAGCAGGGATGAGCATTGAAAAGGCAGAGAGGTTTCATAGAGCTGGGATTGGTTAAGGAATAAAGTGAGATACAAGATGCAGGAGGTGAGCCTGGAAAAGCCTTTCTCAGCCAAAACCTCAGAATGATTCCTGAATCTTCCATCTCCCTTATAAGCCACAGCTAGTGATTTGGCCCTGTGGATTCAATCATCTATATATGAGGTATTTCTCACTGTTCTGGCCTCTTTATTCCCAATTGCCATTACTTAAACCCAGTCCCCATCAAATTTATTAGCTTTCTATATTAGTTGAGATTGCACTCAGCAGCCAGTTTGAACAATCACAACAAAATTAAAATGCCTTAAACAAATACAATTTGCATTTCTTACACAACAAAATGCCTGAAGTTAGGTGATGGCTTCCATTGGTTCAGCAGCTCCATGGCAGCTGGAGCAATGTCTCTGCCATTCCTTAGGCCTTTCCCTTTGGTTGCTGTGTATGGCTGCTACAGTTCCAGCTATCACATCTATGTTCCAAACAAGAGTGGGGGAAGAAACAATATCAGCCACATCTGTACCATTCTATAATTTAAGCAACTTGAGTTTTCCCCAAAACCACCAGTAGACTTCTGCTTAAGTTTTATTATATCAGAGAAAATAGCAAAGCATTTGGCTTACGATACTGCCAGTTCAAAGAAAAGAAGGTGCCACATGCCACCAGAAGAAATTATCTATTAATATATAAAATTGTACATGTACCAAACACATACACATACATATATTCATAAAGAGAATGATATCTGGAAGCATGCTCTCATCTCTTTATTAAGGGATTTGTGAAGATATTTACTTTCTTCTTCATACTTTGCTGAATCAATTAATTTTTTACAGTGAACATAAAATCATGGCATTAATAAAAATGGTAATCTCCTTTGATTTTTAAATTATGCTTTTATAAATCATAATTTATTGGTATGTTCATTTCTATTATTTACTATATTTTTTTACTTATTTTCTTGACTATAACATTGCTTGTGCTGTTCTGTTAGTTAATGATACAACCGTCAACATTATTTGAAGATACAAAAGTTAGTCAGAGATGCAAACCTTCTCAGAAATTGAGACTCATGCATTTATTATGGACACTGACATGACCACCCTCTGTAGCAGAGATAGAAGTGTGGTCTCTGTACTTCAGCTGTCAACAAGGGGAAATATAAATGGGACCAGCAAGGCTGTCTGGTCCTGCTTATGTGATAGACATGCTGGTGTCAAAAGGAAATATGGATTTCTAATGCCAAAGGATAAATAAGAGGAAATATAACATGATCCTAGCTGAGTGATTTTGGGGAACTCACCTGTCTTTTCTGAATCTCTGTTTTTTCTTTATTTGCAATTTGATGTGATGACTAGAAAAGTATATGTGAAATACTGACTTAGAGTAGGTTTCTAAATTGACAGTTTTGATTGCTATTATTATTAATATTGTTGCTGCTATTATATCAGGAAATATAATATTGAATATCACATAGTAAATTTTATCGATGTACTCATTCAAAATATATAATTCATGTAAGGAAAAACATATTCTTATTCCACAACACATAAAATGTCTTACTTTTCTTAAAAATGTAAAGCAGTATCAAATTTTTATATCTTTTCTTTATTCTTAAAGAATAAACTTAACCAAGGGGGTGGAAGACTTGTACATTGACTATAAAACACTACTACAAGAAATT
The DNA here is from genome assembly GCF_040939455.1 of Microcebus murinus. NCBI lineage: Eukaryota > Metazoa > Chordata > Mammalia > Primates > Cheirogaleidae > Microcebus > Microcebus murinus. The sequence goes on from NC_134115.1 coordinate 25,542,770, forward strand.
AAATAAGAAATAAATTAATGGAAGGACATCTTACATTCATGAATGAAAATCCCAATGGTGATTTTCGCAGAAATAGAAAAGTCCATCCTAAAATCATGTGGAATCACAAGAGACCCTGAAGAGCCAAAACAATCTTGAGACAGAAGTGCAAAATGAGAAGTCTCATACTTCCTGCTTTCAAAACTTAAATGAAGTTACACTAATCCAAACAGTGTGATAATGGCATTAGGACAGACATAAACAATGGAATAGAGAGTCCAGAAATAAACTCTCATGTATATGGTCATATGATTTTTAACAGGGGTGCTGAGAAAGAGAAATCTGTTTAACAAATGATGCTGGGAAAACTGCATATGCATATGCTAAAAGAATGAATTTGGACCCTTACCTTATACCACATATATAGTTTATGTATATATATACACACACATATGTATATATACATATATATACACATATATAGACACAAAAACTAACTCAAAATGGATCAAAGACTTAAACATAAGAGCTAAAACTACAAAACTTTCATAAAATATATAGGGGAAACACTTCATGACATTAGGTTTTATAATGAACTTTTGGATATGACACCAAAGTACAGGGAACAAAGAACAAAATAGATCAATGGGACTTCAACAAAACTTGAAAACTATCCTTTTGTGTAATACATCAAAGGACATTGTCTACAGAGTGAAGAGGTGACTCACACCATGGGAAAAAATATTTGTAAATTATATATCTTATAAGAAATGAGTATCCAAAAAATATAAATAACTCCTACAACTTAACAACAACAACAAAAACTTGGCAATAAAAATGGGACAAAGGACAATTGACAATTCTCCAAAGAAGAAATACAAATGGCCAATAAGCACATGAAAAGATGCTCAACATCATTAATCATCAGGGAAATGCAAATCAAAATTGCAACAATGAGATATTGCTTCACACCTGTTAGGATGACTATTAAAAATCAAAACAAAACAAAAGAAAAACAGAAGTAAAAGTTGTTGTCAAGGATATGGAGAAATTGTAACCTTTATGCATTGCTGGTGGAGATATAAAATGGTACAGCTGCTGTGGAAAACTGTATGGTGGTTTCTCAAAAAATTAAACATTGGATTACCATATGGTTGACAGAGTCTTCCTCTGACCAAATTTTAGTCAGTCTCCTCTCAATCCATTTTACAACTAGATCTCACCCATGGGTCCTGTGATAGGCTTGCCTTATCCAATTGTAGCAATAACCCTACTAAGCTTAGAGACAATTCCCACCCTAGCTTTCTGATTGCTTTTGATACCTGATCAAATTCCTCATCGTCCGCCCTTGATATTTGATCACTGTGGTCTGCCTTCACCAAGAATCCTGTTAGGTCAGTTTAGCAAGAATCCCCTTAGCCTTGAAGTCTCCTCTTGGTAACATTAAATCTACTGACCCAGTCACTCTGCAGATTGGCTATACATCCCCAGCTGTCTTTAGTGTACACTGTCTCTTCTATCATGATAATCTTTACACCCTGAATAAACTCTTCCTTACCATTTTAACAAGTGTTAGAATATTTTTTTCTTTTCCATGATTCAGCAATTCCATGTCTGGGTATACAGCCCAAAGAACTGAAAGTGTAACTTGAACAGAGACTTGCACACCCATATTCATAGCAGCATTATTCACAATAGTCAAAAAAGTAAAAAATCCAAATGTCCATTAAGAGATGAACTGATAAATGAAATATGGCATTTTTATATAATAAAATACTTCTCAGCTTTCAAAAGAAAAGGAAATTCTGACACATACCATAAGATGAATGAACCTTGAAGACATTACGCTAAGTGAAAAAGCCAATCACAAAAGGACAATTATTGTGATTCCACTTATGTGAGGTACCTAGAGTAGTTAAATTGATAGAAACAAAAATTGAATTGATGGTTGCCAAGGTCTTGCAGTTTAATCCTTTACTCATGTATTGCTGCTAGACATTTTACAGCTGAGTAAAGCGTAACTCTTTTAACTTTTATTTCAAATCGCAGTGTTTGAATATTTGAAATTTTCTTAAAAGAATATAAAAGCCATTCTGTTTATAAAGACAATTTTAAAGAATACTTGACCCCAGGAGTAATTACTGTGACCATACTAATAGGTCTGGATTTGGCTTGAAAATACAGTGAATCTGTTTAGAGGACTAGGAACAAACTTAAGAAGATATTTAATTTATCTGTTTCAAGAAGGACTCACTTCTTCCAGGGAGATGGCCTTTTATGATTTCATTCACGTTTCTAAGACTTTGATTAGATAGAGTCTATTCTGTGTCTTAAAAATACTATTCCTGGTTTGAATTGCCCATGCTTAACCATTTGCCCCTTATAACGTCTACGCTCTCTTACCCTTCCTTCTTGGGAAATAGTACAGTCTGTTCCTGTGAGGCATGTCTCCGTAAAAGAAATTTGCTCCTATCTGTGAGGGACATTGTGCTTTTAAAAAGTCAGGTTCTTTCCATTCATGATTTCCACAGACATATTAAATTTTTGACGTAAGCAGAGGTAAGCTTTCTCTCAAAGAGAATCATTGCCAATATATGAAAACTTTAAGGGAAAGAAAAGCTTAAATCCTGTTTAAAGAGCCTTCCTTGGTGGCTGGCTGAGTGGCTGTGCTTTCCACACAGTTAGCTCTTTGGTCAAACTAAGAGGGCACACGAGGAATATTCCCAGACATTTATTCTTGTGGTTTAAAAATTTAAAAGGTGGCATAATAAAGAAGTCTATGCCCTTGCATCAGATTCTTATTATGGTGAAATTTGTCTGTATTAAAAAGGAAGGCCCTCTTTTGAGGAGAAACCATGAATCTGGGGTAAAAGTCTGCAGAAGTGGAACTGCCACTGGAGATGTAACTGTGTGGAAAATTTTATTGCAACTTTAATATTTTTTAGTGCTCTACTTACAAAGAATAATATGTTTTTAGTGGTCTGCCTCTAGCCCTTTTTTCCCCAATAAGCTCAGTTGGTATCTTTTTTGAAGAAATTTAGGAGTTTCTAGAACAGATACAGTGTGTTATAGCAGAAACATCTAGCACCTGCCATTTTTTGAAGAGGATTCTCAGCATTACATAAATTATCTCTTTTCATCCCTACTTAAAGCTTTTTGAGTTCAGTATAATTATGCCCAGTTTTTAAAACAGTTGACTGTGCTCCAATGGTAATTTTATAAGAATAGCACAGAGAACTCCCATATATTCTTCAGTTTCCCAAGGTGACATTGTGATCACCTTAGCTTTATTCTTTTCTTTCTGTAAGCTTTTATGAGTAAGTTTCAGACAAATCACTGTTACATCTAAATATTTCAGAGCATATTTCCTAAAAGCATTCTCTTTTAAAATTATAGTATAATTCTTAAAATCAGAAAATTAACATTGACAAGATAATATTGTTATCTTCAAATTTCCTGGTAACGCTCTTTATACTGGAAGAAAAACACATTGCATTTACTTGTCATGATCCTGTAAACTCCTTCAATCTAGAAGAGTTCTACAGTTTTCCTTTGTCTTTCCTAGTTTTCATACCAGAAGAGTAGAGGCTAATTCTATCTTAGAGTACCATTAAATATGGGTTTGTCCAATGTTTCCTTATGATTAGGTTCAGGTTATGAATTTTTGTCAAGAAAGCCCAAAGGTAGTGTGATGTAGCTCTAACAATGTTACACAACTAATTAAACTTGGGCCCCTAATTTGAATTTGAACAAGAATTTGAAGACTGAATTCTCATTTATAACATCATGAACAATTACAAATTCCTCCTAAAGTATCCTCAAAAAAGGTTAATAATTTCTATAAATATTATTGAAGATTCCCTCTAATCTCTGCTATGTAATGGAATATGAGAGCAGAAAAATCAAATGACAATAGTATAGATCTATTATAGAAAGGACATGTTTATTATCTATTATGTGGGAAATACAGTTAAAATTTTTGGATTAAAGAAAAACTAAGTGAAAATCTATTTTTGTATGTCTTGGTTATCAAATTTATGCTTCCTCACTTCCTCACTTTACTTGTTTGTGTCTTTTCTGTCTTATATTTTGCCCTAAAAAATTATCATGTAATATAAAAATATCAATTTTAATCTATAGTATTTCAACTTATGTTTTCTAAAGAATGTAATATAGATCTTATAATAAGACATTATATTCAAATCAAATTCCAGAAATTCAACCCCTGAAAGCTTTGTGCATAGGTGGCAATTTATCTAATACGACATTCTCCTAATTATTTCAAAATTCAACGGATTAGCAATGTTGATTGAAAAAATATTAGCATGAGTCATCATTAATAATAAGAAACCTGCATCTTTCCAAACTCTATACAGCTTGGGCTAATTTTTCTAATGTCATCATCCCCATGCAAATTGGAACTTAAAGTAATAAGCAAAATTGTAAATGATCATTGATGTTTTGGTCAAGACTATCTTTATTTGCAATCATTAATTCTACAAATGGAAACATAAATTTCTACTGGATGTATATATTTTTTAAAAATTCAGGTTGTATACTCTTTTTAAAAATCATGATTCACTTATTTTGAGTGGCAAAACTAAGAAGTCTCTGAAAATAAGCAGAGCTTCTCCACATAAATGATATTGCGTCAAAAAGAATAAGTAAAATTATGAAATGATTCAATTCTGACTATAAATGTAATAGCATAAAATTTTACCATACCTCAAATATTACTATTCACTTTCAGAATCAAGACCTGAAAACTTCATGGGGCCCATTGAGAAGAAGGACAGATTGACATACAACAAGATGTGTCTGTTTCGTTTAGTCCACTGTTTCCAAAGATGAAGTTTTGTCTCATTTGTAGGTTCTGAGCAGTGATTTTAAAAGGTGAACTAAAATACAATAGAAACTATCTCAGGGAGGCATATATAATAAATATAAACAATAATATTAAATTTGTGTGTGTTTACACATAAGTGAGCGTCTATTTTTGTTTACAATATGGAAAAGAATAATAGTTTATTTACATGACATATGAAAGCATGAAAGCCACTGGTTTAATCTGTTTTAGTTTTAATTTTATTCTTTGCTATTATTTCCTATGGGAAACAAATGTGATATATTGTATCCTTCATTCAAGTTTTTTTTCTGTCCACACATACTAGAGGTATTTCTAGTACCACTTTCACCATCTCTATTCTCCCCTCCTTACAGAAAATGCTTCATTGGAAATAATCTCCCCTACCCCTAACATTCTCATTAGTATTAAAGCAGTTTCAGGCAACATGCCAGCTATTTATTTTAGCTATTGGAAGTCTTCCTTCCATTGGTAATGATCCTAAGTCCTTTCTTACTTGATGAAATTTCCCGAAACAAAATCTTGATTTGCCAAATTTCCCCAATCTTAGATACGTAAATCCTACCCCGTAGGATAAACTCTATAATTATTTGTTAAATAAATGAATAAGGAGGACTTACCACCAAGAGTGATACTATCTACCAGTATACAATGACTTTCCTAAAACATCCCTTGCTAACAAATTGTTTAAGCTGATTCTCAAAGGACTAAATGCATCCCCCACTCCACCGAGATGGTACGATTTAAGGGGTAAGAGGGCTAGAAGAATCTCTTCTTGATTGAAATTACAATAAGTCTGGCTGTCCACTAAATCTGTTGAGCAAATATATTTTGCTTGTCACTCACATTTTAGTCAATGTGTTATATTTAGAACTTCTCTCATAAAAACTCAGTCGTGAAAGATCATAAAATCTGGCAACACCAGGTCCACAGTTGGTTGGAGGTAAGGTGGCTGATTTATTTAGATGGATCATGTGTGTAAAACTTCTCTTGTTATTTTTCATCTCTATTAGCTTGTGAGTTCCCCACAATCCATATATCATGCTTTCTGTTCAGGACTCAGCATATATTGTAGGATGGATACAGAAATTATGAATAGGACAGAGTGCCTATGGTCAATTTTGAAGACGACTTAAATAGTTATAGTGTTCAAGTTCCTGTCCTCTTTCTTCCTGTCTACAGCTAGAGTTTGTCCCACAGAAATCTTATCTTAGTTTGTGGCTTTAGCTACCTTCTCTATCATAAAGCAAAATATCCAACTCTTCCCTGTCTCTTGCATTCTAATCAGATAACTCTAACTGCCCCTCAACTCTGAGTCTTTGTGTCAAAAACCTAATCTGTTACCTATCCAAAATATACTTTCCAACTGCCTGCCCAACTTTCTTAACGCTGCCATGATCCCCCCACTCACATAATCTTGAAGCCTCAGCAATTTTATATTCCTCTTTCTCTTTCACCAGACACATTCAGTGAGTTACCAAGTCCAGTTTATTCATTTTTCAAAATATCGAACGTCTCTTTTTTATCCTCTTCTCCTTCCTTGGCCAAAGGTGAAGTTTCATCATCTTGGTAAACACTAAATTGCTGTCCTTGCCTCAAGTCCCTTGTCTTTCAACATAGATTATTTTTTATAACATTAACAAGTATTTACAAAATATCTATCATTTATTTATCAAATGTCCTACCTTAGGAGTTAGGGATACAGCAGTAAACAGAAGCAAGAGTCCCTAACCTCATGGAATTTGTAGAAGCGTGTCATAGAAGCAAACAAACACGCACATATATAATAAAGCAAAGTCAGGTAGCAATAAATTATATGAAAGAAGGAGAGTAAGAGAATAGGGCATGATGGATTAGAGAGGTACAACTTTTTTAATAATTGCAATTCTTTTAACATTTAAATGTACATGCACTCAAGGAGAATTTATTGCATATAGTTTCCCAGATTAAATTTATGGAAACATTTTACCATATACCATTTCTCTATTGAAAACACATTTAACAATTATTCATCTATAAAATAAATGGGATAAAATCTAGAGCGTTTAGCTCAGGGTTATTTAATCTGGCCCCAACTATTCTTCTTGTCTTTAATCTCTAATTATAAAATTCTAGCAATAGTCATTATCTTTCTGTTTTTATGCTTTTATGATTGATTGATTGATCTACACTTACCTGAAACACCCATGCCTTGCAGGTGCCAGTGCAAAAGCCCCTCTCCTTTGAGGCTTCTTCTCTAATTGCAATACTCTCCCTACTCTAGGGCATCCAATATTGAACAGAATCTACTACCTTGTACTTAACCTTCTCTTTGAGGCTGTATTTTATCTTTCCAGTTGAAGTGTACACTTTTGAAAGGCAACTGTCTTATAGTACTTGTTACTATTCTCACTACCGACTCTACTCAACCTTACAAAATGTTTGACATACAAGCATGTATGTTAAATTGCGTTGACTAACAGTTTTTTGAGTTAACCAGTCAGCCTTTGTGGCTCTACCTACCAACAAACTAACATCATCCGCCTTTTTCTCTTGGTGACATATTAAGCCTATGCCAGGCACAGAGTCATCATTATTTCCTCCCTTGAAAACAGTGTGTCTCTATAATCCAAGCAGATTTTGTATCATTTTGTGCTGGGATGAAATGCTTTCCTTTACTAGGATGTCAACTTTTCAACACTTGCCACAAGGGGGAGCAGTAGCTCCTTTCCAGGAACCAGAATGACTCCATAGTTTTCCTCTCCTACAATTGCTACCCATTGTTTTGTTCTCCCCATACTTGTTTCCAAGAATTTTTTGGTATTTATCTTTTCTTCTGCATGTATTTCCCACAACTAAAGAAACATTCCTTCTGCACTTTTAAAAGAAAATTGTATTTTAGTTTCCTTGATTTCATCTCTCTAACCACTAACAGTTTAATTTCTACTCAGATTCTTAATCTCCTTTTATTTTAAAGAAGTGGATATCTAAAATGGCACCAGTACTTTTTAAAAAATATTTATCATTGGAAATAATAATTAAAAGGAAAACAAGAAAAGTGACTTTTCAATGAATATCTGCCAAACACAGCAAGTACCATCTATTTTTGTCCTTCAGTTTGCCTTTAGTACTGAGTGCTGATAGGTATTTAATACTTGCCAAATAGGAAATGTTCTGGATGAAAAGTAGGAGTTCCAATGCTGTACACACATACAATTTTAGAGCTGGCAGGAATATTATTAATCAAAATAATCTGGGCTACTATCTTCCAGTTTACAAATAAAGACATTAAATCAGAGGTCCAAATGACTAGCTGAGTTAGTTCAGGGGCTCATTCTGGTCCAGTGGTTTTTCTATTAAGCTCCATTATCTCTCCTATGATCTTAATATAAAAACAACCCAATAATTTAAGCCTTTAATTAAAATAGTTGTTTCATAAATATGCCAATATTATGGGAAGGATTAATACATAAATGGTGCTATATCTACTCCCATAACATTTGAGTTTCAACAACAAACATGCATAACTTTTGAGTATACAATTAAAAGGCAAAAAGTTAAAATTGTAAAAGGAAATTTTCCATTAGCATTACTATGGGAAAAAATGTTACTTTTCTGAAAGGCTATTGAACTTGCTAATAACAAAGACATCCATTATTTTTTTTTTTGATGAAAATACGGTCAATCAGCGATTAACCAGCATAGTAATAAAAGCTCAAAATTTGTTCTAATTGTAGTTCTGTATCAAATAATGGCTAACAAAGAATGGACCTGTTTTGTAGGATTAAATTAAAAATTCTCATGAGATACTTCCTTGTCCATCAACTATATTAAAACTTCCATTCACCACAGTAAATATCTTGAAGAGATAAAGGCATTTAGGCTTTATTATCGTTCAGGAAGTTCAGATTCAGAAGGTTTTTTTCATTCTATTAACATTTGGCCCATGAGAATGGCTAAACCCTGGGAAGCTACTTCTAGGCAGCTTATATAAACTGTGCACTAGCACCTCCTTATTTACATTAATTCCTGATCAGTTTGCTCATTAAAATGTAATTATATTAACCATATTAATTATTTTCTTTTATTTAAACAAAGCTCCATAGTTTCCCTTTTCTAAAATTAGACTATAACAAACTAATTTTGCACACAAATAACTGTTCTTTGTTCTTTATATGATTTTGGAATATTTTATTAAAGAACTTTTATCCACTCCACCCCACCTTACCCCCATACCTCACATTGCTATCAAGGAAATAATACTTCAATCTTCTCTCCCCAACCCAGAAAAGTATTAGAGCAAACATTTCTGGTCCTTCTTTCTGCCTGGTCATTTCTTCTTTGGATGAAGAAATAGCTTACCTGGTTAAGCTTACCTGATTGTCTTTAACATAATACTGGAAGTTATAGCCAGATCAATTAGGCATAAAAAAGAAAGAAAAACATCCAAGTTGGAAAAGAAGAAGTAATATTAACTCTATTCACAAAGGATATGATCTTGTAGGTAGCAAACCCTAATGTTTCCACAGCAAAAACAAACAAACAAACAAACAAACAAACAAAACAAAAACCTGTTAGAACTAATAAATGAAATAAGCTCAGTTTCAAGATGCAAAATTAACGTGCAAAAATCAGTTGTATTCCTATACACTAATAAGAAACAACCTGAAAAGAGAATTTCTAAAATATTCCCTTTACAATAGCATTGAAAAGAACAAAATACTTGGGAAAAATCCTAGCTTATTATGTGAAAGACTGATATGCTGATAACCACTAAATGTTTCTGAAAAAAATTAAAGAGGACACAAATAAATGGAAAGACAATCTATGTTCATAGGTTAGATGATTTATTACTAAGTTGTCAATACTACCCAAAGTGATCAACATATTTAAAGCAATCTCTATCAAAATCCTAAAGGCATTATTTACAGAAATATAAAAATCCATCCTGAAATTCATCTGGGATTTGAAGGAACCTAAACAGACAAAGCAATCTTAAAAAAAGAGAACAAAGTAAAAGTTCTCACACTTCTTGCTTTCGCAAACTATTACAAAGGTACAGTAATCAAAATAACGTGATACTGGCATAAGACAGACTGTAGACCAATGGACTAGAGCAGAGATTACAGAAATAAACCCTTGCATATATTTCCAAAATATTTTAGACAAGGGTGCCAAGACCATTCAATGGGGAAGGGGCAGCATTTTCAACACATAGTGCTGGGAAAACTGGATATCCACATATAAAAGAATGACGTCAGATATACTTACTTTACATCGTATACAAAAAAGTAACTCAAAAAGGATCAAATAATCTAAATATAAGAGATAAAACTATAAAATTCTTAGAAGATAATGTAAGGGGAAAACTTCATGAGATAGATTTGACAATGATTTCTTGCATATGACATTAAAATCTCACAGTACAAAAGAAAGGATTCATAATTTGGACTACATCAATGTTAACAATTTCTGTGCATCAAAGGACATTATCAACAGAGTAAAAATACCTAAAAAAAATGGGAGAACATTTTAGCCAGTCATATATCTGATAAGGAGTTAATATCCAAAATATATAAAGAGCTCTACAAATTAACAACAAAAAAACCAACTCAATTAAAAAGGGAGCAAAAGAGTTAAACATACATTTCTCCAAAGATATACAAGTGGCCAATAAGCACATGAAAAATGCTCAACATCACTAATAATTGTGGAAATGCAGATCAAAACCACAATGAGATACCATCTAAAACACCTTGTCTCTCATGTAAACTATGGCTTTATTCCCTCATCATTGGTCTGGACACTGTTGAATGATTTCACCATATTATAGCCAAAAGCATCTTTTCCACACCATTGATGGAATTTCATTACTCTTACAATGAAGACAAAATTCCTAATATAGCCTAAAACAGAGGTCAGCATACATGTTCTCTGAAGATGGTCAATATAATAGGTTTTGTGAGCCATATGGTCTCTTTTGGAACTGTTCAATCCAGCTATGATAATAAAAAAGTAGCCATAGGTAATATGTAAACAAATAAGTGGCTCTGTTCCAATAAAACCTTACAGACAAATATATGTGATGGGCCAGCTTTGACTTATGGGCTGTAGTTTGGTGCCTCCTATCCTATAATATTCTACATGTCATAGCCTCACTTACCTTTCCACACTCTTCTAAAGACTATCCCCACTGCCACAGACAATGCTATTCCTATGACCCCTACTTCATGCTTTTCTATGCACCTTATTTTTTTCTCACCATAGGGTCTTACAAACGTTCTCTCTACCTAGGATGCTCTTCACTTGTCTCATTACTTTATTTCTTGCAGCCTCATGGACATTTCCTTCAGAGCATCGGTCACAGTGGAAATTCTTAACTCTGCAATTATTTGATTAAGGTTCATTCCTTCCACCTGCTACCATTAAACTGTAGCACCATAAAGGAAAAAATAGTGTTTTTCTTTTGTTTCTCATTGCCTCCCCAGCACCCAGTGCCCAGCACATGGTTGGCACCCTAAATTCCTGTTGACACACTGAATACGTAAGTGAATACGTGGGTGATTATCCCCACTCCCACCACCACCAGCCCCTACATCCCACTATGGCCTGGGACTGTTTTCTTAATTCCTCTCTTTATAAATTGTTTCGGATGATGTTTCTCTCTTATTCTTTTCGTATCACTCTTCCTTTGTGTGCTTGGAGGAATTTTTATTACTGATAACTAACTCACTCATTTGTCCTTTGCAAATGTCTGTTTTTTTTTCTGGTGAGTATTCTTCTTGCTTTCCTTTGGATCCCAAATGCTCATGGCATAGATTTGTCAAATCTCTCCAGCCCAAAATCTCCAGGAACAAGGAACACCCTTGTAGTTGAACACAATTGCTTTTATTGACTTGTTGCAGTGAGGGAGACTGTGCACTATGGGAATCCATGAGGGCATCCTATGAGAAAAATGTACAAAAAAGGACTTAGAGCACATAGACTTATGTTTGATGAGTTGGGGGAGAGTTTGAGGAAGCAGGGCATTTGCTCTGGATTGATGAAGTGAGGATAATTCTTTGATTGGGAAACTTAATTATGATTCTCTAGGAAGTAGAGAAGAATGCAGCAGAGTTAAAGGTGTACTTACTAGAAGGCAGTGATTCCTCATCTCACTTGGTCTCTTTTGCGGTATGGCCAATGTCTTTGTTTTTGTATGTTAAGACGTGATTACAGAAGATTCTTGTTTTTGCCTTGGTCCATCAAAGTCACAAAGCGGCTGTGTTTGGTTTTGCCATTCTCTGACACTGGTTGTGCTCTGTAGGTGAGCACCCTGGCACGCCAGCTTTTGGCAGCACCAAGGCCTTATACTGGCCAAATAGCTCCTGGCTTTCAGAAACTGCTTTCCTTTTCTCAGAGTGAGTCTTCCTAGTGAAGAGTGGGTGTATAGAAGTTGTCCCCACAAAGGCTCTCTCTGCCTATTTCTGTGTCTGCTAGTCTGTGTCTGGGCAGGCAAATTTTGGCCAGCATATAATGGAATTCCAAGAGTGATCACTTTGTCATATTTATTTTGTCCTAGTTGAAAAGTCACATTAAGTTATGAAATTCAATAAATAAAATTCCTCACTTATCAAAGAAATGCATGGCATTCTTTGGCTTGTGGTCACTATTATAATCACAGATAAGACTTTGAAAGGACACTCGCTCTCAAAGCTCTCTCCCAAATACATAATCTTAAAAAGACAAAAAACTCTTGATTTAACTTTTCCACTAAGAAGAAAAACAACTGAAACTTGGAAAAACCAATCCACAGGTATCAATTATCAGCTGTAGCCTTAGATGAGACATATAAAAAGGATTTACCAGAAGGAACCACATATACGTGCAGCCTGAGGACTGTGGTAAGGAAAGATCTATACCCTACGTGTGGATTGAGGTCTCATACCAGCATTAGATTGGTTCGGAGATACAGGAGTTTCATAAATTTGCATTGGCAAACAGGAGCAGAAAGCACCTGATTCACCAAAATCCCTCTGGGATCAGTGAAGCACAAGCTATGAAGGTTTCTGGAAGACTCTGTTCCGTACATATTTCTGGGAGAAGAGTTTTGATCCTCGCTGAGGCATTGCAAAGGCAGTGATTCGTAACCAGTTCAAGGCTGAGCAGAAGGAAAACACTAGGCTGTTGATTAGATATACAACTTCTTGGCTGTGGAAGGTGGTGTTGAATTTGAAGTAGATTTTAATTTCAAGTACCATGCACTTATAATGTGTTTTTATTAATATTACAATTATTTATAGCTTACATAAAGATAGCCACAGGTGTGTAAATATTAGCATGAAGAGAGCATATTACCTAGAAGAGAGAACATCAGAAATGCAGATCTTGAGGGAAAAGCACTGAGAAATAAAAGAGTTTAAGATGTGACCTCAGGAATATAGGGGCTCCCTAGCCTCCAGAACTGCTTTTAATCCTTTTACCTGTCCCTACAAAATACCTTATTCCATTCCCCCAAATACTTGCCAGGGGGAGTTGGCAAAGGCAATTGTAGTATTTATTCTGTTGCTTAAAGTTTTTACATTGAATGTCTTTGTTTGGATCACAAGTTTGCAACTCTGTTTACACACTTGGATCATTTTGTTATTTTATGGGTGCATGGAGAGGTTCTTAACAAATCAAATTAATGCCTTAATAAATCCTAAGCCAATGGGATCACTATACTAAAATGAAAGTCAGGATGAGGAAGGGGATTGAGAGGGAGGTAGCAAACAACTTTCTAGAAGCTCACAGGATAAAACCACTACACAAGAAAAAGAGAATTATTGCAACGACAATACTATATAGCATGTGCCATAGTCCTCCTTTGTGGTTTCAGTTACTGTGGATGCAGCACTGTATCCATGCTGCAGACACTACCTGCCTGCTCACCACTTGCTAGCCATCTTTCTTATAACAACGACTGTCACAGCATCACAGCTCTGTTGCTCAAGTCACCCGTATTTAATAATTGCATCAAAGTGCAAGAGTAGTGATACTGGCAATTCATATATGCCAAAGAGAAGGCATAAAGTGCTTCTTTTAAGTGAAAAGGTGAAAGTTCTTAACAAGGAAACAAAATTCTATGATGAAGTTGCTAAGATCTATGCTAAGAATAAATCTTCTATCCATGATATCGCGAGGAAGGAAAAAGAAACCTGTGCCTGGTACGTACGAGGTTCGGAACTGTCCGTGGTTTCAGACAACCACTGGGGTGTGGGAAGGTATCCACCTTGGATAACGAGGGAGGGGCTACTGTATAAAAAGTCATATTGGCACATTTAAGCCCAATTACATGGACCACGATTCTTAGTAATTTTCAAGGAATGAGAGTCTGGACAGAGGGAGCATAAACGGAGAGATATAAGACAAAAGTTCAAGATAATCAAACAACTAAAGTGAAGAAAATAAGGAAAAATTTGTTAAGTTTTAGAATATTGGCAAGAGATAATCCATAGCCTAATAATATCTATTTTTCTTCCTTTCTTCCCTTCCCCTATCCCCATTCCACCATGCTCCTCTTGGTTCCAAATTCAGCTAGATTGGAGACAGAAAACATCACTTATTTACCTGGAGTCTAGAGCAGCACTTCGAGCCTCCTTTTTGAGCCACAACATTTGTAAAATGGATGAATGAGCAATGAAAATTGGAGTGGTTGTTCTCGTGTTGAGAAGCAAACATAAAGGTCTTAGTCATTTTGTGTTTTTCTTTATGTGACCAGAGCACCCTCCATCTGGGCCTTGCCCCCTATCTAGAACGTATAGCCAGACTCTAGACATTTACCATTAGCTGTAGGTATAACACAAGGAGCATTAGTGAATATTGTAACTTATTATTTTCAACTTATTTTCCTTCAAAAATAAAAAGATTCTCTGAATTTAGAGGGGAAAAAAAGGTAACTTTAACTTAGTGCTTACACAGATGGTTAGAAAAGGCAACACACTGCAGTGAAATAGTTCCAAGGCTAGAAATCAGAAGTTCAAGGTTCTCAGCTGTGCCTGCCACAAAATAATCAGTGTAAATGTTGTTAAGTCATTCAGCTGAATAATACTTTGGTTTCTTAAGTGACATAAAGATTTCCAAAGTAAAAACATAAAACAAAACATGAGTTTATTGGAATAAAGGTAAATTATGCTCTCAAATCTAACTAGTCAATTGATTAACACAATACATGACCTGAAATTTATAATGGTTAAAAAATAATACAGCATGTATTCTAGGTATACCAGTTCTTCCAGAGACAAAAATTATTGCAGTGTATTTGCTAGTTAGATTTACTAGAAAAAAAAACATTTCACAACAACTTAGTCATAAAGTTCCATTATTTCCTTTAAAGTTAAGAAATTCTAAGAACAGAACACAGCATGGAAGAGTTATAGACCACTTGAATGAAGCCAACATTTGTGTTCTGGTTTTTCTTGGCATAGCACAACTTTCTACCTCAAGGTATAGTGTTGACAAAAGCTTATTTTTAAAAAAAGGATCATAAGAGTTCCTTAAATATCAAATGTCTCTTACAAAACATATTAGATAGTAAAGTGTAAATTAACCAGATACCCTAATATTAGATTTCTCCTTTGAAAATATATTAATATAAAAGGTCTGAAAAATGAAGACTTGAACTCAATAGGTAAAAAGAGAGCATTGCAGATTTGCATTGTATTGTATTGTAATTTATTCTACCTTATGTTTTCTATTTTATTCTATTCCTCTGAAGAGCATTGCTGGTATGTTCTACCAGGACAGTGGCTTGATTGGATTCCCACTAGGGACCCTGTTCTGACCATGTTGGGGCAGTTGGGATCTCACTTCAGGCTCCTTTCAGTCTGGCTTGTGTACACAGAGTTCAGGGATCCGCCAGAGACTGGTGCAGAGTTTAAATATAGAATTTGGGGCTCTCCTCCTCTGGCTGGTTTTCTGACATTCCCTTCTCACTGTCTGGCAACCCTGGGTGATCTGGTGTCCTTGTTGCTCTGGGAAGGAAAGGCCAGCTGCCTGAGAAAGCTTGAGATGACCCCTGCACCCACTGCTGCCACTGAGGCTGCATGAAACATGGGGAGTTCACCCAAAGCAACTGCATCCCACACGTTTCAACTCCTCTGCAAAACCTTCCTGATTTTGTTCATTCTCTAGAGCCCTCCAGTCATTGTTTTTGTCCTTGCTCCAGAGTGCGTAGTTGTTGGGTGTAAGAGATTCAGTTTCCTAAAGGTTCCTCCACCTTACTGGAGGCAGCACTCCATTTTCCTTTGTCCCTTTGTGTGTGGAGAGAGAAGAGGGGACATGAGAGAAGTGCTTGTGGATTTCAGTTGACCTATCTCAAGTCACCTTGGGTGAGGAGACTCATTAACATTTCTGAAGTCTACAGGTGTAGGCCACATGATTTCCCTTTTCAGCTCCAAAGTCCAAAACTCATTCCTGAGTGTGCATTAACAAGGGCCTCTGGCCTCTTCTGTCATAAAACATGATTAGAGAGGGCTCTAGTGGGAGGAACCAACTAGCCCAGCTATGTGAACATTCCCTCCCAGTATAAATGTGCCACGGAAGAGTTTATGACCGATCAGAGGTTCTAGAATTTCTGCACACTTAAATACTTTAAGTAAATTAGATAACATGAAATATCAAACATAAGTACTTCAGTATTCACTTTACACAAACATATCCTACACACAAATTTTTTCCAGACCTAAGAAAGTTAATAACATATCCTTAATATTACCTAATACCAAGTTCATACTCAAATTGCCTCAAGCATCTTAAAAAAGTCCTTCATAGTTTTATTGTTCTAACCAGGATCCTAGTAAGGGCAACACATTCCTCTACTTTGAATCTATTTTCTGTGTGGCAAATGTATGTAGAAGGAACCAGGGACTCTTACTGTAAAATATCCAAATTCTAGACTAGTCTATCACTTTCTTGTGATTTTGTTTAATTTGTTGATTTTATACCTGTATTTCTTGTGCATTAGTCCACTCAGGCTGCCATGAAAGAATACCAGAGATGAGGTGGTTTAAACAACAGAAATTTATTTTCTTACAATCCAGGAAGCTGGAAGATAAAGGTCCAAGATAAAGGTGGCAGCAGGGTTGGTTTCTGGTCAGGTCTCTCTCCTGACAAACATCTTCTTGCTGTGTCCTTACATAGCCTATTTTCTGTGTGTGTTCACTCTTGGTGTCTTTTCCTCTTTTTAAAGGACACAGTCTTTTTGAATTAGAATTATACTCTTAGGACCTCATTTAACCTTAATTAAATTCTGAAAGGCCCTTTCTTCAAATACAAGTCACATTGGGGATTAAGCCTTCAATTTATGATTTTGGAGCAGGGGAGCACAATTCATTTCAAAACATCTTGTGAATAAGAAGCTAGAGCTAAGGGCTTAATGGATCTTATGTTAGTCATTCAGATGCAATCAAATAATATAGGCAATATTATATTGATTTTTGGTATGAAGTATAACACATATGTATCCACATGTATATTATTAAGGGTCTCTATTTAGTCAGGAATGGGTGTTTAACTTTGTCAAATGCCCTTGGAGATGATTATATGATTTCTCTCCTTAGATTTACTAATATTTATTCTAATATTGAACCATTCTTGTATTCCAAGAATAAACCCCATCTGATTACAATATTGTGTAGGATTGTTTGCTAATATTTTATTTAAGATTTTACATTAATATTCATGTATGTTATTTCCTTGTCATTTCCTTTATTGTTAAATCACTAATTTTGAAAATCATTATTATTCTTGTTGCATGAAAAAAATTTGGTAATTTTTGTTGTTTTTTTTCTATGCTCTGATGTTGTTTAAATGCCATTGGTATTATCTTTTCTTAAAGGTTATGAGATTTTCTTGTAAGAATTGTTTTAGCTGCATCGCATAGATTCTGATACATAATGTCATAATTATCATTGTTTTTAGGAAAGCTACAATTTTGTTTATTTTTCCTGTTCAACTCAATAATTATTTAACACAAATTCTTATTTTTTCCAAGTAGAAATCTATTTGGTGTTTTTTAGTTAGTTGAACTGTATTCAGGGAAGGATGTTTGCATTATGTCTACTTTTTGGAATGTAATGAGGTCTTTCTTTTATATGACTTAATAGAGAGACCAATTTGGATCAATTTCTTCATAAACACTTGAAAATCGTATATATTCATTATTTTTGAGGTACCCATTTCATCTTCATGGTAAATTATAGCCTTTAGCATGACAACGTTTACTTCTTAATCCTGCTGAATGCTTTTTGTACTGAATTATACCTTGTGTATATTAATATTATATATCAACCATATGATTTTTGCTGTATTTGCCTGATAATATAGTGTCCATTCTTTCATTTACATATTTCTGAATTACTTTTCAAAAGTGATACCTCACACGTAAAACGTGTAGTTTCAGACCCTGCAACAGTATATATTGGGTGATAGAAGGTACTTAATAAATATCATAGCTGTTATTGGAAGCTGCTTTTTTTATTTTTTACATTTTAACTTGTACTCTTTCTGGTAGTTTCTCACTCATTTAGTGCATTTAGTAAGTATTTTGTTCCAGTGAATGGAAACTGTGAATGCTAATAACCTTAAATAGAAAGTAAATATAGATGATGATGATGATGATGGCTAATCCTCATGGAGAATATACCATATGCAAGGCACTGCTCCAAGCCCTACATATGTATTAACCCATTTAATCAGAATAATCTATTGTAGGTACCATTAATATTTTCCCCATTTTACAGTCACAGAGTAGCTAAGTAACTTTGCCAAAGTCACAGAGCTAGTAAAGATTTGTTGGTGTTAAATTAGAAGCTGTGAAGACTATAACCATATTTAAGATGGGAAAGATGTACAATGATGTCATCTTAAAAGTAAAACATTAATACTATCTTAATACTTTCTTTTTTTACTATTATATCTAATTTATAATTCTTATCTTCTGTTTTACATTCGAAGTTTTTATGAAAGCAGGCATTTTCAAAGTCCTCACAGTACATAGAAAGGTGCTAAGTTAATAGTAACCAGAAGAGTAGCTTATGTTGAAACAGCACTTAATAAGTGTCAGACATTATTCTTAGTGCCTTCCATATATTAAATAATTTAATTTTTATAACAGTAAGTATTATTATTATTCCCACTTTATAATGAGGAATTAAAACACAAAGAGATTCAATAACTTTCCTAAGGTTGCACAGCTTGTATAATAAATGGCAAAAGCAGAATTTGAAGCAAATCAATCTGGTCCAAGATGAGTACTTTTAACCATTATTACACTGTGCTACTCACTGCGTGTTTGTGATTAAAGACATTATATATATGAAATAATATAAATGTATATATTATTATATGTTAATAATAATATATAAGATATAATGTCTTTTATATATACACACATACACATATACATATATGCTTATATACATACATGGATATATATTATATTATTATAATGTGATTCTAGGCATGGTATCTTGATGTGTTTATCAAGACAGGTCTCAGATTTATATCTTCATAAAACTAATAAGAACAAACTCTAGGTGTTAGTGAATCATGCCGGATGCATTAGAAAGTTCATTTGTGCAAATACACAATTGTCAGAAATATAATTCTTTCTTAGATAACACTGATCATTTATTATAACTAAGGTCAAATGTTAAGTGATTTTTTAGAATCACAGCAATGTTTTGAACTTGTTCAATATTGTTCTTTACCCATTCTTCTCTAATGTATAGTGGATATTAATAAAAATATCCATTAATTTAGAAGCATTCATATTTTTAAAGTATATTTGCCAAAAGAAACTTCTGCACACCAGGAATGACTATTTTATCAAAAAAGTTTATGATTCCTCTTGAGGTATTATTTTTAAACCAATTTAAAATTTTATTTCCTACTCAGTATTAATTCTATATTTCAAAAGAAAATAAGAGATGATTAATTGCAAATTTCAACAAGACAAAACTTGAAATTTTTACCTACATCCTTGACTGCAACTACATTACAAAACAGAAATATATTCCAAAGAAAAAGAAACCAGTGTTTAAGAACAATAACTGCAATTACAAACTGCTGTCGAACCAATTATGTGCATGTATCACTAAGAGATATCTTTAGATCTCTTTTATAGATAAGCCCATTCATAATCAGACAAAAATACACAATTGCCACCAAAATACATGTTTCATTGTTTTCAACTTACTGCATCATCACAAACATATCTATTAATAAGGCATTATAATCACATAAGGAAATGTATCACTACTACTTTAAATTTAAAAAATATTATTCTTATCCATATATAATATCACACTATTATATATAATATTTATATATGTATACAATAAATGTATTATTATAATAGTATTTTACATAGAGTATTTTGATATATAGTAATTTCATAGAAATGTACAATAGAGTAGGGAAATATAATGTCAATGGACATAAAGGAGAATATTTTATAATGATAAAAACAGTTAAAATAAGTTAAACACTGGAAGGAAATTAACCATTTATATCTCTAAATGCTATGAATGCAGAACTTTATTCTTTTCTTCAGTGTTTCTAATGTTTCTCTATATTCTAGAATCAGCTGGTGTTACAAAATTCAGGTGATGGGTACACTAAAAGCCCTGACTTCACCACTATACAATTCATCCATGTATCAAAAAACTACTTTTGCTCCCTAAATCTACTAAAATAAGATAACAATAAAATAATAAAATAAGGGGAATAATTACTTATTTGAGAGAATTACCAATTTGGAATAGTAAACAAATCTCCTAAATAATCTGAAAATTATAACTCTTATATTCCAAGTTTAGCATGTTGTTTAGCATTAAATAAGTTTCAGCACCTTAGTAACATAAATAATAAATTCATAGTACCTCTATTGAGACACTTCTATAAAATTCAAAAGCTATATCAAATAATCTTTAACAATAGCACACTAAATAATTACTAAAATATCAAATCATTTCTCTATTGATATAATAAAAACTAAGAATAACAAGTTAACAAAATTGCCCTAACATATGTAAGCAACACACACACTCATATTTACCATAACTTACCCAAATAACATAAATTATCCACCTCATAAACAACTATAAATGTCCTAACAGGAGAACAAAAATAACAGTTAGAGAGTCCTACCTTCTTAAAGGCTGAAACCCCAAAGTATTTTTCATATTTAATTACATATTTTTGGTAGGTAACAGACCTTCCCTACTGGGTCTAATAAGTCCAGTCACAAATTTCCAGGTCAACAATCAACAGGTTCTGATATCTTCATTCAAGAACAACTAGGAAAGGTTTATGGATTCCAAAAAGTAAAACAAGATATAAATCAACATGTAGATGTGAATATCCATTCTTGTCAGGGCCTGTGTCAGAGAGGAGAAGGACTTTCTTCTTAGTCGTATGTCTCCATCAATCCTCCTTCTTAACCCCATAGGAAATCAAGGCTGAAGGTTCTCTGGCTTTTAAATAAACATATGTCTTCACAGGTAAGGAAGAGGGCCAACTAATAATTTTGAGTCATTTTCTTAAATTTCCCAGAAGTTTCATTTTGGCCAGATTCATTAAATAGAGAATGATGCATTCTTATCTTCAACAAATTCCAAAGCAGTTCTTTGGGGAAAGAGGGAGAAGAAAAAAAAATAAAAAATAAAAAAAAAAAAAACTATAGGTGGAACTAACATTTGTGCAAGAAGGAAAAGAGCTATTTGAATTTAAATGGAACATTTCCAGGAACAAGAGCACAGGCACAACTTCTCATCCTCTTCTTGCTCTTCAGTCAGGTATGGTGATCCGGATGGGACACCTGCTTCCCAGTGAGTCGACTCTAGCCATGGGCTTCTGTCCTCTGAATAAGGGTATGTCCTCCTAGTCTCTATATATTGAGGTGATCCTCTCATTTCAATGTGAGCACCTTCATAGGATGGGACAGGATGCATTTTATCTCCTTGACTGTATCTGAGTTGGCGACCAGTAAGTTGATTTATGTGAGCTTGCATTGCAAAAGAAAAGAAAAATAGCCTGAGGATAATTTCATGCTCATTGGGGAATTTTTTGGGTTCCCTACAAACTCTTCCCAGAATAAATAGCTGATGCTGACTCACTTGCTTTGGGGACACGTTTATTGTGGCCAAATTTTTGATGGCATTTGATTGTGAGATCTTAGATTAGCAAGGTTGCTTGGCAACACAGTGGCATTCCTAGACTTTTTCATACTTACTTACCTAAATTCAAATTTCAAACTTTCAGAAAAAGCACAGATGGTTTCAAGATTTAGCATTTTATATTTGTAAAGAAAAAAATATATTTGATTCAAATTTATTCTCCTAGCACAAGAAATTCTAAGTTTTTGCTCTAAGTAAATTCCATTTATATCTATGTTAAATGTTCTTGCCATTTCCTTCAGTCTCCATCCCAGCTGTTCTGATCACTACCCACACTCAGAGACTCCTTCCCCATATGCACCTTTAGTGATAATTTCTGCTCCGGAAAGGGATGTTTAATAATCCAAGTAATGCCCCTAGCTTAACTCTATAACCATGATGAAAAAAATGGAACAGAGAAGAAAGAAAGAAAGAAAGAAAGAAAGAAAGAAAGAAAGAAAGAAAGAAAGAAAGAAAGAAAGAAAGAAAGAAAGAAAGAAAGAAAGGAAAGAGAGAGAGAGAGAGAGAGAGAGAGAGAGAGAGAGAGAGAGAAGGAAGGAAGGAAGGAAGGAAGGAAGGAAGGAAGGAAGGAAGGAAGGAAGGAAGGAAGGAAGGAAGGAAGGAAGGAAGGAAGGAAGGAAGGAAGGAAAGGAAAGAGAAACTCTACATCTAAACTTCCATTAAGGGTCACTATAGCCTTGTAGTATAGCTTGAAGTCTGGTAAAGTGATGTCTCCCAAATTATTCTTATTGCTTAAGGTCAATTTGGCCTTTCAGGATCTTTTCTGGTTCTGTATGAAGCTGCTATCTAATGTTTGACAAAGCAAGCAAAAACATACACTGGGGGAAAATAATTCCTATTCAATAAATGTTGCTGAGAAAATTGGGTAGCCAAATGCAGAAGACTGAAACAGAATCCACATACCTCTAACCACTCACAAAAATCAATTCATAATGGAAAACGGACTTAAATTAAGGCATAAAACTGCAAGAATTCCAGAAAATGTTGGAAAAACTCATAAATATCAGTCTAGGCAAAGAATTTGTGAAGAAAACCCCAGAGGCAATCACAGCAACAACTAAAATTAACAAATGGGACTTGATTGAATTAAAAAGTTTCTTCACAACTAATGAAAAAATCAATAGAGTGAATAGACAAGCCACAAAATGGGAGAAAATATTTGCATGCTATATATATCCAATCCAAGCTGATAACTAGAATCTATAAAGAGCTCAAGCAAATCAGCAAGAAAAAAACCAAACAACCTCATAAAAAAGTGGGCAAAAGATATGAACAGAAGTTTTTCAAAAATGGCCAATAAACATATGAAAAATGTTCAAAGTCTC
The DNA here is from genome assembly GCF_040939455.1 of Microcebus murinus. Taxonomy (NCBI): domain Eukaryota; kingdom Metazoa; phylum Chordata; class Mammalia; order Primates; family Cheirogaleidae; genus Microcebus; species Microcebus murinus. The sequence continues at coordinate 25,566,115 of NC_134115.1, forward strand.
TAATCATCAGGAAAACGCAAATCAAAACCACAATTAGATATCACCTGACCCCAGTGCAAATGGCTTTTATCAAAAAGTCCCCAAACAACAGATGCTGGCGTGGATGCAGGGAGAAGAGAACACTTATACAATGCTGGTGGTACAAACCTCCATGGAAAGTAGTATGGAGATAAATCAAAGGACTAAAAGTAGACCTACCATTTGATTCAGCAATCCTCCTCTTGGGTAGCCACCCAAATGAAAAAAAAAGTCATTTTATCAGACATGTTCAGCCAAATGTTTATTGCAGCACAATTCACAATGGCAAAGATGTGAAATCAACTGAAGATCACATCAATTTCATGAGTGGATTAACAGATGTGATATATGTATACTATAGAGTACTACTCAGCCATAAAAAATGATGAACTGATAACTTTTGTAATAACCTGAATGGAACTGGAGACCATTCTTCTAAGCAAAGTATCATAAGCATGGAAAAACAAATCCCACACATGCTTGCTATTAAATTGGAAATAATCAATCAACACCCATGTGCACATGTGGTAGTAAAACTCAACAGAAACCAAGCAGAGGGAGGGGAGAAAAGGGGATGGGTAAATTCACATGCAACAGGTACAATGCACACTATCTTGGGGATGGACACACTTATAACTTTGATTCAAACTGCACAAAAGCAAATCTTATAACCAAAACATCTGTACTCCTATAATATTCTGAAATAATAAATAGGTAAATCTTGTCTTATAAACACTAAGTCTATGTTGTTTAAAAAACATAAATATAGAATTGTTGAGACTTCTTGGTGAATTGACATCTGTATCATTATTAAAGCTTCCTTTTTGTTTCCAAAAAATAAAAATAAAATAAAATAAAAAACTTCCATTCAAGGAATTCCTTTCTTTTATGTGACAAATATTATTTTCAAAAAGATTCATATAAACAGAAGATTTCTCTAAGATTCAAACACAATGTAATAATAGTAGAGTGGACATTTCTTCACAATTCAGTACGTCAACAAGATTTTGCAAAGAATTTCCAACAAAGATATTTATCACAGTATTGTTTACTAACTAAAGTTATTTAAAACATTCCAAAATAATTGACTAATAACATATCAGTATATCTATATACTATTATATATTATTATAATACAACATATTAGTAATGTTCACAAGCTGTATGGACATTAACATTGATGCTGTGAATTACTTAATGAAAAGTAAAGATATTACCAGTATATTAAGTTATTAAATACAAAAACTGGTTATAAAAAGTACATGTGGAATAGGACCCCATTTGGGGGGAAAATATGAGGATATGTATGTGTGTGTGTGTGTGTGTGTGTGTGTATGTGTGTGTTAGAAGCAACAAACTTTAAAAATGGTATGATTATGGGTGGTTTTTATTTTATTGTTTTTCTAAATTTTCTACAATAAATACACGCTAATTCTGCAACATGAAAAATAATCCAGTTCAAGATGTTTTTATAAATGTGAAGGAGAGAAAGTTCATTATCAGTTTCATACTATGCCGATTATGAAAGGATTATACCTCATTGCCTGTCTCATCCTTTTGCACTTTTTTTGTGTGTGTGTAATGCTGAAGTTGCAACTCTGCAAATAATCTTGCTCCTTTCCAACGGGTTTCTTGTTAGAGTCCACCAATAAGAGCACGAGAGGGACACTGAAAGGCAGGAATGGTGTGGAGGAGCACGCTCTCCCTATTGGCTTGTTGTTTCTGTGAATTTCATCCCAGCAGTGGCCTGACCCCAAGCAGCAGCAGGTCCATTCCGTCACCAGCTTCCCTCAGCACGCCCAGCGCGGAGCCTCACCACACCCTGCTGGTAGTACTAGCACAAAGCAGGCAGTATCCTTTCTTCTGAGATCTGATTCCCAGCTACCATCTCCACTTACTAAGTCATCTGTCAAACCGCCAGATCTGAGGGAGGATCAGAGCAAGAAAAGGCTCTGCAGCAAGGCCAGGAGCAGTGCCAGCTCCCATTCCTCCTGCAGATCCACAGCAGCAGTCCCAGGACCCTAAGTGTCTGGGTTGAACAGGAGCACCGCATGGGGGCTCTGGCAAGCTCAATGGATGGGAAGATGACGGCACAGACCCCCAGGGGTTGGGAGCAATCTATATTCTTTTTTAATCCGCATGGAGGTTGAACTCCTGACCATATGACATCACAAAGACCATGCAGGCAGAACTGCCTCTCAGGAACTGTGGGTGCTATGTTGCTAACCTTGCTATCAATTTGGGCAAGGAATTCATCATCAGTGGGCATGCTTTTAAGGATGTATGTGAGAAGGTGGCTCAATGCATTCATTTGTCCTTCAGTGCCCTCCTTTGACATCTGCACCATCTTCATTGTCTCCTCTCACACAATCCAAGGGAGTTCTTTATGACCGAGAAAGTAAACCTTTAGCTTAGTTTACAGATGCTAAGATCCCAAGGAGGGGATGTGTCCACCAGAACCAAAAGTTTCATCAAACTGCAAGTTAAAACTGTTGCCTGGCCACTTACGGCTTCTCATCCCACTGAAGGAGGTTGCTTTATGAACTGGGGCCATTTATACTGATTATCAAAGGTGACTTGAATAGCTTCTAAACAGAGAGAGAGAGGCAGGGAACACACTTCCTGGGTCCTCTAAGCACTTAGTAATACTTACATATCCAATAATAAATGATAATAGAAAACAACAGCAGCCAGAAACAGACAGGCTACTGAGGATTCAGGTCTGTCAGAAATGAAAATTTAGACCACCCCAGCACTGAAAAACCTGGTCCACTGAGGCCAAAGGGAACGTGCAATGGGTATAGAGAAAGAAAGTTACAGATGTTAATATGACCTCATGATTAGTTTCAGAAATAAGGATTATAACAGCTGTGCATGCTTTCCTCCTTGCTTGTTGCCCTGTGTATATTTGCATTAATATATATTTGCTAGTTTATTATCCTTTCTTTTCTCTTTTCTTTCTATTGTTTCATATAGGGTTCATTGGATGATGGCTCTTTCATAATTTAGAATTCATGCTACAAATCCCCAGGTGGGACTGTGACAGGATTTGGGGAGAATCAACATCAGCCAGAAATAGACACTGTGACCCTTTCTGGAAATGGTTACTACTGTTGGGACTCTGTGTCTCCCTCTTTCCAGAGAGAGGAGAGCAAAGGATAGTTGCATCATCTTTCTAGGCAATAGCAGAGCTCTTGGTTTATGAAAGTTCAACAGTGCGTAGAAGGGTGTGTATAGATGCAGAGTAGAGGAACGGATGCACTATGCCAGCTTATTAAACTTTTTTCCCTCAACTCCAAACTCCTCATAGTATGCTCAGCTGAGACTTTGCAATCTCTATTTCCCCTTTGCCAGATTGTGTCTCTCTAAGTTCTGTCAGCAGGAGGCTCTAGAGGGACAATGGAAGGTAGGGAGTGGGAGGAAGGACAGGCTCCAGCCATTTGCTTACTGTTCCTTCAGCATCTCCCTAGCAATGGCCCTTTTCCCTGGCGGGGCAGCAGAAAACCCTCAAGAGACAAATGGGCAAGAGGAGCAGACTCCCACCCTGAGCAGCCTGGGCTCAGCTCTGGGGACCCAGCTTCCTGGTGTCTGGGCTCCCAGAACCCACCCAGCTCCTTCCTGTTTTCTCTCTCCCTGCTGTTGTAGCCACTTCCTGAGGTTAAGTTCTCTCTTCCCTTAATGTTCCTTTTTTACCTCTTTAGTTATTCCCCCTAGGAAATTCTTTCTGTTAGGACAATTAGTGTGGTTTTTTTATTTTCTGATTGGACTCTGACTGATACAAGTACTTATCTCAAAGGCCAGATGCTGTATTTGACCCATATTGTTTTTACTGAATCCTCACAAGACCCTGTCAGGTCTAGTGTGTGTGTGTGTGTGTTAGTGTGTGTGTGTGTACATATATTAATATATGTAAAATTTGTATATATATAAAAAATTCATTGTATTGCATATTATGTATCCAGTATTATACATATGTGTGTGTATATAGATATATATATATATAATACAGTGTATTGGGGCTGAGGAAACTGAATTTCAGCTTTTTTTCCTCTTACCTTACCCATAGTCACAAAGGAAATCAATGTTAGAACCTAGATTTGAACCTGGACCAGATTGACCCAAAAGCTTATCAACTGATAAATGGATAAACAAATGTGGTCTGTCCATATAATATTCTATATATAGCAACAAGAAATGAAATACTAATATTTATACATGCTCTGATATGGTTGAATTTTTAAATTATTATGTGAAAGAAACCAGACACAAAAAATAATGTATTGAATAATTCCGTTTATGTGACATGTCCAGAATAGGCAAGTCTGTAGAGACAGAAAACAGATTAGTGTTTGCCCAAGGCATGAGAGAGTAGAAATCAGGAGTGACTGCTAATGAGTGTGGGGTTTCTTTGAAGAGTGATGAATATCTTCTAATACTAGATAGTGGTAGTGGTGGCAAAACTGTGAATACACCAAAAAAGCACTGAATTTTACACTTTAAAAGGGTGGGCTTTTGGTGTGCAAATTTTATGTTAAGAAAATGTTCCAAAAATTAAAATCAAATAATGAAACATGGAGATGTTTAACACCTTAGTTTTTACTCTGGCAAAATAGGTATTTCATCTTTGTTAATACGCCTAAAATCGGTTCAGAGAATGGTCTAGATTTTTCTACATAAACCACTATTCTTTCTTTGTGTGCTTGTATTTTCCCCAGAAGGCTGTCACACAGACAGCACTTTAATTTTTGATGGTACTGCCATGTTAATCTCTGATATCTTACAAAGAGGAGGGGCTGTAATCCTGGACTAAACAAAGGGAGACAGTGTGCATTTCACAGAAGAGAAATAAATGGGTAATAGCATTTTAAACATGCTCAATTGCACCAACAGTATGTAAATGAACGTAAACATAGAATGTCACCTCACACCTTCAGACTGGCAAACTTGAGAGTGGTAACAAGGGAGGAAGGGATCTCTCATACATCACTGGTGGAAGTTTAAACAGTTATAGCCTTTTAAGAGAGTGTTCTGGCACAATGGGCAAAAATTAATAATCCATATATCTTTGTATTCAGTAATTCCACACCACGTGTTCTATCCTATAAAAATTAAAGTTTCAGTGCATAAAGATATAGTGACAAGAATATATTGGACAATCTTGAAACAAAGTAAATGTCTATCAATTGAGGTATAATTTAATATATTGTGATAATTTAATACATTGTTACTTAGCCTTTAAAAGGGATGAAATAAATATAGTTCACCTACTCATACCATATTCAAACTCCACAAAATCAAAGGTTAAGAAAAAGTCTTGAAAGAAGCCAGGGCAGGTGGGGAAGGAAACATCTTACCTATAAAGGAGCAAGGAGACACCCAGAGATGTCAGGACAGGAAATTCAGCTTCTGGGGACCCAGATTGGCATCTAGAAGGGAGAAGTATATTTCTTTGGTCCCACAGACTCCTTGCCCCTTGATGTACTAATGTAGGGGTCCTTCCTACCTGGATCTAGGGACAGGACTCCTATTAGATCATCTGCCACACACAAACCTCAACAAATGAACCATGCAAGAAGAAAGAAGAGTAAAATACTTAAAGTGTTGAGAGATAATAAAAACCTACCAATGTAGAATTCTGTATCCTATAAAATAATTCTTCAAAAGTGAAGGAGAAATAAAGGCTTTCAAACAAAAATTGAGAAAACGTGTTGCCAGTAGATCTGTCTTACAAGAAATTTCAAAGTTCTTCAGAGAGAAAGAAAATAATACAGGTCAAAAACTTGGATTTCATAGGGAAATAAAGAACATCAGAGAATAATTGAAAGTAAAATAAAAACTTTCTTATTTTTTTTTTTTTTTTTTTTGAGACAGAGTTTCGCTTTGTTGTCCAGGCTAGAGTGAGTGCCGTGGCGTCAGCCTAGCTCACAGCAACCTCAAACTCCTGGGCTCAAGCGATCCTCCTGCCTCAGCCTCCCGAGTAGCTGGGACTACAGGCATGTGCCACCATGCCCGGCTAATTTTTTTATATATATATCAGTTGGCCAATTAATTTCTTTCTATTTATAGTAGAGACGGGGTCTCACTCTTGCTCAGGCTGATTTTGAACTCCTGACCTTGAGCAATCCGCCCGCCTCGGCCTCCCAAGAGCTAGGATTACAGGCGTGAGCCACAGCGCCCGGCCAAAACTTTCTTATTTTTAATTGAGCTAATAGTTAACAGTTTGTTCAAAATAACAATGGCAACAATATAGTTGATTGTATGTGCATATATTTGTGTGTGTGTGTACATATGCTTATGTCTGTTCATGTATAAATGAAATGAATCATGGCAATTATAGAAGCTACTGGAAGAAGGAATAAGGAACATCTTGTTATTGTAAAGTATTTGCACTATCCATGAAGTGGTATAGTGTTATTTGAAAGTAGACTTAGATTAGTTGTAAATATACATTGTAAACTCTAGGGCAACCACTAAAAAAGATTTCAAAAAGATGTATAATTAATATGATAAGAAAGAAGAGAAAATAGAATCACATAAAAGGTTGAATTAAAACCACAAAAAGCAGAAAAGTTCTGGAAGACAAAAATAGAAACAAAAAACAAGTTTAACAAATAGAATACAGTAAAAATTATGATAGATATTGATCCAACTATATTAATGATCACTTTAAAAATTAATGGTCTAAATATAGCAATACACAGAATGTCAGAATAAATAAAGAAATAAGACCTAAAGACATGTCATCCACAAAAAAAACCTATTTTAAGTATAAAGATACATCTAGAGTAAAAGTAAAAAATGTTAATAGATTCAAGTAAATAATAAAGAAGAAATATGTATCATGCTAACACTAATCAAAAGAGAGTGGCTATTTTAATTTCAGGCAGATCACATTCAGAGACAGAAAATTATCATGAGTAAAGAGAGGAATTATATAATTATATAATGATGAAGTCAATACTCCAAAAACATATAATAATCATTAACGTATATGCATCTAACAGAACATCAAAATACATGAGGCAAAAAATGACAGAACTTCACTGAAAAATAGATGAATCCACTAGTACAGTTGGAGACTTTAAGACCTCTCCCTCAGAAATAGACAGATCCAGCAGGCAGAAAATCAGTAAGGATGTAGTTGAATTCAATAGCACCACCAGGCAACTATATATAATTGGCATCTAAAGACTACTTCATCCAACAATGGCAGTTTATACCTTCTTCTGAAGTTAGCATGAAACATTCACCAAGATAGACAACATTTTTGGCCACAAAACGCACCTTACCAAATTTAAAAGAATCAAAGTCATACAATATCTGCTCTCCAAACCACAATAAAATTAAACTAGAAATCAATAACAGAAAAATAGCTAGAAAATAACAAAATACTTAAAGATTAAAAAACACATTTCTAAATAACACATGGGTCCAAAAGGAAATCCCAGGAGAAATATTAAATATATTGAACTAAGTGAAAATGAAAATTGAACTTATCATGCTGTGTGAAATGTTTTAAAGGCAGTGCTTACAGGGAGATATATAAATTGAATGACTATATTAGAAAAGAAAAAAATTTCTAAAATCAATAATCTAAACTTCCACCCTAGAAAACTAGGGTCAAAAAAGGTAAAATTATGTCCAAAGTAGCAGAACAAAAGAAATATTAAAAATTAGAGCAGAAATCAATGAAATTGAAAACAGGAAATCAATAGAGAAAATCTATAAAACCAAAAACTTGTTCTTTGAAAATATAATTAAAATTGATACACCTCTCCAGCAGGCTAACTAAGAAAAAAAAGAGAGAAGGTACAAACTTTTAACATCAAAAATTAAAGATGGAACATCACTATAGAGCATATGAACATTAAAGGATAATAAAGGAATATTAAGAACAACTCTATACCAAAGGATGAAAGGCACAATCTGCCAAAACTCACACAAGAAGAACAGACAATGCTAATAGGCCTATAACTATTAAATAAATTGAATCAATAATTAATAACTTTCCAAAACACAAAATGCCAATCGAGGTGTGTTCACTGATAATTTCTACCAAACACTTAAGGAAGAAATTATGCCAATTTTCTACATTTCTTTTAGAAGACAGAAGCAAAGGGAATACTTTATATACTTTGTATTCTCTTTGGCAAAGAAGCAAAGGCATTACAGTGAAGCAAATAACAGTTTTTTTCAATGAATGGTGCTGGAACAACTGGACATCCACATACAAAAACATGAATCTAGACACAAACTTACAACCTTCACAAAAATTAACTCAATATGGATCATTGATCTAAATGTACAAATGCAAAACTATAAAACTCCTAGAATATAGCAGAAGAGAAAACCTAAATGATCTTGGTTATAGTAATGACTTTTTAGGTACAACATCAAAGGCATGAACTAAGAATAAATAATTAAAAAGCTGCACTTCATTAAAATTGAAAACTTCTGCTCTGTGACAGGGAATGTCGAGAGAATGAGAAGATAAACCACGGACGGAGGGATAATATTTGCAAGGATTATTATCCAGAATATACAAAGAACTCTTAAAACTCAACAATAAGAAAACCAACAAATTGATTGAAATATAGAAAAAGACCTGAACAGACATCTCGCTAAAGAAAATATACAAATGGTAATAAGCACAGGAAAGTGTGTTTGACATCCGATGTCAGTAAGGAATTGTGAATTAGAACAACACAATACTACTACATACCCAGGAGAATAGCTAAAATCCAAAATACTGACACCACCAGATGCTGGCAAGGATGTGGAATAACAAGGACTCTCATTCATTGCTAGTGGGAATGCAAAATGATACAGCCATTTTGGAAGATAGTTTGGCAGTTTCTTACAAAAGTAAACATTCTCTTACCATACACTTATGCAATTGAGCTCTGTGGTATTTACCTAAATGAATCAAAAACATGTCCACACAGAATGTTTACTGCAATTTATTCATAACTCTTAACACTTGGAAGCAACCAAGATGTCCTTCCGTAGACGAATACATAAATGTGGTACTGTGGTACATTCACACAGTGGAATACTATGCAGAGCTAAACGGAAATGAGTTATAAAAAGACATGGAGGAAACTTAAATGCATATTATTAAGTGAAAGAAGTCAATCTGAAAAGGCTGCATGATATGATTCCAATTATAGAGTGTCCTAGAAAAGGCAAAATTGTGGATACAGTAAAATGATTCATGGTTTCCAGGGGTCGGGGTGAAGGAAGAGAAGAATGATCAGAGCACAGATTTTTAAGGCAGTGAAACTGTTCTGTATGTTATGACAATGATGGATACGTGATATTATATATTTGTCCAAACCCATAGAACATCCGACATGGAGAGTGAACTCTACTGTAAACTATGGACTTTGGGAGATAATGATGTGTCAGTGCAGGTTCACCAATTGTAACAAATATAACACTCCGATGTGGCATGCTGATAGTTGGGAAGTTGTACCTTTGTATAGCAAGAGGGCATTTGAAAATTCTCTGTATTTTCCACTCAATTTTGTTATAAACCTATAATTGCTTTTTAAAATAAAGTTAATTTATTATTAAAAATTGTCCTTCCTTTATATTTTATACTGCTATGAGTAGTTTCAGTGTACGAAAAATGAGAGGTGTGTTTTATAATAAAAAAATTACTATCATTCTAACACTATAATGTTAAAACACTGAGATATGTATTAGGTTTTAATTTTATTTATTTATAAAACTTATTATACATCTTTAATTAAGAACCTATTGTTCCCCAAGCATTTTGCCAGGTGCTAAAGAAACAAGGGAGAACAAAATATCATGCCTATTTCCCTAGATCTTGGATTCAGTTGGAGAAACGGTCATATAAACAGAAAACGGTGATAAAATGTGATGAAGTAGCCACAATAAAGGCAGATAAAAACTTTCACCTCATTTAAACCTTCTCAATTTTTCAATCTCCCTTCATATAATCAAATACAATGATGTATTTAAATGTTATGATGTGTTTAAATGTTATGATGTGTTTGTATGCCTTTAATTATACAATTAAAGAATTATCTAAATATTATATTTCAAAATATATTAATATTATACTTAATACATTATATTTGATAGTATAATTACAAATGTCTAATTTCATTTTTTATATTGGAAAAGCTTTTAAAAAATGCTCTGTGGAATTTTCTCCTCTCTCTTCATTCTTCTTTTATTTCTCCCTTACCTCAGTCTCAAGCATCAAAGCAAGTGAGGTATTAAAAAAAATTTTAAATAGACATAATAACAACAACAAAAAAAAAGAAAGGAAAGAAAGTCAGAAACAACATTAACTAAATGCATATTTAACCAAGTCTGGGAGATCAAGCCAGACAGCACTTGGTAAATACTCTTTGGAGACAGTAATGCTCAAAGGCTGTGTTTGCTGTTGTGCTTGACGTTTGCTTTGCGTGTGATCTGAGACACCAGATGACCAGTAATCTCACTTGCCCTTTCTTTTCCTCCTCTCTGTGGGCTTTGCATACACCTCCTTCCCCTGCAACCTCGCCTGCCCCTGGCCATCGCCCAGCTCACTGTTCTTCCACACATGTCTGGGGCGGTTAGGATTCAGCGGGTCACACCTTAGCCTGTCAGGACCTGGCGGCGCCTCCTGTGCCCAGCTTTAGTCCATCGCTTCATTTCACCTCCAAAGAGCCCAGCGACAAGTCTGCCTTATTAGACACGGATCTCAGGGAGCCCAAGGCAGCCAGCAGTTTCCCGTTTGGCTTCCTGTCATATCTCCTTATGTTCTGGCAGCCTGAGACATCCGCAGTCCTTATTAACCTCAGCGAGGGCCACGCCAAGGAGGGTGAATGGCTGGGGTACATGACTTCATGCAAGGGCTGTTAGATTTAGTCTGCTCAAGGTCAGCATTTGCAAACTGCATATCCTTGGGCCCAGATTCATGATAATATTTTTAAGTTTTAGTTTAATTCAAATCCCCAATTTTTTACTAAAGCTATGCAAGTGAAGAGAAACCGTACATGGCCCTTAAGTTTAAAAGTTCTAATTTAACTTATCATACATCACTAGTTTTGACCTTCACAATGACCCTGCAAGATAGACAGGCAAATATTTCTCCCATTCCATTGAATTCCATCCATGTATTTAACAAAAATTTTTGAGAATCTATTATGTATCTAGCACTGCATTGGGAGCGGAGCTACGAAGACTAATACATATTGTTCTTATTCTCTGTGGACTTCTGGTCTTATGGGAGAAGCACAGAATTAGGCAAATACTGTCTGTGTACGGTAAATGCAATGACTGAGATAAGCAAAGAGCCCAGTAAGCGGGGATAAGAGGGTACATGTAGGTGATGAATGCTTAGAGGAGGTGATGCCTGTGTTGAACTCTGGACAATTAAGATTTTGCAAGGAAAACAAAAGACAAAAGACCCTGCAATATTTTGCCCCTATTTAGTACTTCCATATATATCTGTACCTGTCCATGGCCCATGGGCATAATAAAGGACTCTCTTTATTATAACTAGGTGACGAACTGATCCTTCCTCGAGGCTACTGTCAAGGCTATTCCAGCCTCCAGAGAACATTTTGTGCAAGGTACTGGTCAGTGTCTGAAGGATGGACAGCTGCAATTTCACCTGCTTTAAAGAACAGGTTGTTATATTTTTGTACCTACTTGGTAATAAATCTGTGTAGGTTGGTTTGTATCTGAAACTTGCTTTCATGTAACACTCCACTTGGTGTGTTAGAGAGGAAGTCTAGAATTTACAGCCACTTCTTATGTGAGGAGACAGGGAGAAAAAGGTGGGTACCAGAAAATCAACCAAAAGAGCCTAATAATTGTGAATGGACATATTGCCTAAAGACACTTCACTAAAATTTTCTTTGCAGTATTATTTGAAATATCAATCCAAATTTTCCTTATAAAGGTGCCAAGCATGAACTGTAGACGTTGAAGACATTATGACTTAGTATGCCATACATGAGTCGTTATTTTGAAAGACTTCAAAGAACATATTTCTTGAAAGCATTGCTTTCTTTGAGGAACTAGTGAGATTCCACCTTTTTTAATCATGAGGGTCATGTAGCCTACTTTATCTCCTGTTTCACTTCATCTTTCAGGAACCCAGCATTAAGTTTGATATTCAATTATATGTTTTCTGGGCTGATCCAAGCAGCTTTCATATTAGTTTTTTTCCTTTATGTGGTTTTATTTTTTTGATTTTTATCAAGTTGCTCTATATTTTGTTGTTATAATAAATTTGTATTTCATATTTTGCTACATCAAATCCTTTATGTAACCACAGAATTAGAAATACAAACATATACTTACAAATAAGTTAGCATGTAATATGAATTTCAAACAAGAATTTTGTAACACTGAAGATTACCTTTTCTCTACCAGCTTATTTTCATAGTAAATAATTGAGAATTCAGAGAAAGTAGTGAACATTAGAAGCAACAGTTAAAAGTTGAGAACTCATTGTAAAAGTAATAACTTTAAAAATTTTTTATTTTTAATTATTATATGTATATAATAGTTGTATATATTTGTGGGGTACAGGTGATATTTGATACAGATATGTGTAATGATTAAATCAGTGTCATTGTGGCATGCATCATCTCAACTGTTTATCATTTCTTTGTGTTAGAAATATTCCAATTGTGGCTGGGCGCAGTGGCTCACACCTGTAATCCTAGCACTCTGGGAGGCCAAGGTGGGAGGATCACTCAAGGTCAAGAGTCTGAAACCAACCTGAGCAAGAGCAAAACCTTGTCTCTATTATAAATAGAAAGAAATTAATTGGCCAATTAAAAATATATATGGAAAAAATTACCTGAGCATGGTGGTCCTTGCCTATAGTCCCAGCTACTCCGGAGGCTGAGGCAGAAGGATTGCTTGAGTCCAGGGGTTTGAGGTTGTTATGAGCTAGGCTGATCCCAGGGCACTGTAGCGTGAGCAACAGAGTGAGACTCTGACTCAAAAAAAAAAAAAAAGAAAAGAAAAGAAAAGAAATATTCCAATTGCACTCTTTCAGTTATTTCAAAATATATGATAAATTATTATTAACGATAGTATGGATGAGATAAAGCGGGGATGGTTAATAAATACAAAATAGAGTTAGAATGAGTAAAATCTAGTGTTCTGTAGCACAACAGGGTAACAACTTTTAATGAGTCATAAATTATAGGAAAATAGAAAGTGTAACACTCTTAATAAGGAAGTTCATTAATGTATATTTGATTAATAAATAATTTCTTCAAACAATAAAATTAGAATAAAAGTTCTTATTATATATCTTTTACATACCATCTTTAATAACATACTTTAGTTTTTCTAAATTTTCTATACTTTAAAAAAACATGTTGAGCATAGATTTTTAAATCAATAAAAATTGGTAGGTTTTAATGAATATGTTCAAAAATACATTTAGTTACAATTAGCCATAAATTTTTTTTATTCTACTCCCACTCTTTTATCTCCAAGCTAATGGTCAATACAGAATCAACTGCAAGAAAAGGCTTAATGCCATTGTGAAGCTTGAGCTGTTCTCTTTTAGGTGCTGAAATTCTTCCTTATGGAAAGTCAGGAACATTCATTCAAATGAGCTCTGCTTTCTCCATCTATCAAACAATGGCCCAATTTATCCTTTTAACATTTATTTTCTTTGTACTCAACATCTTTGAGGTTTAAATTTAGGATTAATTTCTTAATCTCCATGTTGTATTACCATCTCTCATGAGTCTAATTTGAGTTAATTAGAATCTGCAATTAGTTCTCAACCTGTGTTATAGTAGAACAACTGAAAAGAGAGGCACAGACACAATTATGCCATTTTATTGTCTGGAGGAGACAGAGAGCCAGTGGGGCTTCCTTTATTAGGTTAACATCTACCTGACTTCAAAATGCTCCAGGGACACAAATGGCAATGGGAGCCAATTGGGGATTTCAAGTTCCACCCCTCTTTCCCTCGCCCTCTTTACAATCCGATTAATTCAAAGGCGATGGAAGAAGAGACATGTTCTACATGTCAAAATGACAAAGTCTGTTACATGATTTATAGAATGAGTAGCATGTGTGATAGTTGTGAGTGAATTTAAGTTTTTACATTTAAAATAAATTCCCTTTTGGTCGTGCTTTTTTTTAAAAAAAAAAAATCTGCTTCAAATCAATGTGGATGAAGTGTGCACCTGAATAACCTCCTTTGAAGACCACAATGGTGTGATCAAAGTGAGAATGAAATATTAAATAAATATAAAACCTGTGGATCTCTTATATTAAAAACCTTGACCAATCTGATAGTCACAGTGTGGTTTGATACCCTAAAAGGAAACATTGATTTTGACTATATGTTTGGAAAGCTGACATTTATTATAAAGGTAACATGTTGCATTGTTAAAAATATATGATTTAGGCCTGGTCTGAATTTCAGTGCACAAATATACTAACTATAAAAACATCAAAAGAGGCATAATATTTGATATAAGGAAATATACATGCCATTTACTATATTTAAGTGAACTTTAAGTTTCCAATTTAATGGTTTAAAATTAGTGACTATAAGAATATAATCAATATGAATGAGTCATTAATGTCTATCAAATGGAGGTTTTTTAAACATACAAGTACCAACAAATCTCATTGTATATGAAAAAAAATCTTAAAACTCATTCCTTAAAAATAAATTCTAATTGAAAATCACTGGGAGCCATTAGAACATGAATAAATGTAAAACAAATGAAAACCAGATTTTAAGGTACCAAGATCAGGTGGTAGGAAACAAAATAAATGTCAGCTACTTAAGAAATCTGCATTGAATAAAAAACTACTAATACTCTTCCAAAAGGGATATTAAGGAATTATCTTAAAGATATTCTCCTCAGAGTCCTCTAGCTTCACTACAGCACTACCTAAGTTGTTTTCCCTTATCTTTAAATAAAATATATGGCATGAACACATTGTTCATTATTCATCAAAAATAGCTATTAATTGACTATAATGCAAAGTTGCTTCTCAAAGATAGCTGTTGCTTTCAGGATCATTTCTAAGGGAGTTTTTTTTTTTTTCATAGTCTCAGATAGGTTAAACAGAAGTAATAATTATAAAAAGTAAATTAGATTTGGGGAGAGACTAACTACATTGCCATTAATTTCTTGGCTCTTTTAAGATATAAATTAAATAATAAAATGTGATTAATTGTTTTTTATTGGAAACCAAAATTCAATGATGCATATGGCTGGATCAGTTCTTAGCTTAAAAATGTTACATTCATTTTTAGTTACAATGTTTATGTCTATGGGACTGTCTCACAAGTTATAGGAGTTATACTTTCAATTGCAAGAGGCAAGTGTGATAATTCTGCTTCTATAGCAATTCAAAAAGGAAATTTAATACCAGTTTCTTGGCTGTAAAATGAGGACAATACCTGCTTACTTATCATCTAATATTACTGTGAGAACACTGATAAAATGCTTGGCAAAGTTCGGAGAATAATAAAATCCTTGGCAGATGTAAATTGATACCAAAATTTTCACAGCATATCACTTAGAGTAATATAATTTACCTGCATGATTTGGGCAGAAAACAATATTCTGAGAACCTTTTAATAGTATCACATATTGCAATATTCTATGTTGATGAAAACATGCAGAGTTTACTAGCCTATATTCTTTTTGTCACTTAGAGAAAGAAGCCCCTTACTCCACAAATGATGTGTTCTTGCCATGGCCAAGGCTTACTGAGTACAGCACAAGCTGTGTCTTTTAGTAAGGAGCCCTTGTGTAATAAACAACCTTTGCGACTGTACACCAACGCCCTGCATAGACGCTTGGATATTATGAAGTCAGGTTTTCACTAAAAATATTAACCAAATGTGAACTCTGAACACTTTACTAACAATTAAAATGGTCTCACAAGTAAGGAGAAACGTATGCCCTATGTGGTTAGATTAGTTGTGGCTATATGAAATCCTGATTTCTGTTAGGTTTTAATGAATGTGCTCAAAAATACATATAATGATACTTGGCCACCGATTTTATAAATTGCTGAGATTGATGGGTGTTGATTGCTATTTACTGTGTAGATCAGTGTCATTCAATTGAAAATATAATGCAAGGCTGGGTGTGGTAGCTCACACCTGCTCACACTTGTAATCCTACCACTTTGGGTGGCCAAGGTGGGAGAATCACTTGAGACGAGTTCAAGGCTAGCCTGAGGAACATAGCAAGATGCAATCTCTACAAAAATAGACAAATTAGCCATCCATGGTGGTACGTGCCTGTAGTCCCAGCTACTCAGGAGGATTGCCTGAGCCCAGGAGTTTGAGGTTGCAGTAAGCTACAATGATTCCACTGCATGCTAACTTGGGCAACACAGTGAGACCCTGTTTCGAAAAGAAACAAAAACAAAAAAACAGAAAAGAGGAGAAAGGAAAGAAAAAAAGAAAGAAAATACAATGTAAAGCCATGTATGTCATTTTCAATTTTCTAGCAGCCATTTAAAAAAAATCAATATAGGTGAATTTATTTATAAAAATGTCATAACATGGCCGGGCGCTGTGGCTCACGCCTGTAATCCTAGCTCTTGGGAGGCCGAGGCGGGCGGATTGCTCAAGGTCAGGAGTTCAAAACCAGCCTGAGCAAGAGCGAGACCCCGTCTTTACTATAAATAGAAAGAAATTAATTGGCCAACTGATATATATATAAAAAAATTAGCCGGGCATGGTGGCGCATGCCTGTAGTCCCAGCTACCCGGGAGGCTGAGGCAGAAGGATCACTCGAGCCCAGGAGTTTGAGGTTGCTGTGAGCTAGGCTGACGCCACGGCACTCACTCTAGCCTGGGCAACAAAGCGAGACTCTGTCTCAAAAAAAAAAAAAAAAAAATGTCATAACATAACTTATCTGATCCCACATATCCAAAATATTATTAATCCATCATGTAAATAATATAAAAAGCTAATATTTTTCCTTTTGTTTTTCATTATAAAATTTTAGAAATCCAGTGTTTATCTTACATGTAAAGCAAATCTCAATCCAAAGACTAAATTTTATCAGAAATATTTCATCTGTATTTAGATTTCAGAAAATTTATAGCTGAGAAAGTTGTTATAAGTATTTTTAACATTTTTTAAAAGTGAAATTAGAAAATCAGTTCTTCAGTCATACTTTCCATATTTCGTGTGCTTAGTAGGCACTCTATCGAACAGCAGGAGTACATTATAGAGCTACTATAAAAACTTCCAAGGATGTATTTATTAATCATCAGATGTGTATTTGGATATTTTAACAGTATAGCACCCAAAAATATAATAATCTTTAGAAATGATAGCCAGATAAAGAAGTTATTAATCAAGTACAAAAAGTAACATCTCAACAAAATATATACATTTTGTGGAGTAATGGATGACTACCTTGTTGAAATATTAGTTTCCTGTATTTGGTTATTAACTTAGTCTGCTGATTGGATGTTTTTGTCATAAAATGACTTTGATATCTATAATAGTCACATTAATAATTTTCTGTTTAAAATATTAATAACTCAAATGTTGCCTAAGTAAAAAAGCATGTATCTCTTATACATCTAACTTGATTGAACTTTGTATTTTTTTTTTTTTTTTTTTTTGAGACAGAGTCTCACTCTGTTACCCGGGCTAGAATGCAGTGGCATCAGCCTAGCTCACAGCAAAGCCAAACTCCTGGGCTCAAGCAATCCTTCTGCCTCAGCCTGCCGAATAGCTGGGACTACAGGCATGCACCACCATGCCCGGCTAATTTTTTCTATATATTTTTAGTTGGCCAATTAATTTCTTTCTATTTTTAGTAGAGACTGCTTTCGCTCTTGCTCAGGCTGGTTTCCAACTCCTGACCTTAAGCGATCCTCCCGCCTCGGCCTTCCAGAGTGTGAACTTTGTATGTTTATACTTTCAAGGAAGGAAGGGGAAACTCAGTTTATTTCTTGGATATTAAGAGTGGCTTTTCGATGTAGAGGAAATATTTGGAGAAGACAAGTTTGATTCTTTATATTATTTTTTTTTAGTTGCAATTTGGGAAATAAAATTCTAAACACAGTTTTGAATATTCACACCACCCCCTCACTCTCCTAGCCCCTGGAACAATAGTAGAGTCACAAAGATATACCAAGCATTAAAAAAATCAATTTTTATTACAAGTTATATTACACTATTTTCTATACTTTTATCTCCCACTCTTATGTTCTGAAGAATGTTCACCCTTTAGAGATAAGTTGTATTGTTTTGATGGGAGAAAAAACCTTGGAGATTTGTTCTAAATATTATTTCATATTAAATACTACCTTTGTCTATATTAAGTAAAAGGCAAAATCAAAATAATAACCTTTCCTCTCCAAGTAAATGAATACATATCATTCAAATTCTTATTGTGCTTTTGCTTAACTGAACTTAAAAGTTTGTATTAATTTCATATGTAAAATATATGTTAAATCCTTGCACCTATTTTAGAAATTAAATATTTTCATCTTTCATGATTTTATTCATTGAAATTATCCAGACTTATGTTTTCTAAAAATATCTTATGTAGCTTCTCTGTGTTTGACACCAGAGAAGAGGAAGACGACTGAATTTTTAGCAGAAAGTCATGCAACATTATTTTTCTTAAAATTATGTTTTAAAAGTAGATACTGAAAAAAATCAAACTACAGGTCTTTATATACATTTTCCTACCCAACAAGAGTCAGTGAGGAGGGTCTAAAATACTAAGGGCCAATTAATCATTAAAATTGCAAGTATTTCTTTACCAAATCTTTCAGTTTGCAAAATCTGTATGGAAAAGTGTACAGACAATTTTGTGTTTGGACTTGATTCAGCATGAACTTGAATGACTTTTATGGGTGAATGACACAAACTGGTTCTAGGTTAGCAAACTGTTCTCTTTCCCATTGAAAATCACAGAGTGCTCACGCAATTCCCTTCAGAGAAAGCAGATGTCTTGTTATGTCTCTGTTCATCATGTCCACTGAATAGGGAGGCGTTGTAATATTTATTTCAGCAATGTAATTCATGCCACTATAAATATGCTGAACTGTCTGGGAACTCCATGAGAGACAGTGAATTGCAGTGGCAAAGCAGTGTTTTATGCAGCAAATGATGTGCAAAAAGGAGAAGCAGGCAACCTCATGTCTTTGAAAGAAAATAGCTTTCGCAAGACAAATCCCATTGCAGCGAGTCTGTTAATAAACCTGACAATCTTTATATGGGCATTTTATTGTGTATAATGCTGCCTGTAATAAGTAACACACAAGCTAAGATGAAGGAAAACATTGTGTTTCACATATTTTTACAGAATGGCAGTAGTTACAGTGGGATTTGTACTCCAGAATCTAAAAAGGGAGCTCGTCTTGGTGTTCCTTACAAGGTTATGAGCTAACTAAATCTGTTTCATTAGCTGGTGTTCCTACTGTAAAATGTGATTTTCATAAATATATAAAACCATATTTACCCACATAAATGTGAATATTTATTTGTATGTATCACAAAGAACTATGTCTACTCCTGTTAAAATTTAAACATATTCTGGTTAAAGCACAATTCTTCACACTCTGCTTGTAAAACTTTTCCACCCTTGTTGTTCTCTGAACACAAAGTTGATGAGAATAGTCAGTTTTTATGTAAGGAAAGACCTTCATATTTCTACCACCAGGATAAATGCAGGTCAACTTTGCCCCTTTACATTTATGTTTAATATAATTTTGGAATTTTGAGCTCCAGGATATGATGTGGGCAAGGGCAGAGCTAGAACATGTGCTTGGAGTTTTCTGGCACAATCTTCACTCTTCCCTAGACTATGTTTTTTTGCCTAGGTTTCAATTAATTTCCCATCTTTATTTTGCTGAAGTAAACTGAGAATATTCAGAGTTGAGCCCAAATGGGTGTCTCTTCCTCCCTTCTTTCCTGATTCCATTCCCATAAAAGTGCCCTTACTCTCACATTGTCATCTAAAGACCATAACACATTATGGCATCCCATTGCATCCTGCTGTAACTTTTCTATTTCTCCCATCAGTAAAGTGGGCACATTGGGAGATGTGTGTATCACCTTGGTTCCTAAAATATGTCTCTTAGCAGAAGAATTAGCAATACCTGGGGATTCATTAGGAAATCCAAAGTTTTGGGCCCACTCTAGTTTGGGGCCCACTCCAATCTACTAAAGTAGAAACTCTAAGGATGAGAGGTGAAAATTTGTATTTCAACAAGTTCTCCAAGTGATTCTGGGTTTAAGAATCATTAGCACAGTGGAAGGCAATGCAAAATTGCTTAAAGTCACGCAGGTAGAGATAGAACCAGCCTACAACCCATACACCGAGACTACCAGCTCAGGTCTAATTACCCAAGACCCGATATTTGTGTGAACATCAGGCTTTTCTTGCACCTGTATTTAAGGTTTATTTGGGTAATACTTGAAACAGAACTTCTCCAGGATTGTAGTGAACTTGAAGAAAGAATGGCATAGATAGTCATATTTTAATAATGCAATAAACAAATGAGTCTATAAAGAGTAATGAATAATTTTCATTCAATATTTCTTGACTTTGAAAATCCCATTGGAGTTAATGGGCCACTAATTATACTTAGTAATTTCAATTTCTAGAAAAAGGCTTCTACGAATGGGAACATCTAAATGTCTAAACGTGTTCAACAAAATCTTTGTGAAGTCAGCTTCAGCACTTTTGTTTGAGAAGTAAAAGGTTTCTTGTAGGACATTGATATACTAAATCACACTGATGTACTCAAGTGCTATTGTTACTTTTCTTCATCTTGGTTTAAAAAGTTTACTGAAAGCACACCAATGAAATGGCATTCAGAACTCTTGGCACCTTAAAACATTTTAATGTACTTTGTTTTTTATTAGCCCATAATTTTACATAAGCCTAAATGAACTATTGGCACCATCATAATTGTTTTATTGGTTGGAGCCAAGATTTACTCTGTATCTCTCTACTGAGGGCAGTCACTTCTTTCTCAATTTATTTCTGGTAATTTTAATGTATTTTCATTTGATACATTTTTCTTTAATATTTAACATGGTGGCCTGTCTAATAATTAAAAATATTTAGAGAGCTAATAAGCTCATTCATTTTGAAAAAAAAAATTGAATCATCTTTCCTTTTTAAGTCTATGTTTCACAAGTAATCACAGGGATAGTTTATCATGAGTGTGAAGTTTTCAAAGGTGGCTGCCACTGAAACTATTTTATCGTCATATATGCATTTTATATACCCTGTATGAGAATGCAAGTCCAAAGTCACAAATTGTTGAAAGAAGACAAGTTTTCAAGACGAATGCTCAACAGGCTTGAATTTCCTACACTTCAGGCATCCCCTTCAATCCCCCACTATCTCTAGGGAGATTTTGTGTTAAATACAATGAAATTATCATCACTTTGGGGCTCACACTGCCAGATATAATCCAGATAAAGCACGTTTGCATGATGCAGCCAAATATATGACTTAGTGTACTTATGATGGGATTCCTTTTGGTCTGTAAATTGATAGGCACAGCCAGAGGGATTATAGAAATAACCAAGGGAATGAAATGCAATGCAGAGGGTGTAACTCTATCCTAGGCTGTAAAGCAAGAGACAGCATGTACCTGGCACCAAGCTGAACCTAAGTGAGGTGCCTAAAAATGGAAACACAGTTACTTTATATAGTCATGTTCCTACTGGGGACTTACTCTACATAGTTATATTAAACAATCTCCTCACAATTTGAATTCTACAGCCAGAGAGTTTCTAAATCATTCTGTATTTTGCTGCCCACAGCACACTTGAAAAAACTTTAGGTTTTCTAAATCATGGAGATTAACCATATAGTATGCTCTGTCTTTATAACAAATGTTTTTAAAACTGTTATGAACTTTGTACACCAAGGGACTGTTTTCTGGCATTACCTCCTAGGACCATGATACACGCTTTGTATATATTTAATAGTTATTTACTGAATATACCTACTTTAAGCCATGTGCTACATTAATTTCTGGGGATACAGTGTCTCCCTCTTAGGGAGACATACTCTCCTAAGAGGCGAATGGATATCAAGATTCATGAACACCTTAGTGTGGGCAGTTCCATGATTGGAAGGCATTAGATGCTGTAAGAGCCTGAAGGAAGCACTCTGAACCCAGTCTTAAGGGGCCTGGGAAGGTTTCCTAGAATAAATTCATATCAAGATTGAGATCTGATGTAATAATAATTGACCAAGTGAAGAGAGAGAGGGAAGATGGAAAGAGAGAGAGATGGAGACAGAGGCAGAGAAGTGAAGAGCCTTACAGATACACAAAATAGCATATTCTGATTCCCGGATGCAAGAGGAGGAGTTCTGTTCAGGGAAGTAAAGTAACATGATGAACTCAGCATTTATGGGCAGGGAAGAAGGGAGGTGAGGCAGGGAGGTAAGTAAGCAAGGCCTACATGAGGGGTAGGCACTCGCAGCCTTAAGGCCACATGTGGCCTTCTGGGTCCTTAACTGCAGCCTTTTGACTGAATCCAAATTTTACAGAACATATCCTTTTATTAACAGGGGTGCAGCAAAGAAAGATGAAGCTTTTCTTGCTTCCTTTGGTGCTCAAAAAAAGAACAATCTGGAGACCAGAAGACCAAAGAAAACCTAACAAGTCACAATAAAGAGCTTAAATTTCATCACCCAAAAAGCAATAGGGAACCACTAAACAGCCTGTGGCATTCACAGTGAGGTGACAGCTAGATTTGTGTTACCCAAGGATTGGTCTAACTCTGTGGAGAGAAGATTAGAAGGGTCAAGATTGGCAGGGATACTTAGTGATCTATTCCAGCATTTTCTTACAAGTATAAGTAGTTCTAAAGCACAATGCCTGGAACATGTAGATGCTCAATAAATATCTCATGAAATATTATTCAAAATAATTTCCTTTTATACTGTCTAGTCTACTATGAAGACAAAAAAAACAGTAGAATCCTTCTAAAAAATTTCTATATATATTGTTCACTTTCTCTTAAGGCTAAAAAGCTTTAGCTAGGTAATTCAATTATATCAATAGTATACAGTCACCAAGCATTAAATTGGGGTGGGGGAGGGAGGTTTTTAATTGTTATCATATCTATGAATTTAGCATCAAATTAAATGAACCCCAGTTGTTAAACAATGACTTAGCACTTCGGGCATGGCCTTTCTCAATGATACAAAGAAGAAAGATTTTCACCACTAAGCAGTTATTTCTTACCTTAGATTACTACATTTATGTAATCAGTCCCTCCTGCCTACCTCTCCAAAACTGCAGTGTCATTCGTGGGATGACTGATTTCAAAAATATTTATCTACAGATTTACTGTAGATATATTCAACATGTAACAAGCAAGCAACTGTCTGAATCTTGGCTGCTTTGACATAGATTCCTTCTGGGGAAGGCGCTTGATCCCAACTGCTTTTCCCAATGCAAGCTGGTGAGTAATGACTTTATCTGCAACCCAGGGTGGCGGGGAGGGTCTATTTATCTATTCATATTATATTTAATAAAGAAAACAGAAGTCAATTATTTCTTAAATGCTTGCAAGCAAAATAATTTAATTTTTATGGCAGAAAAATCCTGTTAATGTTTAATTTGCTCTCACCAGTTACATAATTTAAGTCAGATCGTTATCATCAAAGGCAAATCAGTAACATAGCGAGCAGTTTGAGAATATACAGTGCAACTGGATCACGCAGGGCGAAGCTTGGCAGGCAGGCCCAGCTAGTCCACAGCATCCTTTCCCCATTGGGAACACAGCGGACTGGGGTCAGGGTGCCTCCCCTTTTCTGGGTTCACCTGGCTGACTTTTGTGGGGCTGAAACTGGGACCCTGACTCCTGACTCAAATCAAGTCTCTCTCTGCTTGATCCAGTATCTTAATTTTATGTTAGAGTTTTCCAAATCGGAGCTATTAATAGATTATAAAAAATCACTTGTAAGGGATATCTTTACATTTTGTACTGATTTTTATATCTATTGCAGTCATTGATCTCTATGAAGGATATTTTAGTTTAGTCCCACTCTTTGCATCAGACTGCTGGTAGTTAGCTTAAATTTCACAAATGCTTGTAAATTTTACATCTAATTTTGTGTTCCCTAGTAGGTACATGAACTCAAGTCAACTCTTTTGGAACAGTTTTGAGGATAATTCTTAATCATTGACTTACTTTCAAGGAAGCATTATTCGATTAGTTTGGTAAGTTCTGTGAAATATTAATCAAAGTTTTCAATTAAACCATTTTCTAACCCGTAGAAGACATCTAAATTAGGGATGACTTTTTTTCCTCTCAAAGCCTTTTTGTTTTAGTAGACTGACTTGTTCACAAAAGGCTCAGGAAAAAATGTTTCACATGGTCCTAAAATACAGAGCAAAATGTAGATGTTTTGACATCATAGAGGAACTCAGGGAAAAGATACATGAAGGCAGATCCTCTACAACATCAAAATGGGGCTTCCTAGAGTAGGTGGGGTGAAGAATTGAAAAGGGTTTGTGGTACTGAAGCTGGGACTATTTTTAAGACAGCCCAATATTAGAAGGAATTCTCTGCAGTGAGTGCTCTCACTGTAGGACTGGTGGCCAAATGGATCATTATCCAGCCATGGTCACCACAGCCAGATTTGAAAGGACACCTGGGCTGAGTGCCCTTGCTGATCACAGAGGCCTGTCATTCCTCCTTAGAAGCCTGTTCCTTTACATGGGTCATGCTGCTTCTCTCTCAAAAATCTGCTTAGGATGCTAATCCCTTATAACACTTATTTCTCAGGGATAATTACTTTCAGTGACTTTCCTAATTTCTAGCAAGTACTTACTTAGCTAATGTCTGATGTGATATGATATTTACCATGTCATATTTAATACAGTGTATACTTACAATATCCTATATCATATTATCATGTAAGCATAATTGAAAGAAAGTTCAAGAAATGATACTGATTCTGCTTGCATTCCATCTAATACGTTATATTCTACTGCATTTTTTTTATTTTTTTATTTTTTTAAAAAGCTGGTCTCGGCTCACTAAATTGATTTTACACTTTACTTTGACAATTAATTTGACTGATAACTTGATTTGTCAATTGAAAAATACTCTTTTAGGCCACATTAAAAGTACTTTTTTTAAAAAAAAGCCATGTTAAAAAATCTGTAAGCCTGCTTAAGGATTTGGGGCTTTTTCCTACAAGTACTAGGAAGTTGTTGAAGAATTTTAAGCAAAGGAATAAGTAGATCTTTTTGGTGTTTTGAAAGACTATTCTGCCTGCACCATAGAGCATGGCTTGGAAGAGATGGAGGCGTCCTTGGAGTCAGTCACCTGTTCAAGAGCATGGACCCTCCCTGAGCAGCAGGGTGGCATAGGGCTCTCCTCATCATGACTTGCCTACGTGTCCAGGAGGCAACTGAAGCTCCAGGATTTTAGGATGGTGATCTCCACTTCAGCAGAGGTCAGACCTGGAAACAAGAAAGTAAAGCAAGGTGGAAATGAAATTAGTCCTGTCTTTGGGGGATACAGTTTAGAAACTTAAAAATAAAGAGCCTACTTACACGTTAACCGTGTCCAAATGACTCGGGTATTTTAGTCACTCGAATATTTATTTATTCAAGATATATAAAACAGTTACTATGTGTCGAGACCGTGCTAAGGGTCAGGGATTTAGAGAAATAAGGCTAATTCCTGTACCTAAAGGTAATCCATACATCTTTCCCTGAAAGAAAACACATCATATGTTTTTTGGATTCATTTCATGTTGTTCTTTATATGTAAAAGTCTCTGAAGATCGAGCCTGGTTTAGTTGTACTGTGAGGAAGGCCTAGTGTCAGGGGGAAAAAAAAGAAAAAGAAAAGAAGTCTCTCTCCTACCACCAGCACCAGGGGAAAAGGGAAACTTGGGAGAACAAATCTGGAGTCACTTTGTTCAACGTGTACTTCCCCATTGAGACTCTGTTTGCAATGATGAATCTTCCAAGGTTCTGGATTTTGTTTTAGAGAGTTGGCATTTCCTTAGTGCTTCATTATAATCTTTTTTATAGTTCTTTTCAAAACATGTTAGGTTAACTATTAAGAAAAGCAGTTTATCATGAAGAACTCAAAGATGAACGAAAGACATTCTCCATTATTCATAAACACATCTCCCTTAATGTACTTAAGCTATCAATGAGTAATGCTGGCAACAGCTGAAACGGGTTTACAAAATACTAAGGGACATAAGATAAAGATCTGAGCAGTAACATAGAACAGAAGTAGGTTATTCAAAGCACGCTTTCCGCAAACCCCAGCATACACAATACCTCCTCTGTGAGTCGCAGGCTTCGGTAGAAGATCAAAGAACTAACACTTGAGACTGTATCGAGAAATCTAGTAGTTAAAGAGCCAAAAGCATAGATCAGAATCTTCTTTCAGATTAACTCAGGGTATGAAGCAGAAGAAACTGGACCGAATATCATTCCAGTGAAGTGAAGAAGAGAAAAGAAAAAAAAAAAAGAAAGCAGTAATCTATAGTTCACAGTGGACTCCTGAAATGTGGAGCAAGAAAACACTGTGTCTATTTCAATACCTGTAGACTTTTCCATTGCTTCCCCACCACTGCTATATTGCTAATTATTTCCCCCTTATTTCTGACAATTATAAAACCACTATAAAAAAATTTAAAATGAGAAATAAGGAATTTCTGAAAATGGTTCAATAATTCTGGTAAGTTATCCCTGCAGGGGGACTGGGTTCAATGGCAAATGATTAATGGATTCCCACTTGGCCCAAATAATTGGTATGCAGAATTTTTATATGTAGCTTATAATAACTAATGAATATTTCTTTACTACTTCTTTAACCTGCAAAATGAAACAGTAAAATTAGATGATCTCTAAGGTGCTTCCCAGTTTTAAGACCTTATACATTAAACCTTTGGGAAATATAAACCCACTTGTTTAGAATAGATATTATAAATATGTATACACACACATATACACACACGCGAAATAATATGATTCTGTCAGCAAAGAGTGTCCCTAAACTGTGATATTTCAGATAGAGGACATCATTAGGTGAATCCCATAGAGCTCTGAATACTACTACTATCTTGATGGATAATTTAATATATTAAATAAGAGTCACAAATGGGCATGTGCCTTCATACAGCACCTATTCACAAAGACAGTGTGTTTATTCTGAGAGAAATGCAGTTTTCCCTGGGTTAAATCTACATGTGAGAATTTGACCTTTAATTTCTTACACAGTGAGTCAGCATTTTTTTTCCAATAAAGAATATAATTTCCATACTCATTGTTATATAACCAATAAAAATGAAATCTACAGCTTTATCTTTTCCCATGACATTCTCATAACTTTGCACCTCATTACAACACAAAAGGCCCTTATGTGTGGTCTTTTGCAACAGGGCACACCCCTAATGTATGCACACCTGAACTCTTGTTTATATTTGGTGTGGTGGTGGCCACAAGAGCATTTTTGTAGTAGGTGTTGCTGTTTGCCCCAAACTCTAATTCAAGCTTGATTTACCTAGTAAACACAAGCAAGTTCCATGTGATTACATTGTGTTATATGTCATTAGTATCTCCTAGAATTCTGCATCTCTTGTACCCTGGTCTTGGGAAAAATAATCATCTCTTCAGTAAGGTCTTGAGGGGTCAGTGGGGGCCTTGCTCTGAGAAAGAGGGCATACATATAGTAAAAAGTGTTTGGATGTGCTTGGTCATAACAGATAAAGTCTTACTAAAATGGTTGTCTCATGTTCTCTAATAGCCATTCTATGGATATTCATAAAAGGGAAATATCATGAAAGAGATTAGAATGTTATTTCAAGCATATCATTTCATGAACATATAATACACCCTAGTTTATCTAAAATGTGCGAGTCTTGAAGCAACTGCTTACATACACATAGGTAGAAATACAGAGTACTGGATGGGAGCCAGGGCGTCCAAGTCCCAGAAGGAAATACTTTGAATATAGTGCATTATTCAGGCCTCTAATCCTTTGGATTGTTATAACATTTCGCTCCACTACTTGGAAATTCTTCCAAACCACAGAATGTCTTCAGCATTGCAAATAAGTTACTGTGCCAACAGGTTTCTGCCACCCTGTTCAGCCATATTATTAAATGAGGTCCCAAAGCACAAATAATTTTTTGAGGAACTAAATTCATTTGGTTGGAAACATCATACTTTCAATAACCTTTTAACACAAAAGTCTGAGATCTCATTTCATGCATGCATTCAGCCAGTCAACATGTGTTTATTCAGGCATTAGCTAGGGACTTCAGTACAGGGTGTAGTGGAGAAAGTAAAGACAATTAAGAAATGATTTCTGTCCTCGAGTTGCTCGAAATCTAGGATGATAATGGCCACATAATCACAATTACAAAACAGTATGCTTAAGATTATAAGCAAGATTGCCAGACCAATGCTGAAGAAAGCAGAGCTGAGGATGGAGATAGAGACAGAATCCTGATGGCATAATTCGAACCCCTGGATCCAGCTGTGCTCAGAGACAACTCTTCTTCCTACTTTTTTTTTTTTATTTTATTTTTCCTACGGTTTTTTTATTCAATGAATTCTCTCTGTTTAATTTTGTTTTGCTAATACATTTTAAGTTGAGTTTCTGTATTTGTAGTTGAAAATACTCTCACTAATATTGACAGTCAAAGTCAGATAAGAATGGAGGCAGCGAGCTGTGCTCAGAGGAATGAAGGTAATCTGGATAAGTGACATTAATGGCACTAAAGAAGAGAGGGTATGTCCAAAATGTATGAATCCTGAATAAGCAAGTGTCCTTAGATGTGTGAAGAAGGGGGAGAGGAACATGAAGAAACAGAGGTGTCATCTATAATATACGTCCCACCCTAACATCTAGACTAGACGAGTGAAAGGGCCACATCGTTAACTAACTCTAGTGAGTAGAGAACAGGATATTCTCTAGTTCTCCTTGGGGTTCAGTCCAAGGAAACCTTTATACACTTAGTGAATGTGCAATGGGAGGAAGTAGTGCATCTCCTCCCAGGCACTACAGGAGTCAGATTCCAAGCTTGGTGTAATTAACAAACAAAGCACTTGATGTTCCTTCATCTAAAAGCTGAGCACTCTCAGATGTGAAGTGGCAACTACGCTGGGTGCCCAGAAAGGATGAGGATGACTCATTGTCCTCTGCGTCCATGCCCACCACTGCTGTGAATGGGATAAAAACTTAAACCCTCATCTTTGAAGCCAGTCTTTGTGGGTAACACCAAGCAGAGCTGTAATTCAGTCTCCAGTTCCCAGAGGTATAAGTGATAGTGGTTTCAGGGAGATGATGCAATTTATGTGCCAAAATGCAGCTAGAAAAGGGCTCCATTGTCTCTATTCAAAAGCTCAAGATTAATCTTGGGTGATTTGTCCCTTATGATGAAATGAAAACACAATCTAGGCAAGAGTTTAAAATGCATTTTAGTTCTTAAAAACGCAAATTGTGCATTATCTAGTATAAATCTATAACCTATAAGGAGCTCATTCAAAAGTGCACATAAACACTAAGACTTCAACATGAAGGGAAGGCACGGGAGGCCCACTCATGAAGAGGCATGTACGATAAACAGACTTAAGCAAGCTTGTTTATCCTCATAGGCAATCAAAGAAATTTAATTTAAACTAAAGTAATGTATCATTTCATTACTAATAACCTGGAGGCAGGAAATTACAATGCTAAAGTGAAATTACCATTTGGGGATGACATATGACAATATTTAATTTATGATATTTAATATCATAAAATATCCCTAGTCTTACCCAATATTTCTATTCCTAAGATTATATTCTAAAGATATTATTCAGCAGAAGAAAAAGGTACATGTATGACATAATCATTATAACATTATCTTTAATATCAAATCTATTGGGAAAAGTTTAGCTGAGCAACAATAGGCTGATGGATAACAAAAAGGCTGGAAAAATGTATAAAGACATATATATTACAGTTAAAAATGGTGAGGAAATATGGAAAGTAGTTATAATTTTTGAAATAAATAAACAATATACAAAATTGTATATATACTATGTGAATACATATACATTTAAACAAAGACTAACTTGAACCAAATAAAGAAAACATAAAGTAATGCATGTATTAAAATTAATTTATAACTCATAATGAAAGAGGGACAGAGGAGGAACTACTCAATAAACAGTGTTAGGACAACAAAAAGAAAAGCCAATTCCAGTTAAACAAAAAACTTGGGTGTGGGCCCGGCGCAGTGGCTCACGCCTGTAATCCTAGCACTCTGGGAGGCCTAGGCGGGCGGATCATTTGAGCTCAGAAGTTCGAGACCAGCCTGAGGGAGAGGGAGACCCTGTCTCTACTAAAAAATATAAAGAAATTAGCTGTACAACTAAAAATATATATGTACACATATAAAATTAGCCGGGCATGATGGTGCATGCCTGTAGTCCCAGCTACTTGGGAGGCTGAGGCAAGAGGATCACTTGAGCTCAGGAGTTTGAGGTTGCTGTGAGCTAGGCTGATGCCACGGCACTCTAGCCCTGGCAATAGAGTGAGATTCTGTCTCAACAAAAACAAACAAACAAAAAAATACTTGTGTGTGAAAGGTAAAACTATTGAATATTTTGAAATAACCTAGGAGTTTTTCTGGTCTCAGGGAAAGAAATAACTCCTTTAAAATATATATAAAAAAGCATTCATCATAAAAGAAAAGTGACATAATAGACATCATAAAAATGAAAAATTGCTATTTATCAAAAAATACCCCAAGAAGAGTAAAAATACAAGTCACACATTGAAAGCAGACATTCATTTGTAACATATAAAACTGACAAAAGATTAGCATGCAAACTATATAAAGAATCGAACATGGGCAAATGTCATGAGCGTATATTTCATAGATGAAAAAACACAAATAGCCATTAAGCAAGTGAAAAGATTCTTGATTTTGATTTTTTTGAATTTGTTAAGACATGTTTTGTGGCCCAATATATGATTTATCCTGGAGTCTCCCATGTGCTGATGAGAAGAATGAATATTCAGTAGTTTTGGGATAGAATGTTTTGGTCCATTTATTTTAGAGTCCCATTTAAGTCTAGTATTTCTTAATTTATTTTCTATTTTGATGGTTTGTCCAGTTCTGACAGTGGGGTGTTGAAGTCCCCAGAAATTATTTATTTCTTTGTTTAGCTCTAGTAGTATTTGCTTTATATGTGTGAGAGTTCCTGTGTTAGGTGCATATATGTTTATGATTGTTATGTCTTCTTGTTGAATTGCTCCCATTACCTTTATATAATCAACATCTTTTTCTTTCTTTAACATTGTTAATTTAAAGTCAATTTTATCTGATGTAAGAATGGTGACACCTATTCTCTTTTGGTTTCCATTTGCATGGAATATATTTTTCCATCCTTTCACTTTGAGTCTGTGTGTGTCCTTGTGGGTTGGATGTGTTTCCTGGAGACAGCAGATACTTAGGTTGTTTGTGTGTGTGTGTGTATTTATCTATTCAGCCACCCTATGTCTTTTGAGTGAAGCATTCATACTGTTAATGCTGAGTAATAGAGTTGATATGTGAGATGCTATTCTGTTCATCATGTTAGGTAGTACCTTATTGCTTTGTATTTCGTCTTGTGCTGTTGTTTTATAAGAGCTCTAAGACTTATCATTTTTTGGTGATTTTTACCCTGATGAGTAAAATTGTGCTGATTCATTTATAGTGCAGTTCTGAGTATATCCTGCAGGGCAGGTCTGGTCATGACAAATCTCCTAAGTATTTGCTTATCTGGAAAAGACTTTATTTCTCCATCAATTTTGAAAATTAGTTCAGCAGGATACAAAATTCTAGGCTGGTAGTTCTTGTTTAAGCTACAGATAGGGCCCTACTCCCTTCTGACTTGTAAGGTCTCTGTTGAGAAGTCTGCAGTTAGCTTTATGGGTTTTCCTTTGTAGATTATTTGTTGCTTTCATCTTGCTGCTTGTAGAATTTTCTCCCTCATTTTAACTTTGGCCAGGTCAATTACTATGTGTCTTGGAGATGTCCTATTTGCTGTGAATCTTCCTGGTCTTTTATGACCATCTTGTATCCAGATGTCTGAATCTCTGGTGATACCTTATAATTCATGTATTATTTTGCTTTGCATAATACCATATCTCTCTAAGTGATTTCTCAATCTTTTATATTCTGTTTTCTCTGCCTCTTTAAATGACTGGGTTAGTTCTAGAGCTTTGTCTTTAAGCTCTGACATTCTTTTTTCTTCCTGGTTTAGTCTGTTGTTGAATTTTTCTGCTATGTTTTGAAATTCCCTAAATGACTCTTTCATTTCTTTGAGTTCTATGTATCCTTTCTTATGTTGTAAGCTGTTTGGCAATTTTTTCCACTGATTTCCTAAAATATTTTTTTGGCTTCTTTTTGTTGGTTTTCAAATTTCTCTTCAATTCCATTCATCGTATTAGCCATCCATATTCTGAATTCCATTTCTGCAGTTTCCACAATTTCCTTGTGGTCAGAGTCCCCTACTATAACTCCATTGTGATTCCTTAGAGGTGTCAAACTCTTCTGTTTTTTCACATTTCTAGGGTTCTTTTGCTGATTTCTTCTCATGTGAATCCTCTTCTTTCAGCTTAGGGTTAATAGCTTTCCTGGACACCTGATCTCCTTTCTGAGAAAGCTCCTGCTTAGTTAAGAGAAGAGGAGGACCCTAGATGGAGCTTTTGTGTCCTGCTCTGGAATGTTGACCTGACCAGGGATGGGCGTGCACCCTAACAACCTATATAGTGCAGCTATTCTATTTTGTCCTGTTCACCTGTGATTGCCACAGTTCAAGTTGGTGCTGGATAATCTTTGTGTGATGTCATTCATTGTTCCCCAGATTGTTTGTAGGGGGGTTAAAAGATTCTTAAACTCATGAATCAAGCAGTTTTAAATTAAAGCTGTACTGAGATATGTTTTATACCAAGATTGATACATATAGCTGCATTGGTTGTATGCTGTTCAACTCCAAGGAGCACCATTTTTGTGCATTTAGTATGAGTGCCAGCCCCCTGAATGCAATGTGCAATGCATTGACCCTGTTTCACCACCATCAAACTGGCAGAGATTCAAAAGTCTGCAATATCAAGTACCGGTAAGGATTTGGAACAATGAGAATCTCAGGCACTGCTTACTGAAGTGTAAATTGGTTCAACCACTTTGAAGAACAGTTTGTCATTATCTATTATGACTAAATGATAGGTTTAGAGAATGCATGGAAAAGAGTGCTGACTGCTGATGAAAATACAAATGACCAGTGTTGAATGCCCAGTGATATTCAAAATGAAAATGTGAAATGGCACCAATGAACATAATTTTTTCCAAATGTACTCAGAAGCTGGCAATAAAAATGAGGAAATCAGATTAATACAGGATTAAAAAAAAAAAAAGAAGAAACCCTGTCAAGATGAATGGGATTACAATTAACGAAGGCTAGAAAACCGAGAGTACAAGTAGAAGTAAAGTTGAAATAATTATCGGTGATATCCATGTTGGTACATTGACTGAGACATGAGTTAGCAAACTACAACCTGGGAACCAAATCCAGCTCACTACCTGCTTTTGTAAATAAAATTTTATTGGAATATGACCACATCCATTCATTTACCTATGTTCCATGGCTGCTTTTGCTCTAAACAAAAGAGTTGAGCAGTTGCAATAGAAATCATATGGCTCCAAAAGCCTAAAATATTTACCTTACCCTAACAGAAATAGTTTGCTGGGAGATTAGGCAAAGTAAAACAATTAGAAGACTTGATGAAGTTTAAAATGTGTATGTTAATGAAACAATCAAAGGATTCTTATCACTATCATGAAAAGGAATTATAAAATTCATTTATGCTAAATTTGGAGCTAAACTGAAAGATAACATGGTCCAGAGTGTGGTAATGTGAGTGGGTCGCCAAACCGATATGAAAATGTGACTACACATAGCAGACTTTTCAATACCAAGTAAGCATCGAGGAAAAGCTAGAATAGAAGGGCAAATATTTCTTATGAACTGACAAAGCCCTTCATCATGTTCACATACCTATAATTAACTCAACTAAAAATATTTAAAAAAATAGATGATAGGAGGCTGAGTTTTGATACTAGATTTTCCCTGGGTCATTCTACTTTCTTGATTCCTGTAGTTATGACAATAGTCTACAACAGGGGCACCTACTCACAGACCAGGTACATTTTTCAGGATAAGGTTAAGCTACTGTAAATGATGTCCAAAAACCCAGTGGCCAAATGATAACAGTAGTCCATGTCTTTGTCCTATATAGGTTCCTATGAGTTTGCTTCAGATTTGCAGGGAAGCCCGGCTCTTTGGGATCATTCATAGACCAGATTCCTTCTACATCCTTAAATTGCCATCCCTTAGACACTGTCTCAATTCGTATATTCATAATTGAATTTCCACCTCCTCTAGCTTACTAGTGGTGGGGGAAAACAGAGAGAGAGAACATGGAGGAGGTACAGCAGTGGCAGACTAAACTTCTAGAAACGTGCTGAGTAGTCATGTGCCAGCCTCAATATTATTGCTGTGGAAGATGAGGGTAGTAGATGTTGGTGGGAAAATAGCAGTTTCTCCCTCTCACAGAGTAAGAGTTTTCTATCCAGCAGAGGAATGCCCGCCCAGTCCACACCAGACAGACATGCAGAGAGCATGGCTCCCAACGATGCAGAATGATAAAGTAACATATTAATAATATTGGCTTGGGAGAAAAGTCCATAAGAGTTCTTCAGGGCTTTCTACTTTTAAACTAAATTATAAGAAAGAATCTCCAATTTATCTCCTTTTTGCTAGAAGATGAGAGGAGGAAATGTAATATTTTTTCAGTCACCAAAGCGTCTATATATTTAATCATTTGAAATAGGGAGAACAAATTTGGCAGAACCACAATGTGGTCACAGAATAAACTAACCTCAACCTAACAGTAAAACAAACCTCTCCCCCTTCTCCCCACCAAAAAAGAAAAAAAAAAAAAAAACAACTAGTGATGCAAAACTGCCACAAATTAAGAACACTGGCAAAGTGACATGGTTATGGTCTACTTGCCTTACATGGCAAATAAACATAAAGTTTCATGGGAAATACTCTTGGGTATTAGCAAACAAACAAAAAAAAAAGCCCAAAAAAACCCACACAAAAGTCTTTTGTTTTGTTAAGCAGGTTAAGCACAGTTTCATGAATAGAAAACTATGGTGCTAATGACTTTCTTAAAAATTTCTTTGGATTGGGTGTGTTGGTTGAAGATCCTGATTCTTAACTGGAATGCGAGTGTTCTATCCTTGCAAACTCGGGTTGAATCCTTGCTCAGGAACCTAGGAGTGATAAACCATTAGCTATTCATTGAATAGATACTGGGTGGTCTATACTTAAATCTAGGTACCTCTCTCTCATGTCAATGTCAATAACTTTCAAGCTTCAAAAATAATTATGGAAGGTTCTATCATATTCAAGGCACTTCCTTCTACACCACATTTGGTACAGAGCTGAGTGACATGGGTGAATCCCTCAGTGCTTACACTGTTAGCCACAAGAACACGGTATGCATGGGAACTCGGTATACAGAGATAAGATTCTTAAATTTACGTAGAGGGTGGCCAGTCAAAGAAGGTAGGATCTAGAGGATCCTGAATGGTTAGGAAAACAGTAGGATTCCAAAGATGTTTTTGACCTCATGGAACTTTAGTGATCTGGTCTGTACAATGGGGTAAATAGCAGTACTTTCAGCCTTGATTTATAAAGTACTTACAGCAGAATTATGTTCATAATAGCTAGAAATGACTGTCATTGTCATTGTTGCTGTTTTTGTTTCAATTACCATCATTCCTTGAAAGTTTCTTTGTGAATGATGAACAAGATTCCAGCAACTGAAAACGCTGGAGTGTAGACTGCTAGGCAGATGGCACAGACTCATCAACTGCTGGGTACGTCATTGGTAGGAATCCAGAATGCAACAGGATTTAGTGTGCATTGACTAAGCGGAATGCCTATTCTAAGCCAGATGCTTGAGAGGGACTCTTAGGCCGCAAGGTTTGTCTGACTTTGCTTCTATATTTAAAAAGAATTCTTTTATTTACCCAATTTTATGAATTTCCTGTTTTATACTTGAGAGGCAGAACTACACCAGCCACTTTCTATCTGTTGACTAAGGTAAAAGAATTCATCCATGTGTCAGTGACAGCCTAGATATGGAGGCACATAAAAAACATTTCTATAGGATCAGTCCTCAGATTTCCTCAATGGTAGTTGACATAAGAATCCTTACATAATGTCAATTTTAATTCCTCTGAGTCCAATGAAATGGCATTGAATGAATAATTTGCAATTCTGTGGGGTACCGTGGAATCTATGTACATGGGTGCTTCTTAAAATAAAAAAATAAAAAAAAAACAACCACATTTGGGCATTAGATGGGTACTGCTTAGAATTTTGCAGCTTGGAGGGATCAAATTAGAGACCTAACTGCATATTTGAAATAATAAATATTCATGGAAAATCAACCAGTTAATGCTAAATGAACTTTCCCAGAGCCCTTCCAGACCTTTGAACTGTTGAGGTCTATTTTCTTAGAGAAACAGTTTAGATGGCCTATAGATAATTTTAGGAGGTTATATGTGTTTATGGAGTTTATGACCCATCTATTTAAGAAGTCAGTCTCCATAGAGGAATATGGGGGAAATAAGCATGGCAGTGAGTGCTCTTTTGGCCAAGAAAGTTATAGCCTAGGAGAACTATTTTCCAGTGGTTTAGGGAAACTTTGAAATCTGGGTCCAGTACAAACCATGCAACTATTGTTTGAGGTAAACCATTTCCTGTGTTCACACACCATTTGTTTTTAGAATGTGTAAACTCCACATTCCCTTAAAGGAATAGCTCCTCTAAAGTTATAGTAACTGATTTTAGAGAGAAATGAATTTCTAACTCTCAGGATGCTGTCCAGACCCTTTCCAAAACTATCCAGAACTACTTAACAAAAAATTATACATTAATATCTTCCTTTGTCTTTGCCTTTGAAAAGGGAGAACATGAGAGAAATAATCCTTCATCCATCAGAATGTGATCAAAAAGAAAAAGAAAAACATACACAAATTTCCCTTTTAGAATATTCTAGAAGTGCTATCGAATACATGCTAATCAATGTTGATGTTGTCCCAGTATCTAAGAATTGCAATTGAAACAATGGGACATGGGAGCAAAATATTTAAAATGGTGTGAAATTTATATTTCCCCAGGGCATCCATTCCTGGGTCAGTTTGAAAGTAATGAAAACTGTTTCTCAGGCTTTTATTAATAATATCCATGGTGTTGCAAGGTCTCTGGCCCCCATCAAGAAATCATCCATTGTTTGGGGTAGGGTTACACATGGTCATGAATGAACATCTCTCTGCTTCCCTTTTATATTTTTAAATTAATTTATTGAGATGAAATTCATGTAAAAAAATTTAAATTTTAAAGTGAGCAGTTCAGTGGCATTTAGGACATTCACAGTGTGGTGTAACCACCACCCTTATCTGTTTTCAAAACATTTCCATCACTCCAAAGTAAAACTTCTTAACCCTTTAAGCAGTTTCTCTCAATTGCCTCTCTCTGCAACCTGCGTTATGTCTTATCTCCTTCCCCTTTCTTGATCTATTCTTTTTAGTGAAGGTTCTTACCACGGCTTTTGCTGTCCATAAAGTCATCTGACTGTACCTCACTGCTGTCATTTACAACTTAAGAAAGCTGATACTAGAACCAACAATAAAAATCTCTCTCTCTGGGTGATTTCTAAGCTGCCAATATCCCTCTGCTGCCTTGCAGCTATCTTCTCTCTCCTGGGCATTGTTCTGACCCCTGCATCTCTGCTGCCATGAGCAATATATAGAAGTCTTCCAAAATGCCAGGGATAACACATTTTCTGGATTCATCCATGCCCCTAAGCCACTGTAGGTGGAATATGTCTGTCTCTTCCCTTTTCCATTTTCCTTTATCATATGGGTAACAGAGCTAAATCAAGTACTCCTGGAATTTCTCTGATTATGTGAGAGGATGACTTTTCATTAATTAATAACTTTTTCATTAATTATTTTCAGGCTACTCTGCCTCTATCATACTGATGAGAGACCATCTTTGGGAGAGGGCACTAGGTCAGAAGCAAATAATATCAAGAGCAAATGAGGCCGGGCACGGTGACTCACGCCTGTAATACTAGCACTCTGGGAGGTCGAGGTGGGCGGATCGCTGAAGGTCAGGAGTTCAAAACTAGCCTGAGCAAGAGCGAGACCCCGTCTCTACTATAAATAGAAAGAAATTAATTGGCCAACTAATATATAGAGAAAAAATTAGCCGGGCATGGTGGCGCATGCCTGTAGTCCCAGCTACTTGGGAGGCTGAGGCAGAAGGATTGCTTGAGCCCAGGAGTTTGAGGTTTCTGTGAGCTAGGCTGATGCCACGGCACTCACTCTAGCCTAGGCAACAAACAAAGCGAGACTCTGTCTCAAAAAAAAAAAAAAGAGCAAATGGCCAGCTGTGATCTGATTCAACCTTCATTTCTGAAAACCAAAGTATTATTACAGACCCATCTGCTGCTATTTTCATTTAAAGAGTGTTATTCCCAAGATTTTTAAAAATACTCCTAATAGACCATGTATAATTACTCCTCCAGACACTGATAGGTTCAACTTGGAACGCTATCTAAAAACAAATAAAAAAACTTTATATTGGAACAAGACCAAACAGATAATTTTATAAATTATAACAGTGAATTAACCAAGAGTGTCTGTGAAAGGAAAAAGCTGAAAGGGGTCAGCACCAAATTAGGAAAGATGGGTCAATGCACATGCATGCCTGTCTGTAAGTGTGATAATAATTGGGAAAAATAAACTCTCTAAGAGAGTAAGAACATTTTTTTATATGGATTGCTATTCGTAAGAAAAACCTTCACAAAAATATACATAAACCAAAAAGAAACAGCCATGAAAATCTAGCAGTTTGATGAATCATCAGGTTTTTTTTTTAAATGACTGTGCTCTTTCTTTTTTGATTGAGAAAATAATTTCCATTTCACTCATTCTAGCAGGCTAGATAATGTTAAAATTCTCCTTCTACAACACAACTAAAAGTGCAAGAGCAAAATATTAAATTGGTAGCTATCAAATGCATACTTGGCCCAAGAAAGAAGGAAGAAAAATCTCCAGAAGTTAAAAGAGCAAAGAGGAAACTAAGAATTGGGAAGTAAACAAATTGTTCTTTCCCTTGAAAATTTTCAGCCTTGAATAGGCAAGTAAGGACAGCAGCTGAGTAGAGATTGCAGGAAGAGGAGGTAGGAATTCCGATGCCACATCTTTGGTTTTTTTGTTTGAGACAGAGTCTCACTTTGTTGCCCAGGCTAGAGTGAGTGCTGTGGCATCAGCCTAGCTCACAGCAACCTCAGACTCCTGGGCTCAAGCAATCATCCTATCTCAGCCTCCCAAGTAGCTGGGACTACAGGCATGCGCCACCATGCCCGGCTAATTTTTTTCTATATATATTAGTTGACCAATTAATTTCTTTCTATTTATAGTAGAGACGGGTCTCGTTCTTGCTCTGGCTGGTTTCGAACTCTTGACCTTAAGAAATCCAACTGCCTCGGCTTTCCAGAGAGCTAGGATTACAGGCGTGAGCCACTGTGCCTGGCCATGATGGCACATCTTTGAATGGCTTATACTCACTAAAGAATGCAATAGAAAATATGTTCTCTGGAAGGGGATGAGAAGACAATATGGTGATAGCTCCTTAACCTCAGCTGTGGGTGGTATATTAAAAAAAAAAAAACAAACCCTTCCTTTCTTGAGATTTCATAAACAAAGACTCATACTCATTGTTGGTGTACCAGCACTGAGACTTAAAACTGCAGCCCCTCCCAAATGACAATGACAGGAAAGATAAGAATAAAATGTTCCTTCTGCCTCCACAGTAACAAAGGAACAGATACAATTTAATGTCTTACATTTAGTTCTGATAACATCATAAATTGAGGACATTTACAAAATCATCTCAATATGATTCTCCTTTCCCTTAACGGGATTTTTACAAAAGTGGATGCTCCTGCTCTATTCCCTAACACTTTGTTGGAAGTGTTATTTAAACAAATCAGCCTTTTAAAACATTCAGACTTTGAAGAGTGTTGCTGTGTTTTTGAAATGTTTCCTCCTCCAAATGAACTTATGTTTTGTCCAAGTAACACTATACAAATCGATAAATTATTTTGAGATTTTTATTGTTAATCCTGAAGAACTTTAGATTTTCTTACCATTATACATGAAAATATAATGCATCCCCAAATCTGCTGAATTATTCAAACAATCATTGGAATGTACTATTTCAATAAGTAGAAGACAATACAAAAAAAAAGATCATAATAGT
This sequence comes from Microcebus murinus, assembly GCF_040939455.1. NCBI lineage: Eukaryota > Metazoa > Chordata > Mammalia > Primates > Cheirogaleidae > Microcebus > Microcebus murinus. Next base: position 25,606,542 of record NC_134115.1, read on the forward strand.
TTTTTAAAAAGATCAAATAAAGCTCTTGAAAAAGTCATGAAATTAAGAACTCCATGGATGATCTAAACAGCAGATCAAAAACGGCTGAATAGAGAGTAAGTAAGTTAGAGCATATGTTAGGTAGATAGTGAGGGATTCTGGGTCTCCTAGGGAAGAAAGTGGGTGCTGTTGCCTTGGGGCAATTTCTCTGGGAAGAGAGACAAGGGTGGGCCCCACACCTCTATCTTGATCCTGCCCCACCCTAATCCTGTCTCCAGCAACTGCCATACCTGGGGTAGGAGGGAACAGCCTACAAATCTGCCAATCAGAACTTAAAGTGTACCAGCTGCAAAAGAATGCAGAGGACTCTCTAGCCCATGGGCCAACAGCATAGGTATCATAGAGTCCAGAAGTGACCTAGATAGAACACTCCACATCCGTAGTACTGCAACTCCCAACTGTACAATCAAAGTGGTTCCATGGTGACATCTGAGCCACTAGGGAGGCCCCACTCTGAGCACTATAAAACAAGATGCAGACCAGTCCCTTTTTTGTTTTCTTCCTTTTGCTCTCCCTTTGCTGTGACAAATGGGTCCGGTTGTCATCTGTGGTGTTTGTATCATGCTCTGTAAACCTATATCTTGCTCTTGCCCTGTGATGCTATCTTTCTCTCCTCAATAAACCTCATTTTCATGCTTGCCTTACTTTGGTGTGTCTGGTCATTCTTCAGCCATGTGCACACTAAGAACTGACATTTAGACTAAAACCTAACATATTGATTTGAGGAATGTCTCTAGTATTCAGTAGAGGGAGAGCAAGATATGGGAATTTTAAAATAGATTCAAGAACACTGAGGTTAGAGTGAGAAGGTCCAGTGTATGTGTAATAAAAATAAAGGCTAAGAAATCTCCTCCATACGTAATGAAGGCTGTGAAACTCAGACTTAAGTATCAAAATGAATCCCCAAAAGAATAATAATAAAGCATACATTTAGATGAATCATAGTAAAAATGAGCATAGCATGAAAAAGGCAGAAAGAAGAGGACATCTGGTTACATAAAATTATCATTTAACCTAAATTTTTAATCAAGAAAATTTCAGAAGGAAAAGGAATGTTTTCTCAATTTCTGGTTCTAGTAATGGCAACACAAATAATTTGGACCAAAGCCTCGATTGAAGAATTAGAATATCTGAGTAAAATGTTTATATAACAAATCCCTTAAAGACATAAAGTTGCTAACCAGATAGTGAAGCATTCTTAGGCCAGATTCTGAGGCAGGATGGAGGTTCTAGAAAGGAATGCCAGTGTTTGGGCTACCTTTACTTTAGGGACATTTTATGATTGCAGAAGGTATATATGAATATCCGAGAGGCTGTGCTACACAATTGGCAGACAACCACATAGTACTTGCCCAGAGCATGCAAAGAAAGGTGGGGACAGTCTTGATGAAAGCTTCTTACATTGATCCCAGACTACTAGGGCCCATAGTTGTTTTGGAAGAGCTGGAGATACCAGGAGCTTAGTGGTGGCAAATACACATACCCTTTGGAAAAAGGTAACGTTGTTATAGTTCTCCAATTATTTCTACACAGAAATTTGTAAGTTAATGCTTAACCCATAATATCGAGCAGAATCAGAAGAAGAGATATCTTGAATAAAATCCTGAAAAGAGCAGTAGACAATACTAACAGAAACTCAAAAGCTTAGGATATTGGAATCATCAGGCACAGAGTTTAAAATATCATGTTTAAAACACAAAATTGAAAAATACAGAAGAGATCTGGAAACTAAAAATGAATAATAAGGCAATAATTCTTGAACTAAAAGTGACCTATACAAAGAATTAACTAGATAAATTGTTTCATAGGAATTGGGCATAGTTGAAGGAAGAATTAATAAATTTGGTTAAGGGAGAAGAAAAATCCCCTTAGTGAAATATAGAGAGACAAAATAATAAACAATAGAGAAGAGAGGATGAATGACAAAAGGATGTAGTGACATGATCTATTAAAACATAACTTGAGTCCCCAAGGGAAAGGAGAGAAGGAATAGAACAGAAATCATATCTGAGAACTTTCCCAAACATATGAATGGCATAAAGACTCAGAATCAAGAAGCTCCATGACCCTATGAACTTGAAGCAGGGTAAATCAAAAGAAATGCAACCAGGGGACATCTCAGTAAACCTGAAGAGAAGAGAGAATAGAATACTTTTAGTAACAACAACAACAACAAAAAAGACAAATTTCCTTCAAAAGTACAACCACAAGATTGACAAGCGACACAACAGAAGCAAAGGAAATGCAATGGCATTGGGATGGAATGTTCAAAGTGCTAGGATAACTGGCAACCTAGAATTCCTTAACTATATAAAATATACCAGAAGAATGAAGGCAAAATAAAGATATATTTGTTTTATCTTTTTTTTCTTCTTTTTTTTTTGTTTTTAATTTCAGAGCATTATGGGAGGATAAACACTTTGGTTACATATATTGCCTTTGCACTGCCCAAGTCAGAGCTACAAGTCTGCGCGTGCCCCAGACAGTGCACACTGCATGTTAGATGTGAATTTACCCATCCTCTCCTCCCCCTCCCACCTGCCTGGCACCCTATGAATGTTTAATTATACTTCTCATACGTGCACATTAGTGTTGAGAGAATAATAACAATTTAATGGTGAGTACATGTGGTGTTTTTTTTTTTTCCATTCTTGTGATACTTCACTTAGTAGAATGGGCTCCAGCTCCATCCAGGATAAGACAATAGGCAGTTATCCATTTTTCATGGCTGAGTAGTACTCCATGGTATACATATACCACATTTTATAAAGATATATTTACACTAAAAGAAATGTTGATAGTATTCCTCACTAAGAGAAATAAATCATGAAATGGTATTTTTTAGGTGGAGGTAAAATTATCTCAGGCATGAGTTTGAAGATGTAGGAATAAAGAACAACAAAAAGGAAAAAATATATCACTGTATCTTAAACTCATATATGGGAATAATGGTATAAACAAATATAATTACAATGTCTTTATTTCAAGTACGTGTTTGAGATATACTTGAATTTATAGATTATGTGTATGTATAAATGTTTTAAAAAATGATTTAAAGGCAAATAAATGAGCAGATTTCTGTTTCCAGCCAAGATGGAATAAAAAACAAAAACAAAACAGGATTTGCCTTTCAATTGGTAACAACAAAATTTGCACAAACACTTCCAGAAAATTAAAGAAAAAGAGATCCTTGAACTCATTCAATGAAGTTAGGATTCTCCTGATTAAAAATCTGGACATAGACATTATAGAAAAAGAAAACTACAGATTAATATCCTTCTGAAACAGAAATTAAAAAAACTCTTAACAAAATTTTTTCAATCAAATTCAAAAAGTATATAAAAAGGGTACTACTTCATGGCCAACTAAGATTTATTCCAGGAATGGAAGGTTGGTTTAACTTAAAAAATAAAGCAATGCAACTCACAATATGATATCTCAATATATGAAGAACAGCCATTTGGCAAAATTCACCATCCATTCCTGATTAAAATAAAGGAACTCCCGACAAACTTAGAATATGAACATTCTCTACCTTATAAAGGGCGTCCAAGGAAAATCTATAGCTAAATTATAATAATGAAAGATTGAGGGCTTTTTCCTAGGGTACAAAAGAAAATAGGGATGTTTGTCTCTCATCACTTGTATTCAACATTTTACTGCAGATTCTAGATAATGTGGCCAAGCAAGAAAAGGAAATAAAAAGACACTCAGATTGAAAAGGAAGAAGTAAAATATTCCTTGTTTGCAGATGACATGTTCATCCATGTGGAAAATCTTAATCCAGAAAAAAAAAAAAAAGTGATTTTGGCAAGGTTTCAGGATATAAGATCAATATACAAAAATTAATTGCCTTATACATACTAGCAGCAAACAATTGAAAATTGAAATGAAAAATTCAACTTGCAATAGCATAAAAACTATGAAATGCTTAGGTAGAGATCTGACAAAAGATCAGGTACAAGACCTGTACGGTGAAAACTACAAAGTGTTATTTGCTTAGAATTACCACATGATCCAGTAAACCCACTTCTGGGTCTACAGAAGGTCCTTCAATTACATGGTTTCATTAAACCTGGCTTCATTATAGAATTGATGAGAAAAAAAAAAAAAATGAATTCCTGTGCGGGGCCACTCTCTGTGTACACTTTGCACATTCCCCAGTTCTGCATGAGTTTCCTGGCACTTCCCAAAGCTGTGCACCTTAGGTGAATCATTGTGCTTGCAGGGTCCCAGTGAGAGTGAGTGTAGGCGTTTGTGTGAGTGCACCCTGCGATGGAATGGCATCTGGTCCGGTATCAGTTGCAGCCTTGCAAACAGAGCTGCTGGATTAGGTTCCTGCCACTGGCAACCCTGAACTGGAGTAAGTGGGTAAATAATCATCTTACTTGTTTGTATGAATCTTTCTTAAATGTGCATGTAGCTCATATTTATTTCAATGTTTAACATTGGGAGTGTTTGCTTTTGTCCTTATTTAGAAGTTTGGTGATGCTTTTGCGACCAGATATAGGCCATAGGAACTTAATTCTTATTTCTATCAATTAGCCTACGGTAAATTGGTTTCATTATGCATCGTTTCATTTAAAGTGACTGTTTGCAAGCACTTAAGACGACATTCATTAAGGATTTACCGAATATCCAAGAGAAATAAAATCGGTATCTTGAAGAGATATCTGCACCCATGTTTATTGCAGCATCATTCACAATAGCCACGATATGGTGACAACCTACAGTGTCTGTGGATGGATGAGTAGATAACGCCAATGTGAATATATATACAATAGAATATTATGCAGCCTTTATAAAGAAGAAAATCCATGTGACAACATGGATAATCTGAGTGAAATAAGACAGAAAGAGAAATATAAATACTGGATGATCTCACTAATATCTGGAATCTAAAAAAGTAGAACTCATAAAAGCAGAGAGAAGAATGTTGGTCACCAGGTGTTGGGAAGTGGGGGATTTGGGAACAATGCTATCAAAGGGTACAAAGATTAAGTTATATGGGACGAATCAGTTCTGGAAAACTAATGCACAGCACATTGGCTATAGTTAATAATACTGTGTTGCATACTTGAAATTTGCTGAGAGAGTCGATACATGTTCTCATCACAAAAAAAAATGACTAAAATATATCTGGAGTGAAAAATATAATTGCCAATGCATTCAAACATTTAAGTAAATACCCAACAATGACATGTATGTTGCAAGGAATGTAAATGTTCTAATGTACTTGGATTTGCTGAGGAAAAAAGTAAAAATATTAATTAATTTTAGACTTTGATAAGTAAAAAATACATGTAATTTCTAGAATAACCATTAAAATAATAGTAAAGACAATATATAATTTCAAGCTAATAGAACAATGAATTGATTTCATCACTATGTGAAATGATGCATACGTTAATTAGTTTGATATATTAGTAATCATTTTATAATGCGTACATATATCAATATACAATGTTTTACACCTTAAATATACATAATTTTTATTTGTCAAGTATACCTTAATAAGTTTAGAAAAAAAATCCAAATCAAGTATATTGCTTATGCTAAATATAAAAAATATAAAATATAATATTGAGAAAAATTAGAGAAGAAACAAATGGGTTCTACATATACCATGTTAATGTATATATGTTCATTCTAAATTTGTAAGCACATAACAGCCTTGCTACTATAACATACAAATATTTTAAAGTTATTTATCACTGGTGAATAGAGAAATTTAAATTTAATCAAAATAACACATGTAACAAGGAAGAAATCACAATAGATATGAGAGAGTATTTTGAATTGAGTGAAAAAGAAAATACTATATCCCAACTTGTAGATGCTGTTAAAGGCATGCTTAGGAAGAAATTTAGAGCTTTAAATTAAAAAAAAAAAAAGCTGAAAATCAAATGATCTAGGAATGGAGAAGGAATAGCAATGTGACCTAAAAAAAAAAATGAAGGAAATGATAAGAACAGAAATTAATAAGAAACAAAGGAACACATAGGAAAAAGGGTCAACAAAGCTTAAAGTTCTTTAAAAATTTAACAAAGTTAACAATCTCCTAACAAGACTGCTCAAGAAGGTAAACCTCTCAAAGAAGAAAATTAAACCCAGAAGGAATGACTGAAATTAAAGAATGAACAATAGGCAAAGAAATATTTTAATAAATAGGAATTGACTGACTCAAATAATAATGATATAATTATAACTAGTTTCAGGGATATTAATCAAAGTGGAACAAAAATTTATAACAGACAATTAAAACATATAGAGCAAGACTAGAGAATCAATTATAAAGGGTTCAAAAAAATCTTTGAATTTTTTGTAAGAAAGAGAGACGGTGATTACATTTATATATGTTTATAAGTACATTAAAACTTTTAGGTTAATAGGTAAAAATAGAAAGTATTTTCCTCCAAAAAGATATGAAAAAGGAGGAATAAAGAAATTATAATAAATAGAATACAGGCAAGAAGTAGAAGAGTGTGGAGCAGAAACTTCTAGTTACCTCTACAACAGTAGTTCTTCCCTCCCTCCTTAAAAACACATCAGGGATTTTTCACTATGAGCCTGGCTGCTTATAAAAAGCTAACAATCTTTATTTGCCCTATAGTTAGGTATGAACATGTGACTGAGCTCTGGTCAATGAGCTGCACTCTAGGGAAACCTCCTCAAAAGACCCTAGACCTTTGTCACATTTCTTCTCCTTTCCCCATTCTGAATCTGGAATTTGAATGTAATGGTTGGAGTTCTAGAAGCCTTCTCTTTTCAGGAGGCCAACAGTCTTGCTTTACAGATTCTGGAGCAGTGAGCTGGAAGGAGCCCCTGTGTCTTTCCACTCTGCCACCACGATTGTCCTGGACTACCTTCTTACGGTCTCTGTTTATGTGAAAGAGAAGTCAATTTCTGCCTTGAGTATGTATTTTGGGTTTCCCATCATGGGTAGCAAAATCTAATCTGAACTGGTCTAAGGACAAACAAAATACAGACTACATCAGTAATCACAATACCTATAAAAAGGACTAAACATACACATTAAATACATATTAAACATAAATTAAACATTAAACATAAATACCCAGTAAAGGCAGAAACTCTCAGATTTGATTACAAAGCACTCCAGCTACATGCCCTTTAAAATTTAGACCTGAAATGTCAGGACACTGAAAGGTTGAAAGGATCAATTGTTTCATTAAATAAAATTAAAAGTTTTATAGGAAAAAGGCAAAGAAATCACCAATGCCTGAAGTTTGGTTGGTGTTATTTTGTCATCACGAGAAACAGCACATTCAAGAAAAAGATTAAGTTTGGGGAAATCATAATGAGTTCATTTAGGGGTCTTAAAACGTAAACCGAAGGACGAGGTAAGTAACTTGGAGTGGAAGCAGGCTAGGATGAATATTCGATCTAGGTGGAGGTCTATGTTGTAGTGCAGGAGTTCTCAAACTTGAGCTTGAACAGAATGCTCTATAGGGCTTGCTATACCACAGGTTGCTGGGCCCCACCCCAGAGTTTCTGATGCTGTAAGTCTAAGATGGGGCCTGAAACTGCATTTATAAAAGGTTTCCAGATGATGCAGATGTTGCTCAAACTTTGAGAACCTCTATGCTCAGCTTCAGCTGTTTGCATGATGAGGCAATGAAGCCCATAGCTGCTTCAGTGGATTTGACAGCTGACCACACATTAGCATTACCTGAGGCACTTTAAATGCACCTGGGCTCAAACCACTCCTAATGAATCAGATTCTCTGTTTTGTTTTGTTTTTAATTCCCCAGGTGATTCCAATGGGCAGCAGACAGCCAAAAACCACACTCTTCAGATCTTCTGATATTTAAGAAGTTAAAATCTGAGGTTTTATGTAAATGGATCTAATTTGTTTAACATTGCTCAGTCCACACAAAACAAATATGCAGGCTCTAAAGTTTGCAAATCCAGCTACATGACAGGTGTGACATTTAGCTTTGGTATCCAAGGAGGAGTTGAAACGTAAAGCCAGGTTCTGGAAAACAAATTTGGATTGTGGTTATAGATCTGTGGGTGTGTGTATAAGGTAAAAATGTGGGAACAAATGCAAGCAACCCAATGCAAACTAAAGTTTGACATTGTCCAAATAAAGTGGTTGCTACAAAAAATTACTTACTTTCACAAATGTCATTATTTATCACATTTTACTCTTGCAATATAATAAATATACTAAAACTGAAACTGAAAGATCTTCAAGACCTAAAACACCTGAGGAACTTTTCATTGTAGGATACAGATAGGAAGCTTCCCTTTATCAGAATAAGAATATTTAGACAGTAACAATAAGCCTGAACCACAGGATGACTGGTGCGTGATCAATGATAGCATGTACTTTTTGGCATCCTTGAATTTGAGCTTTCATTGGTTAGTTTCCAATAGCTGCTGTTAACAATTGCTACAAACTTGGTGGTATAAAACAACATGTATTCTATCACAATTTTAGAGGCCAGAGATCTGAAATTAGTTGCACTAGTCAATACCAAAGAGGGGAACAAGGGGTACTCCCTAGGAGGTTATAGGGGAGAATCTATTGCCTGCCTCTTCCAGTTCACAAAACTTCATTCTTTGCATTTCTTGGCTTCTGGCCCTGTCCACCAGCTTCAAAGCCAGCAGCAGAGCATCTAGCTCAGTAGTCACATCGTCTTCTACAAATTGCCTTTGCCTTCCTCTCATATAAGCTCTTGTGATTTCACATAGGGCCCACCCTGATGATCCAGGATAATCTCAAGATTCTTCATTTAATCACATCCACCAACTTTTTTTGCCAGATAAGATACCATTCACAGGTTCTTGGGATACCTTTAAGGGCCATTATTCAGGCAAGGACAATTATATAATATGTAATGAAGGCAATCACAGTATTTTTGATCACACGTAAATTTTGGATGCCAAAAATGACACTGAAGTAGAAATTGAGCTATTTAGATTTCCATATGCTGGGGCTGGGGTCAGAGGCAAATTGCTGATTTTGGCCAAAAATGGAGGAACAAACACAATTTCTTGGCAACCCTACAACATAGCACACAGGTTTACAATCTGCTTTTAAGTAAGTAACCATATATCAAAAAAGTTACCAGGGCCTACGTTAAGTATTTTTCTATTTTTTTTCTGGTAGTCATTGTTCTAACCATTTGGTATTTTTCTATTTTCTAAATTAAATTTTCAATAGTTGCTCATAATTTACACACATTTGATTATTTCCTTAAAGTAAATTTCTAGAAGTAGAATAACTTAATCAAGGATTTGAATATTTTTAATATTTTGGTACAATCTTCCAAGTGCTATTATTACCCACCAAAAGATGGTGTAGGAAAATGGCCACTTCTCTGCACTCTTATATGAATTGTAATTAGGATGAAAAAGTGATCCTCACTGATAAAAATGCTAACATATTAAATACTAACTTATTATATTATTGCTGCTTATTTTATATTTGTTATTTTATGTTTATTCAGTGGTAGTAAATCATCCATCTGAGATACTGGGGTGAGAAGTATCCCCTGAGAAACATTCTTTCCTATAACCGTTGTTTAATTAACTTGATAAATTAACTTGCACCTTTGAATTTCCTTTGTAAAAATATTCTGACTGTATAATTTGCTTATATCAAGTTCAAAAATCAGTAAAAAAGAACGTCAAACATTAGGAGTTAGGATCCTGGTAGTTTGAGAGAGAGAAAGAGATGGTGATCAGAAGAGTATAGAAAGTAGGCTATGGAGTACTTATATCACTGTATGTCTTGACCCAAGTGATGGTTATTTTGTTTTGTTTATTTTATGACTATTTATTAAGATGTACACTTATGATCTGTGTAGTTTTTTATACAAACTTTTTAAAAGTTTGAAAAAAATATTTAAACTGCAAAAAATGTTAGTGCTGACACTCATGTCTATGAATACTCAAATTAAGAAACAATCTACTCTGCTTACCAATTGTGAGATCTCTTTGCCCTACCTAAAACTTGATTATTCACTTGAACCTATTATTTCAATTACAAAATTGAATTAAATGTTATTTAAATTCTTGATTGGGGGAAAGAGAGTTATTTCTATGAAGGCTAAACTGAATATTTTGCAAACACTCAATATGTCAAGTTACTAAACACATTGTTGAATGATCTGTGTATAATAGTAAAAAAAATGGAAAAAAAATGTAGCAATCTGAAAGTAGTCTACATTTAGATTTCCTCACTGATATCTTTGGTGTCTTAAATTTCTTTCTCTACTTTAAGGAAATAAACTGAAAAATGTAGACCAGTGGCCTCCAACATTTTTGGCATTAACGACCAGTCGCATGGAAGACAATTTTCCATAGACCAGGGTGGAGGGGTTAGGGTTTAGCGGGGTGGAGAGGTGGTAGTGAGGAGCTCAGGTTGTGATGAGCAGCTGGTTTCCTAACAGGCCAGAGACATGGACCATGCCACAGCCCCTGGGTTGGGGACTGCAGTTCTAAACAACACGATGTCAGTGCTATTTATGCAAGATTATTTCACATTTCAAATAGCAGACCCAGTTTCAAGAAATGGCCTTGACCCATAGATTTAGCAAAAATCTGTTTAAAATAATTATCTTACAGAGGCTTTTAATCTTTTAGTGACCTTACCAGTCAGTGTTTCTGATTGTGTCACGTAAGAGGGGCATCTACCATATCTCAGTAAAGCAAGACAGAGAAAAACAATGCAAGGACATATGAGGAGCAGGAGAAATCAGAGGTGAGGAAATTTTGCTGATGGGAGAAGAATGGCAGATGAACAGAAATTAGCACACAGACACGCATGTTCACACACTCAAATTCTTCCTTCCATTTCCATTTTGAACGCCAACGTGCCAGCCAAGCACAGATTCTCTAACCACATATAAGATCCACTTTTTCCAAATTATTGAAACCCAAATAGGCATAAGAGTGACTCGGTATCTGATAAAATTGCAGTGATCCAAAGCATAGAGATAGACCCATGGCTGGGTTTGCCAACAGGCAGACTCATCCAGCCACGCTGAAGGCAAGAGTGGATGGTCAGGGAGGGCTGTCCTGACTGGAACAGGACAAGTTTAGCTTCCATAAATGGATCTAGGATTCTGAAATCAGGAAATATAAAAAGAAGTGGCCTAAGTTCATTAAGACTGCCATAAAAAAAAAAATACCATAGACTGGGGGCAAATAAACAACAGCTATTTATTTCTTACAGTTCTAGAGACTGGGAGTTTGAGATCAGGGTTCCAGTGTGGACAGATTCTGGTGAGAGACCTCTTTGGCATCACAGATTGGTGACTTCTTATCTCCTCATATGTAGGAAGACAGCAAGAGACCTCCCTGGGGTCTCTTTCACAAGGGCACTAATTCCATTCCTGAGGGCTCCATCCTTTTGAGCAAATTCCCTCCCCAAACCCCACCCACTAACAGCATCACACTGGGGGGCAGGGTTGGAACATGCACATCTTGAGGGGACATAAACATTGAGCCCATTGCAGCTATTTCCATTTCACCATACAATTAACTTCCGTTAACAAATTTTATTTTTTTTTTAATTTTAATTACTCATATGGGTGGAAGGTTAGACTCTTTTTGTCTTTCAGAACTGAGACTTCAATGGAAGTCTGGAGAGGCTTGTTGGAAAATGAGCGCATAGTTTCAATAACGGTTGAAGTCATAGTCTATAAGTTTCTTGGTATAACGCCAGCTTTCACAAAGGCCTGGAAGAAGTCATATTCAAGAAGTGAATAAATTGTTCTCTTATATTTCTTATCTGTGTGTGTGTGTGTGTGTGTGTGTGTGTAATTTAGCATGTCCCTAAGAAGGGAAGAAAATTAAACATCTTTAATTACCTTCTACCTTTAACTACCCTCAAGGTAAAGTATCAGCCTCTCTTCTGCTTCATAATCCTCGAAAGCAATAAAAAGACACGACCCTGGGTCCAGTCCTGATGCATGTCTCCTTGGCCCCCATGTTCTCACCAAAGCCATGGTTCCTTCTGTAAATGAGGGAAGTGGTCTGCTAAAGCCTTGCACCCATGTAACCATTCCCAGTAATATCCTATTGTATAAGAAAAGTTCTCAGGGAAGGGTGATGCTTACCTTAAAAATGTAAATCTCAGCTCCTATGGTTTCTGGGTAGAAAAGATCTGCTCTTCAAGGGAGATTAGGTGGTAGAATTACCGATGCATAAATGCTACTTAGTAAATATTTATTGAATTAAATGGGCAGGTGCGGTCACCTATTTCTAAAGCTGCTCCTTTGCCTAAATTCAGTAATGACTGGTATAAATGGACTGTTCTTACATAATTACACAATAAAATACAATGAAAGCTGAACATGTAAGGACTGAGATGACATGGCAAGTGTGTCACGAAGCCTTGAGCTTTCACTATCTGGAATCAAATAAACCAGTGTCTGAACCCACAAACAACTGTAAAATTGAGAGCACAAAAAAGCAGCAAAACACAGCTGTCTGGGCATGGCCAGAGCCCCACTCCGCAAGTTATGTAACAGCTGTTGTGTAATTGCGCATTTAACTCAAAACACATTTTTAAAAGAGCAAAGAATGATTCTCTAAAAAGAAAGGAATTGAGAAAAAGAAAGAGAAATGTTGAAGGAACACAGAGGTTTCTCCCTGGTCCTCAAGCGCAAGGTGAGGGGAGTCAAGGACGCTGGGGGTGGTATTGCCTTAGCATTTTAGGGGGTTGGCCCATGCTCCAAATTTGGCCTGCCTCTTTTTTTTTTTTTTTTTTTTTTGAGACAGTCTCACTATGTTGCCCGGGCTAGAGTGCCATGGCATAAGCCTAGCTCACAGCAACCTCAAACTCCTGGGCTCAAGCAATCCTTCTGCCTCAGCCTCTTGAGTAGCTGGGATTACAGGCATGCACCACCACGCCCGGCTAATTTTTTCTATTTTTGGTAGAGACGGGGTCTCGCTCTTACTCAGGCTGGTCTCAAACTCCTGAGCTCAAATGATCTGTCCGCCTCGGCCTCCCAGAGTACTAGGATTACAGGAGTGAGCCACCATGCCCAGCCCTGGCCTGCCTCTTGTTTTTATAAATGAATTTTCTTTGGAAAACACCTACACCCATTAATTTAACTGTTGCCTATAGTTTTTTCTAAGTGGAGTTCAGTAAATTACAACAAAATCCACCTGGCTCAGGAAGGTAAAAATATTTATTGTCTATTCCTTTGCAGAAAAAGTTTGCCAACCCCTGTCTTAGGTGAATAAAAAGTTGTGCTTAAGTGCTTGTCAGGATGGCTATGCACTTACAGAAGCAGTTGATTCTTGAACCCATTCAGGAATCCTCTTGTGGAGAACAGGGCAGGGAGAGTCAACAGGAATAAGAGTCCAGGTTTTGGAGTCAGACTGGCCTGGAGTGAATTTCTGGCCTTGCACTAACAAGATCTGTGACCATAGGCAAGCCAATCACCCTCTCTATGTCTATGAAATATATAATGAAAGTAAAGAGAGAGAAACTAAGGCTTCTGCACCTGATTTGGACACACGATCCAACAATTCTTAGTTTCTCTATCTAGGGGAGCTGGCCATTTTCACTGGAACAAAATTGTTGTTAGTTCTTAATAATCAGAGCATCCAAAGTATTCTATCTTGTTCCTACTGTAACTTTTGCTAGGGCTACATTACAATGAAGTATTGTACTTCAAATGAAAGTAGTACAATTAAAAATTGTCTAGTTTGAATGTTCCCAGCTTGAAACATTAATTTAAGAATTTGAACTATTTGGGAGTCCTGCTTCAATTTATTCTTTGTACAACTGCCTATAGTGATAAGTACAGATAACTTCCAAAATCAAAGGTTATTTTCATTTTGAATGAGTCTTAACGTGATATCGCCCTATTGTAATTGAGGTGACTGTGTATGACAGTAAACTCTGAGTTCCCTAAAAGTCCTGCTGACTTCTCTGTTCACATATAGAAAATAAAAATAATTTAGGGCTTCTGAAATCACAGTAGGTCTACTTACCTAGCACTCAAAATACTCTTGATACGGTATTTTAAAGCTAACCCAGGTTAGAGCCTAGATAGAGACAGCCTTTCTTTCCCAAACAGCACTCTGACTTTTCTGGAGGATGGACTGTTTTCCTGACAGCCTTGTCCTGAAGACACCTGGCCAGGGTTCTCTCCTCATCAGCTTCTACTGAGAACAAGTGCCCTTTGAGACTTTTTCAATCCTCAAATTCTCTTAAGTCCTTCAGAGAACAGAAAGTTACATAGTAGCATACAAAGCATGAAAAGTCAAAAATATAATAACTGGACTTAGTGGCCAGAGCAGCTGCGCTGCACACTCTCATCACAGGTTTCGGCTTTGTAAATTAATTCATCTGCAAATAGTGCAGTGTCTCCAGATGCAACTTAAACGCTGGAGAGCTGGTTTCTTAAGGATTTAAGTTTAAAGTCAAAGGCTTCCTGCTCTAGGTGTTACAGATAAGTAGTGTCGTTTTCTTTTTTTGCTCTGAGTTTGTTCATCCAATCATATCCCACTATGCAAATAAAGTTTAGCCCTTGCAGATAAAAAGGAACAAATAAAGCCAAGTGCTCTATCAGAACCAAATTGTCTGTCACCTGTATTCCAGGAGCTGAACCAGAAATGTCGTCCTCAGGCATGCCAGACTTACCTGTTCCACTCACCAATTTGAAGATTCAATATACTAAGGTAAGTACAATTTGTATTTGCTGCTTTGACTCGGGGTTTGTAAAAACTACATTCATTTAAAGCATGAAAGGTCAGTTTAAGTAAACTTGTGTAAAGTGTACTTTGCGAATGTAAAAATAAAAATAAAAGGCTTGCAAAATACAGGTCTGGGTTTAGTGTTCTGATCAAATAGTGAACTTTAAATCACATCAGACAGTCTTTCATAAATTTATTTCTTAAAAGATTTGCAAGTGAAAGGAATTCTCTTCTGTGTGAATGGTTCTTGTTCCAGGAATCAGTGGACTTTACTAAGCAGTTCTATTAACTTCAGTATGATCGGCACAAATGATAAGAGAAGCAGATACTCACTGGAAAAACTTACTCGAAAGAGCCAGACAAGTGGCAATTATAGAAAACACAAAAGGAGAAACACAGCATACTGAAATAGAATCACTTTTCCATATGCTTAATAAATGAGTGTTTACACAAGAGGACTTAAGTCTGATAATTAGATGCAAAAGCTCCTGTTTCAAAAACCTTCAAGTGGATGTGCATTATTTTGCATATTTGGGGAAAGAAAGCATGCTTATTTATTTCTTGGGCCAAGTTTGTTGCCACTGGGACAGATGTGTAATTGTTAACTGATAAATATTTAGAGAAATGAGAGCAGGAGCCAGGTCCAGGCTTCACAATCTGCAGCTAGGGAGAAAGAGGACGTGAATTCTGCTTGAGTCATTCTGAGACTATCTCTGAACTCTGCCTGTTTCATACTGTTCCCGTCTAAATGCCTGCTTCCCTGTCAGAGCCCAGAACTGTGAAACAGACAAAATAAACAAGCAAAACACAGTCTAACCAATTTTATCACTTACAATGATCTTTATGGTGTGATTTAGAAAGTAAAGTCAGAAATTAACTATTGCAACAACTCAGGGGAAAGCCATTTTGCTTTCCGAATTATACATCAATGAAAAACAAAGAGCCTTATAATTTACTGACAAAGTAAAAAGTTCCTAGTCTTTCATATTTATTTCCTTATATCTAACCATGAATGGTTTTGCAATCCTAAATCTGTTGCATTTTCATACACGCATGAGGAAGTTGTTCAGCTCATTGGCTCTTTTCCTTAGGAAAGTGTCAGCAGAGATCAGATTGTTCCTTTAACACGGTTGACCAGCAGCTATGAAGTGTATTGAGGTATTATTTCCACAAGATTTTATTGAAGGGGAAAATGTTTTCCATATAATTTCATTATAAATGGGAACATGAAAAATGTGGTGAATCCATACCCTCATACAATTTGCATTTGGCAAAGGTACGCCCAAAAGATCTCAAGACTCCAGTCTCCCTCACTTTCTTATTCCAGGTTTATCATTCATGAGAAATTTCAATTCAAAGTAGGTACATTTGAAAATACATTTCCTGAAGCTCAAAATTGCTGGCAGTGCTTAGAGTATCCCATTACTATTGTTAAAAGGAATGTATTTTTATGACACTACCTGGGAAGATATTTTGGGAGTCTGGATGTCCCTCTCCCCCAACCCCTTTGGTTTTGCAGCAGTTTGCAAGTCTTCCTTGTATTTCAAGGAAGCTCTAATGTGAAATAATATTTCTGAATTAAGCTTCACTTAGTAATGATTAATTAAGCATGTAAGTAACAGTACTAGACAAATGAGATGGCCCTCAAAATCTAACATATAACCAAAGATCCAGTGGTCCCTTAACACAGAGATGATTTTAAGATTGAATCCCCCTTTTCTCTTCAAAGTCCTTGCACAAGAACACCCTCTAGGGAAAGTGACTGAACTACGTAAGTGTACAGAAGAAAGCAAGATTCAAAGAGCAAGTTCTGTTTAAGAACTTCACTGGGTAAAAAATACCCAATGCAAGTCAGTAAATTTTGATTTCTCATGCATCTTCTATATAAATTGGTTCTGCTTAAATAGCATTTTTTTGTTTGATTTATTGGTTACAACATTTTCACACTTGGTAGGACACCAGTTATGTATGTAATTAAATCTAAATGGATGAGCTTTTTCAAATGCCTTTGCTGTGTGTGTGTGTGTGTGTGTGTGTGTGTGTGTGTGTGTGTGTGTTTCTCCCACTGAAGAATTGTATTGGATTTTCACTTGTAAGAGGAGTTAGAAAAATGATGGTTATTAAGTACATTTCCTGGTTGCAAACCAAGGAAGCAAGGATTTTACAATGTCTGAGAAATTACCTTTTGTGACCAGACCCTAAACTCCTGTATTCTTTCTTTCTTCCTAAAATTCTTCTCTATTATTGCTAGCAGTCTATCGGTCATTTGGGGCAAGGCAAAGGGAAGATACCAGCAGGGTTGAGTAACAAAAAATTATTACAACTGTGGTAGAAAAGCTACATACTCTTAAGCCTGAGGCTGCCTTTCACTCAAACAAAAGAATTCATTGATGCATATCTTCCTATGACTTATTTTCTAGTATAGTCTGATTATTTCTTTGTTGGAGTAGATTAAAGAGAGATCAGAGTTTAAGAGATACTTTCTAAAATGATACAAAAGCTTTTGGAATTTAAAGCCTCAGACATTGTTATAAATTCACATGAACTCGGGTTCCCATCCCTACCCTCCTATTCTCCTTTCCAATTCTAAGTGAATCCCACGTCTGCCAACCTATCCGCTTTATTGAGCCTTTAAATGAAGAGCTGCTTTAAAGTTATGTGATTCTTGGGCCAACTGCATTACTCTCTGTGCCTCGGTTTCCTTGTGTATACAATGGGGATTACAAAGACACCCATTTCCTGTGGTAGATGAAAGCATTACATGAATTTAATGCATATAAAGCACTTGAAATAGTGCCTGGCACATGGGAAGTGATTGATTAATGTTAGTGATCCTAGTCCTATTTATTTTTCTGAATACTTTCCAGTTTTTCCAGACTTTTTTTTTCTTTTACCCGACCTTTCCTAGACCTGTTTCCCACAAGTGTTGCTCTCATCTCATTTTCCTCCCTGGGTTTTCCTGTCTCTCCGTCTTGTACAGTCATGTCCCACCTGACAAAGGTTGCACTGGAGCAAGTTCTGAGGGTTTATGCAGGATTTCAGGGATCAAGAATTTTCTCTTGCAGGATTTGGTAACTTTGTTTTCCATGCTCCCTTCACAATGCTGTGATTTAACCTTAAGAAAAAAAAAAAAGACATAGAAAATTCAAGAAAACAAGCTTTCTCAGACAAGACTTAAACCCCCAAATGTTTAACTTAATTAATAAGCTAACTCATTAAACAATTATTTGCTCACTCTAGACAAGATCTTCATCAGCTAATGACATTTTATACGCACAAACACACACACAGGAAATAATCATACCTCAAATTCATTGTGTTTACTCTCCCAGTGTAAGTTCTTTACGATGACTTTATTCAATCCTCACAATAACCCTAGGAGCGGAGTTATTGTTCCTTTTTTACGGACCAGGGAGCTCAGGAACAAAGTGGCTAATGACTTACCTAAAGTTATACAGCTAGTAAGTGACAAAGCTAGACATTGTTGGCAGTCTGAGCCATCACACTAACAAGTGACTTGTCTAAGGCCATTGCCACTACTTTGGGACATCTAGTTGCCGGAATCCTGTTTTGTCCTCCTTTATTGTGACTTTCATGTGTCCAGTCCTGACTATTGGAGGAGTTTCCCATGGGCTGCTCAGCTGCTGCTCAGCTGTTCCTAGGCCAGCAGGAGACAGTTTGCAGGCGATTTAGAAAAAGAGAACAATAGGGAAGATTGGAAGGAAACAGGTTTTCTGCTTTGATTAAAAATGTGGGGTTCGGGCTGGGAGAGGCTGTGAGGCAGAGAAGACTTAAAAACAGGTATGAAGTTTCTATGTGAACTACTTTTCTTCAACTCTGATGGAGCAACTTTTGGTCAGAATGGGAGATTGCTTTCCTGGATTCCTGGTTTGCTTAACCCTTCTGGGTAAAACATATATATTTTTTAATTTTTAATTATTATGGGCACATAATAGTTGTAGAATCTTTATAGGGCACATGTGAAGTTTTGACATAGGCATACAATGTGAATTAATCAAATCAGGGTCATTGGGGTATTAAAGATACATTTTTTCACAGAAAAGAGTTATGAATCATTGAATTACTAGATGCTGGGTACAATTAGAAGTGGTTTTCTTTTTCTTTTTTTCTTTTTTTTCTTCATCATTATCTCTTTTTAAATGCTTACAACAAACCATTTCAGGCCACATGCATTTCCAAATACCCCACCCCACCCTTCACTCATTTCTCCCTTTTTCTTTTGCTTTCTCCCATTTTCCCCTTTCCTGGATTAAACAAATCATTGAATGACTGCTCTGTGCTAGGTCTTGTGATATAAGAAGGGTGATATGATTCTTGTTTCATGGAGCTTATATCCCTGGAAGGTGTGTGCAGTACTGTGGGAAGAAAACAAGCAAGTAAGAGAGCACTTTCATCAGACAGCAGGATAAATGCTTAAAGGAAGAAAACTGAAAGCAGAGAGAGTATGAGGGGAAGAGCTTACTTTTGATGAGGCAGTTAGGGTGGGTCCCTTAAAAAAAGGAACATTAAAGGTAAGTCTGAGGGATGCAGAGAATGAGGTGGCCAGGTAGAGTGGGGAAAAACAAAGATCCAGAGGTGCCAAGCCCTTGTGGACAAGAGCTTATTATGTTCAAAGAAATGTCCAAAGACTAATCTGGCCGGAGTAAAATGAGTTGGGAGAGAATGGATGAGATGAGACCATTGGTTGCAGGATTTTATTTGAAGGAAAGCACTGGAGGAGTGCTTAAAACAGGCCCCGACTTATGTTCAAGCAAAGTTGACTGTGCCGCAGCACGGCTTTCATTTGGGAAATCTTTTAACTCCCTTCTGACTGAAGCAATATTTTGTTTGCTTTGGGCTTGGAAGCAGTCAAACAAATGGCTGGATGGCTTGAAGATGCAGTGGTTTAACTAGATAAACCTGGCTTCAATTTCAGCTTTCGTATACATTTTTTTTTAATGACATAACCTTGACCATGCTTCTAATCTCCTTGAACTTCAGTTCCTCCACCTGTGAACTGGGAACAATAATGACCCCCTTGGAAAATGGCTATGAGAATTAAGTGAGGTAATGGTGGAAAGTGCTGGGCACTCGTTAAACCACTTGGTCCCTTTTCTCTTTAACTCTCCTTCCCAAGATGACTCAGGATTCTAAAATTATTCAGTTTCCAATGTAAGTGGCAATTTATATTTGTATTGCTTATCACAGTTAAAAATTAATTTCATATATTTTTTCTCACTTGAGGCTCATAACTACTGGGAAGGAGCTAGAAAAGATGTTGCCAGAGATTCATTTTAAAGCTGAGGAACCTGAGCTCGGAGAGCGTAATTGACGTGTTCAACGTCACGTAGCTCTTAAGGTGCAAAAACTAGATTCTGCATTTTTTCATTTCAAGATCTGATATTTTTCCATGTAATACTTTTCCTCTAAAAACTAAAAACAGTGGTATTCATATCTCACTCAAGGAAACCTAATCAACAAAAAATTTAAAGTAAATAACACATAGCCTAAGAAAAGATGGTACTGTCCCCATTTCCAAGTTGTCTCTAACAACTGTCTTCACATCTATTACTGCATTGGTATCATTCATTCCTTACTCCTGTTGAGGGAATAGACCTGGGCCGAGGTCTGAGGTTCTGCACTGCTATCAATCAGTCTTTCAGGGTTTGCTGATGCTACCCAAAATGTAATCTGTTGATCAGCACCAACGTCTAAAATCTTGGGTCAGCCACATGACTTTACATGCAGCAACAACCTTCCGGATATCCTGGAATTCTGGGTTCCTACTTCTCCTGGACACTTGCTCACACCCAGCCAGCCCAGAGCCACTTACTTTCCCCTTCAGAAAGTGCCAGAGCCCAGCAGGAACCAGATCATGGCCATAAACCAGTACCATAATGGAACCAACCATTTGAATTTTACTCCTGGGAGATAATCATTAATTCAGAATGCAACATCTTTACTCATCTCTGGGGACTGCTGTCTTGGCAAATTGTTTTGTCTCCGGCACCTGCCTAAGAAAAATCTAATCAATAAAACATTTAAAGCAAGGCATACATGTCCTAAGAGAAGGTATTATCCCCATTTATTAAGGACTCTCACTACTACAAGTTTTCACATGATTTTCTTAACTTGGACATTTCCTATCGAATTTGTCACTATGTACTTGACAGAATCAAAGATCTGGATAAGAAACACCCTTCCGTATAAAAAACAGCTTATTTGAAGAGCAACCCAAAGTTAAGATAACACCTCTGAAATGGCATGGATAGTCCATGGGATAGTATAATACACATGAGCAGGAAAGAAACCTCATGGAACACACAAATGTTGATAAAATGGAGATACAAGTGTCTCAAAACAGCAGTTATCTGGTTTGGGATGGTGGTGGTGGGTTGGGTTAAGTTATCATGATGCTATGATAATTATGGCCAGGGGATAAGTTACACATTTACTAAACGTAAGTGGCAATGTAGAGCCATGTTCAAAAGAATTTGAGGAAGTATTGCTTCATAATTAAACACTTAATTAAAATCTAAGAAACCAGAAAAGTAAATATTTGAATAAACCTGGTATCATGCCACTGATATATTTTCAGTGTGTTTGTGGATGTATGTATCAAAAGTCTTCACAAACTTAGAAGCATGGGATGTAAAGTGTTGCTAATACTTGGTTTTCTAATACTATAATATTGCTACTTGATTTATTACAATTTTGGAATTGCTAATAGAAATTTGTTCACTACGAATTTGCACAAATAATCACATCCTCAAAATTTTGCCTAAACTGCTCCCTCCTCTGGTCCCATTATGTATTTCCACTGCTGTCCTAATACTTTTTTAGAAGTGAAAGAATTATAAATAACAAACAACTGAATTATGCTCTATATTTGGCATTTTCTTTAGAAGAAAGAGGACTTACATGCAAGCAATTATATTATTGGGTCTTGCAACTGTCAAATACATGCAGACCTATCTAGTGCTTCTACATCTTAACTTTTTGATAGAAGATATGTATGATATACAGAAGTTGTTGACAAGTATTTTTATCATCTGTAGGTCATAGTATCAGTCTGGTTCAAGACAAATGCTGTGGCATCTTTTTCTTTTTTTCCTCTTACTGAACTGAAAAGGCCAAAGGGGTTTTTCAAACAACAAGAAAAAAAGAGCATATACTCATGTTACTATGTCAGACCCTAATATAAAACAGAAATGAAATGAAAATTTTATTTCTCCTATTTTTGTTTTGGTCAGTCTCTCATTTTGTTTTCATTCCTTTGACTGCAGCTAAAAAATTTTCCTCCCATCTGTTATTTCCCCCTTCATTTCCTTTTACATTTTTCAACTTTGAGTCTCAACATTTTGCCTTGCTGCCTCAGGGTTTGGTTCAAAGATAGTTGCCGGAGATCCAGCCTTAATTCTTTTAGATGTTTAACACCCCACCTGACTTTTGTTCGGTCTCCATCCATAGTTATTCATCCCCTGTCTTGTTATTTCTCCACCCATTCTCCATGGCCTGTGGTACTTTTTTAGGTTCCTAAGACTGAGAAAAGGTTCACACACAACACACATCACTCCCTGCACGTTGACTCTATGCATCGCTCCCCATGCTGTGAGTCAGGCTCTCAGATTAAAAAATCTCAGGTTTGGAGGGAGTCGAGGGCTCTCTCCTGTAGCCAACAGACTTCAAAATTTCATATCAACAGATAAAGCTATTAGGTCTTTATTTGGCTTGTTATTCAAATCCAGCTTGATCCAAGCCAGGCATACTTTGAGGAAAGTGCTTACTTATTTAGATTTGTAGCATTATACCAAGTGCCTTAAGACATAACAGTTTTTACTCTGGAAAGGCAATTGTTTTTTTTTTCAAAATTATGGCTTATTCTTGGAAACAAAACTGCATGCAGGAAACAGTCACTAATTTATCAAAGGTAATATGATACATCTCTTAAAACCTGACATATCTAAAATTGAAAGAATAAAAATCAATGTTTAAGTTGCCTCAACATTCCCATTGATTCCTCATATAAAAAGCACTTCAAGTCCAAGAGTATGCATGCATAGGCAGCTATAATTTCCAATAAGTATTGAGAACCTAAATTTGATATCTACTATACATATATATTATTCAAAAGTATCCTGAGTCCAAAATTCATAATTAAAATATAGTTAATATAATGGTTAAATAGGACCCAAGAATATTTTACTTTTATATATATATATCATTGCTTTATCCCTACACTTGATAAAGGCACACAACAAATGGAAAATGAGGTTGTTGTCATGATAGAATATTTCAACAGGCCTAAAAGAAATTTTATAATTATTATAAGATACATTCGTTAGCCTAGACTTTCTCCACAAAACCATTAAATATACCTACAGGAAGAGTGAGTATACAAAAACATTTGGTCACATAGCTAGAAGGCAATGCCAAATGTAAAGCTAATAAAGTTAAGACAGAAAAAAAATATATATAATTAAGGTAGTTCCTACCAATAAATTCTCCATAGCTAAAGAGAAGAAAAGTATGGTGCAATACCTGGTCTACCATATAGATCATCACAAGATCTATGCTCAGTTCTTTCTTTTTGATGCTGAAATGCCTGTTTGTAGGAGAATATATACAATTCATAATTTGCAAACTGTATTATTACATCACTGTACTCTAAAACCTTGACTCCATGATTGGATTATTACAGTAGTCTCTGGGCCAATCTCCTGGACTTTGGTTGCTCTATTTCAAGTCAACTTTGGGTACTTTAAAATCAATATTCATAACACATTCATTTGATGCAGTCGTTCCCTTATATCCAGATAGAATACAAACTTTCACTCTGAGGATCAAGCTCCACCACAAATGCACTTTATTTTTATCATCAGACGTTATCTATAACTTGTTTTTGCTGGAACTCTCTGTTTTGTTAGGAGCTGATCTCTTTACTGTGTTACAGAGCTTCCCAAGGTTGTTCCTCCTTTGCTCATTGTTTTTCTTTCCACCAATCCAATTCCATCCTTCAAGGATGCTCTCTTCCAGCCTGTGTCCCTCTCTACCATTTAATGACTAAACTACTGCTTTGGCCACTTTACTCCCCTACCTTTAATTCTTTACTGGTTGATCTTGGTATAAATACACTCTCCTCTGAGATTACAGAGCCCTGGAAAGCAGTGATCACACTAACTCGTCTCACATTTTCCCACAGTAGTATGTCTCAAGTCTTTACTCATTGTTTCACAAACACTTTTCTGATGAAACGGTGACTAGCCAGGGTTATATAAACGTAAGCACAAGTTGAAACAAAGGTTGGGTCTACCATGTGCTCTTACATTAAATGTTAAAACTGAATAATACTGAGCAGTTGCTTGGTAATTTGGAATCTGCTACAGCTGATCTCTTCTGTTGCCTGCAGGCTGCCAGATAAACCTGTGTTTTGACTTTAGGTTGATGCTCATTTACAAAACATTCACTGACTTTTATCTGAGGGGGGAGTTTTATGTACAGTTTAGATATAAGATTCTGATGATGAAACTAGAGGGTACATACATACCGTAACAAGTGAGTCTTTCACCAAAAGAGATTACGTAGAGTGAAATAAGCTCTAATCTATTGAGACTGTATTGAGAACTTGAAACCATAAATTAACACAGACCTAAAGATAAGAGACTCAGGCAAGAGCTGGAAAGTTTCAGCACAGGCCTAACACAATGTAATCAATTCTGCATGTTGTTTTTAGTTTATTTATTTATTTTTTTTAGTGAAATCATACTGTAGAAGGGTGGAATTCTGGGTATATCCGTGGAAGGGTGGAATCATACTGTAGAAGGGTGGAATTCTGGGTATATCTCTGACAGAATGATACTGTGTTCTCTTAACTTAGAGATACAAAGTCTGAAGAGGTAATACAACCTTCAGGGCAGAGAGAAGGTAGAACTAACAAGTGATAGTAAAATGGATGCAAGTTTTGAAAGGCTGATAAAAAATCTGGGGCAAGTACTGCAATGTCTTTAGTTTTTCATTTAGAATTTCATGCACTGAGATATAGATATCTAACATTAACACAAAGCAGAACATAATATGGAATTTAATAGTAGGGTACTAACATGTTGTATTGGATAACAACAACAACAAAAAAGGTTAAATCCAGTTGGAGCAACTGGTGAAATCTTCATGAGGAGATGATATATCAAGCTGGAGTTTGAAGTGTAAGTAGAAGAAAAAAATAGTGCAACTCCTGTGCGAAGGACAGCATGAGTAAAGGTGTGGAGCGAAGAAGGGTGTGTTGTTTGAGTCAGTAGATTGAGTCTGAAATAAAGGGTAAACTGAGGGAATAGTAAGACAAAAGGTTGGAATAGCATATTGGGGCAAAGTCACTAACCTCCTTGAGTGCTATGCTGAGGAGTTTGACAATGGAGAATCGCCAGTGTTCTAAGGAGGGGTGGGGTGCAGACAAAATCTAAACTAGGTTGGCTGAAGAAGATTATGACAACAAGGTGAAAATTAAATCTTAATTAGGCACCTAATCTAATTAGGTAGGTGGCAGGGAGAACAGGGAAAGGTTTTTTATAATAGTGTAGAAGAAATTGAGACAAAAGGGACCGTGTGAGTGAGAGAAAGAGAGAGAGATAGAGACAGACAGAGAGAGAGAGAGAGAATGAGGATTGCATGAGCAAACTTTAGAATTTTAGTTTGGGGTGGGAGCAGCATAAAGCTAGAGATGACAGTGAGCTGAGTTTGGGACAAATTGATTAAGGTCTTTCCCAGTCATCCCCTGAGAAGAAAAATAATAAGCAGTAGGGGCTAAGGATGGATAAAAGAAAATACTCTTTAAGAGTAACTATGGGAGTCTGTGAAATGTGTTTCTGATTGCTAAAGTGCTGGTTCACTCTAAGAGACATTAAAATCAGCACTTAAATCTGATTTTATGTTTCTTGCAATTTTGAACTAAGAAGCCAATGTTTTTCTCAAGGAGTAACATGATTAATTTTATGACCTTCATCTGTATTCAATTATCGTATCAGAGAAAAGGATTTTCTTGATACTTCCATCTTTTTCATACCCCCATATATGTATCTTTGCACTTCCTGCCTCTTCATCTGAACTGCTTCAGACTCCATCCCCCTTCCTTTATGCATGCCCATGTCTCTTTCATGTCAATTCCAGCCTATACTACAATTCTTTTGAACTCCTCCAAATATTTAGGATGCTGCTGCTTTGTTATATGGATAATTGTTTTTGTCTGAACAGGGAAACAAGGAGGCTTCTTCTCCTCCCCATTTTATAGCAAATCACAGGTATCACAGTGTACCCATGTGCAGGATGCTAAGGGTCATAGCTATGGGTAGCCAATAGATTCTAGGTTACTTGACTCAATTGTACCTAAGAACTGTTTACTGAGGTTAAAGTCACTTGCGGGCTGGAATTGTGTTGGATACTGAGGATAAACCAGAAAACTAAACAAACACAGTCCTTGACCTTATGGAGCCTACAGCCTAGGAAGGAAGGCAGACATGTAAAAATGACTATTTAAAAAGGGACAAACTTCACTGTAGATGCATAGGAGACCATGGAAATATTTTGGTTTACATAATCTTGTAAATCACAGAAAATAGAATTCATTAATAATACTTAAGCATTTAGGAATACATAGTAATATATTTTATTAATTTGACAGAATATTAAGCCACATCATTGACAATACATGATAGAATATCTAAGTGAGTGAACACTCATAGGTTGATTTCAACACTCATAAACACTCATAGTGTTTATGTCAAATATACACGATATAAATAACTGATCTAGCAATGTATAATCTTGATAACAATGGAAAACTTTTAATAACTAAGTAATTTGCATTTATCATAGCAACTTATTAAAAACTGGAGAGAGTATTTCAATACATTTACCCTCAGGGTTGAGCTATCAATGATTTATCTTTAAATATCAAGTAAAGAGGAGTGTCAGAATTAAAGTATATATTATAAACCCAGTGCATATGTCACTCTTCTTTTAAAACTACATGTATCAGCTACCCTTGATTCCAAATTAAATAAATTAATTCATCGCATCATAAATGCAACAAAACATATAATATAATATCCAATACCATAGTTATGATTACATATTATGTATGTATTTTGTACTTATTTTTGTACTTTAAATAATGAATAAGAAAAAGTGGAATACACAAGAAATAAAGGGATGAGAGACAAATACTAGCTTTTGTCAGAAACAGAACATAGGTTTATTTATCACAAAAGGGGTATTTCTTAACTTGGCTTTGTAAATACTTTACTGAAAAGTGAAGAAGATATCAAAGCTGGCTCTTTTAATGAAATGCAAATTCAGTGATATAAAAGTTGAAACTGAGACTTTTTAAATGACATACTGATGCTTTACAGTACACATGGAACAAAATTGCATTATTACTAGAGTTCTCTCTTTTCTTAGGTGCATGTCTTAGGTATCACTAAGAAATCTAGTACCTGATGTCATTTGAGGACAAATAAATTATCAGGAAATCTTTTGAAAAAGAGAATGGAACTCCTATGCTTTTAAAGAGCCAGTGAAATTATGTCATTATTTTTTTCCGAGAAAACTTCTTTTAAAATCATTTATTTAAGCAAAATTATTTTACTAGCTTTAAAACAGTACAATAAAGGATTAGAAAGTAGTCACTCATGATTCCAAATCATCAGTAACCCAAAATGAAGATGTTGAGAAATTGAAGTGGAAAATGGAAGCGATGTTTTACAAATATCAACCCCTGTAAAGCCTCCACTCTTGCCTCTAATGCATGGCCATTTCAGGTAAAAGCATTCTTTCCTAGATTGTTTTCTCCAGTGTGTATTTTCTAGGGTTGAAATGAGTACATATCTTCGTGAAATTTAAAAGCACTGTGTACTTTATTTTAGCGTGCATGCACACGTGAGCACACCAAATGTCTTAAACAGCCCCAAAATTTTGAGGGGTGAAGGGATATGCATCATTTAGGCATTGTGTAATGCTTTAATTTAAGTTTATAAAAATTTTCAAATTTGGCAGCATATTCAAATATCTTTTTACCTACTTCCTCTCCATCCCCACAGATCTTCATAAACAATGAATGGCATGATTCAGTGAGTGGCAAGAAATTTCCTGTCTTTAATCCTGCAACTGAGGAGGTCATCTGCCATGTAGAAGAAGGAGATAAGGTGAGTTTTTAAACACTAGTTCCATTTTTATGCCAGGTTTCCTGGTTTTTTGCCATTCTGAACTCACAAACCCCATTGCAAATTCAAAATGATATGTTGTGAAAACATGGCTTCTGGGGCAGTCCGGGGAAATTTTCTAAGTTGCCCTTGGTACATAAAATCACTCAGTAGTCATGTCACAATGACAATGAGTCTGTGCTTCTGGGTGTTTTGGTGAGGTTTTCATACTATTTTTTCTTGCTTGATTTTCAATTGAAATAGTGTCTAGATTTATTATATAGGCTGCCTAAGAAGGGATTAATTATAGGTTTGAAAAAGAAGAAAAATCTTTTATTCACATAACATTGTTCGTTCTAAGTTGCTAGTGAAACTAAAATGTTAATGTAGAACTTATAGAACAACACATTACCAAGTTATTTTATTAAAAATCATTGAATTAATATTAATCAATACCTTTCAAATGGAACTTTAAAATGACTTAAATTGAATAACAAAAGTATTATTACTCTCCAGCTAATAATAGTAACAACAGAAACCAACTTTTATTTAGTGATAAATGTTTTCAAATTCTCAATGTTGTTTTAATACTTGGCAGCAACCCTATAGAGAAGGTACCATTTTTAGTGGTTTTTACAAATAATGATGAAATGACGGAATCAAAAGGCTAAGTTATTTACTCAAGGTCACATTGCTAATAAGTAATGAAATGAACATTGAAATGTTCTCCTGATTCTCTTGCCTGTGACCAGCAAGGCTACAGCTTTACCTTGTGATTATTGTGAAGATAAGCTTGGGTAATATTAAACAACCTAGGGGATAAAGAGAGTAAAAGCCTTCAGAATTTTTATCTGAACACATACCTTAAAAAGTCTGTGTGTTGCTAAGTGTCTAATCTGAAATAATTTTTCTGTTCTTTAGTTGTCCAGATATTACCAAGTTTTAAATCTCTGTTACATGAGATAGAGAGGTATACCATTTTGCTGCGGGAAAAGACTTCTGGGAGATGATGGCAGCAAAACCCAAGGATAATAGCATCCGGGACACTGCATTTCGATTGACTTGCAGCACATGCATCGCTCCAGGATCTGGCCTTTGGTTACCTTAGCCCCAGTCAGGGAGATCACAAACCTCAAGGTCCTGAGCCACCCAGACACACCTATTCCAAGAAGACAACAGACACTAGCGGGCCCTTTTGGATTTGGGGTAGCCCTGAATTCAGGTTGCAGTATTATCAGAACAAGTGAGGCCCATTCCTTTAGGGGCAGGAGTGCAGAGTTTAGCTGCAGGGGTCAACAATTTGA
Source organism: Microcebus murinus (assembly GCF_040939455.1). Taxonomy (NCBI): domain Eukaryota; kingdom Metazoa; phylum Chordata; class Mammalia; order Primates; family Cheirogaleidae; genus Microcebus; species Microcebus murinus. The sequence continues at coordinate 25,635,763 of NC_134115.1, forward strand.
GCAGGAGAAACAAAGCAGGGTGCAGGTACATATCACCTGCTTTCTGATTTCCTTTTCTGTGTATATACTAAAGAGTTTCTCAGTGCAAACATTTTTCCTTCTGCTTCTCACTGTCTCTGGGCGAAAGTCAGCACACAAAGGTCCTTTATAATATTACTCAATCCTTGTTCATGGCCCCTGCCCTAGGCCACCCCATCAACCTAAGAGCTTCACTTTTTCCTTTCACAGTGTCTATCTCCAAACATGGCTTGCTGGCCAGTCATTGCCTGTGTGCATATCCACAGCCCAGTCCTCAGGAGCTAGTTCAAGTGGCCACCTGTAGCAAGAGCACTGAGATTCCACATTTGTACTAACCCTGTTTGGACTTCTGTTCCTTTTTGTGTAAGATGAGGAGATTGGAAATACTTAGGGGAGTTAAATAAAAGACACAAAGCTCTTCAATGGTGCCAGGCACATAATAAATTCTCAGTCTCTACAGGGTTTTATACTTCTTGAAAGCCTTCTCTTACCTTCCCAGGTAGAACTGCCCTCCTCTGTGCCATTATGGAGCATCGTATTTGCCTGTTTTATAACTCTTGTGTGTTATACAGCTTTTGGTGAATGTGTCCAAGACAATATGCTTCTTATAGAGATCAACAGTATATCTCACATTTATGTCCTTGGTTTCTGGTATACTATAGGTGATGCAGCAATGAAATACTGTCTTCCGTCAAACTTTGAATTGGCATATAACCCCACATACCTCCCCTGGAGAATCTAACCTGATTATTGATGAAGGCAGTGATTCTCAAAATTAAGCCTGAATCAGAAAATCCTGGAAGGCTTGCAAAATGCAGATCGCTGAGTCTCCCCCCCCCGCCCCCGAGTTTGTCTCAATAATTCCAGAGTGGGGCCTGAGAATTTGCATTTCTGACAAATTTTCAGGTGATGCTGATATTGTTGGTTGATATTGATTGATGTTGGTTGATGTTGATATTGCAGGTGGGGGAGTGCATTTTCAGAACCACTGAACTAAAGTGTTGGACTGTAAGTTGTATCTCTTCTCAAGTATTAGCGTTTAATAGGAGGCATGGATTTTAGCAGGTAAGAAAGTTAATGATTGGAAGCTGTGCTGTGGCAGTCACTGTGTACCTCTCTGAAATGTCGCAAGACTAAATTTGGGTGAGAAATACTGACCATCCCTGATATGGTTTGTAGGAGATCTGGAAGCCTGTGTCCTATGACCCATTCTCAGAAATAGGGGAAAAATTTATTCTTCATATTTCAACAAAAAGGAATGAATACCTCTTACCAGAGACTTCAACACTCCTTTACCTCAAATGTCTCTTTATTTGCTTGAGTGGCTCTAGCAAGCCAGGAGAGTGGGGGAAAACAATGCAGGGCAAGGTGAGGACAGAGTGAGCCTGTGACAGTTGCCTACCTGCTCTCTCCATACATATAAATGCCACTCAGGAGGGAGACGGCAGATCTGTTTGCAGTCTGCAATTAGCAAATGGAAAAATATTTTTGATGTTTTAACTCTGGAGCCTTGAACATTTAGCTTTGCCATAAGGATTAGTTTTATCAGTAAAACAAATCTCTGCTCCTAAAGTTCTAGTTGAAACCTTGTCAGGTAGTCTGAGGACTTTTCTTGGCACAGTTTAGTTAGCAGGATTTACCTTCTTCCTAACGTGTACTAGGGAAAGCCGATGCTCATACTAGAAGCCTTAGAAATCTTTGCCATTGATGTGCCCGGTGCTTATTGACAATCACTACTGCTCGGACAAGCAATCAGGGACAGTCAGTAACATCCAGCAAAGTTTCACACCAGGTCATGATGCTGATTGAGGTATCTGGACATATGATCACTGAAACTCAACTGTTTACGTTACAAACTGTTCATGGTGAGCTGCTGTTTGCTTAAAAACTAGCACTTGCCTATTCTTTTAGGAATTATACAAAAACTTTGGTTTTTAAATAATTATTGCTGTTCTCACAATTTTGCTGGCAAACATATAGTAAACTCCAATAACATTAATAAAAGGTACAAATCAAGTAAATTACAGTCACAGGAAACCCGATACTCTGGAACTCTTTAGATAATGAGCCAAGAGGTTTTAGGGATTTAATTTAGAAGTAGAAAGGCGCTCACAATGGGCTATATACCTCCTTTCAATTGTATTATAAAGAAAGGAGGAGGGGCCAGAACAAATGGGGGTTACAAAGCAAAGAACAGATGTGGGTGGGAACTGTTTTCTTTTCACTTCAGTGGCTCTTTTAGGCTATATTGACTAATCCTGAAAACTGCTTTTAATACTAAAGCATGACCTAACAAATAATTGGTGAGGATAAAAGTAAATGTCCATTAAAGTAAGTGCCTGTGACAGGTGTAAAAGTAGAACTGGTCTGATGAGTATTTTCTGCATCTCTGAATGAATTTGGTGTAGAGATGCACCATGTGGATTTATTGAAGAGTTCAGTTCTTCCTTAACTTTGCTTAGCAGCCTTTTTATATCTGAGCAACATTTGAACTGTCTTCATGCATTCAGCTGTGGCCCTTTCCTATTAAAGGAACGTTCTAAATGCCATAAGCAAAAGTGGTATTAATGGTGGCAAATCCTAGTTTATGTACCAAATTGTTTTCTGGTTAATTCAAAAATTATATCTCTGAAAATGTCAGTCCTAGAATAAAAATACAAGAAATGCTAGTCTTGGAATTAAAAAAGAAAACAACCCTGATGCCAAAGGAATTAAAAAAGAAAATAACCCTGATGCCTAATAGCTTTTAATAGTGTAAACATTTTGTTATAACATGAAATCCATTTAAAAATGATTTGTTATATAAATTTCAATATAAATAAATTGATCATATAAGACACACACATATAAAATCAGTGTTACATAGGAGTTTGTAAATAGGTAACCAAATTATTATTTATTAACTGCATATTTTAGACCCTGAATAGTAAGAAATATTATAGCTTATAATACAGATATCAGTTAATATTCATTGCAAAGGATTTCATTATTAGAGCAGCTTTGCAAAGCTACAAGAACTAGATTTTGGAGTCAGATATGGGATCAAATTTTGGTTCTACTGCCTGCTGGATTTCATGTATGGCTTTTCTTTACATGGGGCTGTAAAGAACTTACCTTGTGCCTAGAGCTTAGTAGGCTATTAAATTAATAGCTATCAACAAGCTGGATTAGTCTGGTGAGGGTTTAGGTAGATTGATACTTGACCTGGGTATTAAACAATATGTAAGATTTTGAAAGTAAAGTGGTGTACTGGTAAAACATTCTATTCAAAGAGAGTTACAGGAGCAAATGTAAGAAGGAGTTGGGTCAGCTAGAGTAGAACAAATGTGAACACTAAGTTTGTGTGGGTGAGGTGAAGCCCAACAATGTTGGGCCTTGAGAACCAGGCAGAGGAGTTTGGCCTTCAGACTGTAGATAAAAGGGACCAATTATAAAGATTTGAAAGAGGAAGTGATAAGACAAAAGTACTTGAAGGTTAGCCTGGTTGCAATAGGCAAGACAGGTCAAGGAGAAAAGAGAATGAACTTGGGAAGGCCATTGACAATATGAAATAAGAAGGACCTAAATAGAGCAGGACAGTGAAAATGGAAAGGAGGATTAGAAGATGCTAGAGTTATTGTTAAAGGTTGGTTGTTTTAACTGTTAGTACCACACTAACAATTGCCACAACCTAATCAACACTGAGCATAATTTCTGTCACAAAGAAAATGTGTTTCAAATGTCACCTTATTTAATCTTAAACACAACCCTGTGAGGTAATTGTGTCCCTATTTTAAAGATAAGAAAACTGAACCTTAGAGAAGTCCTGCCACAACATAAGTTCATCAGAATATTTTTCATAGTTTATAATAATGTATTGGGGTGATGATTTGGTTGTATGTCTCTCCCATTTGATCGGATATTCCTAAAGGGCATTCTCCTTACTTCATTGTTCTATCATTAGCAGCCTGATGTTAGGAATACTACAGAGTGACATGTTTATCACATCTTTAGATAGATGGATGTGTAGACAAATGGCTCAAAGCTTACATGGCTAATAAGGAGAAATCAGAATTAAAATCTGGATTGTTTTGTTCCCAAACTACATGTTAACTACCATTATTCTATTTCTGCTCCTGTAAGATAAATATAAGATATAAGAAAAGGAAGGGCATGATCCAAAGGACATAAGCACAAGAATGTCTTTATTTATAGCAACATTCTCTAGGGATGTGTTTTCCATATGGCAGAGTTACTTGTCTTGAAGCCAGTTTCTCCATATCCCTTTGGGAGGCCAGGATGCCTAGAATATCCCATATTTGGCTAAGGCCGATGGCAGGACACTGAGCAGAAGATCCAAATGAAAGCTGTGTCACACAGATCTGTTTAAACACAGAGCAGCATATATTTTATAGGCCATGGTATCCACAGATCATACTGGCAATTCAGTTTCTTCTGGCTTGTTTTTTTAAATTATTTTTTTTAAACATTGCTCTCTGAATTTAGCTTGGAAGAAGTTACAACCTATGGCATGAAACAATGTCCAAATATAAGCAATCAATGTGATTAACTGAATGCCCCAAATATGCAATGTATATATATTTCTCAGGAAACGAAAGCAATAAATGCATGTATTTTATTGTATATACTCATCATTCTCTCAAAAGTTTTACAGTGAGGTATACCAGTGTGTGAGGTATTATAAGAAAAGAATCTTTGTTTTGTAGTCAGTAAATATCATCAATTAATCATAAGAGATTACAGTTCTAAAACATCCTTCTTACTCCAGATCTTCTTACTTTGTTGAGAAATACCATTGAAATTTTATTTAATTTATAGACCTATAAGTTTGGGGCATTTTGAATATAGCCTGAGGAGGGGAATATTATTTTGAGGTCCATGCCTCTCCAAGGGGGAGGTGACATTTTTGGTTGGGATTTAGCTTAATTTTGTGCAACTTAAAACAATAATTAACTCCACCCCATACCAATTCTCAAAGGGAATTATGTCTCCTGCAAAAATTTGCAGGCTACTGGGCTATGATGTCATGATTTATACAGCATGCATAGTTTCATGTAGTGGCCAGTCCTATGTACAAATAACATTGAAATGATCTATGCCTCTAAGGTGCTTGCAACTGATTTGATGGAGAAAAAAAGGACTTAGGAAGTAGTAATGAAAGAGGGAGGTGGTGATTCCTATAGTAGATATATTCTGTGGAGCACAGAAGAGGTCTGAACAAAGAGCTTCAGGGGAATGGAGTGATCACGGCAATATTACTGAGGTGGATTAGGAAAGAACCAGAGGAGATACCTGGTGTAGAAAAACACAGGAAAGAAGAAAGAGCTTACAGGGAGGCAATTCAAGAGGGAGTCAAGGAGGGTAGACTGAGTGTGGAATCACTTTACTATTTGACTTTTGCTGGGATAAATGTAGTTTGAAGTAATGCATTATTAACAGTAGAAAAATGACTTTTTTTTTTTTTAACCTATTTAGTGATTAAAAAGGTCTCTTTGTTTCCAAGTCGGAAATGCGGGGCTGCCCCCTGCAGACCTTTCGATATACCAGGTCCACTCTCTCTGTGCCTTTTCCCTCAGCACAAAAGGAATCGGCACATGTTTATAATATTTACTCTTCAACAGCAAAGAAAAATTCTTATTCACTCTTTAATAGGCCATTCACAAGAATGGACAGGCTGTAGAGTCAACAGAGATCAAAGAAGATATTCACTACTTTGGATCTTGAGCTTAGCCCGGAATTCCTATAACCGAATCACCAAAGTAGTGTAATGTGTGGTGAAGAGCAAGCAAAGACTCTACAGTGAGATAAGCTCCATTTGAAACTCAGTTCATTTTTGTTCCTTTGGGTAAATACCCAGTAGTGGGATTGCTGTATCAACTGGTAGTTCTACCTTTATTTCTTTGAGGTATCTCCATATACTTTCTGTAGAGGTATCTCTTGTACTAGTTTGCAATCCCACCAGCAGTGTATGAGTGTTCCTATCTCTCCACATCTACACCAGCATTTGTTGTTTTGTAACTTTTTGATAAAAGCCATTCTCACTAGAGTTAAGTGATATCTCATTGTGCTTTTTATTTGCATTCCCCTAATTATTAGAGACATTGAGAATTTTTTCATATGTTTGTTGGCCATTAGTCTTTCTTCTTTTGAAATGTTTCTGTTCATGTCCTTTGCCCATTTTTTAATGGAGTTGTTTGATTTTTTTTTTTTTTTTTTGCTGATTTTCCTGAGTTCTATATAGATTCAGCCTTTTATCAGATGTATAACATGCAAATATTTTCTCCCATTCTCTAGGTTATCTATTTAGTCTAATGATAATTCCCTTGGCGGTGCAAAAGCTTTTTAATTTGATCATGTTCCATTTATTTATTTTTATTGTGCTGTGATTGCTTTTAGAGTCTTCATAAATTCTTTCCCTAGGTTGGTGTCTAGAAGAGTTTTTCCAACACTTTCTTTTGGAATTCTTATAGTTCCATGCCTTAGGTTTAAGTCTTTTATCCATCATGAGTGGATTTTTGTGAGTGGTGAGAGATGTGGATCCTGTTTCAGTCTTCGACATGTAGCTATCCAATTTTCCCAGCACCATTTATTGAATAGAGATTCTTTCCCCAGTGTATCTTTTTGTCTGCTTTGTCAAAGATCAGATGGTAATATGAGGATGATTTTACATCCTAGTTCTCATCTTATTCCATTGGACTATGTCTCTGTTCTTGTGCCCAAACCATGCTCTTTTGGTTATTATAGCTTTCTAGTATAGCTTGAAGTCTGATAAATTGATGCCTCATGGATTGTTCTTTTTACTTAAGGTTGTTTTGTCTATACAGGGTCTTCTCTGATTCCATGCAAAACATAGAGTTATTTTTTCTAGATCTGCAAAAAATGATGTTGGTTTTTTAATAGGGATTGCATTGACTCTATAGATCACTTTGGATACTATAGACATTTTAACAATGTTGATTCTGCCGACCCATGAGCATGGTATGGTTTTCCATGTGTTTATGTCCTCTGCTATTTCCTTCCTCAGTGTTTCATTGTTCTTTCTGTAGAGGTGATCCTTAGTTAAAATACCTAGTAGCGATCCTAAAGTATTTTATTTTCTCTTTTGCTATTGTGAAAGGTATTGAGTCTTTCATTTGGTTCTTAGCTTGACTGTTGTTGGTGTATGAGAATGCTACTGATTTGCGTATGTTATTTTGTAACCCAAGACTTGGCAGACTCTTTGGGGTTTTCTAGATATAAGATCATATCAGCAGCAAAGAACAATAGTTTGACATCTTATTCTCCCATTTGGTTCACCTTGATTTCCTTGTCTTGTCTGATCGCTCTGGGTAGGACTTCTAGCACTATGTTGAATAGAAGCACTGATAGAGGGCAATCTTATCTGGTTCCAGTTCTAAGTGAGAATGCTTTCAGTTTTTCCCTATTCAGTATGATATTGGCTGTGAGTTTGTCATATATGGCTTTTGTTATTTTGAGGTAAATCCCATCTATGCCTATTTTGTTAAGCATTCTTATAAAAGGGTGCTGACTTTTGTCAAATGCTTTTTCTACATCTATTGAGAGAATCATATGGTCTTTGTTTTTACTTATATTTATGTGGTGAATTACACTTGTAGATTTACATATGTCGAACCCTCCCTGCATCTCTGGGATGTAGCCCATTTGGTTGTGATGGATTTTTTTTGGATGAGCAGCAGAATTTGGTTTGCTAGGATTTTATTAGGAATTTTTACATCTATATTCATAAGGGATATTGGTCTGTTGTTTTCTTTTTTGGTTGAGTCCTTTCATTGCCTTGGTATCAAGGTGATATTGGCTTCATAAAACGTGTTGGGGAGGAGTCCTTCCCTCTCAATGTTGTGGAATAACTTTTTCAGGATAGGTATCAGTTCATCCTATAAAAAAGACATCTGCACTCAAAGGTTTATAGCAGCACAATTCACAATGGCAAAGGTGGGGAAACAACATACTTGCTCATCAATATATGAGTGGATTAATAAAATGTGGTATAGGTATACCTACTACTCAGCCATAAAAAAATGGTGAACTACTTCATATTATCCTAGATGAAACTGGAGCCCATTATTCTAAGAGAAGTATCACAGAAATGGAAAAACAAACACCACATGTACTCACCTTTAAATTGGTACTAATCAATCAAAATTTATATGCACATATGGAAGTAACATTCACTGAGGGTTGAGCAGATGGGAGGGGTAAACTCATACCTAACCCTGGCAGTGCAAAGGCAATTTATGTAACCAAAGGATTAGTACCCCTGTAATATTCTGAAATAAAATTATATATATATGTATATATCATTTAGAAAAAAAATAGTGAATTAAATAAGATCTGTGGCATAAGTTTATTTAAGAGTCATGTTTTTTAACTACTTAGGTATATTTTGATGATAAAATAAACTTTTCATGTCTAAAATAAATAAATAAACTCAGTTCAGCCACTTTTAGTTACTGACCTTGGGCAAAGCTTTAGTTACTGACCTTGGGCAAAGCTTCTCTCTCTCTTTGCTTTAGTTTCTTCATCCATAAAATGAGGAACATGTTTGTCCCATATAATGACTGAGAATTAAATGAGTTACTATGTGTAAAGTTATTAGAACATTGCTTGAGATATGGCAAGCATGCAAATGATAGCAACTATTACTATGATATTTATATTCTAGGAAATCAAGCATATGCAAAATGTGTGGAGCTCATCATTCTAAAGATTATTCAGCAAGTGTAACTCCAATATGGTGTAGTGAAGTGTGCACAATGTGCTAGACTTTAGGCTATTGGATACACAGAGCCTGTTTATAAGGAGCTTCAGTTTGAGTTATTGCCATTGGATTTTCTGATCCAGTATGTTCAGCCTACTAAATTAAATTTTTTTGACTTACAGGAGGATGTTGAAATAGCAGTAAAGGCCGCAAGACAGGCTTTTCAGATCGGCTCTCCATGGCGTACTATGGATGCTTCAGAGAGGGGACGACTGTTATACAAACTGGCTGATTTAATTGAGAGAGACCGTCTCTTGCTGGCAGTGAGTATTAACCAAACTGAATAGGTAGATAGAGCTCTCAAAAGCATTTATTGTTTGAATTGGCAAGCTGTTTTAGTTTTAGTGATCACTATGTGCTCTCTACTAATAAAATGAAAAGACTTTATCTCACACCTCTTACAAAGGACACTTACCACTGAGGGTTTTTTTGTTTTTATTTTTTAATATAATCTCACTCTGTTGCCCTGGGTGGCATGCAGTGATTTCATCATAGCTCACTGCAACCTCAAACTCCTGGGCTCAAGCAATCCTCTTGCCTCAGGCAAGCAGGTGAGCGCCACCAGACCCGGCTAATTTTTTTCTATTCTTTGGAGAGACAGGTCTCTTCTCTTTCTCAGGCTGGTCTGGAACTTCTGAGCTCAAGTAACCTTCCCACCTCAGCCTCCCAGAGTGCTAGGATTATAGGTAGGAGCCTCCACATCCAGCCTACCATTGAGTTTATTCTCAAATATTCATCTGTACTCCAGTTCTGGATGATGTTAATTTCTCCTCCAGTAATAGATTCTACAGTCTAAATGTTGGCAAACCCCAGGTTAAACCAAATTAAAGAAATTTCTTTCCTTTACCTTAGAACTTCTCAAAGCCTTTAACAAAGTCACATGTAGTATGAATCTCCTGGAATGATCTGGGTTTCTTAAAGTACTTGACTACTGAACCCTTTTAGGTGAGAAACTTGATTGTTTGTTAAAGGTGCCCAAAATATTTCTCTAAAATAAATCTTATTTTTCTTTAGTCTAGCCCACCAAGGTATTTAATAAATGGGTACATTTTCCTTTCCTGAAATGTCTGTTCGGAAGGATCATAATTAAATGATGTCTCTTTGCAGGTGAAAAGGGCAAAGCTTAAAGAAAAAAATCTAATCATTGATGTGTTTATAAAAATTATGCTTTTTTTCTTTATATTTTAGCAATTGTCAGCACATAATATCCTTGGGGAGGGTATTTCCTTGTTTCTTGTCTTCTCAGTTGAGCATATAATGAAACTAGTTTAATACAAACCAATACCAAGATCAAGTTCCATAGCAAATTTTTTTTGAATATTTTCTTTTCTTTTTTTTTTATTTCAGCATATTATGGGGGTACAAATGTTAAGGTTACATATATTGCCCATGCCCCTCCTCCCCCCTCCCACCCGCCCAATACCCAATAAATGTTATTATCTTTAGAATCTTAAAGTGGCAGTTACAAAGAAGGCTACATATATATATATACATATATATATGTATATATATGTATATATATATATATAAACATTTGCAATTATAGTTACTCAAAGAACCATTTATTACTAAACTGATGATTCAGCATAATTCAAAATATGGAAAAATATGGAACCAGAGCTATGGGCAATAAAACTATATCAACCAAAATGGCCTCTAGGAAGAAAGCATAATTTGCTTAAACTTGGCTTCTCTCATTTATCTGATCTGTTGATTGCCCGTCAGCATAAGGTCCTATGGGAGAAAAAAGTGTAGTCATAGAAAAATCATGTCTGATTAAATTTTGAGATGGTAAACAGTGTAACACAGAGACAGGACAGCTTCAACAGTTTAACACCAGGATATTCCTGCCAGGTAATCACCCCAGCAGAACATTATATTCCAAAGAGCTCTTTAAAGTTCTGTTTAAGAAGAGAAAGAGGAGATAGGTCATACTGTAATGGTTAGGGCACTAAACTAGAAAATAATGAACTTTATAGCCTGACCATTCAAATGATAATTATAATAATAATAGCAAAACTGGGAGTTTCATCATTAAAAATTCTGAGGAAAATTATGAATGAAAAATCCAGGTATTATTTAAGTTTGTGTGAATAGATTGCTTATATCCAGATGGAAGGCAAAAATTAAAAATGATTATTGAGGCATCATTAATAGTCACTGACACTAAACTGTCACACAGAGTTGGATTACACAGTAAGTGAAATCTCGTTGAAACTCTGATCTGACTAAAACTGGGTACCATTCTCACCTGCTGTGTACATATCAAATTGTGACTGATTCCTAGAAAGTTTGTTAGCTGGAGGTTATTCAAAATTAGATTTTTAAAAAAGCACTAGTCTCTAGAACCCAAAATCTCACAACCCTTCTTACCCAGATCTTGCTATGTGACTTCAAGCAAATCATTTTAACTCTTTTATTTTAGTCTCCATTTTAAAAAGAGGAAGTTAGACAAGGTGACCTAAGATTTCTTCCAATTCCAAAATTCTCTAGCACATGATTATTCAAAATATGGGCTATATATTTTGTTCAATCTAAAATTTTTGCGGAATTTTAGATTTGGGTTTTGATCTGTTTTTCAGACAATGGAAGCAATGAATGGTGGAAAACTATTTTCCAATGCATACCTGATGGATTTAGGAGGCTGCATAAAAACATTACGCTACTGTGCAGGCTGGGCTGACAAGGTCCAGGGCCGTACAATACCAGCTGGTGAGTAGCTTTGGGAAACCACTAGAGGTGGGAGTAACAGTGAGGAGATTACTATACAGCTGAATAATTTTAAACTTTCCTTTTTAAAGATGTCAACCCAGTATGGCAAAATTGTTTTCCCCTAGACTTTGAGACAACACAGCTCTGAACCTGGAAGTTCTGTTAAGATTCATCAAATGGATTTTAACATTGTTTCAGCATAATCACACAGAAGATATCACTATGGATATTTTAGAAAATACTAAAGTGAGAACATTGTTATGGTCACAATTACTGATTGGAGGGGAATTGTCTCTTTGAGGGCCCACACTTTTTAAAGCTGGCCTCTGAAATTATTTATTTGGGTTTTATGCCAATAGTGATATTTTTACCCTTTCTATAATGTAATTATTTATACCTCTTCGCATGTCCAGTATGAGTCAGTTGTGATCATCTGTGCCTGGTCAAACTCACTACAGTTAGACCAGGCTAATTAAACAAACTAATTCACATTGATTTGTTTCAAACAGCTTCAAAGCAAGAAGGAACTGTGTTTATAGCCTGAGTTAAGGATTCATGTGCATGAATGTGTATGTGTGTAGTGAAGTATGTACAAAATTGGGTAGAAATATGAAAAACACTTTATATGAAACATAAAAAGCATCGCTTTAGGAAACACTGTTGGTAGAATTTAATTCACGTAAATTTATTGACGTGAGGAATACAGCACCCTCCAGCACTGGCCCTGATGTGCATTTCCAATCTACTTGGAACATCTGATAGGCCAGAAGTGGTAGCCAGGAAATGAGAAGAGAAGAGTGAAACCATGGTGGTGCCAAGAAGTGTGACTATTTTAATGGCTGTCTCACTTCATTTGGGGACAATATGGTAGAAACCATTTAAAGCACAAATAGATTTCGATAAAGAGAGTTCTTACTGAAGCCAGGTGGTTTCTGCACCAAAGCAGAACTGAGCACAAAGCGCAATGTAAGTCTCGGAATGACCACCTCAAACTTTGAAGCACGTGAATCAGTCATATCTAGATTGAAAAGAAATGTCTTTTACTTCTCACATTTTTTTTCATGGATTAAGAGAATTTGCTTTTAATGTTTGGTAGGCAAATAGAAAAAAAGTATGTTAGAACAAATAGGAAAGGATTATTAATCATAGGGAGATTTTTAAAATTTTCCTCTGTTTTAATTTTACTATTTTTTTTTAAATTGTATTACTTTTACAAATAAAATGTTACTGTTACTGATAGAACTTTGAGCTATCAGAACCACATCTGAATGTGGTTCTCTTAGCTGGAGACTTCCTACTTCCTTTCTCATTCCTCTTTTATAAAACTTTGAGAAGGATAATTTCGAAATCAGCCCTTATTAGATAAGGAAAGATAGAATTATTTTTCAGATCTTTTCCAATTTTGCATCCTTGCTTTTACCTAACTCAATTTTATGCTTCCTGTCATTCCAAATTATGATTTGAGGGGCTTCATTTTCATTTTGTGAACAGTTGGAGTTATGTTTGATTTTTTAATTATTGTCTATACTGTTCTCTCACATAAGCCCTAAACCACCATTCTGTAAATGTCAAAAAACATTTGTCTATATATGATTGTGTGTGTTTCATTTTCCAGATGGAGACTTTTTTACTTACACAAGACATGAACCTGTTGGTGTTTGTGGCCAAATTATTCCCGTAAGTTATTCTCTCATGTAATTCTCAATTTAAGAAAAAAGAGTTCTAATACTATTAGCTTTAGTAATTAAGCTTTCTCCAACACAAATGGATTCTTATATATTTGTTAAATGTGGAGTAAATGTAAGATTTGTTGAAACTGGTCTCCCTGAGACTAAATGTCTTAGATATGAATGAGGTAGTTGAAAAACCTACCTATGTCCTGGCATATCTCTTGAGAGCATTTCAATACTACAGGATCAACAAATTTTAACCTTTTACTCTGTAGGTTCTTTTAAAAGGTATAATGTCCTCCTTTTAAGAGCCATGATTTACACATATATGGCAAAGTGCTCATTGTCACATATGCTGTGGGTCACCATTTTAATGAAATGTTGCAGGATCCACTAGTCTCTGATACTCTTTATCTCCTCATTGAGGTTTCTCATTACAGAGAATGGTACCAACCAGAGTGTTCTAATCCTAGAAGATATTTTTAAACTGAAATGGAAGTAACAATGCCAGAGGCATTTAGAGAGCACTGCATGGAATATATTGAGCCTTAAGATAAGAGGCTCTGATATTCCAAATTCTTCTTAGAGAAGGTAGTATTTTTAAGCAGAATTGTGAAGATTTAAGCTCAACAAACAGGAAAACTACCTAAATGATGTCACTTGAGCTGACATACTTCAAAAGGCCAAATAAAAAGATAGCCAAGCATCCTGAAGTTTATAGATGAAGAAGCGCCTATTATTTATTTTTCACTCCAATGAGATTGAAATGTATCTGTATCAACATTTTTAGAGAAATTCCTCATTAATTCAAAAATTCCAATAAAATCTATGAAAACTACATAACTTCAAATACTAATAACAGCAAATATATACTGTATGCCTATGATGAACCTGTCACTGTGTTAAGCTCTTGACCCATTTTCTTGATTAATCCTCATGACAACCTTCTGACATAGAGGGGACCATTATCATCACTTAAAGATGATGCAGTTGTACACACAGAGCAAGTAACTTGTGTGCCTTGACATAGCTGGTAGTGATTGAGCTGAGATTTGAACCCAAGCACTTAGTTTCTGGACCCAGGATATCTTTGTCTTTAACAGATATTTGTCCTAGAAATAAATGCTTCTAATGATACAATTAAGCAAATAATTATAATAAATCATCTGTGGGTTTGGAGGAATACTCATACTTTTTAAACACTTACAGATAACTTAATATATGCTTAATGGTAAACCAAACCATGCAGTGATTTTTATCTTCTTGATATAAGAAGCACTCAAATTGATAGCATTGGATTGAATTTTGGAGCCCTCTCCTACTCCCTTCCCATATCTAGTTTATTTGGAGCATTTTAAGTATTTACTAGTTGCTTTTAGCAATGAAGTTAATTAGAAAACATAAAATGATTACACAAAAGTACTACAATTATTATTTTATATCTGCAGGGGGGTTGTCATATGAACTTAGATTAACAAATGTGCTTTTCAGCAATACAAATAATCTATTGTTATATATTGCTTTCTAGTGGAATTTCCCATTGGTCATGCTCATTTGGAAGATAGGGCCTGCCCTGAGCTGTGGAAACACAGTAGTTGTCAAACCAGCAGAGCAAACTCCTCTCACTGCACTCCATGTGGCATCCTTAATAAAAGAGGTAAGTCTCCTATATCAAACTGTGCACAAGAACTCCAGTCCTAATTTACAAGAGAGGGACTTCATTTGGTGCTGCTGTAAAGTACATTATTTACAAGAGTCTCCTGTCAAGTGCAGGGAAGCATTTGGCATGGCTGCTGGCTGGGATTCTTGGCAGTTCACCCAAAGGAGTCTCTGCCCGAATGCAGACGGGAAGTCCAATGCAAGGGCTTGGTGTCAGTCATCTTATAATCACTTTTTTGTTTCTTTTGTTCAGTTCTCATTAACGCAAATTCATATTAAAATTGGTGTTGTATTCTTTCAAATTTTGATATATTAAATCGGTTTGTAACTACCACTAATGGCCTGGTGGTTTCTGTAAATTTGTTCAAACTATTATAGGATATGTGAAGATTAGAGGCCTCTGTGCAAATATGTACTAGTAGGCCACATTATTTCTAAATATATCTACCCATAAGTGGACATGTTTATATTCACTTTTCTATTATGGTTTTCTCTGCATTTGTCGTTTTGTTCAAATGTGGTAAAAGAACACATGAAACTTATTTTCATTAAATACCTATGTTGTATTAATATACTTCTGTTGCAAACAATTCGTTGTCCTTTTGCTTCATATCTTACCAAAACTTAAACAAATTTCATTCACTAGAAAATTCAATTTAGGAAATCTGAATTCATATCTAAAAAATATTCTTTATTTGCAATTAAAAACAAGCAAAAAAGATGTCAAAATGAAATATTTTGATTGAATTAATATGACATTTTAATATGCCCTACTGAGTTTCCACACTTTCTACCTGAATTCTTTAACTCCACTTGAAATCAATCCTGAAGTGCAATCATAAAGGGGTTGACCATAAAGAGGTTTAATATTTTGCTGATTAAATAATGCCAGTATGGACTCTCGCCTCAGCTTTTATGCCCTGAGCAATTAACAACAGCTAGAAACTAAAAATGTGAGATCCCTTTAGCTTCTTAGTTTTGCTGGTGGGGATAATGAACACGTTGCTTTCCTTCTACGTAAGTAATTTACCAAACACTTATACTTTCTTTGTGAGTTACTATGATGAAATTTGAGACAGTCATCAGTGGAGCAATAATCCATAGCCTTACCCTGAGGAAAACTGGGCCTTCAGTAATACAACGCTTGAGGTTATTTTTATGTGGGCTAATGATAACTGTAATATATTGTTAGTAGTATATAATAACTGTAATAATAACAATAATAGTGAAGAATAAAACCACTTAGATGAATTTTTCTTTTTTTACCTCTCAGGCAGGGTTTCCTCCTGGAGTGGTGAATATTGTCCCTGGTTACGGGCCTACTGCAGGAGCAGCCATCTCTTCTCACATGGATGTAGACAAAGTGGCCTTCACAGGATCAACAGAGGTAATATCACCTTCTCAGCCCAGAAGTTAAGAATGTCTGCATCTCCAGCTATCAGAAGCCAGAAGCATGTTTTATGTAACTGTTTTTGAGCCAATACTTCCTTAAAACAAAAGTTCCTTTTAATCACCCTTATTTTAGCCTTCAAATATGTGTATAGAACATAAGCAGATGTAGTTTGGATGAAATGAAACACCTATTACAAACTCAGAAGGACTAGAGTGAACTATTTTTAACTTGCTCTCATTATTTCTAATGAGAAATATGGCTGTTGAGACCTTGTCCTATAATTAGTAAAGTTTATAGTAGAAAATATAAATTAGGCCATAGGTGATTTGTATGAATGAATGTAATGTTATCCTGTAGACCATGAGAATTAAATCGTAGAGCCTGACCCATAGCTCATTATTTGGGGGTCTCTCCTCCTTAGACATTCCAAAAGGGAGCCAGAAACTCATCTTCCTTCAATGACACTCTTGGCCTAGCCTAACTTTTCTGACTGTCTGGCTCAAACTTGGGCATCCAAAGGTTAAAGAACAGGACCCCAACCATGAGCACTGTGAGGAGAAGCAGGAGGGAGGGAGAGGAAAAGAACGTCCTGGAATGTAGACTTTGGGAAAGCGGATTCCCATTTACTGAGGTGATTTTCCATCCTAAGCAAAAGAAAGTGGTGAGATCATAGTGTGCCAAGAAAAATAAATCATTGAGTCATTTGTGTTAAATAATGTGACACTGTTAGATGCTCAATGCAATAACTACTGTATGCCTTTCATTGGTATACAGTATGGAGGGTCAAGAATGAGCATCACCCCATCTTAGAAAGCTACCAAGGCAAGTAAGAAACAAGGCAGGATGTGACAGGTACTCAAATATGTGCAAAATGCTGTAAAGAGGTTCACAGGATGGAATAATGATGTCCAAATGGGTGCTAGAACTTGTGGTGTGTTTTCAGGATTTGTTACTTTTATTTAATTCCCTTTAGATTGAGAAGTAAAAGCAATGTTCCAGATAGGGAGATAAGGCTAATCTGATTGTTTTATAATCCTAATTAGCCACTCCAATATAAAGAAATATTTACATAAAGAACAGAAATAGCAGAAAATCAATTTTTTTTTCTTGATCTTTTTAAAATTAGGTAAATACATATATGTTTTTATCTGTTTTTCATAGACATAGAGTAGTAAAAGTTTGCATTCTGTAAAGCCCTAACTGAGGCAGGGGAAGGCCAGCCCCACATTCAGGATTTATTGTGAACAAAACAAATGGGGATATTCAAGACATAGCAATAAATTTTAAAATGATGAAATCATAGGTTGAAATCATAGCAGAGATGGTAAAAGAAGAAAGGAAAAAATTCCTCAGCCTGGACTTCTAGAACTTCCCCAGCAGGGAATCCAGGTGGCTTTCAAGGCCTAGAACCACACCTGCTCGCTCTCCAGTTCATCTGGACCAGAGGATGCTGTTCCCTGATCCCAACTCCAGCATCACTGCCTGTCTGTCTTGGCTCATCCCTGAGCCTCTGTTGCATTTGCGGGGTGTTTCACTTAGCAACACCCCCACCAATCCTTGGACATTAAAAGCATAGGAAACATCTGTGTTCACATTCTGACTCTACCTCTCCTAGCAGTGTGTCTTCGAAAGTTAAATATTAAAAGTTAAACATCCTTGCTAATTTAGTTCCTTCATTTGTAAAATGGAGACAATAATATCAACCTTACTGAGTCACACAGAATAAAAATAAGAGGGCTAATGAGTAGTGAAACACATAGCACCCTACCCAGCACTCAGTAAATGCCATGGTTATTATGTGTGTCTGTACTCATTTCCTTTTTCTCTTTCCTTTAATTTCTCACAATAATTTAGAAGGTGTGAGGGAAGAGCTTCCTCTCCCTATAAATTGTCCCCATCTCTGCCTCTCTGCCCCATCGCTTCCTGATTATTCCATGTACCTTTTCATTCCCACATGCTTTTCATTCACACGTGGTCATAACGTGTTCCAACCTGGCTCCCACCACACATTCCCTGGCTGGTTTCTCCTCTCCTCTGCAGTCGCAGGAGCTCTCTGAATTTAACAGCGCCTGTCTGTGTTCGCATTGGCTGTGATACGCAGCTATAAGAGCCCGTGCCTGTGGCCTCTTTACGTGTCTTTCTCTCCCTTGTGGAATATCCACAAAGACGCTTGTTCATTATTATCTACAGAAATCAGTATGGTGACTGTTTCTAAGTAAGTATAAAGAATTTAGCGTGAAAAATATGATTTTAGAACCCACACAGAAAAAACCCATTTTAGTTCCAATGCATGGAACTTAGGTCCATGCTCCCTGGAACCTCTTTCTGGGTTCTCTTTTAGCTTCAGGTTTGTAGCTGGGCAGATATCAGGGAATTTGGCAAATACCATGAAAAAGGCAAACAATAGACTACATCCTTTTGTGGTCATTGTAGCAAAGATTCCCATTCTAACAACACTTTTAGCAAGGTAAGAATTTTAATATCCCATGACATTCGTATAAAATATTACCCTACTCACATTGTGCAAGACATAATAAGTTATACCCATTTCATGAGCATTTGCTACTTCTGCCTCACATAGAAAAACCACAATACCATAGAATATACTATTTACCCATACTCTTAATAGTTCTTATCTTTTCTTCATTGCAAACCTCTGAGAAAAATGATGAATCTTTGCCTATTTCCCAAGTAAAGGAAAGAAATCATGAGTCAGAAAATGGATGTTTCCTTGCCTGGGCTTAGACTTTTGGGAAAATTCAAGCAAGCCTTTTATTGGCCACTTAAACTTGCACTGAGCAAAAGTATAACCTTTCTTCCTCATCCATACTTCTAACTATTCTTCACACTAGTCTTTTGATACTTGTAGCTTTTAGAAAAATAATTATGATTTTACTCCCTTTCCCAAGAAAAAACTTGTCTACTATAATTAGAGTTTCTCCAGTAAACCTAAGTTTAAAAAAAGGAAAAAAAAAAAAAGGATGCAGAATGAAATTGGGGAACTCAAAGAGGGAAAGGCAAAGAATGTTATCTAGAATAAAGAAAATTCTTAATCACCTTAAATGAAAATTCAACTTTTTAAAATAGTCCTTAGGAGTATGTTGTAGAAGGAAAATGAGACACAAGAGATGTTCCAGACTGGGGTAACCAATGAAAGTCTACTTTTAATTTATTTTCATTAATCTGCTCTTAGGAGTTTGATTTATAACCATAAAATCTTTAAGATGAAAACATTAGATTAGTTAATGCTTTATTCTATAATGTACAGTAGCAGTTCAGTAACCACATAAAATTTATACATATACTTAGCAAGCGTCTACATTTGTTCAGTTGGAATATACATTTTTTATTACAATCCAACATGTGTATTAGGAAAAAATAAACCCAGAGAATAAAAAAAGCAAAATAAAGTGAATTATATTTTTAAAAAAAAAGAAAATCAAAGATCATTTGTGTGGATTAAGGCTCCAATAAAAATGATAATAAATAATTATGAAGAACAACAATAGAAAATAATCTTGAAGGGAAGTGATCCACAGAGAAAAAAACTGAAGACACTAGTGGCAACTAGCATTAAAGAAGAAACCAGAATAGTAGGATTCCAGCTAACTGAAGTATCAGCACAGAAAACAGATGCAATTTCTTTCTTCTACTTCACTGTTCAGAGTGTGTGTGTTACCAGGGAGGAAAGAGAGAGAAGTCTGTCAGCCAGTGTACAGTTAAGTGAGCCCACTTGGATAGATGCTATTGAGGAGACATAAGCAGTATTAGGGTATCGTCACTGATACCAAGGAGGTCACTATCTGTTTGGGGAATTCATGTGTATACAAATAATACAATCTGAAGCAGACACCAAAAGAGGTTTCATGAGGTTCTTTGGGAGGCCAGGAGAAGAGTCGTTTCTACCTAGATCATCAGAAGGATTCAGGGAGAAGCTAAGATATGAGCTGGACCCCAAAGAAGGGTAGAACGTGGAGGCAGCCCAGGTTGGGTGGGCATATGATGAGAAGAGAGATGAGATTCAGGAGGCAGTGAATATGCCAGTTGGGCTGGTAGAGTTCTCTAGATGTCAGTAGAGGGACAAAAAGTCATCATAGATAAGTTGTGATTGGGTCATGATGTGTCTGATCCATCCATAGAGAGATGAAGTTCTGAGTAAAATGAGAAATAACCTCCTATGTAGCCAGACAATCAAGATCAGCTCTCATGTTCTGTATCTCTGCTCTCTTACTGATGAGCATTTTTCTGATTCCATTATATCTGTATACTTGGAGAAGGGAGCCTTTTATATCTAAAGGTACCAAATCTTGAAAAATATCAGTTAGGAGTTTCTCCCAAATTTAATTTAACTGTGAAGTTTATGGCACAAGCATAGTATAAATTTAAAATACTAAGTAAACCTGTCTTTGTGAGAGCAGATTAAGCCTTCTCCCTTTGTAATGCTCCATTTCAGGTTGGCAAATTGATCAAAGAAGCTGCTGGGAAAAGCAATCTGAAGAGGGTGACCCTGGAGCTTGGGGGGAAGAGCCCTTGCATCGTGTTTGCTGATGCGGACTGTGAGTATGGGCCACTTTCGCTTTTTGTCCTTTCTGGTGTCTGATAAAGCCATTCAATGAAATTAAATTTTCCAAAAGGGTTTGCTTCTAACATCAAAGTATAGGGAATTAATCAGAGTGCAGAATTACTCTTGAACATCTCTTAAATCATCCTAAACTATAAAACATAGATAAGTTTAACACAAACACAATTTCTTCCTGATTTGAAATAGATTGCAGCTTCCTCACCTTAACTCTAGATAATGTAAATGTTTGGTATTTAGGTGCCATGATGTAGTTTTTAAAATTCCAGATCCTTAATTGTTAGTGTCATATTAAGTGTAATGAGATACCCCAGAGACATGTTGCATTGATACCAAATGAGAAACAGCAGTTTCAGACCTGCCATCCGCCTTCTTTCTGTGTCATATGCTCGTTAAATGAAATGGCCAGAAGAAAATCATGCCTACTATTTAAACAATTTATCTTCTTTTTGCTAGCAAGTATAGTTGAGTTTATATGTAAATCTACAGTTATGATGAGATTCCACTGTATCATGTTCTGAGTTTATTCTGATAATATTACCAAGTGGAATTCCAAAATTACTTCCTAAATAGAAGTTAATTAGCAGAAATAGATGGTCCAACATTCCTCTAACTCTTTCACAGCTACATTATGTATTTGAGTCTGTAAACACAAATGCTTCATGGAATTGGCCTATGTTGCTACTGTGATCTTAATTGAAGTTTTTTGGAACTTACTACCTTATTAAACATTCTATGAACATGACAGGATTCCCAATTTTTCTCAACCTTTCTGTAAACCACTCCTACTGCAACTTAAGCAGGTGTGATTAGTTTACAAAATAAATAAAACACCCAACTGCTATAATGTTCAGTTGCATATTCAACATTTATAAAATTAAAATGCAAAGATAACTTTATTCTTGTTTAGGATCTACTAAGGAAGCAACCTATTTCTTCCTTTTAAGGTATATTCTACTAACCTAAAATAAATGGGTAAGAAAAATTTATAGACATATATGAAATGATATGATATGCTTTAGATAGATTTTGAAAATGTCTTTGCTAGAATAAGGTCATAGGGTAGGGTGGGTGAGTATTAGTTGCTTTTGCTGTTTTTTCTTTTTAGTTCCCCCACCCCTAAATATCACTTTTCCTCTTGATCTGGGTATTTAAGAATATTTTGAGATTATTTAATACACAGACATTTCAGATTTTCTTTAGTTAAAACATGAAGCCTGAAAGATTCACAGTCATCTAATTACAAATGGAGATATTCATAACAGCATCTTATGATCAAATCTCATACTTGATAATGTCCATATTAAAGTTACAATGATAACTACTATTTTTTTTCAGATTCTACTCTTTGTTCCTATTATTTCCATGGTAATTAAAGAATCAGGATGATTAATTTGTCAGTAGTCTGTTAAGAGGTGGACTGTATTTGAGCCCATATCTGACTATGCAACTCAAAAGTTTTCTGTATCACCATATTGCCTCTAAGAAATACATATATAAAATATATAGTCTTTAGAAAATATCTCTTCTTTAATGTGAATGTCTTCCTTGCAGTGGACAATGCTGTTGAATCTGCACACCAGGGGTTATTCTACCACCAGGGCCAGTGTTGTGTAGCCGCATCCAGGCTTTTTGTGGAAGAATCAATTTATGATGAGTTTGTTCGGAGGAGTGTAGAGCGAGCTAAGAAGTATGTTCTTGGAAATCCTCTGACTCCAGGAGTAAATCAAGGCCCTCAGGTGAGTATACAACAGAAGGGATAACAGTTTCAGGGAACAAGAATAAAGTATCTTCTTTAGGTGTAGATTTCATTGAATAAGAAAGATTACTTCCCATCTATGTGTCTTCCTAGGTAAAAATACTGTTCCATTTTGGTGATTAAAAAAAAAATCAATTCCCTATGATAAAGCAATCATTCTGTTTTGTCTTGCCCAGTTTTCTTACCTAGAAACAGTGTAAGAACCATGCTGGAAATTAAAGACATGAGGGAAATTAACAAATGCTATAAAGTTCTTGCTCTCTTCAATCTGCACACCTCTTGATTACTACATACAGTTCTCTGTCCACTTTGAAGTTCTTCTACTTTCTTAATATTTCTTCCTCAAAATCAATCCTTCATCTCAGCTGCCATCCCACAGACATAGAGACCACACCCCTAAATCTTCTGCAAAGTCTTCAGTCACTCTGACCCTCTAATGGTAGCATGAATGTCCTTAAAAGTTCCCAGTTTCTGGGTTTGTGGCAAACTTCTCATTTTAGTTATTAAAGCTCAATTATTCCCCTAGGGCTCCTAGTTTTCTTTGAACCATTATCAGTTAAAAAGTCTGTCTCTTTTATCCAAAGTTCACCTTTCCCTCTTCCTCGCACAGTTCTCTGTTCATTGTCTGTTATTCAAGCTCCTACACTTGAATTGGTTCTGAATTTCCTTCTGCCCTTTAGGATCTTGCTCTAAAGCAGTGATTCTCAACTAGGAGCAATTTCATTTGCCTCTCCCAGGGGCAATTGTCAATGTCTGGAGACATTTTAAGTTTTCATGACTTCACTGAGGAAGAGTAATTCGACTGGCATCTAGTGAGAATCTTGGAGCTTGAGCAATGCCAAATATTGACACCTAAACTCCATAAAATAACTTAATTAGCAAATGAAGTAATAAGTTCTTTAATATTGATCCCATTATACTTTATATTTGTTTTTGAGTTTAGTGAGTACATAAAAGTAGTCTCCAAATTTTATCATATTTGATAATTTTTTTTTATTTTCAAATGGATGCATTTAATTCAATATGACTTGATCACCCATTCCATAAAAGGATGGGATTCTATTTTCTCTTGTGATTATTTCTCTCTAAATATCTATATACCTATCTATCTAAAAATAAAAAATTTTTGCCATTTGAGTGATAGATAGATGATAGATGATGGGTGGATAGATCTGTAGAGAAGAGAGTATCTAAGATGCTTAATATTGAACATCGGTTAGGCAAGACTTTCCTTCATTAGGGTTCTGCACAATTTGACCAGGGTTCCAAAATTGGGCTGGAACACCTCATTATTTTTAAGAGAAAGGATGTAAAATATACTATTAAAAATTCCTCTTTATAGGATTTTAAAGTAAATAATCCAGTGATCTGATTAATATAAGATATAATTGCTATAATTAATGAATAGATTTTTATCACAAGTTACACTGAGCAAGTAGGCTA
The DNA here is from genome assembly GCF_040939455.1 of Microcebus murinus. NCBI lineage: Eukaryota > Metazoa > Chordata > Mammalia > Primates > Cheirogaleidae > Microcebus > Microcebus murinus. The sequence continues at coordinate 25,659,775 of NC_134115.1, forward strand.
AATTGGTATGCTGCAGCTTTGAGAAGCAAGACTGAAAAGCCCCCAAGCTTCTTTATTTAAAAAAATTTTCATCTGTTGTTATGAGTAAGAGTTTATGCAAAAGGTACATTCACTCACTAAACTTTAGTCTGTTGCCTCATCAATTGGTGGCAATTGGTGGCTTAGTGAACGGAGATTTTTTCAATATAATTATAGACTCTTTCTCATTAGATATAAAAACAACAATTACAGAGAAAACAATTGCCACAGAGATTTGTTTGGGGGAGAAATTCTTTTAGAAGTTTTTTTTAAATTTCAAAGAATACAAACAAAATATCTGGGGGCAGACTGGGCGCAGTGGCTCACACCTGTAATCCTAGCTCTCTGGGAAGCTGAAGCGGGAGGATTGCTTAAGGTCAGGAGTTCGAAACCAGCCTGAGCAAGAGCAACACCCCGTCTCTACTAAAAATAGAAAAAAATTAATTGGCCAATTAAAAATACATAGAAAAAGATTACCTGGGCATAGTGGTGCATGCCTGTAGTCCCAGCTACTCCGAAGGCTGAGGCAGGAGGATCGCTTGAGCCCAGGAGTTTGAGGTTGCTGTGAGCTAGGCTGATGCCAAGGCACTCTAGCCCAGACAACAACAACAAAAAAATCTGTCTCGAAAAAAAAAAAAAAAAATTGGGGGCAGAAGAGTTGCAATATAATTATGTACATATATTTTGTATATTTATATGGGTGTTCATATATGTATATCTTTCTTCATTTGTAAAGTGATTTTCCTATTTGACTTCATAGACAAAAATGTGCATTTCCTTAGAAACTTGTAAAAATCAATCCTTTAATTTGAAAATGATATCCACATAAACTATGGATATTTTAGCATCTTGTTAGAGTGTGGAAAGGTAGGCTTTTGAATTATAAGATGAATTTAAAATCTAACATTTGTGAGACTCTATTTCCTCATCTGTAAAATAGGGATAGCAGGACCAAGCTTGGGGGACCATTCTGCAGGGAAATGAGATAATCCATATAATTCTTCCATTAGAGGGTTAAATTTGTTGTTATATGCTCAAGTCTCTGTTAAATAAATATAAACAGAAGTATGTAATTTTTACTTATGGTGATAATTATACAGATCAATGACTTCTTTACTCTCATTGCTCTTGTTGATCTATGGTTTCTAAATAATTTGAGGTGTGTATCAGTAGCTTTTCTCAATTTGTCTTTTTCTTCAACCCATCAAGCTATTTAGGATCAAAGAATTTGCACATTGAAACACATGAAAATGTGTACTCTGAGACTGTTAGAACAATATCATTGATACCAATCATTTCCTAGACTAGCCATCAGCCAAGGGCCCTCACACAGTAGAGAGCCCCCCCTATTCCTAGCATCGAGCAGTGCCTGAGGTCCAGAAAGAAGGCTAAGTTCACATAAGGTCAATCTGACACCTCCTGAAGAAGATTTATATTTATGCTGAATGGAAGTTACCCAAACCAAACTGCATGTGTCCCTAAGTATAGCTGGAATGTTTTGTCACTAACCCCAAGCTCCAGCACAGTGTTCTCAGTCTTTCCTGTGCATCTGGATCATCCAAGGATTCAGTAGGTCTGGGGTGGGGTCCGAGAAGCACATTTTGCTACCACGTGATCAGAGCTGCTGGCTGTAGGATCACATTATCAGTAGCAAGCACTGAAATATGAAGTCCTGTGGTTTTGGAAGTTAGTGATCAGCTAAGTTTTCCAACAAACAAATCCTTTCAGCCTCTTTCTCTAGTACATATGCAGGATTTGGATTGTCACCAGGTATCCAGTCTGCTCACAGACAGGGAAACATTATGACTTGGGAAACACATCTTGAAATAAAAAGCAAAAAATCATGTTGAGGACACAGTCAGATTAATATCTCGGAATAAGACAGAGCAGCTTTACATGGAGGAACATGGATCCTTGACTATTTACTGAAACACTAGAATATCTTAACCAAGGGAGAGTCTCCAGCACTACCCGCTCAGTCTGATTGTATTCAATTTAAATGTCTCTTCTTCTTAAACCCACACTACGACTTCCTTAATCGGTGAGAAATGAAGGAAGGTTTTCTTTTTGAAATATTATATTAAATATGGTGCACTAAAGAGCATTGAACAACATTGTATCAAATGTGCCAAGTTTTCGAAGATAGTTTTTGGTTTCAACTAGCACTTAATCTATGAATAGTTAAATATGAGAGCTGGGGCCTGGAAGATTTGCAGAGCCAAAGAAGAGAATAAAGAACACTTTCTAAGTAATGAGAAGAGACAAGTTAAACTGGGAAGAAATTCTACCCCCACCTTAACTCCTGGATCTCCTGTTTTGCCTTTAATTCTTAACCCCCTCCATGCCTGAGACGGGCAGTTTTACCAGTGATTTGGAGACTGAGAGTTACACAATCATTCAACCTCCCAAAGCAGGAATTGAAACAATATATAACCTCCCAATGCCAGTGCATGGGGAAGATGTATGTGTTTCTGGTGTTCACAACCAGAACTCTGAACTCATTTTTTTTTCTTATAAAAATATTGTTTAAAAGACCATGTAAGTTTTGTAATACTTGTCATATATTTAGATGTGGCCCATTTACTGATGCACGATGGTCACAATCAGGAGAGGATAGGCATTGGAATTAAACTTGAATTGGGGGACGCCTGAACTGCTGTCAGAATGTGATATGCAAGGGCATGGAGCAGCCCAGAGAAGATGGTTCAGGAATGGGGAGATCAAAACATAGGCACAGGAGTCCCTAAGACAAATCTAGAAGCATCTGCTTTCCAACTGCCATATCTAGTAAAATCCAGTATCAAAGTTCTCTTTTTCTCCATTCACTTGTTTTACTTCAGGTAGGACTGTAGTTTCTGGGTAAATGTGTTAGATTATCAACAGGCATTTCTTCCAGAGCGAATAAGTGACAATTGTGTGAAATGTTTGCAGTGCTGACATGTTTTTCTTACATAACTGTAATACAAATATTTATCTTCAAGGGTTCTTCTATGAAACATCATGAGAACACAATCTACCCAAAGAATGAATCTGAGCCTCTGTTAGCTGTTTTGATTCAATGTTTGATTTAATAACATCTTAGCATTTTGAAACTCCCATTAACAGGCCCAGCAATGTGTTATCTTTACAGTCTTTTTTTTTTTTTTTTTTTGCTTTTTCATGTGATATTTTTCAAACAGATTGACAAGGAACAACATGACAAAATACTTGATCTCATTGAGAGTGGGAAGAAAGAAGGGGCCAAACTGGAATGTGGTGGAGGCCCATGGGGGAACAAAGGCTACTTTATCCAGCCCACGGTTTTCTCTAATGTTACAGACGACATGCGCATCGCCAAAGAGGAGGTAAATGGGTTCATTCTGTCCTGGTGTTGCCTTGCTTTGACTGCATACGTGTATACAGAGTGTCCCTTTAAGATTCTCACCTCTTTGAAGATCTTTCAAAATAACTGTTGCTTTTTGATTTCTCACAAAGGTTTTGTTTATGATCAGGACTAAAAGTAGTAAGGATTCCATTGGGCCAGCCAAAAATTTTCAGCCAAACAGATCAGGATGCTGAGCAATTTCTAGATGCTTCCTTCATAGTTTTAGAGTAAAGGGGAAAAATCCCGTCATTTGTGACAACATAAATGAACCTGGAGGACACTGTGCTAAGTGACACATGCCAGGCACAGAAAGACAATTAAAGCATGATCTCATTTATACGTGGAACCTAAAAAGGTGAAATCTGTAGAAGCAGAGAGTGGAGGGGTGGTCACCAGGGGCTTGGGGGAGTCGGGTGTGAGAGTGGGAGATTTTGGTCAAGAATACAAAAGTTTAGTTAGGTAGAAGGAATAAGTTCAAGAGATCTATTATAATATGGTGACTATCATTAACAACATATTGTATACTTCAAAATTATAGAGAGAGTAGATGTTAAGTGTTCTTATCATAAAAAAAGTACTTATATTCTACCTGCTGGTTTCATATTTCCCTTATGAACTTTTTCTACATAACAGCCATCTATATATTTGAAAATAGCATTCATCCCAATATCACTTCCCATCATCTGTGTGCTGTTAGCCCTATATTTTTTAGCTGTTAGACTTCCTAATTTTGTACATTGTAGTTAAATATTTGGTGACTGTATATGTATGTGTATATATATAATGTATAAATAAATGAATACACACATATATGTGTATATATACACATTTATATAAATGTATACATGCTCACCAAATATTTAACTACAATATACAAAATCAGGAAGAAAACTTAGATCTGTTGTTCTTACATGTCTTGATTAATACCAGATAGAAAGGACTAGGAAAAAGATCTTCAGTCAAGGAAACATTTATTGTGTTCCTATAATATTCATAGTAGAACAGCTAGCTTGCTACTTCAAAGTGGGAGCCTGGAGCCATGTGCTATGTTCAATTAAAATTATGTAAAATATGAACACATCTATTGCAGCAGCTGCTATATCCCTGGTTCCTAGGTTACAATCTCATGATTAGATTTACAACCATAGGACATATGTACTCACTCTCTATTGACTGGTAACCCATGCCCCTCTAACATTTAAAGTAGTGGTGAACACCAGAAAACCATTTGTCACTTATAATTTTTGCCTCCCCTCATTCATGTTTCCCAGAAAACTCTGGTAACACTCAGTGAAATGCCCACTTTAATTTTAATAAATGTCTTATTGAAATATAATGTAGGAGATTAATTTTTAAGAGAAAATCCAGTCGTCTTTCTGCCACCTGGGGCTGAAATACAGAATGACTTGAGTTTGGGCTGCATTACATGGAAAGGGTAGCAAAAGTGAGAGTAGTTTAGGCTAAAATATGAAAATTGTGATTTTTAGTTTTTTTCAGCAACTATAGCCATTGCCAATTAACTCAAGCTTTGATTGATACAGGATGGTTTAGGATTTAAGCTCTTGCAGTAAAGAATGATTCTGTTTAGTATGTATCAGTTGCGTAAGATTTGGCTACAGAGCAGAATCTGAATAAAAATTCATGTTGTTTTACCAAGCTTGACTAATTATGAAAATATCTAAACATAGTAAAATAGTTAATATTTCAACCAATGGTATACTAGCATTTAAAAATCAATTGCTATTATCAATCGTTGCCTATTCATTTATCTAGAAGAGCAAACATTGCTTTCTGGAGCTTATTGTTATATGTAGTAACTTGGAAGATGAAGAAAATTAGGGATAAAATTTTAAATGGCCCTAAATGAAAACGAAGTTCTGAAATTAATGATTTGATGCATAATTATAAGTTCGTGGAAGCTTCAGTCCAACATCTAGAAAATGAACATTGCCTTAATTATTTGTGCCCTAACTTGTTCCAAAGAGAACTTAACACATGACTGTTCCCTACTCTCACCTACCATTTCTGCAGCTACCTGTCTGGATTCTTGCATACAGGTTTGAGAATAGAAGCAAACAAAATCTTAATAAATTTAGGATAGTTTGTAAAAAAAAAAAAAAAAAAAAAAAAAAATTTGCGGTATCATGTGAAATATTTGGTTTTAATCTATCATTTTGATTTCTTTAATCCATTTCATGTGGTATAGATATTTGGACCAGTGCAGCAAATCATGAAGTTTAAATCTTTAGATGACGTGATCAAGAGAGCAAACACTACTCACTATGGGTTAGCAGCAGGAATCTTTACCAAAGACCTGGATAAAGCCATCACAGTGTCCTCTGCTCTGCAGGCCGGGACAGTGTGGTAAGTCAAGCCTTAGTGATGCAGCTTTTTCAGTGTTAACCACATTAACAGATTACCTTACACCTTTTTAGATTTGGATTTTTCATTTGGACATACATGGTTTACTAGAAAAGCAGTTGCTGCCTTAAAAAACAAAACAAACAAAAATCCTGCTATATTTTGAGAACTCACATGGAACGGTATTTTCTTTTAACTCCTTCCAGTCTGAAATTGTTTACTCAAAATGTTTTATTGAGGTTTCATTAATACAATATAATATTGCTAAGTGATTTCTAGACACTTGGCACTACGCTATAATACAAAGGACATAAAAGTTCTGTTTTAGTCAAGTTTAATTAGATAAAAATATATTTATTTGGTACCCTAATACATGTGAACATTTAATTTTCACCTTCTTACTCTGGGATTATTTGGCATGTCTTGAAGTTCTTAATTTAGAAGGACTCACTGAGCTTTGAGGAGCCTGTCACTCTCGTTTTTGATCTAGTTTATATCTCTGATGTTTTTATATTAATTTAGAGGTTATAAATGCTAATGGCTGCTTCTCTCAGACTGTTGCATTCCCTGCCCAGCTCCCAGTCCCTGGTCATTTCTTGGTCATTTTTCCCCCTCCAACCTCATTTTGTCCTCTCAGCTCTGACACACCCCAAGATTATTTTACTTCCCGCTACTAAGTCACACATATTCCAGTAAAAAAAAAAAGAAGACATTAAAAAGTATTTATCTGTAAGAGAAAATCCTCACTCCTCTTGAGCACTCTAGAATCTTTTCTCCTATCCAAAAGGAGAGTCATCATTTAGTAAATGTTTACTCTATACTAGGCACTGCACTCCATTCTTACATTCATTATCCCCTTTTACTTCGCCACTATTTCATTGTTATCTCAAATTTATCAATGAAAAAACTGAAGCTTAGTGAGGTTAAGTAATTTATCAAGATCAGACAATAAATAACAGAAGCTGAGAGTCACACTTATTTCAGACTCTAAAGCTGTGTTTCTCAACTCTTTGTTAGAATCATCTGGGGTCTTCCAAAATATATAAACTGATTTGAAGTAGAGTAGAATATGTATCATTACACCAATTATGTCAATGCTATGGTTTGAATGTCTCCTCTGAAATTCTTGTTGAAATTTGCTTGCCATTTGTAACAATATTAAGAAGTGAGACCTAATGGGGAGTTTAGGTGATAAAGGCAAATTAATGCCATTATCAAGGAAGCAGGGTAGTTATAGGGAGAGAGGGTTGTTATAAAAGTGAGTACAGCCACTTTTACTTTGCTCTCTTGCATGTACTTTTTTGTTTTTCCATTATGGGATGTCATAGCATGAAGGCACTTGCAGGAAGCCAGGGCCATCCTCTTGGAATTCCCAACCTCTAGAACCACGAGAAAAATGTATTTCTGTTGTTTATAAATCACCCAGCCTATACTATGCAGTTATAGCGACAGAAAACAGACTAAAACAATCTCACTTATTGAGTCTGGGCATAGATCTTTTATTTAAAGGGTATTTTTCAAAGTGATTCTAATTTGCAACTAGAACTAAGGACTATGCTTATAAGCCTGATTCTGTAATGAGATGTTTTCTTTCCAACACTTTTAAATAAAATTGAGGAAATTCCTCGTAAATACTCAATATGGCTTAGTGATCAATATAGAATTTGCCTATGACTGATAAAAATATTAATAAAATTCAGCATTACTATTGTACATATATTATCTCCATTTACTACAGACATACTATGTACCATTCTACACCTATGTGCACATTCTACACTATGTACTATGCACTACACCTGTGTATCATTCTACACTATGTACACATTCTACACCTCATTTTCTGTGTGCCCTGAAACAACCCTATTAAATAGAAGCATCTGCACTGTACACTTGAGGAACACATGCTTAGAGAGGATCAAAGATGTAGTGAACCTACAGTTTTCACTAAGTGGATATGTTTCAGTCCTCCATTAATTTATACTTAAAATAGTCTCATTACCAATGTAGAGTCAAAACAGAAAACTTCTGCATTTTTTAACAAAGACAAGTTTCAGATTTTTTATTTTGGAAAATAGAATGTTACATGCCTAATTGATAAAGAAGCTTGTTATAACATTTCACTGGGCATCTTAGGAATTCCCAGTCAGGAATATCTCTACAATTAAAACAGAGGGAACCATATTTTTATTGCTATATATCCCAGAGCATAATAATACTGTAGCATTGTCCCATCCTAACAGCTGCTTGGTATTTTGGGGACAATTATTGAATTCCAGAGTTGCTGGGATTTTATTCACAATTTCAAAGCAGGTGTGTGGTTTTGCAATTTAAATGAGTATAAGCAAAGCTGAGACAAGCTGCCTTTTAAAAGTATAAATTTATTAAAGAAACTATTACTCCAGGATGAGGGACATGGGCAATAACTCTGTGGTCACGTGAGAATGTGAAATGCTGAGAATTGAGATAGTAAATGTTTTAACTGAGAAAACATTTAATCTTAAAATCAAAGTAATGACTAAACTCTTCCAAATATAATACAATTTGTCTGAAAGCCACACTGTTGTTCACCTATTATAACAGCATAAGGGAAAGAAAAATACTTAAAAAGAACATTGTTTTTCTCCTTTAAAAAATATTGTTTTTTCTTTTGTGCGTGATGAGAATCATGTAGGTAATTAGATTTTGCTCTTAACTTTGGCCACCAAGAAATTTAAAGCTAAACAAATTGTTCATGGCCTACATAACTGCATTCTAATTTTCCCCCATCATGATATTTTATCATAATTACTTCTAGAATTCTAATTATTCACATTTTTGTAATTACATTTATTTATATAAGCATATTTAAATACTTTATGAAATATGACAGGGAATAAACATATTTATAATTAAGTGCAACTCCTGCCAAGGCCTCTGTTTAAGTAATTTATTGAACCAATTAATGGGGAAACAATGAACTGAGTAATATGATACATATTGCAATTGCAAAAGAAAATTGAATCTAGCCTATTAAGTACACAAACCTCAAGAGAACTGCAAAGCTTATTGAATATAGACAGTAGGGAACACTCATCCAACAAATTCCAGTCTTCAGCAAACCATATCCTTCCTCATATGGTATATTAGCTATTCTATAATTCTAACTAAGTCTTCTCAGGGACATGATACACTGCCAAAATGGCTATCCACATATGCATACATACATATTTGTACCATTTTCTTTGTTTCTAGGTGGTATATATCCATATATGTCCACATTCTAATTTATAGTGTTACTTTTTTGTTGCAATAAGTATGTTTTATTGAAATTGAGTTCTTAAGAAGCTTTCTGAATTTCTAAAATTGCCAAATAAAAGTTATTTCATATGTTAAGTAACATCTGTAATAACTTCTTTTCAGGGTGAATTGCTATAGCATGGTGTCTGCCCAGTGCCCCTTTGGTGGCTTTAAGATGTCTGGAAATGGACGAGAACTGTAAGAACTTTTTATTGATATACTTATTTCATAAAAATGGCTTTTACTCCTAGGGAATTAATTCACAGTTGCCACCTTAAGTAAAACCTACTTTTATTCTTTCCTGGAGAATTTATACCACCCAATAGCTTATTAAATGTTGGCTGTACCCCATAAGTGCAGAAAGGTGCTGGCAGAAGGGAAATATAATTTATTAAGCTCCTGCTATTCATAAGGGTCTGTATTAAGCACTTTACAGTATGATTGAAATATTGCTTAATTTTAGAATTGTTTGCTGCATATATGAATGAAATCCATGTGTGAAACATCTCCAGAAAGGAGGGGGAAAGCATAAAGTGGTGATTGTAGTAAATGTGCAAATATAAGAACACTACAGTTATTTAAATATGCCTCTAAATAGATAAATCAGGTACCTTATCTTGGAAAACATCAGTATAAGAGGAATGATTCTCATTTATTGAAATATTATTGATGTAGACTCTAAAATTTTAAATTACCTGAATAAGTTATTTTTGGAACTAAAATATAAACCTGAGGGAAATTGGACTAAGGAAAACATGTTTTATAGTAGTGAATAGATTGAGAATATTTACATGTAAATGCATTTATGAGCCTTCAGTTGGTTTTGAAACTGGGAGTCTTTTTATAATAATGTTCACATACATGTGTAAACACAGAAAGTAGCAGCAAAAATTTCAACCATTTTATTTCTTTAAATTTTCTTGCATTTATCAATAAATTTAAAATATCATGAAGAAAAAAGATAAATCATATACAATCCTTGTGGTATCAAACATAGTAAACCTGCCCATTTGGTAAATAGCAAGTAAAAGTAAGTCTTTCTAAGTTTCTAAGAGTCATACATGAGGTAGTCATGCACTTTGTCACTTGTCTTAATAAATCAGCAAAATTGCAATTAGACAATATTTTGGGGCAGGCAGTGAAATGGAGGAATGACAGAATGATCTGTCAACATTCTCAAGATGCTTTCATTAGTACTTACTACAGATAAGGCCCTAGGGACATGGCACTATGCTCCATACTCTACATAGCTGTGGTGGCAGGAGGAATATGTAAAAATATATGCAAAATAACCCACACACACTAGATCGAGACTTCATACCTTATGGGGGCAGAGAAGCAGTTAAAGTACAGAGCAAAGTATTGAAGGACAAGAAATCTGGACACCACCAAACTTTAGCATTTAGGAGGACAGCTCTCTAATTGTCATTTTCCTCTGTCACACAAAGTCAAGGGTTGTGGGTGCAGATTAAGAAGTCCTGAAGCCAAGAAAATTGTCTGAGATTTTACTTGCAGAATAGTGAAGAGCCCTGAATATATTTAGAATGTTTTGAGGAGATAGCAGCAAAAGATCAACCCACGAAAAGTACAAGGCATATCTGAGAAGATGTAATTTGCATCTGACCATGTATTTAAATCCTGACACCACTTGGTAGCCATGCTGCCCGCTTCAAGTTGTCTAACTTCTGAGCCTCCATTCCTCATATTGCAAATGTAGATGCTAACTTTCCTCTTAAGATCTTTATAACACAATGAATGTCCAATCCCTAGCCTTGTAACTGTCACAAATTGGAAACTCAACAAAGAGTTTCTTCCTCCCCTAGTTTCTTCTCTTTATAATATCAGTAACTGGAGAATCCCTTGGCAGAACTAATTACTTTGTACAAAAAGCTGGAACAAAGGATAAATTACTCTAAAGGTCAGTTAGTTCGTTGCTGGCCCACCTACCTAACACATTTTCCTCGGAACAGTGAAGATAATCAAAAGGGATGAAAAAACTTATGTAGATCAAACTCGTAAATTCTGTTGAATACAGACATTAAGGTTGAGACATAAGGGAATCAAATAAGAGAAGGATTGAAAACAGGAACTCATCGTCAATAATTTCCTAAGTATCTGGAACACAGATAGATGTAATTTTCTTCTTTAAAATATAAAGGAGAAAGTTATGCTATATTATTTTTTTACTTCAAAAATTCCAGCTGAGAATGCTATTGTTCAAGTCCAAATTTGGTGAACTTAAGAAATGAGTCATTTGCTACAAGGTATTTCAAGAGAATTACTCAAGTGATATTACTCAAATGACCCCCAAGAGTTAAATTATAATTTGTCCTCCAAGGTAGAAAGGCAGAATTGATCAAGCGGGAACAAAATCCTCAAAGAGCCAGAAATGGTGGTCTGCAGACCCCAGTGAGTTTGATGATGACACAGAATGCGCGAGCTTTGATTTTGCATCTCTGATAGTGGGTTGGCACTGAATGGGTTAAATGGCAGAAATTCCCCCTTTATGTAATTGCATCATTCTCACTTAGGTTAATATAGGTCCCTTGAGATGTTGCTAGCATGCCAGTTTAAACTTAATTGGGTCTCAACCCTCGCAAGATATTTCTTTCCTCCCCTCCATTGGAAAGAAACAAGGACATGTTGTAAACTACCGGGCATAGAGTAAGAACTCAAATGAATATTTTTTGCTAGATAATTGCCTAGTCAGTTCAGCAAATATTTCTTCTGTGCCTGCTTTGTTAGTGACAGTCTCAGTCCTGGGCACAGAGGGAAAAACAGGTGTAACTTGTCACTAGTACCTTTTTGTTGCAGTGTGGGCCCTGGATGAGAAGCTTGGGTGTCACTGGAAATTTACTAGAAATGCAGTGTCAGGCCTTACTCCAGACATACTGAGTCAGAATCAGTCTTCGAATAATGTCCTAGATGATTTGTACATCGAAGGTTTTATTATAGAAGTGCAGAGCTAGTGACTCACAGACTTAGTAAGAAAAAGAGACATCTTTGTGTTACATCATAGATATAGCAGAGGTATAAGAATCCTAAGGAGCAGGGCCTGTCCCAGCCTGAGCAGAACATTAATCACACTTACTACTTTCTTGAGAGCTTCAGGTGCCATGTGACCCAAAATACAATGGAAAGCCTATTGGCTAATATCATGGGTTGATTTATCTAATGCTGGGAGATAAAATACTATCTTTTAATGGGTTTCAGACAACTGAGGCCAAGCCCTTCAATTACTTTGAATAACATGCTCATTGAAGCTTTTAACAGGTATTTTCAGAAGCTTAATTGCCCACGAAAATAATCAGTGTAAGACTATTAGGTTACCCAGGAGAAAATGATGTCTCCTACATATCTGTCTATGTCACAAGAAGGGAGGGATAGAAAAGGATCAAGATCTTATTTTTCTGTAAGCCTACATGTGCATGAATGTTGTCATTTTAAGAATATTTTTATATACATGTCATTTGATCCTCTTGTCAGAACAATACAGAGTATAACTGAGCCCCGTTCCTTTAGTTACCTCTTCAACGAAGGGTAAATCACAGTCAGCTTCTAAAACTGGCAGGAGGTCCCCGTAAATCTAATAACAAGATAGCAGGGTCCAAATGGATTGATTTGTGTTAATTCCTGATCTTTTGGGTTGGACTTAAGAGTTATATAAGCAAACGATAGGGGACAGAGGAGGTTATATAAACGGGGGAAACCAACAACTGCAAAAAGCCCAAGAGCCTGAATTTAGGCCAATCTAACCTTGTCCTCCTCCTAAAAAGAAAACAATCAAAAGAAAAGAAAAGAAAGAAAGAAAGAAAGAAAGAAAGAAAGAAAGAAAGAAAGAAAGAAAGAAAGAAAGAAAGAAAGAAAGAAAGAAAGAAAGAAAGAAAGAAAGAAAGAAAAGAAAAATAAACCAGAAAACGTTAACGATAAAGGTCAGGTTTTGTTTTATCAAGCATCAAAAGATATTGCTAAAACTATAGCTGTAAAATATTTTGTTTCAAGCCATATTAGGGCCCCTTAAAATGAAAATTTTACTCCCTTATCACTTCTGTGCCAATTCTGTGTACTTGGGAAATGCAGCTCTACTTTAGTTTACAGTTTTGTTGTACTACTTACTTTTCGGTGATTATATATCACTACCTCTCCTCTTTTATTATATCTAAGATGAAGCTAAAATAGAAATGACAAAATTCTTGTTGCATTATATTATGTTTCGAATAGTTAGAGCTTTTAAAATCAAGTAGAATAATGTCAAAAATGGACAATTTCTGTGAAAATCAACTTTAGAGTACATGATTATTCAAAATGAAAGAAAATTTTTAAACATTTTCCCCACAAGGGGATTTATGTGAGAACAAACAGTTTTGCTTGGCTAGCTACTATATAAAACGCTTTGGACACAGAAAATATTTTCCATTGTTCCTGGCCAGATAAGCAAGAACAAACTTGTACAAATCATGGACTATAGTACATTTGCGCTCTATGCTAAATGATGTTTGTGGGTGTTTTTCCTCTCTCTGTAGGGGAGAATATGGTCTCCATGAATATACAGAGGTCAAGACAGTCACCATGAAAATCTCTCAGAAGAACTCATAAAGAAACTACAAGAGTGGAGAGAAATTCTTCAATGGCTAAGCATCTCCTATAGTCACTAGCAGAGTGGGTTTTTCAACACAAAATTGTTCTTTTTGTGATTTGCTTAAAACGTAAGCTAATTAAATGAGTGTTAATATTATCTATAGAAAACTTGACATGTAGCTTATTCTGAGTCATTTGCCTTCTGATATGTGACCCCAAGTCCTATCCTAAATAAAAAAGATGGATTTGGATGTAAAATCTTTGAAACTCTGTTATAGTCCTGTGCTTTTCTTTGTAGCTACCTGTCCAGGATAATCATTTCATAGAAGAGGACCAGTTGTCATTTAGCTTCTTTCCCTTAATGACTCCTTGAAGTACTTAACATACATGTTAACTGCAGAGTAAGTTGCTCTGTTCCCAGTAGTTATGAAGTCCTTGGAGTGTCTTGAAATGTTTCCTAGATCTATGTGTGCTTGTCAAATGAAGTAATGCCTGAAATACTTAGCTGTAAGCTGAATATGAAGCTTAATAAAAGCAACCTTGCATGACTCTTGTTAAGTCTGAAATTTTTTTAAGTAGAAGTTTTGGTTATGGTAATTTGCTCTCCTTGTCACTCAAAAACAATGTTGTTAAATTGAGCATAAAGATGAATTTAAAATAAAATTCGAATCCACCCATTCTCAAATAGGTAAAGAAACATTTTACTTTCCTGAGGAATTCTTGATATCAATAGTGCATATTTGAGATAGATGGCATCAGTCCTTCGGTAAGCATTTATTGAGTTCCTAGCTGGGCACTAGTTTAGGTGTTGTGGAAAAATGGTCCCTCATCTAAAGGTACTTTAATTTGAAGGTGAAAAAAGACAATAAATAAAAATAAAAGAGGAGGCATAAAGTAGAGGTGAGGATTCTGGAAGCCATAAGAGTGCAATAATGTGACAAATGTGTAGTGATGAAGTCTGAAAGAATTGGGAATGGCCTCATGAAGAAAATTTAACTGGATGTGAACCTTAATGATGAGAAGATTTGCAGTCACTAAGATGGAAAGAGCTTCTACAACATAATCTCTCAGGGCATGTCCCATTGAAAATAACTTGGAAAATTCTATACAATATGTTTTCCTCTCGAAGTTTCAAATTGCACATTGCCAGTATATTCTAGGACCAGGTTCTGAGAAATCCTGCAACCTGTTTATTAGTTTTGTTCTATAATAATACATTTTTTTTCCAATTTATTTTAGCAGAGATCTTGCCTTCCCCTACTCTCATTTAACACCGATTATCATTGAGAAATCCATGTTGGAAGATACTATTTCCTGCAATGAGGGAACACTTAGTGTTCTAAGGAGAAATCTGGGATCAAAAGGGAGCAGCTGGAAAAAATGGGCTCTGTGTAAAGCTACACCATGATTATACACTGCTGCCCTCGGTGCAAAGAGTGGCTGTTTGTGTTCTCATTCTTCTGTTGCACTACCACGTAGGAACTGCTTTAGGCCCAAGTAAAAATCAAGTGACTATCTTCATGTTACTGTACGTATTCTAAACTGTTCTTAGTTCGGCAACTTAGGAAAACATTTTTTTTCAAATTCAAATCTTATATAAATAATTGTTTATCATTACATTAACAGATACTTCAGTGGCACTGTTTAGTCATGCTACTAGCTACCACAGTCAAGTTTAATGATGTAAGAATAAATGAAACTCATTAGCTTCTTAGACTTATAATAATTTCAACTCCAATTTTAAGAGTTTCTGAAACTTGTGTGGGCCTATAAGATTTTCCATTTGAACTCCTTTGTAAAATGTGGGACATAATTATCATTTGAAAACTGTAGGAACCAAAGTCTTGGGGGAGAACTGAAAGGTTTTTGGATGTTGAAATGGGAAAATATCCAAATACAGAGGAGGATTGTGTTTTCCTAAAACAAGACAGTGCCTACATTTTTAAAAGACGTGTTTAAAACCATGTGCAAATAAATTAATAGCTAGACAAGTTAATACTGTAATGGCATCCCACCAGAACATTTTTTAAATGTACAACAAAGAGGGCTGAGCACAGAACAAGACAAAAGCCAGAAGCAAGTTTAAATATTTGAAAATTAAATCTTCATTGTATAAATAAGACATTACAGGATTAAACAGAAAATATCTGTTTTATATTGGCTCGTCTTGAGCCTCTAGACATTATTTGTGTTCCATTATTTGTATTAAGGCCACACTGGCAATAATTCTTAAACCTTTGAAAAGTTAAAGCGTATCATATTAATTGGTCCATGTGCTATAGGAAATACAGGTCAGGAATTTTATCATGAAGAATTCACTTTTGCAGTTATTAATATCTAACTGTTCTCATGTCCACATAGCAAACAATGTTTTGAGCTCCAGAAGAGCCAAATTATGTGAGAGAAGTTGGAATTCACTGTTCAGGCAGAGACAATGTCAGATTTCAGATACGCATTTTCAAATGTCTAGTCAATGGGGTTTTTTGGTTGTTTTTCCTTTTTTGGTTCTTTTATTAGAATACATATTTCAGGCTTTATTTTGAAAGACAAGAAGAAATGGGGGGAGGGGATATTTTTCTTACATTCGTGTAACCAACTCAAAATAGAGGCAACCCAAGGTAGGGAATTTTAGCCATTTCTTCACATAATTTGGAAGGGAGTGATGAACTCAAAAGGCCTCTTCCCTTAGTGATGCGTGTAACTTTTTAGTATCTAATTTCACTGGGACATTTGAAGTGCAATTGCACATGCGTAACATCAACTTAACGCCTATGTTCAGGTGGCTTTCTCAGAGTATGCTAAATAACCAGTTATATTTTTACATAAAACACAAATTCCCCGTTGAGTTTCATTTGCTAGTTTACTCTGGGATTTTTTTTTATGTTCCCTGAAGATGCGTTTGAGCCTTCCTATTCTGATGGTGAAAAGATATGTAGGAAAGAGAATTGGAGATGATAGCTACATTTTCTATATACCAAAATTCAGTGACTGCCAGGACAGTGTGAAAACTTTCTGTTGTAACACACAAGGACTGTGGCATCCCAGAACATAATATCCTGAGTCAAGACAAAAAATGAAGAACAGCCCATTTATCACTCTGACATTCTGTGCAAGAATAGGGATGGCATGTCTCTGAACACAAGGCCACAAAATTCTCTGTGGGGGCTTAAGACAAATCTAGATCATGTCTCTTAAATGGTCCTTAGACTCTGGATGGTGGGTTTATCCCAGAGAAAAATAGTCACAGGCATAAACATGTAGGATAACTCCCAATTCACTAGAAAGTCAACTTTATCACCTCATGAAATATCTGTGCCAAAGGTATAGCAATGATTTTTTTTTGAGACAGAATCTCACTCTGTTGCCCTGGCTAAAGTGCCATGGCGTCAGCAACCTCAAATTCCTGGGCTCAAGCAATCCTTCTGCCTCAGCCTCCCGAGTACCTGGGACTACAGGCATGTGCCACAATGCCTGCCTAATTTTTTCTATATATGTTAGTTGACCAATTAATTTCTTTCTATTTTTAGTAGAGACGGGGTCTCCCTCTTGCTCAGGCTGGTTTCGAACTCCTGACCTTGAGCCATCCGCCTGCCTCGGCCTCCCAGAGTGCGAGGATTACAGGCGTGAACCACCGCGCCTGGCCTAGCAATGCTTTTTGAACATTTACTTTAATGCCATGTGCTGAATACTTTCACAAAAATTTAGTTCTAAAAAAATGGATATCTCTGAGTTTTATAAAAATGTTGTAGCCTACCATGGTGCTACCTCGAAGTGATTTCACTAGAGTTTTGGGAATTTTTGTTTGCTTTTTGTCAAGTTACTTCTTTAAAGATTCATCAAGCCTAGAAAAATACACTAAATATGAAAACACAAAACTAATTTAGGCTGGCAACTTATTTTCTTTTAATTTTATATAATAAATAATTGCAAACTTTTAGAGGAGCTGTCAAACAATTCACAGAACTCCCATATATCCTTTATTCAATAGTTTAAAAATATTTTCCTTTCTTGACTTTATCAGTCCCATTCTATATATAGATATATTTTAAAAATAAATATAAAAATAAGTTTCCAGACATACTGTCATTTTACCCCAAAACACTTCAGTATGATTTTCTAGGAATAAGGTCACTTTTTCACAAAACTACAGCATAATTATCCAATTCAGGAAATTTAACATGGACAAAATACTATTATCTAATACATGATCCATTTATAATTTGTTCTAATTGTCCCACCAATGTCCTTTATGACATTTTTTCTCATTATCCAAAAACTAGTCAAGGATCATGTATTACATTAGGTTATTGCGGTTTCCTTTTATTATAATATCCCTTAATAATGGGGATACGAGTTTCAAGCCCACCTGATACTCAGTCAAGCTTGTTAGTAGTGTCTTGGCCTGGGAGGGAACCTAGGGGACATACCAAACTCAGAGCCTTACTGAGTTGACAAGAACCAGCCAAAAGGGGGTTGATGGTTTTAAAGAATAAATACTTCATTTCAATATATGATTATTAATTACCATCATCCATAATAAACCAGATGAGACTCCACAGGTTGAAAATATGTGCCTTCTGCCTAGAACATTTGTGAGGAAAAGTTGTAATGTTCCCTTGAGGATATTAGTGTCTGGTCTTTGTGTGTATTATTACAATATTACCCTTTGTCATTTAATTTCCTACCTTTCTTATTTGAATATTTTTCCTAATAACAAACAGCTTGCCTACATTTTGATGACATCTGGGGAGTTAATATCAGTTAGTTATAAATCAGCCACATAGAAACACTTTAAATGACTTACCTTTCAAAGTACAATTACACTAGAAAGATCTTGACATTTAGAGTCAAATAGTTGCTAAATTCTGACTCTACCATGAGCTAGTGGTATGGTCATAGGTTAATTATTAAACTTTTTTCATATAGCCTCACATGGTAATCATTCAGCAGATAATGGTGGCTACTGATATTTGGGAAGAAATGTAATGTTTTACATAATCACCAGGACCCTTGGAGCCCAGAAATCTGGTTTCAAATCCTTGTTCTCACTGGCCTTGGGAGTTGGGACAAAGTATCCAATCTTCTTAAATTTCAGTTTCTTTATCTGTAAAAAGAAATTAATAATAGTACCTATCTAACCGGGTCATTCTACTAAATGAAATAATGTTTGTAAAATACTTAACAGGGTTCCTAGGATATAACAAGTACCCCGTACACATTACTGACCTACTTAACAAACGTCTTGGCACTAATAATTATTTCAACACAAACAGTAAGGTGTTTTATAGACACCAAGGTTTTCCTCTTGACCTTGACTTTGTATCTTCTTCCTACATGCTGTTTCTCTCAGTCTTCCTTGGTCCCAGCTGTTCAGCTAATCTCAGTCAGGACCCCAAGGACCTCATAATTGTGAAGGTTTTCCCATCCCTTCCATCCCTGTCTTTCTTTTTAAATCATTCCCTTCGGATAAAGGTTAAAATTCACCATCAAAGAAAGAACAGGGTCGAGAAGAATGGGAGCCAAAAACTTGGCTTAGAGTTGAGGTTAGAAATTTAAATACATCTAATACCAAAGCAGGGTTAGTTCTAAGTAAATGAATCCAACTGCTTTTCACCCAGAGTTACAAGTCATCACAATGAATCTTTACACTAATAGTCAGGGACAGCGGGACTAAGGGAACAGCAAACAGAAGAAGCTGGTGTCAAATGCAGCATAAGAAGCCACAATGTTGTTGGTCACCCGATGATTGATTCAGAGACTCAGCCCACATGAATTCAATGGGAAGGATTAGTGGACGGAAAAGCACATGGCTTAGCATTTGTGCCCAATGCTCAGTCATCCAACATTCATGTAACCACAAGATGTCAGAACTAGAAAAGAACCGAGTGTTCTTCTAGCCCAATAACTTCATTTCACAGAGGCATAAAGAAATCAAGCGACACTTGAAAGGCTGCTGAATTATCAGTGGCAGAGTTTAGTTAATACCCTTTGCATTCTGACTCCTAGTTCTGTGCTACTGCCTTGTCCCATGTGGCATTATAAATGTTTACCTGATGTGTGATTAAATATGTAACATCCATTGTTGTATTTTATCTGTATGCATTTATTTATTAATTTTTTTTGTCTAAAAAAGAAAAAGTTATGTAACACCCATTGCTACATTTCATTTGTATGTATTTTGCCTATTGGAATTTGGTCCTTCTGTCCAAAAGAAGAGCTCTAAAAATGATAGCTTTTGTAAGCCCTCAATGTAAATTAGCTTCAATTATTTGTAAACCAGTATCTTGATAATTTAGTTTAAAAAGTTAAATTGATAATTTAGTTATAAAAAAAATATATGTTATTTTTTTTAACAGTCATTCCAGAGTCCAAATACGATGGACAAAATACTGGGCCCTGCAAGGGAAATAATGGGCATTGAGTCTTTGTTTTCTCCAAACATAGCCCATGTCCCTGCCACCCTTAACTCTTCCTTAAACCCTGGCAATCTGTTCTCTATTTCTAGAACTTTTTCATTTCAAGAATCATATAATATGTAACCATTCAAGACTGGCTTTTCCTTTTTCTCTTAGCATAATTCCCTGGAGATGCATCCAAGTCGTTGCACTTACGGAAACATAATAAAGACCCACACATGAGTGATTGCATTTTGCTACTTGCAGTGGGAATTGTTTCAACAAGTCCTAAGACAGATATGTTTATAAAGAGGTTTATTTTTTCATTTAATAACTCTGAATAGGGTTGAAAAGTCTCACTGTGCCCCAGCCAAGTGTGAGTATTGAATGGCAACGCAAAGGTGGGCTAGCAGGCGAGTCTGTTGACAGAAACATGGAATGTTCTATTTCCCTACTTCTGGAGGTGTAACTGAATCTCCTCTGAAGTTCTGAGTTATACATGAGAAAACAGAAGGAACAGTTCTTGCAGCATTCTTGTTAGAACTGAAACAAAGCCTTTGAAGGGCCCCCACGTGAGAGAGAGAGAGTACGCGTCTTGTTCTTAGACAAGCACGAATGGTTTGGGAGATTTTCCACCCTGTGTGTCTCCACTCACGAGTCGTCCTCAGAAAGCCTGAGGCAGGAAGCACATGGCTTTTCCCCTGGATCCTTGACATACTCGTCCTCACCCTGCCAAACAGACTGGTCTCCTCCAACGTCTCCCTTGCCCAGAAGAAGTTAGGTTGTCCCCACGTGAACCTGGCTCCATCTTCAATCCACAACTGCTGAGTTGGGCTAGATTACCCCAGCACTCAGCAGCACTCCTGGACCCTCCCTGAAGAGTGAAAGGCGCAGCCATCATGGAACAATCCAGAACAGCAGCACCCCTTACTGAGCACTGGTTTATGCCCAGCACTGTTCTAAGAGCACTCAACGCAAGTTATCGCATTTCCTCCTCTCAACTGCCATGTGAGACCTCTGTCACTTTATCCATTTTATAGGTGAAGAAAGTGAGGCTCAGAAAACTTGAGAAAATTACACAGCTACTCACCAGCAGCTCAAGGATTGAAATCCAGGCGGTCTAACTACAGAATCCACCTCATTCTTAGATATTCAACTATAGCCACTGGGTATCAGGCCCAGTCAAGCAACTGCAAGCTACAGTATATCACCAGCCAAACTTAGTTTTCTTCTTTTGCATTCATGTTTTATAAAAAGTCATTTTTGTTTTCAGATTTCAAATATGTATTTTTTCTTCTTTTTGATATTTAAGTCTAGATCTCTCAGATAACCTCTATTAGCAAAGAAGTCCATAGCCAGTGACCTTGATCAAAGATAAACCCCAGAAAACATAAGTGTTGGGGACATCTTTTCGTGTCTGTTTACTGCCCATTTTCACAAAGGGGCACATAAAGGAAGCTGTCGTCTCTCTCACGCGTTGGCCCTGCCAGTCATAGGTGCTGCTATGAAGCAGTCATAGGCGCTGCTTCTTTAAGATTTAAGTCAGTGAGGACCTCAATCCAGAAGTCTTTCCTACCACCCTTTCTTCTCTGCCCTCCTCCTAGCAGTTGGCTCTCCCAGACGTCCTGTCGCACACTCAGTTAATCTCTCACCTGGAACTCATGCTTCTCAGTTGTAACTCTCTGTTCACTGGCCTGCTTCACACACTGGGCTGAGAAATGACAACCCGAGACTTAAGGCTGTACTTTTATTTTATATTCCTAGATCCAACACAGAGCCCAGCACTTATTAGGAGTTCAAATAAAATGTATACGATGAGTTTATATTTTGACATCTCCGTCTTTTGCAAGCTCCTGGTTATACTTCCAAAAAATACTTTCCGTGTAACGTATATATGTTGGATTTGCTGTGACTCTAATTTTTGCCATTTGCTCTTCCCAATCCTCTAAATCTGAAGATAATGAAGAGGTATAGATATCAATGATCAGAGGGCGAGGCTAAGGGAGAGCAAGATATCCGCTGGGTATCTTGGCGTCATTTTTCTCATCATGGCATGGACTGCAGATGGATGAGAATAATCTAAGATCAGAAATCCATCCTTCTTCACACAAGTAGGCACATCGATCATTAAGGGATACTATAGAGATGTTACATAGAAGAGCTAACTTTAGCATCACACAGACTTGCTTCTAAGAGCCAGCTCCTACTCTGATGTGAATAACTGTGCTACTTCAGGTAAGATAACAATTGTAGATTTCACATTCTTCATCTCACCCTGAAATGGAGACACAATAATGAAAACTTCAGAGGGTTGTGATACTTAATCTATGTAAGTATTTAATCGATGTAAGTAACTAACTTAGCATATAACTAACTCAGCCTGCAGTACATGACTGACAAATGTTTGCTCAATCATCAGCTGCCCAATCATTCCTTACGGCTAACGTCATTGCTGTGTTTTGTATGGCACATTCACACATTACTATATTTGATTCTTGTGACATCTCATGAGTTGAGCTAGGAAGGTTTTGTTATCCCATGGGCTATATAAGAAATCTTAACTTCTGAGAGCTTTACTGACTTGTCCAAGTTCACATAAGAAAGGCATGATGGTAAAATGACTATGCGGAACTCCTCTGATTTTATTACCCCCGGCTGCTAGCCAGTGTCCTCGCCCCTCTCGCTGTGCTCTTAAAGGTAGGGCATACCAGAGAAGCAGCTGTGACAAAGAACAGTAGTTCAGTGTTGTGGAAGGGGAGGGATGGAGACAGGCTACAGAAAAGGAAGAAGGTAGGTGGTGCTTATGGACAGAGGAAGGATGACATTTCACCTTGGTATTGTGCCTAGATTTCAAAGGAGGGCTGCATGTGGAAGGGACGTGCAGGTAAGGATATCATGCTCACTGCTGTTCAAATGAAGACCATGACATATCACTCCCAAAGGTATGCTTTTTCCTATGTTCTGGTGTCCATTCTAAAGTCCATGTTGGACCTCTTAATGCTTATTTGTTCTTTTACAATTTTTAATACTAAGCAGAACAGGGTTGGGTAGAGACAACGTTAAAAATGGAAGGAGTAGGTTGGAGAATACAGCTTGCACATCGCTCAGGGCATCGCCTGCTCGGGGCTTGAGAATCTGATCCCAAATTCCTTTGTATTTAATAGATGGACAAAGGTTTCACAAGATGATATGAAGGGTGATGGAGGTGAGACAGTGCAGAAATTTCTGGATCTTTCATCCAAACAAATATTAAAAGTAAAATGGCCATTATGAATAAGCCAAAAAGCCTACCTAGAACAGGATTTGCAGTGAGTATTCTGAAAAGTGAAACCTCTGAACCTTGCAAATCAGGGAATCTTTGCATATAACTGAAACTGACAGCTCTGTCATATCCTACCCCCAGGCAGAAAGGGCTGGGACAGATGAAAATGTTTAGCTACAACCTGCCCTTGAGATAATTGCATGTTCCAAACAACATCAAACAAAAAGACAGTCCCGACTTCATTGGCATGAAGTCCTATTAGCTTGTCAAGAATCCTGTGATCTCAAACTGCAAGAATAGGCAGAAAATGACTATTCAGGGGATATTAAGGGATTGCAGGATATTCTCTCCATGGTTGCATTATCACTTTTTTTTTTTTTTTTTTTTTTGTCCTCCAATCATTTTGAGTCACATTCTGGAGGAAAATAAACTAAGTATGATTTTCCCACAAGGCAGGTGGTGCAATTACAAAAAAAAAAAAGACACTGGTTTTGCGGGGCTTAGGGAAGTCCCATCTCATTTTCCCCACATCTACAAGCTTTTTAAGAAGCAAAGAAATGTAGGCAGTTATGGCATGATTATACCCAGCAGGTAAAGGGAAGCAATGAAATTACATTTCTGTAAATCACCTACATTTCAATTAACTTTCAGGACTTTTTAGTTGTGACAGGTGGTTAGCCATCGATTCAAAGAAGAAGTCAGAATAAAATGACTGAAAAGTCAAACTCCTCCCTCTAAAAACAGACAAGGCCTCTCTATGCCTGCCACAGAGTTATAAATAAGAAGGTTTGCATTTTGGCCCAGAGCTATCATTGTACAGATATTGAGGTTCCGAGAGGTTAAGTGGGATGCCTACTCTCACATGACTACCTAGTGGCAGTATCATGACTAGAATCCAGGGTTATTGATTTGTAGACTGAGACTTTTCCTGGTATCACATTACCTGTCACTTTTCTAAACATAAAGTATTTGCAGTTTTAGAGTGGAAGTGACCTGAGAATTTCTAGTAGGCATGTTGTTGGTCATTGTTTTGTTTAGTCAGCTCAGCATGTGTTTGCAGAACCATCTTTTCTCTATTCTCAATCCATATGGTTGGGGAACCTGAGAGCCTTCTTCTAACTTAAGGGATGAGTATGTAATCCAGGCCTGGCCAATCCGAGTTCTTATCTTCCTGGGCTTGAGGATTGGTGTGGGGTCAGTCCCATGACCCCAGCTAAGCCAATTGGAACACTAACCAAGACTACTGCAGAAACTATAAAGAATGATTGCCAATACATCTGGCATATGGAACAAATGAGAATTAAGGAATCTAATTAGCATACAGCTAATTTGTTTTGTTTTGTTTTGTTTTTTTATCCCCTGCTGTCCCCTGAAATATATAGCAGGAAAAGTTCTCCTACTGACCCTGCATGAAAACTCCCACAGACCTACAAATTTCTTTTCCACTCTCAGCGAATAAAAAGTTCTTTATACCGTCAAGATGTAATCCAGTATTTAGAACGTCAAGTCCAATTGGTTAGGCCCACGCTTCTTCAGAGCTACTGCTATTTGTCCTCCCCTAACTAAAGCTTGTGGCAGACAAAAGCTTACTGACTGGCAAAGATGAACACTGGTCTTTTCTTCTACTTCCTCTCTTTTCCTAACTTACACCTCCACTTCCTTCTTCCCCAACTAGCTAAGCAAGATTTCTCCCCTTTTAGGGTCAAATCTGAGAGGGAGATAGCAATGCATGGAAGGGAAGCAGTAAGAAACAGGAATGTTTTTACTTGACTGGGGCTGGTGGTCCGGCCTTGAGTGCTCTGTCTTTCTCCTGAGTATTGCTGTGGGTTCTTTGGAGACCTTGAATGTTCGGGTTCTCATACCACCTATGCCCTCAACCAGATGAATATTTCGTCATTAAGCCTAGAAGCTTATTCTTATCGCAGCCATAAAACATCTGCAATTCAGTCTTTTTATTGGACAGGAGCTAAGAGAGCTACCCTGACAACTCTAGCCTATGTATTTCCCATAAACAGGCTGTTAGGGGCGGAATTATGTCCCCCTCCCAGATTCATTCACATGTTGGAGTACTAACCCCCAGTACCTCAGGAAGTGATTGTATTCATTTGGAGATAAGGCCTTTAAAATGGTAATTATGATAAAATGAGGTGATATGGGTGGGCCTTAATCCAATACAACTGGTGTCCTCATAGGAAGAGGGGATTAGGACCAGATATGTGTGTGCACCCAGAGGAAAGTCTTCGTGAGGACACAGCAAGAAGGCAGCCGTCTGTAAGCCAAGGAGAGAGGCTTCCAGAGAAACCAAACCCGCTGATACTTTGATCATGGACTTCCTGCCTGCAGAACTGTGGGATGATGAATTGGCACCCAGTCTGTGATATTTGGTTATGCCATTCCTAGCAAACTAACTAACGCATGGTCCAAGGGAAGCACACGTGGTGCATCACTGGCAAACTCTGGAGGTATGTGCCTAAAAGGAGCAATTCCCCTTCATTCTACTGCTAGGGCAGCTCATCAACTTTTCTCCTGCCCTCTTGATTTCTCAGGAGGGAGTCAGATACTAGTCAACTGCAGGAAAACTGATTGCAGAGGACACATGTCAAGTTCTCAGAGTGATTCTTTTAAACTTGCCATCCCTCTTTCTCCAGAATAGCTTTCCCCAATTCCTCCTTAATACTACCCAATCTAACCTTTTTGATAAGGGTGAGAGATTTCTAGCATCTTGTAATTTGGTTTTGGTTAACTTTTGTGAATTCTGCATATGGTTTAGCACCTCTTTAGTAATGCAATAGCTATAGAACCTCTGTGACTCAGCTGAAACTTTTGTTTACCAACCATACCTGAACGGATTCTACTTTTGCCCATTTCAGTTAAGTGAGCTAACTTCAGAGTCAGCGTTCTCATTGCTTGTGTCCTCATTTCTAAAGTTTCAATTGAAATAAAACAAATCTCTTGGCAACTGGCTTGCTTTCAAGTGTTTTATTATTGATTGGCTTAGCCCCGTCATCCCGTCAGGAAACTGGCAGTGGCAGTTGCAATAGTTGGAGAGCTGGGTGTGGAGCCAGAGTCCTCACTGTTGCCTGGAGTCCTCATTATTTAGAGGACCACACAGAAATATGCCTTAGAGCTCAGGAAGACCTCTGGGTGTGGAGGTCTGAATGGAGACTGAGGCAGTCTGAAGGAGGGCAAGTGACCAGAGCCAAAAACCTTTGTTCTTTGAAATTACAGATTTCCCGTATGACTCAGATATTTGAATCTTTGGTGCTTCACAATAACCTAATCAGTCTTCATTTCCTGACAGCACTTTCACTGTATTATCTTTCATTTCTAAATTTGATTTTCCATTCTATTCAGATCTATTATCCTAAGTGAGGCTCTCAATAACTCTCACCTGGGATTCAAGTGCATATTTGTTTATACATGTAATTTCGTACACAATTTCATGGGGTTTACTCACCTCTGAAATCCTTCTGTGGGTCTTACAAGTTAAGAACTTCTCTTTCGTAGACTGGCCTGAACTGGCTTTGACTGTCATCTTGAGCAGGGCAAGATGAGTTTGGTGTTATTTTCTATTTTGAAGCCTAAGATGCTATCAAACATTTTATTAAGTGCTCATTCTATGCCAGGAACTATGCAAAAAATTTTCATTTTGCATGAATGATCTCATTTGTTCTTACCACAACCTTCTGAAGTGCATAGTATTTTTATTCCTACTTTACAAATAGATAAACAGAAAACAGGTTCACTGGTGTTATGTAAAGTCACAGTCACAGTGGAAGACTCTGGACTCAAATTTGGGCCAATCACTTAAGGATGGCATTATATTGCCTTTCTTTTTGCACCCTCTCTTCTCCACCTGGGGCTTTGTTTTATGAGCATGTTCCTAATTTTCCTGAGTTAGTCAGGATAGGCTATACTGTGCTCCAATAACAGATAAACCAATACATTTCAGTGGCTTTCCACAGTAAAGGTTTATTACTCTCTCACCTAAAGTCTCATGTGGGGGCTGCAGCCTTCTTGCATCTTATAGCTATGCCATATGGATGTGTGCACTTTAAGGCATGTATTTCAAGAGGAGAGAGAGATGGAAGAGGCACACTAGCTTTTAGCAGCCTCAGCTCAGAAGAAATGCATCATGCGTACAATCTGCCTTATAGAATCTTAAGAAATTTTATCAACTTTACAACTTTGCCACCCTATAGGAAAATGCATTATATTTCACAGCCAGCCCAAAGGAATACATTTTCCTAAATATTATATAAGCTCAGTTATTTCTCTGTATAATATTTTTCAATCCTCTTATCACTATAGCAACCCACATCCCTCAACATACAGAGAATTGTTATCAAGAGTATTAGAAGAGGAAAGGTTCTGGTTAGTCTAATTTGGTGTTCCTCAGTGTTCATTACTTCTTGTGTGAGCCCTTATCTTCTTGTCATGTATAACATCTGCAGTGAACCCAAGAGACATTTGTGTCTTTCTGCCACCTCCATGGCAAATATGACACCTAACTCTGTGAATGACCATTCCCATAATGAGCATCTGCATATCAAAGTAACATAATTCTATCAGTCTCCCAAAGCTATTTTGGAAAAAGTTAAAAATCTATAACAATCTAACTATACAGTAATCACAAAAAGACACTGTAAAAAGCCCAGAGGTAAAAGAAATATATTTAATAAAAGCTATCAAATGTCTCTATTCCTCAGTAAGAAAATATTGGGTGTTGGAAAACTGTCTCACCAGAATATAAATAGAAAGGAAAGACAAGCTGCTACTCTGAAAATTATCTGCCTGT
Source organism: Microcebus murinus (assembly GCF_040939455.1). Lineage (NCBI taxonomy): Eukaryota > Metazoa > Chordata > Mammalia > Primates > Cheirogaleidae > Microcebus > Microcebus murinus. The sequence continues at coordinate 25,687,830 of NC_134115.1, forward strand.
ATTAATCATGACCATTATATTGGGATATATGGCCCCCTGCCTTTTATTTTTTTCTCTCTTCTCAGCCATAGTAATTTTTTGAGCACTAGGCATGGCTCTAGGCAGTGTGTGTGCATGTGTATGTGTGTGTGTATGTATGTGTGTGTTTGTAGGTAGGTTTGTATTCTATGCAATTTCTCATCATCCTGGTAACATAACAAGGGAGGAAAGAATCTCCATTATATAGTGAAGCAAACAGAAGTTCAAGAAGGGTGAGATATTTCTTTAAAAGCCTAGTAAATTGTGAAGTGGACATCCAAACCCTGGTTGGGATGACCTCGAAGGAAACCCCCATCACCACATTTCAAAGGGGGTGCACAAGACCTCCTGCAACACCTCTTAAAGCATTCCAGATAGACGTAACTGACTCTGCTCCATCTGGCCCGGGCAACCTGTGGTAGGAATAAGCAAAGAGAATGGAAGGACAAGAGCCTGGAGGCTTTTCTGTCTTTGTCAGAGCCCTGGATGAGAACTCAGCCAGGTTACTAAGGACAGCACAATGTACTCCCTGTGCCTTTGCATGCTTCCACTCCACAACTGGTTCATTCTCTTATTCTTTTGTGAGTTTGTTTATTTGTCCACTTATTGACTCACCTTTTTTTTTCTTTTATTGTTTGCCCTACTTCTGAATGCTTTTCTGTTTGCACCCTCCTTAGTCAAACCTCCACACCCAGAGGGACTACACTGAAAAGAATATTCGTGCCCAGCCCTCTGAGTACAGAGGACTCCAGACCTGCACTACCACACCCAGCTCCCCAGTAACTGTGACCACTGCTAGTTTTATGCAAGGACAGTGGAACAAAACCGCTGGCAATGAAACACTTGAGAAGAATCTCCTCGTCAAGAGTTGGTTTTATTTCAATTGAAACTTTGCAGATGGGGAATTAGGCTTCAAAGCCTGAAGGCTCTATAGCCAGGCAGCCTTGAATCCAAATCCTGGTTCCAGCAATTCTCATTGTGAGACCATGATCACGTTGTCACTTATAATGTGGGAATAAGGATGGTGCCCGACCCATTGGATGAGAGGGGCAGACCTGGTCATGTAAAACACTTAAAACACAAGGTGAGGCACATGACAGTCATGATTCTAGGTGCTGGTGACATAGTCAAGAAAAAAACTGAGAAATTCCACATTGATCACTCCTTAATGATCATAGGCTCTAATGGAGGGTGGGGGTGGAGATAATAAACAGACAAATAACTATATAATATTCTGAGTGGTGGTAACAGCTAAGAAGAAAGATAAAGCAGGATAAAATCTAAAAGTAGCTATGGAGCAATTGAGTTATTCTTGAAGGAATGTGGGGGAGGAAACATCAACTAGAACAGTTCCTTCTTTATCTGTTTACATACTGTGCTCCAACAACAGGTTTTTAATACAAAAGTGTTATAAAAAAAGGTGAATGTTTCTAGGCTAGACTGATCCCCTCCTTAAATAGGCCTGAAAGTTTCAGAGCATTAGGACTCAGTGCTCTGCAGGAGGCCTTGCATACCAACCTTGCTACTCAAATTGGAGCCCATACATTTGGCTTTTTTCTTCTTTCAATAAAAGATTATTAAGAAAATTCTCTGTGGAGATGCATCTAAGCATGGAAGGACACCTCCAAACCTTTTCCAAAGAAGATGAAGTAACATAGATCTGCCCTCTTTTGTGTGAATGTTTTAATCCTGGTTTCCAGGGATGAGAGTTATTCCCCCAAGAGCCCCTAACAGGTGTCTCCTAAGGAGGCTTTTAGGGCTCATGTCTGCCTGGGCATCTCCAAGACCCCTGAGGCCTGCTGTACATGACAGACTCTGAAAAACTCTCAGGGTGACTAAAACCAAGCTGGTGATGCCATTGAGTAAATGTCACATTTAACAGGTGTTTCTCACACCCACCAATAAATTATAGTGTTTTAAAATTTCCCATTTCTCTTAAAAAAGGATAGGCCCCATGGAAGAGAAAATAAGCTCAATCTCATATGCCATCAAAATTAGAGAGAGAGAGAGAGCGGACAGAGGAAGAGAGAGAGTGTGTGTAAGTGAGCTTGCAGAGCTGCAGCTTAATGGAGCTAAGAAGACACCAAGAGGCGCATGCCCTCCTACTGACTCCTGCCCATTGCCTCGACACAGCTAAGTGCCAATGATGTTAAGGAGCCTGCAGTGCATCGCTGGGAGTCTCCTCTACTCTCAGATCACCGTAGTTAAAGCAGTGGCTCTCAGTCATCCAAGGGAGGACAATTGGCAACGTCTGGAGGCATTGTTGGTTGCCACAACTGGGTGCTGAATGCTATTGGCATCAAGTGAATCAAGGCCAAGGATGTTTCAAAACATCCTCTAATGCACACGACAGTTTCCAGCAACAAGGATTATCTGCCTCCAAATTTTAATAGAACCAAAGTTGAGAAACACTGCTTTAAAGAGAAGAAGTCGGGACAGATGGCTTTGATAGACATGTGCCATCCATTTTTACTTTAGTTACCAAGTTTTTCACCCTCTATGTAAGTTTGGCCTTCTTCATGGAGCCTTTCCTAATGAATCTCAGCCAGAACCATCCATCAGCTCCTTTCATCAGATTTCAGAGAGGTTTTATTAATGTTATAGTAACAATTGTTATGATAGCAACAATATTAATAATGTTGCTATTATAATCATTATTATCTTCACTGAACGCCAAACATTTTGCATACTTATTTATTCTAAAACTTTCTAATAAGTACCTACCATGCATAAGGAAAAGTACTCAGAGACGGGACCACAAAGATCCAGAGGAAAAGTTTTCTGTTCTCAAAGAACCTACGGCTCAGGGGTAGATGGTGCCTTAGTTTGCTAGGGCTGCAGTAACAAAGTGCCACAAATTGGGTGGCTCAAACGACAGAAATTTACTGTCCCACAGTTCTGGAGGCTGGAAATCCAAGATCAAGGTGTGGGCAGGGTTGATGCCTTCTGAGGGCTGTGACAGAAAACCTGTTCCAGGTCCCTATTCTAGCATCTGGTGGTTGCCTGGCAATCTTTTGCACTTCTTGGCTTATAGAAGCATCACCCCAATGTTTGCTTTCATCTGAGGACAAAGTCATATTGAATTAGGGCCCACCCTAATGCCTCATCTAAACTGAACTAATTATGTATGAAATGGGCCTATTTCCAAACATGGTCACATTCTGAGGTACCAGGGTAAGGACTTCAACATATGAATTTTTGAGGGGACACAGAATTCAACCCACAACAGATGGTAAACTGATTATTACAGTTCTGTAATTATAGCAGGAAGCAGGAAGTCCTGTGAAAGAGGGCAGTGCAGACCACGGAGGACAACTCCCTGACTCAGACTTAACCTCAGGGAAGACAGCATAGCAAAGATGACACTAGACGTGAGCCAAATAGGCCCCTAGGTTAGAACTCTCACCCATATCATTCCCCTAAACTCCAGACTGCTTCCTGCACATCTCTGCAGGTTTAATCCATATGTCCGACAGACACCCAAAACTTAATATGTCCAAACTGAATTCCTAATTTCCACCCTCACTCCCAAACATACTCTGTCTACGATATTCACCTCCTCCCTTTCCCTTATGTGTGATATTTCTATTAGAAAACCGGATTTGATCTACCTCTAAATTATTTTCAGAATATAACCACTTCTTAGAACCTCTACTGATATTACTTTGGTCTAAATTGCTGTCATCTCTGGCTGGTGTAATTGCAGTCACCTCCTACAGGAATCCCTACTCCACCCTCCTCCCTGCCCCAGGCTAGTCTCCATTCAGCAGCCAAAGTGAGTGGTTAAAATGTCAGTGTGATCATGTTGCTCTTTTCCTCAACACCCTCTGAGATTTCTCATCTCACTCAGAGTAAAAGCCAAGGTTGTCTCTGAACTTTTTTTCCTACAGCTTTTTCATGCTCACTCTGCTCCAGCTACAGCAGCCTCCTTGATATTCCTTAAAAATCAACATACAAACTCACCCCAGAGCCTTAGCACCAGCCCTTCTCTTTTCCTGGATCACTCATCCCTAAGTCTTCATGGCTGATTTTCTTCATCTCCTTCTAATATTTGCTCAGTAAAAACTACTTATCAGCCCATATAAAATTGGAACATCACCCCGAGGTCCTTCTAAGATCACTGCTCAGATTTTTCTCTTTCATGGGATTTATCAACTTCTAATATATTCTATAAGTTATTTATTTTTTGGTGTTTATTTACTTTTAATGCTTATTGTTTATTCTGTGTAAACTCCAGAAGAACAAGCATTTTTTTTTTTTAGAGACGGGATCTCACTGTGTTGCACAAGCTGGCCTCTAATTCCTGATGCACACCACAGAGTTTGGCTGGAGCAAGGATTTTTATCAATTTGTTCGATATTGTATTTCTAGCATCTATAGCAGTACCTACAGATGTTTAATAATCTTTGTTAATATATAAAAGGACAAAGGAAGGAAGGGAGGAGATATGGAAGAAAGGAAAGAAGGAAGAAAGGAAGATCTGAGAGACTAAAATAGATGCCTCTTTATCAACTAAGATGAATCCAAAGTTTAAGGAAACAAAAGTTATCTAAGAGACAAGGGCTCAGGGCTTAGCTGGCATGGTAAATTTCTAAATTCCTATGGCTACAAGAACAACCTTTTTCTTAAACTCCCTAACTATAGGAGCTATCAGCCAAATTATCCTAACTCTGATTTACGACCCAGACCACCACTCTGAACGGACAGAGGACGGGCCTTACAAACATTCTTTTCTGATAAGCAACTATAGACCTTAAACCAGTTTCAGCCAGAGGCTGTGCACAAATTGTCTTTGTGGACTACAACTCACCTTTTGACTTAAAGAGCCAAATTCCATCACATTTTAATGCTCAAATCCTGCTCCAAAATGCACATGGGATGTATGTCACATATATGTTTACTCATTTCACATGCACTCAACTCCCCTCATAAATATGTACAGCTTTTCCACTTACCTGGTGAATATGTATGACTCTATTGTGGAATAGGACCCTGTGAAGCATAAAAAACCAACCTAGCCCCTCTCTCCTCGAAGAGAGACCACTTTCCGTCCATACCAGAGACCATCTTGTCCAAGTTTGCAAGCTGATACTGCCGATAAAGTTCTTCTTTCTACTGTTTAGCCATCATGGTGGTCTTTTGAATGACAGAAGGAGACAGAGAGAAAGAGAAGAAAGAAAAAGAAAGAAAAATTTAGATAGAAATGATCTAGGTGACCTCTTCCAGTGGGTCCTATAATCATAGGTATCTAACGCTCTGGGCACAGTAGTAAACTTTGGTTTCCTTCTGGGAGAAAAATAATCTTCCACCCTCTTCCTGAGTGTTTTCCCCAGATTTGGACACAGAACTCAATCCAGCCCAGAGTCCATCCTAAGGAATGGTTCAGTGAGCCAATAAAGTTTCCTTTTAAGTCGTATCTCTGACTCTTACAATAAAAAAAGGGGAAACCCTGACTAATTCCCCCTCTCTCCTGCGCATACATGCATGCACAAATACACACAATGAAGTAGAAAATATTCCTTTATTATGTATGGAAGTATAGGCTCCAAACCTTGCATTTCATTTCCTCTCCCCTGCACTGCATTGTGTTTGATATACAGTACACCACTTTTTAATGTTTTGGCAGCTTCATCTGTGAATAAAGGAAAGGGATGGGGCAGGAGGCAACAGTAATCATCACAATTTATTTTTTCTTGTCACATGAAAAGAAACAAATCTTTTCGGGATAATTCAATACTTTGAAGAATGGCCCAGAAACACAAGTAAAAGCTATCAATGCCTCTTCCAGCCAAAGAGGCCACAAGAACAAGGGTGTCCAACTCTTCTTCTGAAGAAAGTTTTAAATTCAACTCACTATTTTGGAATATGAGAAAAATATTTTTAAATGCCTCTCTTTGCCTCCCTTGTTTGGTTTTGTTTCCCTCCTGCTGCTCTCGGGGAATATGAATGAAGAAGAAGCAATAAATGAAAAGGACAAGTCAGAGAATTATTTTCTTGTCTTGAGTTTTTGCCACTAAAATGAAAAGATTATAATAATAATAGTCACTATTATATACTGCTAGGCACATCATGGTTTCATTTAATCCTTTTAGCAGCATACAAGGCTGTTATAATATTAATATTTTTCTCCACTTTACAGAGAAGCCTGTGGCTGGGGAGGTGGGCTGGGAACTCGCCCAAAGTCATGGCAGGTCTTAGCTGCTGGAACCATTTTCTAAACCGGGCACTGCGCACGGACCATCTTGTGAAGTCTCCACAGTATCCCTAGAATAGATGCGGTAATATCAACACTTTTATAATTTGTGAGAGGCTAAGTGGTAAACTCGTGGCAAAATTCAAACCAAGGTCTCTCCAAAACATGCGCTCTGTCCCACGAACTGTCTCGTGCTTTGTCAGGAGAAATGTTTTGAGTATTAGCTCAGAGTGTATGGTCACCATGCATGGTGCACAGTGATAGATTTAGCCTTTTACTATGGAGTTTCTACAAAACAGTTTTAAAACATCCTTCAACAAGCATTTGCTGAGGCCTCCTCTGGGCCAGGCTTTGGGCTGGACACTGCAGGTGTGGCCACAGTAGAGATGACCCAGAACTTGCCCCCAGGGAGCTCACAGTCCAGGAGAGATGGGGGAGGGGCGGAGTGTAAATTAGAAAGCATAACACACAGTCACACAATTACACAGCACACACTCAGTACACAGAGGCCACTAACCCCTAGAGCAGGGCTTCTCAAGCTCAGCACTGTTAGCATTTGGGGCTGCACAAGTCTTCGCTGTGGGGGCTCCTGTGCATTGTGGGATATTAAGCAGCATCTCTGAATTCTACTCACTAGTTGCTGGTAGCACCCCTCTTCCACCTGTGACAACCCTAAGTGTTACCAGACATTGCCAAGCGTCCCCTGGAGTTGGGGGCAATGTGGCCTCCAGTTAAGAACCACTGCCACACAGGTACAACATGGCAGAGATAAGCAATGAGGTAAAATCACAGGCTATTAATAATACTATATGATATTTTAAATAAGGGCTTATTTACACACCAAGAACTTTAGAAACCTGATCTCATTCCACCCTCATAATGATTTTATGGTGTGTACAAACTGGAATAATAGGAATGAACCATTTGTAGGTTAGGGCACTGAGGCACAAAGAGCTTAATTGACACATAGCTACAGGACAGTGACTGACAGAGCTGGCATTTGAATCCTGGCCTGTCATGTTAATCCATGCATTGAGAATATGGAAAGTACTTCTAAAGTTTTGCTGGGTGCTCTCATTTTCATTACATGTCCATAGACTGAATTTAGAACTATCAACATAAGAGAACGAATATTTATATTTTTATATACAGTGTAGTCCTTTCATGATTATTCTGTTTTATCCATCCTGGGCCTAATTAATCTAGTTTGTTTTGGATGCTTTGGTCATGGGAGTCTTGCTTCCAGTGAAAATATTTATTAATTCTGAGGAGTGGGATGAGTTTCACATCTTGATTTATCTTTTGGCAGTCCGATCACTAACTTTGTGGGGGCCAAAAAAATGCCTAAAGATAATACTATGCTACTGGTTAAGACCAAACACAGCCAACTATTTCTGTTGGAGTGTCTTAACAAGGCATAAAAGCAGACATGATTGCCTCCTTGCTCTTAAATAAAAAACCGCAAGGGACCTAAAGGTTAGTAGAAAGTTTTCATTTAAATTGCTGGTTCTATCATTCAAGCAATGCAAGTAAATACTATCAGATAAATTTTCTAGGTATTTTTCAAAAAATTCTAAGTGGAGTATTTCCTTTATAGGCAGGATATTTAAATAGCTCATTGGCTGGGTTTACTTAGCTTGAGTAGAATAGTCATTATTTTATATTCAATCTTTTCCTCCAGTGGACAATTAGAATCTGTTCTTTGTGACTAAATTTTTTTTGTATCTATGATCTATTAGCACATTATTCCAAGCCAAGTAAGTACACAAACATCAACATAGGAACAAGAATTGTTGCTAAAGCTTTAATAAATCAATAGATTTAAGTGTGGCTTATTGTCTGTGAAATCAGGAACTGGGGGTGAAAAAAGCCACCAGCAACATTCAGTGGCCAGCATACTAATTCACAATTAGCTCAATATACAGTAGGGGTCAAAGAGAATAGACCTATAAGTCCAACTTCTTATAGTCAGACATAAATCAGTGTATACGGTTTTGCCAAATGCATGTCAGGTGTTGTGTTCTGATGTCAGTGACTTGATTTAAAGAAAGAATAACTTGCAGGTAGTATATCATTTAAATGCCTTGCTCAGGTTTGCCCTTAACAGCATTTAAGTGGAGACAAAGAGAGCCATATCTGATAGCTAATGTAATAAACCTCTCCCAAGAAGCAGGGAGATTGGCCAACTTAAAATGCAAGGCAAGTTATTTTCATGGCCTTGTAAATTACATTAGGAATATGTGATGGGAAAGGTTGGACTGTTAACAAATTTACAGTTGCTACCTTCAATTACTATAAGAAGCAAATATAAAATAAAGAACCAATCTGAATGTAATCAAGCTATATATGTTTTATAGATTCCCCCAACAAAGATTTTTCACTAATTTGGATAAGATTTCCCCCATCATCATAAATATGCTTCCTCTATATTAAAATAATAAGCTGTCTATATAATAAGTCTACCATTCATGTATACGTAGGAAACAATTAAATTCCTTCTAGTTCAAACCCTTTATAACTGATCAAAAGTCTTGCCCCACTCTCAATCTGGCCAACTCCTACTCATCATTTTAGGTCTATACTTAAATGTTACTTTAAAATGTTTATTCCCTAACCTCATAATTGTAATTAAGTTCCCATATATGCTCTATCTTAAAAAGCTGTACATTTCATTCATAACATTTATAGCAATTTATAATTTAATGTGCATGTTCTTATTTTTTTAGTGCCTGTTTTCCCATTTAATGTTTTATATGCCCTGCAAATCCATACCCCAGGACCACACTGGAGACTTGGTGTGTATATTTAATGAATAAATAATGAATAAATGAGAAACAGAAATAAAAGTGACCATGTGTTCCTTAAGAGAAGCAAAGAACAGCTCCTGTTCTGGGTAAGTCCTGAATGTATTTTATTTCTCTTCCAGAAATGTCTGTGATTTTACTTGTTGTGTATTTATGATAAAATTCTTTTCTTCTTGAGCCAGCTGGAATGAGTCTCTGTTCCTTCCAACAGAAGTGTCCTGAGTCATAGTCAGAGAATGGGGGCACATTGACATAGCATTCAAAGTGAATATGGTAATAACAAGGTAACATTACAGCAAGAACATCTGAGGAAAGTATTCCCCTCGTGTTGTTTATCTTTCCTTCATCTATTCTGAAACTAAAACCCTGAACCAAATTTACTTCCAACGTTTAACCCTTTAATAAACTGGCCTCTGACTCCACCTGGTGGAGATACATAAATTTGTGGAAATAAATCAACCCAAATGAAGACTAAAAAGGCACCAGATGTCTCATGTCACAAAAAGAAAAGATATACCAAAAATTTAAATAGATGACCTTCTGGGATGTGCTTCACCCACTCAGAGGCACTAAAGAGAAAATAGTTTGGGACAATCACTTGACTGTTGCTCTCAGCCCCCATTTCTGTCTTTCTATATTCTGCTGGGCATTTTAAGAGTTCAGGAGCCCTGGAGAGTCCATTTTCCTTGTTGCTTGCTGCTATAGTCTGAATATTTACTCCCTCCAAAACTCACGTTGAAATTCAATTCCCAACATAGCAGTATTGAGATGTGGGCCTTTCAGAGGTGATTGGGACATGGGTTTATCCATTCATGGATTAGTCGATTAGTGGATTAATGAGTTATCACAGGAGTGAGACTGGTGGCTTTATAAGAGAAGAGGGGCCTGAGCTAGCAGGCTGACCCCATGGCCATGTGATGCCCTGTGCTGCCTCAAGACATTGCAAAGTGTCTCCACCAGCAAGAAGGCCCACACTAGATATGGCCCTTCAACCCTGAACTTCTCAGCTTCCATAACTGTAGGAAATAAATTCCTTTTCTTTATAAATTACCCAGTTTCAGGTATTGTGTTATAAGCAACAGAAAATGGAGTAAAACGCTTGCCAGTTGGCTTCTATTTAGTTTCTCCCAATGGGAAATCCTGGCAGAAGTTTCAAAGGTAGATGTGTTCTCTTCCTGATTCCATTGGCATTTTCCAGGAGCAAGGGACAGCTTCCACTCCATCGCCATCTTGTAGCACTTCTGTCACCCACAGCAAGGACTCCCATTATCTGATGAGTAGCTTCCCCTCAGCAGTCCTAGCATCTGTTTTAGGTGGTGCTTTCAGGACTGGCCCAGGCAGTTCCCTTCTCCATGGTCCTGGGCTCTTATGACCCCAGCACCTCCCTTTACTACTTCAGCCAAAGTGGCTGTTGCTGTTCCCAGAAGCAATTTAGCGCAGAGTTTTCTGAGTGTAACCAAACTCTTGTGTATCGGACTCCTGTGTTTGAAGAACCTAGAGTGGTTTCTGACCCACTTCTGCCTTAAGGGCTGAATATCCTGATTCAGATGGACTTCAGGAAATGAAGACAAATAACCTAGTGAATACAAAAAGTTTGATTTTTTTTTTTTTTTTAGAAAACCGTAAGAGAAAACAGAAGCAACTGAAGTGATATATACATATTTAACATTACAAGTGACAATAAATTATGATAGAAGAGTGACATGTTTGCCTACATGGATATTGAAACCTTTAAAATTTTTTAATTCAAGGAAAAAAGCACACAAACACTAAAGGAAATCTCACTTTGGAAAAATATTTGTCATCACTGTGCCAGTGTAAACATTTACCAGTTGTGTTACAGCAAGACCCTCCAAACTGCTCTCTCTGCTTTGAATTTCTTCTCTTTTCAAATCACTCTGCATATTATTGTCAAAATTATACTTGGGAGAAAATTAAATGCTATCAATACCTTCTTTGTACTACTAGCCACCAAAGAGATTTTTAAAAGTAGTTAATTTCATAATCAATCAAAGAAATATACTGAGGTATCTGCTAACTCTTTTCTCTCTTGGATGTAGCTTAAATTCTTCTTTGGGGGAGCCTTTTCTGACAATCTTTTCCCTACACAATTATAGCAATTTTGAAAACAATATTCCAAATAAACAAAATAGAAAATAGAAGAACAGAGAAAAATCAATGAACCCAAGGACTTGTTCTTTGAAAATATTTTTTAAAATTAACAAACCTTTAATTAGATTTATGAAAGTAAAGAGAGAAGACTCAAGTAACTAAAATCAGAAATGAAAGAGGGGACATTACTATACATTTATAGAAATAAATAGATTATAAGAGCACTATGAACAATTGTATGTCAACAAGATAACCCAGACAAAATGAACACATTTCTAGAAACACACAACCTACCGAGACTGAATCATGACAAAACAGAAAATCTGAACAGACCTAAAACTAATAAGGAGGTGGAATCAGTAGTCAAAAACCTCCCAAAAGACAAAATTCCAGGACCTAATGGCTTTGATGGTGAATTCTACCAAAGATTAAAAAAAAAAAATCACACCAATTCTCCTCAAAGTCTTCCAAAAAATTGAATAGTAAGGAAGATTTTCTAATTCACTCTGTAAAGCCAACATTATCTAATACCCAAACCAAATAAAGATAATACAAGAAAAGAAAACTATAGACCAATACCTTTAATGAATATTGATGAAAAACTTCTCAAAAAAAAACACTATCAAATTGATTCCAACAGCATGTTAAATGCATTATGTACCATATTAAGTGGTATTTATTAATGAACTGCAACTGGGGTTTAACACATAAAAATCAACGAATGTAATATACCACAATGACAGAATGAAGGATAAAAATCATAACTTTCTCAATTGATGCAGAAAAATCATTTGACAAAATTTAATTCCCTCTCATGATAAAAGCACTCAACAGATTGGGAATAAAATTATCTCAACATAATAAAGGCCATATATGAAAACCCCACACCTAACATAATGCTCAATGGTGAAAGACTAAAAAATGTTCTCTATGATCAAAAACAAAGGAAAGATGCCTGATTTCAATACTTCTACTCAGCATAGTACTAGAAGTTCTAGCCAGAGCAATTAGCCAAGAAAAAGAAATAGAAGGCATTCAAATAGGAAAGGAGAAAGTGAAATTATCTCTGTTCACAGATGACTTGATTTTAAATGTGGAGAACTCTAAAGATTTCACCAAAAAAAAAAAAAATCTTGTTAGAACTAATAAACAAATATTTCTCCAAAGAAAAATACAAATTGCTAAAAAGCATGTGAAAAGATGCTCACATTACTAATCACTAGAGAAATGCATATCAAAACCACAGTGATATACTACTTTATACCCATTAGTACATCAATTATTTTTTAAAAACAAACAAAACACAAAATAACTGTGAAGATGTGGAAAAATTGAAACCCTTGTGCATTGCTATGGAAATATAAAATGGTGCTGCCATTGTAGAAAAGAGTATGACATTTCCTTAAAAATTAAACACAGAATTTCCATATGAGTCGCCAATTCTGCTTCTAGGTAAATTACTCAAAAAAATTGAAAGCAGGGACTCCAATAGATATGTGTATACCCATGTTCATAGCAGCATTATTCACAAGAGCCAAAAGCTGAAAGCAGCCTAAGTACCCTTCAATGGGTGAATGGATAAACAAAATGTGGTATGTATATATGATGAATATGACTCAGCCTTAAACAGAAAGGGCCTTATGACCCATCCTCCAACACGGTTGAACCTTAAAGACATAATGTTAAGTGAAACAAGCCACTCACAAAAGGGCAAATACTGTATGATTTCACATCTATAAGGTACCCAGAGTAATCAATTTCATAGACACAGAAAAGAGAATGGTGGTTGTCAGGGGGTTGGGAGAGTGGGAATGGGGAGTGAGTATTTAAAGGGTACATATTTTCAGTTCTCCAAAAAAAAAAAAATTCTGGGGATGAATGGTGGTGATTGATAATTCAACAATGTGAGTATACATAATACCACTGAATTGTACACTTAAAATGGCTAAAATTGTATGTTTTATCTGATGTATATTTTATCATAAAAATTCTACTTGAAAGGACCAATAATCAATTTATCACTTTAACATTTTATAATATTTTAAATAAATTTCAATGTAAAATTTCTACCACTGAAATATAAAGAGATAAATATATTTTCCAATGAAATAATTTAGGAAAAATATACATTCTGGAAAGTAATACTTCTTTGATTATATAGCTTGTATCTTTCTCCTATTGTGTAGCTTATCTTTTAATTTTGTATGAAATTGTCTTTTTTTTTTGAGGGTGTACTGTCACCCAACTATTTCATTGTAATAGCGGTGTTCATATTCAGCATACAGTTGGATCATATTCACAACATGAGAGCCAACAGCCACTTAGATTCTAGATAGAACATGGACTCCATATTATCTGAATTCTTTGCTGTTGGAGGAGCATCAGTTGAAATGAGAAAAGGAGTTTTAACAGTAAACAGAGAAGAGTGGGCCGGGAGAACAGAGCTTGGGATCTGGAGGGCAGTGAGGGAAGAGGGGCACAGAGAAGGAGGCGCCCACAGACCAGACAGATCAGAGCTCGGCATGTGAGCCGTGAGCACAGATGGGTTTCTTGCATTGTCACTTACCAGAGAATTTGGAAGAATGTCAGTGGGGATTTGTGTTTGCTTATATTTGTGTTCCTGAGCATTAGGGGCCACATTGATTGTTTCTGTAGAAGCCATATAACCCCCCGGGCACAATCCAATGGGAGTTGATGGGAGCCATGAGATAATTTCTTTGGAGGTGGTACAGCTTTGTGTCCCCTGATGAGTGTCCACACATAGATAAGCAGTCTGGCTCACTGAAATTATCCTTCCGGGCACAGAGAGTCCTGATGCGCGATTGCTGGTTTCTTTTTATTAGGCAGCTCCCCTGGCTCTTCCCTCTTCAAATACCCTGAATACTTTAACTATGCATGGATTTCTGAAAAAATCATAAATCCCATCTTAAACAGAAACAACAGGCATATTCCTTAGTGTATGCCATGAGGCTAAGGTGGTGTAGACCACAGGAAAAATCTTACTTGACTAAGACAATGAGGAGCTTGTGCCACCTGTGATGGAAGGGCACCTCCTCCTGCCCTCTTAGCTCTGAATGGTGTATTGTTGCAGCATGAGGAGCTGTGGTAAGACCACCACAGTCAAGAATTGCAGTGGAGGTGGACAGCAGCACAAAAAATCTGGAAAAGTACGTTATTTATTTGACTTTGTCTCTGAATTTTTTTGGGGGGGGTGTTTGAAGAAGAAAATAGCTTGTCTAGGGCTGGGAGGAAGATGGCTGACTAGAGACATCAGTTGCCAGATCATCTCAGAAAGAAGGAGATGTTTTAGATGGAAAAAAATAAAAATATAGATCAGGTGTAATTCTGAAGGAAAAGTGCCAGAACCTATGAGAGATTCCACAGGAAAACGTTGTGGAGCAGAACAAAGAAGGAGCAAGATACCAGCAGAGATCAACCCTGGAAAGGCTCGGAGTCCTGTGGAAAGGGCAGGTGGGGGATTTGGTTCTCCTTCCCTCACACCTCTGGAAGTCAGCAAGGACTGAGCTGCTGGAGAGCTTTCCTGCCCTCATGAGCCCAAAAGCTGCTGCCACAGTGAACTGGGAGCCCCATGAGGACAAAGCCTCCTCTGGGAAGTTCTCGTCACCACAGACCTGAGCCAAGGCGGTGGATGTCACTGTTTCTCCACCCACTGTGTGCCTTTGTCCTCCCCAGAGAGCCTCAGCCCATAGGTTTTCATACTGCTAGTTCCCACACAAGCATTTCCCAAGTCTGGCCCAGACTGCAGTAGCCACAAGGGCTGGTGGGTCCTGGGGGATCTGTGTGGTCCCGGAGCTTGGACATTTTGAGCGGGCTACTTTCTGGGGACAGGGACAGAGACAACCAGAATGCCAGCTCTCCTCGATTCAGACTCTTTTTCTTCCCTGCCCACTGCTGCTGGGAGGGACAGGTGCCCCAAGAGGCAGTAGAGCCAAAACTCTCAGGAGCGGCTGCTTCCTCCCTGTTGGCATGTCCACTACCACATGGAGGCTTCCACAGAGAGTGGGGCTCACATCATTCCTCTTAAAGACTTGCAGTGGACTCAGGGATGCTTGGACTGTGTGAGGGCCCTGCCCACCAGCCCTTCCAGCTGCTGCTCTCCTAGCTGCTCCAGCAGAGCAGGCCATACCCTGAAGTGGAAGGACATCAAACCTGCTCTAGCACTCCACAGGCAATTCGAGACCAGCACACTTTTCCCTACCATGGTCAGGGATTGAACTTGGGGGGCCTGGGGACAGGACCCCAGGCAGGATCTTATGCCCACAGGAAGACTTGATCAGGTTGCTCACAGAAACAGAGGGGAGATTTGTGAACTAATTTTGGGAGGAGAGGGATCCCCATGGCAGAAGTGAGAGGAGAGTTCAGGGTGGGTCTGAGCCACAGCGCACTCACAGAGCACCCTTTCCACCACAGGAAAACTGCACTGTCAGCCCAGGGTGGGATCCTAGACAGGGAAGCTCCCAGCCCACAGCGCCATTGCTGGAGAGCTCAGCTACTTGGAGCTTCTGCCTGTGGCCAGACAGGGGAAGGAGACCTTAGGGCAGGGAAGGAGGGAGAAGAGTGAAACCCATACTGACAGCCAGATTGTGAATCCCAGACAGCCCCTCCCCCACAGGCAGTCTTACGGGCTTGGTCTGGCCACTTCAGCCAATCCCTGGTGGCTTTCCTCAGTGGCCTGGGCGTGGACCGATCCTAGAACCCTGCAGAGATAGCTCTTTTTCCTGCCTTTGTGGAGCCTGACAAGCAGGCTCACTCAACCCAGTCCCGCCCAACCTCGCTCCTCCACTCACCTCTTGAAATTGTCTTTTAATATCAGAAACCTTTAAATGTAGTCAGTTTTCATGAACAGACGTTTTTCAAAAGAAGATAGACAAATGACCAACAAGCATATGAAAAAATGCTCAATATCACTAATCATTAGGGAAATGCAAAGTAAAACTATACTACAATAAGATACCACCTTACCCCTATCAGAATGACCATTATTAAAAAGTCAAAAAACAATAGATGCTTGGTGTCCATGCAGAGAGAAAAGAATGCTTATACACTACACTATTGCTGGGACTGCAAATTAGTATTAAATACAACCTCTGTGGAAAACAGTATGGAGACTCCTCAAAGAAATAAATGTAGACTTACCATTCAGCGCGGCAATCCTTCTACTGGGTATCTATCCAAAGGAAAAGAAGTCATTAAATAAAAAAAGGCACCTGTACCCGAATGTTTATTGCAGCACAATCTACAAATGCAAAGATGTGGAATCAATCTAAGTGCCCATCAGTTCACAAGTGGATAAAGAAAATGTGATTGAGATACACACACACACACACACACACACACACACACGCACACACACCATGGAATAGTACTCATCCAGGAAAAGGAATGAAATAATGTGTTTTGCAACAACTTGGATGGAACTGGAGACCATTATCCTAATATCCAATTTTGATGGAGGCCTCTACGATTTCTCACAAAATGAGTCAGAAGTATGTGGAACACTGGATTTTTCCTTCTTTTGGTAAAGAAACCTATTGTGAACTCTTTCCCTGCCGGCAGACCTGTGAGCTTCTCTCTGCTTTTGGATCTCTGAAGTACCTTTGTTGGTGGTTAGTTTTATATTGTTTTGTTTCCCTCAATACTGACTTCAACCCACAAAAAATGTCTCCAATTTTTTTACTGCTAAACTTTAACTTTTAGATGTAAACAGAGTTCTCAATTACAGGCAAAAATAAACAACTGCTACTCTTTTGAGAAAAACAGAAATTTATTGCAAGATAATCAGAGCTTACAAAATTGATGAGAAGCTGGAGGATCAGGCCTAAGGAACTGGGAACTGAACACCTGTGAAGAGCTCTGCAGAAGAAACCAGGGCAAAAATGACGCAGCAGGGGCTGGTCCAGGAGAACCATCCTCCTGCAATGGATCCCATGTCTTCGAGGGTCACCCACTGGAGAGTCCAAGTTCCTAGAGAGTTCCTGATTGGTTGAGTGCAGCTCCTGTGCCCATGCCTGGCTGTGTCAGGGTAGAGACAGAGAAGGTGTGGCCCCTTTGGCTCCCATAGGGGAGAAACTGCTTCCTGCTGAATCCACAAACAGAAGTAAATCTCCCCAATGGTGCTAAAGTCAAGGGGACTTGACTGCCAGACAGCCAAAAAGCAGCAATGTCCATTACAATGAATTTGCCATCATTTTGACAATGTTCTTAAATTTGTTCTTTTCTGTCTCAATCATACACCTCATTGAAGGGCTTTAAGTAGATTAGGATCTACTTTTTAAGTACCACTAAAAAATTTCATTTTTATCTCAAGTGTATTAGGCCTTTTTTCAGTTTTCTAGTTTATATATATTTTTTAATAAAATAAAATCTTAAATGATATAGTTTTTATTGTTTGATTCTCATTATACAAGTATGGTCTGTCAAATTAACATTCTGGGTTGCAAGCAGTGCTACATATTGATGACTTGCAATGCTCATTTGTCAACTAGGTGAAATTCCACTATGAACATATTAAAGTAAAGGACTTCTGGCAACCCTGCCCTTTCTCATGAGGGAGATAATTTATTCCTCCTTCCTCTGCGACAGACCAAGTCTAATGGAAACTGCTATTGGGGGTGAGGCATGGGACGTGGAGGAAGATTCTTCTTTCTCACCAATTCTGTTCTTTTACCTGTAAAGCTTCCATTACCCAAATAAAAATGGAAGAGTAAAGAAGTGAGTATCATAAGCAGTATCAGGATTGAAACCTAAGTTGAATATTCTAACAAGTGCATGTTAATTGGAGGAGTCCAGGTCACTTGGAAGGCAGGTGTGAGCAGTTAACAGATTCGAAGCAAGATTTTTCTCGTAGGAAAGTTGTCTCTAATCATATAGCCTGTCTTTTCAATAACACAGTATAATAAAATATAGCACGTAGTCAGAAAGCACTGATTAATATATTAAAATAATTATTGTAATGAAAATGGTTCATTTTTACACAGATTTAAAAAAATAAAAATCAAACCATTGTTTGATCAAATTACCTCCTGGGCACTGACTAAAGGAACAGCTCAATATAATTTATCTCTAAAGCAGGTAAACCTCTTGCCTCCCCTTTAAGCCCAACACTCTGTTTATAAAGAGCCTCTACTTATCTCTATACTGCAGAAATGAAGTTTGAAAGTGGAAAAGCTAAACTTTCATTTCAAGATAGCAGAAAGGACATGATCTTTCTGAAAAATGAAAGGGAGAACTTAGATAAGAAATTGTGAGAAATCCTGGAAACATAAAAGGCCAACAGACTGGATTTGGAGGAAGCTCAGAGCACCAGATAAGTATGAGAAAGTTCCAGCACAGAAGGTGGGATCAGCACCCAGGGTATTCTACACTGGTATTTAAATGTGGAAAGTCGTTTACAGTATTTCCTGGAAAATTTATGTATTTCAGAATGGTAAGAAAAATCAGTTGAGAAATCAAGGAAAAGGAAAAAAACTAATTTTTCTGTAAAAACTACAGACAAACAATCAACATGAAGGGATTACTGGTTAGAAAGAACTCACTGATGTCTAGTTGAAAGGAAAATATTTGGCAGCTGAAGATTAAGGCTGAAGTTTCCAGGAAGCTAAACACGGCAGTCTTGCTGTGACTGTTGTCACGTTATCAATGGGTGTCCACGGCCCTGTCTGCTGCTGATGTGAATTATTCTTGCAAATAGAATAAATATCAATAAGTTTATCCGTATGGTACACTTTAAATAAGTCATATGACTGATGTGACCAAAAAATAGCAAGTTTGACAGCAAAATAAGTGCTTAAATTAGCAACTTCAACTCATGATTCTATTCAGTACTGTTACTTTGCTAGCAGACTCTAATGTTATACCATTTATATGCCCCAACAATATTTTCTGGCATTTTCCATGTCTGAATATTGTTCTAGATTTCAGTTCTTTGTAAATACGTGAAAAGAAGAAATGCGAGAAGAAGATGTATTACTGAAGCATACTCCCTTAGGAAATCAGAAACTGATCTAAAATCTGAATTTGTAAAAACAATAGTGATTTCAATAGAAAAACCAACATGATTACAAAAGGAAATGAGCTTTTATGAAGCTATATGTATCCTAATGCCCAGCTTGAAGATGGCTTCGGATACATTCCTAATAAGTGAATAAACATCAATGCAAAATAAAAGACTATTGGTTAGGGAGACTAATGTTTTATGTGTTAAAATTCAAGAATGTTAACTTCTTTTAAACATTAAATATATACGATATAATGTTTACATTTTTAAATTATTTCTATTTTACATTTGTTTTATTTTAATGTTCCCTTCTTTCAATGATGTTTTCTAGTGGAAAATGTCAATGTCAGGTAGAGATAATTTTAACATGTCATTATAACATACAATTCTGTCCAAATATATTGGTTTATTATAATAATAAAGAAAGCCTATGAACTTTTACTAAATCTTATGAGAGAAAAACGATTCTAAGTTCATTATTACGGTCACTTGTTTACCTGAAAATATGTAAATAAAGCATTCTTAAATATGCAAAATAATACCATTTCAGGAATTCCCAAGAATTCTGGGAGGTGCTTATTATTTGTTCTGAAATCACAAAGATTAATATCTGTTGAAAATAATCTAAACTCACAGGTAGTGAAAGCCGGAGGCATATAGGGCCCAGAGGAAGAGGCTGAAAAGACATTCCCAGTCTGTCCTGGCCAGATGACAGTCCCGGGGAGGTGGAAGAAATGCCACCAGGTGGCAGCAGTGAGCACGGTAGCTTAAATTTGAGACAGGAAAGGCCGAAGAGAACACAAGCCCCACGCTCAGGAGGCACTTTGGCTAGTCCTACTTAGTTTCCTTGTAAACTATTAAGATATCTAAGCTACTAACTGCCTTAACTTACTGATTCTGACTATTCAGCTTTTCACTTGATTTTGATTGGTTGGCAAGAAAATATAAGTATAATGGTCAGTTTTATTTTCAAATAAAAGTTGAAAGCACACCAGTAACTAGAGCAGTGTCTGGCACATAGCAGGCACTCAATAAATATGTGTTAAACAAATAAGCGGATAATGCAATTCACAAAGGAACAGAGAATCCTTTTACCTGGGACTGGCCATTTTCCTGTAAGTAAAAATTACGCAAATCCAATCAGATTTCCCATAAAGACAACGCTGCAATTGAAGATTAGATTCTCTTTCATAACCTTGGTATACAACCTTCTGTAAAATTTTAAAAGATTGTCAACATTTTTAACTCAACCAATTGGAGAGTGAAGCATCCACTGTAACAGCAAACAAAATTTCTCCAGGGAAACTGTGGGAATCATTTTAGCAGAAATTAGGAGACTCAAAGGTATAAGAACATCTCCTAGAACTTAGATGTAAGAAACATAGATCAAGAGTAATAGTCTTGTTTCCTCATTGGAAATTTAACCTGCTCATCTTATTGCATATAAAATTCAAATAACATCCAGTTATTTGAAATCTGTGTGGTTTTGTGTGTTACTTATCAGAGTATTTGCCAGGATTAGAGGTGCATACCATTTGTCTGAATCAATGCCTGTCTTATTGCTGGTCACCAGCAAATCTGATACCTTGTTTATTCTAAACATAATTGACAGTAAAATATTAACAATTTAGCTAGACAATTTTTTAAAAACTTAAAAAGCTGCCTCGAAAACTGAGATATGTCCCTTTGAATCCCCAGATTCTGAATTCAACAAGATTCATCCATATCAAATGTCTGCTCTAATAATTCGTAGCACACAGGGAGTTCCATATGGCAGACCCTGCATCGAGCTCTTCACAGACTTTAACTCAACCACCTCTCACAAAGCCTGCTGTGGCAATACTATTATTCTCCATGCTTTACAGAGGAGGACACTAAGACTGAGGGATAATGCATCTTTCTCAAGCCCCACGGCTAACAGGTGGCAGAGCTGGGGTTCCACTTGGACCTCACCCTCCAGAGTCTATTCTTTTCACCACTGAAACATAACTCCCCTGGCGCTGTGTGGGCAGCCCCAGAGCTAGCAGTGCTGAGCTCACACGGTGACAAGACTTAGCCTCTGGCTTTCAAGAGCTCAAAGTCTAACAGCGTAAATAGATACATAAGCAGCTATGATGATGATGGTGATGATGATAAGTTATTAGTGCTATAATAAGGCCACGAAGCATGTACCTACCAGATAAGGCTCTGGAAGGAGACAGGCTGCATCAAGCTCTTTAACTCAACCACCTTTAACTCAACCACCTCTCACAAAGCCTTGTGGCAGTGCTATCATTCTCCATGCTTTACAGGGAGGACACTAAGACTAAGGGATAGTGCATCTTTCCCAAGCCCCACAGCTAATGCATGGCAGAGCTGGGGTTCCACTTGGACCTCAGACTCCAGAGTCTATTCTTTTCGCCATTGAAACATAACAACTCCCTCGACACTGTCCGGACAGCCCCAGAGCTGGCAGTGCTGAGCTCACATGGTGACAAGACTTCTTAGCCTCTGGCTTTCAAGAGCTCAAACTCAAGCAGTGTAAATAGATACGTAAGCAGCTGTGGTGATGATGACAATGATGATAATAAGTTATAAATGCTAAGATAAGACCATGAAGCATGTACCCACCGGATAAGAGTCTGTATGGAGACGGGCCCCAGCTCCAACGCAGCTCCAGAGGCTGATCCTTGTCAGCCTCGCTATCTATCAGTGGCCTTATCTGTAAAATGAGGATGCCTTTCATGAGAATTCAAGAGGAGAGACATGGGGATTGAATGAGCGGATCTATCCCAGGTGCTCAGAGCGATCCCAGGGGCCTAGAAAGGCTAAGTTAGTACCATTATGATCATGGAAGAAGAGATTATTGAAGCTGACCAAGAAGATCTGGAAAGACTTCTTGAAGAGCTTTAGATTTCAGCTGAGCCTTGAAACAAGACTTTATTTGAGAACAAAAACAGAACCCTAAAATCTGGCTGCAACCAACAAAGCACCTTTGAGATGGCAAAAGCAACCAAGAAATTAAACAATAAACAAACAAAACAAACCACATCTCAGTCCAGCGCATGGTGCATGGCCTGATGTATCTGGAAAGTGAGATTTAAAGAAATTCCAAGTGAATGGGAGGAATTAAAGCTGGACACCTTAGGACTAGATCCTAAGCTAGAAAAGGCTTATTTAGGTACCTCAGCCCAGCCCACAGGGACTAGTCATTGGTTTCCTTTACCTAAGTGGAAACATATTTCTCCTCTCAGAGACTCATATTTTCTTTTGGTTTTATTTTCTATTTTAAATTTAAAATCTGAATTGGGAGCCTATAGGATCCAAATAGCTCCAAACTCTATATTCTTGTTCTTTTACCTCTGCCTAAAGCATATGTCATGGCACAAATTAAATTAAATATATGAAATAAAAACAATAAAAAATAAAATAAAAATTAGACTGATATACTGTTGCCCTAGGTTTTTGGAGCTGTTTATTGTTTATTTGGTGGTTTTTTTCTACAGTTAATGAGTAATTCTGAAAAACACCAAGCCACATGGGCAATCTCAGCAGGAGAAAAACTAAGCTGTCATAGGATAATAGTTTTAATGGTTGCATTACTTAATATTAACTTCATGTAAAACCCGAAAAAAAGAAAAATGTTTGAGCTCCACCTTGTGGTAGCACATTTTGAAAGCCAAACTCAAGTCCCAGGTTCTTTGAGCAGGAAAAGCACATCTTAGTGAGCCAGCAAAAATCTGCCTTTCTTAAAAAAGAAGAAAAAGACTAGGGATGTCTTGACAAATAGTTAGAGAATATGCAAAAAGGAGCTATGTGAAAGGTTTCAGAAATATCACACTGTACACTGATGGCCTTTGGGCAGCATCCTACCAACAGATAGGGTGTGTGTGTATATTAATTTGTGCTAATTACTAACTTTTAAATATTTTGCTATGTGACATAAAAATCCAGGTTTCCAGCTGCCCTTTTACAATCAGAAGATCAAGGAGCCCTTGCTCTGCAACAATTAGCCAGGACTGAATAGTCGATGCCCCCTTAAGACAGCACATGTCCACAGTTCATTATAGTCCCCACTGGACAACTTCACTTACCTGTTATCCTCTTGGCCACTGTTGGTATCTTGGATTGTGATCCCTGTTAAAGCAGGAAGTGCATAGATAAAAGGCTCCAACGTCACTGAAAGAACACAAACTGTGAAATAAAGAACTCTTCTGGTTCCCAGCTTCACCACTGCCTGGCTGGGTCTCTGCACTCATTCAATCCTGCTGGGCTTTGTTTACTCAATAGAAGAGTTGATATGTAACTTAGGTATGGATTATACTCTATAACACTTTTTTTTAAAGTAATGCTTATGTCACTAAAACAAGCAGATTAGGGTTGAGTTTCCAACTACAGTCATGCATCCCATAACAATGTTTCGATCAATGACAAACTGCATACATGACGGTGGTTCCATAAGCTGCGCTATAGAGGTGTACCATTTTTTATATTTTATAAGGTATTTTTATTGTACTCTTTCTATTTTTAGATACATTTAGATACACAAATACCATGTGCTACAACTGCCTACAGTATTCAATACAGTAACATGCCGTACAGGTTTATAGCCTAAGAGCATTAGGATACACCACATAGGCATGTTGTAGGAGGCTGTACCATCCAGGTTTGTGTAAACACACTCTATGATGTTCACACAACAACGAAATCACCTAACGATGCATTTCTCAGAACACATGCATTTCTCCCTGTCGCTAAACGACACAGGACTGTCTGATTTGTGGTAACTTAATCCCTTTTAATGAGGTCCCTCCCACTCGTAAGTACAGTAGTTCCCCCTGAGCCCCAGTTTCGCTTTCTGAGGTTTCAGTTATTCTGTAGTCAACTGTGATGTAAAAATATTAAATGGAAAATTCCAGAAATGAACAATTCCTAACTTTTAAATTACATGCCATTCCGAATAGCATGATGAACTCTTGGGCCTTCCCACTGTGTCTCAAATGGGACATGAATCCTCCTTTGTCCAGCATATCCGGGCTGTCTACACTGCCCTGCTGTTAGTTACTAAGTAGCCATCTCAGTTATCACATCCACTGTCAGGTTATCCTAGTGCTTGTGTTCAAGTAACCCTTATTTTACTTCATAATGGCCCCAAAGCACAAAAATAGTGATGCTGGCAATTTGGATATGCTGAAGAGAAGCTGCAAAATGT
This sequence comes from Microcebus murinus, assembly GCF_040939455.1. Taxonomy (NCBI): domain Eukaryota; kingdom Metazoa; phylum Chordata; class Mammalia; order Primates; family Cheirogaleidae; genus Microcebus; species Microcebus murinus. The sequence continues at coordinate 25,712,165 of NC_134115.1, forward strand.
TTCCTTTAAGTGAGAAAGTGAAAGTTCTCAACTCAATAAAAAAAGAAAAAAATTGTAGGCTGAAGTTACTAAGATTTACTGTAAGAATAAATTTTCTATCCATGGAGTTTTGAAGAGTATGCTATTATATTTTGTTCCATTTTATTGTTATATTAATTAGTGTTAATCTTTTACTGGCCTAATTTATAAATTAAACCTCATCATACATATTTATGTATAGGAAAAAACATAGTATATATAGGCTTTGGTACTAACTGTGATTTCAGACATCCACTGGTGGTCTTGGAATGTATCCACTGAGGATAAGGGGGGAAATACAGTAATAAAAAACATTGAAGGGAGTTGAAGCCTTCTGGTTGCCCCTTTCTCATCAATTGTGTCTCAACAACAATATCACTTTCTCAGACAAGCTTCTCTGACCACCTTGCTAGAGCAGCCCTCAAGCTGCTCTATCATGTTAACCTTATTTTACCTTTTTCTTATCTTATTATCAGTAGCAGAAGTTGTTTCATTTATTTTTATTTTTTCATGCACACCTATTCAGTTTATTTGGTTTTGGTAATGTTTATTCTCTGTCCTCCTTACAGAAAGACATCTGCTGTGTTCGACACTGGGTTTCAGAGCTTAGTACGGTGCCTGACACTAACTGTCTCACAGTTTTTCTGCACCTTATGGGTAGTATTTCCCATCTTATACTGAAGACTGGATGTCTCCAGTGTTCACCTTATCTCCAATGCATTAGAAAAGAGAGAACACATGAGAGCCACAGAGGTCCAACTGATATTACCAAGGAAGAAGACAAAGAAGAATTTCTCAGAATCAAGGAGGCAATAATTAGCCTCCCTAGGCTGTGGACCAGCATTTGGGAAATACTTCTTTCTCAGTGGTCAGTCTAACCTTTAGCATGATTCTAAGAACCTTCCCAAAAGTTCGTATTGGATTCAATCAGGAATATTTGGCTACCACTGTGATTCACAGATTTGTGGGATTTTTTTAATAATGTTTCTGATCCAGTTCTAAATTCTAAAATGGGTATAAGAGTTTAATAATTTGGAAAATTGGGAAAAGGACTATTATTGTCTTCATCCCTAGGGGAAGATATCTTTTATTAATCTTTTACAGTTTATCACAGATCAATCAGCATGTACATTAACAATAGTAAGAATCTAATCAAAAGCCATGTGACAAACGTGTTTAAGAAAAATTAACTGCAAATACATGTCACAAAGTGATAATTATTTTTTTTTATATTTATAGTCTTGAGAAATAGTAGAACTTAGTGTTCTACTTTGTTATTACCTCAAAAATATTATCCCTGTATCCCAGACAAAGCAGCTGCTCTGTAATCCCAGTTTATGTCCCATTGGCTATAAAACCATAGAGAAGGCTACACAGAGGGGCAACATACACGTCTGTCAACACTTCCTTCCTCCCTCCTCACTGTTCCCCACACCCTCACCCCAGACAACCCATGTAAGAAACCATGACCATGCTGCCTTTTTTGACATAGCACAGAAAACACTATGTACAACTGCTCTCTCAAGAAACTTTGATTTTTAAAGGTCATTGTTGTTGTTTTTATTTTAAAAAAAGAACCTTTCCTGGACCTCACCACCAGCCTTTGGTACAGAGATGGTGCTTATCAACATTAATATCCCAAATGTTATTGCACTCCTGTTTGGGGTCATAGATATTGGTGCTATCATCTGATTACGACTGGAAGTTCGTAGTTTATGAATTGATCTGTCAGGCTGTGCTTTTACCTTGCTTCAGTCATTTAAGCCAATACCTGAGAAGTGCCTGCCATTGACACCTTCTTTGAGGATACCAGAATCCCTTCAAGTGGACCATCTCCCTCGTTCCTCAAACAACCAACTGATGGTAATGCCACCGGGGTTTCCTGCTCCATTTCCAGGTGGATATGTGGGGCTTTATTCCCCAACAACAAAAAGTATGTACATGTACGCCACTATCTCAGGATCCCACTTCCATGAACACCATGAACAGCTGCATCAGATTCCGTCTGCAGTCTCTGTCTCCAGTGGAATCTCATCTCCTCCATCCCCATTCCTTTCCTTTACTCCCTCAAAAGCTGAAACCCTGCAAATCCATGCAAATCAACTGCTGCAATCAGATGGGTGGGAGCCACCAGCACTATTTGCTCATCAGGAATTTCCCAGAAGATCTGAATCCCAGCTTTGCGTATGATTTAATTGGAACCCTCACTAAAACTTAATTCATAAACTTAGATAATTCTTAGGGCAGTGCTATCTAATAGAGATGAAATGTAAGCCACATATCCTCTTAAATTTCCCAGTGGCTACATAAAAAAATAAGAAACAGGTGAAATTAATTTTAGTAATATATTTTACTCAACCTAATATATCCAAAATAGTATCTTTTCAACATGTAATCAAAATTAAAAGAATTATTAAGGACATTTTAAATTGGCTTTTTCATAATGGAGTCTTCAAAATCCAGTGTGTATTTTATACTTAATAGCCCATCCCAATGTCCAGCCATATTGCCAGTGCTCAGTAGTCACATGTGGCTAGTGGCTACCATATTGACAGCTCAGATTTACAGCATAGAAAAGAATTTTAGAAGTGATCTTGTGCTACCCTCTTGTCCTATAGATAATTGAGATTCAGAGAGGTCATGATTTCTAATAGGTCAAACAACTAATCAGCAACAGAGACAAGCCCAGAACAGTGGGATTTATTGCTCAATCGAGTGCATTTTTAATCATTTAAGCCTCTTATCTTAAATTTGTTAAGCCACTCTGCTAGTAAAACATTCTCACCTAAAAAATAACTAAAAACGTACCGAAATAATCTGGACTGTTGCTTTTACTGGATCTATAAGGGATTAAGTATTTCCAGTTGGGTAAAACCTTCCTTGAAATTGGTTGTTGATTAATAACTCTCTGAATTAGATCAATTAAACTAATTCTAAATTTTTAACTAGAATGTGACTAAATTTTTCAAGTAAAAGTATTTGATTGACAAAAACAGAGTAATCATGGTTAATTTCTATTCAACTCTTGAATCATGACAATATACTTTGAAACGTGGCCTTCGTGAACACTGGCATGTGTTTGTTAAACCCATAAAATATCACAGACTATATTTGTGTGTTTTTTTTATTTGGATAAATAAATTTTTGTTTTTGTTTTTTGAAATAGTGTCTTACTCTGTAGCCCAGGTTGGTCTCAAACTCCTGTCCTTAATCCACCCTCCTACCTCGAACCCTCAGAATGCTGGGATTATGAGCATGAAGCACAGCATCTAGCCTGATCCGATTGTTTTTAATAGCAAAATCAAAACATAAATATAACTAATACAAAATTTTTTATAATCAAATGAACTAGGAAAAAAGTGAATTTCCCAGGTGGCACTTTGGATTGATTGGTTGTCAGATGTGGATGATACTTGATTTGATGCAGCACGTGAGATTTGGCTTCCAAAAACATGATTTTGAATATTTTCCTTAAATTTGAAACTCTTAAAAAATGAGATAGTTTCTGAAAAGAGATTTTATGTAACCACAAATAAAACAGTATCGAAATAAAAATTTAGGTCGGACGCGGTGGCTCATACCTGTAATCCTAGCACTTTGGGAGGCCAAGGCAGGAGGATCACTGAAGGTCAGGAGTTCAAAACCAGCCTGAGCAAGGGCAAGATCCAGTCTCTATTAAAAATAGAAAGAAATTAATTGGCCAACTAAAAATATATAGAAAAAATTAGCTGGGCATGGTGGTGCATGCCTGTAATCCCAGCTACTTGGGAGGCTGAGGCAGGAAGATCGCTTGAGGCCAGGAGTATGAGGTTGCTGTGAGCTAGGCTGATTCCATGGCACTCTAGCCTGAGCAACAGAGTGAGACTCTGTCTCAAAAAAAAAAAAAAATTAGCGACTTCTAAGGCTAATCAAATAGCAAACATATTCTTAAGCAATAAAAAGTAATATAATTGTATCAATAAGTTGAACAAACTGCCTTCAAATGTATACTTATTGATTTAAAAGTCTTTATTAACAGTTACTGCTTTTATACAAAAATGTGTTCTAAAAGATTTCAAATGTAAGTTAATATTTAAATAACCAATCCAAACTTATAAATATAATAAACTAATTATGTTATATTAATATTAAGGAATATTTTATAGCCATTAACAGATGTTCTGAAGTAATTTTTATAATATGGGGAAATGTTAAATTAAAAAAATAGGATAAAACTAGATATTTCTTAGATCTAAATTATTTTATTAAGTCTATGTGTGTATGATTGTAGTTGTGGGAAAAATGTTAATTAAAGTTACATTTTTATGGAGTTTCGCTTACATCTTTACTCTATTAAAATTTTCCAAATGTGTTGTAATGAACATGTACCATTATTATAAATTCTTAAACAGCCACAAGGATTTGTATGAAAACTTTTTGGTGGTATATATGGTATATAAGATGTGGTCATATATTTAATAATATCTAAGTTTTCAGAAGAGGTCAAATATTTCATGTATGCATTTTTCCATTATTTGTAACTACTGTGTCATCAAAACCAGTCCTGGAAAAGGCAGCTTGACCACCAAGGCCAAGTAGCCAAGGTGACCCACTACAAAAGAACTTCGAGAAAAAGAAATCTCACATAGAGGCTTGAGAACTGACACCCTCATATAATGGCATTTCCTTCTTGCAGGAAGTAGACAGAATAAAGGCTAGATTACAGTTTATGGAAATAAAAACAGTTATGGTCTCAAAGTCTCTTCCCAAAACACAAGTACATATGGACATTGAGAGCTGAGAATACCTACCAATTCTATTTTTAAGTCTCTTGTTTTTGAAACCCTGCTTACTTCTTATTTTGGTTTTGTTTCTGGGGCTCTGGTACTTGTAGCGACCCATCAGGATAAGAAAACATAACTCAGGTCAAAGTTTTGTGAATATGAATCCCTGGATATGGCTTGATCTATATGTTTTTCTCAGAAGCCAAAAAAAAAAAAAAAGATTCTAAGAATATATTAAAATGTGGTTTTTCAGTTTTCCAAATGAATGGCAAAATTCTTCAGATAAGTAAATTTAGTTTTTGTGTGTATTTTTCAGAGCTTCATTATTCCTCTCAGAAAGAATAAAAGGTACAGTCTAGATTTTTGTTTGTTTCTCAGCCTTCTAAATTTTCCCTATAGCTTTTATTATTAGGCATGGAAATAAAAATATAGAAAAACTAATAGCAAACAGATCATCCTAGCACAAGGCCATTCTCTGAATAAAACAGCTTTAGAAGTGGCATTCACTATTTCAGATCTTGTCCATGTAGTAATATGGAAATATTTTCAACAGCTCTCTGGAGATAGAAAGGTTAAAATTTCTAAATATGTTTAACTTAAATCAGGTAAGTATTTAGATGCTATAAAAATCCAATTTATTTTTTAATTTATAGACAGATTGAAACTTGACATATCATATCTGAATATTTATAATATAAACATTTGTTCTCAAAGTGCATTGTTTGGGGATATGAATGTCTTTGGGAAACGGTTTGTCATTTCTCATCATCCTTATGAAGTAGATCAAGAGCTTGGGAGTGTCACCCACAATATAAATATGACAACACAATAAATCAATTCTCTAATCTTATTACTACACAGTGCACAAATGATCCAAGTAGAAATAAACACTAACTTTATTGACTCATCGGCATTATAATCTAATAAGATAATAAACTCAGTCTATCAGCAGACAATCTATTTTTTACATCATAGTAACATTTTTCATGCAGATAACAGTTTTTGTTTCGTAACACAGCTGCTGTAAGTTAAATTGATTCAATTTAATTAACAAGCATTTATTCAGCGCCTACCTGTGCACAGCACTATACTCGGCATACAGAAGAGTTAGAATGTATGATCTCTGCTCATAGGGAGCTTACAATCTGGATAGGAAAGATGATCCATGCATTCAAGAAATCATAAAGGACCATTACAAATCTTATAAAAATCAATATGAGTAATAGACTCTGGATTAAAGACATTAAAGGACCCCAGGAAGCCTATCAAGGGAGTAATATGACTGGGAATGGAAGAAAATCTGGAAAAGGTGACCAGAGAATTAAGTTTAGAATTGGCAGGGGAACAGTGCGATCATTCTATGGCCAGTAGAAGATTGAAAGGGAAAACTCAAAGGCAGGGTAATAAAAATCAGTAAGTCAACTGCAGGGAATGGCAGGCAAATTGACTTAGCCCTGGAAAAGGGACACTGTGAGTTGGGAGACGCAGCTGCAGTCACACAGCAAGGCTAGTAAAGGCACTGAGTGTTACTATTCAAAGTCAATTCAAACTTTAAATAAACAATAATGCTTAAACACACCTATAAACTAAAGCCCCCAATAAAAGTGTGTTTTCCTAACCTTAACAAAAAAGCAAAGAAAAATTACAGATGATTAGAGCCTAAACACAGAGGATGTAATCATTGGAAGTCAAGTGGGAAGACTGATGGAACAGCAGTGACTTGTGGTGTCTTTTTAAAAAAACTCCTGAAAAATTGGATTATCGAAGACCCATGTACCTCTTCAAGGTGAGAGACCTTCAACCCAGTGCTGATCAGGTCCCAATTCACCTGGGAATTTTCTTCCAAAAAGCCTATTAATTTTCATACAGAATCTAGAAGAAAATACAAAGGTTTCGAGTGCATATTTTGGTGGGCCTCAGATGGTGTGACGGGTAGAAAAAAGGAGAAAATAAAGGTGTTGGTTTCAAAAAGTGAGTTAAGAAATGATTACAGTGAGTATTTTATGCAGATATTTCTGAACTTAGAGGAAAAAAGAGGGTAAAATATCCCTGCTCCCAGTTCAAAAAAACTAAGGCAAAAGAAATACATAAAATGGAAGTCCAGGAGCAAATTATTTTTTTAAATTAACCCACAACCAATAACCTGTATCGCTGGAGCACATTCCCTTTTAAACTCAATTCGTTAAGAAAATGTCAAGGAAATAGGGCAGGAGGTGGGGGTGGGGGGGTTGGAAATAGTGGTGCAGAAACAAATCCTTAATTTGGAATAAAATGGAAATTCTTCTTGCCCAAGTAGCTTGATGATGCCTTTATTGACTGCATGACCTTGATCGACTGCATGACCTTGATCATCCATCAGTTATTTATGTTGTTTGTTCTCTGGGCCGTCACATAACACTTTTCAACAGCAAGATGACAAAGAGTCCTGCAGGCCCCCAGGATGCCTGTAAAGTTACTGGCCACCAGCGGCTGCAGCTGTTCCAAAGAGAGAGAGAGAGAGAGAGATGAATAAGAGGCAAATGAAAATTGAGCTTTCAGTGTGCTTAATGATTCCAATGAGGGGCCTGAAATCTGTATCCTACAAATGTGCTCCACTTTGCCAAATGTTTAGCATTTTTATATTCAAAAATTTTCCTGTATTTCTTATTTTACAAAGTCCTTACAAATTCTAAAGAAAAGAAAATGAAAGTTCTGCTTTTTAAAATAGCACCATTTCTTTCAAAATTTTTTAATAAAAGGGTTGCTCATTTTCCAGTGGATATTCAGTAGGTATTTACTGAGTGACTGTATACATTATGGGAGAACATCAGATAAACAGCGTGCTATATACTATTTTATCATTATTTAAAACAATAGAAGGGGGAGGGGGAGATGGGTATATATACACCTAATGGCAGTGCACACTGTCTGGGGGATGGACAAGCTTAAAGTGACTTGGGTGGGGCAAATATATGTAACCTAAATATTTGTATCCCAGTAATATGCTGAAATAAAAACATAAAACAATAAAGATAGCAATAGCCTTAATTAGAATTCAGATCTTAGAAGTCAGAATTTTCCACTCACTATTTTAAGCACTGCCAGTATGTGTGATGTACATGATTCTACTCCCTCATCTTCTGCAAAGACTAGAATATACTAATCAACTTCCACCAAGGTCCCAGGTTCTATCCCAGGCTCCCTCTAAACACAGTACCCCAAGTAAGCACGATGGAATGAACAAAATTAAGATGGAGATAAGACCATTGATCCTCATAGTGCAGGAGATATGAAGATTTGCCTAGGCTGTGGAGGTAAATACATTGGATTGAAAGTTTGCTCCCTCTCAAACATGAAAGTCAAGACAATTGGGGGGGGGGAGTACCATAAACCTACAAAGAAGGGCAGAATAGGAGAGGCGACAACTGATGTCACATACTAGAAGCTGGAAAGCAAACAGATTAATGATAAGTGACCTATCAATTCTAACAAACTGAAATCCTAAACCAGCAGAGGAGAAAGACAAGAAGCAAGATCATTTCACAGAAAAGGTCGGGTGTGGTGGCTGACACCTGTAATCCTAGCACTTTGGGAGGCCAAGGTGGGAGGATCACTTGGGACCAGGAGTTCAGACCAGCCTGAGAAACACAGTGAGACTCTCTCTCTAGAAAAAATAGAAAAGTTAGCTGGTGATGGTGGCCTATGATTATAGTCTCAGCTACTCAGGAGACTGAGGCAGGAGGATCGCTTGAGCCCTGGATATTTAGGTTGTAGGACATCACTGCACTCTAGCCTAGGGAACAGAGTGAGACTCTGTCTAAAAAAGAGAGAGAGAGAGAGAGAGAGAACAGTAGGGGAAAAAGAACTGATGATGAAACAGCTTAGAGGAAACAGAGACTATGAAAGGCAAAAAAAAAAACTTCAAAAAGAGAGCTCTTAATATTCTCATGAGACAAAACAATCCATAGCAACCATTTAAAAAAGAACAAGACGCTATTGTAAAAAGAGTAATTAGAGAGAAAAACAGATTGTGAAAATTAAAATTAATGATAACAGAAGTGAAAGAGCCAAGAAAAATATTAGAAATTAAAGTTGAGGAAATATTTATGGGTAAAGCAAAGAGATAAAGAGAGTATAGGAAAGAAAAGTAAGAAAATTAAAGAACTAGGCTAAGAGGACCAATATCCAAATAATAGGAATTCCACAAAGTAAAAGCAGAGGAAATGGATGGCAAGAACTTATTAACAAACAATTTGAGAAAATTCCTTGCATCTGAAGAGCATGAGTTTCCAGAGTGAAGGGTCTATTGGTAAGCACACAAGGAATGAAAATAGATCCACACTAGACACAACATCATAAAATTCAGAACACTGGAGATAAGAAGCAGATCCTACAACTTGTCAGAGAGGTAAATCAGACAATCAAAAATACAAGTAACTCAAGAAAGATTGGCTTTACACTTCCCTCTAGCAATTCTGGAATCTAGAAGGCAATGGGAAGTCTCTGAAGGAGTATTATTCTGAGGAAATACTATTTTTAATTATTTACTCTAATGGGATGGGTATTTTCTACACCCAAACTATCAGTCAAAGGGAAGGTAAAAGAAGGACAGTTTTAGATATGCAAGGTCGCAGAAAATTTACCTCTCACATATCTTTTCTTCTCCAAACCATGTGAACAAACCAAGAAAGTAGAAGTTGGGGAAAATGGAAAAGAGGATATCCATGACAGGATAGAGTGACAGAGATACTGCTGGATGGAAGTAAAGAGAACTCAAAGGACGGCAGCTGTACACCAGACATAAAAAGGGAACCACTTGAGATTGGAGAAACTAAGAAGATTCTGGGGAAAATGTCTCCAAGGAAATGAAATGGATAGAAAACTCAATATGTCTGAATATATTGAGAGTATAATTCGATAAATAGCAGAGATTTGGAGATTCAATCAATGAAAAATATGTAGAAAAATAAGAAAATGTTTAAAAAGAGACAATTATGAATCTTAGGAAAATTAAAAAGTATGCACAAGTAGTTGGTTTACTACATAGCTCAGCAATGAAAACATTATATTTCCATAGTAATGTGTATTGGCTTAACCAAAATAATAACATAACTATATAGGTAGAATGTGTGGAAAGAGTGGGGCAAAAACATAAAAAAGAGCTCAATCCTTATCTCCATCGTAGTCAATATTATTAATTTTAGTAAATAATACTTAAACTAAAAAGTCAAGAAATTACAACAAAAATATGCAATTTGGATATAAATACCTAAAGAATAAATCAAAAGAGTTAAAAATGTTTGTTTTGCGTTAGTTGGGTACAGGCAAGGGGAAGAGAGCTAAATACTATAAGAGGGGGAAGGAAATGCTATTTTTCATAAAAAACATTACATAACAAAGTATGTAACTGTAAATTATGTGCACCTGGAGCATGGATTTAAAAAGAGTTTTTTTTTTTATTTTTTTTATTTCAGGAAATTATGGGGGTACAAACATTTTGGTTACATGTTATGACTTTACCACATCACAATCATGATTTGAGATGTGCCCTTTCCCCCTACAATTCTCAGTGTGTCCATTAGTTGTGAGTTCACTTGCTCCCAAACTCCCACCCCCAAAGAATATTACTACTGTGTGAGCTCCTTAGTGTTGCTCAGTCAGTGCCAATTTGATGGCAAGTACATGTGGTGCCTATTCTTCCATTCTTGTGATGTCTTACTTCGGAGAATAGGCCCAAGCTCTAGCCAGGAAAATATAAGAGGTGCTAAATCATCATCATTTTTTTATAATTGAGTAGTTAAAAAGAGTTTTATAAGAAGAATAAACTGATAACTGCAAATCATTTAATTAATATTCAATTAAGCAGCAGCAATTGACCTAACACTTCAACATGCTAGATAGAATAGAGAAAAAAATAAAAAGGCCAAGCATGAAGAAGGAAACAAAACAATGTCTTGAACATTTGTTGTTTGGCACCAGCCAGCAGCCCCTTCTCTTAGGTAGATATGCCCCTCCCAACACATTTCATGTGCTTCAAGGAAACTGACAATTCCAGCTCCAAAGGTGGGTCCTGACCTGCTTCAGCAACTCATCACACTCTATTTCCCAGGGACTGGTTCAGGGATGGACACGTGACCCATTTGGGGTGAATCTAAAAGGAGGAGATACTGGGGAATTTTCAAAAAATTCTCAAGTTCTTCCAAGGGAGCTACTCAAAATCACATTCTCTCTTCCTCTGGGTATTACGGTCTAAGGACACGGCGTTGAAAGTTACTGCATCCATTTCTGCTGCCATGGTGGTCAGCCGGCATGAAAGGAGGTTGGTCTTGAGAGAGGCACAGAGAAATGGACTCAGACCTTACCATGTCCTACACTTAGGGTAGAAAGTGGCCTGAAGCCATGTACACACACCACTCCCCTGCATTTGTGTGGACTAATGCATTTCTCTTTTTTAATTAAACCAATTTGGGCTGAGGTTTTATTACTTACAGGGGAGAAAAAGTCCTGCTAATATTAAGAGTTTTAAAGTTAGGAATGAGGGAAAAGCTGGCAAAGATTTTTATTAAAGCCTTTATGCATCACTTTTCCATGGGGAACTCAAAGCATATTATTAATTTTGGCAAATAAGAGTCTGCTTTATTTTAATGTTTTAAAAATTTAGGAGGCTAAAAAAGAAAAAAAGAAAGTTTAATGGATTAGAAAAGGCTTCTGACAATCAATAATGATAAGCTCAGAGGACCCTCTTGGGATCTTCCAGGTATAAAGATAGTCAAACTGGGCAAGAGAGATGCTACATTTGTATCTGCTATTTGTATATGACTATATGGATGTCTTTGTCTTCATATGTCAACTTTTAAGATCACTTTTTTTTATCACTATTGCTAAGTTTACATTCCTAAATTTTTCTTTCTCTTTTTATTTTCCCACTAGAAAGCAAACAAACTCCCTGGACGTGATTGATGCTTTAGAAGGGCTAAAAAGGTAGAGGGAAAGTGTCATGGCCTGTTTGCAGGATGGAGATGACAGAACACAAAATGAAAATGCAGAACACACAGAAAAATGCGGACACACATATAGACAGTTGACTCAAGTAATAATACACCGGGTCAGTTTTATTTTTATACTCTAAAAGATTAAAGTTAGTTCCTTGTACGTAACCACCCAGGCATTGCAGCAATGGCCATAAATTCCAGAATAGGTAGCCTTAGGGAAGCAGATATCCCCTGGCTCAAGGTTTCCAGGTGGTTGCTCTAAGCGCTAGGCATAGATCATGGACTGAGATTAGCAAGGATGGGCAAGGCAAGTGACAGGGTGCATTTCTTATCCCCAGCTTTTCTTAGGATGATCCCCTAAGATCTTTGGCTGAACCCTGGAGGCTGTGCCTGGCTTAGGTCACCCCTCCCTTGAGGGGTCTTACCCATCATTGACTAACCAGCCATCTTATAGAATGTACGCAGCAATCACAAGAACAATGTGTTTATCGTGTGGCCTCCAGACCCCCAATGCAGTGGGTCGGGGTAGCTCTTGCTTACTTGCAACTCAGGTCCTTTGTTATGCCTCTAGGCAACACCTTGTTTTTGTTATGCCGCAAGGCAACAGGGGCCTTGTCTGGAACATATTACTTTTAAATGCTCTGGACAGAGCACATACATTACTAAATTTAATTCTTAAACTGGGAAAATATATGTCAGTCCCCTACAGGAAAGGCTTGTAGAATGACTTGCTTAGGGCAACAATGCCAATCACCACCTAATGCCCATTTGGAGAGAAAACAAACAGGAAGAGCACAGTTTTTGTACAAAAATAAAAATTGCAAACAGAAACTTCTCCAACCTGCTCGTGCAGCTGCCATTTTCTTGTTTCGCATTTTGTTCTCCAAAGCTTGCTACGCAGTGAAAAAAAAAAAAAAAGGAGAGGAGAAGAAATGAGACTTCCTGGTATTTTCTATTACTTGACATTAATAAAGATAATATTTCTATGAAGTAGATTTTATCCTACCATTTTCATCTTCTTTTTTAGATCCAGATTTGCTGCCTTCTGGCCCTTGGCAGTAGCATTGAGATAGTAGATGGTCAAACTGAATTTAAAAAAATAAAATAAATTTATGATATTTTTCAGTTACTCAAGTTTCTTCTTAAATTTACATTAAATTTACATTACTGAATCATGGAGTGTTAGCCTAGGAATGGATGGTATGACATTTTCTACTCTAAATCTCTTATTTTACAGATAAAAATGGAGGCCCAGAGAGGGAAACAGGCATCCTCAGCATGACACAGGGATGGAGCTGGCAAGTTAGACCCCAAGGCTCCTAATCCACAGCCTGCTGCTGCTCTGTCCACTGTCTACACTGCCTGACATTAGCTGCTTCTTCTTGGAAATATACTAACATCGATTTAAATTATGATTGAAAGTAACATTTTAAATTGAAGGCATGGCATCCAAGAGAATGGAAAAATCTACTGAAACTTAGGGAATATGTCAAATAAAAAGGAAAATGACTTTGTGCCTTAAATCTCATCCCTTGGCCTTCATGACTAAGAATATAATCCTCACAAGCATAATTAATTACATGCATTTTTTCCATTGAATGTATTCTTTGCATTTCTTCCTCCCTCAAAAAGAAAACACTTTATCAAGGAAAATTCCTGGATTTGAAATGACATTTACATTCTAGAAAGAGCAAATTTTAGCCATACAATTCTGCAAAAAAACCCAAATATGCTTATCTTCGCTTAAGGCAAAACAAACAAAGAAAAAAACACAGTAAAAATAAAAAGGTAACTGATATTACACTTTGTTGCAAATAACTGGATATTGAACACATTCCCCCTACTCTACAACATGCCAGATAATATCCTTTATGAGCCATCTGGTGCTAGCAGCACAATTATTGATAAGGTTGAGCCTGGTTTGTTCATCTCTTATATGATCAACAGGAGTTTGAGTGAAATCCTACACTTGAAAGCATCCAGGGAACTATCTGGCATGCAGTAAGTGCTCAATACATGTGTATGCATGAGTGTGCATGTAAGTGCACGTATTATAAAGATTTTCTTACCACAGTTCCGGGATTTGGAAGATGAACTCAAAATCTCACAAGTCATTTCCAGTTCTGGAATTGTCTATCCATCACGTTTTTCTCCCTTTTAATACACCTTTTATGAATATTTCTCACAAATCATTTTCTAGTCTCCAAAGGAATGAAACTGCAAAAAACTAACCTGAACTCTACTCAGATACTCAAACACCATCCACGCTGATTTAGGATGATCCATCGGGGAAATTCAAAATGCTTGTAATATTCTCTAATTAAAGGTAATAAAAAAGCCAAGCCAATTGCCTGGGCCCGTAAAGTAGAAGATAAGATCTCAGGTTTTTAAAAATCACATCAATAATAAATTGAAATTTGGGTTTTCAACCAGAACCTCAGAGCCAACACTGGCCTTTCAGGACACCTGTTTGACCCACGCTGGCTGCCAGCTTTGCTCCCAGCCATCCCCATCAAGGGCCGGCAAACTGGGCCCCCGGCCACATCTGGCTCCCAGACTGTGTGGTACAGCCCATAACTAAGAAATGTTTTTACATCTCTAAATGGTTATATTAATACTTACATAAGAGTCTCAACTCTTCTTCTTGGCCTAAAATGTCGCTATCTGGCCCTCTGAGAAAAGTATGCCGACCCTGAGTCTAGACCATCCCCAACAAGTGGCTCCCAACCCTCCCGACATTCCCACTGACCCTGAACTGACCCTGTCTGGTGGTGCAAATGAGTGGAGGGAATAGGAATTGGGATAGAACACATGAGTTTGAATTCCCTTATTAGTTACTTGATTTGGGGCAGATCTTCAATGTGCTATTAACGATAGGATTTATGAAGCCAACTGCTCAAGGTTGTTGTAAGAATTAAAGGAATCAATGTATAGATTAGTGCCTATCACAAAGACAGTGTTAGTTCCTTTCCTACACTCTTGAGATAGTTTATTAAATCTTCAGATAGTGGCATTGGGACCATGTTGCTCCTTTGCTTAAAAACAAATGATATGTCTCTCAATAAATTAAGAATGTAGTAACTGAATCTGACATTTATGTTATGTGTGTGTTTTGTAAACAAGATCTCATTAAATATCACTAAAGGGCCTTGACTCTCAAAGGCCACGGGAAATTTATTAACCTGCTCTCAGAAGCCGCAGTAGTATCATGAAAAAGTGGAGAAAGAAAACCACTTCAAAGGCCATCTGGTGCAACACACTGCATTCGGCAGGTCATTTGCTAGCACATCTGTGCCAGAGATTTACTGTGGGATTCTTACTACCACCCGTGATCAAGAGTCTATAATATACAATAGTAATCCGATTCACTGTCTAATTATCCCTACAGATTATTAGCTCACCTTCTAGAAGACATCGTCTCGTGAAAGAATGAGCCTCAGATTTACTGGCAAAGGATCTACTTTAAGTCTGACTGCTACCATTTTACTGCATCCCTCAGCCAGGGAAAATCAGTTCCCTCCTGTAAGTCAGCTTCTTAACTTGTAAAATGAGGAAGATGACCCTGGCCTTCACTACCTTATACGGCTTCTGACTGTGACAGTGACTGTGATGGCAGCAATAACGGGGTCAGAATCCCAGCTCCTTTACTGCAGACCACTGGGAGTTTCCTCCATGAGATTTCCTCGTTTGACCTTTACTTAGAAAAATCCAACCCTCTGCATCAGCTCTGTTCCTAAAGCATCCCTGGGGCTGGTTTGCTCCTTGCCCTCCTTGACTGAGAGCCCTGTCAGTTCCAGACTTTCTGTTCAGGAGGTGCTCAGGGTTGAAAGGAAAGGCCAGGGCACTGTTCTTGGCTCTCCCACAGCAAGTACATATTTTTGCTTAGAATATAGGTTTACCCATGGTGGCCAAGAGTCAGAAACCAGTGAGAGTTATATGGGAACAAAAGTCTCCTGCCAAGTTTCCCTTTCAAAATCACTTCTGACTTTGAAGGGGCTATGGGAACTTCCCAAGATCCTCTGATCCTCTGATTCTATTACGATGGGCACACAGATATCGACAGCCCTCTAAGAGCAAGGACAGGGCAATTTTTAGACCCCTTAAGCCTTTGGCCCTAAAATATAGCCTATAAGATCCCCAGGGGTAATATTAACTTAGAGGTTCATTATTTCTGTATATTCACAGCCATCTGTTTTATGGAACCAGAGGTGGGGGCCGGGTTTGGAGGGAAGCTCAATGTGCTGATTAGATTTAGTATTTAGCATTTATGGGTCCCTTGCTTTAGTTGTTTACAGATAATTATTTTGGTTACTTGGGAACAAATCTTATAATCCCGGGAAGCAAAGACAGATGCAGATGGCTGTGAATTACATCCAATAGGATCAGAATATGGTTCATGAATTTTAGCCTCTCACCCACATGTAATCAGTGTTGAATTTGGTTAGGTTACAGCACAACCCTCCAGTGAGAGAGCTGGAAAAGATGAAACTTAAAATAAGACAGGAAGAACATTACAAAGGCCCTTTCTATGAGTAGAGAAAGCACATACGCCATCACCAAAACGACAGCAATGACCAGTCCGGGGTTAGAAAGCTGTCTCAAGATCTTTGCCATCCAGCTTGGGAAATCATGCTCCAGGGTCTCTCCAATGACTTCAAACATTCTATTTTTGCCACTGGAAAAAAAAGGGGGGACAGGAGAGTTTATTAACAACATATAAAAAAAACCCTGGTTACAGCAAGAAAACTAGAAATCTTCCTCAAGTACTGCCCAGGTACTCTTTCCGGTTAGGAGTTTGACATTTAGCTATAACTCCTGATACTTTGACCTCATATGGTCAACATATGGATTCGATATGAGAAACGTGACTAGACAAACATGTAGTCAAAGCAGTTAAGAAATTAACCATAGCTTTAGGAGAAGATTTTTTAAAACTACATTTCTAAGATTTTGATTGAAATGTATTCTGTAAATAGCTCATACATATACCTCTCAGCCAGCTGTTCTTTCAGGAGAATGCTGTCTTTGGGCCGAGTAAACAGTGTACTCAGTTTCTAATTAGCCTTGGAAATGAGCACAAGGAATGACCCATCAGAATAAAATCCACAAATAATCTAATATCTCTTTCCACGCAATAGCTTCCACCTCATTTTCCACCAGACCTCCTTCATCAGAGATGTTAATAGGTAACCATGATGAGCTCATTCCCTCACTATTTCTTCTCCTACATGGGCTCTAATTAACACCAGCTTAGCTCCCCTGCTAAGACCCGTTAATGTAAGAAGTAGTGTTTCTATAAACTGGAAAAATGAGAGCAAGATGTCTTAACTTGGTATAGAATATCCAGAATTGTATCATAATTTTCATTATGCCAAGTTATTGTTTCCATATATGCATGTTGATTCTACTATGAAAAGTTGTAATTTCAGAGAAGATTTTTGGACTGGGTTTCACCAAATTGTATGTATCATCAGAATAAAGGTTGATGTAGCATTTAACATAATGTTCAGTTTTGCCTTTGTTTTTTAATCTTTAAACATTTTCGACTGCTAAATTAAGATGACCCACAACTCCGAAATCAGATGTCTTTTTTCCCTTGATCTAACTAATACTCCTTCAACAAATAAAGAGAGACTCCAAGTATTTTGTCAGGAGTCTTTGGACTACTGAGGTACAAATTTTGCTTCACAAATTAAAGACCTATAAGCTAATTTGCCAAACCTGTGATACAGATGGGGAAATTAAACTTAGAGACAATTTAGATTATATCGACTTATTCCAATAAGGTTCCTCCTTCATCACTTCATTGCAATCATCTGAACACCTCCACCCCAGCCATGTGGAATACAGGGGAAGGAAGTGGGCAAGAAGGACCAGGAAAGATAATCCATCCTTCGTTCTCCAGCATCTCAGGTTATGGCTGACAAATGTGGTCACAGTGAGGAGACTTGAGTTTTGCAAAAGTATCTCAACCCACAGAAATCTTCTCAGCACCCAGTGTGAAACAATGCAAAGCTGCTAGAGTCCCGAGGGATTCTTGGGGACCTTTTCCAGATCTGGCCTCTTCCAGGTCTGTAGTTGCTTACCTAAGCAACTACAAATCCCCGGCAATCCCCTCTCCTGCCGTGTTATCCAAAGTGTTCATTTCAAGTCCTTTCCAGCTTCCTGTGACTATCCATTCAAGTGATAGGCTGCTGCACTTAATCATAGATCTGCTGTAGGCAAAGCTCTAGCCACTCTGGATTAGCAGAGTTTATGAGGTGGCCTGTCTTCCCCTCTGGGATGTAAGCTCCACAGGACTAGAATCAATGCTTAGGACATAGAAAGATTTACCCCTACATCTCCCCTAGTGCTTGGTGCACAATGAACCATTATTCATTCATTAATTCAAATTATTGACCAGCACCTTACTATGTCCTGGACTCAGAGAAATGAAAACACTCTGCTGCCAAACTCTAGAAATCAGCAAAGATATTAAGAAAAATAACTAATGGGCACATTGAAATACCATTTGGGTGATGGGTACACTAATAGCACTGACTCAAACGTTATAAAAGCTATCTATGTAACAAAAATATTTGTATCCCCTTAATATTTGGAAATAAATTTTTAAAAAGAAAAATGGACAATAAAGTATAATTGCAAATGGGTAATGTAATAGTAGTGTCACAATATAATGTTAACTTTTAAAAGTCTATAAAAAACTGTACCTAGTGTACGGTATTATCTCAGGGATAAAAAATATGCATAAAAGAAAAACCAGAACGTCAAATGCCAAAATGTTGACAGTTGTTATATTTTAGGTTTTTGCAGTTATGGGCAAGGTTTGTTTTCATGTAAAAATATTTCTACAATTTCCAAGTTTTCTAGGATAAACACATATAACTTTTACAGTGAGATAAAAATACATACAAAATAAAATTGCTATTACATAAGAAAGGAGGTGTGTAAAAACTTGGAGAACTAAAAATTGTACAAAATTATTGGCATGGACATCGAGTGTCAGGAAATGTGATGGAACAATTAGAATTGTTTTCATCTGGACATCAAAGAAAAAGTTCTTAAATTGTCTAACTATTTAAGATAAATTCATTTATTAGCTTATAAGAATAATTTCTTTTTTAGAAAATTCACCCTCTCTATTCAGGTCTTATAAAATCAGGACAAACTCAAATATCTCATCATGTTGCTTTGCTGAATAGGTAAACATACCATAGCAACCTCACCTGAAAACATACCTGCACCAGAGAGCAACTGGCCATTACTGTAATGTCTCCACTAACCTACTTCAAATTTATATTTGCCAATTTGCTGCTCACCTGAAAGCCAGATAGTGTCAGACAACCTTCACCAGGAAGGTTAGACAAACCACCTCAAACTCAGAATTCCTAAGGATGGCAAGCCATGATGCTCCTACTAATGCATGTTTTCTCATCTCATTTCTAGGGTAGAGCAGCCCTATCAAACTTTTAATTCTAGACAAATAAACACAATAAACATTATTTAGCTCCAAAACTAAGAGAGTATCAGGAAAATAAACCATCTGACTGACATAGAGATACCCTTTTCCCAGTACACCTTGACTTCAAACTAGTAATATATATGTAGTAATTTCTCCTAAATTTGCCAATTAGGAAATTCTTGGTCAAAGTCAGATACTATGCCTTAGATATACATTAGTATTTTTTTTTTTCAGTAAAAAATCAGAGTAACTCTTCGTAAAACATAAGGAAAGCCAGAGGAGTTAGGGCTTAAAAAGCTAAAAGTGTGCAGCCACTGTATGTATCTAACACAATGATATTTTAAATCTGAATGTGTCTGTGTAACCACCACCCACCTCCATGTTTATGCTGCATTGTTTCTGTTATAGACTGGTAAGGTCCTTTGCCACATTTCACTGAGAAGAATTAACTTCCAATTAAAAAGTTAAATGCACACCTAAAATTTATCCTGGGTATTAAATTGTGCAGGTAATTTGCAATTAACCTTTGAACTGCATATCTCTTGACCATTGTGCTCAGTTTTATTGAGGATTTATTAAGACAAATGTCTCTTTCAAGACTGTAATTTCATATTTAGTCTCCAGATGTCACTGTCTGCATTATTTATTTCAGCCCACTTGGAAACACACACACACACACACACACACACACACACACACACACACACACACACACTGAAATGAAAAGAGCTTGTCAACCTCAGTTTCTCAAGTATGACAGAACTCCAGCTCATTTTGCTTTATCACCTGGCTTAACATTTTCTTTTCTGGTAGAGCAATAACTGGGACTATTAGAGTGAAAATGCTTCTTTTATACTTAGTCTGTGGGCAATGAACCTTTTGACTTTAATTAAATAATGTGGGTTTGACGGCATGAAGGGAAAATTATATGTGGTCCTTCGAGCATCCTGCTTGTCATTCACATGGCCTTGCATATTCTCATTTCTTTCACTGAAAAGGAGAAACAGCTCAAACGCATGCTGGCCAGTGACTTATCCTGCAGAGATCCTTGGAGGGACTTGTGATAGATTCATTTCCAAAGCCCTTTAGGGAATGAAATCTCATCCTGCGGATCCTAGGCCTTTGCTGCCATAGGAAGAACACTGTCATAGAGAACTGCAGAAAAGCACATCTCCAACTTGGATCGAAGAGCCTTATTGACTCCTGATTGCTCACTTGAATGATACTTGGGGAAAATATATATGAGGACTCTCTTTAATTTTTTTTTACCAGCATGTAGCATTTGGTGTCAAAAATTGTGTGATCCTCTTTACAGTAACTCATTATTTAATAATGATTCCATTTCCTGGGTAAAGTGTGGGGCGTTCTTTGTGTTTCCTTGTAAGGTGGTGGTTCACAGGAGAAGCAGCAAATGCTGGCTACGTCTGGACGTGATGGCGCAGCCTTGGGAAAACTCTCACGTCCAGACTGGTGTCATCAAACCTTGCTCTTAGCTATCCCCCAAGATGGAAACAGCTCAGATTCATCATCCTTATTCACCCAGGCAGAGCCTGGAGCAGCATAAATTGTTTTCTCTTTTGTGATTCCCAAAGGAGAAAAGATTAATGGGTTGAATTTGCCTAAGAATCTCCATGCCATATAATGAGCCTGATTCCACCCAAAACATCTCATTTCTACTGACCCAAAATGCCACTGTTTGACAAAAAATGAGCTTCTGCAATGAGCGGCCATTCCCACCTCCACCCCTGATGAAACACCATGCCTTACTCAAATTTCAAAGGCAAGAGACCTGAAGGGGCCACAATCAAAGGACGGCGGGAGGGACACGATCATGTACAAGACAGGCATGGTGGACAGGAAGAGGATGAGCAGCAGCATGCCCAGGTAGAAATTGTTTGATCTGGAAGCTTTGAAGACCCTGGCCTCGGGAACGTTGCAACACATGACGGCCCAGCACTGGAAGTACATGGATGTGTGGAGTCGAAGGATATTGATGCCGGGGAGGCTGGGAGCAAAGAAGGAGCCCATCCTAGAAAGAAAGCAGAGCTCTGCTCAATTTTGATCTTTACTCCATAACAAAGCCACACCACACCTGTTTATTTCACACCATGCTTCTTTTCAGAAGGCAGAAAATATGTTACTGTTTTCAGTCACACAAACCTTTTTTATAAGTAAACCTGACTGATCTATTTCCATTTTCTACATACATTTTACCATTTTCCTCATTATTGTAGGTATTGCAAACATAATTCCTTCCTGGAAAGGATGCTGTTAACTAACTATATCTATTGTCATTAGTAAATTTAAACTACAACAGAGTAAACAATATATTCCAATTGTTTTACTTCTTTCTTCTATTTCTAAAATAAACTTAAATTCCCCCAATATTCAAATCATGTCCATTAATATAACTTTTTAAAAATAATTGACCTTTAAAGGCACCCATTCTATTCTAATAAACTGCACATTTTGATTAATCACTTTTGTCATGGATAATTAATTTTTGCTTAATTAAACAGAAAAATATTAAAATAAATTTTCTTTTTTTGATGCTGTGCATTTTCCCTTTGTAGCTGCTGTGGTATTTTAAAGCTGATTGCAAAGCTGTGTGTATGGCCAATAATATGCTATATTTTGTTGATAATTTATTGCTAGCTTATATGTTTTTGACATGAAAATTCCATGCATCCACTTAAATTTATCTGCTTACTTTCTTACTTTAGCTTGTCCCAGAAATCCTCTGCTTTTTGCATCTGACTATTAAAAAATATTTAAAATACCACTTTTAGGTGGGAACCACTTAGGTGAGGTCATTTTTACCTGATGGCTGAATTGATTATTTCAACAAAATAAGTTTCAATTTTCTGGGATGGAAAAACTTGTTAGCACCATAAAAAAACATGAGTAGCAATTTATTAGTCCAAAACCAAAAGGAACATACATAGGCACTTATTTTATAAACATAAGTGGAGCCCTATCTTTTAAACTGTGTCAACTCTAATAAAGCCCTCAACATTTCTGGTTAGGATTGGTATTTTATACTCCCTGGATACATAGAGTAGTTGTTTAACCAATCCAGTTAAATTTGGTATATCACGGAAACATTAGGGATCTAGATGAAGAAATTAGTTTCTGAAATAATTGAACTGGCCACAGTTTGGTTTGTCTTATTGTTAGGATTCCAGACAACATAGCTGAATGATATTTTACCATAGTAAATTGACCAAAGACTTTGTGGGAATATAAACTATTTTTTCTAATTGAAAGATAGATTTTAAAACAACACAGTATACCTTTGTTACAGGACAGCATGTAAGAAGATGGAACTCCAGAAACATGAGCAGCTGATGGCTCAGAATTGCAAAACACTAGATTAGGTTATATCCGAAAATGCCAATATTGTGATGTAATACACTTGTGTATGATTATGCTTGCCTCCTTCTACACGTCAAATGGCCATGTCACTTGTTTTGGCCAATAAAATATGAATAGAAATGAAGTATCTCACTGCTGGGTAGAGACTTTAAAAGCCCTCTGTGTTTTTTCATTCTCTACTCTCTCTGCTACAGTGACTAGCAATGTTTCAGATGGCTCCTATTCCATCAGTCTGGGTTTCTCAAGCAAGAGTAAGTTCTAAGAGCAGAGCTCTCCCCCAATCCACATTGGACATGTTCTTTTTGTAAGCCACTAAGATTTTGGGGTTGAGTTTCACTGCTACATAACATAATTGATTCTAAAACATAATTTTGTACATAATTCAAAACCTAGACCATGGATATTTCTAGCTATATGTGTGCATTGTTTTTATGCATAGATATGTAAACACATACTATTTTTGCACATATCTATAGATAAATAAATTTTAAAATAAACATCGCAAAGATGTATTTTGAACAAATGCATCAAGAGCCATAAGCTAGAAAAACAGGTCCTGGCACAGTGTAATCTGAACTTAATGCTGGTCTTAGCTTCGTTCATGAATCATTGATCAGTTTGGCTCACTCTGTCCTTCATCCAGACTTGATCCCATCATCTGTCAGTTAAAAATTATTGCAATACCTCAGCCTTATCAAATGCTTCTCTTCCAAAGAGATCAAAGAAAATTAAAGCTTCTTCTATTTAACTCTCCTTACTACTTCAGTGACACATACATGCCAGGTAAATTATTCACATCTGATTAACTGACAAAATGAGGGGGGAAAATGTGACAAGACTGGCCGGAAGGTACCCAATGATGCAGTGTTGAAGCAATGTCCAAAACTCATCTTCTCTCTCACTGTGTGTTCCCTGCTGCCTCTCTACATCCTGCTACGATACAGATATTATGCACTTTCATCATTTAAAAATATTATTACAGAAAAATATGATGTCTATTTCAAAAAAAATAGCATACAAATGAAGGTTTTCTGATCATTCAGCCAAATCATCACAGAATGGATTTTTACCTATAAATGTTGACTTTAATAACATCTGAGTAAATAACCTCTATTACTCAGCAATTCCTGATGCAGTAATTGAATGTCTCCAGTCACAAACCAATGGATTTGCATACAAAATCCCCATGCCGTTTTGATTGTTTCTGTAGAAAATGGTTACACTCAGCCAACAGATCTTCATGCTTCATAAAATAATGGAACTCCCACATGGGAGGACATTTGTGCAGAATGAGTTTACTAATCTCACATTACACCTTCCTCACACCACGTCCCCAACCCTCACCAAGCTCCTGGGATTGAGGAAGAGAGTATTTGTGCAAAGGGTTGACCTGAAGGTGAATAATGGGCTAATAGCTATTTTACTTCTGGAAGTCAGGAAAGTGTGTGAATATCTTTGTACACTCAAAAACTGCTATCACTTTCCAACGTTGTCTTCAAACTGGCCAGAAGCAGGCTTGACCACTGCCTGAAGAATGAATACACAGAAAGTGGTAGTACAGTGACAGGGCAGAGATTTTGATAATGGGTCTGCCTACGAGAGAACTGGAAAAAATTTTTAGATTTTTAATAATTTCAATATGAACATAGTGGACTACAATAGTTATGAAACCACAAGTGGAACTAATCAGGACAGTAATCACAACAGCTTTTCTGACAATAAAAATACATTTCTAGGCCGATCTGTTTGTTGTCTAAACTCTGAATAAACACAGTAGACATGCAGCATGTGTCAGCACGAATGGCACCCACCAGGCCTGAGGGATTTATGACACTTGGTGTAAAAGCCACTGATAGAAGACAGTGGTTTCTCATTATTCTAATAGCCATGTCAACCATTTCATGCCATGACAGCAGATTCCCCGCCAGGAAAGGAAAGATCAGGATCCATAGAAGCTGCTTTCTTTACTCTCTGGCAGTAATCCACTGCTTGGGCCACCTTCACTTTCCTTTTTGCATGCCGTAATGACTCTGGACATGTGAGCCACACGGGCAAAATTTAGAAAGAAAGGAAATGGGAATTACACTTTATATATGTCGGGACAATAGAAATAATAATCTTTTCATAGTATTTTCTTCATACTGATTTATCTAGTGAGGCAAAAGAATTTGACAGGCCTCATAGCAGGATGATGGAGCCCTTGTAGGCGGTCTTCATGTTACCAAAGCAAGACGGTTTTGACATTGGCAGAGTCCCTACTGGCACCCAAAAATGTAATAATTCAGGTCAGCTATGGCTGAAGGATTGGAGTAAGATTGGGAGCTTATTCAAAAATTGAGGCTATCCTAGCACGTGTGATTAGGCCAATGGTGTGGTTGGTAGCAGAATATTGTATTAGGCACATGTCCACAGGATAAAGTAGCTCAATTATAACTGCTTGTGGGTTGGGGTGGTCTTAGTTAAGAGTGACAAATTTCCAAACACATGGTCCCCAGATGAATCACATGCTGTGATTCAGTTTTTAAACTCAAAAATGGTTTTTACTGTATCAACTCATCTTAACCTGTCAGGGTTTACAATGAGAGTGCTTTTATTTAATAAAAGATATGACAATCATTTGCACATCAAAAGAAATAATTCTGATGTGTAAATGGCTCTATGAATCAAGTTACAAAATAGAAGTCATATTTTTAACTTGACCTTCCTAAAACATGTATTCATCTCTATAAAGTATTGAATTTGGTGAGATATTATTTTTTAAAGTAGCCACAAATTATATTTTATTTATTTATTTTTGTTTTTATTTTATTTTTTTGAGACAGAGTCTCGCTTTGTTGCCCAGGCTAGAGTGAGTGTGGTGGCATCAGCCTAGCTCACAGCAACCTCACACTCCTGGGCTCAAGCAATCCTACTGCCCCAGCCTCTCGAGTAGCTGGGACTACAGGCATGCGCCACCATGCCCTGCTAATATTTTCTATATATATTAGTTGGTCAATTAATTTCTTTCTATTTATAGTGGAGACGGGGTCTTGCTCTTGCTCAGGGTGGTTTCGAACTCCTGACCTCGAGCAATCCGCCCACCTCAGCCTCCAAGCGTGCTAGGATTATAGGCGTGAGCCACCGCGCCCAGCCATATATTCTAAATATATTTAGTAGTAATGACAAAGTAAAATCAGTTTCTCAGAAAAGCCTTATGTTAATTTATTTCATACTTAACCTATGGTAATGTAATCATTAGTATTTCACTATTAGATCCTGGTGTTATAGGATATAAAAATATAAATAGTCTTCAAATAAATCTATTGAATACAGGCTCCCAATCATTTGATGAAGGAAGGTTCTGCAAAAACAGGAAGACCTTTGAGGACAAAGATTTAAGATATTTTTAAAAAGCGTAAACTATTCACAGCCATCCTCCTTGCAAAGGCAAAGATTGAGTTAGACACAGATTGAGGTCTCCTCTAACACCAGGCTGCAGTGCTTTATGCAATAATGACCTTGGATGCTTTTCTATAAGTGATAAGCTGTCCAATAGTTGGCCTACCAGATCATGCCTTGGTTGAAGATCAGAGCGAGGACATTGCCACTGATGTCAAATTCAGTGTACGAAGGCTGGAGGAGACACAAATGTTCATTAGATTAGCATCTCAGTGAAGACTGAAAGGCTAGTGGTTCTGCATAGGCATGACTAGGCTCTCAATTACTTTCCCTCAACAACAATAGCAGAATAATCAGTACGATAAGTAACCAGAGCTAAATAAAATAATAAGAAAGCATCCTTTTTAACAGAGGCATCTTCAAATGCTGTCATTCACTTCTAGTGAAAGTATAAACTGTAGCAATCTTTCAGGAAAACAGTTTGATGATATATATCAAAAGCTTTACAAATTTCATTCTCTTTGACTCTATAAATCTACTTCTAGGAATTTGTCTTTATAAAATAATCTGAAATGGTGATAAATTTTAACAAGCAAAATTAAACCATCTAAGCGTTTAACATTAGTTAGGTAATTACGATGTATGTATACCATGATATATATCGCAGCTGATTATAATCATTATGCAGGAATATTTATATAAATGACTAAAAATTATGCTCTGATATTAAACAAAAAAATATATAAAATTATACATTCATTATCTTTAATCAACTCTATACGAAACTATGCATAGAAAAAGACTGGAAAGTAATCAGCAAAATATTAATAGCTTATATGTGAGCGATGTCCTATTTTTTTTTCTAAGTTTTAAACAGTTAAAAGTTTTTTTCAACAAAAATGTGAGTTAACTTTAAAATAAAATAAATATAGAAAAGGAATTATAACAAAAGTTTAAGCAGTCATTCAACTCAATGTCCCATCCCCACGTCCTAGATAAAACTATCATGCTCAGGGCAGCAGTGCCAGGCTGCTCTTTGTGCAGAGAGGGCATCAATACAATGGAAGTGGGTGTCTGTGCTAGGCTGGCCCATCCAAAGGGTCCCTGGTAACACATTTAGCATCCTAGCAAGAAAGTTTCTATCAGTGGAGCTAATGCTAATTAACAAAGGCAATGAAACTGGCTCCTATTTAATTTGGGGTAAAGTATTCAGAGGACACTGACTAATTGGTAATAAGAGAATAAATAAAAGAGCAGCAAATATGAAGTGGGAGGGACAAGAAGACTGTGAAAAGGAGACCAAGAAACTGGCAGGTTTCTTCCCCAGACCGTAATATCTCCAGGTGTGCTTCAGACCACATGTATCCCAATAAAAACTCCCTCTCCAGACACATGCATATGCACGCACACGAGTAAGACGAGTAAGATGACCTGAGAGAGTCTCTGTTCTTTTCAAATCCAAGGACTCAAACATACATTTGTAAGAAGTTAGAATCCATCACTGATCTGGAACTCCATCAAAACTATTCCCAACTTTCAAGTGCTTTGTCTCAAGAGTCTCATGAGTCTAGGCCTCAACTGCACCATTTTCCCAAAAGGCAGTAGAACTCTCCTAGTCAAGTGAAAGATACGCGCAATCTGCTTTGTAACAGATTCAGGGAATGAACAGCAAGTATGACATAACAGGAGTGGTTAAGCCTCAAGATAAAATAATAAGATGATACACAATGAAACAATAAATAGCCCTGCATATTAAACAGGATAAAGATGACTTGGATAATTGCCACATAATTTTATTCAAGATACTGTTTAAGGATATATATAAAGTGTTTCACTAATTTGCTGATTTTCTGGAAAGATGATGTTCACAAGATGAAAAAAGGTTTGGTTGATAGTTTTTGTTCTAAAATCAACAATGAAAAAAATGTGTCCTTCATGGAGAAAGATGAATTATTTCTTATCTTATCTTGAGAACATGAACTTTGAATCTGTCTCCTTCTGTGGGCATACTTTGCTCTGAAGCATCTACACTTTTCTCCTGGAGCCCTGTGTGAACGCAGTTCAGTGGGTGGCCTGTGCTATCTGCAGCCTTGGAACAGCCTTTCTCTGTGTCAGTTCAAGAATCAAACCTTCAACCTTGGCATCTCCAGAATGGTGTCATAATTGAGCCCATGAAACTAATAAACATGGAAAAAAACCTCAAACCTTTTAAATATCTACTCCGTTTACTGTCTCACAGATGTGTAAACCTCGTAAGGGTCATTTGAGATGAGACATTTTAAAACTGGTTGACTAGAAG
This sequence comes from Microcebus murinus, assembly GCF_040939455.1. NCBI lineage: Eukaryota > Metazoa > Chordata > Mammalia > Primates > Cheirogaleidae > Microcebus > Microcebus murinus. The sequence continues at coordinate 25,740,431 of NC_134115.1, forward strand.
AGCAAAAAGGACACACTGGGAATCCCTGTCCCCACACTGTGTTTGCAGCAGGGACAGCTGGAGGAATAAAATCGTTGATGCGTAAGCCGGCCTGATGTAGAGAAAGGATATAGGGTGGCCCTATTGTACTAGTGGTTTTGTAGTGCAGTTTTGTAGTGCATAAATGGTCTTCAAATAAATCTACTGAATACAGACTCCCAATCATTTGATGAAGGAATGTTCTGCAAAACAGGAAGACCTTTGAGGACAAAGATTTAAGATATTTTTAAAAAGTGTAACTGGGATTCACGTTTGAGTAGTAGACTTTGCCCTTCCATTTCCTCGCTGGGTGAGCTGGGCCGATCTTTAGGCCTTAGTTTCCTCACAAATAAATTAGTAAGATGAACTAGATCAGGGTCAACACACTATGGCCTGTGCCCCAAATCTGGACTGCCACCTGTTTTTGTAAATACATTTTTACTGGAATACAGCTACAGTTATTCATTGATAGATTGTCTATGACTCTTTGGGACTGAAACAGAGGCTAGTAGTTACAACAGAGACTGTATGGCTCACAAAAGCTAAAGTACTTATTCTCTGGCCCTTCACAGGAAAAGTTTGCTAACACCTGAACTAGATCATTTCTAAGATTACTTCTAATCTAAAAATCTGTTATTGGTTGAATATTAGACCCAGTTATGAAAGAATTGCTTCTCAGTAAACAGCTTAGCAATGGAACGTAACACTTTATCCAATAAATACAAAAGCTCTCCCTCTAAAAATAAAACATATGTGAAGGGACAAAATTACAAATATAGTATAAAATTCAATGTTCATTTTAGTAGTAGTAGACTTTTTAAAGCACATGAGATTATATTTTAAGTTTTTTAAAGCAATACTTTAATAAATAAATCAATTCACAATATATTTGTTTAACGGCCTCTAAAATAGAAAATGCTTAAACGTAAATGATGCTTGAGGAAAAAAAAATCAGATTTTCCTGAAACCTGAGATAATACAATTAAATAAAATTATTCACATGAAATAAGTGTAAGAAACTCACTAACAGCTGCTCATGCCTAGGAAGATGACTAGTGAGCTGCAAGCAACAGAGAGCCCATTTGGATTTGGGCTGAGGTCCATAACAGTCAAGGGATTGGAAATGGTCTTGTTTTATTTTTGGACCTGTGTTTGTGGTGTGCTAGAGCCAGCAATCCACCCAGAGGGGAGACATATGGTGCTCACTGGACGAAAAAGCCTGGGAAGATCCATTCTTTCTCTGTAAGTTTAGTTATTTGGGGCAGATTGCCAACAAATGGATATTGCAAAATGCACTTCAGGATCTCAGAGAGAATTAATTCTGTCCTTGCATGGAGCTGCCTGACCTTCTCCACACAAATCCCATTTCTCACAGCTGGAATCAAACTACTTAGAGGCTGACCTGGGCACTGGCTCTTGAGTGTGGCCCCCAGGTGAGAGTCGGCAGCATCACTTGGGAACTTGTTAGAAAAGCAACATTCTGGGGCTTTGCCCTAGATCTACTGGATCAGAAATACCGCATTTTCACAGGTCCTCGGGGAATTCTGATGTATGCTCAAATTTGAGAAACACTAATTTAGGACAAACGCCAGCCTCACCTGCTGGGAAGATGCAGCATTTGGGGCTTTGCACTATGACACGAGTCGAGAGTAGGATCCTGTTAAAGCAGACAGACTCTGCCCATGTAATCAAGTGGACCTTCAAATACAGCCTGTATAGCCAGCCCTGTTCCCATGTTCCCACCCCCTCATGGGCTGTCGATGATTCCTTGCTGACTCTTATCATGCCGTATTCCTGAACTGCTGCATAATATCTCCACATTCTCAGCTAGAGAACATCAGTTTGTCTTCTAATTCTATATCCCAGCCCATCCTGCCAATTCTGTCCTATTGTAAGTAACCTGTCTCAGCCCAGGAGCACTTTGAGTCCCAAAATCCATAGGTTTGGCTGTTGAATTATTTATGTTGTGGCAGAGTTGTTGAAATTTCTGGGGTTAAGCATTACAATGAAAATTCAACATGATGGGAATTGGGTTGATGGCTTTGAAGTTGATCAGACGTGGGTTTGAGGCCTAACTCTAGGTTTGAGGCCTACCATGGACCAGCTATGTGTCTGAGCAAATTATTTAACATCCTCTAAGGCTCAGTTTACTTTAAATAAGGAATTATAATTCTTACCTTACAGTGTTCTGGTATAATTATATGGAATCATATTATGTAAATTTTCTGTGGAGTTTCTGACACATAAATACTACATAAAATTATAAGACAATATATTATAATTGGGCATCCACTTGGATGGTCTGTCAATCATATGCCTCTTATTTATGAATAATTTTGAGCCCTTTTCATGAGACCTCAAGGAACTTTCCCATATTTTACATTTATATAAATTGAACAAGGATTACCTTAAAAATATAACTGTAAACAAGATACTGGATTTGATTGAACATACCCTTATCCCCTGCCCTGCATCCAATGCTATTTCTTCCTAGATATTTTTTACTTTTTTTTATTAATAAATGGTAAGGATGGTGTCAATGGAAATTAAAGTGAAAGTGAGGACATTCTTCACTGAGCTGTTATGAACACCTGAAGAGTTTACAATAGGTCTCACATTATAGCAGTTAAAATTCCTCCTGGGGACAAGCATTCTACTCCCCCTGAGTCCATGAACTCTTTAGAAACACTGAGAACTGTCATGCTCACACAAGCCTTGGGGAAATATCACCTTACATTACATGGTCTAGTAACCGGCTGCAAGCCAGTAATTTTCCCACCTCAGTTCATCTGCACAGGTTTGTTGTGATAATACTTTGGCCATAAACTTATGACTTAAAAAATATATGGGATCACTTTTAACCCAACTTACTCAGATGGAACTAGTATACAATTCAGTTTATTTAACAAAATGTTTTTGTCCAGAAGTGTACTTCATTATCCTTATTTATTCTCTAGCTACATAAGAACATAATTTTAATTTAAAGACTCAATTTCATGCATAAAATAAAGCATTGCTGATTATGTCAAAATTCCACCCTACTTGAATATTCTATGAATCTCTAAATCTAATGTTGGAGGCTGCAGCATAATAGCCTCCAACTGGTTTTTGTAATTAAAGTGAATAGGCTATTTGGGCTCTTTTCTCATTCCAAATAAAGCATAGAATTATTTTTTCTAGATCTGTGAAGTATGACTTTAGTAATTTGTTGGAGATTTTGTTGAATTTGTAAATCACTTTGGGTAGTACGGAAATTTAACAATATTGATTGTTAAATATTGTTCAACATAAGCATGGTATGATTTTTCATTTGTTTGTATCCCTCTGCAATTACTTTCCTCTGAGTCTTGTATGTAGTACTTGTAGAGATCTTTCACCTCCTTGGTTAAGTATATTCCCAGGTATTTTATTTCCTTTGTAGCTAGTGTAAATAGTATTGAGTCTTTTTTTTTTTTTTGCATTTTTTTACATTTAATTTAATTTATTTATTTATTTATTTTTATTTCAGCATATTATGGGGGTTTTGACTCTCAGTTTGACTATTATTATTAATAACAGAAATGTTTCTGATTTATGTACATTGATTTTGTATCCTGAGACTTTGCTGCATTTTTTTTTTATCAATTTCAGGAGACTCTTATTGGAATCTTTGAGTTTTTATAGATACAGATCATATCATCAGTGAAGATCAATAGTTTGACCTCTTCTTTACCAATTTGGATACCCTTAATATTCTTCTTTTGCCTGAATGCCTTGGCTAAGACTTCCAGCACTATGTTGAATAGGAGTGGTGACAGTGGGCATCCTTGTCTTGTTCTAGCTCGTAGTGGGGGATACTTTCAACTTTTGCCCATTCAGTATTATGTGGACTGTGGGCTTGTTATATATGGCTTTTATAATTCTGAGACATATTCCTTCTATGCCTAGTTTCTTGAGGGTTTTTATCATGAAAGAGTGCTGGATTTTGTTGAAAGCTTTTCCTGCATCTATTGAGATGATCATATGATCTTTGTTTTTGCTTCTGTTTATGTGGTGAATCACATTTATTCATTTAGGTATATTGAACCATCTTGCATCCCTAGGGTAAAGACCACTTGGTCTTAGTGGATTATTTTTTTTTATGAGCTCTCAAATTCTATTTGCTCATATTTTATTGAGGATTTTTGCATCTACTTTCATAAAGGATATTGGTCTGTAGTTTTCTTTTTTTGTTGTGTCCTTTCCTGGCTTTCATATCAAGGTGATACTAGCTTCATACAATGAGTTGGGAAGGATTCCCTCCTTCTCAATACTGTGGAATAATTTCTGTATTATGGGTCTTCTTGTAGGTCTGATAGAATTCAGCTGTGAAACATCAGGACTTTATTTTGGTGGGGGGGGCACGAGGAGAGTTGTTACTGATTTGATCTCACTGGTCATTACTGGTCTGTTCAGGAGTTCTATTTCTTCCTGACTGAGTCTTCATAGGTTGTGTGTTTCCAGCACCTTGTCCATTTCCTCTCCATTCTCTAGTTTATGGACATGGGGATTTATGTAGTATTCACAGATGATGTTTTGCATTTCTGCAGTATCAGTTGTAATGTCACCTTTTTCATTTCTGATTGAGCTTACTTGGGTCCTTTCTCTTCTGTTCTTGGTTAATCTAGCAAGAGGTCTGTCAATTTTGTTAATCTTTTCAAAGAACCAACTTTTTATTACATCAATCCTTTGTATTATCTTTTGTTGTTGTTCTCTAATTCATTTAGTCCTGCTCTGACCTTTGTTATTTCTTTTCTTCTGCTGGCTTTGAGTTTATTTTATTCTTACTTTTCTAGTTCCATGAGGTATGACATTAGGTTATCAATTTGCGATATTTCTGTCTCATGTAGGCATTTAAGGCTATGAATTTCCCCTGAAGAATGCTTTTACTGTGCCCAAAAGATTTTGATAGCTTTCATCTCATTTGTCATTCAGCTCAAGAGTTTTTACATTTCCATCTTAATTTCATTCTTGACTCAATAGTTGTTTGGCAGCAGATTATTTAATTTCTATGATTTTGTGTAGGTTTGAGTGTTTCTCTTGTGGTTGATTTCTAGTTTTATTTCACTGTGATCTGAGAAAATCATACATGGTATGATTTTGACTTTTTGAATTTGTTGAGACCTGTTTTGTGGCCTAAGATATGATCAATCTTGGAGAATGCCCTATGTCCTGCTGAGAAAAATGTGTATTCTGTAGTTTTGGGGTAAATGTCTGTTAGGTCCATTTGATTTAGAATTTGGTTCCCATTCATTATTTTTTTATTTTCTGCTTAGATGATTTATCAAGCACTGACAGTGTGGTGTTGAGATGCTCAGCAATTATGATGGTACTATTTATTTCTTTGCTTAGCTCTAGTAAGATTTGCTTTATACAATCTTAAGCAAAAAGAACAAAACTGGAGGCATCACATTATCAGACTTCAAAGCATACTACAAGACTATAATAACGAAAATAGCACAGTATTATAAAAAAAATAGAGACATAGACCAATGAAACAGAACAGAGAACCCAAACATAAAACTATCTACCCACAACCAACTGATCTTTGACCAAATAGACAGCAATGTACATTGGGGAAAAGAAGCCCTATTCAATAAATGGTGCTGAGAAAATTGGATCACCACATGCATAGAAATGAAACAAGATCCCTACCTCCCACCACTCACAAAAATTAATTCAAGATGGATAAAAGACTTAGCTCTAAGGCATGAAACCATAAGAATTCTAGAGGAAAATGTAGGAAAAACTTCTAGTTATCAGCCTAGGCAAAGATTTTATGAAAAATGACCAAATGGCAATCATGGCAACAACAAAAATTAATAAATGGGATTTGATTAAACTAAAAAGCTTCTGCATAGCTAAAGAAACAATCAACATAGCAAATAGACAACCTACAGAATGGGAGAAAATATTTGCAAGCTACACATCCAATAAAAGGTTAATAACCAGAATTTACAAAGAACTCAAGCAAATCAGCAAGAAAAAAATAAACAATCCCATTAAAAAGTGGGTAAAAGACATGAAGAGATGCTTCTCAAAAGAAAAAAAGCAAATAGCAAAGAAACATGAAAAAGTGCTCAATGTCACTAATCATCAAGGAAATGCAAATTATGACCATAATGAAATATCACCTTACCCCAGTTAGAATGGCTTTTATTAAAAATTCCAAAAATGATAGATGCTAGCATGGATGCAGAGAGAAAGGAATGTTTATACATTGTTGGTGGAACTGCAAATTAGTACAACTCTATGGAAAACAGTATGGACATTCCTCAAAGAACTAAAAGTAGACCTACTATTTGATTCAGCAATTCCACTACTGGATATTTACCCAAAGAAAAGGAAGTCATTTTATCAAAAAGACACTTGCACTCAAATGTGTATTGCAGCACAATTCACAATTACAAAGATGTGGTATCAATCCAGTGCCCATCAATTCATGAGTGGATAAATAAAATGTGGTATATGTAAACCATGGAGTACTACTCAGTCATGAAACAGATGAAGCAATACCTTTTGCAATAATCTGGATGGAATTGGAAATCATTCTCTTAAGTGAAAAATCACAAGAATGGAAAAACAAATATCACATGTACTCACTATTAAATTGGAACTAACTGATGAGCACACATGTGTACAGAGGGAAGTAAAACTCAGTGAAGAGCAACTGGGGGAAAGGGGGAGAAGGAGAGGAAAAAAGCCAACCTAATGGGTAATATGAACACTATTTGGGTGATAGGCATACCTTTAGCCAGACTCAAGCATTATAAAAATGATCCATGTAATCTAAAACATTTGTACCCCCTTAATATTTTGAAATAAAAGAAAGTGAATAGGCTTTTTAAAAGGTACCTTCTCTGTGATTAAGCAATTCAACTTAATAGAAATTTATTATAAGGAAACAATTTGTACGTATCACTATGATTTATCAAAGAAGACATTTATTTACATGGATATAATTAAATGCTATCACAATATTTATCATAAAAAATTAGACACGTTAGACTGACAACAAATTAAAAACTATTAATGATAGTACACCCATATGTAAAATATTATACAAACATTAAAAAGCCTGGGAAATGGTCACTGTTAGGTTTTTAAAAAAGCATGTAACCAGTCTATATCTATCTGTATACACACAAAAATACATATATAAATATATATTTGTATATATTTATAAAAATCTATAATACTATCCATCAATATATAGTACTCGTTTATCTACATATACTAATAACTGTTTGATGTAAATAATCCACATCATCTCATTAATGGTAGAGATTACCTGTGATTTTTACTTTCATATTTTGCATTATTGTGTTTTTCAAATTTTCTACAATGAACGGACATTATTTTTAGAATTCAGTAGGAAAAAAACCAATATGCTTTTTGTGTGTATGTATATGGCAGAAAGTCTATATTTTTCTCTTTCATTTCTGAAAGAATTCTCAAGTCTCTTCTCTGCCCATCTCAGGTTCTCTTACCCTCCATGACAGATACTTTCTACACCCATATTGTCAAGTCCAGCAAGTCCAGGAAAATAGCAAAGAAACATTTTCATCAGCCTCTTCTGCGCCAAAACAGCCTCGTTTTAATTTTCTGCATCTATACCTGCATTGCCCATATTTTCTAGCTTTTTGGCCCTGTCTTACACTTGTCCTTCCACCAGGAACTCCTCTTCCATCTCTTGAAATCCTGATCATCTTTCAAGACTCTACTCAAATGCCTCCTCCTCCATAATGTCTACATTTCTACTGAAGCATAGCTTTCTCTCCCCCATTTTCTCTCTTTCCCTCTCTCCCCTCCCTCTCTCTCTATTTCTCTCTCCCAAAAGTCCCATAGTAGTTGGTTTCTCCTATGGATTTTATCTTTTATGCCCTCTATTGATATTGGGAGCTTGCAAGATAAAAGAGTGGTGAAGAGTGTGAAGAATTGGAGCATGAATATCCTGATTGCAGAGGGCAGTGGTTTCTCAACTCTAGCTAATTTCTCCCTAGTGGCAATATGGGTCTAATGTTGCCAGGCTTTACAATATGTCAAGGAAAGCAAAAAATTCACACTTGCTGTGTAAAATCTCCCTGTGTTTAAATATTAGCTCATAAAAAAAACAAAGATAAGTAACAACAACACTGGGCAGAATGAACCAAAAATATATCTGTTGGCTGAGTCTAGCCTGCAGGCCTTGTTTCTCTGTAGGTGTACAACTTCTACATCTCTGTTTCCTTATCACCTAGCACAGAGGCGTGCTCATGATAGTTTGCACCTAGTAGGCACTCACCTGTGTCAGCTATGCATTTGGTGGGTCAATGATAATAGGATCCACATCAAAGATCCTTCATCCAACATTAATGTTTTAAAACTTGTTTTGATTCTGAGCATTTTACCAAAGAGCCTTCCAAAGGTAACATGGGAAAGAATTCTTTTTCTATGACCTAAAACAGGAATTTGTCTTTTTCCTCTACTTTGTACTTACCAGAGAGCACTGTCAGCACTCAATAAATAATAAATTACAGTGATTTAATTACAGCTTTTATGCATCCAGATCATGTTATATTGACTTCATATTTGCAGTCAAATTTTCTACCACTTAAAAGGAAAGCAGCAAGGCACAAAAGGCAAACGAAAGCCAAGCGATGGTCTAAGAAAGAAATGGCCATTTTTATGGGTGTCTCAGAGGAGCTGAATCAGGCCGGGGAAATAGAAATGAAACCGAGCCAGCTGAATACCTCATAGCAGGGAATGGAGGCAACACAGCAGCATCGGATGCACAGCATTACCTCACTGTGCTCACCGAAGAGCATTACCTAACTGCTTCCGGCTCGTCGGGGAGGGACTTGCACTGAGGGTGACAGGGATGACCTCATACAAGGTACCATCTCAGAGTCAGACAGCCAGACAGAAGATCTAGCCTGGAATCTTGAAAACAGTCCTGAATGCAGGACATGTCCACAGAGTAGAGGGCATGAGACAGAGGGGGAGGAGCTGCAGAGGACATTCTTTCACTGGTGAGGAAAGAAACATCACTGACTCAATAACACTAAGCCACAACTGGCTCCACAGCCACATGCCTGGAAGGGACAGACAGTGCTGCCTTGATGGAGCTAGAATGCACAGGTTCAACATTCAGTCCTCCAGCCAACCCGTCACACCTGCCACGTGCCTCTCACAGTTCAAATAACAGCAGGGCAAGAGCAAACGTGGTAGCAAATCAGCTCAGAGAGAAGGAAAAGAAGCAGATCATACAGGGCATTGAAGGCCTAGAAAGAGACTTCGAATTCATTCTAAGTGCTTAGAAGCCACTAGAAGATTTTAAGCAGATGAGTGCTAGCAACCGCCAATTCATATTTCCTGAGATGCCTGGAGCCAATTTCATTTGCAAAAGAGGGACAGTGGAAACCCTCAGATACACTAGTATGCCGCTAGCGTATATGCTACTGCCACTCTCAGACTTTGCAGTTGGACTTGGGGTGGAGCAGAGGGGGAAAGCTGGTGACAGAGCCAGCACCAGCAGGAGTCCGAGATACCTGCACCATTGTTTCAGGAAAAGAAGCCACCCTTGCCAGATTCAGCTCCACCACCTGCCAGCGCCCTGGCAGCAAACAGGGCCTTCCTTGAAGCCTGCACAACTGCCTGCACGTGTTTCTGTTAAGCTCTTATTGGACTGCGAGCTTCATAGAGCAAGCTCCATATTTTCTGAATCCTTTTATCCACCTCCCCTGACTCTGCCCCCAAAGTCTACTGCACACTCTCCGGCACTTGGTCATTATCTAGGAGCCTAGTAGAATCCAAAGGAATTGACAGAATATGCAGTTGATACCAGCCATCTTGCCCTGCTTCTAGAAATGCCAGCAAGCTTCATGGGCTGGGGGAGGGAGGTGCTATGGGGCCCAGATTTACTGAGCTCAACATGCTAACTAACAGGTTGGAGTCCACTACTTTAGCCATCCTGTGCTAATTTTACTGGAATATTGTAAACCATGAAACTCAAGTCTGCCCTCCTCTGAATTATACCCGTACTTGCTGGTCTTCATTTATTGACATCTAAAATGGTGATCCCACCCGCAGAACTCTGCAGTGCCTTCACCTTTAATAGGGTGTGTAAATGATGACTCACGAAGGAAAAATATGAGAGGAGAAAAATTAGTGTCATACTTACATATCCATATTCCAAATCCCAGCACCAGCAGTAATTGCAAAACCTCACAAAACACGCCCTGAGAAAGTCCCCAATGAGGATTGTGACGTAGGTGGTCAGGACGTCAGAGACAGTCAGCCGCACAAATTCCTATTGAGACAGGATCTCTGTTAAAACACAAGTTCTGTCTTCCAGTGGGCCTAGTGTTGGCAGCAAATTCGTGTTGTTTCTAAAAAAAAATTATTGGCTTGAAGACTGAAATTAATGGTGAAGGAAAAAAAGACTAGGCATATTTAGTAAATAAAAAAATGTATCACCCCTATTATATATTATTGATATTATATATATAAATGTGATCTTATATTTATGTTTATTTTATATTGTTTATATTTAACAAATAATTATTTTCCATTTGCTGTATCAAAAGTCTTCTTTTGACTGTGAAACTTTTATAAGCACAACACAAGAACCAGAAACAGATAGGAAGATATTGACCCCGCAGAAGTTTAAAACTGTTATGTGGCAAATAACCCTATTTACAAAGTTAAAAGGCAAACTTGGAAAAAGCACTTGCGATATATATAATAGAGGGTTACTATTCCTAACACATTAAAAAAATTTACAAATCAAAGTGAAAATAGATGGGCAATCCAACAAAGGAAAAAATTGGCAAGAAACACAAATAAGAAATTCACAGAAGAACATACACAAACAGTCCATTAAAACATTGAAAAGCACTTAAAACCCATATAATCAAAATGTAAATTAAAACAATGAGTTGTTACCTCACAGAGTGATAGTGTTTTAAAATCCATGCCTGTCCATGTTGGTGAGAGTGGAGTGAAATAGGCACTGGCAGAAACTGATGGGGAAGTTAGACTGGCACAGTGTTGGGGCGAAATTTGTTAAGATCTATCACATTTTTAAAGTGTCTGGAATTTTATCAAGGAAATCCACTTTTAGAAATGTATCATACAGCGATATCCATATAAGTGCACAGATCCGTACAACTTCTTCCAGATAAAAATTGGAATAAATTCACATATGCTCAGGAGAAGATTAAAAAATGAGTGTCCACACAATGCAACATTGTAAGCTCTTAACACAAAATGCTATTGCCATGATGGATGCACAACTGTGTGAATATACTAGAAACCATTGACCTGTATACTTTAAATAGGTGAACTTGTGGTATGTGAATTATATCTCAATGAAGTTGTTTAAAAAGTGCTAAAATACTATGCTCTGATAGAAAATATGCTTTTAAAAAAGCTTACAAAACAATATATGTGATATGAACTCATTCATTAACAAAACATCCCATGTGCATATTCATATATGAATGTAATATGTGTATATATATATGCCAAGGAAAGGTCTAGAAAATTAGAAACTGATTACCTTACTGGTATGGACTTGAATTTATGTACATAATGTATGTGCTGAGGGTCAGAGAGGAAGTTCACTATTTCCTTCTGAAACTCATATGGCAATAGGCAATAAATATAAGACTAGACACACAAGTATAAACTTTCAACATGATGATTCATGTCAGTTCTTCCCTTTCTGTTCCTTCTCAATAATTTGTGACCTAAAGCTGAAGACACTAGACATCTAAATATTTATTTTTCCAGAAATACAGAGTGCTCTTCCATAATATGAGAAGTCTTTACTTTTTATTTCCAGCTACCTATGATATCTCCCCTCAAAAATGACGACTGAGGAAGAATTTCCTCATGGGGCGAAGGGTCATTTATTCAACTAGGAGTTGTTAGTTTAAGTTCCAGCCTCATAACTCAGATCAGTGCCTCCTAAAGCCCAGACAGTCACATCCCACCTTCACGATTCTTCCCATGTCCAAGTACCATCTGAAATATCATTTATCTGACCTTTCTTTTAATGTTATTAAGGTTTGCTTTAAAAAAATAATTGTTACTTTTATAAATGGAAAGTGTGTATATCATCTACCATAAATACACATTGGCTGTAAAATCAATACAATGAAAACAAAAGAAAACATTTAAACTTAAAAATATAAGGCATAGTTTTAGCCTTGGCTCCCACCAAAAGTGGTGCCTGTGACAAGGGCTCGTAAGCCGTAGTACATTTGGGGACATGATCTCAAAGAACAGGAGTGGGGAGAATGATACAGCACAGGAGGGAAAGCCTTTCCCCCCAGGTATGGGAAAAGCTGTCACTACCGGGACAAGTAGCCCTCAATACTTCTGAAGACCCACTTAGGAGACATACAGAATACGCCTCGGAATTGTCCACTCTGGAGACAGGAGAGGGATGTATGTATCCACCAGCTCACATTTCCCATTAGTCTACGATGGTCCCATAAGGTATTAACACCCCACGTGGTGACAGCAGAGGATGCCAGGAGTTGTCTGCTGCAGCAACAGCTGGAGTAAAACATGGGCCAAGAGAGTGTGAGGTTTCTGCCTAATCTGAAACCTTCTGCATCTCTGACTCCTGCCTGGCTCTCTGTGTTCTTGCGTTGCTCTTCCCTTTGTCATCTCTCGCCCAGGCCCACTGGCCTTTTCCTAGATCTTCAAACTCCACATTCCTTCAGCCCACAGTGTCTTTGCATATGGTCCTCACTGTACTCAATCACTCTTACTTCACTTCTTTCTTGACTCAGTTAATGCCAACTGCATCCCTACAGCATCGCTAATTTAGCAAAACCTCCCTCATTTCCCAGACAAGGGCAAGCTCCCTATAAAAAGTTCTCAGAGTCCATGCACTTCATCCATGCAGTGCTTCTTGGCATTGTAAATTTACAATTTGGGGGCTATATATTTCCCCACTGTATCTCCAGTATCTAGCACAATACTGGCATTTAGCATGCACTCAAGATATGTGGGATGAATATGAAGTTATTTCTGGATGTAACTTTTTCTCTGTTCTACTGTTCTTGTCCTTTCCTTTCCCCAGGTAATGTTGCGTTCAGATTTTAATAACGAGCATCAGTCAGAGGTAGGCTAGGAGGGATAGTTTTAGGTTTCCAATGCCAGATCTGGAAGAATTCCTCAGGTGAGAAAACATTTCAGAGTGGTTGGGAAGTCCTCCACCTGCTCCTAACCATCATCACTCCAGTGGTTGAAACCAAGCATAGAAAGTCATGTGACCTAACTTTCGCATTAAGGTACCTGAAGAGGATTCAAAAATTAAAATTTAAAAATATTTATTCAGATATCATAGGAGAAATACAAGTTAGAGGAAAGGGAATCCAAAAAATGCTGATCCAGCCCATCTCGAGGACATCATCCAAGCCCAGTTCCTAGCGCACTTGTCAGTATGTCAGTAGGAGTACAGCCTCCTACTGAGCACCACGCCTAAACCCTTTGCACTCGTGACATCTAGTCCAAATGTCTGGGCAGCTGTGATGATCAAACCTAAGGGAATCAGTCATTACTAGGTAACGGGAAAACAACAGGCAAGGAGCACCAGCAAGGGCCACAGACTGGAGATGTTCCAAAGCAGGAGTTCAGGGAGGGTGTGCTGATGCTAATTTGTTTCTGGGGGACAATTCAGCCCTAGGAATAAGGACACAAACTCTGTAAGCAAACAATATAGGCTCAGTTTGGGCTCCTGAAATTGATTTTCTGAGAGGTCTTGAGCAAATTGCTTTCCTGAGTCTCAGTCTCCTTGTTTATAAAATAGGAATCATAATATAATGTATCACAGAAGGTACTTTTAAAATTCAAGGAGGTAAATGCTTGGCACGTGAGAAGTATTCAATACATTTTAGCCACTGCTGTGATTATCTCCAGCTGTCACTTGCTCTCCTTTCCCCAAATGCACAGCTCAGTATCCAGCTTCAATAGCTGTCCCCCAGCAATGGCTCTGTTGCCTACCTGTCAAATGCCATGGAGATGAGACTGAATGACTACTTGGGAATTTTTGAGAGGTAAAGAAGCAGCTAAAATACATTTTTTTTTGAAACAAGGTCTTGCTTCCTCACCCAGGCTAGAGTGCAGTGATGCCCTCTTCGCTCACTGTAACTCCTGGGCTCATGGGATCCTCTCAGGTCAGCCGTCTGCTAGGACCACAGGGTGCACCACCATGCCCAGCTCATTTTGAATTATCTTGTATTCAAAACAAAGGCTTTTGAGTCCCACAGCATCCTTGAGGAGAGTCAAAGCAGAGGGCATGCATGGCGAAGAGGAAACATCTGGAATGTTCTCACAGAAAAATGAAGGAGTCTTTAGGCTGCATCTCCAACATTGTATGCAGAGAAGCTGCCTTTACTATTTCTTCTGGAGTCATTTTTTAAGTAATTAAAGGCTAGAAATTTTCCAGCAGCATGGATATGGATATTTATTTCGTAAAGGCCAGACCTTGCCAACACTCAGAGTTCTGTCCCGTACTGTTTTCCTTGTTCTCAGCGATTCCACCTGCCTCATCAACATTCCAGTCAGAGCCAACCCTGCCCCACCCCACCACCACTGGCAGCTCCTGCAGACCTTCCCACAAGTGCTTAATGCTCCTTTGGAGAAAGGAAGGTATAAGAGAAGGGGAATCCAAATGGCTGTAAGGAAAGATGATGAAGCCAGGAAAATCACTACAGGCAGGAACAACCACAACGACAAAATACAAGACAAGCTGCATGGTCCAGGAGCTTCCAAAGGAAGAATTAAGTATTAATAAATGGTATTTCCTTTATTTTAAGTCAGTATGCATGGGAATATTGCAAAAGCTTCTGCATCTGAAACATAAATATTCTCCTAGATTGCATTGGTGTTCTTATGCAATTAATCCACGCCTCCTCTCCAGAAGTGGCCAGGGCAGATCTCATTCTATTAATCCTATTCAATAAGGTTTGCCCGTCAAAGGATAGGTTTCTTAGTCCTTATACCAGCCTTCTAGAATTTACAAAAGAGAATGCCTCAAATCTTTGAGTTTGTGAAAACTGTCCTTTTTATTTTTATTTTTTTCCATTCTTGAATTTTGTGCTCTAGATTTAGGGAGCAGTTTAGATGTGATAAAACAGACTCGTGTCAAGCACCATGCCAATACTTCACTTCAAAGAACCTTGAAACATGAAAAGCTATGAACCATTGTGCACTCATTTCCTATTGTTGCTATAACAAACCACCTCAAACTTAGTGGCTTAAAACAATGCAAATTTATTTTCCTACAGTTCTGGAAGTCAGAAGTCTAAAATCAAAGTGCAGATGTGGTGGTGGAAACTATTTCCTGCCTTTTCCAGCTTCTAGAGGCCACTTACATCCCTTGGCTATTGGTCTTTTTGTCCATCTTTATAGCACATCACTCCAACCTCTGGTTCTGTTCTCATATCCCAGTTTTATGATTTTGAACCTTTTGTCTCACACTTATAAAGACCCTTTTGTGATTTCATTATATCCACTTAAATAATCCACAATAATTTTTTCAACCCAAGATCCTTAACTTAACCTCATCTACAAAGTCCATTTTGCAATGTAATGTAACATATTCATAGTTCCAGGGATTAAGACGTGAACAATTTTTGGGGACATTATTCTGTTTGCCACACCCTGAATTACAAGCACCTCTCTAGTAAGTACAGACGACTTTTATTCCAGCTCATTTCATTGATTCTGTTATACATAATATGTTCCTATAAACATGTATGACATTTTCACATTTGCAAATCAAATAGTTACTAACATGTAAAAAGAGTAAGGAATTTAATCTGGTCCCTGAAAGCTCAACAAATAAAGTAAAATAAAATTCTTAATTATACTATACTTTTTATAATCATTCTTCAATGATATATGTCTAATTATATACATTTATCTTGTTTTTCTTCCACAATTAAAATCACAATTGATTGCCTTAAGTTTGATAAGCATCTGATTAAGGCTAAATATATCTAATGATATACAAATTTGTTTAATTTTATATGAGTTTTATGAGACTAATATTAATTCTTCAATTTTTCTTTTATCTTACAAAAATAAGTACACTAAAAATTATTCAAATAATTTCACAAAGACTACATTACTCCTGAAACAGAACTGCTGTCTAGCAAACAGAAGCACTATGATATATTTAAAAATCTCTGTCCTCAATGAGGAACTAAAGCCCCAAATAAGTTTATGAAATGCACATTAAGGATGTCAATTCTAATGACATAAAATCATAAGCTCTTCAAAATATAAATTAGATCTATGTAGAAATAAGAGACTTGAAGTACACATTTTGTGGGTTTTGCTTGGTTCTGTTTTAGCTTGGTTTTCCTTATTGGGTAGAAAGCCACATGAAACATTATTTCTATTTGCTGGTAAAATACCACTTAGTCTTGGACTGGGGTCCTTTACAAAATCATCAAGAATGCAAACATCTTGATCGTATTGTCCTGAACTCTTACGAGAAAATTATTTGACAAAAATTGACATAATTAAATTAGTATTCGTGTGTACTCCCAAAAGAATTCATTTTTGTTTTGTTTGTTTTGCTTTATAGCAAACAAGTAGCAATAGAGTTCCATTTAAATATTTGTTTTAGTGTGTATCTAAATCTGGGTGCCTTATTATAACACAGATAGATAGTAAACATCTGTTCATACCATTTTAAACTATCCTTTTTAAATATGTAACTGTAAAAGGGATATACAATAAGAGTATTACCTCAAGAGATGGATGTAAGAACTGCTTAAGATAATATATATGAAATTCAGAGCCAGCACTCAGTAAATAGTCAATAAATCACAGCTATTTTTATTAATAAGCAATTTTAAAAAGACCTCTCTTTTGGGAGAAATATTGACTCTGCTCTTTTGAATTCACTAATTGCCACACACTTCTGTCAGGCATTACCTGTCCCACCATTGTTTCCCAGCAGGGACCTCGAGGTACATCTGCAGGGTGAACATAAAAAGGTGGCCCAGTGCTATTTCCAGAGAGCGATGCATTGTAGGCCTTGATCATGTTGGCCTCCCACAGGGTAATATTGGCCTTTACTAGCTTCTCCTCTTCAATCTAGGAAGCAAAGGGATGGAAACAAAAATGAAAACAACAGTGTTCAAAGGCACTTCTGACAATCTTGAGACCGTGAATTTAACACTGATGGCAAGGACAATCCAGACACAGGCTTACCTTGTTGTTAATCTCATCCATCAAGGCAAGAATAAATACATACAAGTTGCCTAAGAGAAGAGCAAAAATGCGTCCCAGTAGCCATTTCAAAGCAATGAGAGGATGGTAGTCTTCCAGTTCAGCAAATAAGTCAAACAGTGTTGGGCAGAACATCCCCAGGAGGGACATAACCATGTTCATCTACAAGGAGACATAAGGAAGGAACTTAGGTTAAAGGTATTCAGAAAGTATTATTGTTTTCCTCCAGAATTTTGGAAAAATTCTCTGCTAGGTTCCTTTAATCTTTTATAAGACCAAAAAAGATTATTTCATGCATTTTTAGAATTTGATCTAAATAAAACAACAAAGACAATATTCAACACATATTCTCAAGATATGCATGTATAGGAGCATGTGCGTGTGCCAGTAGTAATACTCTGCTTCCTGGCATAGTGAGGAATGCAATTTACATCACTCTCTACCCAGACAGCACCTGCCGTTCTACATGGCAACCGATTCTAATACGGTGCTGCGCTTCCCAACAAGAGTTCCAAGGGAAATAGAAAATGATTTGCTTGAGGATGAGATCCAAACTGGAAATACTAATTTTATAATCACCAGCATATGGGCTGATTTAATCAGTTAAAATTGTTGAGCTGCCTGAGATGGGCTCAGGACTAAATACTGAATCTTGGGGAATGCAAACTTTTAGGGACACAGAAAAATTGGGATGGGTTTTATCAAAGAAAAGAGAGTAGATACAGAGAAACAAACAGAGAACACATGATATAATGTTATAGAAGCCAAGGCAGAAACATTTTAAAAATGAAAGACTGATCTATAATGCCAAAGGCAAGAGAGTAATGGGGGGGGGGGTGGAAAGAGAGAGAGAGAGAGAACATGAATAGGAATGTGAATAGTAGGAAATGTGGTTCTTATCTCTTGGGTGTCCAGTGCCCTTATGATTATATTATTAGACTAAATTAAGTCAAAGGAAAGAATCTAAAACATGCACTAATTTTATAATGGGGAAAAAGATTTCAAGAAACTCTAGTGACTGTCCTTCCCAATTTGGCTCAAATTGTCACCACTATACATTTCCTATTTTCCCCTGTGGACTCCATGTTTTGAATGACTATAACTACCAGGCTATATTTAGAAAATAATTGCTAATATGTTTGTGTCATTTTTATTAAGAACATTATATAAATATGACCAACCGGATTCAAACTCAGCATGACATGATATAAAATCAACATGATATAATTGCAGTCTAATGTAAAAACTTGGCAGATCCTGCAAAATTTTATATAAGGTAAATTTAAATTTGGTTTCATCAAATTTGTAAAGTTATTCATGAATCCCCATTGCTACCCTCGTTGACTCCTAAGACTCAAGGGCTGCCTGAAATGGATGCTAAAGAGGTTCCTACAAAGAGTGACTCTTTTAATGATAATCAACTACACATCCTTTAATATGGTTCATTTATACAAAAACATGATCGGTATAAACTATGGGTCAAAGCTGCATGATAATTTTGCCTACACACACTATTATAATTGTAAGAGAATTTTGAAAGCAAACTTAGTAAATGGATTGAGGTGTTCATTTCTGCCCAATGACTTATTTTATAGGTTTTCATGAAATGACTATGATAGTATAGTCCAGGGGTTTGCAAACTTTTTAAACAAGGGGCCAGTTCCCTGTCATTCAAACCGTTGGAGGGCCATTGGAGAGTACCACACATTCCACACGTGCGCACTGTGGGTCTGGGACAAGTCCACTGCTAAGCAGGACAGGCAGCAGCAGCAAAAACGCCTGGCAAGCCAGATAAATGTCCTCAGGGGGCCGCATGTGGCCCGTGGGCGGTAGTTTGAGGACCCCTGGATAGTCTTTAAAATATATGGACCCTCATCTTTATTGGCACTACTTTAGAAATACATACAATTTTTTTTATTTGGAGGAATTTTTGATAAGTATTATAGATTACCATGTTTCCCCGAAAATAAGCCCTACCCATAAAATAAGCCCTAGCAGGATTTCTAAGCATTTGTGCAATATAAGCCCTACTCTGAAAATAAGACCTAGTGATGGGCGTGGCTACGCAGCATATCTGCACAACCCATGCATTTCCTCATAAAGCAGTAAAGAAGACAAGCAGCCCTTCTCATCTGTCCCATCGTGACAGCTACTATCCCAGAGGTGACTGGAAAGGTGCAGGCAGCCCCACCAACAAGGTGGGCTCCCCCGTCAGGTCCCGGCCATCCTGGGACCTGCCAGTCCTGGCCAGCCTCATCCAAAGCTGAGGCTTTGAGAGGAAAATAACACATCCCCTGAAAATAAGCCCTCGGGTGTCTTTTTGAGGAAAAATAAGTATAAGACCCTGTCTTATTTTTGGGTAAACATGGTATATCATTTGTTTTTCCAGATAGTTTGGGAAATTCTATGCTTGTGAAGACTTATCCTAATATTTTGATCTACAGGGTTCTGCAAAAGTTTCAGTGTGGGAAGTCTATGCTTCCCACAGCCTAAAGCTGCACATATTATATTTTGAAAAAGCCCAAGTTCAAAATGATGTCACATTGTATGCTAGAACACTTCATGAAAGGGAGCAGGCCCTAGCAACAACTCATGACCAGTGATTACCTGATTCTAAATATCTACCTCTAGCCTCCTTTCTTTGACTTGCTAAAGGGGCAGATACTCTAAAGGCAAATACAAATCATAAAGTTCAATTCCTACCAAGGAGCTGGCCTTTCTCATCTGCGTAGCATTTGGAGGGAGAGGAAGTAAGTCAGGGGGAGGAGGAGATGGAGAGGTGCAGTTAGGCTTCCAGTGAAAAACAGAGAGAAGCCCCAAGTTGCCCAAAGTTGGGGAGGCCGTATGAATGATTCCAGTGGGATCAATGTAGGAAGCAAAGACTGTATCATGGCTGCTTCAAAGAATTCAGTTAACAACTTGATCTTTCAATGATGGGGTATTTATGGAGAAAGCAACATAGGGTCATAAAAAAAGTCTTGGACTTGAAATCAAGACTCCAAGTTTCTTACCCTGACATTTCCCCTAACTCTGTGACCATAAACACATCATCCAGTCTCCTGAGATTCATCATTTCCTTCTGAAAAATACAGTGGTTGGACTGTGTGTTTTCTAATATCTTTTCTGATCTAACTTTTCATCAAGTCACAAAATGAAAAACCAATAGTAAACTTAGAAATAAGGCTGGAATAGAGTGGGAAATGTGCAATAAATTTGGTTAACTGTAAGGCAGAATGAGAGTGGGCAAAGAGAGACCTTATTCAATACTCCATCATAGAAGCATAACCCACAAAATAACAACTGTCAGGTTCTAAACACATAAAAAGCATGCAGAAACGAACTTCATTTTTTTCCCACCACCCAAGGGTGTCAGGATCTTGCTGTGCAAATTCCTGGGATCGCTTCACAGCCCAAAAGATGAGGTATCCACTCCCTCCAAGTGTTAGAAACACGAAGAAGTTAGCAAGAAACCTCAGGAATCTGATCAAGTGGATATTTTCTTCTACTTGGGCCGCTCTTTCTTCTATTATAGCTTCCTGTACCGAGGCAAAACAATATAAAACAAAAAGGAATATCTTAGCTACAAAAAGTATCATGAACTCAGGAATTATTTTTGCAAACATCAGAATGTGAGGAATGACAGTGTAAACCAAACCTGGGATTTCACAAACCAGGTGAACATGCTTAACAAGTGAGGGCAGGTAAGAGAGAGAAAGAAGAAAGAATTCTTGCAAATTGATCTAACACTAGAATCATCTTTATTCTAAAAGATATTTCCTTCCAGTACAATTTTTTAAAACTACATAATAATGTTTTAGAGTCACTTTAAATATTGTGCTAGCTCATTCCTGTAAATAATTAGTGAGCATTGTTCTATTATTTAAAATATCTGATTCTGATTACTGATGGTCTCATGTGTCAAGCCAATAACATTATTTTATTACCAAATATAAAGGACAAAAGTCTTTAAGGGATAATAGTGCTTTTATAGTTCATTGGATATTGTCCAAGCATAATCAGAACCAAGCCCTGATCCCAAGAAGCAGAAATGATAAGTTAATCTTTCTTTTAATTGTCACAATACTTCACTCGCTAGACTATATAGAATGCCTCCAATTTTACTCTTAGAAATACAAATAACAGGCTTTTTAAGTTTGAGTCTCTACCTTAAAGTTCATGGTGATAGAATTAAATTTGTTGTCTGCTGTTTCAGGATTACCAATTAGGTAGTCCCAGCTGGTGAACACCTTCCAGCTGAAGTTGAAAGTGTTGTCATCACCCCCTCCATCGTCACCAATGTTTTTAGTCATCCTGTAAAGACAGGGAGTTTAACTCACCAGCCAGAATTAAAAGAAAAAACAAAGAAGGAAAAAAGAAAAGAGGAGTATAGGGAGCAAGAAAATATGATAATTATGGATAAATTGGAGAAGCGATATCTAAAAAACACATTTTTTTAACAAGCTTGTTCTAATGGCCAGAAAATAGTTTGAGTGTTTTTTTTTTGTTTTGGTTTAACTTTTATATTGTTCATTTTCCAGGCCCTCAAAATTAAAAGACTACTCAGCATTGATGATTTTAATAAACATGTACATAAAAAAACACTTTTTTATTGCTTTACTTAAACCAGGACATTAATGTCATATAAATTGTTCTTAAAGGGATAAGGATCCCTTTAAGAATCTGGTGAAAACCATTGAGTTCCTCTTGAGGAAAAAAAAATATATATGTATAGACTTTTTTACATATTAACCTTATTCCACACAACTTTAGTTAGTTCCCAGACCACCTGAAGCCCATGGACGGACTACACCAGGCCGAGAAACTCCTATGTAAAATTTAATTCCCACTAGCATCTCCTCCCAAAAAGCAATTGCATTAGATGCATTAAATTTCTGTCTACTCCACAGTTCTTAACCAGAAATCAAGATTTGTATACAACTTTAATGTCAAGTGGTTACATATATTCTAATCAGTGGTTTTTATTTATTTATTTTTATTTTTATGTTTTTTGCTTGAGGAGTTTAAAATGCATTTACTTATAGGTTTATTTTAGTAGTTGGAAATCTATATTCTACCTACTCCACTTCTTTTTTTCCCCATCACTATAATACCAAAACTGAAATTTCATAAGACATATATCATACAACAGTCCCATAAGATTTTGGTTTTTTTAAATATTATAGTCGTATGGAACCAAAAGAAGAAAGAGAAACAATGACATAAAGCTGACATTGTAGGTTGGCAGACATCTCTCTAAGATCATCTGAATTTCCCCATCATTAGCTCCACTCCTATGGAGGTTTATATATTTTAAACAGGCTAACATGCTATGAAAAATAAGCACTAATAATTATTCCTTTCTTCCTTCCACCACTTTCCCCTTTGCAAAGGGTGGTCATGTGTATGTACTTGTTCTCCTCAGAAACTTAGCAAGAGATCAAGGTAGTTACTCTACGTTTTACAGATGGGGAAGCTGAATCTCAAAGATAGGAAATAATTTGCTGGACATTGTCCACCAGTACAGCACAGAGACAGGTCAAGGGCTCAGGTATTCTGACTTCACTTCTGTACCCAAGCTAAGACATCATGAGGTGGGTTAAACCATAGAAAAATGCCTTTTTTTGCAGGTCAAAAAGGTTTGAAATCAGACATTCCCTATGGAATTAACCTAGGGAGAAAATGATTTATTTAATCAATTTATCACAGTCCATTTTGTGCACTGTCATTGAGCAAAAGTTAGGACCTTAAGTAAAAATGGCCACTGGACCAATACGTTTTCAATGGAGTTTTATCAATGACAATGTTTTATAGCTGAAGACAGCCTCCCAGGAGGGTGAGAAAATTGGGATCATCTAATATGTGGAAAATAATGTGAAAAGGGGTGGAATAATGAAAGGAATGAGGAAGGACACCAAAGATAAACTTTTGCTGACAAGATTTTTTTATTGAGATATATAGCCCTGTAGCTAAAAAATGTTCTGTGTACAGAGCTACTCTTTATCTATAGAGAAAAAAATGTGCATATGAAAATTCTTCCTCTTTCAAGGGAGCTATAGTTTCCAACTACTATGTCTATGAGTAGCAATCTCAATATATCATTTGTTTTGCCAGGGAAGTTGGGGAAGGCAATTAATTGTAGCATTTATGCTGTTGCCGAAGGTTTTCATACTCAATTTCTTCCCTTGGACCACAAGTTTGCAGCTCCATTTACACACTGGGGTCATTTGGTTATTTTATGGGTACATGGGGATGTTTTTAATAAATCAAATAAATACCTCCATAAATCCTAAGCCAACAGGGTCACTATAATGTAGTCTTTCTCTGCTAAAATGAAAATCAAAATGAGGAAAGTGATTGAGAGGAAGGTAGGAAAGAACTTTCTAGAAGCTCACAGGATAAAACCACTATACCAGAATAAGAAAATTATTTCAAGGATGATAGTAACCGTGTAGTCCCCCCTTACATGAAGTTTCAATTACTAGCAATCAACCCCGGTCCGAAAATATTAAATGGAAAATTCCAGAAATGAACAACTCATAAGTTTTAAATTGCATGCCATTCTGAGTAGTGCCGTGATGGAATCCCATCCCACTCCATCCTGCCCGGGACATGAATCCTCCCCTTGTCCAGTATATCCACACTGTCTATACTCCCCACCCATTACTCACTTAGTAGCCTTCTTGGTTATCAAATCCACTGTTCTGGTATGGCAGTGTTCAAGTTACCCTTACCTTACTTCATAATGGCCCCAAAGCACAAGAGTAATGATGTTCTCACTTGACTTGTAAATTAGCTAAATTTTAGTAGTTTTCAATGATTCTGTCTCCCTATTTAAGCATGAAGAATGACTCATAAACAACATAAGTGAACCTTCTTATAAAGACTTTTTATTGCAATGTGTTCTGAAAACACAATATGAATCCTGCAGAAACCACCTTGTTCACATCTTTAGCCTTGTCCTTTTTAGTGTCCTTCCATGTTCCATCTTTCAAGAATCTTTTCACCACCTACATGGATTTAAGAATGCCACCACTCTTTCAAATTTTCCACCACTGAAACATGGTTGTTTGTTTTGACCTCCAACAGCTTCTGACAAATTCCATTCTATTCCCTCTTTTATCTAAAATAAACCTTACTTTGCACCAAATTAAAAAAAAAAAATGAATATTGATGTTGGCAATTCAGATATGCCAAAGAGAAGCCATAAAGTGCTTCCTTTAAGTTAAAAGGCCAAAGTTCTCAACTTAATAAAAAAAGAAAAAAAAATCAAATGCTGACGTGGCTAAGATCTATGGTAAGAATGAATCTTTTATCTGTGAAACTGAAAAAAGACAAAAGAAATTTGTGCTAGTTTTGCTGTTGCACCTCACACTGCAAAAGTTATGGCCACAGTGCTTGATAAGGGCTTTGTTAAGATGAAAACAACATTCAATTTGTGGATAAAAGACATGAACAGAAACGTGTTTCAATTGACAGCATTCACCAAGGGTCTTAGAACATATTTCACTCGAATAAAAGGGAATTATTGGCCGGGCGCGGTGGCTCACGCTTGTAATCCTAGCACTCTGGGAGGCCGAGGCGGGCGGATTGCTCAAGGTCAGGAGTTCAAAACCAGCCTGAGCGAGACCCTGTCTCTACTATAAAAATAGAAAGAAATTAATTGGCCAACTAATATATATATATAAAAAAATTAGCCGGGCATGGTGGCGCGTGCCTGTAGTCCCAGCTACTCGGGAGGCTGAGGCAGCAGGATTGCTTGAGCCCAGGAGTTTGAGGTTGCTGTGAGCGAGGCTGACGCCACGGCACTCACTCTAGCCTGGGCAACAAGCGAGACTCTGTCTCAAAAACCAAAAAAAAAAAAAAAAAAAAAAAAAAAAAAAGGGAATTATCATATCGAATTCTTGTTCATTAAATATGAAATGTCCAATTTCAAATCAAAAGGGTGCTTTATTATATCTCAAACAAGAAGCAGTACAATTAATCAAAGTGTGGACCTAAACTATTGACACAGTTTTGCCATCTCAACAGTAGCTTGTTTGTGCCAGCAGCCAAGGAGCCTGGAGAGCAAGTGGCAATGAAATCATGAAAGGCGTTTTCCACAGCTTGTTGAGAATTGAGCATTTTTCATTGTAAGAAGTGGTCCAAAGTCTGAAGAAGTGGTAGTCAGTTGGTGCAAGATCTAGTGAATACGGTGGATGACAGAGAGTTTCCAAGTTCAGCTGCTGTAGTTTGAGCAGTGTTATTTGTGTGACATGTGGTCAAGCGTTGTCTTGCAAGAGGATTGGCCTGTCTCTATTGACCAATCTCAGCTGCTTCATCGCAAGCATCCTCATCATTTCATTCAATCGGTTGCAGTAGACATCCGCTGTAATCAATTGACCAGGTTTCATGAAGCCGTAGTGGATAATACCAGTGCTGGACCACCAAACAGACCCCATTAGGTTTTTTGATGAATATTCAGTTTTGGACTGTGTTTCAGCACTTCATCTTTATCCAACCATTGTGCCAAACACTTGCAATTGTCAAAAAGAATGCATTTTTTCATCATATGTAACAATATAGTGTAGAAACAGTTCACCTTTATGTCATGCCACCAAAACAAGGCAAGCTTCAAGACGATTTCTCTTCTGATGCTCATTTGATTCATGCGGTATTCATCTATCCAGCTTCTTTGCTGGTTTGTTCCAAATGGCCCAATATTGTTGAAATAGTTGCATCAAACCTTGCTGCTAATTCACACATGGGTTGAGATGGATTCGCTTCTACTATAGCTTTCAGCTCATCATTATTCACCTTGGTGTCAGGTCACTCATGTGGTTCATTTTCAAGATTAAAATCACCAGAATGGAACTTCCCAAACCACTGATGCACTGTGTGCATTCATTAACCGCATCCTTCCCAAACACTTCATTGATATTTCGAGTCGTCTATGCCACATTGGTTCCGCCATAGAAGTTATATTCAAAAATAACACAAATTTTTGACTCATCCATGGTTTCACAAAAATTGCTCTAAAAAAAAAGTGAAGCATAATCACAAACCAAAACATATGTTTGAAAGACTTAGGATGTACCTTCACAATAAACACAAAACAAGAAGTGTCAAAGTGAAATGTCAGAGATATCAACTGTCAAACTTAGGAAATCTATCATTTTGTACTTAATAATCTAATATTGGACTGCAAAGGATAACACAAAAGTACAAATTCATAGTATATTGGTTATAACCATTGGTCATTCCTTTCTTTGTCATCTCTTTCCCCAGCTGAGCACCACAAGGACAAAGACTTTATTTTGTTCACCATCAAATCCTCAGATATTAGTTAGCTTCCTACATTGCCCATAACATAGGTGCTCCATAAATAGTGATTAAATGAATGAATAAATACATAAGTTGCCATTCTGGAAGTAAATTTAGCACTGGAAAGAGCATCACCAAATAAATACATGTAGCATAAATCACTTTTGCATGGTACATAACATATCATATATGCTTATTATGCCATTGCTATTCAGTTCTGTCCTTGTTATTATGATAGGTTTCAACAATATCATCTCATTTTCTAAATAGTTGCCATTCACTATGGACTACAACTATCCCTAGTCTATGCTTTAAGAGGTCAATTTTTCATGTTGGAAATCATAATCATAGATGCAGTTCATAAAGCAGTAATAGGAAATGGAACATGGTAGCTTTAAGTCTTTCATACCTCACTGCTTTTCTGCTCCGAGCATTTTTGAAACAAGTCAACTGCAGTTTGAGGAAGTGGAAAAAATCATATGCTTTGTGGGACTTGCCAGGACATCATGCACTGTAGGCCAGTCCCACTTACCCTTCCATAGCTTGTGACATGGTCTGAAATCCATCATTAGAGAAATCAAACATTGTCATCATCAATGAAAATATCTCGGAGAAGTAAAATATTAGACTTTGAGGGACTCTGATTATTTTTCTCTAATGAGAAAAGAGACATTTCTTCAACAAAGAAAAATTAATTGGGGGAAGGGGTAGGAGGGTGGAAAGAGAAACAATTTTTTTTTTTTTTTTTTTTTTTTTGAGACAGAGTCTCACTTTGTTGTCCAGGCTAGAGTGAGTGCCGTGGTGTCAGCCTAGCTCACAGCAACCTCAAACTCCTGGGCTCAAGCAATCCTTCTGCCTCAGCCTCCCGAGTAGCTGGGACTACAGGCATGAGCCACCATGCCCGGCTAATTTTTATATATATATATATCAGTTGGCCAATTAGTTTCTTTCTATTTATAGTAGAGACGGGGTCTCGCTCTTGCTCAGGCTGGTTTTGAACTCCTGACCTTGAGCAATCCGCCCGCCTCGGCCTCCCAAGAGCTAGGATTACAGGCGTGAGCCACCGCGCCCGGCCGAGAAACAATTTTGACTCTAAGATTTCATGTCACTCTTCTATGTCACTCTAAGAGACATGGAAGATGTTTAGGCAGGGTATTAGGTAGGTCACAGCTGTCTGGATAAACAGGTATTAAAGAAGGGAAAGAAAAGGGGACAAAGGCACTGACAATCCAGGTAGAAGGGAGAAAATAAAGTTTCACTCACTTAGATTTGCCATAGTTTTAATGTAACTTTGGAAGATGCAAGGATCTTGTAAGACAAAGACTTGGTTTTGATAGATTTAATTTTCTTTCTTGTATTTTTACAAAATTTTTGGCCATTGGAGTCATTTCAAGGCCATTAAGCTCCAAACAAATTTGATAACAAATAAGGAACAATTTTAATGTAAGATTTAAAAAAAATGTAAAAAGCTACCCAGGACAAGCTAGAGCCAAGTCCTTTTCATCAGCAACATAGATGAGTCCATATCAGAGATTAGAAAAAAAAGTAAGTACAGAATTAGAGGATGGTGTTGTTCAAAGCCAAGTTCTGCAATTTACTGGCTATTTGAGCTTAGTCAAATCATCAAACTCTGCTGAGTCTTAATTTCTTTATCTGTCCAATAGGAATAACTAATACCTACTCAATCCAGTATACAAGATTGATGGGAGGAACAAATTGACCTGTGTAAAGAGAACAATACAGAGAGGTGGAAAGGTGTGGTGGGTAGAAGATTCCTCCTATTTTTCTTTTTCTTTTTTGTAGAGATGGGGTCTTGCTATTGCCCAGGCTGGTCTCAAACTCCTGGCCTAAAGCAATTCTCCCACCTTGGCCTCAGAAAGTGCTAGAATTACAGGTCTGAGTCACCATGCCCTGCCTGATGAACATACCTTTTGATCTAGAAAATTCTAGGTTCAAATAAGTCCTCTGGGCAAATGACTTGGGCAGCTCATTTAGTATCTCTGAGTTTTATTTCATTAAGTGGTGAAATTAATCAAGTGGTGAAATTAATACCCACTTTTTAATGTTTAAGGGTTAAAGGTGATATAATTTAAACTGATGCATGGTCGATGTTCAACAAATGTTGTTATTATTATTTCAAACATTAATATAAGTTATAATTATTGTTGCAGATCCAGAAATATGGCTGAAAATATTGTAATTTTGCCAAATATAAACATATTTATATTCATGTATTAAGGCTGATTTACAGTATAGGTAGGTTTATGATATATATAATAAATATATATGATAGTCTATGTAGACAAAAATTTTAACACCATTTAGGGTTATATATGGCACATGATTTAGATATTTGAGGATATTATTAGCCTATTCTATGAATATTATTATGGCCAGGCTTATAAACTGAAAAAATAAAACTAATCCCAGGGAACCCTGCAATAGGGAAAAGTCTTGGAAAAGCCTATTGGGATAAGAGAGCAAGGAGTTTCTCATTAAGGCATGCTTTCCCTGAATGACTCTGCTGTTACCATTAGTTCAGCTTCTATAAAATGTATCAGTGAAACCCAGAATTTTTAGCTTAGACAACTGTTTTAAATGGGAACAATTGGGTCTTGATATCAAACCACATTTACATTGGGATATAAAACTTCAAACTCAGCAGGACAACATATGAAGGAGCTGGTGGTTTCCATGTCGTGCAACTTCACAACATTATATTCTGTTAACTTGCTTTTAATACTTACGTGACTATATTTACTATGAAGATTGCTAAGCTGCTGATGTGGTTAGGAATATACATGGACCTGGAAAGAAAAGGAAGAAAGCAAGGGAAAAGGTAGGAAAGAAGGAAGGAATGGAACAAGGGAGAGGAAAAGGACTCAAAACCAAGGCTGTTTGCCAGGGACTAAGGAGGTTCCCAAATGCAGGACTTCCAATACTACAATGGTGAGAGTCCTGAGCCACCCTACCTTAAAACTTCAAAGTACTTTCTTGGGATTTTTTTTCTCATTTTACCTGCCAATTTCCTTATTAGTAATTAAAAATAGATATTAGCCCCATTTTATGGATGAGGCTGACTAGGCTAACAGTCTGGGCAGGATGACAAAGTCCTAATGTAGCCTAGTTGAATTTTGAGCTCAGGTTCCTTTCTATTCAATTTGAGTTAACATCCCATAAATTCTATACTTATTCCAAGAGTATATTTGATTGGGAAGAGGTGATAAATGATTCTATACAATTATTTATATCCCATCAATTCTTTTTGTTACCGGGCATTGTCCCCAGGGCTGGAGTGAGGTGAGAATCATGTATTGCTTCTGAATTGTCTTGCTATATCGACTGACGAGCTTAAACCACTTGCCAATCGGGTAAAGTGCAACCAAAGGTTCAAGCCAGAGTGAGAAGCCAAACCCAGCCTGGTTTGGTTGATATAACACAATGACACTGAAGGGGAAATGTAGAGTTGGTGCCCTGCAACTACCTTTAATGATGTCTTTGAGCAAATTCTAAAAAGCCACTACATCCTCTGGAGCTTCCCTAAGGAATATTGTTGCCACCAGCAGTATGTAGTTACCGAGCACTTGAAATGTGACTAGTGAAAAACACACATCAGATTTCAAAGACTTGGTAACTACCCTAAAAGACAGAAGATTTCTCAATAACAACTTTATATTGATTATGTGTTAAAGTAATAATAATCTGATGTATTGGGTTAAATAAAATATACGATTAAAATTAATTGTACCTGTTTATTTTTTAATATGGCTACTAGAAATTTTTTAATTACATATGTGGCTTGCCTTACACAATGATGCTCTAGATGCTTTAAATTCATCTGCCAGAAAATTGTTTTATTCAATATACATATCTATTAATGTGCAATGGCACAATCTTATGTGACTGCCCTATTTTGGAGGGCTATTATGTGGTCTCGACTCCTTCCATGCTGGCTTTATTTGTTTCTTCGATAAGCCTATGAATTATAATCCTAATAAAATGGTTAACATTTGTTATACACTTTTCACTTGCCAGATATGTTCTAAGTGATTGGTACGTATCTACTCACTCACACATGT
Source organism: Microcebus murinus (assembly GCF_040939455.1). Lineage (NCBI taxonomy): Eukaryota > Metazoa > Chordata > Mammalia > Primates > Cheirogaleidae > Microcebus > Microcebus murinus. The sequence continues at coordinate 25,771,090 of NC_134115.1, forward strand.
TACATCTCTATGAGCGATGAAAAACAGGGGAACAGAGCAGTTGAGCAATTTGTTGGTGGCTATGTAATTACATATATGGTGGAGCTGGGATTTGAACCTAGACACATGGTTTGAGAGCCCCTGGGGTACACAGCCTCTGCAGAGTCACTGAAAAAAATCTGAGCAATTGAACATGAAAAAACATTCTTCCCCAGAGACCATGAAGACTAAAGACCAACACAGAGATGATACTTATGAGCCCTCAGGAATGTAAATGGTATGACTGACTTATTCCAACCAAAGTAATAGAATAGAAAAAGAAGAGGAAATATCTAATTTTTTTGGAATGTGGTAGTACTTTATCCAATGGGCAGTTACCTTATATAACACTTGGACAGGTTGATAAATATCTTGGATATGGGGTTTCCAATAAGATTTTTCTCAAGTCCTGAAAGAGCTTAAAAGCTAAATATAAGAGTTTTTTGGGGGGGAGGAACCAGTGAGTCAGGTTTAGGACCCAAAGTGTGTCACAGGCTGCTGTAGAGCTCCTACTCAGGGGGACTGTGCACTTTTTCCCTCTTTGCCCCTCAGGCAGAGGGCTCCAACAGTGAAGCAAAAGGTTGATTCACCTGTGCACAAATGAAAGCATGAGGACCTTACATGAGATGTTTTCACACTTCTCCCAAACTAGTTCAAAAAATCAGCTAAAGGGTGGATTTTTCATAGCCCCAAATAACTGTGCTAGGTTTTCTGCAATGCCTTTAAGTGGGATATTATAAATATATTTCAGTCAGGGGGAAAAAAATGAACTGCAGTATTATCAGTTCTCCACGGAAATTCTTCCCTATACTCTAATAAATCCTTTCCCAAGACAAACCATGATTATACAGTTGAGTGTGATGGTCTCATCGGGAGCCATTTGTTTTTGCTGTCTTACACAGCTAAAATTTTTTGGATGAGTGCTTATTCTGGTTTGTAAAAAAATGAACAGACAACAACAGATTTTGCCTATTGAGGTGATTCTGCAGGTTGCAAACCTCTCGGCTTGCAAAAGAGGGATCAGCAGCTGTTTCCCTGTCTTGTTGGCAACGTTGATTCACACCTGAGAGTACAAAAAGGCATGTTTGAAAAATATGTTTAAACACAAGATAAACATGCAGCCATGAGGCTGACCCAATGAGATGACCTAAAGGCCTGTGTTTGTATTCGATCCTTTTGTTTTGAGGATGTAATAGTCTAACATTAGTGTCAGTATTAAAACACAGTATTTTTCAGCTCTTACAGACTCTGCATCCTCTAGCCATGAAATAGCAACAAAATTATATCCAATTATTAAATTTACAACCCCCAGTGGATTCCAGAATCATGGCTTGCTTTCAAAAGGCAAGTGAAACTTACGCTCTGAGGACAACCAGAAAGCTGTATCCAATGCACATAATCCCCACCAGAAAATAGGAGAGTGGCAACCTGAAATTCATCCATCCGATTGTTCTTCTATTGTCGTAATAGCCATAAAAGAGGACGGAATATTGTGCCAAGCCCTAAAATCCAACAACAAAGCCACTTAGCAGATGCTGTGAAGAGCAACTCAAAGTAAAACATCAACTCTTAAGAGGAATGACAAAATGACATTAATTTTCAAAGTTGGGTCATAGTTCTGACACGAGCCCTATTGTTTTGTTACGTAAAGTGAATGTGTCAGCTGCCACATTGATTGGCAGCTTCAGTGATTTCTAAATAGATAAAATGTGTAAGCAAATATAGGCTTGCTCAGCTGTGGGGCCATTACCATGAAATCCCCATTGATTTAAATATCAAAACATACTTCACCGTATCATTAGATTTATAATTTTAACCACTTTGGTACCAGCTTCGACTATAGTCGACAGCCACAGATGAACACGCATGTCAACTTTAGCCGACAGCCGTGCTAAGACTTTTCTAATTTTTCATTTATCAAAATAAAATTGTGAACATTTAAAAATAACGTAACGAAAACATATATGTCTATGTTACCTATTCTGATTTACATTACAAGTAAAGCTGCCTGTAAAGTAAAACAAGCTTTCAGGGCTTTCAAGCTTTCCTCATCACACAAGAGCAAAACGGACTCGTCGTCAATGCACAGCACACACTGTTGTGTGGACTGTGAGTGACGGCTGTGGGCAAGGTTTCGTGGCTGATGAGCACCGTACCGAAGTGGTTAAGAGCTTGCTTAACATGGGGGAAGGAGGAAATCTGAAATGTACTTACTCCAAGTGCTGTGGCAGGTTTCCGTTTCCAGTCACCTGAGCCATAATTAGATTGTTCTCCTTACACCACAGGGACTGTGTCTCAGCTCCCACTTAGCAAAAGTGAGGAGCATATGAGATGACATCGGAACCCATCTGTACAATCTTCTACTCACGGAGACCATTATAACATTCCCCATAACAAGCATGTTTATGTGTGCATTATGTTCTCTTTCTTAAAAATCATCTGTGAGAGTTGGAATGACCATCCCCCAAAACCACTTGAATAACTCCTCTCTATATGCAGAACATTAGCACATTCTGATGCTACTTCCTTTATAATACTCACCTTGTTCTCATTCTCACATTCGCTGTTTTTCACTCAGCATTGAAGCATAATTTCCATCTCACTACAGTATATATCCATTCCCCCGTGCCTCTCTGACTTCTTTCTGGCGATAACTAAAAAATTACTATGTTTCGTGACATGAAAAAATAATAACTTGCCAATGTGGGGCTTCCTCTTGAGACTAGATGAGTCACCCTTGAATCTTAGAAAATACAATTGGTTGTTTTAATATCATTTAAATCAACCCCATGACTTTGAAGCCCATTGCTAAAGAAGGGAGAAGTGGGAGACAGGAGGGCATGAGGAGAAAATGCCTGGGATACTAATTCCCAGAGGAAAAATTAAGAGAAGTAATCTGGAAAATTACCTTTAAAAAAAATCCATGCCTACCTCAAATCAGAGTCCAATAGAGATCTGAAAAAAAGTCTTGCTTTCAAATTTTCAAATTGCTGCAAATTTATTTTTTTTAACAATGTACTCTTTAAGACCTAGCAGGAAATAAAATCTCTAGAAAATCTCAGAGGAGCTTGTGAGCTTAACGAGGGACAGAATGGGATGAGAGGGTCGTAAGCAGACACCAAAGTGCTGAGGTTCCCTGCACCACACCAACCTGTATCTGCATTTTTCAGTTTACAAAAAAATAAATCCAACCTGTGATGGTTAATTTTATGTGGCAACTTGAGCGGGCCTTGGGGTGCCCAGATGAAACACAGTCTCAGGGTGTGTTGGTGAGGTGTTTCTGGATGAGATTAGCATTTGAATAGATGGACTCAATAAAGTAGATGGCCCTGCCCAATGTAGTTGGGCATCATTTCATCCCCTCAGAACAAAATGAGAAAGAATAAAAGAAGGAAGGAGGTATTTGTTCCCTTTTTCCCTGCTGCTTGGGCTGAGACATCTCATCTCATTTCTTCCTGCCCTCACAGTGGGATTCACACCATAGGCTCTTCTGGTTCTCAGGTCTCCAGAGTCACACTTAATCATACCATTGGCATCAGTTTGCAGATAGCCTGCTCATGGGACTGCTCAGCTTCCATAGTTGTGTGCACCAGTTCCTCAGAATAAACCTCCTTTTATATATATAATAAATCTATTAGTTATATTAACTGGTAAATTATATATACCAAGATATATATAATAAATCCAAATAAATTATATGCAATAAATTTTTATACATTTTGTACAAATATATGTCTTCTATTAGTTATGTTTCTCTGGAGAACCTTGACTAATATTCAACCTAAAAGAATATTTGGGAGGCTAAAGCAGGAGGATCACTGAGTCCAGGAGTTCAAGACCAAAAGAGCATTTGGGGCTAAATTACTAATAAAAACCTCAACTAGAACAGGTAGGCTAGTGTCAAGTCCAAGATAAGGAACCAAATAGAAGTGGATTGGCCAACTGCTCAAGACTCAGAAATCTTTATCTCAGGAGAATCCACTTTGGCAGGATTTCCCAGCTCCCAGTTCATGCCATCTTGTTTCACATTCATCGGGTTAAGGGCTCTGCTTTCTCTCACTTGTGTTAAGTCCAACCCCCTTCTACCCTGCCTTGAACCTTCATTCTTTCCCTTCTGTCCCAGGGTGAATCAACAGTACCTAACAGAGGAAATGGCCTGAAAAAAAATGGCAAAAATGTTTTCTATCTCTTTAAAATATCCTCCACTCCTTTTGGAGAATGAGGATCTGCATCCCTGCCTCAGACCAGGATGAGAAGGGGCAGGGGAGTGTCCTCTGTTCTTTGTGCTATAGCAGATAGCTCAGCAGAACTGCCCATGCAAAGGTCCTGGCCAGAAGACACAGGATTGTCTTCAAAGGAGATGGGACAATCAGAATCATCAACTGTAGTTGAACAATAACAGCTCAGAACTGAAAAGCCTCCCTTTAAAAGCTCTATATTTCTGCTTGTGATTAGTATGATGGCATTTTAGACAGGAGTCTTCATCCTCCTCATTTGCTGGTAAATTAATAAACTTCTCTTTCCTTTCCTGAAACCACTTGTCCTCATTCTTCTGAAGCACCCTCAGGGGCAAGTGCTGAGCTTTTGGTAACAGATTTTGGAATCCATACGTGGGTCCATCAGCTCCTGGTGGAATGGCACTCCGCAACTCCTGGAGGAAGCAGGGAGCAGCCCTGAGACAAGCCATGGGTCTTCTCTGGTAGGAGTGGCTTCTTTTCAAGGTGAGAGAGTACGGGATTATTTAACTCCCATCTCTTTCCCCCCACCAAGGTAGATGGAGCGCCCCCTACCCCCACGACCAACCTGAACTGAGTTGAGGGGAAGGAAATGGATTGGAGATGTGTCCAGACACCATGGCCATTTGTTTCTTTGGTATGTTCCCCAGCATGCATGATGCGACCCTAATTCCACACATTTGGGTAGGGTTTTGAACCTTCCAGCTCTGTGGCAGAACATTCATTCAGAGTCTTATAGCAGGGCATTTGTTTGGAGGTGCTGTTTGGGGTAGTAAGTCATGAGGTTGAATGAAGCTAGGGAACGGAACATGGTTTGAATTCAGAACTCTTTCGCAATTCCTAGGGAATGGGGGTAGGGGGGAACTAGGCCACCATCTGGAGAGGGTTTAGAACCTTCCAGACCTATGGCAGGACATTTGAGGTGCTGAGGTACCATTTGGGATGGCGTCTGCCCCCTTTGCATTCCAATTTTTTTGATAGGCCTCACATTTTACATTGAGAATTCTCTGTATTGTCTGTGTTTATGATTTGTGAATTTTGTTGCAACATAAGGAAGTGCCATCTAAAAGTCCCTTGAGAAAAATTTTGGCCCAATGGTCAACTTACAGTTATGAACCTCTACATAAGGAGAATCATGTTATAGTAATCCAGTGTATGTGCATGAGTGTGAGAAGTGGCTGTTAAATGAAACCTTAAATTATTATACCATCCTACTACTGGAATTATTTTGTCAAAGGTCAGGTAAATGGGACAAGATCCCACACGTGTTTTGGGGTATGAAATGTCCAATTTCCTTAAGTTTCATTCGAGGTCGGACATTTCATATTTAATGACAATAACATCTAATACAATGTTAAAAGCATGGGATAAAGTTAATGGTACCAAAGAGACCTCTACTGGCGGTGGGTGGGATACTCATGATACTTTGTTTCGTTCGTCCACACCAGTTCTGGGTCTGCTGCTGGGCTGGGGGGAGGGAGCAAAGCACCATGTGGGACTGCAGCCCTGGGAGGACCATTGACTACGTGGCTGGTGAGGGGGAAGTGGGGCTGGGGGACGGAAGTACCTGCTGCCCAACCGACCCTACCCCATGCAAGTACATGAGGCAGTGAGGAAGCGACAGCGCCTGCCAGCTCTCCGGGGTCTTGGGCAGGGAGAGAGGCATGCGACGCCCGCTGCAGTTGGGGCAGTGTAAGACCCATCATAGGCCCGAGGACAGCCCAGGGCAAATGCTGCCCGCTGCCACCACTGCCATCTTGGCACCGCGAGGGGGCTGGGGGTGCGACTTGAACTCTTCAGTTCTATGCCCACTAATTACGACCCTGTGACTTGGAGTTCTGGATGGTGTCTCCCAGCAAGAAGCTCAATTTGGCCAGAGGACATCCATAACCAGAGCAGGACAATTTATGTACAATCGGTGTGCTTTTTATAAAAAGAAAGGACATTGAGGAAAAACATTGCCCCAAATTGCAAAGGATTTCAGGTAGCAAGAAGCCCCTAGGAGCGAAAATGTTTGTTTTTTTTTAAGTCCAGGACTCAGAGATGAAGGGGGGAGCACCACCTCGTGGCTCACTAGCAGCTACAATCCAAATATTCCCCACAGGAGCCCTGGGCAAAATTGACAGTGGGGATTCAGTTGGTGCCAAGCCACGTGGACAGAAGCAATCCGGGGAGCTCCTTCCCCCAGCTGCTACCCTGGTCCTGGCACCAGCCAATTCCAGTGCTCTGTGAGCCAGGCAGGGAGTGGGGGGGAGGGCCCAGGCAGTGGTGAGGCAGCTCTAGGCAAGCCCAGGAACTTAAATGTTACTCAGTCGCATTTAAATAGCAGGATCCTGAGACAGGGGTGGCCTTGTGGTGCTACTGGACTGTGTTAGAGGTTGTAAACGGGCTCTCCTGCCCTCTTTGATGGGAGCTTAGTGGGACTTGCAGAAACTGCAATCAGACAGATTTGCAAACAGCAGGTTATTCCTCTGGGGTTCCTAGGAATGGCCTCTGGATCCTAGACTTTGGACTGATGGTAAAGCTCTTGTATGGGATCTTTAAGGGGACAGCTTATAACTGCCCCTGCTTTGGGTTTGCCTGACTTTCTTTTTTTAAAGCTTATTGATGAATTTTATAAAAGTCAGTAATTTATGGCTTCACTCTGACATAGGTATATTATTTACAGTTAGTTTATTATATATATACATGTAAAATATATTTTTCTTCCCAAAGTGCTCGGACTATAGGCATGAACTACTTAAATAATACAAAAAACAAAGAATGAGCCTTGCAGTCTTAGCATAGATGCTGAGAGACATCCCAGGCCAGCATTATATTTCTCAAAGTCACTGAACAATGCTGGGAGAGGATAGCCTCTTTGCCTCCAGGCAGTAACAGCTATTTGTGAGTCATTATTAAGGACTGTGTTTATTCTCAATTCTGCCACCCTTTGCCAGCCAAAGATAATGAGCCTTTGCAGCATGACTGTTTAGAGGTTCTGGAGGCTGTGTGTTCTAGCAGGATGGATCTGTCAGATTGGCTGATGCCAGAGCCAGGTTGGGATCTTTTCACTGACAGGAGCAGCTCTAGGGACAAGAAAGGGCTGGATATGTGGTGATCATGGCAATGGCATTGCCATCTGGGACTTTGGACAAGAAAGCTGAGCTGATTGCTTTAACCAGAAGAGTTATCCAGAGGGAAAAAAGTAAATATTTATATGGACTCTCAATGGTAGTGCATGCTCTTGGTGTCATTTGGAAGAAAAAGGGTCTCTAGATGGCAGGAAATAAAGATGTTAAACATGCCACTAAAATAATACCTTGATACAGGCTGTGGCTGAGCCCAAGTGAGTGGCCAGCATGGCAAAAAGAAATCATGTCACAGGCAGAGCTGCTAAGGAGGCCACTGGAGGTGACCTGTTCCTTGGGGCCTTGCTACACTTAGATCCCCTTTAAAGCTAAAAGCTGGGGCTCTTGACATTTGGGATGACACAGCTAAATGGAGACAATTCTCATGGACTTGTTCTCCTACCCAAAACCTTGGTTTAGCCTCTTACGAGGCACCTACATGAATGCAAACATTAGGGACGGGATACCTTAATGGATTTGGGGGGACATCATTTGGGAAGAGTGCATTTGCAATGGACTGTGTATTCGAAACAATCCAAAGACATAGAAGTGACCTGCTGCACAATGGGGATGCCAATCCTTTGCATGACTGGCATTTTCACTCGGGTGTCTAAACTTGTATTAGTAGATACCTTTTCAGGCTGGGTAGAAGCTTGTCCTACCCGAATGGAGAAAGCATCTGAAGTTCCAAGATGGACTCCTACCAGAAGCTGCTGGCATGGGGCAGGGCTTTCACTGAGCTCCTGCACACATATATCAGTGCAGAGCAGGAACGATGGGATGATGGTCATCAGCAGTCCAGGGGGAAAGGCCAGGCAGATGGAGAATGGCCATGCTGGTAATGGACACCATGTACAGGTTGCTACAGAGATAGCTTGACAGCTCAAGTTATCAGCATGTTTAGCTTCTCTATGGCAGTGCCCATTGGGGCAATCTTTGCTTCCTTTCATCTGCACCAGGTTCTGCTGCACAATGTTCTGTGGTCACCCATGGACTTCTTCAAGTGGACCCACAATGGGAACCTGGTGAACCATTTCTCCAAAGCTGGACATGGTGGACTCAAGATCCCACAGGTTATCAAGATGTTCATGGGCTCTGCCCCCTCCATACAGAGTGATAAGGGACCCTATCTGAATTGGAGGTAACCCAGAAAATAAGCAAAGCCCTGTATCTATAATGGAAATTGCGTACACCCTGGAATTGATGCAGGAAAGTGGGATAGGATATTGCCACTTGTCCTCATCCAGATAAGGATAACCTTCAGAAGGTTAGGCTCCTAAGAAATAGTTTGTGAGAGACATTTCCTAGCACCCTGAGGTAAGTATGGTAATATAACTATGCATTAAAAAAGCAGAGTAAAACAATCAGGTGCTGACCACTATACATGAGTTTGCCTCTTTCAGGTCCCCACCCTGGTTGGAAGCAGAAAGTGAAACGGACCCTGTGAAGTATCTCTAACAACTCACATCTCATTGAAATTGTCAGAAATGAAAACATTGGATCCATAATACCAAAATAAAGAGGTTTCCCATGGAAAAAGAGGACCCAAGGCCCCAGTAGAGGGGCCAGCATTTAGTTGACCTAAAGTATCTATTTAAGGAAAAGGGAAAAATGAAAACGTTGATATTTTTGCTAACCTTTCTTTAATTATGTTTTTTTTTTCCTGTAGGATGGAGAGACAGCTCCTTAATGAGGATTTCCCCAGGCTATCATCTCTTCTGTTAATCTGTCTTGCAGCTGGCTTTGTCATCTTGAACCTGTTTGCTGCAAGTATTTCTGTATATGGAGTTCTGAATTTGCAGAAGCCAGTCTCTCGGATCACCTACAGGGTGCAACTAATAGATCTGCACTCAGAGTTCCCGTGTTTCTCTCTAATACAGCCCTGTATCAGACATTGTATGCAAGGTGACAGTCCACTTTGCTTTGCCAATCTTCACTGTTGCAATTGTTGCTTGTGACTTTTTTTACCTGGTAATCTGTGGTTGTAAATATATTATCAAAACTTTGCAATGGCATACATAAATATAAACCCTCTATCTAAATGTTTGCACCAATTCATCAGGAAGTAGTTTGATGACTATGTGGCCTCTCCTCCCATAGATATGAAAGGGTAAAATTGACATTGGGGAATATTTAACACAGAGAATGGCCTGGAAAACATGGCAGAATTGTTTCTGTTTCTTTAAAACATCCCTCATTCCTTTTGGAGAACTAGGACCTGCATCCCTGGGGGCCTCAAGCCAGGGTCAGAAGGGGTAGGGAAGTGTCCTCTGTTCTTTGCTCTACAGGAGATGGCTCAGCAGAACAGTCCGAGCAGAGGTCCTGGCCAGAGGACACAGGATTGTCTTCAAAGGAGATGGGACAATCATCAACTGTAGTTAAACAATAATAGCCCAGAACTGAAAAGCCTCTCTTTAAAAGCTCTAGGTTTCTGCTTGTGGTTAGGACATGATGGCATTAAATGAATAAACTCTTTTCTTCTCCTCAAACCACTCGTCCTCACTCTTCTGATGCAGGCTCGGGGACAAGTGTCGAGCTTTAGGTAACAAGCAGAACCTGGTAAGTGTAGACACTTTAAACTCTTTGGTTTAAAGGTTATATCCTGAACTGTTTATTTATTTTTTCCCATGGGACAATAATATCCAAAGCCCCCTGTTTTTCCTTGCCACAGCGCTGACACTCAGGTATAATGGTTGCAGTAATATGCGATATCAGTGCGTACATATCCTTGAACATTTAGCACTTGTTGAAAACCTTACTTGATCTCACAGAATCTTCACGAGAACCCTATGAAGTTGCTACTTCTAGAGATGATCATATTCCCCACTCTTGATGTTTCCTTCCATGTGGAGAAGACCCATAAATGTAACATTCTCCACTGGCCTCCAGTGCCTCACTCTAGCCCCAGAGAGGAGAGACTAAATTGACGGTAGAGCATGGACAGAGAAATGCAGACCTCTCTTCCTCCTGTTGAGAGAGCAGGTGCTGTGCTCTGCCCCTGCAAGGCGAGGCCTGCACTGGTAGAAGAGTCTGGCTGTGAAGCCTATTTGTCCATTAAGAGATGCTACATTCTCTAATGTCAGCTTGAACAATAATCGAGATGACATATTGACTTCTACCTGACCTACCCTTTGTTTTATTTCTGGTTAGCTCACAACCTGGTTTGACATTGGAGAAGGTGTTATTTGCTGTGATCTCCTCACTCACCACACAGCCAAAGATTCAATAGCTACTGTCCCTATACCTATTTTACAGATGAAGAAACTGAGTCTTACAGAGGTTACATAACTTGTCCAGTTTCACATAGCTAGTAAGTGACAAGAGTCTGAACTTAAACAGGGTGTAATTCAAACCCTATGTACTTAACCACTGTGCTATATGCTTCTCCTGTGTTTTCTTCATCTCCTAAGACTTGTGTCATGCTAGGGCTATACAATCCCAGTGAAAGAAAGAAACCAGAACCCCTAGCAACCCGGCATGGACTCTGATCTATACCCCTGGACTGGTCCCTGGTGGTGCCAGGTCCTCTTGGAAAGGACTCCAGATATCCTTTTTGAAAAGATTTCAGAGGGCGTCATCTCCATATCCATAAATATTACAACTTGACATCTTTGTCTAATTCATAATGACAGTATTGAGATTAAAAGACACCCCAAAAATAACATGAAAGGAGAAAGTAGATATACAACAAGCATCTGGTGAGCTTGTTAGGTTAGTACAATAGCTACTGGGGCAGCTAGCTCCTCTGGCATATGTACCATTCAACATATGTTCAATGGCTGGCACTTCATAAATATTAGATCACAACCAAAGGGGGGGGAGGGTTCTGTTTAGGGGAGTGGGGAGAATCCCGATTATTTCACAAATGTTTCTTCAGTTTGCCTGCTTGCTATATATGTAGTCAAGTGTAAATGAAAGGGGTATTATTAAAGAGAACAGCTTTAAAAAGCTTTATCCAATCCATCTTAGTAGCATATTGAGGGGTGGCTTTAAACATGATTTGAAAAGCTTAGAAGGGGAACACCCCTCCTCTTTCACCCAGTGGGCATGCCACACTCCACACGTCTTTCTCCTTCCCTTGAAACTACAGCAGTAGACATCTGGAAGGGACTAAAATAGCAATGACTCCCAGCCTGGCCAAGGTTCTATTCAGTTTCCATGTCAGCGCGTGCTGCTTTCCCTGTGGGAGCACTCTCCCACCCCAAAATCTGTGACAGAGAAACCACAGCCAGAGCCAAGTTTCCAATGAGCACAGAAAATTCCTTTCCAACTCTGAGGTTCCATGCTTGCATATCGTCTACGAAGACTCCAACTTCTGTTCAAATGTTGCAGGGGGTCTAGTGCGTAGTCGCTGATACATTTCCACAAGAAAAGAGAGTGTTTTGGTTGTGTGGTCACTAGGAATCAATTCATGCATTTATTTACCTAACTTACATTTACTGAGAACTTATAACTTGCCAAATATTCTACATAGATGCATTAGGAGACTGGATTACACAAGTCCCCCACAGAATTCTGCATGTGAAATATCCGATTCATAAGTATTTTTCACCTGAAATTGTTAGAACTTCATCCTCTGGATGTTTCTCATAATTAGAAATAAATACTCATTGTGAAAGACAACACGCTATCCCCAGAATGGTGAATGAGCTCCATCATCCTTAGCAACTTTTTTCTTTAATTTGCTGTAACTGTCAGACAATTATTTTTTAAAAATTGTGACATCAAAACTAGTGGAAAAGGAAGATATAATTTATGAAGTGTGTCTTCTGAGGGTATGTGAAGGGGAGAAAGTAAGACTGGAGTCGTGTTGGGATATGGTTTATTTTTCTCTGAGTTGTTATTGGTCATTTATACCTTGGTATTAATGAAGGTTTCAAGTGTGGATGAAAGATGGGGAATGTTCCTTAACATAGAAAATAGTGGGACACAGGAAGGAAACGAGAAGTGAAAAGACTAATGACAACCCAAACAAGCTTCAGCTCACTTCACAAAAACAGCAGTTGGCCCCCAGGCACTTATGGGCAACGTGCTGAGACCGGCCTGTGGCCATTCTTCTCCCCAACCAGACCCACTGGGCCTCTGCCTCATGCTTTGCTCACCTCTCAGTCTCTTTTCCTTTTCCAACCTAGATCCAGGGGCATGAAGCTGACTCTACATGTTCTTAACAGGGAGTGTGCAGATTACAAAGAGGAAGCTGGGCTGAGCCTTAGCAGATGGTTCCATTTTCAGTAGATGGAATAAAGCTGTGTCAGGGCTATACACAGTGGCTTCTGCCCCTCAAAGAGCTGTGAAGAAGACAGTTTCTTTTGGTGCCCATCCATGTATTGGTGCCCACATCCTCCTGCCTCCTGTAAGACAGGGGACATTGCTGCTGCCTCCCTTCTCCTTTCTGGCTATGGATACAAGCTCTTTCTTCCTGTTTCCTTGTCCCCAACAAAGTGTAATTTTCATGAGCTAAGTACCCTGAGTGGGGGGAGGGGGGGAAAGGGCATTTATTGAAACCTTAAAATTTGTACCCCCATAATATGCCAAAATAAAAAAAAATCTTACTGAATTCCAAAAAAAAAAAAAAAAAAAAAAGAAAGAAAGAAAGAAACATTTGTCAAATACCTAAAATGTGTCAGGGATTGTGCTAATACTTTACATACATAAACTCATTTATTTTTTATATCAGCCTGGTGGGTAGGTATTAATACTATTATTGTACACAGATGACAAAGTTTCAGAGTAGTTGTCTAACAGCTCACAGCCAGTATGTGGCAGGATTCAGACCCAGGTCTGTATGAATCCCATGACTGAGTTCTTTTCATTATGCTGTGCAGCATTGTTAATTCTGCTGGCTTCTGTAAAAAAGTAATTTTATTTGCCTTTTATGTCATGGCCCAGCCCTGACATTAATGGTGGGAATTCTAGACCCTATGCCCAATGTCATTACAGATCTCACTCCACTTGGATGTTCTCTAGGAAGCATGGACATAGCACATTCAAAAAAGTTCCCTAAACCTGCTTCTTTCTCCCATTTCCGGGAATGGCACCATCAGCCTCCCCAGTCACCCCAACTAGAAACCTGGATATTTTCATTGTCTTCCCATTTTCACCCATAGCCCACATCCAGTCACTTGCTAAGTGCTATATAGTTTCTGCCTCATTAACATATGTGACGCCAAGCCCTTGGAACACTCTCTGGTTAGAATACTGCTCCCATTTGCTCTCCCCATTCCAGAGCCTAATCTATTCCTACTCTTTAAAACTAATTCAAGAAAGTGGATCTGTATCTCTTATCATATACAAAAATGAACTCAAGAGGAATTAAAGACTTAAATGTAAAACCTAAAACAATAAAAATCTTAGAAGAAATCCTAGGAAAAACTCTTCTGGACAATGGCCTAGGGAAAGAATTTATGACTAGGACCCCAAAAGCAAATATAATAAAAACAAAAATGGACAGATGGGACTTGATTAAAATAAAATGCTTCTGCACAGTGAAAGAAATAATCAAAAGGGTAAATGCACAACCTACAGAATGGGAGAAAATATTCACAAACTATGTGTTCAACAAAGGACTAATATTCAGAATCTACAAAGAACTCAAACAGCTAAGCAAGAAAAAAACAAACAACTCTATTAAAAAGTGGGCAAAAGGCATGAAAAGAAAATTTTCAAAGGAACTTATACAAATGGGCAACAAACGTGAAAAAATGCTCAACATTGCTAATTATCAAAGAAATGCCTATTAAAACCATAATGAAATACCATCTTAGTCTAATTAGAATGGGAATTATTAAAAAGTCAAAAAACAGTAGATCTTGGTGTGGATGTGGCAACAAGGGAACACTTATACACGGTTGGTGACAATGTAAATTAGTACCCTTTTTATGGAGATCAGTACAGAGAATTCTCAAAGAACTAAAAGTAGACCTGCCATTTGATCCTGCAATCCCACTACTGGGTCTCTACCCAGAGGAAAAGAATTTATTATATCAAAAAGACACCTAAACTCATATGTTTAACACAGCACAATTCACAATTGCAAATACATAGAATCAACCTAACTGCCCATCAACTGATGAATAGATAAAGAAAATGGAGTATATGTATGTATGTATGTACACACACACACACACACACACACCATGGAGTACTACTCAGCTATAAGAAAGAATAAAATAATGACTTTTGCAGCAACTTGGATAGAACTGGAGGCCATTATCCTAAGTGAAGTAACTCAGGGACACAAAAATAAATGCTGTGTGTTCTCACTTATAAGTGAGAGCAAAACTATGGCTATACAAGGGCACACAGAGTGGTAAAATGGACATTAGAGACTTACAAAGGGAGAGATTAGGAAGGGATGAGGGATGAAAAATTACCTTTGGGGTACAATGTACACTACGTGAGGGGTTGGGTACACCAAAAGCCCAGACTCTACTGCTATACAATACACATATGTAATGGAATTCAATGTATACCTCCTAAATAAATTGTTAAAAAAACTAGTTCAAGATATCTCTGTAAAGACTTCACTGACCTATCAACCAGAGCCAGTTGTTACAGGAAAAATGAATGCTCATTCCTCTCTCTTGGTATTTCCTTTTGGGACACAGAGCCCCACTAGATGTGATACTCCTCAGCCCTCCTCTGTCCCTTTACTCCACCCCCGGGTAAGTATATGGACTTCTCTGCTCAGTAAATTGGGAGTGAATTAAGTGGGCTGGACCAGCCCAAACATAACTGTCTTCCTGTAGGAAACAAGCTGTCCTCAGGGGAAATTGGCCTAATTTAGGGTTTCATATTAGCAAGACCATTTGGCTAAGGATCCCAGATTGGTCCCCCAATTTGGCTTCTATTATAGTAATGAATGTGGAATTTATTTGCCCATCTGCTTCTCCTTTTCAAACAAATTATTCAGAACTCATAGGAGAAATAAAGTTACTGTTTACTGGGTTCTGTCAGGAGTCAAGTAAACTGAATTCTAACCCAAACATGGAATCTTCCCTCCATTATACCTCCATGTGCCTAAAACATATATCTATTAAATATTAGCTTGAGATTGTCACTTTGTATAGCAATTGTTTACACATCCAATTAGATCAGAAGGTCCCTGTGGGCAGGGAATATATATTAGCTGTCTTCCTATTCCCAGCATCTGACATTCAATTTATGTTCATGGAACGATTGAATGAATGAACAAAGAAATTGCTTCTGGTGATCATTAGCAAACCTCAGTTAGATTAAGCTCCTTCAGACTGTCATGTAAACTTACTTTTCTATTCTGCTTTCTACTATCCTTTTTAATGAAATAGAGTAAATCATTCAAGACAGTAACATGACGATAATAATCTTATGTTGAGTTGTAATGAATCAAAACACAGAAGTGTCTGAGAGACACTAAAGCTTGAAAAACTCTAATTTTTTGTACCATCTAATTGCCTAAAATTCTTACAAAATGAGACAGACTTAGTACAATAAAATGAGCTGCTGTGTATGATTTTTTTTCCACATAAGAAAAAATGGTCTTCTTTCATTTCACAAGGTGAAGATTTAAAAGCACTATATTAAGGGATTTTGTTGACCAGTTGACTTCTGAACTTATAAATCTGCCTCTGGTTCTTTAAAGTCATGCAGAGAGAAGCTTTGTGAATTCATATGTGAAATGAGATGTGTGCGGTCATCTGGATATAGCCTGTGCTGGGAAATACCTTAACATTATCTATTTAAAAAGGAATTTTTCAACAAATAAAAATTTTGAGACTATAGAGAATATATTGTGACTACTTGAAAAAAATGAATTGAGTTCAGGAATTTTCAATCCCATAGGAGCGGCAGATATTTTATTCCCAATATTTAAGATTAGTGAATGTAATTAATTCCAAGTATAATTTACAAACAAATGATGTCTATTGGAGACATATGATACTAGCACATAGGATAGAGTTTTTGCTGAATTGCTTTCAAATGTTTGTAGTCTTATTTGTCACAACAGATGGTTAGATTCATGGTTTGGTGCTATGTGTCTCAATTGTAGACTAAAATTTAATAAATTATAAAGTTCTAATCTAACTCGATGGCTCAGCCTTTAATCTATTAGTTTGGCAGCCAATATTTAAATACAGCAAATTTCTGCCAGGTAAATTCAGCTCTTCTGAACAACTGTAGTCTCTAACCTCACCAGGTTGATAGACTCCTCCTTGGTCTCCTGACATTCATCTTGACCTTCTCCAATCTGTTGATCTTTTCAAAATCCAAATCTGATAATATCACTACCCACTCACCACCCACTTAAATTACTTTCAATTGTTCTGAGAACAAAGTAATTATCATGGTCTAGATCTTGGAGGATCCCACATGGTTTGATTCCCTCCTGTATCTCCAACACTATGTGTGTCTGCTTTCCCTTCACACTCTGAGCTCACTGGCCTTTACTCAGTCCCTTGATAAGGCCGTTGCTCTTCCCTATGGGGTCTGTGCATTTGCTGTTCTCACTGCTGAGAATAACTCTCCCTTCGCTCCAACTGGGAGCTCAGACTTACTCTACAGAACCCAATTCAAATGTTACTTTTGCAGAAAAAAGTTTTGGTATTATCTCTCTCCTTCCCTTAAGCCTTAAACCATGTCGGATCTGCTGCCATTAGTTTTATTAATGTGATACAGCTTCCTTTCATAGCACTTGGCACATTTCCAATTGCATTTATTTTTGTGGTTGTTAGACTGCTCTAGTAGATTTCACACTCCTGAGGGCAGAGACTTTGTTGTGTTTTTGCTCACCTTTGCTTACTGTCTGGCATCTGACAAAGGCTCAATATATGTTCACTACATTAATGAAAAGAAGACTTGTTTCTGTAATCATATCTAAAGAAGGAATGCAGTTTTCAAATTGTATGTGTGGCATTAGGACCATATGCATCCCAAATAATTGCAAAAAGAAAGTTCATCTTTGGTTTGGCCAGGGGCAGCCTGAGGGAACAGAGGAAAACTGGAATTGTTGCTAAAGCAAAGAAGGTACGATAGGACTTTAGACTCAAAGAAATCAATTTCCAAGTTTAGTATACCAAGAAAGCTAAAAGTAGATCCAGGAATCTCTCGTATCACAATCTATGGCTGTGTCATAAAGACGTCCAGGAGGAACAGGTTAAGAAGATTACAAAGCAAAAAAAAAAAAAAAAGAATCTAGGGTCTAGAATAGAATACACAATGCCACTTCTTTTAATCAAACTTAATGAGCCTGTTGAACCAAAGGAAGCAAGTCCAGACATTGAGGAAATGAAACAAATATAGGAGCCAGGGATACACAGTCCATAGATACTGACAATCCCAGTGTCACATGCCTGAGCGACACTCAGCCTCTGCCCAGCAAAGTCATCAGAGGAATCTCACTACATATATAGGTGGGAGGATCCTGAGCCCTTCCAATCTTATGATTTCTGCTCCTAAGGGAAGAAACATATCTCTAGGTGGACTTGAAAACTAACAAGCCTGGATTTGTCCCCAAAGGGCTTTGTAGTCTGACTTGGGGGTCATGTCCCGAAAAGAATTATTTCTGATCTAGGAGTTCAGTCTCTACTGACTCAGCAGTGAGCTAGGCATAGACAATGGCTGTGGCAAAGAGGTCATGCTGGCTGTGTTTAAAACCTGTTGGAACTAACAGCACCAGCAGTAACTCTGATCTAGAGTGGAGGATCCCAGTCACATTTTCAGGGTCAACAGACCCTGCAGAAGCCATAGAGATGTGCCGCTCATATCTCCTCCAGACAGGCTCCCCACCTCTTTGGCTCCACCAGAGTGGATCATAATGTTTTCAAGTTGAGGTCACACACACCCCAAACTCTATTTAGTATACCTGTGTAGCTGAGCACAATGGAAAATACTAGAGCTGTGTTATAGTGGACCAATATGGAACTTCTCCAATGGGCATACTTTGTTTAGAGACTCACCATTAGCCTGGGCAAGATATTTTTTAGAACTGTGTTGTGATTTGAGACTCTTCCTGAATCCCTCCTTCCTTCTCTCCTTTCACAGGTGTCAGGCCTGCATTGCCATCTCAAGGCTCTCACCTTATCCCCTGTCCAATATCTCCTGCACTTAATATTGTTTTGCTGTCTACTTCTCAGGAGGAAACTTGCAATGACTCACTTCTTTAAAAGGCCTCCCTGAAAATAAAGATTCATTTGAACTACTGAAATACTCATAAAATAAAAGATGTGTTATTCCGTGTGTGAATTACGAAAATATCTTCCCTACATATGGCCAGTGCAAATAAGAGATGAAGGAACTTAAGAGAACTAAGGTATGTTCCAGAGGAGGCACCCTTACTTTGGGAGATTATTACTTAAAGGATCTGTCAATGTTGATTAAATAAAGAACTAAAGTCCTGTTTAATAATATTCAGAATGTCTCTGACCTATCTCCTATGAGGACAGACTTCAAGGATATGGATGTGAAATGGGAAAGGCAGAAGGATTAGTCTGGGATGATATGCTCCATTTTGAAGAGTTGTTATAACAGTAGATTTCATGTACGTGCCACTGAAGACATCAGTGTTAACTCTCCTCTCCTGTCCCAACCTCCTACATCTTGATGACCAGCAGAAAAGGGGGTACAAAGTGGACTCACCATTTATCCTTCAGCAATGTACAAAACACCCTCAAGCTGGAAAGCTGAATGCATTTCTCTTTATTCACAACTCAAATCTTTCCCCATATGATCTCACCATCTGATATCAGCTGAAGCCCCTTCCAAATTTCACCTTAGTTCCCTTTCTCCTCATAAGAATATCAAAGCTGTACAGTCTCTTACTGTTCATCATTCCTGCATCACCCTTGTGCCTCCAAGTACCTTGCCAACACAGACATCTCTTCTTACTGAGTTAAACTCATTCTTCTAATTTTACCAATTCACATACCATTCCTGCCAATTTCATTCACAGCATACATAATAGATAATCTCTCTATTTCTTACTATTTTAATAAAATAGATTTGCCTCCTAATCATTAAGACCCATTCCTAGGCACTCAATAAAAGGATCAAAAATACGGTGCTTTATAAATAGCAAATTGTGACTTCGAGAAGCCATACAAGTGGCTGACCTTGCACATTTCAGATGGTACTTTTCTACTATTTATTATAAAGAATTTGGATGAGTTGTGATACATGCTTATAAGTGACAGATTTCTGAGCTTTCATGGGGATGGAGAGGACATTCCAAAGTTCCCAAATGAAGCTCAAGAGATTATAGCTACTCACAACCTCCCCCACCTTCACCCCAGCAGTTTTCTGACCGTTCCCTTCCAATAGGCTCCTCTATAAGAGATCATGCTTGCTTCTATTTTACAGTGTTCCATAAATGCAGACGTTTAATCTTTTTCTGCTTTTCTTCACCAGCCTCTGTATAGGATAGCTTAGTTAAGCTGACACATTTGTTTCCTCCTTAGAGGAAACAAATCAACCCATGGTCCAATTAGACTTCTCAGCTATCACAGTCACCTCTGCCCTTCGCCTGAAGCATATCTTGTCCTACTGACATCTCTGGGCTCTTTAGAAATCAGAATTGTGAGTTTTCATGAAATTTAAAGACATTTCATCAACAGTTCCTCCATGATGCCATGATAGATGAAATTCTAGGCTGTCTACTTACATCATCTTATAATACAGAATGGGTAACTCTATGAGGTCGTTGTTCAAAGGATCAAGTAAAGAACTCAGCCAATATATATATATATATATATATATATATATATATATTATTAGTCTACTTCAAAAAATAATTGTTAATTAAAAAAAACCAGAAACAGAACATTGCTGACCAACCAAAGCAGAAAAATATTTTCAAAGTATTATTTTCCTTTCTAAATATTTTAATAAATCATAAGTCATATATAAATGATTTTAAAAAATTCAGGCAAGAAGAAACTTGACAATGGAAATGGAACTTGTCATTTTATCTGAGAAGCTGATTTAGGAATTCAAGTTTATTATGAAAGATGAAAATGGGACCCAACTTTTTCAACTCTTCTCTTGGGAAGTAGATACAGCATTAAATAGAGTTAGTCAATGATTCAGGAATAGGAATGCTGCTGGCAATCATAGCAGGAAAATTACTGACAGACTACAGGACATGGAGAGAACACTAAACTAGGAGCCTCTTGTTAGCCATAAGACCTGAACATGCTCCTGCAACTCAAAATTTCTCTGACTTTATAATATGTGGCATAGGACAGAAGATGTGTAAGGGTACTTCTATTGCTAAAAATATTTTATTTTTGTGAATTCTCAGTTTAAAATTGTATTCAACTCATGGGCTCCTGGCACTAATGTAGAAGCAGCTTGTTCTAGGCTTCGGAGTCAGACAGAGATGTCAGACAGACTGGATGAGAATCCCAGACACACCATTTATCATCCATAGAACTTGGAGGAAATTATCAAATCCAACCAACTTCACTCTCCCCATCTGTAAATTAGGGGTGGTGAGGACCACCTTAGTAGATTTAGTAGAGTGAGGATTAGACTACAATATAAATAGAACAGTGTGCCAGTTATTAAGCTGCTTCAGTTTTGTGATGCTAGAAATGAGCCTTGGAGAATTCCTTTCCTCTTTTGAAAGTGCCTCCCTGTAAGTTCTTCCAATAGGAGGCACTAGAAGCAGAAGTGAGAGAAGGGATTTGCTCTTTCCTGAGAGCAGGGCTCCAACAATGCTGCTTCACTCTGGCAACAGCATTTGATTCCATTTCCAGCCTAAGAGAGTGCACCCCAACCAGCCTAATCACACACCCTGGTTAGAGGTGTGGGGCCCTGCAGGGCCCTTCCTCCAAGCTCCTAGATCCTAATAACCCCAGACTCCTCTTTTTGTTCTCCCAGCCATAGGAGTGAAAACTGCATTCTGTATTACTTGTTACTGTTTCTATGTTTCCTCAGTGTCCCCTTTTGCTTTTAAAGTCACTTAACACCTGTTTAACAAAGTTCTTATATTCAATTCTCTCTGTTGAGGTATCTATTATTTCCCTTTTCCTGATGGAAACTGAACAGGAAATGAGTACAATTATATGAGTATAATCATATTCATAAACAAATACAAATATGGGAGTACTAAGCACAGTGCCTGCCCATATAGGTACTTAGTTAACATTAATTTTGATAATATTAGCAAAAATAATGATGAAAATAAAAGTAATACAAGTAGAAATTTAGATTCTCTCTTCCAGTTACCTGAAATGAGTCATTTAGATCCTTGAGTTTAACTAGATTTTATTTACCCTTCTTTTCTTATTGTAGCCAAGGCTAATGTGCTGAAGAGGAACTCTTTTACCCATTCCATTGAAGTTCTTAAGGGGACAGTTCACAGCTGTCTTTGGCAGCTGATTCCTTCCACCTGCACAGGATACTCAAGACAGTCTGTGCTCAGGCAGCCTCTCTGCCTCTACCACGTCCTGTTCACAATAGCACCTCATTTTAATCTATGATGTCTTATTACAAGTGACAGTTTGGCTTTGTTCTTCTGGATTCTTACTGTGAAATAAAATCTCCTATATTTTAAATTAAGTTTTGTACATTTTTTTCTTGTTGTTATCTTGAGTTTTACAATTAAGGGTACTACACTGTCTCTCATTGATGTTCTTGTGACGTTATTTTGACCCCAGTGTAGAGAGTATGTCAATCATTTGGTTATTGCGGGATAGACTGAATTCCTTCTTCTTACAAAAATTGAAAAACAAAGTGTCCCTAATATGAATCAACCTATCTTCCCCTGCCAAATGTAAAATAAAATCAGTGCATAAAACACAGACAAAGCTCTTCAAACTACCAAAGTCATAAAACTCATGCATCATATAAAATTCCTTAAAGCAGCAGTATTTTCTCTGCAAGAATAATTCTATTCACTGAACAGTTTAATAACAACTATGTAATCCTATCACCTTCTTTCCCTGAATCTTTCAATGACTCCTCAGAATACCTTTCTTTATTTATTCATTTATTTAATATAATAAAAGTCCTTTTGTTATCTTGTCTCTATCCACATACATGGCCTTGCCTAATAATACCATCATCCCTACATCCCAATTCTGTCTCCTAATAGCTGTTTGCCTTTGGTCAAGTTATGGCTCTTTTATGAAATAATATTTACAGATTGAGTGTCCCTAATCAAAAAATCTAAAATCTTCAATGCTCCAAAATCTGAAATTTTTTGAGCCCCAAAATGACCCCACAAGGGAAAAATTCCACACCTCATCTCATGTGATGAGTTGCAGTCATAACACAGTCAAAACTTTGTTTCATGAACAAAGTTATGTAAAATATTGCATAAAATTACCTTCAGGCTGTCTGTACAAGGTGTATATGAAACATAAATGTATTTTGTGTTTTGACTTGGGTCCCCTCTCTAGGATATCTCATTATGTCTATGTAAATATTCCAAAATCCAAAAAAATATGAAATCTGAAACACATTTGGTCCCAAGCATTTTGGATAAGAGATACTCACCCCATACTATGATGCTATGTACTCTGTGCTGTCTACCCTTTCATGCATTACCCCTAAGTGAGGTAATGCTCTGTGAGGTAGATACTGTTATTTTCTCCACTTCACGTATGAGAAGAACCCGAAGCTTAGTCCCAGAAAAAAATATCCACATTGAAGAGGGTTGTGAGGTGAGGGGCCTTCCTTACCACTCGCAGTTCACTGCATGATGCAGGCATTGAGGAAATAGAGCTATTACCACTGTTAACCCAGCAATGATACATGCCAAATAAACGAGCGATTACAGTATGCAGAAAGTGAACAATTTCAGTTTAATGGCTTTCTTATATTTTCTAGACCTTTTAAAGTAATCTCATTGCCTTAGGATTGTTTATAGGCAGGCCTAGAAATAAATATCATAGGATTCTCTGGTTTCTGTATTCCTCTACCCACCAATAAATAGTATTTTACCAAACTGGACATGAGAGAGCTGTCAAGGGCAGGAATACAATCTTGGGGAGCCCAGTTGTTATCTAAACATTTCCCTCTGCTTCCCCCTAAATTTGCCCCTCAGATGCCCTTGTTCACCCCTTAGTAGCTCTCTTACAGAGTATGCAGTCCACATACAATTTTATTCTTATTCACTGTCCTCCAGAAAGTCCTGGAACTATTAATTTCCCAATCTCTACCTTTGTACTTTCTCACCCACATGCTTCCAAATTTCGCTAATCTTGTCACTATTTTTAAAAATATTTGTAGAATTGCATTGTTGTCACATACTTGAATCAAAGTCCAAAATGAGTGTTCGATGGCCAGGAACAAGTCTCTGCCATAGTAATAACTCCCACCCAGAGGAATTCAAAGAACAATGCTCATTTTAATATTCTAATAGAGTAATACTCATTTTAGTATTAATTAGAAGTTAGAATTTAGTATGTCTTAGTTTTCAACATTTACCTTTCTTCAACGCTGGCTACTCAGTAATACTAAATAGGAGCCTTGTTTAGGAAGTGAAGAGGTTAATGGGAAGTGTAAAAGTTTTAGTTCCCTAAGAATGCAACAAGATTTCCCAAAAAGCACATTTGCAAACTCTCTTTGTTCTTTTCCAAAGCCAAAGATAAGGATATTTGCTTCAAGTCTTTGAACTCTGAGCTCACCTTCAATTCAGTAGTCTACATTCCCATTTAATCATATTATCATATTCCTACAGCCTAGTCACATTTACACATTTATATATAATGTGTGTGTGTATATATATATATATACATAATTTCGTTTTTTCTTCTTTAAACAGGGGGCAGTGACATTCAGCCAGCCCTGGCAGAGAAGGCCACAGGGTTTCAGGATAAAATAAAATAA
Organism: Microcebus murinus; assembly: GCF_040939455.1. Taxonomy (NCBI): domain Eukaryota; kingdom Metazoa; phylum Chordata; class Mammalia; order Primates; family Cheirogaleidae; genus Microcebus; species Microcebus murinus. The sequence continues at coordinate 25,795,262 of NC_134115.1, forward strand.
GGAAAACCCCATTCTCCCACCAACACAGTGGTATGAGGACACTTACATTGAAATCGTACAATACACCAAAGTTCGCTGCAGATGCCTCTTCAGCCCTGGGAACCGTTTTCCTAGGTAAACTGCCATATGGCAAACCCCAGAGGTACTATATGGAGAAGCAAAGAGAGCAGTGAACAATTAGAAACAAAGTCTGAGCACACATGTGATCACAATGGTTTTGTTTAAAAGCACTTTTGAAACTTTTCATGGACATTCTATGGGTCTCCATGTGGGGTCTCATTTTCTAGGAATCGACAACTAACTCCAGAGTTTAGAACAAAGGAAGTACCAGGGACTCTGCAGTCCAAGTTCAGTGGACCACCAGCAGCTGGGCCAGCCACATTCCTCAGAAGGCTTGCTGAGAAATTCCACTCCCACCATCACCTCCAAACTGCTCTGATTTAGAGGAAGTTTGGCAAGAAGAGAGGTAGCCTTTTGGGGCACTAGAGTGTTCAACAAAACCAGCCTAGCCACATCTTTCTTTGAGAGTACCCCATAGGGGTGAGGGTGGAGGGAAATTCTCTCCCTCATGCCAAGGAAGAGAGAAGTCAAGAAAACCAATCATGCAACTTCAGGGTGTCTACAAGGAGGGAACACTTGCAGCCTGATTATGGTGTCTGCTTCATCACTAGTTCAGGAATGCTGCCCTGAATTTGTGCTACCAAATTAGGAGAGAAGCACATTAGGGGAGAACGGTGCAGGGAAGCGGCACTCGGCCAGTGAGAGGGCAATCCTAGGTCATAGGAAGGGGCCTTGGCGAGAACTGGGAAAGCACCTCTCTAGCCCCAGGGCTTGCCAAGCAGATGTTGTTTCCTCTGGGAGATGGAAACTTCCCTACCCTGGGGCTGGCGGCAGAGCATGAATGCATTTTAAAGCCTGGGTATAGAGCTTGACTGGGCAAGGGTGGGAAATCAGCCCCTACTCACTCCCTCTGCACAAGCTGCACAGTCTTCCACCGCAGCCCTGTGGCCCCTCTGGCTTCCTGGTCTGAACAGGCTAGGAGATGGGTTCTATACGTACTGTCTCACCCCAAAGTTTGGGGGAGCAGAGGTCAAAGGGGATTAAGGTCTCAGGCTTGCCCAGAGACACAGGAGCTTAGGGGCAAAGGGGGGCTTATTCCTCAGGGGGTGCTATGTGAGGCTGCTGGGTACAGGCTGTGAGAAATATAGCCTTGTGGCCAGGAGGTGACCAGCCCCGACTGCTGGTGGCTCTGCAAAGTTAGCACACAGGGTGCCCATCTTCTTCTGTTCCTTTGCTGGAGTTGGTAATCGTTGCCCAGAAATCAGAATGCCCATCAGCATCTAACACAACCTATAAAACATCATCCAAAGCCAGTACGCTTCCTAGCTCTCAGAATACATCCAATCAAAAACAATCTGCTCCATCCTGGAATTTCATATAGTTCAGATGGATTAGCGACAGCCTTTCACTCCCTCCACATGGCGGCAGCATGGTGTGAGGAAAACTGATACAACTTCCCGTACACCTGCAGCTGACACTAAGCAGTGTCACAGTAGCCGGTGATGGATGGAGGAGTTTCAGGTCTCCTTAGAGAAATGAGCAAAAACAAAGCTGGAATTAATTTGAAATAGACAGAAATACGCACATTCGGCTGCACTGCCTGAAAGTGTTCACTTGGGAGATTAACTACACAGGACTTCTGGTCTGTGTCTGCTGTCTTCGATGAGCCAGGCAGCCTTAGAAGTCCCCGAATTATCTCAGGGATTATAAAACTAGTGGATTGGAGTGTAGAATCTTGGAACAAAAGATAGAATCGTAAGTCCTGGTCCTAGATCAACTTACTTAAAAACAAAACAAAAACAAAATTCACTTTGAGACATTAGCTAAGTCACATAAGCACTATGTGACTCAGTTTCCACATGTTTTCAATTAGGGGCGGGGGGTACTTTTCTACAGTCTACCTCATAAATTTGTTTGTGAGGCCCGGTAAGTATAAGTGAAATAAGTGAAAATACTTTGTGCCATGAAAGCTCATTCCTTTGTATAAAGGTGAGGCACTGTTGTTACACTAACAGGGAAACTTGGTGCAGAAACCGACACTGATTTGAAGCTTTGATGATAAAAAGTCACCTCAAACACCACATTTTGGCTGTTAACAATGCTGTATTGAATAAATTGGCTTTGAAATGCTGGTTCCTAAAAAGGCCCTTTGTAGGTTAAATGAAACCTAACCCAACTTTTATATGGTGAGTGTCCAAAGAGGTCAGAGTCATTTAACTTCATGTAGGTGAAAGTCCAACCTGTGTCTGGCTTTTTGGCCTTAGCTAACCTTTCCACACATGAGCTCAGGGCTTTGCTGCCTTCTCCAATCTGGACTCTCATCCTGTTTTGCTTTCTGACTTTAGTCCTAAAAGACCCCACCCTACCCTAGATTGTGTGTGTGTGTGTGTGTGTGTGTGTGTGTGTGTGTGTGTGTGTGTATCTGGGTTATCTTATTCATAACTGGAAAAAAAATGTTCATTTTGTGTTTCTCTCATATAGAAAAGCTATATGCTTTGAGTTGCATTAAGAAACATTTCTTTTAAAGAAAACTTGGCAAAATAAATAAATACAACTCATGAGATTCCACAGCCTTTCTCTTGAACAATGTTTCTTAACATTTGGGCACAGATATCACCTTGGGAACTTCATGGAAGCCATGAACCTTTCTACAGAAAAATGCATGTGTAAACATATACACGACATTTTAGGTATGATTTCAGAATGCTCACACACCCTGTAGATTAGGACCTTTGGCTCCTGGGCACCATCTTGAAGGTTAACTTTGTTACAAATCCTATGACTCTAAGAGGTAAATGTAGCCAGTTAATCATTTCAGTCTTGAAGAACAGATAAAAGCTTCTCTAGAACAGTGACCATATGAGAAACATTTTTCTGCATGTTTTGTAAACTGGACGTCAGAGCTCACCTCTGGCAACATGATGAGGCTGAATGTCAGGATGAAGAGAACCATGTTGACACCATACATCCACCTCAAGAACAGGAAGTATGAGGCCACGGAGGAGCCGAACTGACCTATTACAGAGAAAACAGAAAGGTTGAAGGGAGGTCACACAAAGCAGCACAAAGCTGTGTCTTGCTGATGCTCCACAATATATCTATTAACTGTGGGCATTGATCCTCTTTCACATTTGCAGGCTCTACCATCTTTCTTCCTATTCAGGAAGAGAAAATGTCAGTCATGCTGCCAGTGTTTCCTGCCACGCAGAATGCAGAAGATGTGCAGACTGCGGTGGTGTGGACTGTGACCTGCCCCTCCAGAGTCCACCCCAGGGACAGCTGCCTGTTGCTGAGCAGTATAATTGCTATCTTGGGGGGGGGGGCCTATTTTACTCCTTGAGTTAATAATACCCACTACAAGTAAGTGAGCAAATGTATGTAAAGGTGACTACAGTGCCTAGCCGGTAGTTAGCTATCAATATAATTATAATTACTGTCCTTCACTCTGCTTTTTCTCAGGCAAACAATGCTCTTCTCAAAGTAGTTTACCACACTCTTTATGGATGGTTATCCTACAAAGCATTTTTTGTTGTTTCCCCTCATTCCTGGCAATTTACAAGAATTTAAAAGCTGAAATTCATTCATTCACTCTACACATCTTACTAAGTATCTCCACCAGGGATTATCCTGACTCCGAAGCACAATGTCATAGCTAGGGTGGCTGCTCTAATAGAACTTGCGTTTTAGTGAGGTGTGGAAACAGCAACTGTGCATGATATATATATCTCATAATAACAACAGCCGGATAGGTCCTACAGTGGGGAAGGTGAAGTATTGAGAGGCGTTGCTTTAGATAGTTTTGTCGAGGAAGGAATATCAGAGGAGATGACATCTGAGCAGAGATCTGAAGTTTGACAAGAGGCAGCAACAGCCAGAGCTGGGGAAGGACAGCCCAAGCAGAGGAAAAAGCCAGAACAAAATTCCCAAGAGAGGCAAGAGCATGAGGCAGTTGAGGAAGGAATTCAGGCCTGTGTGGTTGGATTACAATGAAGGGGGGGGAGTGGCCACAGATGACCACAGAGAGGACAAACCACAGTGTGTCTAGCTTCTTAAGGCAAGGCAAAGGGAGAGGATTTTATTTAAAATGGCACAGGAAGGCACTGACAGGCCATAAAGCAACAGGGCTGGAGGGACAGGAAGATGGGGATGACTTTTAAAAAGCCACTTCACTGTTGGGGAATGAATTGGAAGGCCCTAGGTGAGAATGTTCAGTCAACTTGCACCTGCCACAAACAGTGAAAAGCAAAGTGATTGGTCCAATCCTTATTGACTGAGAAAAAAATGAGTGCATCCTCTTAAAGCAGAGAATGGGAGAAGAAAAAAGAATAAAAACCAGGAATTTGAAGTCTTAGGTTGAGATTTCATGGATTTAAAAAAAGCCTAAGTTCCTGGTTAGAGCTGGAACCCATACTACTAAGTGAAGTATCCCAAGAATGGAAAAACAAGCACCAGATATATTCTCCAGCAAACTGGTATTAACTGAGTAGCACCTAAGTGGACACATAGGTGCTACCGTAATAGGGTACTGGGCAGGTGGGAGGGGGGAGGGGGGCGGGTATATACATACATAGTGAGTGAGATGTGCACCATCTGGGGGATGGTCATGATGGAGACTCAGACTTTTGGGGGGAGGGGGGGAAATGGGCATTTATTGAAACCTTAAAATCTGTACCCCCATAATATGCCAAAATAAAAAAAAATTAAAAAAAAAAAAAGCCTAAGTTTCTTTGATGACTGCTTAATGTTCAGCATTAGGTTGCTACCTTTTCCACTCTTCCTAATTATCATTTTCAATTCCCCCAAAAAACAATGAACAGCCTCAGCTACCCCCTGCACCAGCTCCCTTGTTCTATCTCGTTCAGTGAAACTCCTCTGGTGACCAATGGTTTTTCTCGAGGCTTCTGGTTTTGAAACATTATCAGTGGGGAAATATTATTACAAGAAAGAAAAAGTTTCTTTTGTGAAGCAAATTCTAGCCTCTACCTATTAAGGTCATACTAGCATCATATGAGAGTAATACCTCTATTTCTGGACCTTGGTCTATTCTTTATGTACCCATCTTATTCTCATAACACAGTGGCAGTTCTTTTAGAAACTTATAAAAGAAGTCAATCTTTAAATGGACATTTTGGAAGAAATCAATGATTTTTGAAGTCTATTTGTTTTTCTTTAAGTTTAAATGAGGAATTTGGATTCATTTCACATTTTAGAAGGGTGGAGAGTTCTGTAAGATTTCTAAGAGTGTGTGGTTTTGCTACACACGTCCTCCCAGGTGTGTGACCAGGTGCACCGGTCCGTCTGCAGAAATTCTAAAACAGATCTGCTTCTCCTAGGATATCTGATCATCCACCTGGCTCCCAGTCATTTCATATCATTTCATGGCTGTTATCTGTGTTCTCTGGCAATGACTACCCAAGGACTGCTCAGCCAGGTTTGCTCATCATGTTTTATTGAAGGCAGTGGACTTCCAGGTTATTAAGCATTACAGTTACTCATTTACTGGAAGAGAGCCTCTGCCTCTAGGTTTCCAGGGTAAAGGGTAAGTTTTCCCCTGGAAACACATGTGAGACACTCTGCTATAGAGTCCTAAGCATAGGATACTGACCCTCCTTCCCTCCCTCCCTCCTTCCCTTCCTTTCCTCCTTCCTACAGTTTTGCTCTTCTAATTATTGCTCTCCCAGCCCCCATACACAGTCCCTGGCAAATGAGTTTCTTAACTGGAATACAGAGTATAAATATACCTAAATGCAAAAAAAGAAAAGCGGATTAAGATGTTGCAGCAAGTATCCCCTCCTCCAACACACGCATATTCATTATGCATGAAATATACAAAACTTCCAAACTTGAAAGTAGTTTCACAACTATTTTATTTGGCAGTTGATTCTTTACAGAATCCTAAGTGTAAAGAAAATAAATTGCAGGAAAACAGATTTCATCAAAACTAGAATGATTATAAGAAATACCCAGACATAGGTCAAAGAGACTAAGGAATCCAGAAGACAAGGTTTTCTCTACATTAGACCTGCAAGTGGCAGACCAGAAAACGTAATAACAAAACAAACAAAAATCTTAAGTAGAGAAAATGAATCAAATGGTTGTCATCAAAGCTCCATAGGACTTTTCCTTGTCTCAACACAAAAATGAAGAGAAGTACATCTTCCCTCTTCACCTCGTTATTCTAGTGATTCTATCCTACCAGAAATTGTTGACTAAAACTGGTGTTTAATTATTTAAAAACCTTTAGTATAGTGTGGCTGAAAGAGCATGAATGAAAAGAACAGTCATTTCTACAGGCTTAGTCTCTCAGATAAAACTGACTTATTCTTGTAAGGAACAAGAATGGATAACGATAATTAATAATAATAATAATAGTAGCTAGCATATTGTGATAGTCAATTATGTGTACCAAGAACTTGACCAGCATCAACTCATTTTGCTGTCACTAGACCCAGTGAGGTTAAGTATCCTTAGTCCTTAGTCCTACTGCATGAATCAGGAAACAAGACTTAAACACAGTAGTTGACTGAACCAAGACTTGATTAATAATAGCTAACATTTAATGAATCTTTGTTTCAGACACCTATCTGATCTCTACATGTGAACTTATCTAATCATCATCAAATACCTATGAGGTAGGAACTATTTTACTCCCATTTTACAGAGATATTGGCCTCTAAGTTACACAGCTAGAAAATGATGAAGCCAGGCTTCTGAACCAGGCAGCCTTGATCTACAGGTGTTTGACTCCAAATCTAGATCTCTCCTAACCACAATGCTATAGGGTTCCTCAAGCAGAATCACAATTAAATTAGTTTTAAAATAACTATGATATGTATAATAAATATGCAATGAATGTATGTATGCGAAAGAAGAGCTGTAGGTAATGTCCATCAATCAGCTAAAGACAGTCAAATTCACAAATTTGATGTCCATGAATAATTGATTTTTTATTTGACTAATAAATACTTCTTTAGTAGTAAATTATTAATGTATTAAAACAGTCTTTGATATATATTAAAGTGAAACTTTAGGCCTATGCATGTTTTTGTTCCTGAATTTTCTTGTATTTCTTTCAAACTAAGGTTAAAGTTTCACCTCTCCCTCTGGTTATTTATTATTAAGGTGAAGTAATTTGCAGTCTGTCATGATATATAATTTCCTCTGGAACAGATGGGTAATAAGGGAAGCAGATAAATTTGAGCATTTCTAAATGGGAAAAGATCAATTAAATGGCCTGCGGTATGAGTGCAATATAAATACCATCATGTTAGGCTAGGATATGAAGCAGAGTTTTTTCAAACTCTCCAGGGTAGGGAATTAAATGTGACAATTTTGATTTGTATTTTCTGGAACCCTTAGGCCAGCAGAGAAACATGATTTTTAAACTCTGTGCTTTAGGTTGCCTATCTGAAGCTATTTCTAGTCTGAGAAAATAAGTCTCTTACACCATAATTTTGATGGTGTAATCTACTATTAGGAAAAAGTAGATTATGATTCTGACAGTGCAATGTGGTTAATAAGGTATACTCATGAGGGTAACCCTGGGGTTTTAAGCATGATCCCTTAACAAGGCTAACATGACAGTCAAACCCCGTGGCATTCCCATGTGATGTAGAACTTCACAGCAACTTCTAGGATAGAAATTAACAAATCTGTTTTTTTAAGTAAAAAAGTGTTGTGAGTCATCAGGGGAGTACTGAGTCCATACCAATAAAGGAATTCAGATCTTACTAGAATCCAAATAGCATGAATTTTAGACTGTAACTTAAGTTCCACTCTTGATTCTGCCAATTATTAGAGCTTTGAGGAAACTCAGTGAAGGCTGGTAATTTGGGACTTCTTTAAAACCACATTTAGAAAATATCTATTCAGTATTTATTTAGAGATTGATCAGAGAGTGAGAGCAAGGTGGATTAGAAAGACTTTTGGGAGTGGAATGCAACCCTTTTTCTTTTGAACATGCCACTTACTATAATCCATAATCATCTTCATTACTTATTTGTTTGTATTTTATTATCTGTCTTCCTCACCCAACCATACACATATTAACACATTTGAGTGTAAGATCAACAAGGATAGAGTCTCTGCCTGTCTTTGTCAGCAGCAACAGTGCCTAGAAATATACCTAAGGACATGGTAGGCATTCGGTGAGTGTTCATTCAATTAATCAATGCCAAGCTTATTCTGAAAATGAAACAGGATATTATATATTAGATGATTCTGATGTTGAACAGGGTTATAATAATATTTCTGAAGTTTTTGTAAGATTACATTGTCATTTCTTTAAGAGAAAACCATTTATATTAGTTTTATAATTAAATATATACTTTTATATGTTACATGATTCTGATGTTGAAAAGGGATATAATAATATTTCTGAAGCTTTTGCAAGATTACATTGTTATTCTTCAAGAGAAAACCATTTATATTAGTTTTATAATTAAATATATATTTTTTAGATAAATGGGGTACATATTTAACCAACTTTATTCTGAAAACAATTTGAGAAAGTAATTATACAAGCATCTCAGTATAAATCTGCTCTTCATTTAATTTTTTAAATAATTGATCACTCAAAAGTGTAAAGTAAAAAATGTCACTTGCCTACATATATATCTAAAACTGATTGTAACTTACTTATACATCATAGAAAGTTGAGCTGGAAATTACCTTGTACTGTATATAGTTAAAATCCCAGGTTTTGTGGAAATCCTGAATGGGTAAACAGAGGGCCAGAGGTTTCAAAGAACTGTTTTAAACTATACAGTTGATGGGGGCAAAAAGGCCTCCACCATTAGAAAACCTATTCCATGTCCTATTTCTTCCCATTTTCCATTCAGTTTGCCTTCAAAGACCATCACAGATACACACTTTCCCTATCTTTGGTAGGGTACTCTGTACAAGATGATTAGTCCAATCCAATGGCTCTAATAATGTATGTTCAGATAAGTTTCATAGTTTTCAACTAATACAATAGCCTAAAAGCGCATGGTGTGCTTATGATTATGATACAAATCTTACTACATTAAGCATCTTGTAAACTATGAAATTATAATAAATCACTCACTCAAAAGGAAATACATGAGAAAATGGGAAATCATCCTCTAAATAGGAGAACCATCAAGGAAACCTATAACTACTGATCTTGCCATTGGCCTGGTAGAATCTTCTCTGGGAAATGGTACAAAACATATTTTTCAAAAAGGTTTATAAAATCTTCCTCAAAGTAAAAAGCAGTATACCACATGGAAAAGCATAAGCTTTGAACCCAGCCAGACTTTACCTTCCATCTCAGCTCCCCTACTTACTAATTCTGGGACAGTTACTTAACCACAATTGTAAAATAGGAAGGTGAATGTGCACATTGCAGGAACATTGAAGATTAAAATATTTGTGGACTGTCTAACTCAATAAATGGTGCTTGTGGTGATTGTTGATAGAATAAAAAATAAGAGTCAGTTCTTCGCAGTTGAGGCAAAGCACCATTAACAGTGAAGAAGTCAGGACAACCTAATCAAATCATAAACTACATGCAGAAAGAAAAGTAATTTACCTTTCCTTCAATTGTCCAGTCTGGCTTTTTCAAATTTACTGGAAGAAGAGGGAGAAGTGGGCAGATAACTTAAGGTATTATTGGGTGGATCTCAATCTGTCTTTTCCACTGTAACGCTCATGATGGTTGGCGGTCATATGTGTAACTCATTCCTGTGTGAAATTTCTGCCAACAAAAATAATCCCATCTGTTTCTATCTCGCTGGAGATAGGCTAGTGGAACACAAGTGAGGATAACATTATTATTGGGATAGGCTGAAACGTGCTCCAGTATGCTTTCAAAATAAATAATTTTCAAATGTGTATATTTTAAGTATCATTTATTACAAATTTTTTGGAATACACCTCCCAACTGATCATAATTCACCCCATCATTTCATAACTTAGTAGACTCAGTCTACTAAGTCTGGTAATGACTGGTTCAAAGTCAAACAGTTAATTGGTAGCAAAGCAAGGGTCAAATCCGAAGTTCTTTCCACATGTGTTATATCAGCATTCTAATGCTCCAAGTGGCCTTCTGTTCCTCAGTGCCTTTCAAGGCATCATATTTCAGCTGCACAATTGAAACTTAAGGATTCCATGATGTCTGCTCTTTTTTGATATATCTAAATTCCTTTCTCTGTTGCCTTATGATAGCCATTTGGAGAATTTGTCTAGAATTTTATTCAACACGTATTTATCAAGTGCCAAGTGGGATCCAAAAGTGGGCAAAATAAAATCCCTGCTTTCCTGTGCATTGAGAAAAATTAACATAAAATAAAATGAGATTACATCAAAAAAGGTGTATTAAAAATGTAGTATTTTAGACAGTGATGTGTTAAAGAGTAAAATAAAGCAAGAAAAGGAGGGCATAAGGAATATGTGGGAGGGAATACAATTAATGAGCTGATGCATTTTAGTTCATTACCACTTAATAATTGCCATTCAACAATGAAGGACAGAGAACTAAGGATTAGCTACTCTTAAAACATGCCCAGTCATGTCAGTGAAATATCCATCAGCTGTGTTATCTCCCTATGGAGCCTCCATTTTAATTATGCAACGCCACATTTAACCAGCAGGAAAACCTGCCTCGGATCTGGAGAGGCATAGATGAAAATCAGATTGTAGTCAAAACACTTAGAAACCAGAAAATGGCAAGATGGTACTCACAATTATTTCAAATGTCACTCCTTTTTTGTTTTACATTCTCTATTATTTTAAAAAATAATTTATTGTTTTTTATGTACAATATTTTAAATTTTTTACTTGCCCTATTCTAAGCCTAGAGCACTGAACTAAATAGGTTTTTGATTGGGGACATTCTCCTGCCTTTATTGTACACTATGAATATTCTACAAAATGAAGGCAAAATATGGCTATTCAGAGAGCCAGTTCCTGAATGAATGCTGCTTGTTCTACTTCAGAGATTTAGAAATGAGGTTTTAAGACTTCTTCACTCTTTTTTAACATCGTTCATTTTGATTACTGTCTAACATTCATGGCAGTACATATTTTCAATGCTAAACAATATGACTCAACATCATCTCACACAATAGTGACTTCCCTGTGTAGGAAAGAAAAACAGTTCGGAAAGGGAATGTTTTGGTCTAAGACAGGACGAGAGTGGAGTCTCCAGTGCTGTCCTTGGTAAGTACATTAACAACACTTTTGTTTTGTTTACTTGTTTTGTTTTAAATCTTCCCAAGAATCCAGAAAGTGAGAAGGCATCTGATAAGCTTATGAGACATTCATCCATGACAAGCTTCTCCATCTGAGTTCTGGTGAGCACTTACTTTCAATTGCCTTGATTTTATTTTCCCACGGGACACAAGCAGCTTTGAAGTTCTCGAAATCACGGAGGAATTTTACCCATTTCTGAAAAGGAAGCCAAATACAGCAGTAAAGCTCCGCCTCTTAGTTTGATAAGATATTCGTCCCTCACCCCAAAACATATGCGAAAGTTAAATATATGAACTTTATCACAAAAGTTTTATCTTTATGGGACTACATTTAGTTTATAGTTAGCATAACATTTGTAAAAGGGATAATATAATAAAAGGGATAATAATCACCCATGTTCATACTTTACTGTGAGAATTAAATGTAACAAAATTTGAAGGATTCGATTCAGTGCTTGGCACATAGTAAATGCTAAATAAGTGTTAGTTTCTTTTGTATCTTTCCCAAAAACCTATATTTGTATCAGTATATCATGTTTTTTTCTTCTTATATTCCTGATAGAGAAAAGCTACATGGCCCTGCAACTTATATTTTGAGAAAGAAACCTTGACCTGAACCCTTTTGCTTCCAGAGAATGAAAATGAAAATGGCACAATATTTTATATTTGGAAGTGATAAAATCACACGAATAAGTCTTTTGTCATAAATCAGTATTTTTCAACTTATTTTTCATTTTAAGTCCTCTGAGGATGATTTTTTTAATCATTCCTGCAAATTTTAATATCATAGATACATTGTGTATATACTGTATGTGTATCTGTGCTTTATACATATGAAGTGTGAGATTGTTTTCACCCCTTCAGAACAGAACCAATATTCTCCCTCTTGGGGGCAACATGGCATAAACCATGCTGAGTTATGGAAATACTTACCTTGGCCATCATCATCTTAAATGCAAACCACCGTTTTCCTTTTCCTTTCCCAAGAGCCCCTTCATTTTCACTCACAAATTTTTTTGCTTCCCTGAGAAAATAAAACAAGAAGTAGGTGGAGGTGGGTTGAGAGGAATAGAATATAGAGGTAGTAGACATTTAATCTTACTAAGTTTGCAGCCTTATTTCTTCTAGATCCTCTAGACCTTAACAAGTGAACCAAAACTATATTTCATAACCTAGCCACTTTTAACACATGCTTAAAATTTTTTTTTTTTTAATTCTGGCCAGGAAGAGTAAGATATTTTAGTCTCACTTACTAATCAGCTGGAGTCATTGAAAAGCAAGGGATTTATGCTAAGTGTCAAAATAGAGAATCCTAGTTCTTCTCATTTCCACTTTATATGAAATTGAATCTGAAGTTTATGTCAGATTCTGGCAGTCAGAATGTTTATTTTAAAATGCTTTCCTTATTTTTCAGAATTTCCTTTTGAAAAAAAAGAGGGCAAAGAGTTTAGGACAAACTGACATAGAATGCTGTTACTGACCTGATATTTAATCCCTCAGAAGCAATTATGACTTAAAACAGAAAAATCATATTACAAAGCAAATGGGGTTGAGAGAAGAGAGGGAAAAAGAAAGGAAAACTTTGGGCCCCACATTTAGAAAGGGCTTTAAATTTAAAATTTAATGCGATTCCCAAATATTTATGTATTTACACTAGTCACATTAGTATCTTTGCGCGTGTGTTAAAATACATTAATTCATCAAAATGAATAATGTGAACAGTTAAATTTAAATGTAATCTTGTTTGATCATTGTTATACATTGACTCTCTGTGTCGCCCCAAAATGCACATATTGAAATCTAATCCTCAATGTGACAGTTTTGGAGGTGGGGCCTTGAGGAGGTGATTAGGCCATGAGGGTGGAGTCCTCACAGATGGGATTAGTGCCCTTATAAGGAGAGGCCAGAGAGCTAGCTAGCCGTTTATCTACCATGTAAGGATACAAGAAGTTGGCTGTCTGCAACCTGGAAGAAGGCCCTCACCAGAGCCGGCCCATGCTAACTCCTGATCTCGGACTTCCAGCTTCCAGAACTATGGAAAATAAATGTTTGTTGTTTAAAAGAGTTTTAAAAATAGAGATGGCCCAGGCTTCTCTTCTCCACTCTGGGGCTGAAGAGCATATTATCTACGTGATGGAGAGCAGCCTGTGTCGTGATAGAAACGGATCACCCTAACCTAGATCATGGTTCCCCGGGTGCAAGGCTGTTGCAGTTGGCTGGCCCCAGGAATGTGTGGTTTTACATAAAAGACCTCTCAACACATGGCTATAAATAAGCTGCTTATTAACACACAAAGTAAATCTTAAAAAATGAAGGGTCAGTGAAGATTTTTTTTTTTTTGGTAAGATGTTCCTTAGTATCAATGCTAAACTCAGGACTTTACAATACACAGTGGTCAGAAAACAGTGCACAGCTGCTGAGTTCATGGATACCAAGGAGTGGGTCTCAGGACTCATCTGTGCACATGCACCCACCCATATTCTGCCATGAAACCACAAGCACAATGGTGGAGATTGTCTTTAGTCATCAAACAGAACCTCCAAATCAGTTCTTTGGTAGCAGGGACAATATTTTCTTTGTTCTTCTGTATCTCCCAGAGCATGAACCACTGCTTTCACCGTAGAAGGTGTTTAATAAACATAAACCTTCTCGGAATAGAGCTGATTGGCAGGACTTGGGGTCAATGTAGGCAGAGGATTATCTAATAATTGTATTTTCCACATCGATTAATGCTTGAAGGCGAAACCATTTTCAGACTTTTGGATTGCACCCTTTATGGTTAATCTTCTCTGAAACTCAGCAGGCTGCCTCCTAGAAATGGAGAAGAGTTACTAGGTGGCCAATTGTCAAATGCCCTGATACTTGACATGACCTCTGAGCTGGGAAGATTAGATGAAAAACAGTTTTTAAAACATTCAACGCATTCTAAAATATTCCATAGAGCAATGTCAAAAATCATAAACTGAGTTCTCACGGCTGGGTTTTTAGATCCATGCAGTGAAGAAAACACATCCCATTTAAGCATGAACTATGTGTTGCAGAGGTGATACAACAGGAGGGAGGGTGGCATCTAGTAGACACTATAAAATGTTCAACTGAAAATTGGTTAATTTGGGCTCTAATCCAGCCTCTGCCGCCTATCTCTGTGACCTTGCCCATGTTTTTGATTCCCTCTATACCCACGTTCATGAATGTCCCGCTTTTTGGAGAAAAACACACTTACCCAGGACTCACACAGACCTCGACAAGGTCTGGCACAGGTTCCTTCAATTACTGCGTGGCTTTTAACAGGCCAGGATTTCCCAACAAAAACAAAGGGTCCAGCAATTTCTTCCCTGTTTGCTGGAGCAGTGGCAAGAATAAGCTGGGCTCATGGATGTGTCTTAAAGAGATTATTTCACAGTCAATTCTACTGTGACACTTGTTTTGAAACCGAGAATTTGTTCTAACATGACTGATCCATTACGGAACAATTTGAGCATAACAGAAATATGGGGCTTGCAAACATGTGATTTTATCTGCAAGAAATGCTAGATGAATGCAGGAAACTGCACCCAGCTAAACCAAGCAGTGCAAGAAAACACACAAGGCACACACCTCGTCCACTAGCTACCTCACTTCCTCAAAGGGATTAGAAAAGCCACAGCTGTTCACAGCTGGTATTACAATGACCCTCCTTCCATACACCACAAAAACTCACAAGCTGCAACCCTTTTGAAGGCTACTTCCACAAGCAACTTCAGGTCTTTTCCCAAAGTAAACTGCTTTGTGTATTATAATATTTATATATTGCTTAATCATTAACAGGTGTAAAACATTGCTTCCAGTTTTATTAAATTTCTCTCTTTTGTGTAATGTGTCACTAATGATGTTTCTGAGTATTGTGCCCCATCCCCATTTTTTTCTATAAATCCTGTGTTTTTTATTGCCCAATATAGAATTCTATCTCCATGGCATTAGTATGGTTTTTGTCAGTAATTATAAATATAATTTTCCTTTGAATAATATAAATATGTTTTTATTTTTGTCTATTCAATTGCTAATAGTTTTTCCTGACACTATATATAGTTTCATATGTCTCTTTCGATAACTATCCCATCCCACCCTCAACACATATATTCTAACTCTGGTGTTTAGACAAAAGTCCAGACTCCACTGTATATTAAATAATCTCCAGTATGAATTTCTTCTCATCCTTAATGCCCTACCCCCTCTTTCATTCTGAGAAATAGTTGGCCCAAGTTTCCTATCAAACGTACTCCCTGTTCTCCTCTGCCCCCAGCCAGAATGACCACTAGACTCAACTCATTGGAATTGGAATTAGTTTTAAAACAAAGCCAGGGACCATGGAGTGGGGCGAGAATAATTATTTGGCAAGAAGAGATTCTTGATCCCCCAAATATGACACCTGTAGGATGTAAGAAAGTACTCTTGCAGCTGGCAGACCTAGAGGAAGGGACGTTGGGCTCAAAGACATTAGTGACTCAGTGACAGGACGTACCTTAATACTCTTTTCAGGGCTGACATTTGCAATGATTTCAGGGTAGAAGAAAACCAGTATCACCAAATTCCATGATAACATATTTCTTAACCAATTACAAACAAGGTACAAAAAGAAAATATCCAATGTGGAGATAAACATTGATCAATAAATAATACGCTGAAGTACCCATGACACATACCAGAATGTAAGAAAATTAAGAACAGAGTTTTTAGAAAACTAAGAAGCAAAAAAAACCCTCTTTCTATTTTTTCTATAGTTAATCCACTTTCCTACTCAGTTGTATTTATCTGGATAATGTAAAGGGATTTTTCTACATGGCTAAAATGAAATAGGCTTTTGTGAATAAACTTGGAATATCTTTTGGCCTCAAACCATTCAAATATCTGACCGAAAAAAACGTGTGTCAGCCCCTTGAATTGCGTTCAACAAAAAAGCTGCCTGCCAAGAATGTAATCCAGTCTCCAGGCCTCAGAGCTCAAGCAAACCCTGTACAATATGCACAGCTCTCTGAGCTGTAACCCCAGACCTGGGGATAAATAATTGAGTGAGGTCTATTTAATGACAATAATACCTGGCCTCATCATTCATTTATGAACCTCTCGTGTTGGTAATTAGAATAATAAGGTTTCGTGGGCTTTCAAGAATGCTTTCACAGTTAGTTGAAGGCACACACTTTGCCCTAACTTACAAAATAGATAATTTACCCATAACACATGATACAACTCTGATCACACAGAGGAGTTAGGACATGCTATGCTGCCTTTGACACGTTCTCATCCCAGGAAACACGTTCTCCTTTTCAGTTGGGTTAAGTTGACTTTTTCTTTCCTCTTGTTTTTGATGGTATTATTGAGCAACCAATTTCTTGCTCAAGTAAATGAAAGAGACATTTCAAAACTGGTGTGTAGGCCAACTGTAATCAAAACTTGTACTCATGAGCACTTCCCAGTAAAGGGATTAGAAGAATGAGAAGTGTTTTCATAACAAGCATTGCCATTTAAAAAAAAAATGAATCAATTGTCCAGAGAACTTTGACTTTTCCTGAAATGTTACTGTAATTGAAAGAGAATTGCAGAGGTAAGAAGCTACTTGAATGTACAGAGATTGAAAATAAGGGCTGTAGACCTCCTAGATAATCTAACTCCATAATTAGGCTGGTGGAATTATTTTAAATCATCCTAATACTGGAAGTGGTGACTCCACCCACATGTTTTTTAAGGGGGATGCTGATATCAGGAGCTGGAATGGTTAAGATGCTCAGTTACTTCATCTATAAAATGGAGACAATAATAGCTACTCTGTAGGCTTATCATATACATTATAGGAAATTATGTAATATGTTTAGCTTAGTCCATAGCAAACTACAAGAGCATTATAAATAATAACTATTATAGCAGTCCCGCCTTATCAACAGTTTTGCTTTCCATGGTTTCAGATATCCATGGTCAACCACAGTGCAAAAATATTAAATGAAAAATTCCAGAAGTAAATAATTCATAAGTCTTAAATTGTGCGCTGTTCTGAGTAGTGTGACGAAATCCTGCACCATCTCACTCTGTCCCACCTGAGACATGAATCATCCCCAGCACAGACAGCCACGCTGTCTATGCTCCACACTCGCTAGTCACTTAGTGGCTGTCTCATTTATCAGATCGACTGTTGTGGCATCATAGTGCTTGTGTTCAAGTAAAACCCTTATTTTACTTAATAAATGACTCCAAAGCACAAAAGTAGTGATGCTGGCAATTTGGATATGCCAAGGAGAAGCAATAAAGGGCTTCCTTCAAATAAAAGGAGAAATTCTTGACCTAATAAGGAAAGAAAAAAACTGTAGACCGAGGTTGCTAAGATCTATGGTAAGAATGGATCTTCTATTCCTGACATTGTGAGGAAGGAATAAGAAATTTGTGCTAGTTTTGCTGTTACACCCAAAACTGCAAAAGTTATGGCCGTAGTGTGTGACAAGTGCTTTGTTAAGATGGAAAATGCATTAAATTTGTGAGTGGAAGACATGAAGAGAAATGTGTCCCAGTTGACAGCAATCAGGATGGTACTATCTGCGGTTTCAGGCATCTACTGGAGATCTTGGAACGTATCCCAGTGGATAAGGGGGGACTACTACATTAACAGCAATAGTACTAAGAGGGCTGGCTTCAAGTTTTGTACTGAGTCTCCAAATTACAAAGCTGAGAAAGGACTAGATACTTCCAGGCAAAACTCCAGCTCATTTTCTCTCAGAGTGTCACCTCAATAAGAGTGGGAATTATTCCTGTTACTAAGTGGGCAGGGGAGGATTCAACCCTGAGTTAGGACAGGGCCCTGGTGTTGGGCTATAGAAGCCCCAGTTAGGACACAGACTGGGAGGAAGCAGCCAGGAATTCTAACCTGAGTCCTGTGTTGCTTTAGAGAGCTCAGACCCATGGACAGCTGCAGAGTCTGAGATAAGAGACAAAAGAAGATCTCTCTCTCTCTCTGCCTCTCTCTCTCTCTTTCACTCTTTCTCTCTCTCTCCCCCCCCTCTCTCTCACACACACACACACACACACCAGAGAATAATATGAGGATACGTTTCTCCAATTGTGTTTTCCCTCAAAACTCTGCACACATTCTATGTCTCACTAAATTGTAAAATGTTGTATTTACACTACATTCTATGAAATTCTTGGATCCCTATCTCACAACATAATTAATTGGGACATGGTTTGAATCCTGTCTCTGTTACACACTAGCTATGTGATCTTGGGAGAATTACTAGATGTCTTTAATCCCAAGTGTCCTCACCTATAAAATGGGGTAGCAGGTGTAACAGCAGTGACAGCTAACATACACTGCATGTTTGCCATATGCCAGGCGCTATTTCTGTCCCACTTAAACCCCCGCCAAATCCTGCAAGGTGGCAACTATTGTTATCCCCACCTCAGAAACAAGGAAACTGAGGATTAGATAAGTAAAATAAGTATCCAAGGTCACCCAATGAGTAAGTGGAAAGCTCTACCGTTTTGAGCTCAGTGTCCTCAGTTTCCCGAGAATAACACCATTGTTTATCTCGGGGCATTGGGATAAAAACATACAAACGTTGAAATAACATGAGCAAAGCAGTACCTGGCACACCATCGGTAAAGGCTTTGCCCACTATTACCCAAAGGCATTTATTATTTTTCTTAGGAAATGTTGATGATATCATGTCAGATAAAACTTCAGAATACAGAACAACTTGTACCCTCTCCTTATAACTATGTAAAGGTAGGATGCATGGATGGCCAAAGATGAGGCAATTATGCAAATGTTAGTTCCTCTATTTTCCAAACTCATTATAATATTGTCATTCAGTTTTGTTCTCGGTAATAAAAATATAAGTTTTTGTTTAGTTAAAGACACCGTGCCATATGTAGAAAGAGGAAAAAAAAAAGAATGTGGTTCTATGCCTGTCTGTGGAATGGAATTTACAATTCCATTAGAAAGTCAAGATGCAGATAAATATTTAGGGCACCACCTAGTTACTGACAAATGAGTAGTAGTAAAAGTAAATGCTACAAGATTGAGATGAGAGAGATGAGGTGGTTTGAAGGAACCCTGAACAAAGGGAGATTCAGCTATGTGGCCAAGGAACTCCGTGCCAGGGAATGATGTGAGCAAAAGTGAAGAGACATAAATGTCCCTGGGGTCTTCAGGTGGGCAATGAAGCTGACAGTTTAAATGCTTTACAGAAGTAACTGGCATGCCCTAATGTCAGGTTGAGCAGTGCAGGATTCATTTTCATGTCAATAAAGAGAGTATTTTTGAGCAGGAAACTAATATGTGCAATACAGTACTATAAAAAAACTAAATGCCATAGAATTAAACAATGACATACAAGATGAATTAGAGGAAAACGAAATAAGGGGCTGGCTACAACTTGACTTCTAATGCATCCATGCCTTTATGCATGCTGTTTCCTTTCTCTGGAATGTCCTTCCCCTTCGCCTCCACCTGTTTTCTTCCTGTTCTTAATTTCCAGTTCAAGAGTCAGGCCAAAATTACAGCTCCTCCACAAAACCTTTCCTGATTCTTTCTTTCCAACACTCCCTTCCACTCCCAGGTCACGGTGACTTAACCTCCGCCTTTTCTGTAGTAGTTTTCCCAATGTATTGTTTTTTGGTTCATTTTAACCATTGCACTGGGATTTCCTGAGGGCAAGGTTTATGTCTTTAGTTCTGATTTCCCATATTTTTCTGCTTAATATAGCTCCCGGTGCAGGAGTGAATTTCAACAAATGCTAACCCAATAAATGAATACCAGTAAGAAAACCAGATGATAGCTGGGTCATGGTTCCTAAATTACCTACACCTCAGAATCACTGTGAGAACTTTGAAAGTTCCAAAGCCCAACTCTTCTCGCCCCCAGATCGCTCAAGTCACAATTAACTAGGGGCGGAACATGGCGTCAATATTTTTAAGCTCCACATATGAATCCAATATGCAAGAAGTGTGGGCAAAATTTGGAACTGTCAAGGCTCAGATCACAATCCCCCAAAGTACAGTGCTTTGGCATGCTGAGTACTTGGAACTAAAGGACATGGAAAGACCTCAGAAGTATCCTCCGAGCCAAGGTCTGTCTGACCTCCTGCCTTCCTGCCTCTCACTCCTCATTCTCCCCTAAAGCAACTCATAGAAACCAGAATTCCTCTTCCCTAGATAGGTCATAGAAACTAAAATCCTTTTTCTCCAAGCCAGCCATAAAAACTAGAATTGTTACTCTAACCTTCCCGCACCCTTCTGCCTAGGAGCTGGCCATAAAGAAATTCCCCAACCTGGCCTTGTCCAAAAGCAGGTCGGAAGACCCTCTTTCGAGAGAGGTCCTGCTCCATACATGAGAGAAAGAAAAACTGCACAGAGAAGCCAAGAAGAATTTGGACAGACGGGCCTTGCTGGGTGATCCCACTTAGTCTGTTACTGTTAGATCACTCCCTTCTTGTCCAATCACACTTCTGCACAGTTTTCCACTCTTCTTTGAATCTAAGCATAAAAATGGACAGTGTTAATGGAAAAAAAAACAAAACTACAAACTCTGTAAAATAATTTAAAGAGATTTATTCTGAGCCAAATATTTGTGACCATGGCCGGGGGAATACAGCCTCAAGAGGTCTTGAGAAAACATTCCTAAGATGTCAGAGTTACAATTTGGTTTTATACATTCATGGAGACAGAAATTACAGGTAAAATCATAAATCCATACATGGAAGGTATACATTGGTTTTGTCTGAAAAGGTGGGACATCTTGAAGCAGGGGTGAGGGGTGTTGCCTTATAAGTCATAGGCGGGTTTTAGGGATTCTTTAGTTGGCAATTGGTGAAAAAAGGTAAGCTTTGTCTAACGACATGGAGTCAGTAGAAAGGAATGCTTGATTTAAGATGGGGGGGGGTCTTCTATCTGTCATGTGATGTTATGCCAGAATGAGGTTGGAAAGTAAATAACATTATACCAGGTTAATAAAAACCTGTTTAATGGGATTTTATCATTTGTAGGCATGACTCATCAGGCCTCTCAGAAGGAATTTGGGCAAGAGGAAAAAAAAAGGTCAGAATTCAGTTCTCAAATAGCTTTTCCTTGGATCTTTAGGTCTTCATTTTGCAAGCTCTCATGTCACATAAAACTTTGATTAAATATGTTATGTTTTTCTCTGTTAACCTGTCTTTTGTTATAGAAGTGTCAGCTATGACCTTTATGATAGGAAGAAAAGGTATCATATCTTCCCACTCTCCAGCACTAAATCAAATTTTATTTGCTGGAACTACTAAATATAAGAGGTCTTTATGCTGGTCAAGTAATTATTAGAGAGCTAGGCTAAAAAAAACTACTATAACATATATAATTGTATTTCTGTTTTCTTGGATTTTCAGTACTCTGCATATTAACATATTGAGGCTTGATACTTGACTTTGGTGAATAACTTCATTTTTCATGTCCACAGCTCACTCTTTATCTAATTTCCCTAAAGGGTAACTGCTGACTGACCATCTGAAAACAAACAACAAATAAATAACAAGCAAAAAAATTATGCATTTATATAACCTCTTAGCTTTCATGTCTGGTTTATTTTAGTGTAGCTCCTTTTAGATAATACAACTTCACATATAAAATGTATATAGAGAGTTTTTTAGATTACCAAAACCTCTAAATTTTTATCAGCAACAAATATTAGAGTGATCTGTGTACAAAGAGTTCTTAAGGGATTTTTTTTCTGTGACTCCTATGATACTCATGGAGCTATGTTAAAGCCAGATGCTAGCGTTGGTGGAATAACTAAAGCAAAGCTTAGGCAGGTCAAATTTGTATTAAATTCTAAGTTACTACACAGAGAAATTCTTCGTATTTAGGATCACTTCTTTCTTCCCTGGGGCTCTAAAACAATGCTAATTGTCATCACTGGCTTAAATGTCAAATAAAGATTCAAACACATTTTGGTTATACTCTGTAGGTCAGTCCAGCGTTTCAGGTTATTTTTAGATGAATTAAAGGAGAAACAACATGGCTGGGCTTGTTTGGTTTCACAAAATTTTTTAAATTAAAATAAGAAAATACTAGACTCTCTACCTACTATTTGAGTCTTTTTCTAGCTCTGCTCTATATCTAGTTGCTTTAAGATTCAATTTATAGTTTTAAAAAAAATCCTTTCTATTACATCATAGTAGCAGGGGAGAGGGGAGAGAAGACCATATGGATTTTCCCAGGAGCTAAAGCTTGTGCTGATTTTTAAATATTGGTCACAGCACAACTAGCTTTCCTCCATAGAAGAAAACCAAAATATCTGAAGACTCTACTATTGTTAGCAGAGAAAATTAAGAGGTAGTAGAATATGACCCTGTATAAAATGCCCAATAAGGATTGTGTGCCATATTATTCCAAAAATGAGCCAAAAATATAACACAATGACTATTTTAAGCTAAAGGCAATCAAGAAGTAGATACAAGAACAGCTTTCTGCCCACCCCCTATTTGCCTAAAAGCAATAAATTTGTAAAGGTGACCTACCTCCCCTCTCACCAGGAAAGACAAAAATTAATCACTGGAGACAAGGCTAGACGTCAACATCAGTCCAGAGAGGACACCAGAGGAATCTACATAACAAATCTTACTAATTAGTCTATAACTTTTATTAGTTCCCCCATATATTTGCCTTCCCACAATTTGCCACCCTAGAAACTCAAAAGTCCTTTTTCTTTGTCTTGTAATTTCTCTAAAAATATATTGTTCTTTTGTTAAGATGCTATGTAAGCCCAAGTTCTCGCCATGTCTTAAGGTTACTCAACAATGAGTGGTCCCATGTTTAGCAAAATACTCGTGGTAATAAACTTGTGTTTGTTTTTCACTTGATAATCTGCTTTTGTCAGTCTAACTTACAGGGCTCTGGCGAACAAACCTAAAATGAGTGGAGGGGAAAAGAATATTTTCCCTCCCCTACACCATGTACAACCAAATTACTGTAATGAATTCTTTTTTAGTGTGAAGTAATTTATAATGGTAAATTTATAAATTTCTCTTTGGATATTCTTATTAAGCTCTATAACAATGGTTTTTGTGCTTTATTTATTTTTTTATCTTTTGTTTTAGTGACTCAATTGAGCATGCAATTAGCAACACTGATATAGGGATAGTATTATAACAGCTACAGATTCTGGGCCATATCCCCAAGGCATCCAGGTACAGCCTAGCCAAGTGTCACTGCTCCGGTATTTGAGCAGAAATAAGATTTGGGGAGAATGTGACCTTAGAGCCACAAATAAACCTTAAAATCAGAAACCTAAGAATAAGAAGGAAAGCTCAATCTAACATCTTACCTTAACTACTCTCATCACCAAAGACTTGCAAAACGGTAGCATTTTCTCTCCCCCATTTTACTGTGGGAAAATTATTCTCAGAAGTAGAAATGGCACTGAAAATGTAGATTTCTATACACAGCTATAAGGTGGACACATCCAAAATTCTGATCAATAAACAAATTTATTTTATTTCTATCATTCTTTCATTTATTAATTTTTTTCCAAAATATTTACTGAGTGTGTTTTATGTTTCTAGCAATGTATTAAGTGTTTGAAGGAAATCAAAGAAATATGTAGATTCCTTTCTGAAACCTAAACTCTACTAAGAAAAATGAGATATGGGCACATAAATTAGTTATATCACAATGCAAGATAGCCTTGAAGTGAAAAGAAAGAGGACAACGGGAGGCTTGAGAGTTAGTGAAGATACTATAGATAAGGGTTCAACAGGATGCTAAAGGGCTGGTAGACTTAAGGTATGCAGAGAAAGTCATTCCATGGCATTGGATGCAGGAATTTCTCCAACAAAGGTGATATTTCCACCACGAATCACACACACACACACACACACACAATGTCATATTCTTAGATATATTAACATTCTGCTCTTCACAAGACCATTTAGGTGGCTTGGTAGACAGACTGTGCTAATTTTGCTTGGCTCATGTGCATTCTAGTCGAACACGTTCTAATGAATTCTGAATACTGTGAAACAGAGAAATTCACAGGGCTCTGCCTCAGAGCGAAGCAGCATTCTGCTTTGAAAGTTTAGGTAAAACGTTTTTGCACAATACCTGTGTGTTCATATTTATACTCTTTAAATATTTCTAAGCATTATAAATTTTGTTTTTCAAAATGTGTGTTGATACTTAAAAGTGCTAAATCTAAATAGTTCCTACAGAAAGCCTCAGTTTTCTGTTAGAACTGTGATCTATGAGTGAGCAAGAAATTTAAAATGATGGTTTAAAATGATGGCAGTTCAGTCTGCTCTGCAAATTATAAGGACTACTGGTAAATTTGCTTGTTTGCCACAGTGTCCTAAGCACTTGGGGAACACAGGTGAGGTCATTCACAGAGCACACTATGTTCTCTATCTGAACTGCCTGTTCTGCCGAATTGACTAGAGTGTTAATATTTCACAGTGTCCTTCCATAGCCACCCTTCTAACCTTCCCTGTGACCAAGCGCCAATCAAGAAATACAATAACAGGGTATGCATAAAATATAAAAATTAATTCATCCAAAGAATCACCTATCTTCATGTATATATGAGTGGCTTTGTGTGTATATACGTTATATTAATATATACATATACACATGTATATATGTAAACTCATGCATATACATTGCAAAAACACCATCAACACAACTATTTGAAGGAAGTGATTCATATCATTTAAAACTTTCTAATTTTTATGACTGCAGAAGATAATCTTGGACACATTCTATTGGAAACATAAAACTATTCCCCTTTCTATTATGCAATTTGTTGTGATATCTTAATAGAAGTTTCTCCAAAAATTTAATATTTGCATTTTAACAAAGCTTAACTATTTTTATTTTACAGCATGTTTATTTAAGCCCACCAAAAAGTATCCCACTTGCCATTCCTTGGTCATATATATAAAGTCATCCTCAAAATGCCTTGACTGTTATCTTATTACAAACTTGATAAACAAAAAATTATCTTCACAAGAACTGCCCTACCTGAAATCTGGATAATCCTTCCTCAAAACAGCAAGGACCCATTTCTCTAATTAATCTTATTTTGTGCTTATTAGATCCATGCTTGCTTTGCTTTTACTGTTAATGTATTAAGTTAAATATATTTAAGAGCATTCCTAGATAATTTTGTGATAATTAATGTGTTTCTCCTTTTAATTATCTTTCAAAGAAAACATTACAAATAATCGAATAAAAGTTGTGAAAACTTTCTATTACTGATTACTAAAATTCTAAAAAGTGCAAGTTTGATAAATTGTGATTTATCAACAATTGTTGGGAAATAGTATGCTCCAGCAAGCTGAGTAAATTGATCCCAGTGGATCTTACTGTCAATAATACATTGACGTATGTTACAGTAAGAAATAGGGTACAAAGAAATGCAATTAAGATGATAGTAACCACACTGTGTCTATCTGGAAGAAAACTTTAGAATTTTCTTATGCCTAGTATTTATTTATTATTATCATTATTATTTTGTACTGTACTCTAAAAAAAAAAAACAACTCTGTTTATTTGAAGTTTGGGGTTTGCTATGGTCTGAATATGTCCTCCAAAGTTTATGTGTTAGAAACTTAATTACCACTTTCACAGTATGAAGAGGTGAGATCTTTAAGACTATTAGGCTATAAGGGCTCTACTTTCATGAATGGATTGATGCAGTTATTGCAGGAGTGAGTTAGTTATATTGGGAGTGGTCCCCTGATAAAAGGATAAGTATGGCCCCATTTCTCTCTGTCTCATGTGCTCACTCACCACATGATGCCTTCCACCATGGGATGACCCTCACCAGATGCCAGCGCTATGTTCTTGGACTTCCCAACCTCCAGAACTGTGGGCTAGATAAATCTCTTTCTTTATAAATTATCCCGGCTGTGGTATTCTGTTATAGTAGCAGAAAACTAACATAGGGTTACTTGAATTCTGGATAATTAAATGTTTGTGGAAGTTGGTGAATAAGCCTGATTGCCAGGAATATTGAAAAGCATCTTTGAATATTATATTTTTTAAACTCATCTTTCTAATGATTATCCAGGAATGATTAATACACTTCCACTAACCAACTGGGCAGAACCTCAAGCTGATTTAAGTAGGCCATGCACTTGAGATCTTGAGGTAGTTACAAGAGTAATAAATACCTCTACAACTCTCTAAAAGAAATAAGAATAGTAGCCCTGTGGGCTACCTGAAAAGCCTGCCATGCCAAGGTGAAGACAAGAGGTTCTCCAGGTAACTATGGTAAAATGGTACAGTACAGCTAAGAAAGATTAACACACTGGCATCCATGTGAGTTGTATTTAACTCAGACTAGTTTTGAGCCCAGGGCTGTGGGAAGCAAAACCCTGCAGTTGGTTTGTGAAAATCCTACTTGTTGATGTTCTTATTGTTATAATTAATATTGACCATTTATACAATGTGGATTGTATTGCATATAACTCATGCACAGAAAACAAAAAAGAAATAACAAATTAGAAAGGATGTTTTGTTTTAATAAAACACTGTGGCCCCAGGGAAAATTTTTTTTTCTAGTATAATAGTCAATGTGATAAACAAGTCCCAATACAAGGAAGAATTATTGGTAAACAAGGTTATATTTATCCCATATTTCAGAGCTGACTTTCTTAGTAATTGAGAAAGTTTCTAAAACATTCAAATTCTAAGAAAAAATATTTTTTGAAAAGCATTACTAAAATTGATCACAATAATTTACTACACAGTCATAATAATACAGCAAATATCAATAAGCTAAAGCCTAATAAAGAAAATTGTCAGGATCACTGTTCTTGTTTAGTAGAACTATGTAAAATGCAGGCTAGTTATTAGTTGGAAAGATGTATTTCAATACAATGAAAATAATGAGTCAGGCAATTGTGGCAGATGAACTCTACAGTGAATGACAAGAGACTTCTGATCTCAATCCAGAATTGACTTTTCTTCAATAGCATTTTCTTCTTTAAGATGGATTTTAAAAGGAGAGAATGGGCAAAAGAGGAGGAGATGAAAGAAAGACAAATTCTCTATACATGCTAACAGAGTTGGGAGAAAATTCTAAAATATAAAATGAAAGACAGTTAGCAGAGTGGTAAGATAAACTGGGATAAGAAGTCATTAATGCACTTTGGGCCTTTATCTGGAGTCCTGAAATTATAGAATATTGTTTGTCCTTTTCACAGGAAGCTCTAATTCAAGCATTTCATAGTTGATTACCGATTAAATAACAAACGGTTCTTTTACTTTCACCTCTGCTCTGAGTTGTTCCAGATTAGTTCCCTGTAACATAAACCTAGTTGATCAAAGGGCATTATTAGATTCCTCCAAAGGGATGCTGAAGGTGACCATACTGGCTCACACGAGCCACTGATTATTAAATTTTCAGGAAGTTTATGAGCTGGCTCTTAACTGTTGATTGCTTGAAATTGGCCATAGTGGAAGTATTTACACCATGGAAATGGGCAAACCCTACAAACCAGGGCTTTTTACTACTACATTCCTGGCCTTTACTTACCTATTCATGCAGGCCCTTTAAACATCCCAATCATGTTAATTGTTCTCTTGCCTCAGAAGTGAGTGTCCAGCAAAAACAAGAGATCATCATTAACACTGTCACCCACACATGAAACATTAATCAAATGTTTACAATGTCCTGAGCACTGTGATCAACCCTGAGAAAATAAAGAGCTGTAAGATACCTTTTGTGTCCTGAGGAACTTAAAAATCTATTCTGAAAGGAAAAAGATTTACATACAGTTTTAAAAATGTGACACAATGCAGCACAACAAGAAAGCCAAATGAATAATAAGGAGAACTTATTAGAATTTGCTTTCTATAAGAGCTGGCAGAGAAAGAACCTCAGAGGGGAGATAAATTCATGCCTGGAAGAAGTATAGGACACCAAAAAAATGGAGAGGAGACTGGAATGAAGAGGACACCAAAAAAATGGAGAGGAGACTAGAATATACCTGGCATGCCTAGAGAAGATTAAACTCATGTCCCTGGGAAACATGGTTCAATGAGAAGTATGGCACTGTAGGAAAAGCGTGAGGTTTTAGAAATGGAGAAATCAGGATTTTAATCTTTATCCTCATCATTATTAGCCACGTGAAGCTACTTTACCTCTGTCAATCACAATTTCCCCATCTGTGAAATAGGGATAACTTTCTGTCTTCAAGGTTAAATAAGGTAATAAGTTAAATAAGAGTTAAATAAGTTAATGTGTACACCATCTAGCACAGAATCTGATCTGGAGTAAACACTCAAAACAGTTTGGAGATGGTTTTGTCCATCTCCTAAATCTCATGCTTAAAATCATCAATAACTAATAAGGGGTCAATTTGGAAAGGAAGCTGGAATTCTGGTTGTGGAGCTCACTGATTTTTTTTAAACAAAAGCTTCCAAACTTTGTTAATTACTCGGCAGACATTGAAGACTTTGAACATAGAGATCAAATGTTCAAATGGTATTTAAAAAGGAAACCATGGCTATAAGTACATGAACACTGTCTTGGAGTTACATAGAGTTGTATAGTGTAATATGAGTTTACTAAATTATTTGAGACCATTGAATTCTGCGATTGGAATAAATAGAACTCATTAAAAGTAATAACTTCTCAGCATAGATAATAAGCAAATTCTTGGTTCATGATATTCAGGCAAAACTCATAGGCAGGGACAATTTCACAGACCTGTGACCCGTGCTGTCACACAGGGCCTCACCCTGAGATGGATCCTGTGCTTGGTTTACTGCTCTACCATTGCCACCACTGTTGAGGGGAAATTAGGATTTTCCCCGACCCTCATAAGTTTGTAACTGGGACAGATGCCTGCCACAAAAGACAGATTAACAAGAGAAAAACAAGCAAGTTTATTAATGCTCATATCACGTGGGAAAAAAGTAACTCAAGGCAGTGGCTTAGAGTCCCAGCTTACATAAAATCTTCAATAAAGAGCAAAACATGCTAGAGAAGTGACAGGACAAAGAGGAAAGCAGACCCTGGCTTCCAAAGGAGGGAAAACTGTGGGAAGCAGTGAAGTCTGTTCCAGATCTTTCTGGTGCTGTCTGTGAGCTGATAAAGGTTGTAAAAGACAATTTACATCTTGTCTCTAGGTGGGAAAGGGGAGGAGGACGGTAGAAAGATCTTTTGCTTTGGTAATTCTCTGTCCTGCTTTTAGGCAAACACAGGAGGCACAGAGCTTTCCTGCATCTGCTTCTTCATTGCCTTTAGCTCAAAAATATTTATGTCAAAGAGGAATATTTAGAGGTGACAGATTCTGGTTTCTTTCACCATCTTGGAATTTCTAATTATTTTTGAACAAGGAGCCCCACACTTAAGAGCTTACACTAGATCCTGTAAATTATGTAGCTGGTCTTCAGCATAGGGTGTGTTAAATATAGCTAATAAGTAAACATGCAGCATGTGACACATAGGCATAATTGATGTGTCCAATACAGACAGTGGGTGACTCAGTAACCTGTAATACCTGCCAAAGAAAGACAGAAATAGGGAGAAGATGTGATGAACAAATAAGAATATTATAGTTAGAAAGGGGTGGAAAGACCAAGTCATTATCCTTATAGTTTGGGACTGATACCTGTCACTGCTAACCTAGCTACCCATTGATGTCATCCGGTTTGGTTCTTTTCCTCTCACATGGGCTCTGCCCAAGAAATGTAGATACAGTGTATGGCATTTCTGCAGGCTAACTGACAAGCTACTGCTGTGTTCCAGTGTACTTGCCTTGTGTCATTCCAATGGAGCAAGTACCTATCATTGGCCCAACTCATCTTCATTCTGTGGGCCCCTTTGAGAATTCAGTCCTCCTAGCCACACCATCAGCAGGATGAGATAGACAAGGAATGAACACGGCAAAACCCAGGATACAGAAGTGTGGTCCTATTGCCCACAATTTTACTCTATTGCCACTCTTTCCCAAGTGTCTTAATGTACCTGTCTCCCCCCCCGCTTCTCACTGTGCTTTAAATAAACTTAATAAGCCATGTGATTTGAGCATTTTAATTTGGACTGTGCACCTTTAGTCCTGTGACTTCTGGGAGCATGTGCCTGTTAACGTACTTAGAGAGGTGGCCGTTGTATCAAGGTAATTTTCCACACGACAAGTTTAAATCATAGCTCTATCACTTATTAGTTGTCTGACCATAAACAATTACCCATCCTCTCTCAGAGCTTCAGTTTCCTTATATGTAAAGTCAAAATAATAAAAGCTACCTTAAAGGATGAATTGAGGGGGATAAATTAAATTATGTTAGTAAAATAATAATAGCTAATATGTATAAGATTATTACTATGTGCCAGGCACCATTTCATGTGCTTTATGTCTGATTAAATCCTCTCACAATAACTCTATGAAGAAATACTACTTTTATCTCTATTCATAGTGAGGAAACTCAAGGATGTAGGGGTTAAGAAACTTGCCTACAGCATAATGCTTGACACCTGGTATGGACTTATTCAATAGTAGAAAAATTGAATGTCAATGTCCCATTTTGACTGACAAAATCCAGATGTACTGACTGACTATAGATTATCCATTCTTCAGATAAAAAAGCACTATACTCAAGATACCTGTAATATACAAGAGCTGAAGGTCTATGCTTTGGTGAGTTAGTGGTTAAAAGGAATCCAAAACGGTTGAAGGTTGTGCTGGTGGTGTGTTCACATGTTTAAAAGTCCTGTTGTGTGGAATCTCTCATTCCTTCCCAATGACAGATGAAGGAAATACCTTTGTGAATTAAAGCATAAACCATGAATCTTGCCCATGAAAATCTTCAGCTGAAAATCAAAACTAGAGATGAAGGGGTGAGCATGGGAGCCAAAAAGATAGTTTCCCCAAAGTTTTCCCAGATGGCTCCATTAGAGGAAATCAACCATGGTCTGTTCTCACTTTCCTAGAAATGTATTAGTTCCCCCAACCAAAAGTGAAAAACAAAATAAAATTTAAAAACAAATTTAAAAAAAAAGTGTGGAAGGATGAAGGGAGATTGAGTAAGGAGGAACATTACCTTAATGGCTGGCTGACAGTTTCAAGCACCTGCTTAAGTGTAAGTGAAATCCTAAGGATATCTTTCTTGGCCTTATTGGGTGTCTCATTAATAAATCACCAGGCCTATTCAGCCAATGGACAACTCCCAGAAACAGCAGATCAGGGTGCTACAAAGCTCAGAAACTAAAGCATTGGATATACTAGCTAAATAAACATTTTTGTTATCAAAATAAAATAATTTAAAAATACTGTCTACCCAAGAGTCAATTCCATGCAAAAGCGTACTTGGAGTATTTCTCTATCCTAATTTGCGAACTCATGAAACATTAGTACTTTCCCCTCTCCAAAATAAGCTTCTTTAAATACCCAGCTAAGTGAGTTTTTAAAAACCGGCTTTTATTTAATAGGCACAGAAGCATTCTTTCTTCAAATCAATGCTTTATATGGAAGTGCATTGTGTAGGTCTGGGTGACCCTCCCTCTGAGCTCTGCCTCCCTTGCTCTGAATTGGTTTCACCAAATTTCACTACTTGACTTCAAAGGATAACAGTTTGCAAAACAGGGGCCACAATCCAGCCTATGTTTTATAAATCAATAAACTGAGGCTCAAAGAGAAGTTAGAGGTAACACTTAGGTCGAAGTCCAAGTTTCTTGATTTTCAGTCCAAAACCTATTATTCCACTGTAACAAAACAAGGTGGTTGCTTATTTAGGTTCGGTCATGAGGGCTTTTAATTTACCATATATAGTGTTCTGATACAGTTAAAGGTTTGGGCTTCAAAATGAGTAATAGTAGACCCATTATTTTCCTCCTGAGTGTTTTATTTTACCTATGGTGGCTGCTACCAAGTTAGTACCGCCATCTCTTATAGATAGGAAAGACCTAGTTAGCCATCCAACTTCTGATTTAAACCTGTGAACAACTTAAAAACACATTATACTTAATATTCTCACAGATGGGTATTTTAAACTTTGGTAATTAATAGAAACTGGGAATTGACTTTCAAATAATTGGGAAGTCCCTTTCTCCTCCTGCCCCCTCCCCATATTCTCACTCATTTAATAAACCATCCCCAGAGCAGAACGTCCTGCTTAATGAAGTTTTCTGTTTCTTAGAATTGTAAACAGTGGCTCCCAATCCTGACTCTTAATCAGTATTTTTAGAGTAAATAAAAAAAACACATTTCTGGTCTGGATCACACATATCTGCCCCTCCACCCAGAGATAAGTATAGATTTAAGGCTACATGAATGTGTGAAACTGTATTAATATACAGTGAAATATACAACGGTGATGGTGGCAGGGAGGTGGCTTCCTTTTGGACCTCTAGAGCCAATTCTTCTACCTTGAAAATGCAGAACTCAAGTTCCCGAGCCATGTTTGAGAGTTCATATGGATTCACAACCAATTCCTAGAGCTCCTTGACTACACAGCAACTGCCTGTATTAACCAACTATAGACCTTAAGCCCTGAGCATGCTCATGTTCCTAGTCATAGACATTCTTTAAAAATGTGAAAACTATCTTTGAGTGCCCACAACGTCCTCAGAACCATAAGCCATCATTCCTGAGGCTTTATTCTAAAACACCTTTTAAAACCCTGAGCCTCTCTAAAATCCGTTTTAGATGTTCAGCAAGTTTTTATGGCTCCAGGACCAGAAGGGAAGTCTTGGAACTCAGACACAGATCCAAACGTGTGCTCAGAACATCTGTTCCAGTTATTCTGACCCAAGTGTCTTTAATTTCACAGGCAGCCACGAGCAATGACTAGAGGCTAATTCTAAGAATAACATAATCCTTAGAAATAGTCTCCGAGTTAGATATCTCTGAAATACATAAAAGGTCGGGGGGAAGCTGCCTGATGTCCATGCATTGGTAACATTTGGATAGAAAAACATTTATGTATCTATACCATGAAATACTGACCACTTGTTCTAATAATGGGGTTGGTATCTATAGGTGAGAAGCTTAATAAAGCATTCAAAAACCTACAAAGGGAGACAAATCGGGCACTTTAGTACCAACAACTTCATCACAGAGGCTGACACCAAGACAATTAGGCTGGTCAGAGCCACTGGCACCAGCTGGAACTCACAGACGCAGCCACAAAGCAGGAACCACTGCTGGCCATAGAAAAACTTCCCAAGATGGTGAGCCTAGCTCATAGGTGAAAAGCCACAGTTGTTTCTCTTCTGGGCCTAACTTTCTGCTTCCATTCTGTAAGCTGACTTTGGCTTTGAAGGTCTGAATCACCGTCTTAGTAACATACTGAGCTTGCCCCCCAGCAATCCTGGTAGGAGGCAGCAAATTCCAATGCCTACAAGATCTTCCCAAGAAGCATAAACAAGTGATATGGATTGTTTGGAACTGGGCAAGCCGAAGAGCGAATGCCCTGTTAATAGGGGACAGTTCTTGCTTAGCCCCAGCGGTTATTTCTTGTAGGAATGTGGCACCAAATCTTCCACTTGCCCATGAGAAGCTGGACATATGCATTTTTTTATGTAAAACTTCCCACTTTTAAACGATGGACAAAAAAAGAAAAATTATTATTATAAAAAAATACATAAAATGGTTAAAATGGTAAATTTTACGTTATGTATATTTTGCCACAATAAAAAATAATCAAATTGTAAAAAGAAACAGAAAACATATAATGTCTTCCTTTCTTTCGGTTATGAGGTAGCTGAGGCTCCAGGAGGTTAAATAACACGCAAGTTCTGGCAGCACCAAGACGGAAGTGAATTATTCTGATAGCTACTTCAGTTCCTTTTTTCATCATCAGAGACAATAATACTATACTATCATTTTTACAGTATTATTAGTTAAATCGGCTCATAGGGGGATAGTTTTGGAAACTCACCACTATTTATAAAAGTGGTTTGTGGAAAAATGCAATCTAAGGCAAAACTGAATTATGCAAACATGGCCGTTATCACAGACATGTTCCCTTTTTCACGTCCCCTCCTCCCTCATCCACCAGGGAAAGGAAATACAGTGTGATCATCAGGGGTGAATCTGCTCCCCACATGGGATAATCATTTGATTTTGCATAAAAGGAATTTATACATCTGTGTGCTCTGAGTGTGTTTGCACCCACATCAGCAGTCAACACAAGACTGAAATTGGGTCACTGACATGTTCAGGGAATAGCTATTAGCA
Source organism: Microcebus murinus (assembly GCF_040939455.1). NCBI lineage: Eukaryota > Metazoa > Chordata > Mammalia > Primates > Cheirogaleidae > Microcebus > Microcebus murinus. The sequence continues at coordinate 25,829,712 of NC_134115.1, forward strand.
TAACCCTTAATTGGAATCCTATTTATTGTTCTGTTGGCTTAGCATCCTCCCTGCTTTTTAATGTGAGCTGTCGCTTGAAAAGATCATTTGAGACCGGGATCCTGCAGAGAAACAAGAGTGTGCAATTCACACAAACTTGTAAAATTCAAATATATTATTTCCTTCAGAGAGATGGTAACGAATGTGTCAAAGTAAGGAAACTCCAGTTTAACAAACAAATGGTTAACAGTGACCACAGAAGTTGTAAGACCCCCAACAATTTCTCATAGCTGTTTACGATTTATAATCATTAGCCCAGTCTCTCTAGTGATAAGAGACATATATATGTTTATACATGTACGTACATATATATATGCAGATATATGCTATAAGTGTTCATATGACTATGAGCATAATAAATAATGATATGAGTATTATATATATTTGTGATATATACAGTATTACCTATAATATATAAGACTCAGGGAATTTAGGAGACCAATATCAAAGAAAGTGTTTCTACTTATGAAAGGTGACACCATACTTGAGAACTTCAATTTTCTTCTCCATCTTCCAAGGTTTACATTTGACAGTAGCAATCATTTGTCTTTTCTCATCTAACTCTGCCTTCAATCTTTCCAATTCCTCTTCATCAATCTCTTCTTCTTCTTCCCTTTAAAAGAAAAAAAAATCTTAATAAAGTTAAGCTTTGCTTGACTTCTAAACTTAGGGAAGATTGATATCAGATATTTGCCCATTTTTTAAAAATTTGGCTGTATTTAGTCAGTGCTAAGACCTCCCATAATCCTCACAAGCATTAAAACTGATATCTGAACACTGATGCAGGATTACAATTATGACATTGAATAATAGTGTTTGCCTTCTGATTTCCTGGAACTAAGCTGTTCTTTTATGTCCAGTGCCTCAAACTCTCAGAAATGGAAAGTCTATGGAAAGAATAGTTATAGATCTATCAAGATATTTCCCTCTCCTCTCTGTTCCCTGGTATACCTTCCTCCACCAATTCTACACTTCATTTAAATACTTTATTTTTCAAGAAGGATAATAAATTAGAGGTGAAGATGTCTTTGAAGTACCCATAAAAATTTTGTTAGCCCTGTCTCAAGTGAGGGAGAGAGAGAGAGAGAGAGAGAGAGAAATTGAAATAGGGGAAAAATAAAAATCTATTTCTCAAAGGTAAGCTAATCTGTTAATTAAACTCACAACTTCAAGTGATAAAATTCAACTTGAAATATATTTAGTGGCAGTGAATCCTTTGAAGAGACCTTCAAAGGAATTGAGCTCTTTACTGAACATGAGATGTATTTTTTCTCTTCTGTATTACAAAAATATCAGGTCCAGCATTCAAAGAAAACACAATCTAAGCATGAGCAATTTAGATTGAAGAAGGCTATATGATATTGTAGAGATTAATTTTTTTTGGCAATAGATTGTTTCAGTTATTAAGCTGTTATCTCTTAACTTCAAACACATTCTTCTAGACCTAATATTGTGGTGCTGGGGCTGGGATTGATGGGCTGGGCACCTGAATGATCAAGAAATTGTAATCCATACATAATGAGTGAGATGTGCACCATCTGGGGGATGGTCATGCTGGAAACTCAGACTTGTGGGAGGAGGGGGAAAGGGCATTTATTGAAACCTTAAAATCTGTACCCTCATAATATGGTGAAATAAAAAGAAAAAGAAAGAAAGAAAAAAAAAAAAAGAAATTGTAATCCAATTCAGTCTTACTCAGAAACATGTTTTGTTCTTCCCTAAGCTCATGACTAGACACAGTTGGAGTATGGCAAAAGCTATTTTTTAAAGTTCTAGCTGAGGAACAGGGGGACATGTCTGCAGTTTTACAGCCCACCCTACAAAATGACCTTCAATCCCCTTTACCACCAACCCATAGTTTTTAATTATGCCATGATTACCAAAAAAAAAAAAAAAAAAAAATTCATATGAACCCTTTAAAACAACACTTCCTATGACAGTTTGTTTTTAGACAATTCAAATATTTTGCTTAGAATAATAATCTTAGTTCAAAAGAATTGTGGAAGTACGCTCTACTAGGATACAGCCCTGATTATTATTAGTTTGTTACTGTTTTAATTATTTGGTGTTTATTATATAAAAGCCTATGATGGCATGACAGCATGGCATAAAATAGTTGAGGATTTTGTTTTACTATTAATACATCTATATTCATGTGTTTTTTTTAATTTGTCAATTAGAATGATATTTGGGTTGGTTTGTCTTAAGAGGAAAAGATATATGTTTTAATAAAAATGATTAAAATTTTTCCACACAGATATAGAAATCACTCTAAATTATATAGATAATTGTTTCACTAAAATATTTACAGAACTAGCAAAAATAAAAGAAAATAGATGCCAAGAAATGATCAATAATGGAGTCCATTAGAAAGCAAAAAAAGCTTTAAGATTAATAATTGAATTGCTTGATATTTTAAGCCTTTAAATTACCCACCCTTTCAAAATAACTCACGATATTTATATATAAGTACCTTAAAGCTTGATACTACTTAACTTCCATTAAGGATTATATATAAAACAACATCTCATTTAATCTAGCATCATCAAAGAATGAAATAGTGATGTATTTGATGTGTGGATTTGCCACATAACGAAACCTACATTTATTTTTAGAAATCATTTAATGGAAACCTTTCTAACACTAATTAAATTACTGTGTATGTTTAGCCTATACAAATTCAGATTCTTTTAAAATGCATATGAAGTGTCTTTATTCATCCCTTTTCTAATTATCCCTCTGAGAATAGTTTTCACTTCTCTGAGACACTAAACCACTTTGCACTTCTTCTCTGGCACATATATACTGTCTTACTTCATAATAATTTGTATCTAAGTGGCCTCTCCCTTTCTATTAATATATTATGGACTTTCAGAGGTTTCAGGCATATTCACATCCATGTATCCCAAAGAAACTGGCAAAGATTACCTTCCACAGAAGTGGACCTGGATAAATAATTATTGAACAAATACATATATACAGAACTTTTCTGGGTGACTCAGGGTTATCATCACAGCTCAAAGTAGACTGAAATATAAACAATACCCTCTAAGATTATCATAGTATGGAAAAGACATTTATCCCTACAATAAATGATTCATCGCTGTCTATTTTTAAAGTGTTTTTTGTCAATTGTTGATTTCTCTAGGAGGGTCATACTGTGCTACAGGGCATACTTGTTGACAGATAAGTTACCTTCAAATACACAGGTAATGCAGCTATTACTCTCTCTAGCATTATAGGGACCCTGCTTTTCTAGGATCACTCAAAGAAAAAGCCAATCATATTAAAAGGATATAGTATAGGCATGCTTCATCTTCTAAAATTTCAGCCTCATCTGTGCAAGAATGACTTTCTATCTTAAGTTTGATTTATTTAAACAACAGTTGTTAGGAAAAAGAAGGCATAATATGCCGAATTTCACACTGCTATGAATATATTACTTACTCGCTTAAAACTGGGTCAGCAAAAGCCTGTAATATTACTGGAAATACTCCAAAATGTCTAACAAGGCAGTGTTTCTTAATGATTTCCAAAGATAGTTAGCATTACAACCTTGGTTTCAGTTGGTTTCAAATGTTGTGGCAGTGCAAGGGAAATTCCCTGAAGCATTGTTTGAATATTTAAATAAAAAGACCTTGAATTAGTTAACCTAAATAAATGTGCCCTGATTTGCCTACTAATCTTCCTCAAAAAATATACTTGCTAATACATTTTCTTAAAAAAAAAAAGCATATCTTGAAAATGAACAATAAAAAGTAGACCCTAAAATAGAAAATAGAGCTAGCAATCCTCACAAATAATTTACGATACAATTTAGAAAATGTATCGCCACAAATTGTGGCAGTAATAATATAATTTGCAAAACCTATGGGGACAACATTTGGTTCTGTGGAAGAGTGGGAAATAAGAAGGCACAAGTGCCTGTTGGTTTCTCAAAATCAGAATGAAACTGGGCCCAGCTAAGGAGAGACACCGTCACAGAGACGGGGCCCAGCTGGTTCACATGGCACCGTTTCCTAGAGATTGAGCAATTGACAGGAAGGCCCTGTGCATACCAAGAGGGCAGAAAATTTCTTGCCCAATTCACTTTTTTAGAAGGATTTTTCTGAGGCATAAGTGGAAAAGAAATGTAAATTTTGGCACATAACCTATATCATGCACACATCCCTATTGATGACATTTTCTCAATGAAACACACTATGGAAAGCATAAGCTTTGCTAATAAGGAACTATTACTACATAGTAATAGAACTAACAATCATAATAATATGTGGGACTTCAAATTGTGTTGCATTTTGTTCCTGAAAGGAATAAAGCATAAAAATGGTTGAAAAGAAGATATAAATAAAAAATACCAGAGTCAAAATTTAAAAGCAGGTGATGTCTTGAGAATCAAAAAGAGAAAGAAAAGGAGCTTAAGGAGGAAGTGGAGGAGGAGGAAAAGAAACAAAAAGAGGAGAAAGAGGGGATGAGGAAAATTCAAAAATTAAAATAAACTAAAACATGAAATGGATGGGATGCTCTATTATTCTAAAGGGAAGCATCATCTGTTAATACCAAGCTTCTCTATGCAACAAAATCTTCATATAGTTGTTTTTAATAACAATCACTTATAAGGACTAATATAATAGTTAGAGCTATTGAGTACTGAAGTGTATCATTTTGGGAGGACATATGAGAAAGTTCTTCCTCACTTAAAGTTTTAGACTGTTTAGAGGAGATTCTACCACATACATCATGGTGATTCACATGGCCCTACTGTCTGTGAGTTGTGGAATAGGTTGGCTGTCTCTTTAATCCTTTCCAGTGAATCTAGGGTTTCTATTATTAGATGTGTTTTACACGCATACTTTTCCTACTTGCCTGCTATCTGCAAATTTCAAAAAAAAAAATTGGAAAGCAAAGAGTAGAAAATTATTTTATTGAATTTTTCCTAAAGAGCATTTACTATATTATTCCTCACAAAGTCAGTGTTTGGGAAAATGTTGACCTGGTGGAAGTGAATGATGCTGGGTTTTATTAAAAAGGAAATGACAACCCAAATCCTTTGTAACAGAGGCCCTTTCTATAAAGAGCCAAATAGTTAATATTTTAGGCTTTCAGTGCTACATTACTCTGTCCCATATTCATCTTTGATTTTTGTTAATGACCCTTTAAAACTAATAAAAACTATTATTAGCTCTTGGGCTGGATTTAGCCATAGTTTGCCAACACCTGCTTTGTAAGGTAAAGTGATATGAGTTCATTATTTAGAAGTTTCTACTTAACCTAATAACAATGCACACAACTAATGGGATAATTTTAAGCTAACTATAACATGTTAATGACCTATGACAGTTTAGATCCTTCATAAGAGAATTTTTCATGGTCCATTTTTAATGTATATTCATTTTTAATTCTATTTTAATTATTCAAATATATCTAATTAAGTGGAGTCAAATGGCAGCATCAGATTAAGGCTGTCTTTCTAAAAGTAGTTTTAACTACTCATTTTAAAGTCACAGAGTGGCTGAAAGGTATGGTCTTCTTTCAGCATTGGAGCTTTTGAATGAGTAACACTTTCAGTTAGATCTGAACTAACTTACGCTCCTCTCTTCAACCTCCTCCTTCTTTCTTTTTCTCTTGCCTTCCTTGTTTCTTCATCTTCTGGTTCAGGTTCTGGGTCATCCTCATTGATAACATCTCTGGTCCGTTTCCTCTTTGGTCTCAAGCTCTCTCTTCGAGGTAGTTTATCTTCCTCCTCCTCTTCTTCTTCACCTAAACACAGCAATTGACAATTCAGTGAGTGATACCAGAAAGTGCTCTCTGTCACTACCAATTTTATTCTTACTTGTTCATAACTAGTATCATACATCTGACACCACAATCTAACAACTCTCCACATCACAATAAGATGCATCATGAAATATAAATTTGCCTGCCATTTAAATGAAGTTTTCTAGATTTTTATTTCTTTTGTGGTTCACCTACTCAAATATTTACATGTAGATCCCCAAATTTTAATAATTCCTATAGTTCTAGTCTTCATTTACTTACGTAACTAATTGGCTTGGAATTTAGTATCATACCATAACTCTAAGATCATTTAAATCAAGTCCATGTTTAGAGGTTAGCATTCCAACGTATAATTATTGAATGCTTAACTACTATGCATTTTCTATTACTTCTATCTTAGGACAAAGCACAGGAATGACAAAAAAAAAATACTATCAACTAGAATAATTTTGAAGAAATTCATTCAGCCCTTGACATTTCTCTCAATTCAAATTTTCTTCATTCTTGATTTCAAATATTTATTTCTTTTATTTCCTACGTGACCTTAACACTTGTACCCCCATAATATGCTAAAATAAAAATAATAGTTTTTAAAAAAAGGGCCAGGCATGGTGGCTTGTGCCTGTAATTCTAGCATTTTAGGAGGCCGAGGCAGGAGGATCACTTGAGTCCAGAAGTTTGAGACCAGCTTGAGCAACATAGCAAGACCTTATCTCTACAAAAAATAGAAAAATTAGCCAGACATAATGGCATGCGCCTATAGTCCCTGCTACTAGAGAAGAAGAGGCAGTGAGGAAGGATCGCTTGAGCCCAGGAGTTTGAGGTTGCACAGAGCTATCATGATGCCACTGCACTCTAGTCTGGGCAATAAAGTGAGATGTTCTCTCAAAAAAAAAAAAAAAAAAAAAAAGAAAGAAAGAAAGAATGAATGAAAGAAAGAAAAGAAAAGAAATAGGCCGGGCGCGGTGGCTCACGCTTGTAATCCTAGCACTCTGGGAGGCCGAGGCGGGCGGATTGCTCAAGGTCAGGAGTTCAAAACCAGCCTGAGCAAGAGCAAGACCCCGTCTCTACTATAAACAGAAAGAAATTAATTGGCCAACTAATATATAGAGAAAAAATTAGCCGGGCATGGTGGCACGTGCCTGTAGTCCCAGCTACTCGGGAGGCTGAGGCAGAAGGATCGCTTGAGCCCAGGAGATTGAGGTTGCTGTGAGCTAGGCTGACGCCACGGCACTCACTCTAGCCTAGGCAAGAAAGCGAGACTCTGTCTCAAAAAAAAAAAAAAAAAAAAGAAATGGTAAAATACACATTTGCTTTATCATTCTATGCTTATGAATAGAAATAGATAACTTATAAATTTAATGTAAAATTGAGACTAATGGCAGCATTATTTTGTTTTATTCACCAAACTAGTAATTAATGTCTCCTATGTCTGCAACTTCTTAGGAAGATTCCAGGTAAAGAGTAGAGAGATAATTCAGTCCCTTCCTATGCAAGGTCTATAACATACATTCCTACTTGACTTTCATTTCTCTTGCTCTTTAATGTCTTTTGCCATTTACAATAAACTGTGATAAAAAATCAGATATTGCTCACAGTTATTACTATTCTCTTAAATAAAAGCTACTGTAGGAGAAAATGTACTTCAGTAGAAAACTATGAATTATCTGTAGCATACCTGTCTGTGTTATCTGATTGTGATTTATGGGAGCTTTTTTACAACTCCGAAAATTATAGAGATTTATTAACTAGCAATGCAAAACACTTCTTTTTTTTTATTTTATTTTATTTTATTTTGAGACAGAGTCTTACTTTTGTTGCCCAGGCTAGAGTGAGTGCCATGGCGTCAGCCTAGCTCACAGCAACCTCAAACTCCTGGGCTCAAACGATCCTCCTGCCTCAGCCTCCCAAGTAGCTGGGACTACAGGCATGTGCCACCATGCCCGGCTAGTTTTTTGTATATATATTTTTAGTTGGTCAATTAATTTCTTTCTATTTTTAGTAGAGACGGGGTCTCGCTCAGGATGGTTTCGAACTCCCAACCTCGAGCAATCCGCCCGCCTCGGCCTCCCAGAGTGCTAGGATTACAGGCGTGAGCCACCGCGCCCGGCCCAAAACACTTCTTATCTGTTGACATTAAACTCTATTCAGTGGAGAGATAAACCCCCTTCCAAAAAATGTTCTGCCTCCATTTGCACAATCATTTTAATATTTATGATCTATAAATGTCTGTTCTTTAGGTTTTCCTTTGAATATATTATAACATTTCACAAGTTTCTTCATTAGTCAAATACATTCTTTTTCCATATGTGTTAGTCCTAATTTTATGTTTTTTAAATTATCTTTTAATACCACTTATCAAAACTTTCTTTCTTTTTTTTTTTTTTGAGACAGAGTCTTGCTCTGTTCCCCAGGCTAGAGTGCCATGGCATAAGCCTAGCTCACAACAACCTTAAACTCCTGGGCTCAAGTGATCCTCCTAACTAAGCCTCCCGAGTAGCTGGGACTACAGGTGCGTGCCACCATGCCCGGCTAACTTTTTTCTATTTTTAGTAGAGATGGGATCTCACTCTTGCTCAGGCTGGTCTGGAACTCCTGAGCTCAAGTGATCCTCCTGCCTCAGCCTCACGTAGTGCTAGAATTATGAGCATGAGCCATTGCACCCGGCCATATCAAAACTTTTTAATTGATATTTCAGGTATAAGACCTAAATATTATCTATATTACTAAATAACAGAGATAAACAGGGGGATAATTTTTCTAACTGGGCATTGAAAACTATATATACTCTTTCATTCAAACTGAGAATGACTTTCTGCTTATTAAATATTGTGGCAAACGTGGCATATTATTTGAACATTCTGAAAATTTACCCAGCTTTTATTAGTCATATTAGTTACTAATTACAGAAAGGACAAGAGTCTGACAGGGGATAAGAAACAATTTCACCCAATAAAACCTCAAGCAGCTACTTGTTACTCTGATTTCAGTACTTTTTATTAAGAATAAACTACTGGAATGACATCAGCAAGATGGCAGAATAGGAAGCTCTAGACCTTTTTTTCCTCCAGGAACAGAAAGGTTCCACAGAAATCCAGTAACCAATTGAAAGGTGCCTGCACCCTGGGTAAGCACAAAATCAGTAAGGTAACTGCTAGGAAAACCTGAAACCCCCTCTCATCATGATCTCTCACCCTGAGAGCACCATACAATTAGGAGGAAATCATCAGCTTCCAGATTTCCCCTGGGGAGGGAAGGAAAGGACTGGAGACTCTGAATTAAAAGGATTGGTTCTATAAAAATTGGGTTCAGTCAAAAGGCTGCACTCAAGGATACAGAAGGCCACATGTGGCCATAAGGCTTCAGGTTCCCCAACCCGTACGTCCACCATTCTGATTTTTCTGAGGGTTGCCTAAGGGACTGGTTTCTTTCCCTCCAGAATCTGAGTACTGATAGGAAATATCCCTGGTTGGGAGCTAAGGAGAGCAAAAAGAGCAGTTTGGATAATATGCTACCACTCACAGTAGCCACCCCCAAGCTTAGCACAGAGTAAGAAGATGATAAACCCCAAATCTAAATTCCCCAGGGGAAGAAATGAGTTGGACAGGGCATCCAACATTTCAACACTTGGAGGGGCTGTTTTGAGAAACTGGCCTCTGTCCCACCTGTCTACCAACGAGCCAATGGGATCCAGCATATTTGAGATATCTCAGGACCATAAGGAGCAAAGGTGAAGATTTGGACTAGATTGTACTCAGTCACCAGAGCCCTTCCCCCCAGCTCAGCACAACATGATTGGCAGGACTTCCAGCCCCTGATTTACCCTTGGAAAGGGAAAAAGATGACTAAAATATATACCCAATGTTCAGACTTTTCAGAAAGATGCCTAAGGGAATGGCCAGTCTCAGAGAATGAACCGGACCCAGCATACTTTTGATGCCTAGAAACCTCTGAGAACCATAAAAAGAATAAGAAAAAAGAGAGAGAGAGCACACACAGGACATGCTGCTGCCCCAGAAGATGTATTACTGCAGATAGACACCAAAGGAGGAAAACTGTCAAATCCCTCTAATTGAAAGAATTTACACACAGAAGTCCAGAGAAGGTACATACAAAGGGAACTTCTGAGAGACCCAAGAATCCCTAGCCTGACAAATTAGTGAGAATCTTTTCCTGTACAAGGGTGGTACACATGAAGACTGGGAGAGGTGTTTTTTTCTGACCACAATGAAATGAAACTGGAAATCAATAGCTAAAGAAAAACTGGAAAACTCACAAATACCTAAAAATTAAACAATACATTCTTAAACAATATATAAGTCAAAGAAGAAATCAAAAGGGGAATTAGAAAATATCTTGAGAGAAATGAAAATGAATACACAACATATTAAAAGTTATGTGATGCAGCAAAGCAGTACAAAGAGGGAAATTTATAGTGATAGATACCTATGTTATAGAAGAAGAAAACTGTCAAGTAAATCACCTAACTTTACACCTTAAGAAACTAGAAAAAGAAGAATAAACTAAGCCCAAAGGTAGCAGAAGAGAAATAACAAAGATTAAAGCAGGCCGGGCGCTGTGGCTCACGCCTGTAATCCTAGCTCTTGGGAGGCCGAGGCGGGCGGATTGCTCAAGGTCAGGAGTTCAAAACCAGCCTGAGCGAGACCCCGTCTCTACTATAAATAGAAAGAAATTAATTGGCCAACTGATATATATATATAAAATTAGCCGGGCATGGTGGCGCATGCCTGTAGTCCCAGCTACCCGGGAGGCTGAGGCAGAAGGATCACTCGAGCCCAGGAGTTTGAGGTTGCTGTGAGCTAGGCTGACGCCACGGCACTCACTCTAGCCCGGGCAACAAAGCGAGACTCTGTCTCAAAAAAAAAAAAAAAAAAAAAAAAAAAAAGAGGCAAAGATTAAAGCAGAAATAAATTTTTTAAAAAAACTAGAAACCCAATAGAAAAATGAATAAAACTAAGAATTGGTTTTCTGAAAATTGATAAAATTGTCAAAACTTTAACCAGACTAAGAAAAAAGTGAGAAGATACAAATAAATACAATAGGAAATGAAAGAGACACAACAACTTATGCCACAGAAATAAAAGGTTCATATGAGACTACTATGAACAATTAAATAACAGCAAATTGGATAACCTAGAAGAAATGAACACATTTGTAGAAACATACCATTTACCAAGAATGAATCATGAAAAAACAAAAAATCTGAACAGACCTATGACTAGTAAGATTAAATCAATAGTCAAAAACCTCCCATCAGAAAAGTCCAGGAACTGATGCCTTTACTAGTAAATTCTACCAAACATTTAAAGAAGAATTACTGCCAATCTTTCTCAAACTCTTCAATAAAATTGAAAAGGAAGGAACACTTCCAAACTCATTATATGAGGCCAGAATTACCTTCATACCAAAGCCAGACAAAGGCACTACAAAAAAGAAAACTATTAGTCAATATATCCTGATGAACCCAGATGCAAAATTTCTCAACAAAACACTAGCAAACCAAATTCAACATATAAAAAGGATCATACACCATGACCAAGTAAGATTTATCCCTGGGACACAAGTGCAGTTCAACATTAAAAAATCAAATAATATGATAAACCACATTAACAGAACAACAGATAAAAATCACACGATCGTCTCAATAGGTGCAGAAACAGCATTTGACAAAATTGAACATCCTTTCATACAAAAACTTTCAACAAACTAGAAATAGAAGGAAATTACCTCAACCTAATAAAAACTATATTAAGAAAAGCCCAGAACTACTATTATACTCAACAGTGAAAAATTGAAACTCTTTCTCTAACATCAAAAACAAAACAAGGATACTCACTTTGGGCCACTTCTATTCAACATAGTACTGGAAGTCCTAGCCAGAAAATTAGGCAAGAAAAGGGAAAACAAGGCATCCATATCAGAAAGAAGAAAGTAAAATATCTGTTTGCAGATGACATGATCTTATACATAGGCAACCCTAAAGACTCCACAAAAGTCTACTAGAACAAATAAGTCAATTCAGTAAAATTGCAGAATACAAAATCAAAAATCAATTGCATTTCTATACACTAATAATGAATTATCAGAAAAGGAAAATAATCAAACAATTCCTTTTATAACAGCATGAAAAAGAATAAAATATGTAGGAATAACTTAACTCAAGAGATGAAACACTTCTTTCACTGAAAATCATAAGACATTGATACAATAAAGAAGATACAAATAAATGGAAATACACACTATACTCATGGATTAGAAGACTTAATATAATTAAAATGTTTATACTTTTCAAAGCAATCTACAGATTCAAAGCAATCCCTATCAAAATTCCAGTGGCACTTTCTTACAGAAATAGAAAAAAAAAAATCCTAAAAGTCATATGGAACCACAAAAGATTCCAAATAGCCAAAACAATCTTAAGAGAGAAGAACAAAGCTGGTGGCATTATACTACCTGATTTCAAAATATTTCACAAATCTATAGTAATTAAAATAGTATGGTATTGGCATAAAAATAATATAGACCAATGGAACAGAACAAAGAGCCCACATTTATGCAGTCAACTGATCTTTCATAAGGTTGCAAAGAATACACAATGGTGAAAGAATAGTCTCTTCAAAAAACAGTGTTGGGAAAACTGGATATGTATATGCAAAATTTAAAAAAATGGACCTTTATTTTAAACCATACACAAAAATCAACTCAAAATGAATTGAAGACTTATATATAAGACCTGAAACTGTAGAAGTAGAAGAAAATATAAAGAGCTTCACTATACTGGTCTTGGTAATGATTTCTTGAATATGATACCAAAAGTATAGGTAACAAAAGCAAAAATAGATAGGTGGGACCTCATCAAACTAAAATGTTTCTGCACAACAAAGGAAACAATCAGAGTGAAAAGGCAACCTATAGAAAGACATTAAATATTTGCAAACCATATATATTTGATAAGGAGTTAATATCTAATATATATAAGAAACTCCTACAACTCAAAAGCAAAATAACAATAATAATAACTCAATTTTTAAAATGGGCAAAGGACTTGAATAGATATTTCTCCAAAGAAGATGTACAAATGGGCAAAAATATATGAAAAGATGCTCGACATCATTAATCAAGAGAGAAATGCAAATCAAAACCACAATGAGATGATCCACTCATATCTGTTAGGATGGCTATTGTCAAAAATACAAAATGCAACAAGTGTTGACAAGGATGTGGAGAAATTGGGACCCTTGTACAATATTGGTGTGAATGTAAAATAGTACAGCTGCTATAGAAAACAGTATGGAAGTTCCTCAAAAACTTGAAAATAGAACCACCATATATGATCTAGCAGTGTGACTCTCAGGTATTTGTCCAGAAGAATTGAAATCAGGATCATGAAGAAATATTTTTAATCTATGTTCATTATAGCATTATTCACAATAGACAAAATGTGAGAGTAACCTAAATGTTCAACAACAGATGAATGGATAAAGAAAATGTGGTATATACATAAAATGTGATATTATTTAGCCTTTAAAATGCAAGAAATCCCGACATATATGGACAATATGGATGAACTTTGAGGACATTATGCTAAGTGAAATAACTCAGTCACAGAAGAATAGATACTGTGTGATTCCAAGTATATGAGGTATCTAAACTAGTCAAACTCATAGAAGGGGAGAGTTGAATGGTGGTTGCTAGGGGCCATGGGGAGAGAAAAATGGAGAGTTTTTATTCAATGGATATAAAGTTACAATTATCCAAGAAGAATAACACCTACAGATCTGCTCTAAACATTGTACCTAGAGTTAACAGTACTGTATTGTATTATATACTCAAAAATTTATTGACAGTAGGTCTAATGTTAAGTGTACCTATCACAATAAAAAATTAAAGATATTGAAGATCTGACACTATTAACCAACTTAACCTAATTAACATTTATAGAACACGCTACATAACAACAGCACATTTCGCGCACATCAACTATTCAGCGGAATAAATTATATTCTGGGCCATTAAAACAAGTGTCAATACATTTAAGAGGGTTGGCATCATACAAAACATTATTTCAACCACAGTAGAATTAAATTTTTTAAGTGGCTCTTAAAACTCTTCCAAAGAGTAATTATAGATGTATGATGAGGATGTGGGATGGACGAGAAGAGAGGGAGAATCCAGAAATAAATTAGTTTGAAGTCAATAAAAAAAAATCTAAACTATTAAACTTGCATAGCTTTACCACAGATGAAATGTGTATCATTAAATTTAGCTATTACCATCTAGGAACAAAATGCAGTCTTTAGTCTTTATCTTGTTTCCAAATATTCAAACTCTAAAAAAATGAACATTTTATGGTTGCCTACTAACTGCACATTTGTGTACAAAGCCTATCTTTTGGAATGGAGCCGATTCACTGTTCAAGTCATGAAACTCATGATCTGTGTGAGACTCTGGGCTGTTTTCATTTAGGAGGCACCAAATTAATGAAAACAGTCGGCATTGTGAACATTCATTTGCTGCCACATTGTGATCAGGGTATTAAATCGATAGCATTGATGTCCCTATATTGAACTCTCGTTTGTTCTTTTTTTCCTCTTTCTTTCTTTTTCTTTTTCTTTTTGAAATGGGGTCTTACTCTGTCATCCAGGCTGGAGTGCAGTGACACATGATCATAGCTCACTGCAGCCTCAAAATCCTGGGCTCAAGTGCTCCTCCCATCTCAGCCTCCCAAGCAGTTAGGACCACAGGAATGCATCAACCATGCCTGGCTAATTTCTTTTTTAAAAATTTATGTTTTGTAGAGACAGCATCTCACTATGTTGCCCAGGTTGGTCTCTAACCCCTGGCCTCAAGCAATCCTCCCACCTTCATCTCCCCAAGTGCTGGGATTACGGGAGTGAGCCACAGTGCCCAGCCAGAGCTCTTTTTTTAGATGCTGCTCTTCCTTTCATTTTTGGTAAAATCAAAGCTTTTGCTCTTGGTCTTTCTCATGTTCTTGCATGGCCTGGGTGCCAAAAAAAAGGTCACAATGTGGTCTCTTGAGCTGAGCCTACACAAAGTGAAAGTAACAGAGCAATTTGGACAAAATACCCATGAATTTGGTACAAGAGAACAAACACATTTATTCATTTTCATTGAACCACCTGGTTGGTTCGGTCAAAACAGTCAATCTGTCCTATTATAGAGACTCAGTCTTAGAGAAAAGCTTTTAGAGCCAAAGGCTTTTGGGGGGAAAATACGAGAAAACTTACAAAGCAAAATTTCCTGGACCACCATATACCTGATCATGGGCAAGTTATCAATGGGGTGTGTGTGTGTTTGTGTGTGTATCTGACTAGAAGCTAGAATGGGGATTCCATTTCCTGGATTGATCCCTTTTGTGAGGCCACCAAAAAGTATCTATACATGCTTCTGCCTATATGCAGTAGCTCAGGCCCACAAGATAAGAGGATGAATTCCCTGAATTTACTGCTATTTCATAGGAAACATATCCCAAGTGGGCTCATCACCACTTACTTGAGCTTTCCTCAGTGTCATCTTCTTTTTCCTCCACTTGGATTTGTACTGTTAAAGAAAGAAAAAAAAGCATAGCAATTATTTAAAGCCTATACCAATTGTTAGTAATTGGTTTTTGCTTTTATTATTTTCCTCATCATGCTTTTGTGTAGTTAATAAAAATACTTTTCAATAAACATGTCAAAATGAGCATTACTTATTAAAGATATACAGCTGCAGCATACTATGTAAAGATTCTTCTGTTTCTTTGCCTTCAAGGATTTGCAGTGCATATCAGTTATAAGCTTATCACCTCAATTCAAAATAACTTCAACCAGAATAAATTCTGTAATGCAGTAGGTAGACTTGGGTTTTGTTGGGTCATCTCATTTTACAAAAAAATTGAATTGTTAGTAAAGCTATAGCCATATGTCCAAATCAATTAGGTTATTATAACCAAATTAACTACTTAAAAACTGAGAATAATTCGTTCCAACCAGTTTACCAAGCATCCAAAAGTCTTTAGAAAAAGGCTTAAAGTCTGATATTTTCTATTTTAATTATTTTTGTAGGTATTATATTGATATAGCCTAAATTTCCCAATATATGATTCCCCTTGAGAGAGTAGAGACAGGTGATTTTACAGTTCTTTCCAAGCCAAAGAACACATGTTCTGTTTATTCCTCACCCTATATTTCTACAGCATCTTGTTTTTAGTTTTGCTTCATTTTTATGAAGGCTTTACAAAATTTTTAATGATACAGAAATATTAGAAGAATATATTAATTGGCAGATTTTTACCCTTATCAACCTAATGACCATTCATCACAGATTTAGACACTCAAGCTTGTCTTGGTAAAAATTAGAGCAGACTATTTCTTAAAAACCAAACTCATTTATAAAATATTAAATTTATCATATTTTTATTTAAATTAGAATGGCATATGTCCAAAAAAGCAAAGATGACAAACAATGTTGCTGTGAACAGATGAAACAATCTCTGGTTTTGTTTCTGCTCACACACTGTCAAGGGTTATTATTCAGAACTTGACGGGCATATTGAAAAGGCAACACATGCCAAGAGTGTAAATTTCATTCACAAAGCAGATTATTGTAAAACCACATTATTCGCTTTTAAATAGCATCTGCATAAAAATTTTTAGGATATGCAAAAATGTTATCACTCAACATCAGCCACAGAATGTGAAAATAAATGTTCTTTTGTTCAGAGTGGACATATGCCTTCTCTTGCTGATTGTAAGTAGATCCAGACAGAACAAAGATCTTTATGTCACTACTGAGAGTTTGCAATAATGAAGGCAGGCACTTCTAAGAAGATATTCCACATTCTACAATAGGTCATGGTATTTTATTTGCAATTAATGCCACCACTAAGCTTCTTCGGTCAAAGAAAAATTCCCTAGGAAGGCATTTTAATGATATAAGATTAGCCTCAGAGCAGGGTCTTATCAGTTATGTAAAACACAGAAACAGCTGAGGACAAACAGCAAATGCTCACCCATAGCCTATTTTGCAACATGCATAGTCAAAGAAAATTTAAAACAAAAATTTGCACAGTATCTTATACTGATATGTAATGACCAATTCACTAGAATGTGATTAAGTAAATTAAATAAAATAGGTAAACCTACTTCATGAACAAAAATAGAAGCAAATCTTTAGGAAGGATCATATATTAGATAAAAACAGCAGAATCAGAATTAAGCCAAGGAGATAAGCAATGATTTAGTTTTCTCTAATAACCAGAGGAGAGAAAAAGCAGGATTGGGATCACGGATCATCTTCTCTGGCACAGAAAGGATAGTTGTAAATGACCATTAAATAAAATCTAAAAATCCATAAGGGAAGACATTCGCTGCAGTGGCAACTACGGAATTAAAACAGAGCTGTGATTTCTAAGTGATGCCATGAAGAGTGCTGCAGAAATGGCCCATTCCCCTCTCTTGAGTTGGCTTTCCAATCGCGATGCTGATCTGAGCATGATCATCTCCACATGCCATTAATTAGGTGCCTTCTTTGCTCAACAGCATTCCTTTGGCTATAGTACAGTCATTTTTGATAGCCATCATGATAATACTTGTTTTGTTCTTGATTCAAACCGTCAGCAAAGGCATCATCAGCATCAAGAACTAAACAGAAGCACTGTGACCAGGAGATTTAAGACTCTATCACTATCCCTAAACCAAGTTTGATTTTAATGTTATATTATTTGGGCTGAAAAGTAATTATCAGCACTGATCTGTGCCTCCTTCAACTCAAGCCAATGCTAAGGAACCAAGCTAAGAACCCCCTCAAAGACAAAAGCCTGTGCAAAGGAATAACTCAGAATACTTGAATGGGAGCTACAGACTGTCTTTCCTTTCTCAATCTTTGAGATGGCTCATTGCCATCGCTTCTCTCAGCAATCCCTAGTGGCTTATTCCCAATCATATGATCCCTCATGCTCTGGCTGCTTCCCAATGCCTATTGATCATGCACTTTAAAAATAACCTTCTCTCCTGGGGAGTGATGGGAGGATAGTGAAAGAAAAGGAGGAGAAGTCTGTCAAAATGTTGGAGGCAGCAAGCAAAACAGCATTGAAGTATGCGTATTTAAGAGAGGAATATGCAGTGGGAGCAGATGAACTCCTAGGCAACCCAGATCCTCATTTCATGCAAATAGACTCAGTAATTTAAAACAGTAAAAGGAAACAACAGCAAAATGTCCCAGTTCAGAAGCATTGGAGTCGTTCAGAAAAGTGGATATTGTTTCTTTTTTAATCTAGAGTGCTGAAAGTGGTTTATGCTTCTTCAGGATCACACAAGAGCCAAGTGGCCAGAAGAGTTGAATGGTGTCACCTGTTCCTCTGACCCACAATTTCTCTCTTGAAGCAACATTTGTAACACCAGGTTATTATTTTAGAAATTGAAAATTTATTTATTCAGATAGCACTCCCAAATGGTTCACTACCAAAGGTATACAGAGTGAATGCTCTGGGATAAGAGTTTGTAGATTGTGAAAGAAAATACCACTGCCTTTATTGGGACTTGCTATTTGATGGAAAAGAATGACTTTCTAACAATAAGGTTAGAGATTAGATATGAGTATCTTAGCCAGCTTACTTGGGCTATAGCAGTAATCTATTAGATATGTTTACTAGGCTTTTTGTGTGTGTTTTCTCAGGATTCCTTTCTGTATGTGAGGAAATCAGCCCCTCTCATACAAATGGGGTGTCTTTGAATTCAGACCAAACTTCCTTGACAAGGATGTTAATTATGGCATGACAAGCACATTTCCAAATCTTAGCTAATGAACTCATGTCACCCTTGTCAGGTGTGACGTGGGATGTGAAAGAAAGAGAATAATCAAAGGAGACCCTGAGGATTTGGGGGCTGGGCAACTAGCAGGATGGAATTGCAAGAAATGAAGATGGGAGATATAGGGAAAATAGTTTAGGTGGGAGATATTTTTGAAGATCGGGAGTTTAATTTGATGTGGTGGATTTCAGATGCCCATTAGAGATTCAAGCATGATGTTAAGTAGAGCCTGGAGTTCAGAAGAAAGGCCTGGGCTAGAAATATAAATTTGGGAATTATTACCATATAGATGGTATTTAAAGCCATAAGACCAGGTGAGATCACCAAGGAAATAAGCGTAAACAAAACAGAAAAAAGAGACTCCAAAATTGAGAGGACAGGGAGAAGAACCAACCAAAGTGACAGAATGACAATCGGTTAAGTAGAAGGAAAATAAGAATTGTAGAAGGCAAGTGATGTGCGTCAAAGAGCTATATTATAGGCTGCTAAGTCAAGTGTGGTGAGGACTCAAAATGGACCATTGGAATTGACTATATGGAGATCAGTGATAATCTTGGCAGGCATAGATTTGATGAAGTTTATAGACAAAAGCCTGAATTTCTGTGGCTTCAAGAGAGAATGGGCAATGAGGAATAGAATGTTTTTATATGCTAATAGGAAAGATCCAATAAGAATGAGAAATTAATGGTGCAGGTTATAAAATCAACCCTCCATAATGTTATGGAAACAACACAAGTTAGATTATTAATTCCTTAATTTCATAGTTGCTTTTGCTTTTGTTCCTGGGCTGTTCTTCTCTGACTGAGACTTCGTTAAAAGACTGAGCAACTTACTAATATACCCGTTTGTTTATATTTGGGTCTACTCTATGCCAATTCAAAAGTCTGAAACTAAAGGATGAGAAAGGGGAGAAGAAAAAAAGGAGAAAGAGGAATGGAAGGAATAAGGAGAGCAAGAGAAGAGTATGGCAAAGAAAGGAAAGTAAAAGAAGAAAATGGGGTGAGAATTACAGTAAATGATAAAGGAAAAGAATAAATATAAAGTTAAAAATATAAAGAAAGCAAAAATTTGCATTTTTGTCTTTGCTACATGTTATAAATACAATATACAATATAAATATAATATAAATACAATTGTATTTATGCAATATAAATACAATTTTCTATTGTATACATTGTATTAAATATATATGTAACCTCAGGTTAACAAAAATTAGATCATCTTCAGCTTATCTATACTATGAACATTTTGCTTTAACAAGAAGGTGAAGATGAGGACCTAGAAAATATGAATAAAGGACCTTTTTTTTTAAAAAAAAGATGGTATATTACAAAGAAAAATTCATCATGTTCTATAAGGAAGGAGAATTATGAGCCCCTTAATAAAAGCATGAAACCTCTCCTCTGGGGTGGGGGGCGGGAATAAGAGACAAGGGGGAAAACAGATCAGTGAAACTATAAAAAATAAGTGATTTAATTGATTTAAAAATTAAAATCTCTTTAAAATTCAGCATCCTTATGAATAGACCCTGTGTGACTTTATGCTCTGAAAATTCTATGTCTGAAGCCATCCAGTGCCCCTCACATTGTTAAGTTTTGATTATAGCAATTTTAATGATGATGGTGATGCAAATTATAATATGGAGAAAATTATATATATGTATACATACGTGTGTGTGCGTGTGTGTACAAGCTATAGCCAAGAACAGCATTTAGATTTCCTGCTTTTCTAAAAACCAAACAAAAAATAAAGTAATCCAAATTTCAAAAGGAATGATCAACTTAACCATAAAGACGACTAAAGAACTATCCAACAGTGAGCCACTTAGATGCCAGATTGAGTTACCAAACCACATTCAGGTAAGCATCTCCACGTAGAGAATGGCCCACCTCTCTGCTTCCATTCATTTATGATGAACACGGCTAGTGGATGTGAAGTAGAGAACAGAAGCCACTGTCTACAAAATTGAATAAAAATGATGGGGTGCAATTCCTTTTACTCTAGAAAAATATCTACTCAAGACATTAAATCAAACTCTGGTTATATAAGCAGCTACTTTTCTTTTTGCTACTTTTAGGTAAGAACAAGAAGATGCTCATAGCAATTGTTTATAACAATCCCAAGTCCTTCAAATGACAGAATGAAGCATGATACTGCAGAAGCCATTGCATGAACAGAAGAATTATTTAGTTCTTATATCAATCAAATACTTTAATAAACCTATAAACTATAAGACATTTTAAAAAATATTAGAAATAGGAAACACAGAATGAGATCATGATACTTAAATACCATCAAAGTATCTGGGGGAAAGATTCAATTTGACAGACCTGGGTTGATATTCCTTCTGCGGGTGCCACAATCTTTCTTATCATCCTTAAAAACAGTTGTTGAGAAAACGAGGGGGCACACGTATTCCAAAACATCCTAATGGAAACTTGCATAATACATGCCCTAGAAGCTGGTCATATTTTCAAACATTATAATTTCTTGAAGAAACTAAATAGTTATTTTCAATCTCTGTGGTTTTAAAATTGCAAAGAGAATAATAATTTTGGCTTTTGGTAAGACTCACCCACCCAAAAGAAGGGGGACAGGCAAAAATTACAACTGTTACAATAGCTGTCATCCTCCAATGTTTTTTCTTCTAGATTATACTCATTTTTGAGGCTCTAGGGCCCCCAAGAAGCAGGGAATAAATAGCTGCTGATGGCTGCTTTATTAAAAGCACAATATAAAATACTGTAGTTGACAAATGTAACAAGATGAAGTCTGTGGAAAAATACATTAAGGTCACAGAGAGGATGACTAACTCCCCGAGCCGACCAGAAAGGAAATAAAAAGAAAATCCACACAAAATAAAGATCCCCATTCTCTCCTTTTACAATAGAAATAAATATTTTTTTATGTACTTAAGAAGGAGGGGAAGGAGACGCACATCAAAATTTTCTTGCATTTTTTTTCCTTCTGCTTTTATTATACATGAAATTATAATTAAACACAGGCTGAGCAAAGTGGGTAGCTGGTGTGTTTCCAAATTCTACCACCCCTGCGCTGGAAGAACAAATATAAAATGCTGAAGCATAGTTCTTCAAATGGCGAATTACAGGCTGGAGTATTTGTGAGAAACTGCAATTAGGTATCTCACAACACCATTGGTCTACAGAAAGAACAAAAACAGCTCTTACTCTATAGGTCTTGGAGGGTTGGCTTTTTTTTTTTAAACTATACATATTCAATAAATAAATAGCTATTTATGAAGGCAGTTTAGAGCTCTCTGTAGTTACAAAATAAGTAATGGTGAGACTTGCATTTTCTTTGCATTTAGATTATTTGGGGGGAGGGAACATTTTTTTTTTTTCATTTAACCGTGCTACCATAATATATATTCAGGGTGTGTGCTCTCATACTGCAATTACCGCCATAAAGGGCAATCACTATAAACAAGTGTGGTGAAATAAAAATACATTCTCTTGCGTGAGTTTTGTGGTTAAAATCTTTTATAGTAATAGGATACCAAAATAACAACCAGATGAAAATATAAATGCGTGTTATAAACCCTTAGCAGCTTGCTTATATCCTTGGATTATTTAGAACAAAAAGGAATCTTTCTGTCCTCCGTAGCATTTCTGCAATATTCCAAGTCATGAAGAATGGTTGTCAGGATACATGCATAAACAAACAAAATGAAACAAACAAAAAACACTAAAGAATTGTGAAACAACTGAAACAGAGGATTGTTCCTAAAGCATAAGGAAGCATAAAAGGCTGGCTGAACTCTGAACACATCTCTACCCTGCCTTTGTAGCACTGCTTTTGTTCACATCAGAGATGCTAATGATTGCTCATTAGCATACATTAGCAAATGTTAATTAGTGTCTTCTAAAGAACAAAAGGTGGTGGGGGCAGGGTAGAGGAACAATGACTGCTTAGTGGTGAAGGAAGGGCTGCCACAGAAGACAGAGACAAAGAAAATGAGAGCAATGTAAGACTTGGATTTGTAGTTTGCTAAAATTTGGAAGATCTGTCTTTGTGACAAAATAGTAATAGCACCAAGAAGGATGCAATGATTTAATTTAATTTAATTTTTTTCTAAAAGAGGAGGAAGAAAAGAAAAATAAAAAGTGAGTCATTAACTAAAATGAGTCACTTTTTTTCTGCTCCTTAGCTCTTCAGGGAAAATCACACTTTGTAGGATTTGCTACCCAACTAGGGATACGCGTTCATGTAGTCATCACTTAAAAAAAACAAATTCCAAATTTTAGGTGTATTCAACTTATCCCAATTTTTTCTCCCACAGAGCCAACTTATAATATTCAGGAAGACTAAACCTTTAAATAATTTGTGTATGATCTGTAATGTAATTAAAATAGCTTACATAGAATGTGATATTGTGTGTTAATTTATACGGCATAATTTTGTTATGGCAGCTAGTTAATATTTGAGTACTCTAGTTAGTAACCCACAACGTTAAAAAGACTCTAGTCAGAAGTACTTCAGCCATCTCTATCTCAGATTAACATCAGATGATTTATTAATCAGAATAATGCTTGTTAGAAGTAAGTTTTGTGAAATTAAATGTGATCAAGGTGTGTGGATTGGCTATAAATATTATTTCTGTCCTTGTCTTTGTATGCACAGAGTCAGAGAATATATTAGCCTCAATAATATTTTTTCTGGAATGGTATGTACTCTAGGAGTCCCAAATGATTATTTTGCCACTTAATGGAGGATTTGGTTATCTGATAATATCCCTATGAAACAGTATAAATTATTATCATTTTCCAAATGAGTTAGCTCTGCCATCCCCACCCCCCAGTACTGGTCTTGGGCTGATTAGGAACCAGGCCTCACAGCAGGGGGTGAGCAGCAGGTGAGTGAGGGAAGCTTCCTCTGTATGTACAGCTGCTCCCCATTCCTCACATCGCCCCATAAGCTCCGCCTCCTGTCAGATCAGCAGTGGCATTAGATTCTCATAGGAGCGCGAACCCTACTGTAAACTGCGCATGCAAGATATCCAGGTAGCTTTCTTCATAAGCTTATTCTTATGAGAATCTAATGCCTGGTGATCTGAGGCAGTGATGCTAGCACTGGGGAGCAGCTGCAAATACAGATTATCATTAGCAGAGAGGTTTCACTGCACAATAAATATAATGTGCTTGAATCATCCCCAAACCATCCTCCCACCCCACCTCTGTTCATGGAAAAATTGTCTTCCATAAAACTGCTCCCTGGTGCCAAAAACGTTGGAGACTGCTACTTTAGAGAACTAGAGAGTATGAGTGTGTGTAGATATTCTCAGCTCACACAGATAGTAAGTTAAAGATCTGAGGGTTGCCTTGAAGTTGTCCCAAATTTCATCACAAAGGCCTATTGATTTGACATTCTTGATCTGTCTGTTTTTGTCCATCTCGACAGTCAACACCACGGAAAAGCTACCATCTCCTTTTCCCAAGTTACTGAATTAGCCCCTCCTGCCCCAGCCAATTTGTTTTCCACGCTGTATCTCATTACATATAGAAATGAATACAATCTTGCATTTACTTGTTAGATTGTGTTTCTTTTTTTTATTTGTTTGGTCAGTATAGATACTACAAACTTTCAAGACAGCATTTTAAAAGTCACTTCGTAACACCCCATAGGGTAAACATTATCATCTCTCTTTTTTTGAGATGCCTTGATAGAAGATTTAGAAATAAAATAAATAGAAAATACAGTAGAACATTGATATTCTCAAGGAAATATGAGGTTTTTCAAGAATTACCAAAATAGCTATTCACCATAGAATGTCATAAGACAATAAAAGTTTTTTTAAAAAACATTATTGCTATAGGTTGAATGTTTATGGCCCTTTAAAATTCATATGTTACAACATAACCCCAATATAATGGTATTAGGAGATGGGGCTCTGGAAGGTAATTAAGTCATGAGCTGGAGCCCTCATGAATGGATTAGTGCCCTCACAAAAGAGATTCCAGAAACTTCCCTCACCCCTTCTACCATGAGGAGACACAACAAAAAGGTGACTGGTTATGAACCAGAGAGTAGGCTCCCATCAGACACCAAATCTGCCTGGATCTTGGACTTCCCAGCCTCCAGAACTATGAAAAATGAATTTCTGTTGTTTATAAGCCACACAGTCTATGGTATTTTGTCATAGCAGCCAAACAGACTAAGACAATCATATATTGTACTGTGTACAAACAACAAACGCTTTGGTTTAAGTGAACCCAGAAGGGCACTCAGAATAGAGGAAGATAGATAGATGGATGGTGAGGAGAGAGAGAATGAGAATGGGGTGGGGGACAGACCTAGGCAAATCTTCTAGAGTCAGGAAATAAAGATCTAGAGACAAAGGGAGAAGAGACAGCAGATAATTACATCTAACATCTTATGCTGAACATGGTGAGGTCTGAAACCCAAGGAAAAACAAAAAAACACCAACCCATTTGTCCCAATTAAAATATAATTGTAAGAAGACAGACTAATGGCCAACAAACATATGAAAAAATGCTCAACATCTCTAATTATCAGGGAAATGCAAATCAAAACCACAATGAGATATCACTTATCTCCAGTGAGAATGGCCTTTATTAACAAGTCCAAAAACAATAAATGTTGGCATGGATGTGGAGAGATAGGAACACTCCTACATTGCTAGTGGGACTGCAAACTAGTTCAACCTCTGTGAAAAGCAATATGGAGATACCTTAAAGTGATACAAGTGGATCTACCATTTGATCCAACAATCCCATTACTAGGCATCTACCCAAAAGAACAAAAGACACTCTATGAAAAAGACACCTGCAGTTGAATGTTTATAGCAGCATAACTCACAATTGCAAACCTGTGGAAACAACCCAAGTGCCCATCAATACATGAGTGGATTAATAAAATGTGGTATATGTATACCATGGAGTACTGTTCAGCTGTAAGAAACAACAGTGATATAGCACCTCTTGTATTTTCCTGGATAGATCTGGAACCTGTTCTATTAAGTGAAGTATCCCAAGAATGGAAAAATAAGCACCACATGTACTCACCAGCAAACTGGTATTAACTGATCAACACCTAAGTGGACAAATGGGAATAACATTTATCAGGTGTCAGGCAGGTGGGAGGAGGGAGGGGATGGGTATATACACACATAATGAGTGCGATGTGCACCATCTGGGGGATGGACACTCTTGAAGCTCTGACTTGATGGGGCAGGGGAAGGGTAATATACGTAACCTTAATATTTGTACCCCCATAATATGCTAAAAAAATAAAATAAAAACCAAAACAAAACAAAATGCAATTCATACAATCTGATGGCATCATATAATAAAAATGAAGCATCAAAAAAAAAGATCATTGTAAATCTAAGGCAAAAATAGGAGTCATTCATTGACACAAATATGCTTCTGGAATAGCAAGGGCAAAACGAGAGCCTTTAGGGTGAAATATATTGGGAGCTTGAAATGGAATAACACTGATTAAAATATAATAAATTTTAGAGAAAAGAAAAACTAAGAAACTAAGCCAACATAGACTTTTCTTTAGTAGGATGGGAGTTGGGAATGTTATAAACAAACATACTAGTAAGTTTTTGGTCCTAACACATACACATGTGCCTAGCATAGACACTAAGGGTAATACTAGGATAAAGAAAATAATTTATGTGTGTGATCCTATTCCTGGCATCATTTTACCCATGATTGTTAAATATTTTACATGAATATTACAATCAGGAATTTCTAATTATCTTACTTTCTGAAGAATATCAGAGTCAAAAGTGGTCAAACCATGTATTTCACTAAAGTTAACTATTTCCTGGAAAAACTGATAACTCTATGAAAAACACAGTGGATATAGTCTGCACAATTGGAACTGAGAATATATATATAAACTCTATTATATATAAACATATACAGCTTTTTTAAAAGCTAAAATTAAGACCCTTTTCGTGCCAAGTACTTTCTAATCATTATTTCATTTCATGCATATAATAATAATATAAGATAGTTATTAAAAATATGATTTTACTGGTAAGAAATCTGAAGCTTAGAAAAATTAACTGACTTGCTAAAGTCTGCACAGCAAGAAAGTAGCAGAACTAGAACTACAGATCCTGGGGTGTCTTAGACTTCACAAGCCAAATCCTTATTTTGTATATATAATTATTATTCTCTCTGTTTTTCTGGAGAACACTGGCTAATACAGAGAGTCTTTGCCTTCAAGGTTACCTTGATGAAATTAAACAAGTACAATAGAAACAAGACACAAGATATAATAATTTGGCAAATTCCACCAGAGAAATATAGGCAAAAGAGCTATGAAAGAGGAGAGAGAGAGAGAGAGAGAAAGAGAGAGAGAGAGAGAGAGAGATCAGGTTCATTAGAGAGTTTTAGGATATTTGCTTTTTGCTACACTTCTTCAAATAGTTCTGTAAACAAGCAGATTATTAAATATAAATAAATATACATTTCAATACTTAATTTCCTTTGAATTAAACCCAATTTCTTCAAGACCATGGCCATGAAGAACAGAGGTTATCTCCATGACTGGCCTAATACTAAGAAATATGAATAGGAAAGAAAGACTTTTGTTCATCTAGTTCCTAAGACTATTGCATTCATACCACAGAACAGAACTCGAAAAGACAACTCAGAGCTTCAGGGCTGGCAGCTGGCTCTGGTAGAAAGAGCCTGTGTTTTTGAGTCAGACAGAGCCATGTTTGAGTTATGCTATCTTATACTTTGGATAATTTGTTTAAACTCTATGCCTTAGTGAAAGGAAGGAATTATAACCATTATATAGGGTTGCTGTTTGAACTAAATACAATAATAAATGCATGCAATATAGATAGTAGAGTACCTGGCATAGAACAAAGGTTATAATAGTCTACAAGGGCTGTTCAATGCTTTAATACATACCAACATACACATTTTTGGCATCTTTCATCTAAAATTCTAGGAAGATAAGGAAAACATATCTACTTTGAGTTTACCTTAATACCTCGGATTCTGCAGGTAGGAAAAGTGCCATAATATTTAGTGTGAGGTGATCTTAAGAGCCATTTAACCAAAAGATAAAGACTAGGCACAAACTATTACTCTACACTCTGTCTCCTGGTGCTCTTAGCTCTTCTGACACCCATGGCTGTTTATGATGCCAATCGATGTTGAGAGTAGATGCAGCCAAATTCAAACTTGTCATGCTGCTTGAGCCAATGGTCAGCTTCACCATCCAATTTTTTGTTAGCAATGGGAGGAGCAATTGTAGCACAGGCTTAGGTCGATCAATAAACAAAGGACTGGCAGCCATTTAAGGTCCTTGTCTTTCAGTGCCACAGAAATTATAAAATCAGTTCCATACATACAAAGAAAGAAGCAGGAGTCAATAGAGTCTGGAACGAGAGACTCCCACCCACCTTCAGAATTTCTTTTCTTGACAGTACTCAGTACTCTGGCATCCAGAGAACAAATTGTCATGACTGTGAGGCAACAGGGGAAAAAAAATGGGGGGAAAGGGTACAGTGGGGTCACTTAGTAAGAGCTTGACAGTCTGCCAAGTCCACTAAAAGTTGGGACTTTGTCCTTGCCAATGTATTCGGTATCCTGATTGTAAGCAATTTTTTGTTTTCAGTGGAGGGTAATTAATTTTACCTTCATACACCAGAGAGTTGGGACTGTAATTGTGACTATCACATCCTGAAGGGAAGGACAGTGGTCTAAGATCTAAACCTAGTCTCCTAACAGCATGGTGGAAAGTAGAAAAGAAAGCTGTTGATGAAGAGAGACTCCTCTAAAGGAGTAGCTAATAATTGCAGGTGCTCATTATTTTTTAATTCCTCATTAGCCCTTCTTTGCCTCACCTGGGATGGAAACACTTTGATTATTGGGACAAGCCATATCTTAATTCCAGAAAGTAAGATCAGACTATATTAAACCCAGTTTCCTAATGCAATTATAGCATATTTTTCCACTGATCGGAGGTAGGAATAAAATTCTGATGGTAGCCTCAGAAACTACTTGGTCTCCCTAATGTGTGCAAGTGTTCCCCAAGAAACTAGTTCATAGCACAGGCCCAGCTAGAATAGACCTTCACCTATGGCTGTTTAAGGTGATCACACCACTCAGACATTTATCAGAACTCTTTAGCTCCACATCCTGCCTCATGTGTCATGAAATCTCATTGTGAATATATGCGTGCATTTATTTATGTCTGTGCATGTGAAAAAGAGGACAAAGAGACTAAGAGAGACAAAGAGTAACAGAAAGAGAATATTTTAAAAGATCTAGTTGAATGGTTTCAGAATCCTAGATTTTTTTCCCCACAACTTCTGCATTATTCTGAAGCATCTATTTACAGTAAGTTTGTTCCAAACAACAAATTGGGTCAAATGTCTGTGCTTGGTAAAGCTATTTGCTCACCCTGAAGCACAATTATCATCCAAAGCCTGACAGTTAGATAGAAGGTTAGCTTTTTTCTCACTCATCAGCTCAGCCTGGCAGCATTGGGATTCCATGAACAAATGCCATCAAAATTCCTCTTCATTTGGTGGTGTTGAATTCAGCCACTGTCTCCAAACACCTGTCTCCTTTTCACCTGTCTTCCCAATTCTGGAGGATTTCTAACAGGAAGAGGCCAAGACAATGCAACATGATGTTAATGTGCAACATCATCACCTGGAAAGCTTTTGAAAACAGAGATTCCTGGCCTTACCCATAGAGATTCTGGTTCAGTAGGTCTGGGGTAGGCCCAATAATTGGCTTTCCTAAAAAAACTTCCAGGTTATGTTAATACTGCTAGTGGTTCTTTAGGAACCACTGCTTTAAGACAGCCTGAGGCAGTGGGGAAAGTTAATAAGCTCCTGCCACCTTCTTTTAGGAAACATAACTCTCATGACCTAGAAATTGCCTTTATCTGTCTTTATGCCAAACTCAAACTGTCTTCATTACTATGGCTTTATAATAAGACTTGAGGACAAGTATATGTTTTTCAACTGTGCTCTTCTTTTTCAAAGATAGTTTGCCTCTTGTAGGTCCTTTGTATTTTCATATAAATTTTAGTATCAACTTGTCAATTTTTGTGAGCATTTCTTAAAGTCTACTGGAATATTGATTGGGATTGTGTTGAATCTCCCATATACCAATGAATACATCAACCTGGGGATAATTGGTATCTTAACAATATTGAATTATCCAATTCACAAACCAGGCTATCCCTTTATTTCTGCATTCTTTAATTTCTTACACCAATGTTTTGTAGTTTTTAGCGTTCAAGTTTCACATCACTTTTGTCAGATTTGTTCCTACATACTTTGTAATTCTTTTTTCTGACATTGTAAATTATATTTTTTTAAATTTTAATTTCTTATGGTTGCTTGCATATATAAGTCTGTGGTTTTGTTTTCTTGGAATGTCTTTGTCTGGTTTAGGTAGAGCAGTACTGATCTCAGTGAAAGTTGGAAAACATTCCCTCCTCTTCAATTTCCTAGGAAAATTTGTGCATAATTAGAATCACTTTTCCTTAAATACTTGCTAGAATTCCCTAGGGAAGCAATCACAGCTGTAAATATTTGTAGGATAATCTTTAACTATAAGTTTAATTTCTTTAATAGATAAATGGCTATTAAGTTTATCAGTTTCTTCTTGAGTGAACTTTGGTAGATTGCCATACAAGCAATTTGGGCAATTCATCTAAGTTTTCAAATTTATTGGCCTGAGTTGTTCATTATACTGTCTTATTATCTTTTAATTATATACAAAATTTGTAGTGATGTCACTTCTCATATTTCTCTTTAGCATCTATTATTAGGTGAATAAACGTTTAATTAAAATTGTTATTTCTTCTTAATAAATTTCTAATCGGTCTGGCCAATGGTTTATCAATTTTATTGATTTCTAAGAACAAGTTTTTGTCATTAATTTTCTGTATTATTTTTCTGTTTTCTACTTCATTGATTTCAACTCTGGTATTTATTACTTACTTTCTTCTGCTTATTTTGGGTTTTATTTGTTCTTTTTTTTCTAGTTTCTTAAGGTAGAAACTGAGATCACTGACTTGAGACCTTCCTTCTTTTCTAATATAGGTGTATAATACTATTAACTTTCCTCTAAGTATTGCTCTTGCTGCATCTCAAAAATCTTTAAATGTGCGTTTATTTTAATTCAGTTCAAAACACTTTCTAATTTCTATTTTGATTTCTTATTTGACCCATGTATTATTTAGAAATATGATATTAAGTTTCTGAATATTTTCAGATTTTTCAGATATCTTTTGCTATTGATTTCTAATTTAATTCCATTGTGATTAAAGAATATACTTTGGATTATTTGAATCCTTTTAAATTTATTGAGATTTGTTTTATGGCCTAGATTAGAATATAGTCTATCATGCTAAATGTTTTGTGTGCACTTGGAAGGAAGGTATATTCTGCTGTTTTTAAGTGTAGTGTTAAATAAGAATCAATTAGTTCAAGGTGGTTGATAACATTGTGGAGATTTTCTGTATGCTTACTGATAACTTGGTCTATTTGTTCTATCCATTATTGAGAAAAATGTCCTGAAATCTGACTTTAATAGTGGATTTGTCTATTTTTACTTGCAGTTATATCAGCATTTGCTTTATGTATTTTGAAGTTCTGGTATTAGGTGAATAAATGTTTACATTTATTATTTCCTCTTGATAAATTTATCTCTATCATTATGAAATGATGTTCTTTATTCCTGGTAATATTCTATCCTCTAAAATCTAATTAATTTAATATTAATAAAAAGAAAGCTATTCCAGCTTGCTTTTGATTAATTTAATGTAGTTCCTTTCCCACCCTTTTACCTTTTACCTACCAGTATTTGTATCATTATACTAAAAGTATATTTCTTTTAGGCAAAATATGATTGGATCTTGCTTTTTTATCTAATTGCACCTTTTATAACTTTTAATTGGGGTGTTTAGACCATTCACATTTAATGTGAATATCTACATGGTTAGGTTTAAATCTATCTTCTAACTGTTTAATTTTTATTTATCCCATCTCTTCTTTGTTTCTGCTTTCCTCTTTTCTGGCCTTCTTTTGGATGAGCTGACTTCTATAACTCTTAGTGTCACTATATTAAGTAGATGGTTTAGGGTGATGGGAATCAAGACATATTACCCCAAAATATAGCACCTTGGCATATTAAATATTTTAAGCTGTATGAATTTGAGGAAACTTGCAGAAGCGGGAAGGTCAATTCACTTTCCCCTACCCTTCTCCCCTGAAGCAGGTGATAAATCCTAGCAATGATGTTTTGACCTTCCCCTGAAGCAAGAAACATCCTTATCTCTGAAGACAAAGGTCATGGAAAAAAAATCTCTACAAACAATCCTTGCTAAATTTTTCCCAGTTTATCACCATTAAGTCATACCCCCTTTGATCTATTATATTTTCTCTATGACTATCCACTTTTCATCAAACCTACTATAAAATACTCAGGTCTGTTTCTTTGGGCCTTTTTTCCCTATGAAGGCTCCCATGTCACATAAAACATACTAAATAAATGTGTATGCTTTTCTCTTGTTAATCTGTTTTTTGTTATGTTGGCCCCAGCCGTGAAACTAGGATAGGTTTTAAAAAATGATATTTTTCCTCCCCAGTGAAGGTAAAGTGGTCTTTAGCAAAGTCTACCTTCAAGTGATGTTATGCCATGTTTTGTAGAGTATAAAACCTTTTATCAATATGTTTCCCTTTCTTTTCTTCCAGAATTTGTGCTACTTTTGTCATACATGTTTTCATTAATCTTTTCTCTACTACTTCTAATCTGCTGTTAATTCCATGCTTCCTATACCTTATCTCAGACATTGTAGTTTTCATCAGTAGGAGTTTGATTTTGTCTTTTTAATTTCTTCTATGTCCCTATTTAATTCCTCTAGCCTCTTGAACATGTGTAATGCAGTTATAACTAGCTGGTTGTCTACTAATTATATCATCTGTGTCATTGAAGGGGCAGTTGCGTTTAATTGTTTTTTTCCCAAATTATGCGTATTTTTATGCTTTTTTTATATTCATGGTAATATTTGGTTGCATGACAGACATTAGGAATTTTACATTATTAGGTTCTAGATATCTTTATGTTCCTTTAAATACTTTCAGCTTTGTTCTGACATTCATTTAAATGATCTAGAAACAGTTTTATCCTTTAGGGTCTCACTGTTAAGATTTGTTAGATAGGATCAGCACAGTTTGGACTAGGGCTAATTCTTCATTGCTGAAGCAAAACCCTTCTGCATACTATACTTGATGTCCCATAAATTATGAGTTATTATACTCTTTCCAGTGAAGAGAGGAACCATTCGCAGACCTGTGTGTCTAGGGATTTGTCCCTGGACAACTTCTGGGTGGTTCTTTCTCCAGCCATGAACATGCATTGGTCATCACTCAGTTGAAGATTCAGCAGGAATGTTCTGTAAAGCCACAGGGTTTTCTCTTCTCTAGAACTCTTCCTCATGAATTTTAGCTGCCTCAGTCTCCCCAGACTCTCACTTTTCTCTCCTCAAGTAAGAGAAATCAATAGTTTCTGTTTGCATCCCTTCTTTCTTCACCTTGGCCTGGAAACTCTCCCTAGAGGTAAGCTGGGGCCACCACAGGGTTTACCCACTTTGTTTCACATCTCTCAGAGGTCATTATCCTTTATTGTCTGAAGTATAATGTCTTGAAAACTGTTGTTTTAATATTTTGTATAGTTTTTTTTTATTTGTCTCACACCAGAGAGTAAATTCAAAATCTGTACTCTATCTTGACCACAATGGGAAATCTATTTATGCTAAATGTTCTAGAGGTCTCTAAGTTCTTTTTTACAAGCCACATAGAAAAAAACATGAGTCAAAAGATTGGCTGCCTCCTACCCCTTCTCTCTTTTGTTTCACAGCCAATCATCTCCAGCTGTATGGAATTACCAATTTTAAGGGAAGGGTTATATATTCAGTATGCATCATTAAATAAAAATAATGTTTATAAATATTTTAATGACATGCAGAAATGTTTATGATGTATATCATGCAAAAAGATTATAAAAATTCTATAGATTAAAAGATTAAGATATCCGAAATAAATGTCTTATGGGAAAATAAATACATACACACATGCCTACATAAAAAGCTAAGATGAAATACGCCAAAATGTTTGCAGCTACGTCTCAATGATGAGAGTGTGAGGTGTTATTTTCTTTTCCTTTGGGGTTTTTTCTACATTTTCTAAATTATTATAGTAGGTGTGTATTATCTTTTAAAAAAGGCAAAGTTGTGTTTGTTTTTGTTTTTTAAGAATGAGTTGTAGAGAGACAAAAAAATGAGGGAAAAGTTTTACAAAAAACTACAGAAAGAGGTTACTGCTTAACTCTCTCCACTAGGAACTCATACAAGCTCTTTTTCTCTTGACCCTTGCAGTTATAAAACATTTCCCTGTGTCCCTATAGAGAAGGCCTGGATTATAAAACATCATGAAAAAACAGGAATAGAACATTCAGAATTTAGCAAACATCATTTTAATCCCACAGTGTTAGGAAGAAAGAAGCCAGCCTTAATAAAATGTTTATAGTGCTTTCTTCAATAGTGGCTAAAAGGTTCTGTCTTCTAATGGAGCTCAGGACTAGGCTTTTGAAACATTCTGAAAGTTTAGAAAGAAGAGGGTTTAGTTAATTAACTACTTTCTCTTGGTTGTCAAATTCAGGAAACTCAGTTGGAGGACTTTATTCTTAGATCAGGTTCCCATTATGATCCTCATTTTACAGAGAAGAAAACAGAAGCAGAAAAGGGATCTAGATAATTCATCCATTAATTCACTCAACCAACAAGAATACACTTAGTCTCCAGCCAGACAAAGCACTTACGAGGCTCTGTGGCTCAGTTGAAGGAACACCGTATTCTTGTTCTCAGAATCAGACAAACCTGAGTTCAAAGTCACCTCAAAACTTGTGACCACAGACAACTTTTTAACCTTTCTAAGCATCAGCTACCATTTTAACAAATTGCAAAGCAAATAATTTCATAGGAGTGTTGTGATAATTAAATAAGTTAAATGTATGTGGCAGTGCCTGGTGTATAGAAGGCACTTGAATTTATATTATTAATCTAGTGAAATCTGGAGAGCTATAAAGTAAAAAAAAAAATAATATTCAAAAATACAACAATTGGTGCGAGGTAAAATACAATTAAGTACCCTGATATTTAATGTCAAGGAAGGGAGGCATTCCAGGCAGCTGCAAATGGTCAGAGAATGTGACATGAAAAAGGTAGACTCAAATTAAGTCTCTAAATGGAAGGAGCTTAGTAGTTGTTGCTCCCATCCCAACAAGAACAAGCTGATCAAACTAAAAATCAATGACTCTTGTTAAATCTGTCAGCAGAATCTATAGAAAGGAAGGATAGTGCCATTGGGGTGGGTGAGGTGTATTTATAACAATAGGTGCTGTTGACTGACCATTTTACTGCTAAGCAGTTTAAAATTACAAGGGTTAAAAACCTCCAGTGTCCACAGAGAAAACCCAGTAATAGCCATGTTACTATCTCAGGTTTAGGCACACTACATAGATAAGTCCATTTAAACATGGTGAATTGTATTTATGAGTTTGTCTACTACATGCCAAGATCCAACTACACATAGTAGGGAGGAATTTTAAAAGGTGTAAACGCCCAAGACAAAAGGAAGGAAGGAACATCAGCAGATGAAAGATCTCTATATCTTTTCAAAAATGAGAAGACAAAGAAGAGGTTTCTGGTTTATCCAGGCAATGGAGTGTAGTGAGGTGGCAACCAAGAGGAACAAAGCTGACTCACAAACGAAGCAGAATCTGG
Organism: Microcebus murinus; assembly: GCF_040939455.1. Taxonomy (NCBI): domain Eukaryota; kingdom Metazoa; phylum Chordata; class Mammalia; order Primates; family Cheirogaleidae; genus Microcebus; species Microcebus murinus. The sequence goes on from NC_134115.1 coordinate 25,865,180, forward strand.
GGACCAGATCTTAGAGGCGCTGGGGAGGGAGAAGGCGAAGATGGGACATGGGGTGGAAAACTGCCCTAGCCTGAAGGTCAACCTGGAAATGACCTTTGCCGTTCTCACCTTACTAAGGATTCAAAAGCAGCCAGAGAGAAAGAGACAAAGACACCGAAGCCCGCCTGTTATCTCTGGTTCTCCTACCCTGCTTCAGTCTTTATAGCACTGTCAGCATCTGACATTATGCTGTCTAGCTATTTGTTAACTGATCCACTGTTTATTTCTTTCTTACTTGTGAAGTCACAAGTAAGAAAGCACCAGGCAGGCAGGGGCTTTGTTTGCTCTTTAATTCTTTGCTGTGTTAGTGCTTGGCAAATAATAAGCACTCAGTAAATATTTGTGGTATGAATGAATGAATGAGTGAGTGAACCAATCAACAATATTAACTAATGATAATGATATTGCATAATAATTTCCTTCCAGTCCAGGATTTACCACATTTCCCTCTGAGTCTTGGGGACTTTGGAGTAGTATAGGAAACTGTTCCGAAAGGAAAGAAAAATGTGGGCAAAGTCACAAGGAAAAAGGAAGCACAAGGCAAGATGGGAATAAAGTAGAGATGTGTGGACCGGGTTAGGACTGCTTCTTCAGGGTATCGCCCTAATTTCCTTAGAGAAGATCCTATATTACTCCTCAATGTATCTCTCATGCCCTCAACATCAAAGCACTTTTTAATATAGCTTTTACAAATCTTTCTTCTGGAACTTTCTGGTATTTTAAATGTGCTGCCTTCTCACTAAAGCCTTTGTGCAGTCTGGCAACTCTGCCTTTCGCATAACCCAAGCCTCTTCAGGTCAGAGAAGCAACCGCAGGACAATGGAGAGGAACGGAGGAGGTAACTACAAGGTGTGTTTGCCACTTCCAAAAGCCATTGTGCAGGTCATTCCTCTTCACAGAGAGAGCAAAGGTCACTTGCTTTGAGTGTGATAACTTTCCCTTTTTTGCAGGGGGGAATCCACGCATCTAGTGCCCTCACCTACATCCAGATATAGCCCCAGAGAACTTTAGTGGGGAACAAAAAGCTAAGCAGATTTTTAAAAGGAAACAAACTCATTGAAGGCTAGTTAGATTAATCTCCAAGTCTGTAAACTAAGGTGGTATCATGGTGCCAGACGTGACACATTCAGGTCTCCCAACCCCGGCCTGGGTCACCAGTTGCCAGACTCGGGAATGGAAAACAAGGAGCTTGCCCTGGCTAATTTCCATTTTCAGGTTCTTCTGCCCATCTATCCCAGGCCATTTGAATGCAGTGCTAAAGCACCCTAGATGGGGTGCTCCCCATGTGAAATATCTTTGTATAACTTTCTATCGCAACTTACCTAAGTCAGTCACCAAATCTAAAAATAGACCTACTTCCTTAAGCTCTGCCTTTGAGTCCACATAACCTATGCAGGAAAACAGTACAAAAGACCAACCTCCTTTTCTAACAACCCCGCTAAATAGGAGCTAAGAAGAGGACCCGGACTAGAAATGCCTCTTAGTATACTCACCTGAAAGCAGGTCTCAGGCCAGTGTCTTATAAAAACTACGTCCACTCTTCTCATCATTCATGTACCTATTCATACAGTTGACCATCCATTTAATAAACACAGTTAAGCATAGCATAATGATGCTTCAGCCCAGAATGGACTGCATATACAATGGTGGTCATAAGATTATAATGGAGCTGAAAAATTCCTAGTGCCTAGTGACATCATAACCTTCATAGATATCATAACCATCTCAACATCACAGCACAATGCGTTACTCACATGTTTGCTGGTGTAAACGAACCTCCTGTGCTGCCAATCATGTAAAAGTACAGCACATACAATTATGTATAGTACATAATATTGATAATGATAATAAATAATTATGTTGCCGATTTATGTATTTACTATATTATACTTTTTATCATTATTTTAGAGTATACTCCTCCTACTTATAAAAAAAAAAGCTAACTGTAAAACAGCCTCAAGCAGGTCCTCAGGAGGTATTGCAGAAGAAGGTCTTGTTATCCTAGGAGATGACAGCTCCATGTGTGTTATTGTCCCTGAAGACCTTCCAGTGGGACAAGATGTGGAGGTGGAAGACAGTGATATTGATGATCCTGACCCTGTGGAGGCCTAGGCTAATGTGTGTGTTTGTGTCTTAGTTTTTAACAAAAAAATTCAAAAACTAATAAAAAAAGTTAAAGAATAGAAAAAAGTATATGAATAAGTATAGAAAGAAAATGTTTATGCAGTTGTACAATGTGTTTGTGTTTTATGCTAGGTGCTATTATGAAAAAGTCAAAAGTTTAAAAAAATGTAAAAGTTTATAAAGCAAAGAAGTCATAGTAAGTTAAGGTTAATATGCTATTGAAGAAAGCAAAATGTTGTTCATGAATTTACTGTAGCCTAAGTGTATGTGTTTATAAAGTCTACAACAGTGCGGTAAGGTCCCAGGTTTTCACATTCAGTCCCCACTCACTCACTGACTCACCCAGAGCAACGTCCAGTCCTGTAAGCTCCATTTATGGTCAGTGCTCTATACAGGTGTACAATTCTTTATCTTTTATACTGTATTTTGCTGGATTTCTATGGTTTTTCCTATGGTTTCTACGGTTTTTCTATGGTTTCTATTTTGCTGGTTTTCTATGTTTAGATACACAAATACCATTGTGTTACAATTGCCTGCAGTATTCAGTACAGTAACATGCTGTACAGGTTTGTATCCTAAGAGCAGCAGACTATATTAACAGCAATAGCCTAGGTATGTAGTGGGCTATAACATCTAGGTTTGTGTAAGTACACTCTATGATGTTCACACAACATCAAAATCACCTGACGATACATTTCTTAGAATGTACCCCAGTCGTTAAGCAACGTGTGCCTATATTTACTAAGTCTTAACGAACTATTATTATTGTGGCAGTAGGGGTATACGATATAAAAGGTAAGCTATATCCTTGCTTTCCCAGACTTTTCAGTACAAGCAGTAATCCAATGATCCATCCTGAAATTTCTAGAGTATTCCTGATTACAAATATTTTATGGGTAAGGTATATTGTTGCAGAATTTTCTATTTTTCTTTCTTAAAAAAAGGCAACAAGTTTTTAAATATACAGTTCATTAATTGTTGAGCACACTTTTCTCATATCATTTAAAAAAATAAAAACAAAACTTTTGAGTGCTGTTAAACATCAAAACATAAAAGATGAGATTTGACACATGCAAAGACTTCCTAAAGAGACAGAATACGGAAGAGAAATCCCAGCTAAGACCAGAAATACAGTGTGCAAAATGGTGACTGAGCCACCCTGTAAGAAGTTCTTTCACTAACTTGCTAATTATTAATAGTTCTCTTATGAAGAAGGGGTGGATATTTTTATCAAAACCTACCATGTGCCCTGCTAACTATGATTATAGTTCACTTCAATAAATGTAGGTCATTTGTTTATAGAATAAACAAACACCACCTTTAATGTAGCCCCATTGAAATTCACTTTCCCACCTCTGGGTTAAGTGAAATCTCAGGAAATCCTGTAGTTTTCTGGTCATTTTCAGTTGTAAGAATCACCTCACTTTGATAACTCAGGGTCATTTTCAGGCACCCCAATATACAATCCAGGCTGCATTAAAACTGCAATCTTACATCCTATAGAGTAAGCTTCTCTACTTACTCAAGCCAAGAACCAGGGCTTGGAGACCTATACAAGCAAGAGAACACAAGCATCTTTTTGACCATTCCTTCTGACTTATGCCTCCTTCTCCACTCATCATGTGCTTCTGGTTCTTGCATGGTCCAGACTAGTAGAATGAATATTAGAGGGAGAAGGGCAAAATGGTAAGCACCTTTGCTCACACTGGATGGCCACCATGCCCTGTGGTTAGCATCCATGGCTACTGCCTGGGAAAATCTGCCAGTTCTTCAGAACCATTTCCTTTTGCCTTGAGGGAATCTTCCCACTATGGTTTCTAGACTTGGATAATGGGTTCTCCTGAGGGCCTTTTGTAACACTCCCATAGATACTGCCCCAACAGTTCACCCCACAGGCTGCCTCTGTATCTGCATAACCCTCACCCCCAGCAAGCAACCTTCATGGAAGAACAATCATCAAAACTACTTAATCTTCATTACTTTCTATTGCACATATTTGGCTCAGAAGGAATATACAAATCCTTGCCTTGAAAAAATGGCAGAAATGTAAGCTGTTTTTCAGTCATTCTGTTCTATCAAAACATATTCCTATTTGTAGGTACTAAATATTATACACATTCCTACTTGTAGGTACTAAATATTATACACATTTAGCAGAAAATTGTCTAGGACAGAGAGCAAAAAATTACTAGAAAAAAAGTAAGATAGAAGAGACTCACAGGACAGAACCAAGGATTTATGAAGTTTCTCCTGTATGTTAGAATCTGCACTATAAAACGGGTCTCCATTGTACTGGTAAGTTGGACTAAAAGAGAGGAAATGAAATGCTTAATTATAGTGCACAACCATCATTTTGTTGTCGCAGTTATCCTGCTTTTCTGTGAACTGAACCCTGACATAAACATACACATATGTATTTTTTCCAAATAGCTGGGAAAATGAAAGCTTTGGGCACTCTTAGCCTCAACCTTACCTGTCATGTCTACCATTAAAAAGAGAAAACATTATGCAGCCAGAAAGAAGAATAAAGCAGATTAGCAGAGGTAAGAGACATGGAGAATTTCCTGGTTATGCTATTGTGTTTTCTGGTTCTCGCTGATCCTGAGACTCAATTTCATCCTTCCTTTGGATTCCATGAGACACTCCCCACTGTCTTTTAGCTTAGGCTGGCTAGACTGGAATATGTTGTTTTCAACCAAATTGTCCTTAACTAACATATCAGCTCAAGATCTAAAACTTGTAAGAAGTGAAACAAGGATCTGCATGATTCCAACATTTGTTCCACTACCCACATTGCCAAGAGTGTGGTTGATCAAGAGCAAGTGCACGTCTGGGATGCATAAACAGAACTGTAGCAGCCAGAACTTTGAAGTAATCATCCGAACATAATCAGTACTGATCGGATTCATATCTACTGAGTGTTTTGGCTCTGCAGCTAAGAGATAATCTGGATAAATTGAAGAATGTTCACTAGAGAGTCATAGAAGAAAATTAAAGATTTGGAAATGAGAAAAAGTACCTAGTATATATTGCCTCCACAATTCAATGATACTTCATATTCTGCATCCAGACATCTTCCTTACTATGGTCTGTACTGCTTTATTTTTCTATGTATTTGTCTCTATCTGCCCAGATAGATTATGAGCTTCTCAAGGAGTATCTATTATGCTTTTTGTTGTATTCAATAATCAATAGATACTGGATATTGTGCTAAATGAATTAAAATCAAAGGTACACAGCTTGTTCAAACACAAGGGGATAAGAGGATAATTTAAAAACAAGGTTTGTAGATATGAATCTGCATTGATGGGAATGGATTTTTCCCCATACCACAACCAGAAAAGGAAGAAGAATTCTCATATACTAATAGTAAATATTAAAATTAGTATTAAGAATAAATTTACAAATTGAAGCAATTGTTAAATTGTGGAGTGTGTTAAGGGGGGATAAAACTTAAATAATCAGCTTCTTCATTGGGGTATTTTTCATTGTGTAGGGCAATTTTGGTCTGGATCCCTTTTTACTGTTGTCTCACTTAAAATAGAATTATGTACTTCATGACCTTTCTTCAAGTCTCTCTAAGACCTATAAAAACATGAGACAAAAGTGGAATTTCATCTTTCTTTTCCCATCATAACATACATATGGATACACCAAAGACTTATGGATTTTGGCATAATGGAACTCAGATACTAAAAATCTATACTTTTGGCAAAAACCAGTACTGAGAGAACTACCCCAAAGTAGAAAAATATGTTTGAAAGATATTCTCATTTACCTGTTTATATCATCTAAAAGTTATGATAACTAAAGGGAATCCTTAAATAATTATGACAAAGTATATCATAAAACAGTGTTGGAAGTTTGCTTTTAGCCACAATGCATTTGCTAGAATGCATTTACCTTCTTACCTTAAGCAACTAGAAAGCCAAACAAAATATATGAAACATCTCTTTTCAAACCTTGTTCAACAGGCAACCCAAGACAGTGACCTCTGAAAGGAAAGCAAATGAGATGAACCTTGATGTTGCCTTATCTTTTTGTCTGAGGAGAGTGTCTAGGCTGCAATACATGCAGAGGAAACCCAAACAGCAGTGGTCTCACTGAGTTAAGGAGATATGGTTCTGATTTTGGGGATTCCAACGCAGCTAGAATTTGTGGGATAAAATAACAGAAGGAGCTACACAGAGAGAGAGAGCCCTGGAGATATTTAAATCCTTTTAAGGATGTGTGTGACTATCAAGACAAGAGAAAGAACCACCAGAAAAGAGTGGACAGAACAATTTCTGGAGCTCACAATAGTCAGGAGTAATTTAGGTTATCTACCAGTCAGAGGAGAGAGACTTCCTAATTCACAGAACATTGGTTAGACTCCCCAAAAGGCTATTATTACCTAGACCAAATTAGCCCTGTTGTGAACTTGCTCTAATAAAGCTTAAAAGCACATCTCCACACTTCTGAGATCTAAAATTTAAAAAAAAAGAAAGAAAGAAAGAAAAGAAAAGGCAAATTTCAAAAGCATCCAACTAATTCCAAGTAACTTAACTGCATTCCAGGAAAAAAAAAATTCAATAATATTTAAAGGAATACAGAAAATTCTAGGACACAAAAATGTAAAAATAAGTATGACCAACAGCAAATAGCAAGCTACGAGGTAAGCAAAGAAGTAGGGAAAATACTGCCTCCTGACCAGGAGAACAATCAAACCAATCAATAGAAACAGATCTTGAAATGACATAGACAAGAGAATTAGCAGACAACAACAGTAAAACAGCTATTATGACTATACACTGTATGTTTAAGAACATGCTGAGAATAATAAAAAAAAAAATTCTTTTAAAAATACAAATCGAACTCTACAGATAAAAAATACAGTAGCTAAAAGGAGAAATATACTGGATGGGATAAACTTTAGATTAGACATTAACAAATAAAAAAGCCCTAAACTTGAAGACAGATTTTATATAAAATGAAGTATAGGAGAAAAATAAGATTTTAAAAAAATGAAAAGAGCATCAGTGACCTTTGGGATGATATTAAGCAGTCTAGGATATCTGTAACTGAAGTCCCAGAAGGGAGAGTCAGAAAAAATGAGAAAATAATAACCAAAACATTTTAACGTTTGATAGCAACTATAAATCAAAGATCTAAAAACCTCAGTAAATTCCAAACATGAAAAAAAGATGACTAAAACTATACCAAGGCATAGCATAAACAAGTTGCTAAGATGACCGGTAATAATGGCACAAAGATAGGCATGATCACAGATTTCTTATCAGAACCTATGGAATAGAGAAATCTTTTAAGCACTGCAAGTAAAAAGAGACTAGCAATCTGTAATTCTATATCCATCAAAAATGTCTTTCAAAAATTAAAGGCTCTTTTAAACATATTAAAGTTGAGAGAATCATTTGCCAACAGACCTGTACTACAAAAAATATAAAAGGAAGTTATTTAGGAAAATGGAAAATGATAGAAGTTTGGAACAGAAACATGGAAGAAAAAAATTGAAATGATAAATATATGAGTAAATATAAAAGACTTTTTTCTTAATTTTCAAAATCTCTTTTAAAAATAATTGAATGTTTAAAACAAAAATAATTATGATAATTGTGGAGTTTAAAATGTATAAAGAAGTAAATATATGAAAACAATAATTCAAAGTACGGGAGTGGGGAATGACATTTATACAATAGTAAGTTTCTTAAAATATATGTAAAATAGTATATCATGATTTGATAATAGACAGTGATAAGTTAAAGATTTACATTATAAACCAGCTAAAATAGAACAACACAAAATTATAGATAATATGGTGACAGTAGAGATGGAATGAAATAAATAACTACTTAATCTAAAACAAAATTAAGAAAAGAGAATAAAGAATAGATTGGGACAAAGGAAAAAATATAAAAACATGTTAAACATCATTGGTCATTAGAGAAATACAAACTAAAACCATGGTGAGGCACCACCACATACTTTCTCAAAAGGCTACAGTTAAAAAGATTCACTGGTAATACCAACTTTTGGAGAAGATAGGGATCATCTAGAACTCTCACAGAGTACTGGTGAAAATGCAAAAATAATATAGCCACTTTGGAAAGGAATTTGTCAGTTTCTTATGGAGTTAATCAAACACTTACCATGCAGTCTAGCAATTCCAAACCATATGTTGTTCACACAAAGAGTTTTATTCAAATGCTCGTAACAGCTTTATTCACAATAGCCCCAAATTGAAAGCGATTCAAATGTTCATCAACGAGTGAATGGATAAACCAACTGTGAAACATCCGTGCAACAGAATACCCGTCAACAATAAAAAGAAACAAACTATTGACACTCCTAACAATGTGGATAAATCTCAAAAGCAGTATGCTAAATGTAAGAAGCCGGACACAAAAGAGCACTTACTGCATGTTTCTGCTAATATGAAATTCTAGAAAATGCAAACTAATCTATAGCGACAAAAAGCAAACCAGCAATTGCTAGGGTCCAAGGGTGGCGTATGGGGTGGGAGGGAATGTGTGGATTCATGCCAAAAGAGCATGAGGAAACATTTTGAGACAGTGTAAATCTTTATTATTGTTGTGATTATAATGAACATACATTTATCAAAAACTATACACTTTAAATGTGTGCAGTTTATTGCCCATAAAGTATACCACAATAAGGCTAATTTTAAAAATGGGATGAAAGAAAAGGAAATAAAGCAGTGTCAACATTTTATCAAAAGGATGGAATAATGCTTTTGAGATTCCCTTGATTTGTTAGGTGTACCAGTAATTTGTTTCTTTTTATTGCCTAGTAGTTTTCTATTGTATGGATGTTTCACGGTTTGTTCACCCCTTTCATCTGCTGATGTCCATTAGTCATTTCTGATGAACACTTCAAACCCAAGAAGTGCTGTCCCTTTCAGGCGAATCATGAAAGCACAGAAACAAATGCATGAATGATCCTAATTTTCATAGGCCCTCTCTAGCTTGTACAGCAATGTTTCTGACCCTTGTTGTGTTTCAATAATTGTTCGGTACTTCCCCAAGCACATTCATCTACAAATGTGTTTATAGATTGCATTATGTTTTTAAAAATTGTGTCACATCACATTCTTCCCAGAGCACTTAAAAGGAACAAAATGAGTTGTTTATTGAATGAACTAAGTGATCAAATGAATAAATGAATGAATTAATAAAGTGAATTTCTACGTGGATTTATAAACTCAACACAGCTATATGTTAATATTATTTATTTATTGTAGGAAATGCTATCTATTCATCTCTGTATATAGTAAACTATCACTCATTTGAGTACCACAAATTTAGAATTTTGAAGAATTTGTACAAGGTTTATCTTTTGCATTGTTCAAAAAAAAAATTCATGCGGCCAGAAATAGCAACATGGTGGTGACTGCCACCTTTGTTTTGCATGTCATTTCAAAGTTTACAAATGGCTTTCACACACATTATCTCATTTAAACTATTTAGGAGTGCTATTTTACCAATTAGCAGTTGCTATCTTAAAAATCACAAAGTCTATTGGTACATTGAAGGAAAATTTCTAAGGGCTTTTTCTAGTTAACATTCTATTAATCTGCTTCAAATGAAAGAGAGAAAGTTAAGAGAAAAGGAAAGCTCTTAACACATTATGTTTTAGGTCACAATTCAGAATTGTCATCATTTTTACAATTGTCCCCTTGGTTAGTCTGCACTGTAGAGTATTTCTTTGCAACATACTGAAGTTCTCAACTGACTACTGGCCCTCCTTCTGCAAACTTTCTGCTCCCTTGGCTTCTGTGACTCTATTCTGTCCACAATCACTGCTCAACCCTCTGTCCCATTCTTTCTATTTCTTCCCTGGGCTTATTCTCCTCTAGACACACGACTAAGTGCTGAAGTTGTCCAGGGTGCCATTACTGGCCATCTCCCCTTGTCATTCTATATATTCTTCCTGGAAGCCCGTCATTCTAGAAAGTTCAACTCTAAGATAATGCTGAAATCACTGTCAACAAACCTACCTCTCTTCTAAGCTCCAGAAAATACCTTTTAAATAACCAAAAACATTTATACCCCCTTATACTTTGAGATTTTAAAAAAAAAATTCTTTTTAAAAATTAAGTGAAAAAATATCTCCATTGTGACCCAAAATCCATGCTTTTTTTCCCCTTTTCATGACATTTGTGGAGCAAAAGGTAGGGAGAGAAAGAGAATATCAAAGACACTTGACTCTTCCCAAGACTCATCTCAGAACTCAGATTAATGAAAATATAGCATATGAGAATTCAAACTAGCTTTTCTGTGGACAATAGAAGCAGATGAAGACTAGAGCTCTGGTTCCATTCCAGGAATGTAGAAACTTGTGAATTATTGACTCTATTTTCATACAACTTTTACCAATGTCTTCCTTTTGGACTGAGTCCATGCTTTATAAACAGTAGCTCTTTCAACATAAATGAGATATATATAACTTGTATATCACATGTGTATGCTCCACTTGATTTTGCCATGTGACTCGACAGCTTGTCCCTACAAAAGGAATGTCCAGATGTCCATTTCCCTACCTCTAAAAGCTGGGCTTTTAAACTTATGATTTGTTTTGTCAATAGAATCAATGGAAGTGACACTGAAAAATTTTGAGTCTCAAATACCCTTGCTTGCTTCTGTCCTCTCTCTTGAGACCTTGCCTCTGCCATTTAAACAAGTCTGGGTTAGATTTGTTCAATGCTAGATGAAGAGTAGGGTACTCATTTGTCCTTAGCTGAGATCCCACAGATCTGAAAGAGTCCAGCCAAGATCAACAAAGCCATCTATTTATTTGTCCCACGGCTCACCCTGAGTACCCTACTGATACCAAAAGAGTTGCCCATCAGAGCCCACCCTAAATTACCAACCCACAGACTTGTTAGGTTAAGCAATAGTTGTTGTTTGAACCCAGTAAGTTTGGGTGTTTGGTTTCACAGCTAATAGTTCACTGAGACAGAGATATATGGAGATATTGATAATCTACCAAAGTGAAAGAATGGGTTGGTTTGAGATCACGGATTCAAGTATATCTGAGTTTCTGTCCCACCTCTTGTAATACATTAAAAACTTAGATCCATGTCTAGCATTAAATAAAATATTTTATAAAAACTTCCAAAAAAAGAAAAGACCTTGTAGATAATCAAACTATATCCCAACCAAACTTTTTTCTGCTCCCTCCTTGTTTTATTTATTAGAATTCCCTTCTACTCAGTTGACCAAGCCAGAAACTTGGCCATCATTCTTAACACCTTCTTCTCCTTCATCTTCTCACATTCAGTCTCACTAAATATTAGTTTCTATGTATACAATGTTTTCAAAGTTCTTTTTTTCTGTACCAGACACAAACCTCACACATACCTTTGAATTCCCTTGGATTCTCCCTTTCTTCCTAAGGCTCTGACCCAATCCCAGCCCCAACCAATCCCTTGTCCTGAAGTGCCGAGTATACAGCAGAGGGGCCCACCTGCAAGCCCAGAGTTTTTAGGGCTTCTGCCAATTTTCAGATTTGGCTAAAACACCACACCATGGAGTGTGGGACCTGGCATCTTACAGTGATGCCCCGTTGAAGGTGCCGTATAACACAACGCAGAGTGTATTATGTTAACTCTCCATGTGGTGCAAACAGGAGACAGGAGCAATCCAGGCAGATAAGTTTACCTTTCTTCATTTCTTTTTTTTGTTTGTTTGTTTGTTTTGTTTTGTTTTTTGTTTTTTTGTTTGTTTGTTTGTTTTTTGATTTTTTTTTGTTTGTTTTTTTTGGTTTTTTTTGTTTGTTTTTTTTGTTGTTTTTTTTTTGTGACTTGACTTTCTTCATTTCTTCATGGGCCACCCCAAACACAGTTTTTCCTTGTGTCCTGTGTGAAGTATTCCAACATGTTGAGCAATGCACTTGCCAGTTGACTTGCTCTGACCCTTCATAGCATATTGAAAGTGGTAGCCATAATGGTAAGACATCACTTGTCATTGTGTCACATCTAGCTGTCATGGTGCCTCATCATTGCACATTGTGCAGAGCCTGGCATGTAGTAAGCACTCAATAATAGAAGCTATTGTTATGATAATATGACATTATATAAACAAAACCAGACAATGCTATTATTCTTTACCTTTCTTATGAAGCCTAGACATTGTATAAAAAACTACATTTCTTATGTTATCAATTGATTTTTATCCATTTTATCAAATATAAACCAAACATTACTCTTATATAAAAATTTGGGAAGATATAATAATGTTAACAATGAAATATGTTAATAATGATCTTTCTGTGGTGGAATTCTGTGTTTTTGTTGGTGCATGATTTAATATATTTTTCCTAAAATTTAAATTCATAATTAGAATAAAGCTATTAAGCTTTAAAATGTCTGCTATTATGAAATCAATAAGATTAATAAATTATAAATAACAGATAACATTAATAAACAGCAAGAATAAATTAATTCTAATCCTACTTGTTTAATGAGATGATTGGCATTTAGGATAGCCTGAGCAAATTTATTGCAAGTTTTTATAAGAATTATTGAAAATTTAAAAAGAGTTTCCCCAAAACCATAAATATCTAAATACCCTGAGGAACTTGAAGATCTCAAGGTTGAGAAATCCTAAAGGTGCTGAAGTCCAACTTCATCCATAAGATTTGAACCTTGTCTTTATTAATGAAAAACCACCCTACCCTGTTATGAACTGATATGCAATTTTCTAATAGCTTCTTTGGAAAGGTGTGTAGTGCCTCAAAAGAAGTAGTTGTTTTTGTTTTTTGAAAGCAATGACCTACTTTAATAATGATGTTCCTAAGACTCTCCAGATGTTTGAAGTTAATAAAATGCCTGAGCATATTAAATAGGAACTGCTCAGATTCCCAAGATACAAGCCTGAAGCTGGATGGCTTTACTAGATTATCTCTAAATGAGGTCTCTGTCTCCACTTTCCATTCTAAGATTAAATAAGTCAGCTGAAGGAGTGACTGATAGTAAGACGATCTGGATTAGATGTTCTATACTGAAAAGCAAATTTGTATGTCCAGGTTTTTCCTGTTTGAAAATTCTACCAGTTTGTCTATGAGGCACTTAAATGTTGCTGAAAATAGATCCAAATGTAAGCAACATAATGTTACATAATGACTGATAAAAGAACATGCTGCAGATTATCCACACCCTACTTAAAATGCACCCTCTGTCAAGGCACAGCAAGCAAAATTGTGTTTTATCCCGTTGCTCAGCCCTTTGCACAAATACTCCCCACAAAAGGGTTTGAGATCTCTTCTCTTCACTTTCCTTCCCTTAACTTAACCGGTCTACTCTCCTCCTCAACTTTACTTCATTCAGAACTCTAATTCACAAAATGAAGCAGAACAGGTCCTCTTCTAAAAGCTGTCCAGCACACCTATGTGACAACGGGTCCCTGCTGTGGACAGAGCCCCGTGTTTGAGTTGCTGTCCTGGAATCTCAGTGTATTTTACTTTCCTTTGTTGCCTCCCTGAAGAAAAGAAAGGTAAATTCGACCACTTGCCAGTGGATAAAATCATGCATCCATATAAGAAAAGAAGTTGAAGAAATATTAAACCCTTCCCAAATTTCTCAAGGAACAAAAAGGGACACAGACAAATACAAGGAAGGAAAGCCCCCAGAGAGGGGATGAAAACTGTGAAACAAACTTCTCAAACTTTTCAAACAATCTTATACCTCTCAGAAAGGGATAATATCTTAGAAACAGTCTTTACTTTGAAATACCTTTTTTGGGTGGCATCGTAGGGGTGTCTTGGTGGACGGTCTCAGTGGCTGGCTGGCTCGAAGAGGGATTGCAGGTTGAAGGGACAAATGCTTCAGGTTTGAGCTAGCGCGTCCACACACCCCTGCCTGCCACTGAACCTGCTCCCCTGGTGCCATTTCACAGTCTGAAACTTAAGAAGGTACTAATTTCCTCACCATTAAATTTTCATGAATGTTTAGTTTGCCATTTAGGGGATGGAGTACTCGGGTCAAAAGGGTTGTATTTGGGGCTCATGCTAGAAATAAAACTAAACTGATCGTGTAAGTCCCATTCAGAGCAAAACTGGCTTCATCCCACTCTGCATGTGCTTGCTGTCTTGTTTTTAGTACCTTCCATTCTAGGGCTTTATCCTAATTGCATATACTGAGGGCAGTGTAAGTGAGTGCTCTCTTAGAAAGGTGAGAAACACCAGCCACTAAGTACATTCGGTAAATTAAATGAGTAAATAAAGAAGTAAATAGAGTAAATAAAGAGTAAATACTCCTGCACCTGGAATTTGGGTTTAAGCAGCAAAGCTATAGCGCATGCAACTTAGCAATCAATTTCCAATGAGGGGAAACCTGGAGACAGTTGTATTCATTATCTCAACTTCAACAAAAATAAAATTTGCTATAAGAAAATTTCTGTTTCTGGGGAAATACAATTCTTTTTCCTCTCTGTTGAAACTTCTCATAGGAAACTAGTAATCTTAGCTTTAGAATGATGCACTAAAAAGATATTCATCATTGAAAAGAAAGAAAGGGACGAAAAGCACCAGCATGTAATGCTGCAAAAGAGTCTACCTTTTTGAGAGTGAGGACACTGGCATTCTCTGGTTACTTCGGTGACAGCAGGCGTGGCCGCACTGACCTTGGCAAGAGGAAGCGATGTTCTGAAATGGATCCTGGTGGCACATTTACACCACAGCAGCTTTTGGCTTCGCAAATCAATTTGCGTACGTATCTGACCATTCTAGAATATACAGACTAGTAGATAAGTTTTTTAGCCAAGTGTAGCACACTCCAAATTATGGCTTAACATAAACCTCTATAAGAGTGATGCTCACCTAGTTTTGCCCTATTCTAGGCACTAGATCTTAACTGGAATAGTAAGATAAGCGACAGTTCATATAAGTACTTATATTTAAAGATATCCAGAATGCTTTTATTAACTTGGGGATTTATAAAAAGACAACATTTTGCTGCAAATTACTGAATCTATAATTTAGAGTGAGAACAATGTGTGATTTGATTTCCATTAGCTTAAGTATAAATATATAAAATAACCCGAATACTATTCTGACAAAAACCATAACAAACCTATGAATAAATTAACAAGAGATGTTTTGCAAGCATTGCATCCAGAAAATTATAAAAACAATACTAAAAAACTGGAAGACAAGCCGGGCGCGGTGGCTCACGCCTGTAATCCTAGCACTCTGGGAGGCTGAGGCGGGCGGATTGCTCGAGGTCAGGAGTTCGAAACCAGCCTGAGCAAGAGCGAGACCCCGTCTCTACTATAAATAGAAAGAAATTAATTGGCCAACTAATATATATATAAAATTAGCCGGGCATGGTGGCGCATGCCTGTAGTCCCAGCTACTCGGGAGGCTAAGGCAGCAGGATTGCTTGAGCCCAGGAGTTTGAGGTTGCTGTGAGCTAGGCTGACGCCATGGCACTCACTCTAGCCTGGGCAACAAGGGAGACTCTGTCTCAAAAAAAAAACAAAAAAAAAAACTGGAAGACAAATCATAAAAAAGAATAGATTAATTACATTAAAATAAAAAAATTTCTATTTAGGAAAAGATGTTTCAAAGAAAACTAAAGAAATGTTGAAGAAGATAATTGTAACTTTTACAGCACTTTATAGGATTAGTATCAAAAATAAAGAACCTCTAATCAGCAATATGAAAAGGTCAAACACACCTACAGAAAAAAAAATGGCAAAAGATTTGAATGAACACTGTATACATTAAGACATAAAATGACCTGTAACCCAATAAAAAAAATGAGCAAAAACAAGAACACTAATTTCATAGAAGATGGAAACATATAGGCAATAAACATATGAAGAAAGGTCCAATCTCTTATAAGGCAATGGAAATCAAGATCACTACAGGTTTGGGTATCAATTTCCACCTATTTTTTATGGCAAAATTAGTAAGTCTGACAATACCAAATGTTGGAAAATGAGGGTAAATAGGATCTCTTATATATGACTGATAGGAGTACAAATTAGTTCAGCTACTTTGGAAAACAATCCAGCAATGTCCTATAAAGTGGAACTTTTGCTAAACAATGACTCAGCAAATTTAATACTAAGAATATACACAAGAAACTCTTGCACATATTCATGAGGAAGTAAGTTGTATTCATGTTAGCAGCACTGTTTATAATAGGATAACAATAACCAAAACATTACAAAAAAATCATAAATATATAAATTATGGAATAGTCACAAGTATAAAATTGCTTTGTGCTTCATCTTCAGGACCATGCTAGTAAAGCCATGTTTCATCTCTGTTTACAATTCTTTGAAGAAATGCTTCAGGAGCTTGAGCCCACTTATATAGAATTTCTGTTGAAAGCTCTGCTCTTGTCTGCAGCTGATCTGGGCTCAATGGTTTTGGCATTCGTAGAGTGGAAAGTTTGCTCAACTTTAATTTTTCAGTCATAATTGTGTAAGCTAAACTAATTGAGATGTCTGTGGTGTTAGCTATTGTTTCTGCTGTTAATTATCAGCCATAGGATGAATTTTTTTCTCACAAATTGATGTGGATGGTCTGCTGCTGTGGGCTTCATCTTCAAACTTATCAAACTTATCTCATCCCTTCTTAAAATGAGTTATTCATTTGTAAACTGCTGATTTCTTTGGGGCATTGTCCCCATAAACTTTTGCAAAGCATCAATGATTTCACCATTCTTCTACCCAAGCATCACCATAAATTTGATATTTGTTCTTGCTTCAATTTTAGCAGAATTCATGTTGCTCTGATAGGGGCTTCTTTCAAACTGATGCCTTGTCCTTCTTAGTGCCTCAAACTGGATCCTGTTCAAATATGTAATAACAAGTTAGTGCAAGTTTATTTTGATGCAAAACATTTTGAAAAATTCCAAAATCCATGCATAGTTAATTCATAATACACATTTCCCATGAACTTTTTGATTAATGCAAATTATTTAGAGTAGGTAAAACGACCTTGAAAAAGAAGAAAATAGTTGGCAGACTTATACTACTTAACTTCAAGACTTTACTATAAAGCTACAATAATCAAGATAGTTTAGTATTGGCACCAGCATAGACAAATGAATCTCTGGAATAGAAGAGAGAATTCAGGAACAAACCCACATATATATGGTCAAATGATTTTCCACAAAGATACAAAGAAAAATATCATGGAGAAATGGTAGTCTTTTTAATAGTGCTGGAATGATTGCTTTTCTACATATTTTAAAAATGATCTTTAATCAGCATCTTATAGCATATAAAAATATTAATTCAAAATGGAGCACAAACCAAAATATAAAACCTAAAACTATAAAACCTCTAGAAGAAAACCCATGGCCCCAGGTTAGACAATGATTTTTAGATATAACATCAAATGTCCAATCCATAAGAGAAAATAATGATAAGTTAGACTTAAATAAAATTAAGAGCATCTACTCTTTAAAACACTGTGTTAAGAAAATGAAATGACAATCCCAGACTGCAAGAAAATATTATTTGCAAATCACGTATTTGATAATGGACTCATATCCAGGACATATATGACAACTCTCAAAAGTTAATAATAAGAAAACCAACAGCCAAATAAAAAATGTGCAAAAGAGTTAAACAGATACTTAACCAAAGAAGATAATGATGGTAAATAAACCAAAGTAAAGACACTTAACATAATTAGTCATTAGGGAAATGCAAATTAAATGGCACAATGAGATGCCACTACTCATTTATTAAAATGGCTAAAATTGGCCCAGTGCAGTGGTTCACACCTGTAATCCTAGCACTCTGGGAGGCCGAGGCAGGAGGATCACTTGAGGTCAGCAGTTCAAGACCAGCCTGAGCAAGAGTGAGACCCCCATTTCTACTAAAAAGAGAAAAAAATTAAGCCAGGCATGGTAGTACACGCCTATAGTCCCAGCTACTGGGGAGGCTGAGGCAGGAGGATCACTTGTGCCCAGGAGTTTGAGGTTGCAGTGAGCTATGATTATGCTACTGCACTCTAACCCAGGCAAGAGAATGAGACTATGTCTCAAAAGAAGAGGGCTAAAATTAAAAAGGCTGCAAGTGTTGGAGAGGATGATGAAGAACTAGAACTCTCATTCACTGCTGGTAGGAATGTAACATGGTATATACTTTGGAAAACAGTTTGGCAGTGCCTTGAAAACTTAAACATACATCTACCATATGACTTAGCCATTCTACTCTAAGATATTTACCCAAGAGAAATGAAAGCATATGTCCCTTTAAAGACTTTTACATGAATATTTATAGTAGCCCAACTGGAAACAATCCAAATGCCCATTAACAAGTGAATAAATTGCAATGCATCCATACAATGGAATGCTATTTTGTAATAACACATAATTAACTATTGATACAAACAACAACCTACCTGAATGGCAAAATAATTATACTGATCGACAAAAGCCAGACCAAAAAAAAGTACATGTTCTATTTAAGTTACATAAAATTCTAAAAAATGCAATGACTGAAAGCAGATCAGATGGAGGGAGGAATTACAAAAAGGCACAAGGAAACTATAAGATATGTTATTATCTTGAAGGTGTTGATGGTTCCATTGTGTATACAGATGGCAAACTTTTCAAGTTGTACATGAGTATGTGCAATTTACTGCATATCAATTTTATCTCAGTAAAACTACTAAAATAAAAGCCTTGCATGAGATAAATGACAATGAGTTATAAAATAAAGATCAAGATTAATTTATTTTTGTATATTTGATATCCAAAAGTTGGGAAAATTAAAAGGATAAAGAAAAAAAGGAATGGGAGGAGGGAGGGAGGAAAATATGGAAGGAAAGGGAAATAGAGAAGGAAGGAGGAAGAAAGAGAAAGGAAGAAAAAATCACCTTTGAAAATTAGAAACAATCTAAATACATACAACATGGATATATCTCATATTCTTTATGGTAAGTGAAAGAAACCTGTCTCAAAAGGCTATAAACAGTGTAATTCTACTTATATGAGATTCTGGAAAAGGCAAAACTATAGAGACAGAAGATATATCTGTGATTTCCAGGAGCAAGAGGAATTAACTACAAAAAGGCTTGAGAGAATTGGGATGGGTATAGGGTTAGATAAAATAACTATTCTATATCTTGCCTGTGGTGGTTGTTACACTAATGTAGGTGTTCGTCAAAACTCATAGAACTGTACTTTAAAAGAGGAATTTATTGCATGAGAATTATATCTCAATAAACCTTACCTCAAAGAAAAATTAGAAAACTGAGATTTCTTGGATATCTTTGGGCTGCAGTTATTTTTCTCTGGCTATATTGTCTTTTAAAAAATTGAATTAATGGATAACAGAAAAAGTTAGAAAATTTCATGTACTTTTTGCATTTCTAACTTTTCTTTAGAAAGATTTGACACCACTGTACCCTATTCTTCCATGGCAATAATCCTCTGTGACTAAGTAGGCAGTTTCTGCAGCCATGCAGTCAATCCCTACAGGATGGTTTTACTGTTTATGGCATATTGCCTGTCCAATCCCTAGAGATATTTGAGTTTAAGCCCTGCCTTCAATTCATGTCAACTAACACCTTTACTAGCATGATCTGTTCCCTAGCCATGAATAGATTTGTCTACAGGAATGGAATAGGCAAAGTGTTTGATGACAATAGCACCAGGACATAGAGAGTGCTGGGGGCCTATACTATTGATATAGTTTGGATATTTGGCCCTCCCAAATCTCAGGTTGAAATTTGATCCTCAGAGTTAGATGTAGGGGTCAGATGGGAGGTATTTGAGTCATGGGGGTGGGTTCCTCATGAATGGCTTTGTACCCTTCCTGCAATACTGAGTGAATTCTCACTTTATTAGTTCATGCAGGAGCTGTTGGTTTAAAGGAGACTGGTTCCCTCTTCTCTCTCTCTCTCTCTCTCTCTCTCTCTCTCTCTCTCTCTCTTCCTCCCAACCCCCTGCAGGCCAGCACTTTCTCTCACCATGTGACTTGCCTGTTCCCTCTTCACCTCCTGCCTTTATTGGAAGATCCCTGAAGCCCTCACCAGAAGCAAATGCTGGCTCAATACTCTTCATGCAGCCTGCAGAACAATGAGCCAAATAAACCTCTTTTTTAAATAAATTACCCAGCCTCAGGTATTCCTTTATAGCAGCACAAAACAGACTAACACAACTATGTAGTCACTACACCAATCTTAAGAACCTGGAACAGAGGATTTGTAGGTTGAGGCTAATATATAGACAATTACAGCTGAGTGATCTTAAGGAGACAAGAATATAGCCACATTTTGCGTGTTATTTATTTCATCTATCTCATGGAGGTCTGAATCACCAACATCTAAGAGTAGGGACCACGTTGTAAGCGTATTTTTATTTCCAATAATGAGCATAGTACCCACACATCATAAACAGTCCATAATTATTGGCTGGAAAGAAAATGAAGAAGACCAATGATGAAAGATCCAAGCAGGGATGACTTCATGGGCACGAGATATCTGCAGTTGTTTAGGGCTCCAGGGATAGAAGGACCACGTGCTTGATTAAATGTTCCACTGTTACTGTCTTGAAACTCTTTTAACAATTTGTGAACCAGGGGCCCTACATTTTTAATTTGCATGAAGTCTCACAAATTATGTAGCCAGTACTAAATCCAGGATCTTGTAGAGCCATCATTGAGCTTCTCTAATGGAGGACAGTGAAAAGGACTGTTTTTGACATCTTGTATACATTTGTCATAATGACACGATACACAGCCAAAGCATAATTTCAAGTCATAGTACTCAACTGGGGTGTCTTGACAAACCACAGCAGCAACAGATACACCAGCTTGGAGGGTGGCAATCAAAGTCCATGCTATTTTTGAGTTGATGGATTAGACAGCCACTGAAGAGAGAGAGAGAAAAAAAGCAAGAATCGAAAATAGTGCCTACAAGCTCAAAATAAATCACAAGTAGCTGGCATGAAAAAGACTGCCACAAAAGTGTCATTGGTTTTAGGCTCTGAGGCTATATCTACAAACGTAATCATAACTACCACAGTTCCAGCCTGTCTTGTCTGCCACATGAAAAGATGGACATGTCTGAGAAATTTCTTTACATTTCATCCATAATCAAATCCCAACTAAAAACTACTTTGAGAGGCAAAGTAAAGAGAGATAAGAGACTTGTAGTTTCATTTCCTTAAATGTTGCCTAATTTTTCATCTCCACAATGTAAGAGAAGATAGGCATTGGAATAACTAACCCAATTTCAAGGGCTCCTCTCCATGTTTGGAAACTATTGTCATTCGGGCTACTCACTCTTTCCTGAAGTTTAGATGGTCATGCTTAAGTCAAGAGATAAGTGAGGACTTCACTGGGGACTTCCCATCACAGTTACTGATATGAGAAGTTGGTGATCAGACAATTCATGCTCCAAATCATGATACTTTTGAGTGCTAAAATGTTAAGTTGGAAAAAACTGGAACAATAGACATTAAACAGGATTCTCCCAGGCTAGCAATGACCTATGGTCACCCTAACTATAGCATTATCACACCATAATGCCAGCATCCCATTAACAATATACACTCTCAATAAAGATGAAAATCACAAAGAGCCATATATGTATCTAGTGTTTTTTCTGTGCTGGGAACTATGTTAAGCACTTAAATTTTTTTTTCAATTTTATATTGACAACATCAGAAATATTGGTAGCATAATCCTTTTGAAAATTGGACAATGAAATTGGTTCTTTGATCTATTTAAAATTATCTTGATGCAAATTGGGATTAATTTTGATTGTTGGAGTCAGGGGATATATAGTGGCTAAAGAATTAAAAGAGATAAACAATGAAAAACACTAAGATCACTTTAAAATGTAGATAATATAAAATTAAATTACATTTGAAGGCAACTTGAATATGACACGTAATTTTAAAATAAATACAGTCCTTCTTATTTAATTAAGAAAAGGGTAATTTTCATGTCAGAGTTTGATGGTAGAGTTCCTTTAATTTATTCCTCTTTGTATTAGGTAAGAATGCTTATTGTAATAATAAATGACAGAGTCATAAAACAAATTTCAAGTGTTATTTCACATAAGTGATTCTGCCAACATATGTGAAGACCATTGATGAAATATATAAATTACCTCAGGGCTTTATACATATATACAAAAACAACTTCTGCTAGAAAATCTTTAGGAAGGTGTCAAATAGTTTATATATAATATGTGTGTATATATTTATATATATTTGTCTTTTAAAGATAGACATAGAGTTATGCTTTGCTATCTTTAATAAAAAACATGTAAAGTTTATTTTTCTTTTCCAAAGGATTCTTCTAAGAAATAATTAGTTTTCTAAAAATCTGCGAACATCTTGCCGTTCTTAAAAACAGTTGCTATAAAAATTCAAGGGATTAGAAGTAGAGTGCCAAATGTCTTATATTTATTAGTTATATGGACCATGTTTAAAATTATGAAGTCTACTTTCTTAAAACCTATGGTTAGCATTTGCTAAAATATCTTTGCACATACTATGGAAATTCATATCACACAAATTGCAAATAAACTCCACAAAATATTAGAATAAATTACAGTGCATTAAAATATCACCAGCAGCTATTCCCAGTAATGAAATTCTTTACACATCTATACAACTTTATGTATTTTCTGATTATAAAAATAAATCCATACTTATGGTAAGAAAAGTAACAATGAAGAAAATTATAAAAACGATAGTAAAAATTCCATGCATGGTGAATTTATAAATTACTCCTTTACTTCTTTTGTTTTTTTATTTTAGTGTATTATGGGGGTACAAGTGTTAAGGTTACATATATTGCCCATGCCCCCCTGCCCCCTCGAGTAAGAGCTTCGAACGTGTCCATCCCCCAAACATTGCACATCTTATTCATTTGGTTGTATATACCCATCCCCTCCTCCCCCCTCCTTCCCTCCTGACACCCGGTAAATGTTATTCCTATATGTCCACTTAGGTGTTGATCTGTTAATACCAATTTGCTGGTGAGTACATGTGGTGCTGGTTTTTCCATTCTTGAGATACTTCACTTAGTAGAGTGGGTTCCAGCTCTATCCAGGAATATACAAGAGGTGCTATATCACCATTGTTTCTTAAAGCTGAGTAGTACTCCATACTTCTTTATGCTTTTCAGTAATTTAATATTTACAGCAGCAAATAAGTATCAATTTTCCAATCAAAATTAAAAATTATTCTGAAAGTAAAATGAGATACTACTAATTTATAGGGAATGAGAATAAATGAAGAGATATGGCATAAACCCAACACTTTGGAAAGATTTCTTGAGGCCAGGAGTCTGGGACCAGCTTAAGCAAGTGAAAACCACCTCTACAAAAAATTTTGTTTTAAATTAGCCAAGCATGGTGTTACATGCCTGTAGTCCCAGATACTCAGGAGACTAAGGCTCACCTGAGCCCAGGAGTTCAAGGTTACAGTGAGCTATAATCATGTCATTGACTCCAGCCTGGGCAACAGAGCAAAACCCCATCTTTAAAAAAAAAAAAAAAAAATTAAAAATAGAAAAATGGCAGCTTGTTTTCTATTGACTAGTCTTAGAAAAATTGGGTTTTAGTCCTAAATCTGACATGTGGTAGCCTTGTGGCCTTTGCCAATTGTCACTAGCCCTCTCTGTAAGATATGGCTGAGGGAGGCTTTCTGTCAATTTCTTCTCTCTGCTCATTTCTTTCTTGCTGCTCATTCATTCAACCAGCACTCTAGAGAAGCCATGTATGGCAGGCCCTGTCCAAGCAGGCAACGGACAGCATGATCTGCAGTCCAGCTCCTTTGTGCAGAATGGGCTCTGGAAGGGGTGCAGTCCAAGTGGACTCTTGGGTGGCCTGGACCAGAATGACGGCAGTGAGCATTGTGAGAGGTGGATGAGTTGGAGACACATTTGGAATCCGAATAGTTGAGATTAGCCAATGAATCAGAAGAGGAGTTGGAGGAGACAGCCAAGAGAATTCGAAAGTAACTCCCTGGCTTCTAGGTTTCAGTTACTGAAGGCAGACATTACAGTGTTTGGGCAGCAACAGATGATTAACATATAAAGAAATAGATAAGATCCTTTTAAATGGAAAATAAAGCAGAGTAATAGGACAGAGAGGGATTGGGACAGTATGGGCAGCAGATGGGGGAGGAGAGAGGGTATGTTGATAACAGGAGACTAGGAAAGGACCATCTAAGTTGTGTTTGAACTGAAACCTAAAAGAAGCCTCTAGAATGAGGGAAAGTGGGTGGTGAGGGAAGAAGGCGCGATCACCATCTACACATCTTCAGGAGAACACTGTGAAAATTACAGCAATTCAAAAATTGCCCTCAGTCTCCACTTTAAAATTTACTAAGCAGCCGCTTCTGTGACAAACTATATGTTATTTTTCTAAAAAACCCAACAATGCAATCAGTGATTCCTTCCTATTAGAATACTAATTCCGTTGCTACTTTTCCAGTCCTGAAGAAATCTGAATCAACCACATCCAAGAATGTGGCTCACACAACTTAGAATAAGTGAGAGATCTTGCCATTGACTCTCTAGGATTCCTTAGTAAAATAATATTTGTCAACTTACTTTCAGGCAAACTGTCAAGACACATGTCTGATTTACTTCACCAGATGCTGGGTAGGAAACAGACTCTATTTTCTACAGCGGATGTCCATGAGGCTTTCTTCTAGGTCTTTGGGAAATAAATCGTCAATATGATAATAATTTAGTCTTCTATGCTGACAGTGGAAGGATAACTAAGAGTTGAATGGTTATGACTAACTATGCAGAAATTAACTTAAAAAATTGAACAGCTCAGAGGAATACAGTGTTCTGTTGTACCTGTGAAACTGTTAGAAGCTCTTTCTTGCATCCAAAGAACACTGGTGAGCTTGTGGAGCCCACTTACTTAGGTAGAAAATGCACAAGAAGGTCACATTTGATGTCAGACTAGCCGTAGGGCACTGTACCCTGGGAGACATAGTTCACAAAATAAAGTGTCACACTATTTAATAGACTCTGTGATACACAGTAATTTGTAGATTGTAATTTTTCATAGTTTCTATTTTTCCATAAAGTTAAAAATAGAAATGGCTGTGAGGGAGAATATTTCATTCCAGTTCAACAGAACTATCCTAAGAGAAATCTTGCTAATATTGTTTTTTTTTTTTTTAAAGAATTATCCATCTGCTGCCCAGTTGTAGATTTGACAACAGGAATTTACTAGACATTGGAAAACAAAACAAAATTGAACTCTACAATGAATCTTTTCTCATTCATTAACAAAAATATGTAGTAATTTTAATTTTCATTTGTAATTTTTATTTGTAAAAGTTAAAAAATTAAAAATTTGTATTTTTAAAGTTAAAAACATCATTAAAAGTGTGGAAATGCATAAAAGTAGAAAGAAAAAATTATCTATAGTTTTACCAACCAAACACAACTACCACCATTAACATTCTGTAGATTTCTTCCCAGTTTCTTTTTTTAGTGCATAGTTTTAATTTATAGTTTTTAATTTATAGTTTTACAGGGAGGGGAATATATATATATGTGTGTGTGTGTGCGTATATATATACATATACGCACAAAAAAGTTTTAGTACTCTACATTTTCCAGCCAGAATTGGATTAAATGCATCTTAAATGTTACTCATAAACATATTTTTAATGATACATTAAGCTACATCAAAGCGATGTATTGTGTTTACGTAGGCTGATTCTCATGACTCACTATTAAAGAAACTCTGCAATAAATATTTATAATAACTTTCTTGTTATAGAGTTCCAAAACTAGTGCTATTGAATCAAAGGGCATAAATATTTAAAATAGTATATGTATAGCTTTACAATAATGTTGAACCAATTTATAGACCAATCAGCAAAATAAAAATACATCTTGTTCTTATCAATATTGTATATTTTCATCAGTTTTATTCTCTGGTGGGGTTCATTTTTCT
Organism: Microcebus murinus; assembly: GCF_040939455.1. Classification (NCBI taxonomy): domain Eukaryota; kingdom Metazoa; phylum Chordata; class Mammalia; order Primates; family Cheirogaleidae; genus Microcebus; species Microcebus murinus. The sequence continues at coordinate 25,891,274 of NC_134115.1, forward strand.
TTCTTCACTTTGATTACCAATAAGACCTAGTGTTACCATACATTTGTATACTAACTACATTTCTTCTTTGGGAAAATACTATGCTTATTGCAATGTGTCTTTAAAAGATAGATACCCCAAAACAGAAGGAAAATATCTACTATATCGAGGCAATATTGAAAGGTTATGATCATTCCAAAAAGCAGGATTTCTAATTGTACGATTCTCAAGGACTTTTATTCTTATTTCTCACTCTGCCATTCATGACCACTATTTTCTAATTAAACCGAACAATTTGCTATTTCTCATATAAGCTATATGCTCTTACCCCCTTGACTTTGCACATGCTGTTCCCTTGCCTGGAATGTCCTTTACCTTCTCCTAAACACACACATACACACACACACACACACACACACACGCACAGAAACTGTGGCCTTTCTCAGGCTCCAACAGTACCTTGTTATTATCTCTTTGAAAGCACCTAACATTCTGCATCATAATCTTTACTATTTTTATTAGTCTTCCCCAGTAGCGGTAGGTTCCTTGAAGGCAAAGACACCTAGTCTTTGAGCTCTAGATTCTACATGATTTGTCACAGTGACTGGAGGAAAGTAGAAACTCGATGAATGGTTTTTTGACAAACACAGTTGCCTTCCTAACAGAACTGAGTGCCATTCTCAGTTATTGCCATGACTTTGAGGGGCAGCTTGAGTAGAAAGACTATAAGCTTCAGTGAGACTTAATTTCAGACTCCTAAGCTCTGCCACTCACAGGCTCTATGTCCCTGGAATAATTACCTAGTATCTTTGAGTCTCTATAATATACATTATGGGATCGTTTCAAATATAAATTTGGAAATGAACATGTGTAAAGAATCTGGCATATAGTAATGGCTCAATAAATAGTAGACATTTTTCTGGTTATTGATAGTTAATAAGACTATTTCCATGATAATAAACATTAACCAATTCAAATAATTTGATTCTTATATATTTTTCTTTGCATCATCAAGGCAAAGAGACAAGGCCAATTGTATTACACATATTTTTGCTGCCTAGACAAGGCTATTTCTTTTAAGTGAATCTAAAGAAAGAATTAGATCTAATCACAATTTAGAAAAAGAAGTTTTATATTTTCCAAAGGCAAGAGAAATAAAGCTCCCTATAAAGTAATACATGATCTAATCATCCACTACTTAATTTTTTTGTGTTCGCACCATTAATATTATTGAATGTATTTGGGGACCTGAAATTACTATAAATGAAAGTACTACTATCCCTGGTGGCAGAAGAAAAGAACTTTTGGAACATGCTCTACTTTCCATTTCTAAAAATATATTCACTGGGCCACACTAAAGAAGCATGTGAAATCTGCCCAGTTGAAAATCAGGTTTAAACTGGTGGCACATTCACCACAGAGTCGTGCCCTCACACATGCATGTGTGCACATACACACACCAGAAACCATCTGAAACATGGCTTCTCTATATACCACACAGCCATGATTCATATGTACATCCATGTGCCTTCCATGAGGCTAAAAGGCATTTTCCATCCATCTGCCAACCAGATGAACCCAGGGAAGAGTCACAAAGGCTATACAAATGAGGATGACACAAGTATTTGTGCAGAATATATTTGCCAAGATCTTTCTTCCTCTACCACTACCCAAAACCCTACCACACATTGTTTTCAAGTCTCACATGCTGCAGTTTTCCCTTCCGATGACAGCTCAGACAAGGTCCCCCAGGAATTCATGGTTCATTCGGTGCAATTCTGCACCACTAAATGTAGCATGTGAAAGTCCCTAGTATATTGTTAGGTACCCAAATGTGCTCAATATGTAACTATTTCATTACTACCTTTCCAAACCCCTCTGAACATTCACCAGATATGGCAGGCATCCTCAAACTACAGCCCGCAGGCCACATGCTGCCTGCCTAGGACAGTTATCTGGCCCTCCAGGTGTTTTTGCCGCAGCTGCTTGTCCTGCTTAGCAGCAGACTTATCCCAGGCCCATAGTGTGCACTCTCCAATGGTCTGAGGGACAGTGAACTGGCCCCCTGTTTAAAAAGTTTGAGGACTGCTGCTCTATGGGATAGTTCCCTCCCTAGAAGGTCAGTGTTGCTGCCCCAAGCAGGCCTTCTCCGATGCTGAGAAGCACCCAGGATGTTTTCATTTTAGAAGGTTCTGGCATCTTAAAATATGAAGAAATGCCAAAACAAATTTTCAATAATACCAGTGCCTTTGAAATGTTTATATCTAACAAACGAATGCTTTGAAATACAATATACTCTATGATGATATTTACAAGCTAACTATAGAATTTTTTTTAAAAAAGATGCCACAGACAGCCTAGCCCAGCAATGCAACATGAGTTTAAAATGCACACTATACATCCTCTTCTGAATCTGTTCATTGTGCTTTTGCCTGTGTGTACAGCCTTATTTGGAAGCGACATTTGAAATATAACTTTCGAGTCCTTTGAAATATTAATATAAATGCTGTGTTTTAAGGCCTTACTCCCACTCACTCCCATCTTTTCATAGCATTTGCCTCCACCCATTTATGGCAAAGAAACCACAAGCAAATAATGAAGAAAATTGGGTAAGACTTTCCCTGAAAAGAGGTGGAAGGAAAAGCTTAGAGGAGCCAAATGAGGCCGTTGTGAGTGGGATCTACTTTTGGGTTGAGCAGAGAGGAATTTCTCTCCACAACCCCCTAGCAACTCATTCATGCTGCCAAGGAGGCCTTGACCCCATGTGGAAAAGCAGAGTCTCACACCAATCTCCCAGGAGGGTGACTGGGATGACAGCCCTGACAATCAAGCCAATGAATTAGCTGGGTATGACCAGAACAATGTTCCCCAGACATCCCTGGCAAAAGTAAACTATTCCCCCTGCAGAGAGGCACTAAGAGTTTATAACATTTAAACTGAGACTGTTTTTCTGAAGACATGACAAGGCACCAATGAACACTGAGTACTGGGTACGCTTTTAGATGATGAACTATTTTAATTGCAAGAGAAATAAACAGTAAGAGATTTAAAGTGATTGCTATAATGACAGGCCCAAAAAACCCAACAACACAGTAATACATTTATAACTGGAAACTGCAGATTAAAGTATAACATTAAATATACACCAGGATATTACCTACCCATGCTTTTGTAGAATTGTAGGGTTCGTGACAAGATGTCACTGTTTTATGGGTTATTAAATTGTAGAAAAAGAATTATAGATGCACAGATCGTGTAGAGAAAGGTTCCCCGATGTAGTAAAAGAGCACAGGCTCTGGCCTCCTTCTCATCTTCGATTCCCTCCTTAAGCCCCTGCAATCTGGCTTCTGCCCGCATCATTGCCCAGCCCCCAATTCCCTGAACCTGCCTTTGCCAAGAATGAAAACTCATTTTTGCTAACTCCACAGGACACTTTTCAGTCTTGCCTTATTTGATCTTCGTTCATAGTACTTAGCTCTGGACAATCCTCTCCTTTCTGAAATACTCTCATTCTTGGCTTCCTAGACGTCATCTCTTGGATGTCACCTGGTCACCTTATCCAGTCCCCTGCAAACACCAAATGCTTCTTTCTTTTTTTTTTTTTATTTCGGCATATTATGGGGGTACAGATTTTAAGGTTTCAATAAATGCCCATTCCCCCCCCTCCCCCCACAAGTCTGAGTCTCCAGCATGACCATCCCCCAGATGGTGCACATCTCACTCATTATATATGTATATACCCGCTCCCTTCCTCCCTCCCACCTGCCCAAACCCTATTACTGTAGTACCTATGTGACCACTTAGGTGCTGTTCAGTTAATACCAATTTGCTGGTGAGTATATGTGGTGCTTGTTTTTCCATTCTTGGGAAACTTCACTTAGTAGTATGGGTTCCAGCTCTAACCAGGAAAATATAAGAGGTGCTATATCACCGTTGTTTCTTAGAGCTGAATAGTACTCCATGGTATACATACACCACATTTTATTAATCCATTCTTGGATTGATGGGCACTTGGGCTGTTTCCACAGCCTTGCAATTATGAATTGTGCTGCTATAAACATTCAAGTGCAGGTGTCTTTTTTGTAGAGTGTCATTGGATCATTTGGGTAGATGCCCAGCAATGGGATTGCTGGATCAAATGGTAGATTCACTTGTATGGCTTTAAGGTATCTTCATATTGCTTTCCACAGAGATTGAACTAGTTTGCAGTCCCACCAGAAGTGTAGGAGTGTTCCTCTCTCTCCGCATCCACGCCAGCATTTATTGTTTGGAAACTTTTTGATAAAGGCCATTCTCACTGGGGTTAAGTGATATCTCATTGTGCTTTTGATTTGCATTTCCCTGATGATTAGGGATGTTGAGTATTTTTTCATATGTTTGTTGGCCATTCTTCTGTCTTCTTTAGAAAAGTTTCTTTTCAAGTCCTTTGCCCACTTTTTAATGGGGTTATTTGATTTTTTCTTCCTGATTTTCGTGAGTTCTAAGTATATTCTAGTTATCAGTCCCTTATCGGATGCATAGGATACAAAAATTTTCTCCCATTCTGTAGGTTGTCTGTTTACTTTCATGACTATTTCTTTGGCTGTGCAGAAGCTTTGTAGTTTGATCATGTCCCATTTATTTATTTTTGTTGCTGCTGTGATTGCCTTTGGGGACTTCTTCATAAACTCTTTGCCCAGGCCGATGTCTAGGAGACTGTTTCCAACTTTTTCCTCTAGAATTCTAATAATTTCATACCTTAGGTTTAAGTCTGTTATCCAGCGTGAGTTGATTTTTATGAGAGGTGAAAGATGTGGGTCCTGTTTTAGCCTTCTACAGGTGGCTATCCAGTTTTCCCAGCACCATTTATTGAAAAGGGATTCTTTTCCCCAGCATATGTTTTTGTCTGCTTTGTCAAAGATTAGATGGCTATATGAGGATGGTTTTATATCAGGATTCTCACATCTGTCCAACTGATCCATATTCCTATTTTTGTGCCAATACCATATTAATTTAATTACTACAGCTTTGTAGTATAGTTTGATATCTGGCATATTAATGCCTCCCATTTTGTTTTTGTTGCCTAGAATTGCTTTTGATATTCGGGGTCTTCTTTGGTTCCATACGAAGCGTAAAATTATTTTTTCTATATCTGTGAAGAATGCTGATGGGATTTTAATAGGTATTGCATTGAATCTGTAGATCAGTTTGGGTAGTATAGACATTGTGATGATGTTGAGTCTGCCAATCCACGAGCATGGTATGGATTTCCATCTGTTTACATCGTCTGCTATTTCCTTCCTCAGTGTTTCATAGTTCTCCCTATAGAGGTCTTTTACGTCCTTGGTTAAGTATATTCCTAGGTACTTTAATTTCTTTGTTGCTATTGTGAAGGGAATCGAGTCTTCGATTTGGTTCTCAATTAGATTGTTGTTGGCACATATGAATGCCTCTGATTTCTGTGTATTGATTTTGTATCCTGAGACTTTACTAAATTTATTGATCAGTTCCAGGAGTTTCTTGGTTGAATCTTTGGGGTTTTCTAGATATAATATCATATCATCAGCAAACAGTGAAAGTTTGATCTCTTCTGCCCCTATTTGGATAACTTTAATTCCATTTTCCTGTCTGATTGCTGTAGCCAAGACTTCCAGCACTATGTTGAACAGAAGTGGAGATAGTGGGCAGCCTTGTCTGGTTCCAGTTCTAAGTGGGAATGATTTCAATTTTTCCCCATTCAGTATGATGTTGGCTATGGGTCTGTCATATATGGCTTGTATTATTTTTAGGTATGTCCCTTCTATGCCTATTTTCTTAAGTGTTCGTATCATGAAAGGGTGTTGAATTTTGTCAAAAGCTTTTTCTGCATCTATTGAAAGAATCATGTGGTCTTTGTTTTTGCTTCTGTTTATGTGGTGAATTGCATTTATAGATTTACGTATGTTGAACCATCCCTGCATCCCTGAGATGAAGTCCACTTGGTCATGATGGATTATTTTTTTGATAAGCGTCTGGATTCGGTTAGCTAAGATTTTGTTGAAAATTTTTGCATCTTTATTCATTAGGGATATTAGTCTGTAGTTTTCTTTTTTTTGTTGCATCCTTTCCTGGTTTTGGTATCAGAGTAATACTCACTTCATAAAAGGTGTCGAGTAGGTTTCCATTCTTCTCGATGTTGTGGAATAGTTTCTGCAAGATAGGTACTAGTTCTTCTTTGTAAGTGTGGTAAAATTCGGGTATGAAGCCATCTGGACCGGGACTTTTCTTTTTAGGGAGATTTTTAATTGCTGTTTCTATTTCAGCTGTTGAGATTGGTCTGTTCAGGGAATCTATTTCTTCCTGGTTGAGCCTAGGGAGGCTGTGTGTTTCTAGAAATTTGTCCATTTCCTCTACATTTTCCAGTTTGTGTGCATAAAGATTTTTGTAGTATTCATAAATTGTATCTTGTATCTCTTTGGGATCAGTTGTGATATCTCCTTTTTTATTCCTGATGGAGCTTATTAGAGATTTCTCTTTTCTGCTTTTCATTAGCTTACCCAATGGTGTGTCAATTTTGTTTATTTTTTCAAAGAACCAACTTTTTGTTTTATTAATCTTGTGAATAGCTTCCCTGTTTTCAATTTCATTTAGTTCTGATTTGATCTTGTTGATTTCACTTCTTCTGCTGGGTTTGGGGTTGGTCTGTTCTTCTTCTTCCAGCTCTTTGAGTTGTTTCGTTAGATTTTCTATTTGTGATCTTTTTGTCTTTTGGTTATAGGCATTTATGGAGATAAACTTTCCTCTCAGAACTGCTTTAGCTGTGTCCCAGAGGAGTTGATAACTTGTCTCTCCATTGTCGTTTTCTTCATAGAATTTTTTTATTTCTGTCTTGATTTCTTCATTTATGAAGTAATCATTTAGTAGGAGGTTGTTTAATATCCACGTTTTTGTGTAGAAATGTGAGTTTCTGTTACGGTTGATTTCTAGTTTTATTCCACTGTGATCTGAGAAGGTACATGGTATGATTTCTATTTTTTTAAATTTCTTGAGATTTACTTTGTGTCCTAGGATATTGTCAATCTTAGAGAATGTCCCGTGAGCTGATGAGAAGAACATATATTCAGTGGATTTTGGGTAGAATGTCCTGTAGATGTCAGTCAGACCCAATTGTTCCAGGGTTTTGTTAAGTTCATTATTTCTTTATTAATTTTCTGTTTGGAGGATCTGTCTTGTGCCGTCAGTGGGGTGTTGAAATCTCCGGTGATTATGGAGTTGCTATTAATCTATTTACTTAGATCCAGTAAGGTTTGCTTTATGAAACTGGGTGCACCTAAGTTGGGTGCATATATATATAAAATTGTTATCTCTTCTTGTTGAAGTGTGCCCTTCACCATTATATAATGACCCTCTTTGTCTTTCACTACTTTTGTTGGTTTAAAAACTAAATCGTCTGAAATTAGAACTGCCACGCCAGCCTTCTTTTGGCTTCCACTTGCCTGGAATACTGATCTCCACCCTTTTACTTTTAGTCTATATGCATCCTTGCAGGTTAGATGTGTTTCCTGAAGACAGCATATACTTGGCCTGTATTTTCTTATCCATTCAGCCAGCCTATGTCTCTTGAGTGGAGAGTTTAAGCCATTCACATTTATTGAGAGAACTGATAGGTAAGGTAGATTATTGTTCGTTCTGTTGGGTTGGATGTTGTTGCTTTGATTTCTCTCTTGAGCCATTGTATTATCTGGCCTTTAATATCTTTGGGTTTTGGTTGTTTTTATATTCGTGAGTTTTTATTATGGTGTTCCGTGCATAACACTGTTTTTTTTTTTTTGTTTGTTTTTTTTTTTGAGACAGAGTCTCACTGTGTTGCCCAGGCTAGAGTGAGTGCCATGGCGTCAGCCTAGCTCACAGCAACCTCAAACTCCTGGGCTCAAGCGATCCTCCTGCCTCAGCCTCCCGAGTAGCTGGGACTACAGGCATGCACCACCATGCCCGGCTAATTTTTTCTATATATTAGTTGGCCAATTAATTTCTTTCTATTTATAGTAGAGCTGGGGTCTCGCTCTTGCTCAGGCTGGTCTTGAACTCCTGACCTCGAGCAATCCGCCCGCCTCGGCCTCCCAGAGTGCTAGGATTACAGGCGTGAGCCACCGCGCCCGGCCATAACACTGTTTTGAGTACTTCTTGTAGGGCTGGTCTTGTCTTGGTGAATTCTCTGAGCCTTTGCTTGTCTCAGAATGTCTTTATTTCTCCTTCATATATGAAGCTTAGTTTTGCAGGGAATAAGATTCTAGGCTGGGCATTGTTTTGTTTCAGAAGAGTGTTAATGGGGCCCCAGTCTCTCCTTGCTTGTAAAGTCTCATTAGAGAAGTCTGGTGTTATTTGAATTGGCTTTCCCTTGTATGTCACTTGCTTCTTTCATCTTACAGCTCTTAGAAGGGCCTCTTCAGTTGATACTTTGGTCAGTCTGATTACTGCATGTCATGACGTCTTCCTGTTTGCATTGAATCTCCCAGGGGTCCTCTGAGCTTCTTGAACTTGTTTATTGAGATTTTGAGCAAGGCCTGGGAAATTTTCCTCTATTATATCTTCAAATAGCTTGTCCAACCCTTGAGTGTTGTCTTCTTCCCCTTCTGGTAACCCTATGACCCTCACATTAGGTTTCTTCACATAATCCCACATCTCTTATAGGCTTTGCTCTGGAACTCCAGACCACCTCTCTATGTATGGCTATATGGCCACTCCATGTGGTAGCCTCAGAGTAGCAGCCTTCTTACATGACAGCTGAAAGCTCTAAAAAAGAAAAAAGCAGACCCTTATGTCGGGAACTGATCTGACATTCACAGCTAAGCCACGTTATTCTCCTGTTGGACATAAACAATCTCATAAAATACCAATCTCAGATAAAGTTACTTGGAAGCCATGATAAAATGAAACAAAATAAGCCTACTTCATAGTTTTGTGTAAGCACAAAGGTCACTATATCACCTACTGTGTTTCTCCAAAAATAAGACCTACCTATAAAATAAGCCCTAGCAGGATTTCTAAGCATTTGCGCAATAGAAGCCCTACCCCCAAAATAAGACCTAGTGATGGGCATGGCTACGCCTAATGCTTTGACTTAGAATTATGAATTTTATCTCACAGATTAAAATGACTGAAACACAAACAGGTTGAGGAGTCTTCCCAAAGCCATGTGGGTGTTGGGGCAAGGATTTAAACTCAGGTCTATTTAAAATCAAAGTCCAAGGATGCTAAAGCACAGGCCAGCCAGGGAGATGGGTCTAATTCCCAGGTGGGGGAAGTGATTGAAGAGCCAGGATTGGCCACATGACTTGGTGAGGGTTACATCACCTGTGCTGGGACCCAAGTCCATGTCTCCTGACTTCAAGGGCTTCTTCCATGCTACCTGAATGCCCTTTGCTGCCTAAAGAAGGAACTTGCATTTAGGATCACACTAAAGGAGGGATGGAGCAAAGCAGTGCTAGTAGCAGCTCTTGACAGTGCAGCGTATCTGCACAACCCATGCATTTCATAGGGGAGCAGTAAAGAAGACGAGAGCAGCCCTTCTCATCTGCCCCAGCGTGACAGCTACTATCCCAGTGGTGACCAGAAAGGTGCGGGCAACCCCACCAACAAGGTGGGCTCCCCCTGTCAGGTCCTGGCTATCCTGTGCATGCTGCAAGCTGAGGCTTTGAGGGAAAATAACACATCCCCTGAAAAGAAACCCTAGGGTGTCTTCTTGAGGAAATATAAATATAAGACCCTGTCTTATTTTTGGGGAAACACAGTACTAAATAGTCCTAGAATTCCTCCCACTTTCTGACAGCATCCAATCTAGACCAAACCTCTCCTTCCTTAACCTTCTCCCAATCACCCAACTAAGGTCCAAATCTTATAACAGGTTCTTTCTAACACCATATTACTGAGACATCCCATGGTTCCCAAGATGTGTATACTTCTTTGCTACTGTGAGCAATAAATCCAATTTGTTTAATGACAGGTGTGTCCCTGGAGGGCTTTGGTTGAAGGCCACTGACAGCTTCCAAAGCAAGAGTGTCTAGAGAAACCAACATGGCCTTTTCTACACTAGCCTTGGACATCACATAGCATCACTTATGCTGTATTGTACTCCTCAGGGGTGTCACAAAGGTCCACCCAGATTCAAGAAGAGACAAAACTCCACCTCTTGATGGAAGGAGTGCCAAAGAATTTGCAGACATGTTTTAAAACCACTATAACAGCTATATTCAGATGCCCCACAGGCACTCAGTAATCATCATTTCCAGTATGGAATTCATGCCCCATTCTCCTTAACATTTCCTTAATATTCCTTAACTTTTCCTTAACATTCACTCAGCCCCACCTGTCCCCAGGTCTTGGCCACTTTCTTAGTGGAAAGTCCAGGTCATTCTCACTATTTTCCTGTCATCTCATCACTCACCAAATTGGTTTTTCAGGGTAGATGCACTTGAGCCACATACAGGTGCTGTTGTCAGAACACACTGCAGGTGAGTTATGGGTTTGGGCAGCTACACCACCTGAGCCTGCTCTTCTGGTTCACAGGAAGCTGCTGCAAAAGCTACCTACAAACAATCAATGGTGGAGAACACAGTTCAGGCCTAGTTCATAATTGAACTAGTGTGATTTATTGCCTCTAGCCAGAAATAGACTGATGTTGCATTACATCCCCACTCTGGTGGACCTGAGAAAGAAAGGTGAAGGGAAATCCTCCCAGTGGGCAAAACTATGAGCAACACACTTGATTGTTCAGATGATATGGAAGAAAATATCAGATCTTCAAGTAGATACTAGCTTCTAAGTAGCAGCAAATGGCTTGACCATTGAACAGAAAAAAATAGATTTGAGGATCAGAGCAAAGGAAATCTGGAAAAGAAGTATGTGGCTGAACCTATGGAAATAAACACAAGGCAGAGCTGACGTTAGTGCTTCACTGCAAAGGAAACTCTCAACAACCATATGCTCAGGATGGTCCATCTTGTGACTTTTAGCTAGTCTTTCTTTAGCCACCCCAGTGCTTGTGCAGAAAAGCCCATAAACAATGTCCCTAGGGCTGCAATGGAGGCTATCCATGGTCCAGAAATGTGGGCTCCCACTCACAAAATGTGATCTAGCCACTGCCAATGCTGAATTCCCAACCTGTCAGCAGTGGAGTCTGATGCCATGTCCTTGTTATAGCACCATTCCTCAGGAAGTCTAGCCACCCAAGCCACCTGGTGAAAAATTAATTCTATCAGAACCATCTACCTTGGAGGTGATAGCAATTTGTCCTCACCAGAATCAACACATATTCTGCTTATGTATTTGCTTTTCCTTCCCGCGGTTCCTCTAATAGTACCTGCATCCAAGGGCTTATGCAACACCTGATCTATCAATATGGTGTTCCTTACAATATTGACTAGGACCAAAGCACCCTTTTATAGCAAAGGATTATCATGGGAGTCACTGGTTTATCATTTACTCTATATCTCAGATATTCCTAAAATGATTGGAATAGCCTGATAAGGTAAGGCACCAGGTTGGGGGAAAAAAAAACCTTGTGGGGCTGGGAAATCTCCTTCAGGATATGGTATATATGCAAAACTAATACCTGATGTATGGTTCTCTATCTAAGAGCTAAAATACCTGTGTCTAGGAACTAAAGGGTAGATAAATGATCCAACATGTTCATTAGAACTTTCAGTGAACCACTACAAAAGTTTGTATTTTCTGTCCCTGAAAACTCACATTTTTCTGGATTAGAGATCTTATTTTCTAGAGTAGGGTGATATTTCTACCAAGAAACACATTAATGTCCTCACTGAGCTGGAGGCTGAAATTACCAACTGATGACGTTGGGTTCCTCAAGCCAGTGACCCAGCAAGCAAAGAAAGGAATTATTGCTTGGCAGAGGTCATAGACCATGATTTCCTTAAGGAGCCAAGGTTGCTATACAATAAAGGCAAGAAAGAACATGTCTACAACCCAGGGGATTTCCCAAAACACCTCTTGGTACTTCTGTGTCCAATGACACTACCAAATGGGCAATTGCAGCAAATAGGAGCCATAAAAGAGAAGGCAAATAAAACCCTTTAAAACAAGGGTCTGGGTCACCTCACCAAGGAATCAATAGATAATCGAAATAACACTACTCCAGTATGTGGATATATCATCATTTATTTAGCTAGTCCTTTATTGTTGAGCCTTTAACTTCTACATCATTCAAGGTCCAGGTGGGAGACAAAAATAATGACAGCTATTTGAACAGGGAAAATTTAATACCACAAAGTTAAACTACTAAAAGAGATAAAAGAGGACTCCAAGGGGTCCCCAGACAATACAAGCTTAAAGAGCAGCTACTATCTTTAGGCTGAGGAAGAAGGATGATAAAGGCCCTAAGGCCTTGGAGATGCCCTCCTTGACCCAAGATGACATTCAAAACCTCTTCAAAGAGGTAGTGGTTAACACAGACAGCCTGAATTAGCAAAGAAGCTTCACTGAAAGCACAGGCTGGCACTGGTCTGTAAGAGCAGCTTAACCTTGCAGTTGAGTGTGGGTGGGTGGGAGCTAGTCTGCAGGGGTGACCTTCCTTTGCTGGGTGCTGTGGGTGGGCCACACAGACCTGGTCTGTAGAAGTGGCCCACTATTGCTGGTAGGTATGGGTTGCCTGACTGAAGCTGCTCCGAAGTGGCTGCTGGGAGGGAAATATGGCCTGTAGGTGCAGCCCGAGCCTTATTGCATTGCAAAGGTCTCTCCAGTGCCCTCTATTGGTGGAGCTGAACATCCTACCCGCTGGTAAAAGAGAAATGTCTATATAGGCTCCAGCTCCAGTAACATCAAGCAGGACAAGGAAGGCAGATTTGGAGCTCAAAGACAATAAACCGACAACTGCCACCATGCAAATTTTCATTGTTATAAATAAAATTATTATCAACATTCACGTAATTCTCTGTGGATATCTCATGATCATTTTTCTTAGGGTAGATTCTAAGAGGTAGAATTAATGAATCAATAGATTCAAATATTTTTTAAAACTTTGGATATATAATTCAAAAATTTCTCCATAAATGCTCTGCCAATTCATGTTCACCCCGGCAGAGTATGAATACATGAAGCTTAAGTACAGTCTGGGAAATTCTAGGAGAGTGATTTACTAGAACAAATTCTCAGACAGTGAGTGATCTTAGCTGAATGACTAGTTTAGCCAACTCCTGTTCTCTACTCATTTCCTGTATAGTCTTTCTGTAAAGACATTTTTATTATAGTTTGTTTATTAAAATGGCTATCAAGGCAGAGATAAAACTAAAGTTCTAATAGTTGACAAAAAAATTTTTAATGTGGTGTGAGAATATCCACAAACAATATCCAGTTCTTTAAAAAAATACAATTCAGAAAAACCAACAGCTATGTCCACACTTTTGACTTGAGCACTTGGGAAATACTCAAAACGTTCCCTTGTAAACATCAAAGTTCTCCTCTAATACACTAACTTGCAGAGTTGCTGTGAGGATCAGTGACAACATGTTTAAGGCACACAGGGGGACCCCATAAATAGTAGCTTTATTCCCCGGGAGCACTGCTATTAAATTGCTAAAAATCTAGACATATATGTTTTCCAATTTCCCAAAGTTTTGGGTTTTTTTTTCATTATGTATATAAATATGCTCTTCATGGCAGCTAAAACTTTGTTAAAGCGTTCTGCCCTGATGACTACTGGTGACAGATTGCATTTGCACCTCCAGAGGTATTTTCTATACATAGATATAACTAGCTTTGAAAGGACATAAGGAATTAGGGCAACTCACCATTTTAAAGAAATTGACCTCAGAGAGGGATTCTTCTCCTAAATGTCTCTCACTTGGTTGTCAAGGAGTCTGACTTCAGTCTACCCTGATGCGGCCAATGAAAAGTGCTTTGGCACAAGAGGGCGGGTGCAAGTATTTACACCAGGCATATTAAACTCATTTTCAGCTAACTCAAAGCATAAAGCAAAAGCATTTGCAGGGATGCTTAGGAGCAGGATCCCCCTCTAAGATCCTTTTCTTTAAAATGGTGAATTGCCCTTATTCTTTACGTGCTTTCATAGCTAATTACACCAAAGTATAGAAAATCCCTCTTGAGGTGCAATGCAATCTTTCTAAATCTACACCGGTCAGATCTTGAGATCCTTGGAGGTCTATCTGTAGTCACTAATCAATCAACCCATGATAAATTTGCCTGTACCCAATCTGGCCATTTTTCTCCAGGTTTAGAAGGTAAATAGAATACTTTACACACATAGATGGAGTACCCAGGTTAAAAGCAAAATTTTAAAAATCTAGTTTTTAAAATATAACTATGTTTTGTCCTTTTGGCTTTTTTTTTCTTGGTAAAGATGGCCTTGGGAAAGTCACCTCATTTATTTAGTGACTTTAAAATGAAAGAAGTTGAACCCGGTAATTTCCTACTCGGGGCATCAAATCCAAGAACACAGGCACAAGCATTGTCAATAGTCTGAAAAATAATGTATCCTTCCAGTCATATGCTATCATTTAAAAAATTTTGAATTCTTAATTTTATTTTTCGTTAAATAATATCTTTATTATTAGAAATCTAAAATTATACATGCTAACTGTAGAAGATGGGCAAATAAAGCGAAGATAAAATAAAACCAAACACCTATAATCCTGCCACACAGACATAGTAACTATTCAAATTTCACTGTATATTCATCCAGTTTTCTTTCTATGCATATTTATACCTAGATCGTTTTTAACAAACTGGAATATACTGCATGCATAATATTTTGTGACTTGTGTTTTTTACTAAATAACATATTGTAAACACCTTTTTAAACCATAAACTTTATTCCTACAACAGGGTTTAAATGACATTCCTACATATGTGTACATAGTGTTATTTTTGCATATTTAGGTTGTGTCTAATATTTCATTATTTTAAATAATGCTGCTATGAACATTTATAATATGATTAAATTTATATCATTATGCCTTCAGAATTATCCTTTGAATACTCAAATTATTCCATCTCTGGAAAAAGGGAGACTCTTCATGGTGGCTCCTGAGTTCTTTTGATAAAATCACTATATCCTTTTATAGCATCCCTGCTTTCTAGTATGATAAATGTCCCAAGCACTTTTTGCGTTCTGCTCTATATCTGAAAACAGCTAATTCTCCAAGGAGCCCTCATTCCTTTTAGTGGAAAATGGTATTTAGAGAGCACCATCTGGGCACAAGCGCTGCTCATTGCTATTGCTATGGGCTTGGTAATTGTTGCTAAGACTTTTCAGGAGACTGAAATGGAAAATAAATTTTTAAAAGAAAAAATATGATGATGAGTTTATAGTGATGTTTCCAGTTTCTATTTAAGATAATAAAGCCTGTACTAATTTCTTTAATTTTATATTCTCTCTCTCTTTTTTTACTCTGAAATCTTGGTCTCTAATAACATTAACATACTCATGCTTGTACATTATCCTAATATCTACGTATCCATATGTTAGGATAAAGCATAAACATGATTATGGTAATATATGCATGATATAAATAATAGTCTTAAGATAATAATACCAAAATTATTGCTAGCAGTATAATTATTGAAAGTTAATTAGGATCGTTGCAGTTCTTTTTATCTTTCTGTGGATCTCATTAGGAATGCACAGTCAAATCACTATGTTTTAAAGTCACTTGAAATAATTCCTCTTTGTGTGTGTGATTATGCTATCAACTCAATCATAGTAGGGTTAATGTGTTTATTTTTACTTCCTTTTTAGAAACTGTTCCTATTTTATTCTATCTTCTTTTTTAAAATTTTGGACAATACTAACTTGCTTCCAAAGTCAAATGTACTAAAAAGGTATACCCGGAGAAGTCTTGCTCCCATCCCTGTCTTCCGTCATCCTGGTCTCTCTATCCCTCTGAACATACTCATTTTTTAAAAATAAATAGTGATGTATCCTTCTTTTGTTTCTTTTTACTACACACACACACACACACACACACACACAGAGAGATAAATGGTAACCAGTATTCACGTGTCTTCCATTTTGCTCTTTCATTTAACAATCCTCCTGGAGATGACCCCAGTCAGTATACAGAAACAGGCCTTGTTCCTTCTCTCAGCTGCGTTACATGGATATGACGTCATGGACTCAAGCAGTCTCGATTGGTGCACATTTGTGTGGTTTCCAGTCTTTTGCTCTTAAAAACCATCCTGTAGTAAATAGCCATGCATTCAATTATTTTCATCTTTTTAGAAGATACCACTTTTACATGTATGTAAATACCTATGTGATGAATAAAATACAGGTTATTTTTGAACATCACTGAATTCACAGCAGTCTCTTTCACCATTTGACATCGTCTCAGTTAATATATTTAACACTTGCAGCTCCCATCATGTGAGGGTAGGAAAAGATCTCTAACGGAAGGGTGGGTAAACTATGGCCTTAATGTGTGCCCTTCTAGGCCCTTAAGTGCAGCCTCTTGACTAAATCCAAATTTTACAGAACAAATCCTTTTATTTTTATTAACACATTTGTGTTTGTCTTTTATATTTTTATTTTATTTTAAAAAATGAACGTATTTAAGATGCCAAAGAATAAAATAAGTTTCAAAGAAATAATGCTCCCAGATTGACTGGCACAATTATAACATTAGTTATTCATATATAAGGGCTAAATTGATGGCTGCTATACTCATGATTTAGTTCTAACTTCCCCCTCCCTACTGGCGCCACTACGGCACAAGGCTGGTTGGCGAGAGTTTATGGGGGTTGAGTATGCCAATCTGTTATCAGGTTTTTACAACAGTGCACTGTGTTTCTCTTTGAAGTAGAATTTGTGAATAGCTGCACAGCTCAACAGTATTTCTTAATTCTGCCTGCTTAACAGCTCATCATGTCAAAGAAGATCAAGAGAACGCTGAAGGAAGAAGACAGATTTTTTAGTGAGGATTGGGAATTGCAATATTATCTTGTTTCTGCTAAAGATAATATGATTTGCTTGCTTTGTGATATTGCAATATCGACATTAAAGAAATTCAATGCTCATTAGCATTATAACACTCATAAGGACCAAAAATATTTTAAATTAGAGGGAGAGGTGTGAAAGGCTATATCGCAGAAATGGAAAGATGAAAACCAAAAGCAAAGACAATTTTTTCAAGCAGCAATAAGACCCGGAAATAATGCCACTGAAGCAATTTATAAAGTAGCTTATATACACCAGAAAAAAAGGGAAATCATTCAGTGATGCAGAAATTATGGAAGAATGCATTGTCGAAGTTGTAGGATGCTTAGACACCAATAACAGTTCAAAACACAAACAACTGCCTCTTTCAAGCAGAACCATAAATGATCTACAGTATAAATTAGCCTTCAACTTAACAGAACTTCACACAATACTTCAAAGTGAAAATATATATTATTCAATCTCTTTGGATGAGTCAACTGATACTACTCATTCGGTGCAGGTTTTATACTTCATTTGGGTCATAACAGATTTTCTTTGCTACAAAGACTTACCACTCTTATGAACAGAACACAGGGAATAGATATCTTCAACTACTTTTGAGATAAATGTCATTAAGTTGGACCGAATTTGGTAAACTTAGTGAGTGTATGTACAGACAGTGCATCTTCCATGACAGGAAAGCATGAAGCGTTTATAGCATAGATTTAAAAAAAAAAAAGCATTAACAGATCCAGATGCTCTCATTTCTTTTCATTGTATTTTGCATTAGCAAAATCTCTGTGCTAAAGTTACCATTTTAAATGACAGTTTGCAACAAGTTATAAGTATTTTTAAGTATATTCATGCAAATGAATATGGTATCATGAGTTTCATAGTATGCTAAAGTTGAGCAATGAGGTATTTCAATGTGGATTTGCCCTATCATTCATTCTAAGGTGCATTGGCTATCACAGGGACAGGTGTTAGCCAAAATTTTATCTCTGTGAGAATAGTTAAATTTTATGAAGAACAAAATCAGCAAAGTGTATTACTAAAAGAAGATTTCTATAGGAATGCAGCATTTCTGCATGATATGTCAAATTAAAACAACTTGAATATTTCTTTGCAATGTAAAACTAGGTCTATGTATCATATGTGGCAAAAAAAATCCAAGCATTTTGGAAAAAAAGCTATGTTTTCAAAATACTTCTTCTTCAAAAGTAAATTTCAGATGAGCATTTTCCCCTGTTAGCAAAGGTCATTGATGAGCAGGACGATGTATGCAAAGCATTTGAAGAATACAAAGCTGTTATAGACCTATTAATTGGAGAATACAATGAAAAAAGTTTGATGACTTTGAGAAGCATGATGTCACACTCAAATTAGCATTTCGGCCTCACCTCACTGATGTCACCAAGGCACCTAAAGAACTACAGATGGTTGGTATTAACTGAACAGCACCTAAGTGGTCACATAGGTACTGCAGTAATAGGGTATTGGGCAGGGGGGAGGGGGCGGGTATATACATATATAATGAGTGAGATGTGCACCATCTGGAGGATGGTCATGCTGGAGACTCAGACTTGTGGGGGGAGGGGGGAAATGGGCATTTACTGAAACCTTAAAATCTGTACCTCCATAATATGCCAAAATAAAAAAAAAAAAAAAAGAACTACAGATGGAATTGATTGAGCTCTCAGTAGATGGCATTTTAAAGTCATTGTCTGATGCCAAGAAAGATCCAATTGAAACATGAAATAATGCAGTAGAACACCCATGCCTTCGGCAACACACCCCAAAAAATGCTTTCTTGCTTTTCAACAACTTATTGCTGGGAATCTACATTCTACTACCTAACCCAAATCAAGACGCCCTTAAGGTCACAAATGACTGATACCCATCTAGAGGATCATCTGAAACTGTGGACTTCCATGCTGCAACCAAATATTCAAATGCTTTCCAATAAAAAGCAGACATAACAAAGTCATCAAAAGGTTATTAACTTTAAAATTAACACATAGTTTCAATTTTATGAAATTATTAAGTACATAGTAGTTAGATTTTACAAAATAATGTACATTTTTAAGTATATCTAATTGAACTTTCTTGAATGTGGCCTTATTTGATTACAAATAAATTAATGCGGACTTCCAACATGAAAAAGTTCCCCACTCCTACCCTACCATTTAAAAAGAGACCTCATACCAGACCACATAGGCATTTTTCATATCCAAAAAAAAATATATATATAGCTCTTAAAGGAAAAACATTATATATCTCTCTAATTTTTTAATTTTGCTTAACTATAGAATGCAAAATGAAATATAAATGCTTTGCAATTATAGTCCTTATAACATTGCAATACTAAACAATTTTACGAAGTCAAAACAAACAGACCTACAAAGATAATAACATTCAAATCAACAACACTAATTTGATTTGAGGGATGATGTGGCTTTTGTAAAAGGTAGCCGGGTCCTCTGTTGTGAACATGGTATTGATTGCAGGCCGGAAGGGAACCACAGTGGTGAGTGAGGATCAGGTTCTTTGGAATCTGATTCGTTCATCCTGTCGTGGTGCCCTTGTAATGATTCATTCATTCTCCAACCACTTTCCTCCATCTAAAGTACTGTGAGACTCTAACACTACACTCCAGTCCATTCTTTGACCTTTAGTTTAGGAAAATGCATCCATTCCAAATTAGATTGACTTCTGCTCTGTTCCTATTCGGACTTCAACAATTAAAGATAAACTGTTCAGTATTCACACAACCTCCATTGTGCATTACTACAAAGGTCTGAGATTCAGTCTGATGATCCTGAACATTGTATGTATGTCTGTATGTGTGTGTGTGTGTACATATTTATTTTAGATTTCCCCAGTGTTTCACTTCCAGTAAACGGTAGAGCTGAGATTCACACCCAGGTCTTTCTGTTCTGCTACACCATCCAGACTAAAACAGGCTGGTGATCTTTCGTGGTTTGGAGATATGAAGGCAGAAGTGGTTCCTGAACCTCTCTAGGTTTCAGCTTACTCATCTGTAATGTGAGGAGGCTGCATGATGGCATTGCTAGCACCCTTCACAGTTCTAATTTCTGTGAATTTTGTATACTGGCAAAATATCCCATATATAACAGAGGAATGACTCAAGTGATACGCTCCCTTTTTGCCCTGGAGTTTCTGATTTCATCCTTAAGCATCAACAAATGGGGTCAACGCAAAGGGAAAAGACTGGGAAATTTGTGAATTTGGAAAGCATCTATTCCAACTAATTTAATGCTAAAAGGATGACCATTTCATTAAAGGAAATGGTTTTTAAAACTCCTATACATTATTATAGACTCACCACACAGATGTAGTTTTGTGATTTCCCTAAGATCACCAGCTTATTTGTATAATAAATAGTTTTTATTACTTGGGTTATTAAGATTCAACATATCATATGCCCTTAAAATTATCTTCTCATATTAACCATCAAAACTACAGAAAATGTTGGACTTGACAGTCTCTGCGAAATGAAAAAAAGAAAAAAATACAGAAAAGGAAAGCAGTATAAGAAAGTGGTTAAAAATAGGCTCTGAAATGAAACTGTCTTGGTACAAATTCTAGCAGCACCACAGGCTGTGTGATTTTGAGCCAATTACGTAATTTCTTTATGCCTCAGTTTTCTTCATCTCTAAAATGGGGGTGACAATAATTGCACATACCTTTTATCAGAAGAATTAAAATAGTAATCCGTGTAAATTGTTTAGTATACTGCCTGGAACATAGAAAATAATAAATATTAACTGGAATTAAGATTAGACTGTATATTTAATACACCTGTTAGAGTTGGATTAATTTTTCAATGACACTTCTTTTACTGATATGCAGGGTCAGAATTATTCTAAAATGATCACTCAAGGATTGTCAGACCAGACATTAGATTATGATTTTTTAAAATGTCCACTAACAAAAAGAACTGTAAAATTAATTTTAAGAAACCTAGACTCGGGTATAAAGCTGTTTTCCACTGAAGTAGTCTAAGGCCAAGTTATTCCCTTGAAAATCCTGCAAAATATAATCACAAATCACATGTAAGTAACATTTCATTTGCTGTTTTCCTCAAAATTTTTGTCCCTCATTAAGCAGTTGATGATTTGATTTTTGCCAGGGTACAGACATTGCTTTAACACCCCCATATTTAACTGACAGCAATTAAATCCATTTAACATAATGTGTATGAATTTCAAAATGCCTTTATGACTGTTTATCTCATCTTTATGGACCTTTAAACTTAATAGCTTTGGTTGCAATAAAGAAGTGATTTCCAGAAGTTAAGCATCTCTTCAAGGCCACTGCCAGGTTGTCCAGTTGATCAAAATTATGATGTCATCAAAGCACAGACCTCCACGTGTCCTTGCTCTTCAACTCATACACCAAGTAACAACATGTGGGGGTGGAGGTGGGAAGTGTCATGGTCCCCTGTCATCAAACAAGGACATTTTAGTCATCGGAAATACCAGTTCAGTTCAAGAAATACTCATGTTGCAGTTTTGCTCAAGTTCGATAGTTCTAGGATAATTATATAAGTTCATTTAAAACTAACAGTACAATATCCCCCATCAGAGTCATCACCCATTCCTCTCACTCCCCAGTCTTAAACCCAGAGCTCCAGAGGAATATAATCAAAAGGACTAGCTCAGGGGCACATTCCTCAATTTACCTTTCCCAGCCACTCACTTTCTCAATTGTCATTCTTCCTCTCTCTCCCCTTCAGTAAAATGTCCCCGGTCACTCTCAACTCCTAACACTTTTGTTAATCCCATCTAGCCCCAACAGCTCACTCCTTTCCCACCACACACACACACACACACACACACACACACACACACACACACACACCCCAAAGCAGCCATACACTATAGTAAGTGAATGAGTGTGGCTGTGTTCCAATAAAACTGCATTTGCAGACACGGGCAGCAGGCTTTACTTTTGGTTCACAGACAATACCTTACAGACCCATTACCTAGGGCAAGCCATTTTCTGTTTTATCTATGACAGCCGTTCTCAACCTGGGATAATTTTGTCCCTTAGGGGACATTTGGCAATGTCTGGAGACATTTGTGTCTTTCCAAAACAAAATCCCATGATCAGGTATTTCACTGCTTTCTTTTCTAACAAACCACAATCCTTAAACCCATTCCCACATCTCAAGCTCCAAGTCACCGGACATGGCCCCCATTCCTCCCTGCTCTCTGCATTCTCTGCTTATGTCTTCAAGCTGCTAAGCATTGGTAGAAAATTTTACAAGTCGCTGATTACTGAATCCACTACAATGTCATAAGATCAGAGAACAGGGGACTCACTACTGCTCATCTTTCCGTGACTTCCAGCCTGTACCTGAAACCTCCCTGAATATCCTAATCATCAAATCTGATGCCCTTTTCTCCAAGTGTTATCAACCTTCACCTCTCCGTAGCAAAAAAATTTTCCATCATTTCTTCCCTCGATGTCCTTCTTCCTCTGGCTCCCATAGAGCCATATAGTCTATGATTTCCTCATAGTTCCCTGACCAGCTCATCTTCACATCCTCCACAGGTGCTTCTAATTGAAGGAAGGAATTTTCCCCTAAGAATCTAATAATAAATCGTGATCCCCAATAGTTCAATTGAAGCTGTGTATTATAGAAAGCCAACATACTTTTCATAGTAAGGAATATACGTAGAATTAAAAATTTTATGAATAAATAGTTTCTGTGCAACTAGTAAGGAATGAGACATCAATCCCCTCCAAATCTTCTTACATAATCCATTTCTCTTAATGTCCCATTTACCCAGTCTTGAAACCCTAAAGTGAAAAGAGAATAGAAGTTTTACAACTGGAAGGATCTTCAAAATCTAGTTCATTCCCACCCCTCTGTGGACGAGAACATTCACTTCTTCATTTCCTTGGCCTTCAGGTGAGGATTCCAAAAAAGTATCCCAGCTTTTGTTTTTGCTAGCCTTTTTCTCTTGGCCTTAGAGACGTCATTATAGTTTTAACTTGCTCCTCGTGAGATGCTACCAGATCTTTATGTACAGGCTTTAATCTTCGTGATGTTTAATTTTATGTGTCCACTTGTTGGGGCAACAGGGTTCCCAGACAGCTAATCGAACATTATTCTAGTTGTATCTGTGAGGGTGTTTCTGGAAGAGATTAATATCTAAACCAGTAAACCGAGTAAAGCAGATTGCCCTCCCTAACATAGGTGGGCTACATCCAACCTTTTGAAAACCTGGATAGAACAAAAAAGCTGAGTAAGAGAGAATTCCTCTGCCTGACTACCTTTGAGCTGGAACACTGTTTTTTTTTGCCCTGCCTTTGGACTTGAACTAAAACATCAGCTCCTTCCTGTGTCTGAAGCCTGCTGTTTTTCAGATTGGAACTGCACTCTCGGCTCTCCCGGGTCTCCAGCTTGCTGACTGCAGTTCTTTGGACTTGTCAACCTCCGAAACCTCATAAGCCAATTCCTCATAAGAAACTATCTAATAAATGTATATATCCTATTGGTTCCGTTTCTCTGGAGAATCCTGACTAATACAGTCTTCTCTGAAGCTCTAGTCTAATGTTTTCAAAACCAAGTTTAAAATCTCCAACAGGGTGAACTTCTAGGAGCTTCAACTCAAATGCAAAATGGAGTTCTTAAATAATTTTATTCGCTCATTGATTTATTCAGTCAGTAAGGGTTTATGTGAGCTATACTATGTGCTAGACATTCCGCCAGGCATGCAAAATGGTGTCCTGGTCTCGAATAGTTCACTGGGTAATAGGGTCAACCTACATGGAACAAAAAATAAAAGTCACAATTTAACAGAAATGTACAAGGCAAAGTGATAGTCCAGAGAGCATAAAGGTGGGTTTGGAGGCTGCTATTAGGGAAGGCTTCCTGGGGATAAGACTTGAAAAAGAGAGGGTCGCCAGGTGGGCAGGCATGTTGATTTGATGGTAGGAAATAATATTTCAAACAAAGGAAAACAACATGTACCAAGGAAGTGTATGGAACAGATCTGGAAATGAAAATAGTTAGGTGTTCAAGAAGAGCAAGAGCTTATCATGATTTCCAAGTATTATCAGAATAAAATTATTGGTGTATAAAGTTTTGCAATTTTTTTTCCTGTTTGCCCATTGAAAAGAATTTTTTTGTAACTGTCCTTGGTCTTTTCCCTTCCCTGTCTTTTAAGGAAGTTTTGCCTTGTCACTCCAGTTTATGAGATTTTTAATAGAAGGAATGTCTGTGGGTCATACGAAAACATTCATTGAGTACCTACAATGTACTGGGCATTGCACCAGGTTTGGGATGATAATAATAATAAGAGGAAGAAGCAACTGTTTTGTTTTGTTTTAACATGCCCTTTGTGCCAGGAGCTATCATAGGCATTTTGTATGTATTAACTCATTTAATCTTTACAACAACCATGTGATATTATTTGGTTTTCTAGTTTTACATATGAGAAAACTAGGGAACAGAGACTGAAAAAATTGCTCAAGTTGTCCCAACTTGTATATACCAAAGTAAATATTCAAACTGAAGCAGTCTAGCACCAGAGGCTGGAGTCAACCATTATATTAACTCTTGGTGTTTTTTATTTAGAGGAATAGATCATCAGGTACTAACATTTGCAACATTTATAAATTTATTTGACAAAAAAATTCAAATATCTCATTAGTAAGTATAACTCAATCTCAGAAAACTCTCCTACTCAGTTATTGCAGTAGCTGACAATATTTCAATGTCATATTCACTAATTAGTTAAAATATTTAAATAACATAAACACATAAATTTTTGCAGTCTGAATTTTTATTTTTGGCCTATTTGCCGTGGCCAGTCTCAAAAATGGCCACCAGTGAGCTCATGTCCTGGTATTTTTTGTCTTTGTAGGGTTGTCTCCTGCATTTTACTAGGGTTGGTTTGTGTGATCAATAGAAGATGGCAGAAGTAATGATATGTCACTTCTAAAATTAAGTTGTAAAAAGACTGTGCATTCTGTCTTGGGTTCACTCTCTCTCTCTCTCTCTCATGTCACTTGCTCTGGGGGAAGCCAGCTGCTACTTTCATGAGGTAATTTGGGCAGCGTGTGGAGGAGCCCACATGTCAAGAACTGAAGTCTCCGGCCATCAGGCAGAAGGAACTACCTACAATCATATGAGTGAGCTAGGAAGCTCATCCTTCCCTAGTCGATCCATCAGATGAGACTGCAGTCCCGACTGACCAACAGCTTACTACAGCCTCATGAGATACTTCTATGGGCTGAATTTTATATCCCCAAATTTTACATGCTGAAATCCTAGCCCTCACTACCTCAGAATGTGGCTGTATTTGGAGATAGGGCCTCTAAAGAGATAATTAAGGTTAAATGAGGTCATATAGATGGACCCTAATCCATGTGACCACATTTCGAGATAGCCTCCGAACAGGTGATTAAGTTGAGTTGAAATCTAATCTCACTGGTATCCTTATAAAAAGAGGAAATTTGAACTCAAAAAGAGACACCAGAGCTGGATACTGTGGCACATGCCTGTAGTCTCAGCTACGTGGGAGGCTGAGGCAGGAAGATGGCTTGAGCCCAAAGAGTTTGAGACCAGCCAGGGTAATACTGTGAGACCCTGTCTCAAAGAAATAAATAAAATTAAAAATTAAAAAAAAAACAAAAACATAAAGAGACTTCAGGGTGCATGTGCACAGAGGGAAGAGGATGTGAAGAGGCAGCAAGAGTGTGGTCATCTGAACGCCATGGAGAAAAGCCTCAGAGGAAACCTTGATCTTAGACTTCCGGCCTCCAGAACTGTGAGAAAGCAAATTTCTGTTGCGTCACTAAGGCGGTGGGATTCTGCTATGGCAGCTCCAGCAAACCAATACACAGACCTTGAGCCAGAACCACCCAGTTCATCTGTTCCTGGATTCCTGACACACAGAAACTCTGAGACAATAATCACTGTTGTTTTAAGATACTAAATGTTGAGGTAATTTGTTACGCAGGAATAGATATGTTGATTAGATTCCTTGTGATATGATGACAACTGATTTGTCTTTCTGAATCTATGCCACGATTAAATGCCATATTGTTTTTGGCATAAGTTAGAGACAATTTTTTGCTGTTGTTGTTTCAATTGCTCAGAAACTTGTTTATTCATAAAGTTTATTTATTCCATCCACAATATTTCATTTTAAAGGGAATAAAATAGCACATAACGAGGAATTAAACCATACATGTTTTGGAAACAATTAGAATTTTACGAAATTTCCCTTTTAATATGTGCTGCCTATTTTATTTTATTTATTTATTTTTATATGCCTATTTTTAATACTGTCATTATAGAAAATAGTCTTTTCTGATAGTGAGCAGAGCATGTGCAAATATTTTTTATTCTATCTACCTCATGAAATGGAAGGTCTCAGAGATACAGAAGAATTACCTCTGTCTCTTATTACAATTCATTGCACATAACTCAATAGAGGTTCTTTGAACTGTTTTTCAGTTCTGATGATGAATATTAAGCCAAGATACTTCATCTATTCTCTAATTCATTTGTTATTCATTCATTCAGCAAGCATTTATTTAATGCCTACTATCTGTTAGGCACTGTTATAAACAATGAGAACATAGCAGTACACAAAGCAGATGAAAAATCTCTGCTCATGAAGCTTATGGAAAGAGAGAGCAACAAACAAGAAAAATAAGTCAAATATATAACAAGCAAGGTGGTGATAAGTGCAGGAAAACTGCAGCACAAGAGCCTAGAAACATTTTTGGCTACAACCAACTCCCCTTAGATGGTAAAGTGTAAAGACATTGGGCTGATTGGGCTGATAAATACAGGAGTCTCTTGTAAACAATTCCACATTAATAATTCTTATTAAATCTTACAAAGTTTCAAGGGCATGGGATATATTCTTGTTTCAGTTTGGCTCATTTTTAAGCTCATTTTCATGTGTTTTTTTTTTAAATATGTAGTTCCTTTTTTGCAGTTATGGTCAGGATTATAATCAAAGCTTATCAGCAGAAAAGTTATGTACATTTGAAATGTCTTCAATTGTGACATTTAATTTGGCATTAAAGTTATTATAAAAGCATATTAAGCATCAACGTTTTCTCTTTGAGAATAAGATTATAGTTATAGGAAACCTTATCACCAAGTAAGTGATGATAGTACTTTCTCTTGTCATATTCTAAGATAACAGCTTTAAAACTAAACACAACTCTGTGTGTGTGTGTGTGTGTGTGTGTGCGTGTGTGTGTGTGTGTGTGTGTGTGTGTAAGACAGAGAGAGAGTGTGTGAGTGAGTTACATTGCTGGACATTATACTTACATGGTTATGAGTAGGGAGAGGAAAACAGGCAAAGAGCCAGAAAAGCAAGCAATAAAAAGGCCCTGGTGTGTGGTCAGGCATGAAGTTGTAGCTTGAGCCTTTGGTGACTCCAGCAACAAGTTAATAAACCAATAAAATATGTGCCCATTTTAGGCACTCAGAGGCCAAAGCACTTGAAATAAAGTCATTTACATGACCAATTTCCCCTGAGTCAGGATCATACTCTTGTTTCCCATGATGCCTTAAATATTTATCAGGGCCATCTGTACTATTGAAAAAATAATCTTCACAAAGTGCTCAAGACCACCTCCATACTCACTACTGTAAAATGGCATTGAATAAAATGATCTTTAGTGGGTGGTAATCTATTTTTCCTCCCACTACCTCCCAAAACTGAAAGCCATAAACTGAATAGTAGATGCTCTTTATTTTTGTTATGAGTCAGCAGGTTTGGCAATTTCTCTATAGTCAGAAATATTCGCGGGAGATGAAGTAAGTTTCTATCTAAAAATATGAATGTTTTCGCAAAGAACAACATGCATCTCTGAACAAGGCAATATTGGTTACAAAACACACCAGCAAAATGTTCTCAGGGTTCCAAAGTTTATGGATAGGTGGCACACTTAAAAGGTAAGAATTCACCCACAGGGAAATCACAGCAAGTGATTCGCATGTAGAATTCTGGGTTTAGTCCTCACCCACCACTTACTGGTTGAGTGACCTTGAACGTGTTGCCTTACTTTCTCAAGTCTCAGTTTCATTTGTAATAGTAAGATACTAAAAGTGCCTGTGTCCTATGATTGCTGTGAAAATTAAATGAGCTAACACGAGCAAAGGACAGGTTGAACATCTCTGATCTGAAAATCTGAAATGCTCCAAAATGTGAAAATGTTGAACACTGACAAGACTCCACAAGTGGAAAATTCCACATCTGACCTCATGTACTCAAACTTTGTTTCATGCACAAAAATATTTAAAATAGTGTATAAAATTTTCTTCAGGCTACGTGTACAAGGTATATATGGAACATAAATAAATTTGGTGTTTAGACTTGGGTCCCATCACCAAGATATCTCATTAGGTATATGCAAATATTCCAAA
This sequence comes from Microcebus murinus, assembly GCF_040939455.1. Lineage (NCBI taxonomy): Eukaryota > Metazoa > Chordata > Mammalia > Primates > Cheirogaleidae > Microcebus > Microcebus murinus. The sequence goes on from NC_134115.1 coordinate 25,919,593, forward strand.
ATCCAAAAAATTCTGAAATCTGAAACACTTCTGGTCCCAAGAATTTTGGATAAGGGATACTCAATCTGCATTTGGAACACAACATAGAAAGTGCCCAACAAAAGTTAGTTATTATTATTTCAGAGCAATGCTTCCCAATGTGTGGGCTCTGAACCAGTGCCTAAGCATCCCCTGGGAACTTGTTAGAAATGTAAATTCTCAGATTCCACCAACTAAATGAGAAACTTTAGGGTGGAACCCAGAACTCTGTTTTGACAAACTCGCCAGGTGATTCCGGCACATGCTGGCATTTAGAACCACACTTATAGAATATAAAGTAAAACAGAAAATAAGTTATGTTACAATTTGTAATGAAGACCTTCTGTTTTGTGACTATTTAAATGTAAGATAGTGCTTGATTTTATTTTTTTCTAAATAACTAAAAAACATTAAAACAACTTTAAAAAGTAGCTTGAGAACATTAGGATTTTTGTAGGATAACTTTTACCATCTTTTTTTTTTTTTTTTTACTTTGCCAGATAGGATACTTAATGCCACACAACCATGTTCCGAGAGATCTATGGTTAAATTGTGGCAGTGTGTTTTGCAAAGCCAAAGATACAGTGGAATAACTCATTTAAAAGCGGGAGTGCCTACAGCATGGGTGATAATCATGAGATTGTACATCTGAACACAGCCTACTATTCGTTAGCCTTCACTGTTTCCATAGATAATATTGAGTGACAGGCTAGTTTGGACATGTAACACGGGATTTCCAAGTGTGCATTTTGTTGCTTGAGCCTGATCAGTAAGATGTGTATACAGTGAAAGGTAAAATCGCCATGTAGAACAAAGTGAACCAAAGTGTATATTTTTGTCACTTCATCCTCCACATTGCTGCCATAGAGATTTTTCTAAAGTACATATGTAATCATGTCACTGCGCAGCTTAAAAGACTTAAATGGCTCCCTGAAACCAGGCCTGTGAGAGCCTTTGTAATCTGGCACCTGCCAACCTATTACACGGACCCTAATCCTACAATTACGCTGCCTCTATGAAGCCTTCCTTGACAGCCAACCCTCCCATCACTAGGGGGTTGATTCCTCCTTCCTCCAAGCTTCCCAAGCACTGTATGCATAGTTCTTACAGTAATTTTTACATGCCATTATAATAGTTATTTAAACGGCAGTCTCTCAACAAGACTTTTGCTTAACTTTTACTGACAGCAAGAAGTGCATTTTCATTTTTATGTTCCCAGCAGTTGGCATGAAGCCCAGCATAAAAGAGACAGTAAATAAATAAAGACTTTTTTCCATGGGTCTAAAATGTGAGATCTATGCATGAACCAGAGAGCAGGCCAGGAAAACACAGCAATCACCTACCTCTCCACCCATATGAGGACCAAAATCTTTAAATTTTGAGAAAAGCTCTGCCACTTGTAATGTTCTGGTGGCATTCTCATTATAGTAGACATGCTGTCCAAGACAGAGCATACTAGCTGTTGTCACTGTCTTCTGACAGCCACTACAACTCTCATGTCATTTAAGATATTTTGACCCCAAAAGTTGACGTTGGACTGAAACCCCTCATTTTTATCCTGGGCTTTATTTCATGAGCTTTGTAGCTTCAAGACTTAATTCAAAGTAAAATAAACTGAGTGTGGCAGCTTAAAAGCAGCCTCCCCCACATTGTTGTCCTACCCAGTAATCCTCCTGGCCTCCCCGCTCGAGGATCATGATAATCATTCGCTCATCCACCACCCACCACCCTCCATCTGACTTCCCTCCCAGCCCTGCCACCATTTCACACCCTTTCAGATTGGCAGCGTAGAATACTGTTCCTTCTCAACTTGGCTCTGCTCCGTGCCCTGGTATTTTATTCTTGCTAAATCATTTAGCCGGAAGCGTTTGGCCCTGGGTAGCTGGAACACCCAGCCAGCTATGTATCTAAGCCAGTTCCCTCCCCGGAGCACTCAAGGCTTAAGAGTTACAACACTGTGGATCAATTGCACACTGTTTGAGATTGTCCTGCTTGTTTGGTTGTGCATGCTTATCTCCCTTTCTACTATCATGGCCCTTAGACCTGAGGTCCCCAACCCTAGGGCTGTGGACCAGTACTGTTATGCAGCTTATTAGGAACAAGGCTGCACAGCAGGAGGTGAGTGGTGGGTGAGCAAGCAAACTTTCACGTGTATTTACAGCTGCTCCCCATCACTCGCATCACCGCATAAGCTCTCCTTCCTGTTAGATCAGCAGTGGCATTAGATTCTCATAGGAGCGCGAACCCTGCTATGAACTGCACATATGAGGGATCTAGGTTGCACGCTCCTTATGAGAATCTAATGCCGGATGATCTGAGGTGGAGCTGAGGTGGTGAAGCTAGCACTGGGGAGTAGATGCAAATACAGGACATCATTAGCAGAGAGGTTTGACTGCACAATAAATGCAATGTGCTTGAATCAACCTGAAACCACCCCCCACCAACTGGTCCTTGGAGAAATTGTCTCCCAGGAAACCAGTCCCTGGTGCCAAAAAGGTTGGGGACCACTCTCCTTACATCAAAAGATACATTTCGAGTGTTTGAGTGAACCAGAGCAGTGAGCAGGTACAGATGGAATTATAATAACCCCTCCCTGTAAGTGCTTAGCTCTTCAAGTTCTGTCTTGAGAAATTTATTGACAGTTCCCTGTTACTGATTCTGAGCTATCTGAGGCTCCTTCTTCCCTGAAGCTCTTTTCCAATGACCCATGGAAGCTTTGTCCTTGCAGGGCTTCTATAAGGATCCTTCTATAGAAGGATCTCCCCATCACTCGCATCACCGCATAAGCTCTGGGGAGATCCCTTCTATAGTATAAATAAAGCACTTGACACACACCACACGCATTGTAAATATTTAACAAGTGATATTTATTAAGTAGTTGAAATGATATTTATTAATGTAGTTGAATTTTGGAGGCTGTGTTAGTTGCAAAAACTAACTTAAAGCAACAGAAATATATTGTCTCTCAGTTCTGGAGGCCAGAAGTTCTAGACAAAATAGCTCTAGAAAAGAGTCTTTCCAGGCTCTTCCAGAGTCTGGGGGTTGCTGGCATTTCCTAGAGATGCAAGACTCATTTGTATAACCACCTTCTCGCTGTGTCTTCACATTGTCTTCCCTTTGTGCATGCTCATCTCTGTGTCCAAGTTTATCCTTTATCAGGACACCAGTCATATTGGATTAGGGCCTAATGACTTCGTTTTAGCTTTATTATCTCTGTGAAGGTTGTATTCCTAAACGACATCACATTCTTAGGTGCTGAGCTGGGATTTCAGCATAGCTTTTTGGGGGGCACAATTCAATCCATCACAGAGACATAGCAACCCATTGCAGTAAAAATATAGAATGGTATTTTGTTTTTCTGACAACTGAAACAATTTTTTGTTGCCCTCCCTTTTCTCGCTGAGAAGCAGGAGTTCCTCATTATATATGGGTTTAGTGTTAAGATTTTTCAATCCCCTTTGGTTGTTAAGATGGTCCGGACGAGTTGCCACCTCGGGTTCTTACTGTCTCCCAAGAGTAACTGCCTGGGGTGGGGAGAAAGAGGTGGTGTGCTACTAAACCGACTCTCTAGGAGACAAAAAATTAAAAGGCCCTGATTTGGAGCATTTGCTGTCTCTCAGTGTGTATCAAGTGCTATATTGAGTACTCCCACCCGGCTGACTCAGGCTACCAACGTAACAACTGGCAAAATTCCCGAGTATGAACCGTTTCCAGCACATCACTCGAGGCAAGATCTACTTTCTCACTACTGCCTCCTCCCTTTCTCCTCTCCAGTTCTCCAAGCTGTGCCTACCCCCAAAACTTCAGGCAATGGGTGAGAGAGAGAGGAGCAATGTGAACTTATTTGAGAAACCACAAGCTGCTGATCTCTCTTTTGTGGTGCTTCTTGCTGCTTCTTCTGCACCAACATGGCAAGGACCGTGGTCCCCAGTGGGTGGCAGGTGTCCAAGTGCTGGGCTTGCATGTGTTGGTTCATTGGAGGATGCTGGGATGTCTTCCTCTGTACAGTCTCTGATGTGGAAATTTAGCTTTAACTTGGCCTCCTTGTACTCTCTCCCCAGCACTTTCCTTAGAAAATTCAACCTACAGGCTTTTGTAACTGAGATCCACTCACCCACTGGTGAACACTTTTGGAAAGTATCTGCAGAAAGGCTTTCATCCCATCCATCTTCCTCAACATCTACCAAATGGAGGGAAATCTCAATATCTTTCCCAATCAAATGGTGGGAAATAAAGGTATGTCCCTTGTATCCCTTCTCTTATTTAAGCCATGTCTTGCCTGCAATTTCCTCCTTGTTTAATTATTACCAAACACTCTGATGATCTAGTAGCAGGCAACTTTAAGACAAGAGATCATTGTCAGAACCTAACTAAGTGGAGATGAGAGAACAGACAGTCCTGACATTCCCAAATATACAGGAAATGGAAAAGAATAAGTCCAGAGTTTTTCTCCCCTATGGAAAGAAGAGTAGGAAGGAATACTTTCCACAGTGTGATTTCTGCATTTTCCCAAAAGGTATCATTTTCTCTCCTGGCCCCCATATTAAAATATGGCTCTCAGATAAAGATTCTGAAATTAATTTGGCCTTTCTAGCAGAAAGAAGGCATGGTTCAGGAATCTCATAGCCTAAAACCAGACTCTCTTGACCTTGGAAAATTTAGTAATTTTATTATCAGGGTTCTGTGTCCACTGTATATGCTACATTATTCAGCAACCTGCGGGGGCAGAAAAAGATATTAGTAATAAGAGATACCATTATGAAGCAGAGAACAGTCAGCACCTCACAATGTTCTGTTACATTGTTATTCCAGTAAAAGAGGAAAAAAACTTGTTTGTTATCAAAGCTGGCTATAATCAAGTCTGCCTTCCAAGGTAAAGGAACAGAGGAGGGACACAATTCACAATGCTGGGAAAAGAAATCTCTTATACAACCTCCTTTCAATCACAGAGACGTGGGCGAGGAGGGATGAGACCCAGAGGAGATGGTTTATCAGAGCAAGAGCACACAAATTTGCTTTTGCCTATATGAGAAGGTCCCCAGCACAGAGACTGAGAATAGAGTTTTTTTTCCATTTCCAAGCAGGGAGTTACAGAATTACAGGGAGAGTGAAAGATAATAGTAAGCAGGCCAGGCATGGTGGCTCAAGCTTGTAATCCCAGCACTCTGGGAGGCCAAGGCAGGAGGATCGCCTGAGGTCAGGAATTTGAGACCAGCCTAAGCAGCAACAAGACCCTGTCTCCACAAAAGTTTAAAAAAATTTAGCCAGGCATGGTAGCACACACCTGTGGTCCCAGCTACTTGGGAGACTGAGGCAGAAAGATCACTTGAACCCAGGAGTTTGAGGTTACAATAAGCTATGATGAAGCCACAATAGTCTAGCTGGGGAGACAGAGCGAGACTCTGTCTAAAAAATAAACAAATAAACAAACAAATAAAAATAAATAAAGAGATTAAAGCAAAGCTGTGTTAGCTGAAGATTGGTTTTTGTGTTTTGTTTTGTTTTGTTTCCATTTTCTATTTACGATGTCTGCTCTGCTAGGATACAAATCTCCACCCAAGTTCTCAAACATGCAGTGAAGACTGTTGCACATAAATGTCCTGTGAGAGCATTTTTTTTTTTTGGTATAATTTAAAGAAAAGGTGCTGGGTATGGCATTGGGTTCAGCAGGAGGTACAGAGAAGAGAGCGTGCATGGAAGCTGAGAGGCTAGGAAAGTGGCGTGGGTTCTCCCACAGGCAGGAACTAGAAGCCAACTTTGATCCGACATTAATCCCTGGAAAGGTATAGAAATCTCAGAGAAGACAGAGAACAGAGGGCCTGCGCTGACATCTGGGTTTTATTGCTGCTGCTGCTGTTGTTGTTCTTATTCCCCATCAGGGAGCCGACAGAACACAGACCACTCGGCTCCCAGCGACATCAAAGGCGTGGTGGTCCCCTTCTGTCTGGGCGAGGCACTTGGGCTCTGTGTACGCCCCTGAGAACCACTGCCCTTTCTTCATACTCGGGGCCACGTGGTGAGAAGCTTGGAAAATGCTGCCACGTCCTGGGGCTGACGCCCGGGCAGCCAGGATCCCCTCGTGCCAGCTGCCACGAATGGCCACTCTCTGTCTTCAGCCTGATTCTAATAGAGGGTGAACAGCAGGAGCCCTGAAGGTGGCCCTTCCTTTTCCAGAAACTGAAATCTGTCACAGAGCACCGTGCCTGCACAGAGCCTAGTGAATCGGAGCCAATCCGCACTACTGCGAGGAGCGCGGTCTTCATGCCCCGCTGACCCGCTTGGCAAGAGTGCTTTTGTCCTGCCCCACGTGGACAGCACTTGCATCATTCTTTCTTTCCTGTGGGTGAACGGATCTTGGCTAGCACTTTGGACAATTACACGTGTAAAATGTGCTTCTCTAAAGAGGCAGCATTAGAAAGTCTTTCATAATAAACTTTTCTCATTAGGAATTGCCTATCTCCTTGTCCAAGAAGTCTCCCGCGTGCGGTTTTGTGATAGCCGCCCAAGCCCTTTGATGTTAGCAGCAAAGCCCTTGGCAGTCTGGGTTTCAATTTGTGAAATTCAAATCCGCAAATGTTTACCAGGGTTGCTGGTGGTCAATGTGCCTTCCACACTATTAGAAAATGAAGGTGGAATGAGAGATTTCCATGGTACATATGTACAAGCCACTCATAGTCAAGTGTCTCGCAGGCTTCTTATCAGAGATCCCAGTGGGCTTTCTTTTCTTTGTTCTTTTTCTATACTTTTTTTTTATTATTTCTTTAGTTATTTATGTAGTTTCTTCGAGGTAGAATGAAAGCCTTTAACATTTGAGTGTCATGGAGGCTTGCTGAGACACACCTCTTACCTGCTTAAAGATGCCCAAAGCAACTAAGTTAAACACGCAGTATACTCCACTTCCAGAAAGAACAGCATGTACAATTCCTTATCAGATGTTCTTACACTAAGTGCCTTTGACCATTTTTCTTCTTGGATGAGAAAGTAAGTAGCCCTGATCATTAAGGACATAATCTGGGGTGGTCATTAGCTCTCTTCACCAAACATCTCCCCTTCCTTTCTTCTGGGCACATGGTGGCATTGCATATGGCCTTCTGTTGAGTGGGGCAGCATGACTAGCTCTGGCCATTGAGTTAAGAGTGAAATAAGATGTATTGCTTCAAGGCTGGAGCATTGAATGGCTCATGAAAAACCTTCCAGAGCTATTTTTCCCTCTGCCCTAGTATCCAGCACCTTTTTCTGGTTGTATGTGTGCTCCACCAAACTTAGTCCTGCAAGGAAGGTGACACAGATGGATAAGTAGTAGGAACAGGAAACAAACCCTCAGTGGCTTAAGCCACTAAAAGTTGAAGATTGTTTGTTACCATAACACAATCTAGTTTGTCCTGATGGACACAAAACCTATGGCATAAAGGAAGGCAACCTCAGGATGAAGCCAACACTGTTGAAGGCAATATGGAAAAAATAAACAGGGTTCTTGCTATGACTAGATCAACACTCATCTGAAGGCCATTCAAATGCCAGACTTGCCATTTATATGAAAAATAAATTTCCTTATCACTTAAGCCCATTTCAATCAAAACCACTTGAACTAATACAGTGGCTATGTCTCATATTATGTGACCCCCTACAAGAGCCGTCTCTGAATGGAATAAGATGGGGCACCAGATCGTTGAGCAAATGGCATGTAGGCTGGTCAGTGGTCTATAAAGTAGCCAGACATAAACACTCTGTCCAATGGGGACATCAGATGCAGGGAAGTGACCAGCCAAAATTAATATCATTTGGTTTCAAATCCTTCAGTGGGTCTATTGGCAGCAGCATGGGTAGTTGAATCAGAAGCAGAGGAGAACTGCACATCAGAAGGGAGGTGCGGAAGGAATTGGGGAGTACGTCTCCCTCCTCCCCAAGTTGCAGCATGCCTTCAAATCATTTCAAAATTTCCACAACATTCCAGGGAAAAATTAGTTGAAAAAATTTAATCAAATATGAAATAGACATGATAACACATTACATCAGTCACAGACATTGTGGGACATAGTCAAAGTTTGTGTTTTCTATCACAGAGTTTAAAAAATCACGTCTTTCCCATTATGATGGTGAAATAGGCCACCTCACCTCAAAATATGCTGATTTGACATACTGATTATTTTGAGCAAAAGGCACTAGAGAAATAGCAGATGCAGAAAGGGCCATCTGACCTGCCCCTTCTACCTAGAGTGAGCTATAAAGATGCCTTTGAGAAAGATGCCCTACACCAAGACAAGAAAATAACCCTTATTCAGAGACTGGGAATTGCTGCTGCAACGGACCTGCCCAAATAAGCTTACTAAACTAACCCTGTCTTCCACTGTCTTTACACCTCCCAAGTGATTTTCCCACAATTTACTGCCCCTAGTGCAAACCTCTTTGTCTTGTCCTTTCTTTGCAAATTTATCATTTCTTTGTCTAAAAGGTATTGAAGCTTTCTGCTTTTACCATTTTTGGGGGTCTTCACTCTCTTGTGAGGGTCCCCATGCACATGTAAAAATTAATAAAAAGTCTCGTGTTTTTTCCCTGTTATGGTAATTTAATTCTTAGATCCAGCCGGAGATCCTAAGGGGACAGAGGGGAATGTATCCTTCTCCCCAAAAATAGAAATTGGAAAAAAATATTATGAGTATGCTCTATTGCCCCCACCCCATCATATTGGGCAGCCCCTGTCCCTGCCATCGCCATGTTAAGAACTGGGGTGGGGGAGGGGAGGTGCTTAATGGAGGGGCAATAAGGAGCAAGTGACTAAGGTCTGCACCTGCCACCATCAAGGCTACAAGACAATCAACCAGAGATAAGCAATGTCCTTGCTGGCTAGCCTGCTCAAAAATACAAATCAGTCTCTGGGAAGCCCAGCTTTCCAACTGTTCCTGTTTTTCTGAGATGCTGGCTTTGGGTGGAGATTGCCAACTTCCTTATTCCACTTGTGTCCTTTCAATAAACCCCTCTCCATGACAGTGATTCAGATGTTTCTCTCTTCTTTGTAAACTGAACACTATTTTAAATAAATATCCAATTTTTCCAACTAACTGTCTCAAAAGAAAATCTATCTTCTCTCTAACGAACTTTACTCACGTTTTTTAAGTGAAAAAAAAAAAGTCTTTTCTCCCAAAGCAACATCATTTAAACAACCGTGACCCTAGTCTGCAAGATAATAGTTGTATTGTTTGTTTCCACCAGATGGCGCTATTGCCAGTTCACGCACCCAGTGTCCTGGGAAATTTAATCTCGTTCCTGAATAAACATCAACCAACTGCTTCACAAAGGCAATTGTTTCTCCCCCTTCCTGAGAAGTCACCACTGTTTTAACAACTACCATCCCCCTACTGACCCACTGGACTCTTAACTGTCTCTGCAGGTTTATTAAGTATCAGACATTAAGCTAAGCCCTGGGCATGCAATGGGGTCCTCCAGTCATTCCAGGCACTAGAATCTATTAGGTTATTAAGTATAGAATGTCCAATTTCCTTAAGTTCTAAGTTTGACAATTAATATCTCTGACATTTCACTTTGACACTTCTTGTTTTTTTGTTTCTTTATTATTGTGAAGGTACATCCTTATTCTTTCAGATGCACATTTTGGCTTGTGATTATCTTTCAAATTTTTTTTTAGAGCAAGCTTTATGAAACCATATATAAGTCAAAAATTCATGTTATTTTTTAATATGAGTTCTGTTGTGGAACTAATGCAGCGCAGACAGCTCAAAATATCAACAAAGCATTTGGGAAGAATGCGGCTAATGAATGCACAGTAGGTGGATGGTTTGAGAAGTTCCGTTCTGGTGATTTTAATTTCGAAAATGAGCCACGTGGGTGAACTGAGACCAAGGTGGATAATGAGGAGCTGAAAACTCTAGTGGAAGCACATCCATCTCCACCTACACATGAATTAGCAGCAAGGTTTGACAGTGTTATTCCAACAATATTGGACCATTTGAAACAAATGGATAAGGTAAAGAAGCTGGATAGATGGATACCCCATGAATTAAATGAGTGTCAGAGGAGAAACTGTCTCAAAGCTTGCCTTTCTTTGCCGTCATGACATAAAGGCAAACTGTCTTATTCCATGTCATGAAAAACAGATTCTTTTTAACAATTACAAGTGTTTGGCACAATGGTTAGATAAAGATGAAGTGCCAAAACACAGCCCCAAACCAAATATTCATCCAAAAAAAAGCTAATAGTGTCTGTTTGGTGGTCCAGCGCTGGTATTATCCACTACAGCTTCATAAAACTTGGTCAATCAATTACAGCGGATGTCTACTGCAGTCAATTGGATGAAATGATGAGGATGCTTATGATTAAGCAGCCGAGATTGGTCAATAGAGATAGGTCAATCCTCTCCCAAGACAGTGCTTGATAACATGTCTTACAAACAATGCTGCTCAAACTACAGAAGCTGGACTTGGAAACTCTCTGTCATCCACCATATTCACCAGACCTTGCACCAACTATCACTTCTTGCAGGCTTTGGACCACTTCTTGTAAGGAAAAATATTCCATTCTCAACAAGCTGTGGAAAATGCCTTTTGTAATTTCATCGCCACTCCCTTGCCAGGCTTCTTTGTTGCTGGCATAAACAAGCTACCGTTAAGATGGCAAAACTTATGACAGGGTTAATGTCGTAAAAAAATAAATAAATAAAAATAAAAAAAAAAAAGATGGCAAAACTGTGTGGATCGTTTAGGCGCATACTTTGATAAATTGTACTGCTTCTTGTTTGAGATATGATAAACTACACTTTTGATTCGAAATCGGACATTTCATCTTTAATGACCTTAATCATAGGGGAGACGGCCATTTAGTGAATAATCACCAAGACACATAATCACAGCTCTGATTTGTGCTTCCGAAGGAAACAAAGATAGCAGGTTGCTAATGCCACATGCGACCCATAGAAGCGATCCAGAGGAGCAATAGGATCTAAATTATGGAGGGAGGGAGGGAGGACAGGCAGCCTCCCAAGCAGAGGGAGACAGAGAAAGGCACTGAGGCTGGAGGATTATAACCCCTGGGATGGACCAAGAAAAGGGGAGACCAGACATTTGAAACTGAGGATAACAGTGGAATAAAGAGAATTGAGTGATCCCATTGATAAGTCCCTGCCTTCAGTGATCCCCAAATTTGTATCTGGAAATCATCTTCCCTTCCAAGTTCCCTAGACAGCCCTGCTTGCAATCCCCCTACTTTAAACCCACCATGATACGGCCCACATTTCTTAACACCTGCAGAGCAAACCATTTAAAGCCATACGGCCCACGGGTCTTCATCACACGAGCTTCCCTCCGTGCTTTGCAGGCTCCACACCTCCTCCTGCCTTAAAGTGTGCCCGGCTACTTGCCCTCTCGTCCTCCACCCCTCTGCCTTCTTCCTTTTGCCTGGTAATCCCCACTCACTCCATAGATTCCATCTCATCTGACCTTCCCCGGCCTTCCCCGACCTTCCCTCTCACGGTCAGGGTGGGGAAGGGGAGAAAAGGAGAGGAACATGTGTCCCAGTTTGCCCAATAAGTCCAGATTTATGCCTGTGGTTCTAGCTCAATTAAAAGCACCTCCTTTCACTTTCATAAATGTCCCCATTTGGGATAATAAATTGTATAATCCCCTCACCTGGTATATCCTCTCACAAGCATTCTAGTATACCTCTTCTTTGTGACTCATGACAGATCCAATTTTACATTTTTTTGTGATTGTTTGATTCATGGCCATCTTCCTCGCTGGATTGTAAACTGTAACAGTTTGACACAGGAGGAACTCACAAAAATGTGTTGAATGACTGAACAACCTTCCAGGGTGGGCACTAATTAGCGTTCCCCTTTATAGAAGGGGAAACTGAGTCTAGAGAGTTTTAAATATCTTGCCAAGATCACACAGCTAGGAAATGGTGTGGCTGGAATTTGAAGCTAGGTCTGGCGTTTTTCAAGGTCATACCCATGAAGCTGTGCTTGCAGCGAGATCTTTGAGCCACTGAGATCCCACGGTCGCCCAGGATTGGGCTTTGCTCAGTCCTTATTAGAGCTGAACTCAGCTTGAAAGCTCCACAATTATTTCCTTTCCATTGAAATTGCAATCTGCTCCAAAGAAATGGAGCTTACGGCTGTCAGAGTATAAAGGGCAAGTGTGTGGGAGAAGCCAGAGATCAAACGGTCAAATACACTTGTTATAGAATTTTTCATGAGCTGCATTCAAATGCTATCACTTGACTCCAAGCTTCTCCCCCTTGGATTTGAAAGAAGGAGAACAAAGGATAAGAGGAAAGGCAGCTGTCAGAGAATAATCAGGAGGCAGATGGAATGGCTCAGGCCTGGGGCCACGGAGGAGGATGCAGCCAAGGGCTGGGACAGAGATCACAGAAGTCAACACTGCAGAGGGCGAGAACTGCTTCTCCCTCATCCCAAACACAGGGGGGACACTGGACTCGCTGTAGCTCACCAGTAGGTCCCCCCAACATGCACCAGCTGCACTTCTTTCTGTATAATAACGGTGACTTCTAACTCCACAGGTCACTTTACCTCTGATTCTCAGTTTCCTCATCTGCAAAAGCAGGGAGTTCAACCTAGATGACCTTTTAAGGATGCTCTTAGCTCTAAAATTCTATGGTTTTATGGCCCTACTCGGGAGGCTGAGATGGGAGTATCACTTGAGCCCAGGAGTTTGAGGCTGTAGTGTGCTGTGATCGTGCCTGCGAATAGCCACTGCACTCCAGCCTGGGCAACAGAGTGAGACTCCGTCTTTAAACAAACAAAAAAAGAAACAAACAAACAAAGATAGGGACACATGTGGATATTGGTAGTAACTCTTTTCTCAAAATCAGACAAAGGATACCTTATTTATGTTATTCCTCAACCCCTTACGGCATTTGATTCTTGAAAAAATGCTTCAGGTCAAGTCCTACATGCTTTGAAGTCTAAACTGAACCATGAAGTTCAAAGCAAAATGAATTGAAAGCAGAGTGAATGTCACTAATGTACTCAATCTCAAGCTGAGAAAAACTAAGCTACTATTACAAAAATATACATCGAACAGAAAAATCTGGTGGTGATATTTTTAATTTCTTAATAATTTTATCTATTTACACTAGAATGAATCGTGTAATTCTAGACAATTAAATCAACATAAACCCAGATTGCAGTTTACATTTGTGAACCATGATGTATTTAATGGACATTTCCTAATTAGATCAAAACATTTTCTAAGGTTTGTAGCAGCACTAGGAGTGGGTAGATATGAGGTAGGACCAGCTAGAAAATTGAGATGAATTCAGCTCTGATGTCCCTATGCCTTGGTTCATGCTATTTACTTTGTCTAGAATACTCATTCCCCAAACTCCACTTAAAGAAATCTTGCTTTTCCACTCTGTCACCTAACTGGGAAGCAATTTTAAAACATAGCCTTCACATTCTTTGACCTTCCTCCTATTGAAACAGGGGGTCCATTTTTTCTACCCTTAAAGTTGGCCTCTGTAACTCCTTGATGAATAGAATATGGTAGAAGAAATGCCGTGCCAGTTTCCAGACTTAGGCTTTAAGAAACTGGCAGCATTTCTTTCCTGCCTTGGAACCTGGCCACCATGCTGTGAGGAAGCCAAACAGCCACATGTAGAGGACATGAGTAGGTGGTCAAGCTGACAGTCACAGCTGAGGTCTCAGTCTATGGCCAGCACCAACTGCCAGACATTCGAGTGAGCAAGTGTCTAGATGATTCCAGCCCCAGCCTTTGAGTTTTCAAGCTGCCCCAGCTGATGCCCCGTGGCATAGAGATGAGCTGTTCTCACCCAGCCTTGTCCAAATTGCAGCTTCATGAGCAAACAAAATGATTATCATTATCTTCAGGCCCTAAGTTTGGAGCAGTTTGTTATACAGCAATAAGTAACAGGAACAGAAAAGCCTTCCTTAAATTCTTACACCACCCCACGAAGACAACTACCATCACTATGAAAGTCATGAGGATAGTTCATGATTATTCTCATTCTCTCCTCCTTCTGGGAACAAGACAAAAATGCACTCTCCACCAACCCCCTTTGAATTTACACATGGTCATATGGTGGATGATGGCCAATGAAATGCAACTGGAAGGGATATATGCCAATTCTGGGCAGAAGCTTTAAAATCCAGGGTGTACTCCACAAAGATTCCTCCCCCCATCACAAGGACGGTGGAAGCACACGTAGAAATGCATCTCCCATTTCCCAGACTGCCTGATGAGGAGGGCTATGCTGTTGTCAAAGCATGCTGGACATACAGCGTGAGTTGGGTTAAGCTGAAATTTTAAAAAGTTATTTGTAACCACATAGCATATGACCAGGTTTCTCAATGGCAGCACTGTTGACATTTTGGGCCAGATGATTCTTCATTGTGGGAGTCTGCCCTGTGCCTTATACGGTGTTTAGCAGCATCCCTGGCCTATACCCAGTAGATGCCAGTAGCGCCACCACCCCCAGCTGAGACACTCCAGACTTTGCCATATGTCCGCTGGTGGTGGGCGGGAGGCAGTTGAGAACCACTGATCAGGACCACTCCAACTGATGCAACCGCCACTACACAGAATGAGTTCTTCCTCTTCACACTTTGAAAGCCCTTAATAGATACTCTTCTGTAGCACTCATATCACGCCTAGAGCTTGAGTTGTCTGTTAGCCATACGCCAAGTGAGGTGGGTGGAACTCACAGTCTCCTCCAGCAAGGTGACCAAAGGACCTAGTTTAGGCTCAGTGGAAATGGTTGTGCAGTGCACAGACTGTACAACAGTACCCAACCACAGCGATAAGTGGCAACTGAGATCTATCTAACATTGCTCATTAAGCAACTTTCACACAGAAGGAGTGAGTTTTTCTCATTCATCTCCCTGAATGAGAGCCATTTGAAAAACTTCGCACCAAGGCTAGCAACTACTCTGACCTAGATAGTGAGGCAATCAAGGATAGCGATCCGCATAGGACAGGACTGGAAACTCAAAGCTCTCCTGCTTGATGTTGACATGGGAATTCATCTTGCCCTAAATCTTGGGAAAGAGATAGAAAGGTAGTTCAAGCCACTAGACAAGAGTGAGTAAAAGAAATTCAAGTTATGACTGCTTAGTTTGTCTCAGGCAAACTGCAGCGGGATTCCCTAAAACTGGTTATTTATCTAAATCAAACTGGCATCTCCATCAAAGGACACAAAATCCCCAAGCCCTAATGTGTGGGCCTGTGGAACTCTCTAATCTATGTAAATTAGCCACCAATTGGGACCATTTATTAAAGTTTCCATAGAAAATGCCAGCTGTATATATTAGTGCATGTTGAAATCAGCCCTTGTGTAAATTGTATAAATTTCCAAAAGCATACACATCCAGTAGGAATCATTGCAGCTGCTGTTTATGAAATTTCCCCCTGGTTCTGCTCAAACAGCTCTTCTTGCTTTTGTACATTAGCTACCAAAGTCAAACAGGGCAGGGTGACATGGTCACCTTGTGACCTGACCATGTGACGTGGTCAGTAGAAGGCTGACATCAATATGGGCAAGGCCCAGGTTGCTCCTGTCCCTCCATCTGTGCTCCAACCCCTCCACAGAGACCTCTCCAGCCCTACACAACACTCATCATAGTGCTTGATGGTGGAATGGTATCAGACTCTGTGCCTTGTCAAATCACACCAGGTCCTATCCCGACAGCAACTCTGTGTAACCCAATAACTTCTTCACTGACATCTTTTCCCAGAAGTCACCATATCCTATATTCCCTTCACCCTTCTTCCAAAGGAATGCCTTATCTTGCACACTTCTGTATATTCTTTGTTCTCATGACCTTTCTCTGCCTTAGGAAAATCTAGTTGATCGCCATCATTTTTTCCTTTGTTTTTCTTCTTGTATTGTCTTTTCCTTTCCTTTTCTGCTTCCTCTCTTCATTTTGACTGGCAATTCAGAAAAATCCCCCATGAAGACTGATAGGAATAACAGACATCTCAAAGACACCCTTTGATCAGGGAAAAGGAGAACGACGATTTTTACGTTGTAATGCATGCAAGCAGAACCAGTGGTGTGAAATTACCCAGAAGTCCCCTGTTAAAAATTCTACTTGCCTCACCTCTAAATAAACTAGTCTTCCTCAGTGAGCAATATTAATGATAATCTATTGTTTATTACTAATGTTCTGCAGTGACATTGTCATTTCTTACTGCAATTTAGCCACAATATACTTTCTTCCTGATGCCACCTTGGCTTGAAATGACCTTCCTTCCAATTTTTTGCCTTTGAAAAACCTCTTCATTTTTTAAGGCCCTGAAGAATGAATTATTCCTTTCCCTGTACCTCTACATCAAGTTGCTTTTGTTGCTATTTACTACCTATTTTATTTTGTCCTGCAGTACTTACATGTCTCTCTTCCTATGGTCTCAAGGGAACTTGAGAGACTGAGTACTGTTAACATTTATAAACCTCCTACTAGGAACACTTTTGTCCAGGACATGGTAAATCCATATAAAATGTTTATTAAAATGAACTAGAGTAGGAACCTAAAGAGTATTCACAAAGTTATCACCCATAAAAATGCAGTTTGTCAAACAATTGTCTTATTGGTTTATTTATAACCTACTTTATTCCATAATAATTTCAGGCAGCCTATAGATACTTTTATAATGGCATAATTTTTTATTATTTTTTTATATATTTTTTTTATTTTGGCATATTATGGGGATACAGATTTTAAGGTTTCAATAAATGCCCATTTCTCCCCCTCCCCCCAAAAGTCTGAGTCTCCATCATGACCATCCCCCAGATGGTGCACATCTCACTCATTATGTATGTATATACCCGCCCCCCTCCCCCCTCCCACCTGCCCAATACCCTATTACGGTAGCACCTATGTGTCCACTTAGGTGCTACTCAGTTAATACCAGTTTGCTGGAGAATATATCTGGTGCTTGTTTTTCCATTCTTGGGATACTTCACTTAGTAGTATGGGTTCCAGCTCTAACCAGGAAAATATAAGATGTGCTATATCACCGTTGTTTCTTAGAGCTGAATAGTACTCCATGGTATACATATACCACATTTTATTAATCCATTCTTGGATTGATGGGCACTTGGGCTGTTTCCACAGCCTTGCAATTATGAATTCGAGTGCAGGTGTCTTTTTTGTAGAGTGTCATTGGATCATTTGGGTAGATGCCCAGCAATGGGATTGCTGGATCAAATGGTAGATTCACTTGTATCGCTTTAAGGTATCTCCTTATTGCTTTCCACAAAGGTTGAACTAGTTTGCAGTCCCACCAGCAGTGTAGGAGTGTTCCTCTCTCTCCGCAACCACGCCAGCATTTATTGTTTGGAGATTTTGTGATAAAGGCCATTCTCACTGGGGTTAAGTGATATCTCATTGTGGTTTTGATTTGCATTTCCCTGATGATTAGAGATGTTGAGCATTTCTTCATATGTTTGTTGGCCATTCTTCTGTCTTCTTTAGAAAAATTTCTGTTCAAGTCCTTTGCCCACTTTTTAATGGGGTTATTTGATTTTTTCTTCCTAATTTTCATGAGTTCTAAGTATATTCTAGTTATCAGTCCCTTATAGGATGCATAGGATGCAAAAATTTTCTCCCATTCTGTAGGTTGTCTGTTTACTTTCATGACTATTTCTTTGGCTGTGCAGAAGCTTTGTAGTTTGATCATGTCCCATTTATTTATTTTTGTTGCTGCTGTGATTGCCTTTGGGGACTTCTTCATAAACTCTTTGCACAGGCCGATGTCTAGGAGAGTGTTTCCAACTTTTTCCTGTAGAGTTCTAATAGTTTCATACCTTAGGTTTAAGTCTGTTATCCAGCGTGAGTTGGTTTTTGTGAGAGGTGAAAGGTGTGGGTCCTGTTTTAGCCTTCTACAGGTGGCTATCCATATTTTGTAAACCAAAGTCAGGCTTGAAGATCAATATCAAGGAGAAAGGAAGAGTCCAGATACACGGGTCATATAGTCTTACATAGCCATAAAACTTGGGCTACAAATTTGTACTGAGCTTCCTGGCAGCGAGAGTACAAAGGAAAATATATTTGATTACATGGTTCTCACTGTCCCAAAGGAGAAAACATGCCATTGCTTGGTGGAAGCGAACTTTTCCTGGCACCTAGTTCTGAAATAAAAACTCTTGTGTAAGATTTCTCATAGGAAATGTTGAGTAGGCAAACAATTGAGTCTCAGTTGGAATTTTGGTGCATAATTTGTTTGTTTTGGGGACTGCTAATGAAGTACCATGTGGAAAGAGGCAGAGCAAAAGAGATTTGTTAATACAGTGAGGTTATTTTATCTGTTCTTAAATAATAAAGATTAGAATATGTCTATTAAATACAACCCATGCAAAGCCTAGCATAACATCCCAGAAGTAGATATAGAAACTATTTTATTATTGTCATTGGTTTTGTTTGTCTGTTTATTTGTAATGACAATGAAGACATTAAACCTTTAAACCATTAAATCATTAAACCATGGAGATTATTAAAACAGAAATAAATGAAAATGATTTCTCTTCAAAAAATCTAACATGAAAAACTAAAGCTTCTCAAAATCAAGGGTTTTATTAAATTTTTATTCTCCCATATATATTGAGGTAGGAATTCCAGAAAAATCAGGATTCTATGCAACAGATTAACATACAACTAGAGAAGGCAAGGCCAAGAAAGGAGAAAAGATAAATTTAAAAAGGCTCTCTTTAGAACCTTCCAAAGAGGTTATATGAGTTTCACTTTAAGATGTAGATCTGTCCTTAGATATGAACTAATTCCTAGTTAACATACAAGCTACCTACCCAAGGCAAGATCAACTGTGCTTTAAATTTCATATTAAACATTCAGGAAAAAAATAAATAAATAAATTAGCTGTATAGCCAGGACATTAAAGCATAGCATAATTTCTAAATGTATTTTTCTTGCAATTTGCCAACATTTACAGATCCTTATATGTTTATTGTTAAGTATAAGGTACCATCATTCCCTCTAAAATTATTCAACATAATAACTGATAGCACTATTTTGCTAATTCTGTTTTCTGCCAGTAATGTCTAAAATATTCTCTTCACCCAATGAAAAAGAATTTAGACATATTTTCAATGCTATGGGGCATGAGAATATAAAATGTGGAGTGTTCACCCCTAAAATAGTTTACTAATAAAAATAACCAGACTTTTGAGTCACTCCCCATTATTGGGTTTTATTTATAGAGTTTTGCACTGTTACTCAGGAAAGACAGTGGAGATGAGAAGGCAATAAACTGCTAAGCAAAATATACCAAGAATACATTTGAAATTTGAGCAGAATTTGAAAGTAAGCTGCACTGATACTTCTTGCAAGGTCGTTGTATAGTGAAGCTATAATTCTTTTAATAATAAAGCTGACCCAAGAGTACTCAAGACTAGGAGCTTTAATCCAGTGAGAATCTATATGGAAAGAAGAATGAAAGACAGAAATGGATCCAATACATCTCAATAAACTAACTGCAGGCCGGGCGCGGTGGCTCACGCCTGTAATCCTAGCTCTCTGGGAGGCCGAGGCGGGCGGATTGCTCAAGGTCAGGAGTTCAAAACCAGCCTGAGCAAGAGCAAGACCCCGTCTCTACTATAAATAGAAAGAAATTAATTGGCCAACTGATATATATATGTAAAAAATTAGCCGGGCATGGTGGCACATGCCTGTAGTCCCAGCTACTTGGGAGGCTGAGGCAGGAGGATCGCTTGAGTCCAGGAGTTTGAGGTTGCTGTGAGCTAGGCTGACGCCATGGCACTCACTCTAGCCTGGGCAACAAAGTGAGACTCTGTCTCAAAAAAAAAAAAAAAAAAGAGACAAAAAAAATAAATAAATAAATAAACTAACTGCAATTCCAGTTAGGATATAATCCCACAAGCAACTCATTGAAAAGACTAATGTCGCCATTAAAGATGACCAGAGATACAGCCTAATATTTATTCATGCAATATTTTGGGCACTGAAGAAACAACCTGGGAACTTGAATGTAACCAAAGAAAAATAAATAAAGACCCCTAAACTAAGTTGTCCTTGTCAACCTTCTAGTTCCCCTTATTCTGTTTAACAATGATGCATTAACTATCCAAGAAAACTATGTACTTTGAACTCCAAAATGCTAATCTTTCACCAATCATTATGTATTATTTATGAGGCTAAAGATATGGGAATAAATTCATTTTCTGTATTCCGAATAGCATAAAAATTCTTTTGAAGTTAAGATCAAACTGATTTACAGAATAATCAAACTTTTGCAGAACAACCTGGACTTTCTGTACATCCAGAGAGAGGCAGAAGAGAGTCAACAAGAGTTATTTGCCACCCTGAAACCTCTGACTAACGGCAGACCCTCACGGGAGCATCTCTGGCTTGATTTGGACATCATCCAACCCTGACTGAGATTCTAGTTTTGAGGAGGTGCCACGTTATCAGTAAATCCACATTCAAAAATCTCCCCACCCACTTCACTTTGAAGAGACACGGTTTAATGTTAAATGGAACTTTCCAAAGCCACTAGATGTTTGCATTTCTTTGTCTGGGAATCCAAGCTGAAATAGAATTGCCAGTGTGGATTTCTCACCTGTGGTATATATAAATTAATGAAACAGGTGTGATCAAACCTAACTATGTTTATGTGCATGTCTGTGTGGTGTGTACACACACACTGCCACTTCCAAATTTAGAGAAAGTCAGTGTCTTCAATATATTAAATTTTGGAAGTCAATGTCTTTAATATATTAAAATGTACAACGGAACAAATTAAGAGAATGAAGTAAGGTAGGGCAAAACCTGAAGCCAGGTTGGTTCCCTGCACTCAGATACTGTGTGTTATGAGGAAACGAGAAAGGTGTGTGTAATAAAACTGCTGGTTGAGAAAGATATGAGTAAGGCTGCACAGTGACCTGATACTGAGGTTTCTGGGAAAGAAATCAAGCGATCTTCCGAGCAAAGAAATAAGGAAAGAGACAAGACAATGTAGTAGAGAAATACATGGAACTCTATGTTGGTGCTTCTTAAACTTTGGAGTACATCAGAGTCACTTGGAGGGCTTCATAAAATGCGTATTTCCACACCCCTCCCCCAAAGAAACAGGTACAGTAGGTCTGAGCTAGCACCCCAGTATTTACATTTCTACCAAGATCCCATAGATCGCGCTATTAAATAATCCTGCTGGTCCAGGGACCACATTCTTTCAAGTAGCAAAGCTATAGATGCTGACATATCTGTGTCAGAACCCCTGCTTAGCCATTTCTTAATTGTGTACCTCTGGGAGAATGACCCAGGCTCTCTGAATCTTGTTTTCCTGATTCTTAAAATAAAGATGATAATATACACTTCATAAGGTTGTTGTAAAGATTGAAAAAAATATATAACATAACGGGAGAGCCATTGAGAATTGGCGATTTCTGGGCCCTACCCTTGAGTCAAAGGACCGAGCGGGGTCTGTAGAACTTGTGACTCTGGGGCCAAGGCAAAGTCCTGGGCAGTAGAGACCAAACAGGTGAAGCAGGCAACTGAGAATGCAAAGTTTTAAACTTTTGAGCAGTAATGGAGTTAGGAGACACCAGGGAAGAAGACCACAGATAAGATGGGAAAGTGCTGAGGTTGCCAAACCTTAGATGACTTGTAACTTTAAAAAGACAGATAGGCAGGTTGTAAATAATGCCTAAATATACATGTGATTACAACCCCTCATTCTGTAGAAAGGTTCAGCCCCATGATCAAATGGATGATGATGATTTTTCAAAGCAGACAAGATAGAAAGATGAACTTAAAAGGAACTGGAAAAATCCCAAAGAAGCCCTGGATCCTCAAAAAGCAGTCCCCAGTTTGGGCTACTCTCCCCAATCCAACTATAATGGTAGAAACTGGAAAATTATCCATCAACTTACATCAAAAGGAATTACAAGTGGGGGAGTTTTCTATTCTGAGATGCTCCATTCATTCTATTCTTCCTTCCCTAGACCCTCAGGCACCACCAAAATGTGTTTCCCAGAACGCCAGACTTAGAGAAAGGCTGCTGGTGACATGGTTGCAATGATAAATGCGAAACATGACTCGTATTAGGACTCTGTCTTGACTACGCCCAAGGCACATTAGCATAGTTAATACCTTAAGAAAGTTCCCCTTTTGGAAATCCTTATTTCCATAAACAGTTTTGTAACCTCCCTCCCGTCAGTCACCAGCTCGTCAGAGCACACAGCACAGAAAACACAGCCCCGTGGCAAAGTCTGCAGTTGCCACTCCCTCTGCCTGCCTCAGTTGCCACTCCCTCTGCCTGCCTCAGTGCCTGGAACTAAAAGCTGCACTGTCTAAAGGCAGAGTTGTTCAGGCTCCAAAACACTTCCTGTTGAAAAGAAAACTCCTCTCAGCTTTCAGATTCCCCGCCTGCAGAGGAGGGATAAGAACACGGCTTGATTGTCACCTGGTGTTTGTCATCGGTGCAGTTAGTAAGCAGATAGGATGTTAATACATGGACATACCTGCTTGGGGCTATCCACCTCCCTGTAAGGAGATCAGAAAACACACACACACATAAACACACGTCAGGGGAGCGGGGTGGAGACAACTTATTAGTATTAAAGAGAAAATGACACGCTCAAAGTCCTGGAGGAAGAAAATAAAATTGCAAGAGATGAACACGAGAGCATCACGTGCTGGCTGCATGAGGGCCCATAACTCAACTGGCTTGTTTTCCAGCAAGCTAATACTCCCCTCCCTTGAAACTCCAGCTCGTAAATATATTTATAGCTACTCCACACAATATGCCGGATACTGAAAAAAAAAAAAAAAAAACACTTAGTCATTGTTCCTGGTGAACCAGTTTTGCAAGAGTTAACCTAATCCCTTGCATAGAGCTGAAAATGGTTTGCCGAAAGCTTTGGCAAGGAAGAGTCACACTCTTGACCTAAAGGTTAGCTGACCTCAATCAGGCTGCTACAGAGACTCCTGCAGGATTTATTGAGAGGGTGAACTGTTTTTGATCTGACTAGAAAAGGAGGCATTCTGGGGTTCCCTGGCCAGTCCCTGTGTTAACCGATGCGTCATTTGCACAGTCACGGCAAGTGCTCCTTGGCTGCACACGTTCTTGTGTGCCTGGACACAGCGGTCTCAGCTAAAGTGGGAGTTTCCAAACCAGATGTGCCAGCTTGTCCTATCAACTCCCAGCGTGACTGAATAATTTTAAAGTAGGTAATCTAAAAGTGACACCCCCAGGTCACGAGAAGCCCGAGGACAGATACATCAGTGGCTCCAGAAGTTCTACTAGGAGGAGATTTTATTGTGACATTTTATGGTGCAAGGAGCTTTCAGAGGCAGTAGCTTTTGGACTTGACCTGAGACAATAATTGCGTTGCATAATAAATACATTATTTATGTTTAGATTAGATGCTAGAGCTCAATAAAAAATAGCAAACTTCTCTGAGGATAATTTCTATAAGGCTGAGAAAAACTCCAATTGCCCTTATTACAGAGCAAGGATGCCCAGGCTGGTGAGTAGATCGAGTTCCAGGAGGGAGAAGTTGAAGGTGTGGGGAGGGGCTGGTCAGAGCCCATCAAGCCATCCCTTGCACCGGGCAGGAAATACACCTGATTCATCTCGACAGCCCAGCCTGTAGCACAGTCATCGGCACACGTAGGAGTTCTGTGCACGTCTGTTGAATCAAAGGGACAACTGGGCACTTAGAGGAGGAAGGAGAAAGGAAGAGAAGGTCCGAGAAGACTGAGGAGGGAAGGAAGAGAAGAGAAAGAAGAGGGAGAGGAGAAATATAAATAGAAAGGAGAAAAAGGGGGAGAAAAAAGAAGAGGAGGAAGGGGGAGAAGGAAAGAGAAAGCGGAGGGGCTGGAAGGCAGAAAAAGGACCATGACATAGTTGGCAGGCACTCGGAGTATCTAAGCTATCTATGGGGTTCCTCAGAGTTCAAGTATAATTTTACCCTCTTGCCCAACTACTATAGTTGTCAAATGTTGCCATGATCCCAGTTCTTGCTCTATGAAATTGGACCTTTTTTTTTTTTTGGCATCAGTGCTGTTTTCTAGAGGTGATTTCATATTCATACAGTTTGCTTTGACATCTTCACAGAGATCCTGCCACAGCTGTGCCACCCTGTTTGAGTGGTGCCATCTTTTCAGCACAGAGGAAACCTGCCTTACTTCTGCAGACATTACCGTGGAGAATGTCTTCCTGGGTACCTTTCCCTAACGAGCCCTTCCTGTACATCTGAACACTTGCTTAGCTGATGGGAAGATGTGCATGAGCCCGGTTTTAATCACCCAAGCCCTCTTGCCTGACTCATAGATACCAATCAGAAACGAATGCTCTGCAGCTCTGTCCTTTCCACTTCAGAGAAGAAAAAATGTCACAAGCCCTGTATTGTGAAGGAATGAGATAAGCAATACAGAAGGAGGAGAGATCAGAGCAGGACACAGGGCCACCCTGAAGGCTGCTGTGACCCCCACACCCTTCTAGTATGAGGCATCTTTGTTTCAGTTGGTGTCGCCTTCTGGGCAAGAATGGGCCAATAAAAGGCAAACCATCTGTGCTGTACTTCTCTCAGATGTCCCCAAAAATCCCCATGGTTGTTACCTTCTGTGGGGCTCAGAATGTTGTCATTGTTCCTGATTCTCTTGTTCCAGAGATTTGCAAACTGGAGAATATGGTATTTAGTCTCTAAGCCTCATCTACTATTGCGGAGTAATGACACAAATGATATAATACAAGTAAGCCCATTGCACAAGTGTATTATTATTTATTCCCTCGTAAAGTAGAGGGAGGGAGGAGAAAGACAGGTCAGTGTAGGGCTGGGAGGGCTGGGAGGGAAAGGCTGGCAAGAAGTGCAGGGACCCCGTGACAGTTGGCAGCCAACTGTAGCCACTAATGTCACCCCACAGGCACGTGGGGCACTGCATTAGTCTGGGGAGGGAACAGCCAGCTCTGGTCCTGATTTTCTGGAAGCCTAAGCTTTATGGTGGAGACAGATAAGTACACGGTTGCAATGAGGGCATAATTATAACAATGGGGGTGAACACAGCATATGTGGGGATCATGTCCAGAGAATACTTTGCAGATGAGTCACTTTCTGGAGACACACCATTGGCATGTATCTTACCTCCCATGACCCCTGTTATATTGCAGAGCAAGGATGCATGTAGAAAGTGACAAGGAAATTATTATATCCACCTTGAATTAACTTGGCACCCAGTGTCTGTCCAGGCTCCCTGTGGTTAGCAGGTGGCTCTTTACAATCTCACTATGAATGGATAAGTTTTCCAAAGCAAGTTTCAAAACCTTGTTTCATACTATTGGTGGAATGAGTAAAGTCAAGTGCCTTTTATAAAAGGAAACATTCTTTGAAACTGAATCGATAACTTTCATCTGGGGTGATTGGGCGCAAAGGAAAATTGTTGACTGGAGAGTCAGCCTGAAGGATCCCAGCATTCTACAGAGAAAGCAGTCCCTGCAGAAACACCTGGATGTTTGCTCCGCACCCCTGATACCAGGCAGCAGCTCCTGAGCCAACGGGCCAGTCAGGACACAGCCCGTGCTGGAGAGGCCAACAGCTTGGGCACCCTATTAAATCGAGGTCACTCCACACCCTCCCCTTTTTGTGTTCCCTAACCATTTGTGCTGCAGGAGACCCTGTTCGCAGTTCTTTCTGTTCTCTTTCAGGAGCCCCAATCCCACCATTTCAAAAATGCTTTGTTCCCAAGAAATAGCCATAAGAAGCACAGCGTAGCCACAGTCTAATCAAAAGAGGGGAAAAAATAAAGACAGAAAAAGGGAGAAGTTCTGAAAAGAAAACAGTTGATATACATACCACTAAAATATTGCAGAAACAGAAATCCTAATTAAAAGGAGAAGAAATGAGTCAGATTTTTTTCCGAGAATTATTTAGGATCATTAGAAACCGTATAAATGAGAACAAGACCAGCTGCTTTTGGCTAAGCCACCTTGGACGGGAAACTACTGCCTGCCTCCTTAATGGTTTCAAGGGAGGTGTGTTCTCTGCCAAGGTTTACACACAGGATTTAGCAAGACTGTCCCTTTTGTCCTTCGCTCTGGGTCATCCTGGTAGGTGGAAATGCTGGCAGAGTGTGTCAATGTCATTATGTGCTGTGAGACCATTAGTGGGTGGTAGATTTTGAGGTTGTGCATTCAACTTACCTCCTCGTATGCTAAAACCCCTCTTTACAGAAGGACACGCTGTCCATCTGCTCCCATCACCTTTCTCTATTCAGAATTAGTCATTTTCCTCAAATTTATATTAAAACGGATATTCTGGGTATCTGGGTTCGAGGGGCAAGCTTGGAAAGGATTTCCCTACAGTGAGGTATCCGAGAGAAAGAACAGTAGATGGGCTACGACTCGACACATGTAAAGTAGTCAGAGCCTGTGAGCAGAACAGGCAGAGGAGAGAAAACCCAAATGGCTGATAAGCACATGAAAAAAAAAAATGTTCAACCTCTCTAGGTATCAAGGGAAATATAATACCCATGTAAACGACAATGAGGTACCATTGCGTAACCAACAAGACTGACAATTTAAAATGTGAAAAATGGTAAGTGTTGGCAAGGATGAAAGGGATCAGGAAAGTGTAAAAATTGCTAGTGAGAATGTAAACAGGTATTGTTCACTGGAAAGCCATTTGTCTGTGTCTGGTCTGGCTGAGTATGGGCACCTCCCATAGTGCCACGTCCATGAACGTCTTTCACGTTTACACAAGACAGATGTTCAAGGATGCTCTTTATAGTACCCTTTTTTTTTTTCTTTTTTCTATTTTTTTTTCTTTTTTTGAGCCAGAGTGTCTCTTTGTCACCGTGGCCACAGTACAGTGGCATCAGCCTAGCTCACAGCAACTTCAAACTCCTGTGCTCAAAAGATCCTCTTGCTTCAGCCTCCTGAGTAGCTGGGACTACAGGTGCACCACCACACCTGGCTAATTTTTCTATTTTTAGTAGAGATGGGATCTCACTCTTGCTCAGGCTAGTCTTGAACTCCTGACCTCAAGCAATCCTCCTACCTCAGACTCCCAGCATGCTAGGATTACAGGCATGAGCCACTAGGCCCAACCACAGTACTCTCAATAATGCCAAAAAAGTATGCGGTAGAGAAACAAATTGTGTAT
Organism: Microcebus murinus; assembly: GCF_040939455.1. NCBI lineage: Eukaryota > Metazoa > Chordata > Mammalia > Primates > Cheirogaleidae > Microcebus > Microcebus murinus. The sequence continues at coordinate 25,946,737 of NC_134115.1, forward strand.
CATATTGTAGATAAAAAAAAGTAAACTTAATCTACATAAAGCAACATGGTAAATCTCAAAAATATAATGTTGCTTTTAAAAAAAGTAAACTGCAAAAGGATGCATACGGTCTGATGCCATGATTATAAATATTTAATAGAAATAATAGAGTAATAAAAAAGATTACTATATACTGTAATGTTTCTGGATAGACACATTTGTAGAAAATTATTTTAAAAACCAACATTCATGAGGCTGATTCACACCAGCTTGAGGATAGCGCAGACCTCTGGGATACAGAAAGAGAGAGAGAAAAGAGAGAGTGAAAAAGAGAGGAGATAGAGAAAGAGAAGGAGAGAGACAGGTTATAATAATCGGTAGTTTGCTGTACCTGAAAATTTATTTACAAAACAATGAAGATTTGGCAAAGTGTTGATATATCTTAAATCTAAATGGTAAGTATATAGGAATTAATGTTATTTTCTCTACTTTTCTGTACATTTGAAGTATTTCAAATTAAAAGCAGTACTATAGTAAAGTAAGATCCCATAAAACACAGACTGACCACATTCAAGAATATACTGTACACTAAAAAAAAATATATGAAAGACTGTACACCAAACTGTTCATAATCATTGTCTCTGGGAAGGGTATTTCAAGAGTTTTGTTCTCTACTTTCCACAATTTTGCTTTGTTTGGACTTTTGCCACGATCGTGGATTACCTTTGTAATCAGACCAACGCCAGCCAAAATGTTGAAAGGGGTGAGGGAGGTAAAGAAAAATGTAAAGAAACCTACATTTAAGTCCTTACTCAAAAACACACTTTTTGAGCCCCACCCCTTGGTTCATCTTTCAAAGAGTAGGACAGAGAGGGAGAAAAAGGACTGCATTTATGTTCTTAGAAGCCAATAACTAACTAAGCCCCAATTTTGCAATTATGCAACACCAGCTGCCATTTCTGAACATTCACAGAGAGCTAAAAAAGGGCTCATTATATTCCTTCGAAATCTGCTCCTCATCCTGTATTCTCTGTCGAGATGAATGTTGCCACAAGGCTCGCCAAGTCCAATCAATTCTACCACCTTCGTAGATTTGTATCCCCCACTCTTGTCCCAAAGCCACCACCTTAGATTAAGCTGGTCCACACTTAACCCTGGAAATCCATCTAGCAAATGGTGATCACTTAAAGTGATCAACCTGAAGCACATTTGATCACAGAAATCCCTTCCTCAATTAATTATCTCCACAAAAGGCATCAATGTTTCCTTATCACTGACAGGATAAAATGCTACCTCTTTGGCACAGCTGTGGGGACTTTCCATGCACTCTGCAGCCCTGTGGTCCCTCTGCAGCCACCTGCAGGTCCTGGGACTTCACTCTGTCTTTTGTTTATGTTGCTTCCTCTGCCTCAAATTCCCCGCCTCTGTCCCCTGGGGGAACAGGACACCTACTTTACCAATCAGCTCCATTTAGCCCTTCCTTTATGGAGACTCTCCTGGTTCTCATCCCCAGAAACTCAAACATACACGTGTGTATCCATTCGGTCACAGAGTCCAGCTTTTCTTTTTACTACATCCTGTTCTTATTTTATGAGTTTAATGATTTCCCAGTTCTCTCTGAGTATACTAAATAGAAGCTGTTGGTTTTATTTACAGTTTGTCCTCTGTGTCTCTGGGTTCCACATTCATGGATTCCACCCAACTGAGGATCAAAAAATATTCTGGGGAAAAAAAAAAATTGCATCTGTGCTGAACATGTACAGACTTTTTTCCTTGTCATTATTCTTTAAACCATGCAGTATAACAACTATTTACATTGTGGTAGGTATTATAAGTAATCTAGCAATGATAAAGTATACAGGAGGATGTGCATAGACTATAGGAAAATACTACCCCATTTTATACTAGGAACTTGAGCATCTGAGTTTTGGCATCTAAGAGATGTCCTGGAACTAACCTCCTTTGGATACCAATGGATGACAGTGTTTATTTCTTAGTTCATTCCTGTATTTCTCAGATTACTTCTAATTTCTACAAGGGTCACTTTGTTCTATATGGATTGTTTTGTTAATGCTATTGGTTTTTCAAACATGTCTAACAATTCTATACCTTATTATTCAATTTAGCCTTCATTTTCTAAATTTTTTTTTTTTTGGAATCTCTTATCTGCTGATAATGATAATGCTGCTAATAATCTGCTGATAATCTCCTTCCTTTCCCTTTGCTTTATAGGTATATTTAATTTCAAACATCCATACTTTTCTTTCAGGGAGGTATGGGGGAACACAATGAGAAAATACAAATGTTTCATCCACTGTCTTGGGTCAGAAGGTTAGCCAACCATCTTAGAGTCTACTGAGCAAGCTTATATTGTACAATAATGAAAAATACACAGAAATTTGTCAAGATCCCAAATATCTAAGAATGCAGGTCAAGAATATGGAAGTTAAGCCATAATTATTTCATAACAACTGTGAAGCTTACAGTGTAAGCTTCTCTGAGGAAGAGCCCTATGTCCTTGTCATCTTTGTACCTGCAGTGCCTACCCCAGTGCCTGACTCATAGCAGGTCTCCATGAAGAGTTGTTGAATAAATGCAATTTTAACGGAAGAGCCTGAAGCAATCCTCCTGCTTCATTTTGTTCTGCTTATATGCATGAGAAGAGTAAGGTTCTAACATACTTTCCATTTTAACTGGAAAATGTAGAGTTTAGACAGAGACGAAAATACAAACAACATCTTTAGAGTAGGGGTTCCTATCTTTCTTATGTCAAGGAATGCATTTTCTCCATCAGTAAAGCTTTATGACTGAGTATGGGGCAGAGAAGAGTGTGTTGTAGAGAGAAGTTCAGTTTAGGGGTTTGGGAACAGGTGGAGAATGAAGCAGTAAATTGGGGAAAAGGAGCTGACCACAAAATCTAAACTATGTTTATCTGGGAGACCCTGAGCATCTCTTCTTTTCTACCAGAAATTTCCAAAGAAATAATCGCAGGATGAGCACCGCACCCTCTTCTTCCCTTCCCACACTTCCACCGACTTACTTGTCTACTACCCCAAATTCAAAACTCACAGGCAAGAAAGATGGAGATTTGGCCTAAGTGCAAATTTCATCTACGGAACAAAACAGGATCCAGGACTAGGATCTCCCAGACGATGATAAGCAATTTTTAGCATCCCAGAATAAAGTCTGAATCAATAAACAAAGATTCAAAGTTAGAAGTGTGTGTTTGAGACAAAATAAGACAGCAGGAGTGGATTAGCTGCCGTTAGCTGGAGAGTTATTTTGTGGCCGGTGCTATGTATCTGTTTATTCCTTTCACAGAAGGGAAAGATGACTGTCAAATATCTGAAACTGTTCTGGGGAAAGGAGTTTCAATGACGAACAAAGACGACTCTGTATTTGAGGAGTGAAGAGTGCAGATAAGTAAACAGGCACAAAAAGAAGCTGTGATAAATCCTACTACAGGCTAAGGACCAGGTACTATGGAACATGAGATGAACATATGCTTTGAGTGAGGAGTCAGAGAAGTATTGCCTGGGAGGTGACATCTTCTCTGAAACCTGAAGGATTTGCTAGGAACCCATCATGGCTGAGACATCATCTATGAGGGGTGTAAGGCCTGAGCAGGAGAAATAAGCAGGAAAACCATCAAGGGACATGTGCACCCACACTAGAGACAATGAACTTTTCCACGAGGCAGAGAAGAGCAATGAAAGGGGTTGAGGTTGGGCCACAGGGAGATCTGATTTACATTTCAGAAAGATCTCTCTTGCTGTATTATGTGGAATGTGTTAAGAGATGAAAACCACAGGGTACCTGAGACTGGGAACTCAGGTAGGAGTCTGTGGCAGTAACCCAGGGAAGGAGTAGAGTAGCCTTAGATGAAAATAATGCAGTAGATCAGAGAGAAGTGGAAGGAATCAATTCGAAAGATATAGATGTGGCAGAATCTATAAGGGTAGGGGGAAGGGCTTAAAGCCATAGGATAAATTTGCTTTTTATCAGAGTCCAAAGACCCCAGAAAGTTCAGATATTCACAGTAGGGTCTTCTTATGGGCTCCATCTGTTTCTAGCCTGTTTCACCTGCTTTCTTGTCTCAGTACTGCTGGGTCTCCACTTTCTACAAGAGGCCTGTTCTTGGAACATTTGTGGTCCATTCTCCATCTCCCTTCCCAGTCCCACCTGGAGGACTGGCCTTTCCTCTTGCCCTTTCCACCCACCCCAACTCTATATACTTCCCAAAGCCTGAGGCATTCTCTATGGAGGGACTTCTTGGGGGCTTGACTACCCAGGGCTTTCAGAAGAGCTAAGGGCAGATGGGTGCGTGAGCAGGGGAGGGGGGTAATCTAGGGAACTGGTCTCTTTTAAGATCTTAACTCCAGTATGAGTCAAAGTCTCTTCTCTTGGCTTATTCTACAGACGGTCCATCAGTCACTATTGAAACAATTGCATGTACATGCACGTATGTGCAAGTGCAGACATACACACACACAAAATGCTTGAACACACACACACACTCCTCCAAAGGACAGCCATTAATTCTCAAAGATATGCAGTCTATAAAATGCTAAGGCAAAAATTAAACATTTCATAACTTCCTCATAATTTGCAAGGCACCTCTCTTATACAATAGAGTCAGTGTTTTATTTCCTCCTTCTCGGCTTTCAAATTGTGTTTCTTCAGATTGGCAGGAAAAAGAAAGGGCCTATTCCCTGAGCTAAAACACCTCTTCGTAATCACTTTCCAGATACTCAAGTACCTATTCAAAGCTTTGTGATCACTTGCCCTAAAGACTTGATTATATATCCTTAGTCAAAGTTACTCATCATCCTCTGTTTCTGCCTAGGGTAAGGAAAGATATTTAGTGTTTTATGATTTCAGATGTGTTTATATGTTGTGTCCTTCTAGTCAAATAATGGGAACTGTCAGGGAGCAATGCAATATTATGAAAAGAGATCTGGTAAAAGTAAGACCTTGGCTCAAAAATGTTCATTAACTACCTGATACTGAGTAAATCTGTTAATTTTCTGAGCCTTAGTTTCCCCATCAGTAAAAGGATGTATAATGTACATTGGGTCTTATTCTATAATAAACTTACATTGAGTGCAAAAATACATAAGAAAGTAGCTGATGCACAGCAGTTATTTAAAAACATAATGTATTTGTTTTTGGTTAAAATCAGAAAGCACTGGCCCGGGTGCGGTGGCCCACGCTTGTAATCCTAGCACTCTGGGAGGCCGAGGCGGGTGGATCACTCAAGGTCAGGAGTTCGAAACCAGCCTGAGCAAGAGCAAGACCCCCATCTCTACTAAAAAATAGAAAGAATTTAATTGGCCAACTAAAAATATATACAAAAAATTAGCCAGGCATGGTGGTGCATGCCTATAGTCCCAGCTACTCGGGAGGCTGAGGCAGAAGGATTGCTTTAGCCCAGGAGTTTGAGGCTGCTGTGAGCTAGGCTGACGCCACGGCACTCTAGTCCGGGCAACAGAGTGAGAATCTGTCTAAAGAAAGAAAATATCAGAAAGCATCTAATGCAACCACTAATTTTTGCAAATGGAGATGCTAAAACAGAGAGGTAAGGTTTGTCCAGTTCCACAAAGTGGTGGAGTTAGGAATAGATGCGATTTCCTGACTCTTGCTCAAGTTCTTTCCATTAAACCTTCTGGAGTGATCCTGAAGTAGGTGGAAGGCTATAGGAGCCTTTCACTATAGAATCTGTGCCCCAAGGATATGTTCCCCCCAAATGTCTAGGCGAATGCCAGTTCTTTTCAATGTCCATGTGGTTTTGTCTTGGATGGAAAAGTTTTTTTCCAGCACCACCTATCCTATTATCCTGTTTTGAAAGGGTAATCTGTCAGGCACATCAAACATTAAAAGCAGTGGGAACATTCTGAGGTCGGTAGTGTGTATATTTTTTCTCACCGATTAAATCTTCACTCCTCGGCTATCAGACAAAAGGGAGAAAAGCTGTTCTCCTCCTCTAAAGGGAGAAAAGCTTTTAAAACAGTTGGCAGAATCCACTGTTCAAAATGGAAAAATAAAAATTTCAAGCAACATCAGATGAGAAAAGCAAAAGAACACATGTGTTCAGGATAAAGTTTGTTTTCGCTCAGACTAAAATATTACTGCTTCGTGATTCTGAGCTATTATCATTAGAGCAAGATTGTAGTCAGCAATTCTATCAACACTATTTAATGTTTTCCCTAGGTTACTATAATTAGGAAAATAAAGGGGAAGTTTTAAACTGATCTCATCAAATAACAAAAAAAATGGCATCGGTAAAAAAGACAATTTTTCTAGATGGCTGAGTAAGGGATTGGTGTGTAAAACTCTTAAAGTTTCTTCTCTATACAAAACCAATTTTTGGTGATTATATTAATAGTTATCACTAGGACAGTGATATGATCACCTAGAAAACAAAAAGAACACATGTCCAGACTCTTGGGTGTCCCATCAATATCTGAAACTCAATACATTCCGTTGAAATTCTGTATCTCTCTCCTCTCCTCCAATTTATTCTCACTCCAGTATTCCTAGTCTTAGCAAAAGCATCATCAATCAGTGAAGATGTCAATCTTTCTTCTCCCTCTTCTTCTACCTTCCTCCCCTCCCAAAGGGTCTCAAGCACTTAAAAAAAAAACAAAAAAAATCCCTGAAATGCCTCTGGAATCACGGCTACTGTGTTAATTCTGGTTTTTATTGTCTCTTGAACGATTGACAGTTGAGTTAAGCGAATTAGTTCCATGGAGTTTGCTCTTATCAACTTTCAATCTATGTTTCTCATGGCAAGCCAAATTACCATTGTAAAATAAAAAGCCGATGATGGTACAACACTTTCTGTGGCTCCCTATTGCCTATTTAAGCAAAATTTTCCATCTGGTCTGGAAGACCTTTCTTATTTGATCTCAACCCACTTTCCAGCCTTCCCTCATCTCCACCCATCACCATGACCATCAAACTCAGTCTTTGGCCACTCACAGTTCTCCCCTGAAACATGCTTTTTATACCTCCAAGCCTTTATTTATGCTGTACTCTCTGCTTTTAAGTTCTACGCCTGAATCCCCATTGTTTACCTGGTAACTTTCTTGTCAATCTGAAAAACAGTTCAAATACCACACTTCTTTCAAATTTTTTTGATAATCCCTAAAGATTCAGTTGGATCTTCCTCTGTATTTTCATACTACAATTAAACTGTTATTATACCAATTATACCATTATATTACGATTTTTTTAAAACCAGGGAACACTTAAATTTTTGATCAACAAATAATAATCATATATATTTATGGGTAATTAGGGAACTCTTTGATAGGTTAGAATGTATCCTCCTTGTATCCCCAGGTCCTAATTCAATTTCTGGCAAGGATATGGATTCAAATGTTTGTGAATCAAACTAAATTGTCTTACTTTCCCATAGTGATAATAAATGTGAGTTATTTTCATGTATAATTCTCCTTATATAGACTTCCAGCTATCAGAAAAATAGATTGGTTCTCAAACAATATACCATAGCACAAAGGTGTACTGCTAAGTATGTAAAATGTTAATTACTTTAAAATTACATAAATTATACAAGAGCACTGTCTCCATATCTGTCAAGCAGCAGAGATAACTAAGCATAGGATGGCGTGAATTTGGTGCACACAGAGCTCAAAAGGAATGAGGTAATGTAAAGCCAGTGACAAAAAAAAATGCTTTTTTAAATTTTTTTTTTTAAACCTGCTAGACCTTTGCATTGGAGCACATGTAAGAGGATACAGTCCTAACAAGAGGCAGTTCTACTTAGACAATGACTCAATGTTAATGGCAACTGCATGTTTAATTTCACTGTGAGAAGTGTGAACTTGTTAGATAGTAGGAATGATCATGTAATTACTGCTGACTTAATCTTGGCCTTTTAGCATCTCCAACTTTGTGGCCAAAACTTCCAGTATTTGAAAGTGTGCCCAAAAGGCAGAGAAGCAATTGAGGCAGAATTGTGGAACAGAGATTTAAAATAGGACATCCTGGATTTAAATCCCAGCTCTCAACTTACTGTAACAGAAGTGAGGGTTTGAAAAAGGGCAAAATATCTCTTTAAAACCCCTCACCCTTTCTGAGGAATTAAAACCTGTATTCCTGCCCAGAGCCAGTAATCAAAGGGGCGGAGGAGTGTTATCTCTTTTGTGTTTTCTAGTATCTTAAACTACAGGAGATGGCTCAACAGAATTATCCAGACAGATCTTCACCAGAGATGCTATAGTTGAAAAGTAATAACCCAAAGCTGAAAGCCCCCTTTAAAAACCCTATAATTCTGCTTAAAGAGGGGGCAGTTATTCTTTAAGACGAAAGTCTGCCATCCTCCTCATTTGCCAGCAAATTAATAAACTTCTCTTTCCTTTCCCTCAGACCACTTGTCCTCATTCTTCATTTGGCCTAAGGGACAACTACCTCTGCTGACCCTTGGCTAATCACTTTAACCTTCAGGAACCTAAGATCACTCTGCTCTAAGAGTGACCTACTTCATAAGGTTGTTTAAGACTCAAACAAGCTGAAAACAGTGCCAGGCTTAGAATAAGCCCATATTAAATGCTGTCCACTGTTATTTGTTGACATCATTGATGTATTATTACTATGGCTCATAGTGAGACTAAAATGCTAACTTCCTTTTATCAGCCTTACTTGCCACAGCTGTGTCCTTCTAAAACTGATAGTTTAACTTGCATAGCTTTTGTTCCTGTACTACTGTGAAAATTCACTATATGGCTCAAAGAAAAAGGACAGCAACCTAAATGCCGCTGTTATTAATATTTTTCCTCTCTCTTTAGTTATCCACAAAATCCCACTATTGTCATTTTTCTGTCTAGGGTGGGAAATATTCATTTACTGGGAAAATCAAGTCTAAGTATCTCTGGCAAATAGGTAACCCCTACAGAAATCTGATGTGATCAGAAAAATAAAATAATTATAAAATTTACTTGGCTGGTAAAGTGAAGTTTAGTTGGGGAAATCTGATGAAACTTGCAAAACAGCACCTGTCGAAGCAGACAAAAGATCAACACCCAGAGGAAGAAAATGACAACTCTATCACAGACACTTGCAAATTGAGAGTAATTAGGACAAAGTTCAGGAGGATGAGACAAACTCAGGATAGATAAGGACACAGGAGGACATTAACTTTTATCTGACCAAAGTAAAATAAGATAATGGCCATAGATATTTATTCTGTATATGTGTGTGGAACTCGAGGGTACATCTACGCATTCCTTCAGCAATCAGACACTTGTGTAATTTGGTTCTTAGGAAATAAATAGTAATAATTAAGACTCATGACATAATTGTTTTATCCAATCATCAGAGTTTGACAGTTGCATATGGCAGGTATTAACACCTCCCTGTTGGGGACACTGGGATAATTAGCGTTTTCAACAATGTTTTGAGCTGCTGAAAGCTAGAAGCAAATATAGGGGTGATGTGTCATGATTATCAGACAAAACTATTATTCATTTTCCTTGTAATCAAACATATCAGGCCTTGAGGCCCACAGCCTCCTTCTAAAGTACATATTTAAGAATGAATTGATATTCCTCACCCAAATGAAAGCTTTCAGACAATGGAATTCTTCCCTAAATTCAACCTGAAAATAATATGTTCCAAAATATTTAATCCCCTGTAAACACATTGAGGTCTGGTTTTGGTGAATCTTTGCCTTACATTTTCTAAAATGTGATCATTCTCTTTTTGTGGCCACCATGACATCTCATTTTTCTGGCTTTTGTTGTCTGCTTTGTGGGTTCTTCCTTCTCTACCCGTCCCTCTGGTTGGTTCTTTTTCTAGGCTTTGTCTGTTTTTGGGATTCTCTGTTCCTGAGCAGTGTCATCCATTACTGTGGTTCTATTATTAAAACTGCAAGGGGATTTCAGGGGATTTCTGGCAAGGTCCAATTGCTCCTTGCACAAAGATTCAATTATTGAGACAATGAGGATTGCCAAGGAAGAAAGGAATTTTTTTAATAGAATGGGAGAAGCTGCCTTAAATCCCTCTCTCCACATGCAGTTTTATGGATGAGCCAAGTGCCTTGGGATGGGGGAAGGTCCCAGGGGATATTGAGTCTTGGTATTGGGATGTCTGCCCTGGGGCATTCAGAGACTCAACTCCTTTGTCTTGCAGAAAATCCACCATTTCTGGGCAACATCTCAAAAGGTCAAGTAGTTAGTTAAGGGAGAAGGTTATAAAAAAACAAATAGGGGTCATTGAAATTTATTCATGGAGCTGATTACAGTCCCATGTGAGAAACACTGGGTGCTACAAGAACTCAGAATAGGACCTGGTCATTACAGAGGGTGTCACTGAATAGGTGGCATTTGAGTTGATTTTTTAAAGATGTGGGCAAAAGGGGACTTTATAAAGTTTCTGGTATAAAGTTGAAGTTATGTTTGTATAAAATTATATCTCTCATTCTATTATCTATGCCATCTTGCTCTGTGTAAAAGAAATATTTTCCTCTAAAGAAATGTGTTACTTTTTATTCTAGTGCCTCAAATATAAATGAAGTCCACTTTCAAGAGTTACAGAAGAAAAATCTGCTAGGCCCATTCCTTCCTTCAAAATGTGCTCATTTAAATTCAGTAAGGTGTCAAGCTGAAAAGGTATGTGGCTTCCTTAGTACTTCAATCTTTTAAACAAGAATCTTTGTGATTGCAGAGTAGACTCTTCCATTTGGAAAGAGAAGGGCACTTTTAATTGCATTTCTTATAATCAAAAGAGTTGTTGAAAAAGAAAACTATGCAACATTTAAAATAGACAAGGTTAACTTTATAAACATCGTTTTCAAGATTGGTACCAGAAAAGTCGGCTTTGAAAGGAAATGGATTTTGATAGATTCCCCAAAAGATACAGGAGGTGCCACACCTGGGTGACTCTGCAATTTTATCGTACATTTTTATATTTATAAAGTGCTTTAAAGTAAGTCTTCCTGACAAGCTTGTAAGCCAGGTAACCATTATCATCTCAGTCTTTCAAAAGATGAAACGGAAACAGAGATCAGCAAAGCTAACTGCCCTCTTCCAGTAGAAAATGGTAAGTGGTAACACATTAGAAATCACCAAGCCTGAAATTCTATTTTGCTGTAGGAACTGAAGTCCAGGTCTACCCACTGGATAATTGCTTCCCAGAATTAGCCAAATTTGAACAAAGAGTGTACAGTTGTGATGGTTCATCCACATAATTCAAGTCAGAATTTCCCTATGACCCTAGAGTCTCAAAAACAATGTAGCCTGAATCATTTAACAAACTCCTAAGATTATGTTTAGCTAGTAAGCTGGGCCACCAAGATGTTAGTGTCCCATGGGAAAGGGAAGAGCTTTAAATTCACATTTGGTCTAGCCAAGATAAAATGAAGAGAGTGATTGGGATTTTGCTTATGTAAAAATGTTGCATTGTAACTTAATTTTGATGGATTTTTCCATGTCCTCATGGGGGGGGGGGAGAGAAAAAGAGAGATTTTCACTAAATACACAGGCAAGTTAGAAATGTTTCTTATGTCTTCAATTTGGACAATCCTCTTCACTGAAGAAGCATTTTTATTTTGTTCCTGGCTGCCCTTAGAGTGCAGGGAAGCCTCTTTCTGTGAATACAATCTGAATTTCATTTATTAAAATAATTCACTCCCAGGGACTCTTCCTCAGGGTTTTGAAGCCTTTCACACTGGCCCAGCTGCAGAGGCTCAGAGAACAAAGGGCACCAGCCAGGATTCCCGGTGCTACTCGATGACAGTACCAATCAACGAGAAGCAGAAACAGCTGTTTTTCCTCTTCAGTCTCTCTGCCACCAAAACATACCCAGACCTGAGGGAGCAGAGGAATGTCACAGGCAGATGACTCAGTGGGACTCTTGACTGTTTGCTAAGGTCCTAGCAGCATCCCAGGTCAAACAGGCTGACGTCGAGGGCCCGCCCACTGTGGGCCCTGAGTCACATGGGAGAGGCCTGAAGGCATGTTGCCTGTGCAGTCTGGCATCAGCAGACCTACAACCTAAATCTGGGGAAGCATTTGCTTGGTGGTGGTGGTGTTTGCTTTTCAATTCCTAAGGGTTTGGTTTTTTTTTTCCCTCCCCTTTGGTTCCTGTTTCTTTGTTCAATGGTTGTATAATAAACTTTCAATATGAAACTTTTGGAAAGAACAGAAAGCTTTTTAAAACAGCAGGAAAACGATCATCCTAATCCCATCCGGAAGCAATCCTTGTTAACACGCCTGTCATTCATTTGTTTTAGGTCAGAGTTTCTCAGCCTCAACACAACTGACATTTTGGACTGTCTGATGTTGTGCAGGGCTGTCCTACGCATTGTAGAATATTGCACAGCATCTCTGGCCTCTACCTACTGGGTGCCAGTAGCATTTCACTCCCCATCCCCAATTGTGACAACCAGAAATGTCTCCAAACATTGTCAAATGTCCCCTGGGAAGTAAAATTGCCCTGCTTGAGGGAGGACAATCTCACTGTTTTACAGAGTATGTTTTTGGCAAGCAGGAGTGTCTATTCGGAATTTATGTATTGGAAATCTTTAGGAAGTTCCTTAGAGATAACTCAATTCAAGATTTCATGTCATAAGTAAGAAGGTTTTAGGACAAACGAGTAAAAATGAAAAATAAAAAGTAGGAAGGTTCACAGAAAAGTGACTTGCAGAAGGTCACTTGCATTAGTGGTCAGATCAGCCTAGCTTCTGATCTGTTGATCTTTCTACTCTTCTCTTTGTAATTCTTATAATTCATACTGGATTGTCACATATGTCAGTCACAATCACAGCTGTCTTTGTCTCTGGATCTTGAATTTCAATGGAGTATCATCCCCAGTATGAAGCGTGAGTCTTCCCTGCTCTCTATGATTGTCCTTGGCTGATAATCACTGGCCACACAGTAAAAGTTCCTTTTACTAAAAGAAATCTGGTTTTCTTAATTTACAGTCCTTCTGCTGAGGAGAACTCAAGAAATTCCTAAAAGTTCTTGTGTTTCAGAACCTAGTGTCTCTCTTTTCTTCTGCTCCTTGTTATTTTTCTGTCTTCAGTGGGCAATAACCCAGGGATTTAGTATACCTTTTTTTTCATACTTTGCTCTGATCCATTAATCCAAATACCAGCCCTAAATTTTTCCTCATCATCTTTCCCAGAAAGCCTTTGCTTCTATTCAAATTCAAACACTCATCATCTTTCATCTGGACTAAGGGAATGGTCATCTTGCTTCTGTTCTGATTGTTCTACAATTTCTAATCCATTCTTCCCAGGGCTCTTCTTTTTAAAATGTAAATCAGACCACGTCACTCCACTGCTGAAAATCTTCCCATGGCTTTCCACTGCATGTAAAATACAAATTCCTTGCCAAGGCCTACAAAGCCTTATGTCTTTTTTTTTTTTTTTTTAATTAGAGAAAGGGATCTTACTATACTGCCCAGGCTGGTCTTGAACTCCTGGCCTCAAGCAATCCTCTTGCCTCAGTCTCTCAAAGTGCTGGGATTATAGGCATAAGCCACTGCACACAGCCACGTCTTATGTCCTAAAAGTCCCCTCCACTCTCTGCTCTATCACACTGGCCTCATGGTTATTCTCAGATACTCCAAACTCTGCACGTCTCAGGGTTTTGCGCCTGTCCTTTCCCCTGCATGGAATGTTCTTGCTCTATGTCCCTGTGACTGGCTCCTTCTTATCACTTAGATTCCATCTCAAAAGTCAGTTTTGCAGAGAAGATTCCATTTTATTAGTATAATCACTCCTGCCTGCATCTGAGTCACTGTGGATTGTATCACCCAGTTTCATGGTCTTCATGGTATTTATTGTTTTCTCAATCTACATGATCCTGTTTATTAGATTATTTTTTGTTATCTTTCTTTCCCCTGTCTCCCACTGGAACATATCTGTTTTCTTCATTGTTGGTGTTCACAAAATATTTTTGGATGAATGAATGAATGAATGAATGAAAAACCCAGAGAACTCTTCTGCAAATAGAATTAAGGATCCTTGGCATCCCTCACTAAAAACCATCACCCCTCTTATACTGATCTACTTTCCACCCCCTGCCCCATCTTTATGGTACTACATAATATAGCAGGCAGAGTCATACCCACAGTACAAAAAGAGTTCGTTTGGCAACATCGATTTAATAATTCATACCTCATCTGACTGTGAGTCACTTAGATTTCATAAAATTTCCCAATTTTATGTTGCTAATAATCCTGATTTTTTTTTTAGCCTTAGTCACAGATTCATTTACCTGAGTAATATCATCTAATAGTCAAGCCCACAGCCAAAAGTACCCAAGGAAGCAGCTATTAAGAGGACTTCACTTATTTGCATGGGATTACTCCTACCATCCACATCATCCAGACATCATGAGAACAAATGAGATAATATCTGTGAGTGTTTTAATGTTATTAAGAAACATTCATACACACAAGAAATGAAGCTATTGATTTACTGGCATTTCAATGTGTTGTCTATATTCCTTAATTACTGTAAGGAGGGTCAACCTTGGTGCATTTCTCATAAGTCAAGGAAAATTCAGTTGCTTAAGACATTTATCCAAAGACTCCAACCCACAATTCAAGAATATTTAGTCATACAGGAGCTGAGTAAATTTCAGGACTTTTCCACATTTTTTGCTCTCTGGAAACTTTATCTGTCCTCATATAACATGGAATGTTAGGGAGCAGGAAAATCCCTTATAAATCACCTAATACGGCCTCCTTATTTTACAGATGAGAAGGCAACACCCACAAGGTCATATACCAAGGTCATATAGTACTCTCCTTTAAGACTGAGAGTGATTGACACCAGCTGCCCCCATTGTCGCTGCAAGGACTATTCTGTCATATCCCCCTGCTCCCTGTGTGCTATTATTCTATTACCCCCTCAAACTTCCAAAGGTCAGGATGGAAACCAAGAGGGACAGTGAAATGCTAAGATCAAGATCTCACCAAGAAAAAACACATAATTTTGTCCTAATATTTCAACTTTGGTCTTTTGATGAGAAATAACCACTCTTGTTGAAAGCATGCAAGTATGCATCTGGAAAGAATTCAGGTCAACATGGTCAACTTTTTAAAACCTTGGCTATCTTGGACACTAGCCCTCTGGAATGCTCGGCAAGCTGGAACAACAATGGACCCAGAAGTAGCCTAGGGCAAAAATTTAAAATAAAAATTTTTTCTTTTATCTTGGAAAGTATTTTTGGTAATAAAGAGTTGCCCTTAATTACTCAGCAATAAATGGTCACAGTTAAGAAAAGTGAAAGATCAGACAAAAACAATACAATACCCAGTACAATGGATCAGTCAGTTCTCATGGTTTAAAAAAAGAAAAAAGGTACTAATGCTTACAAATTATCAAGACTTTAAAAGAATCTAAAGTCAAGAATTTAGGCTAGGTGTGGTGACTCATGCCTGTAATCCCAGCATTTTGGGAGGCCGAAGATCACTTAAGGCCGGGAGTTCAAGACCAGCCTGAGCAACATAGCAAGACCCCTCTCTACAAATAATAGAAAAATTAGGGCATGATGATGTACACCTATAATCCCAGCTACTTAGGAGGCTAAAGCAGAAGGATCACCTGAGCCTGGGAGTTTTAGGTTACGATGAGCTATGACGATGCCACTGCACTCTAGCCTGGGCAACAAAATAACACCTTGTCTCAAAAAAAAAGCAAACCTGTAAGGAGTAATAATACATGTACTCTAACACCCTCAAGATATAATAAATAAATAAAGTCAAGAATGTGCATGCTATGCGTCATGAAAAAATATGAAGTAAGGTGCTTTCTGCCCTGTTTGAGACAGTAGAGCAATTGTAAATGAATTTTTTAAAGGATTTCCATTTATAAAAGTTAAAAGGAATACGCTGGCATAAAATTCAGTTGGTTTGAAAACTGAATGTGTTTTCAGATAGCTGTAGGCATACACCAGTACTTAGATGCTTTCAACACAAATGCACTGGAAAGATAAATTGAGAAAGGAGAAATTGAGATGGCTCCACATAGAACTGGTGGCATGATTTTTAATCATTATGTGTCTGGGACCCCAGAAATTCAATTACCTTTAAGACAAAATTCTAGATGATAGTAGCCTTAGTAGCTTCTATACATTGAATTGTCTACTTCTCACCTGTTAATACTGGAGAGATAAATTTAAAATAAGCCTTTAAAATGTCCAAGCTGGGGAAAAAATATATCAGGGAAAGTACAGGCAAGCTCTGATAAAATATGAGCACACTGCTACAGTCTAATTCTACTTTCACTTCTATTTCATGCTTGGCTTTATTCCTTTCTTGTCCTTCCAAAATCTAACTGTAGAGAAGACTAGAGAATCTATAACTGGGTTATTTCACAAATAAATAGATCTCTTTTTAAATAGAATCAAAATTAGGGAGATATTTAACTCTATATCCAGTTTTCTTTGTCTTGGGATAGTTAAAATGGCAAAAAATAATAGTATGACAACTGATATGTGAATATACTTTGTATCTTTGAACTTTATACTTATATGTTAAAATATACAGAATTGAACCCTTAAAAAGCAAATTCTGTCTGCTGTGTATGTACCTATGGCTGGGGAAGTGCATTGTCTTTAGAAAGATTAAAAGCAATAATAAATTTGACAAAAATCAGTCTGCTTTTCATTATTACTATGCACTGGCAATTCTAAACAATGTCAGCGATAAAATACACCTCCCTGAAAAACACATTTTGTTGGTTTAAGTTCTAAGCAATTACTACAGTTACTGTTGAGTTTCAATAATATATATGTAAGCTATAAAATTGGTATATTTTATTACTTACCCTTTAATACACACTGTATTCTACATGGAAATTAAATTGAAGAACTCCCAACTACACAATCAATTCCCAACAAATGCAGACTCAGCACTATGGTCTGAATGTCTGTGTACTCCCAAAATTCGTATGTTGAAACCTAAATCTGCAATGTGATGATATTTGGAGGTGGGGGCTTTGGAAAGTAATTAGGTCATGAAGGTGGAACTGTCATAAATGGGATTAATGCCCTTATAGGAAGAGATGTGAGCGAATGATGCATTTTCTTTTCTCTCCCATGTAAGGATACAATAAAGAGATGGCCATCTGCAAACCAAAAAGAGGACCCTCAGCAGACACCAAGTCTGTGGGCACCTTGATCTTGGCCTTCCAGCTTCCAGAATTGTGAGAAATAAAATGTTTCTTGTTTAATCATTCCAGTCTATAATATTCTGCTATAGCAGCCCAAATGGACTAATACACTCAGCTACACACATTTGTCTCTATTAATAGAGTGCAGAATAATTTGTGTTCATTTCGAGCTCTGTTCATCTCTCCAAGCCTTTGGTTCTTTTTCAGAGTGCTTGGTCTTCCTGATGTTTCATACCCTGATCAAATGGAAAGTGCTCAGTTATGCTCATATTGAAGACAGCAAATTTGAAAGAACAGAATCTTTCCTGAGTTTCTTTTCTGTTTCTAGAATAACTTCTGAGCTCACATGACATCACAACACGACTGGATAGTGTGAGTGACATACTGGACATAAACCTCATCGCGGTCAAGGATATGACAATGCTGAAACTATAGCCAATACTCACTGTGGCATTTGAGTAAAAGTCAAAGAAATTAATTCCAAATCCTTATTTGTGCAAACCAATCTCCAAACTTTTGCAAATGGTTCTTTGTGTGCAATATTTTGTTTTTTGGAATTTGAAAAAAAAAAATCATTCCTTCTTTTTATCAACTTTGAAAAGATTCATAGATAGAAAATGCTGCAGATTGTAAGTATAACAATGAAAAAAGTCTTTTCCAGAGACAATGGAGTGCTCATTTTGAAGCTGTGCACACAGTAAAGACAAATTTTAAAAAGTTAAGCCCAACCTTTGAAGTACTATACTATCCAAAAGAAAACATAGACAAGAGAAAATCTGTAGATTTTGCTCCCTGCTGAGGCTATTTTTCTTTTGAGTTAACTTTTTTCCTGGAGTGAAGTCTTAGATGAAATTAATCAGATACAAACTTCCGAAGAGACAGAATCAGCTTTGAAAAATGTGCATGCTTTGAAATTCTGTGTGTAGGCTTTAAAATTTTGTGTGCAGGCTTTAAATTTTTTCCTGGAAGATCAATGCATAGAACTTGTGGAAAAGGCCAATAAATATGCAACCACAAATGTAAGAAAATGGACATTTACATTTTAAAAATGAAGCAAATTTTGAAAAAGACCATCAGCAACAAAATATGCTGGCCTGAAATCACTGGAAGAAACCAAAAGGACAATGTTTGAACACCTCTGTCATTTTCACCAAGAACTGGATACTTGTTCTAAAGCAAAAGATTGAATAATGTCAATGTTTTCAATCATTCAGTGGTTTTTCTCTGAATTTTTTTAGAAGAAAAATTTCAGAAGTCTTCCCAAAATATAACATCAATTTATGATATTTTCTAGTGAAGATATTTTAGTGGAGCTTTTTTGAGTAACAAGACATTTAAAAGCCACTATAATTGATCTGAAAGAAATGGAGATATTGCCAATTTTACATTTGTGGAAATTACTGTGAAATAAGAATTTTTTTTAAATAAACTGTAGTTTTATTCTGTATTTTAAAACCAGACAGAGCTTGCTCCCTCCTATTATAATAGGATTTTTATGATTTTGACAAAGATATCCTTTTGTTTAAGATTTTCTAAATCACCTATATATCTGTTGCTTTATGTAAAAGAAAACTTTTCAAATTAAAATTAATAAAAAGATAACAATTGTTTTACTAACTATGAGTGTAAACAGTTGACAAATCTGGCTGAACTGTCTATTGAACCTAATTATTCAAAAAAGATCAATTTTAATGGAGTCATTGACCAACTTGCCAAAGTTAAATCTTAAAAGCAGAAACCATAATATTGCTATACATTACTGCAACAGACCAATATTTAAGTAAATGAGTTTTTTCCCTGTTTTCCAAAACACATTAATGTAATTACAAAGTATTAATTCTGAGGACTGAGAAGCAGCCAACCACTCAAAGGACAGGGCTACAATCATTCCATGTAGAAGGAGCAGCAAGCTCAAAGACCCCGGGCTGTGAAAGAACATGGTGTGTTTAAAGAATTCCTAGGGGGCGGATGTAGCCGGAGTAAAATGGAAAGTGTCTTGGGCTGTGCCTTGGGAAGCATGCAGAGAACAGGTCAAATGGCACTCGATAGGCTCTAGCAATGAATTTAAATTTCATTTTAAGCACAAAAAGAAACTATTGAAGCATTTTAAGCAGGAAAGTGGAGTGATCACATTTGTTTCTAAAGGGTAATTCTGGCTGCAGTGCTAAAAGTAGATCAAAGGGGAGGCAGAGAGAGAATGTGGAGACCAATAAGAAGGTCATCTCAGTACTCTAAAGGGAAAATGGTTGTGGCTCAGGGTGTACCATGGAGGGAGAGTTGGAAAGGAGTGGGTAGAGCTGAGATGAGAGTTCGTGGATAGATCTGAGAACTATATTTGAGGCCGAACTGACAGGGTTCTGCTCACGGATTGGATGGAAGGAGTGAGCAAGAAGAGGAGTAATGAAGAAGTTCCGGGTTTCTGGCTTAAACAATCAGGGGATGGTGGTGTGTTTGGTTGAGATGGGGGAGAAACTAGTTTAATAAGAAAAATCCTTGTCTCAAGGCTCAAAGTCAACCTCCCAAGATAAGGTATAAACATAAAGATAAAATGTAAAGCAATGCCCTCATCCAAAAAAAAACAAAAAACAAAAAAACCCACCATATGGAGGAAACCAAGTGAAGATCTAGTCTATGTTTTCATTCTACACATTAGAAAGCTGAGGCCGGAAGAGTCAAGATGACGTGTGCAATGAGTTACAGCCTGGATCAGAAGTCATCGCCTAGGTCAGATTCTTTGGCTCTAGTACCCCAAATACCTCATCCAGGTTTTCTCTTTTTTTTAGACTCCTTTCCCTTTACACCCTCTTGCAGTTTTTCAGCTATGTCTGCTAATAGATCCTATGACATCACTTCTTCCTAAGGGTATAGACAGTGATGCTAAGAAGGTTCTTCCTTCTTTCAGAGCTTTCAGGCTAGTCATACCTTGTTCCTGAGAAGCACATGGAATGCTCTCAATACAGAAATTTTCATCCATCAAGCTTTCTCTTCTAAAGCCAATATCCCCCAAACCACCCTGGAAGGCTTCTAGGCTCTTTAAGAGAATTTTAGTTATTTAAACAATTCATTCAGGCAAATACATATTCAGAATCCACTGTTCTGTAGGCGATGAATGATACGAAAGGATGATATTTGATTCTTGGCACCAAGAAGTCTTAACGTTGGTTGGAGAAATTAAGACAGAGATGTATACACTGATTCAGTGACAATGCTAGTTGATATAAAGATCTGGCATCAAAATGGGTGGTTAGCACAGTAAAGACCAGGACATTTCAGAAAAGGTAGAAATCAAAGATTAATATCTGGAGATGGAAATTGAAGAGAATTTTGGCTTTGAAAAGGAGAAAAGGAGGGCATATTTAAATTTGAATTGAGAGAAACCAATTCACTTCAGGCCCCAGTCAAGTTCAAAACAGGGTCGGGAGTTTTAATGAAGATCAGCAGGGTTAGTGGCTGGATTTAATGAGGATAGAACAGCCAAGATGAGAACAATAATAGCTAATCGTTACACTTGTATTAAGTCACTGAGGCATCACAACGACCCTGTGAGCATTATCCCAGCTCCATTTTACAGATAAGAAAATGGAGGCATAGAATGGTTTTTTTGACTTACCTCACTAGCACGGGCAGCACATTGTAGTGCTGAGTTTCAAGTTCGGCTCTAGAGTCTGTGCTCTTAACCACTACAACGTGTGGCCTCTCACATGAGCCCTAGTGTCTGTAACAGCCAAAGGGAAGGGACCCAAAACGACCAGGACAAAGTCCTGGGAATAATGACTAGGGACGAAAATAAATGACTAGCAACAAGGCACTGCAGAGACAGAGTCAGATTGCAAAGACAAGCAGGCTTAAGAGCCAACTTCAAAACAGTTTAATGATGAAGATAAACATTGAGAACAGGTTCTGGAAAGTCACAGCGCCTGGCTTGGAGGAGGGGTGGGATTAAAAGGAAAAAAAAAAAGTCATAGGACGTGGAAAGGAAGAGATGAGCTTCCCTGAGGCAGATTCCTGGCAGAAAGCTGTTCTAGCTGCCCCTGATTTCATTAGCCATGTGGCTACCTGTGCCCTTGCATCTTGCATCTTAAGGAAGTCATGCCAGCCTCCAATGGGAGAATAAAATGGAATAAAATTTGATAGTACAGGTAGAGCATGAACTGCTTAGAGTGCACCAAGAACCCATCTTCCTAATCCCCACTTCCTGGGGAAAAGGACAGTGTTCGAAAATAACAAGACACAAGGCCAACTAGGTAAATCAGATCATGAAACACTGAAATTCGGGATGAGTGGCTGGAATTTAATCTAAGAGGTAATGGGGAGCTACTGAAAGTTCTTAAGGAGAAAGTAAGGGAACAAAATTGGCATATTTTGTGTCCTCCCCTGACTTTGGTTTCCAGGTTAGATCAGAGAGGAAAAGCAAGGCAATAAGTGGTAAAGTTTAAATGCAACCAAAACGCAGGAAGGCGTGCAACTCTGGAACAAGGGGATTTGAGAAGGCAGTTAAAACAACGATAGAAATATGAGTTTCCAGGAGAAATCCAAACTTTCAGGGATGACTTACAGAAACTCTGGGAGAGTTTCTTCCTACAGTGCTAGTAGTTCAGAAGGCCTGGGTTACTTTTGTAGCACGTGCAAAACCGTGCTGAAAAGATGGGTCTCTTGGAACAGAGGTGAACCGTGTAATTTTAGGCAGATTCATAGTTTCCCATGAAAACATTCTTTCATCCATGATAAATATAGCTTTAAGGAGCACCCCACATGATTCATGTGGCTGTAACACACCCAACTAGGTGTTTTGTGTTTTTTTTTTTCCTAAAAGACCCATGAATCAACTGCCTTTGTTTAAGAATTGGGACAATTTGCGAGAATCAGCTTAAAAGATAATGGATACACTTGAAACAAGTAGTGATAATGAAAATAAACTATTTCTACTCATATTAAAAAAAAATTAAGGATCTTGGAATACTCTCAATCTTTATAGCAGACTGCCAACTCCATTATTGGTCTTTGGTCTTTTTTATTTCTTAACTGCTATTTGGAGGGATTTTATTTTTTAACATTTAGAGTAAAAACCTAAAAGTAGCTTCAAAAACAATCTTTACAATCTTGTGATTTCAGTTCTCAGTTTCTTCATCAGTAGAGTAAGGAAGTTAAACTGGATATTTCACAGGAACTAAATATATATGATTCCATTAACCTTTCCATAAATATTTTTCAGGATGATGGTCTTTGAAATATCTGGGATTTTTCTATATTTGACACAATAATATGTGGACTCAGATATTAAACACAAATTTAAGAAGCTACATAATCTACATCTATATTAGCTTTTAATCAACCAATCATAATTTCTTCATGGATACAATTGAAAAAATTTTCCAAAATGTTCATAAGTATGATAAATCATATCAAAGACTTTCTTTGGTGGAGCCCTTTTAGAATGTTTGTTCAGCACCTTCCTCCACATCCCCAACCACCTTCTCTGTGAACAGCTGTCCATCCACATGACTAAAGGATGGGTCCTAATGTCACAATTCTGTTTCATGGCTGTACACCATGACCAAAGTAGACTGGGCCAAAGAAGGCATCTGATTTCAGAATTTGGAATTGGAAAAGAGAGAGAATAAGAGACAGCTAGCTGTCTCTTTCCAGGTAATTAGAGGTGGAACATACAATGTTGGGAAATTTCAGCAATTGTATTTTTCCACTTATACATGGAAAAGTAGAAAAAGCTAGTCCACAGAGAGAGAAAAACACATGAAACCAGTTGCACAACAGAGCAGAAGTGTTTAAATCTCTGGTCCAGTTTGTTCCTGAGGCTTAGCTGTTTCTCTGTTTCTCTGTCTTAGATTTTATGAGAGTGTCCTGTAACCTTATCATAAATTCTCTCTCTTTTTTTTTTTTTTTTTGAAACAGAGTCTTGCTTTGTTGCCCAGGCTAGAGTGAGTGCCATGGTGTCAGCCTAGCTCACAGCAACCTCAAACTCCCGGGCTCAAGCAATCCTACTGCCTCAGCCTCCCGAGTAGCTGGGACTACAGGCATGCGCCACCATGCCTGGCTAATTTTTTCTATATATATTAGTTGGCCAATTAATCCCTTTCTATTTATAGTACAGACAGGTCGCTCTTGCTCAGGTTGGTTTCGAACTCCTGACCTTGAGCAATCCGCCCGCCTCCGCCTCCCAGAGTGCTAAGGTTACAGGCGTGAGCCACCGCACCCGGCCCATAAATTCTCTTTGTTTGCATAAACTATCTCAAATAGGTCTCTGGTCTGAGTTTGTATCTCCAGAACAGTAACTCACATGACAAGCAGTGCAAAGCTGTGTGGATTGCATCTCCCGCAGATTGATCAGAGTGACTCAGTAAAAGCCACAACGCCGGTGGTTGCTGGGAGCACCCCTGGAAGAGTATGTTCAGGAGAAGACAAGGAGGGGAAGCGGCTGCCCTCTCTTAAAGCAGCATCGCACGCCAGTGGATTGCCAGGCCATATCCTTTTCTCTTTCAATTTAACCCCTAGTTTCTTGAGCAGCGAAAAGGAAATTGTACTGGCTGCCACAGATTCCTCTAGAGCCAGAGATTTCACCTTGGGTTTCTCAAGATCTCCCAAGCCTTTCTCAACGTCTGCATTAGGAGTTGCGAGGGTTCCCTGGATGGGTACATCCCACAACAAGGTGCTCCATTTCCCACAAGCGAAGTAAGAGAGAGCCCTAGAGCTGATCCTAGCAACTAACTCATGAGTATACCCCCTCCACGGCTAGGGAAGACTCAGGCCTTGTTATAGAATGTAGCTTCCTTCTTCCAGAAAGCTTAGTACCTCCTTCTCCCCTACCCCCAACCCCTACATATATCCTCAGCCGTCTCTTTATGGCAGATTAAGAGATGAGCCCATCTGTCACAATAATAGGGTCCTCTACTCCAATTAGCCTGAGTCCACACTGTTGGGCTGACTCCTTCTTAGGAATCCAGAGCCACTGGGTCATTAAAAATGGCTTGTTTTGCCTCTCCCTTCTTAGGCATTGCTCAAACACTCAGAAAGTTTAGTCTCGTCAGCAAGCCCTAACAAGACTACATTAGCATTTTGTCTTGCTGAAAATTAATTTGAATCTACCCTAAGAAATTAAAATGCACTATTACACTCTTTTTGAAGTCTCATCATAGTCTATGGCTTAAAGGCCACACAGCCCCCAATCAGGATGGCTTTGGAGAGTCTGCCTTATCCCATATCACCAGTTCTTTCACAGGGTCATGGTCGTCTGGTGAAACATTTTTTTTTGGGGGGGGGATAGATCTTCCTTCCATTTTTTTTTTTTTTATTTCGGAATATTATGGGGATACAGATTTTAAGGTTTCAATAAATGCCCCTTTCCCCCCCTCCCCCCACAGGTCTCAGTCTCCATCATGACCATCCCCCAGATGGTTCACATCTCACTCATTATGTATGTATATACCCGACCCCCTCCCCCCTCCCACCTGCCCAATACCCTATTACTGTAGTATCTATGTGTCCACTTAGGTGCTACTCAGTTAATACCAGTTTGCTGGAGAATATATCTGGTGCTTGTTTTTCCATTTTTGGGATACTTCACTTAGTAGTATGGGTTCCAGCTCTAACCAGGAAAATATAAGATGTGCTATATCACCATTGTTTCTTAGAGCTGAATAGTACTCCATGGTATACATATACCACATTTTATTAATCCATTCTTGGATTGATGGGCACTTGGGCTGTTTCCACAGCCTTGCAATTATGAATTGTGCTGCTATAAACATTCAAGTACAGGTGTCTTTTTTGTAGAGTGTCATTGGATCATTTGGGTAGATGCCCAGCAGTGGGATTGCTGGATCAAATGGTAGATTCAGTTGTATCGCTTTAAGGTATCTCCATATTGCTTTCCACAGAGGTTGAACTAGTTTGCAGTCCCACCAGCAGTGTAGGAGTGTTCCTCTCTCTCCGCAACCACGCCAGCATTTATTGTTTGGAGATTTTGTGATAAAGGCCATTCTCACTGGGGTTAAGTGGTATCTCATTGTGGTTTTGATTTGCATTTCCCTGATGATTAGAGATGTTGAGCATTTCTTCATATGTTTGTTGGCCATTCTTCTGTCTTCTTTAGAAAAGTTTCTGTTCAAGTCCTTTGCCCACTTTTTAATGGGATTATTTGATTTTTTCTTCCTGATTTTCGTGAGTTCTAAGTATATTCTAGTTATCAGTCCCTTATAGGATGCATAGGATGCAAAAATTTTCTACCATTCTGTAGGTTGTCCGTACTTTCATGACTATTTCTTTGGCTGTGCAGAAGCTTTGTAGTTTGATCATGTCCCATTTATTTATTTTTGTTGCTGCTGTGATTGCCTTTGGGGACTTCTTCATAAACTCTTTGCCCAGGCCGATGTCTAGGAGAGTGTATCCAACTTTTTCTTCTAGAGTTCTAACAGTTTCATACCTTAGGTTTAAGTCTGTTATCCAGCGTGAGTTGGTTTTTGTGAGAGGTGAAAGGTGTGGGTCCTGTTTTAGCCTTCTACAGGTGGCTATCCAGTTTTCCCAGCACCATTTATTGAAGAGGGATTCTTTTCCCCAGCGTATGTTTTTGTCTGCTTTGTCAAAGATTAGATGGCTATATGAGGATGGTTTTATATCAGGATTCTCACATCTGTTCCACTGGTCAATATTCCTATTTTTGTGCCAATACCATATTGTTTTAATTACTACAGCTTGGTAGTATAGTTTGATATCTGGCATATTAATGCCTCCCATTTTGTTTTTGTTGCTTAGAATTGCTCTTGATATTCGGGGTCTTCTTTGGTTCCATACGAAGCGTAAAATTATTTTTTCTATATCTGTGAAGAATGCTGATGGGATTTTAATAGGTATTGCATTGAATCTGTAGATCAGTTTGGGTAGTATAGACATTTTGATGATGTTGAGTCTGCCGATCCACGAGCATGGTATGGATTTCCATCTGTTTACATCGTCTGCTATTTCCTTCCTCAGTGTTTCATAGTTCTCCCTGAAGAGGTCTTTTACCTCCTTGGTTAGGTATATTCCTAGGTACTTGAATTTCTTTGTTGCTATTGTTAAGGGAATTGAGTCTTTGATTTGGTTCTCAGTTAGATTGTTGTTGGCGTATATGAATGCCTCTGATTTCTGTGTATTGATTCTGTATCCTGAGACTTTACTAAATTCATTGATCAGTTCCAGGAGTTTCTTGGTTGAATCTTTGGGGTTTTCTAGATACAATATCATATCATCAGCAAACAGTGAAAGTTTGATCTCTTCTGCCCCTATTTGGATACCTTTGATTCCATTTTCCTGTCTGATTGCTATAGCCAAGACTTCCAGCACTATGTTGAACAGAAGTGGAGATAGTGGGCAGCCTTGTCTGGTTCCAGTTCTAAGTGGGAATGATTTCAATTTTTCCCCATTCAGTATGATGTTGGCTATGGGTCTGTCATATATGGCTTGTATCATTTTTAGGTATGTCCCTTCTATGCCTATTTTCTTAAGTGTTCGTATCATGAAAGGGTGTTGAATTTTGTCAAAAGCTTTTTCTGCATCTATTGAAAGAATCATGTGGTCTTTGTTTTTGCTTCTGTTTATGTGGTGAATTGCCTTTATAGATTTACATATGTTGAACTATCCCTGCAGGCCTGGGATGAAGCCCACTTGGCTTCATAAGCTTCTGGATTCGGTTAGCTAAGATTTGTTGAAAATTTTTGCATCTATATTCATTAGGGATATTGGTCTGTAGTTTTCTTTTTTTGTTGCATCCTTTCCTGGTTTTGGTATCAGAGTAATATTCGCTTCATAAAAGGTGTCAGGGAGGTTTCCGTTCTTCTCGATGTTGTGGAATAGTTTCTGCAAGATAGGTACTAGTTCTTCTTTGTAAGTGTGGTAAAATTCGGGTGTGAAGCCATCTGGACCAGGACTTTTCTTTTTAGGGAAATTTTTAATTGCTGTTTCTATTTCAGCTGTTGAGATTGGTCTGTTCAGGGAATCTATTTCTTCCTGGTTGAGCCTAGGGAGGCTGTGTGTTTCTAGAAATTTGTCCATTTCCTCCACATTTTCCAGTTTGTGTGCATAAAGATTTTTGTAGTATTCATAAATTGTATCTTGTATCTCTTTGGGATCAGTTGTGATATCTCCTTTTTTATTCCTGATGGAGCTTATTAGAGATTTCTCTTTTCTGCTTTTCATTAGCTTAGCCAATGGTGTGTCAATTTTGTTTATTTTTTCAAAGAACCAACTTTTTGTTTTATTAATCTCCTGAATAGCTTCCCTGTTTTCAATTTCATTTAGTTCTGATTTGATTTTGTTGATTTCACTTCTTCTGCTGGGTTTGGGGCTGGTCTTTTCCCAGCTCTTTGAGTCGTTTCATTAGATTGTCTATTTGTGATCTTCTTGTCTTTTGGTTATAGGCATTTATGGAGATAAACTTTCCTCTCAGAACTGCTTTAGCTGTGTCCCAGAGGAGTTGATAACTTGTCTCTCCATTGTCGTTTTCTTCATAGAATTTTTTTATTTCCGTCTTGATTTCTTCATTTATGAAGTAATCATTAAGTAGAAAGTTGTTTAATTTCCACGTTTTTGTGTAGAAATGTGAGTTTCTGTTAGGGTTGATTTCTAGTTTTATTCCACTGTGATCTGAGAAGGTACATGGTATGATTTCTATTTTTTTAAATTTCTTGAGATTTACTTTGTGTCCTAGGATATGGTCAATCTTAGAGAATGTCCCGTGAGCTGATGAGAAGAATGTATTTTCAGTGGATTTTGGGTAGAATGTTCTGTAAATGTCAGTCAGACCCAATTGTTCTAGAGTTTTGTTTAAGTCCATTATTTCTTTATTAATTTTCTATTTGGAGGATCTGTCTCGTGCCGTCAGTGGGGTGTTGAAATCTCCGGTGATTATGGAGTTGCTATTAATCCATTTGCTTAGCTCCTGTAAGGTTTGCTTTATGAATCTGGGTGCACCTAAGTTGGGTGCATATATATTTAAAATTGTTATCTCTTCTTGTTGAACTGTGCCCTTCACCATTATATAATGACCCTCTTTGTCTTTCACTACTTTTGTTGGTTTAAAAGCTAAATCGTCTGAAATTAGAACTGCCACACCAGCCTTCTTTTGGCTTCTATTTGCTTGGAATATTGATCTCCACCCTTTTATTTTTAGTCTATATGCATCCTTGCAGGTTAGATGTGTTTCCTGAAGACAGCATATACTTGGCCTGTATTTTCTTATCCATTCAGCCAGCCTATGTCTCTTGAGTGGAGAGTTTAAGCCATTCACATTTATTGAGAGAACTGATAGGTAAGGTAGATTACTGTTCATTCTGTTGGGTTGGATGTTGTTGCTATGATTTCTGTCTTGAGCCATTGTAATATCTGGCCTTTAATATCTTTGGATTTTGGTTGTTTTTATATTCGTGGGTTATTATTATGATGTTCCGTGCGTAACGCTGTTTTAAGTACATCTTGTAGGGCTGGTCTTGTCTTGGTGAATTCTCTGAGCCTTTGCTTGTCTGAGAATGTTTTTATTTCTCCTTCATATACGAAGCTTAGTTTTGCAGGGAATAATATTCTAGGCTGGGCATTTTTTTGTTTCAAAAGAGTGTGAATGGGGCCCCAGTCTCTCCTTACTTGTAAAGTCTCATTAGAGAAGTCTGATGTTATTTGAATTGGCTTTCCCTTGTATGTTACTTGCTTCTTTTGTCTTTCAGCTCTTAGAAGGGCCTCTTTAGTTGATACTTTGGTCAGTCTGATGACTGCATGTCGTGGCGTCTTCCTGTTTGCATTGAATCTC
Source organism: Microcebus murinus (assembly GCF_040939455.1). Taxonomy (NCBI): domain Eukaryota; kingdom Metazoa; phylum Chordata; class Mammalia; order Primates; family Cheirogaleidae; genus Microcebus; species Microcebus murinus. Next base: position 25,975,653 of record NC_134115.1, read on the forward strand.
CCAGGGGTCCTCTGAGCTTCTTGAACTTGTATATCAAGATTTTGAGCAAGGCCTGGGAAATTTTCCTCTATTATATCTTCAAACAGCTTGTCCAACCCTTGAGTGTTGTCTTCTTCTCCTTCTGGTAACCCTATGACCCTCACATTAGGTTTCTTCACATAATCCCACAGCTCTTGTAGGCTTTGCTCTTTTCTCTTGTTTCTCTGCTCTATTTCTGTGACTGATTTATTTAATTGGAGGGTGTTATCTTCAAGCTCTGAGATTCTTTCTTCTGTTTGATCTACCCTGTTCTTGAGACTTTCCACTGTATTTTGTAGTTCCCTGAATTGATTCTTCATTTCCAGGAGTTCGGTTAAACTTTTCTTCATTGTGTCCATTTCTTTTTCCAGATCCTAGAGGCTTTTTGTGGTTTCTTTGTGTTGGTTATTGAGTTGTTGTTGCAGCTTGGTGAGTGTTCTTATGATCCACATACAAAATTCCTCTTCTGTCATATTGGTTGCCTGATTTGGGTTGGTGTCCGTTTCTAGGAGGCTGGTGCTCCTCTTGGGGGTGTGTTTTCCGTTTGGTTCTTCATATTTCCTGAGTTCTTTCGCTGATTTCTTTCCATGTCGATCAGTTGTTGTTTCTTTCCTCTAGGTTATTGTTTGGGTATTCACACACCGTGTTTAGTTTCTGAGGCGTTAGGTGGTGTCTGTGGGTGAGATTGGACCACTCCCTGTATATTGAGTCAGTGGGTGCTGTGGAAAGGCTGTGCAAGATGCCGACCCTGTCAGTAGGTGGCGTTTGCTTGGCGGAACAGGCTATGCTGTTGTTTTTGTGTCCTGTTGTCAGCTCTTGTTCTGGGCGGAGCTGGGTTGAGTAAGCCTGCCCTCAGGCAGTTAGCAGGGGTCAAAGTTCTGTTTTCTGCTTCCAGGAACAGCTGTCAGGGCGGGGCTGGAATGGTCCTGCTCAGCCAGAAAGTCTGCATGTGGGGGTGGGGCTGTCTGAGACCTGCAGTCTCGAGCGGGCCTCGCTTCTTTCCACACTCCCCAACTCCACAGCTACTCCTGGGTCTCTGCCAGCAGGCCAGACCACAAGCCACCAGGCCTCCCCAGACTGTGATGTCAGCGGGGAGGTTCCCTGCACAGGAACGCCACCTGGGCTGGGCGCACGGCCTCCTCCTAGGAGGAGGGTTGCCCTCTAGGATGCTGATTCGCCCCTGGAGGCACACACACCTCAGTAGGCTGTTCACGTATAACCCTTCTGTGCCCCGGGCAATGCTAGCCCTCGGTGCAGGGGATCTGGTCTGCAGGTCCGACCTCTGGGTCCCAGAGTTCAAACTGTATCCCAACCAGGGAGAGGAGTTCCAGTCCCAATTCACCCACAGGGAGCCCAAGCTGGGTCTATGTCTCTCAGCCTCTGAGTCTGCACCGTTCTCCTGGGAACACCGTGCCAGCAGCACCTGGGAGAGCTGGCGGGTAGGGAGCTCACAGTCTGAGTTCCCCTGAGTCAGCTGTAGGGTCCCAAAAGGGAAAGTCCCATTCCCTGGAGGTCCCTCTGGCTGGTGGCTGTATTGTCTCTCTGGGCAGCCGCGGGTAGGGTCGGAGGAGGGGAGGAGGAGGCAATATGGCGCCTGCTGTGCGGCTCGGGTCTGTGCACACGGAGGTGCCCGGAGGAAGTTGGGAACCTGGTGCCACGTCTGCTACAGGCTCAACGCTGACTGGCGGCAGCCTTCTCTTGGCTGGCGTCCACAGGTCTCTCCACCCGCTGTGGAGCCCACCAGCAGTCCCAAATGCAGGGGAGGGGAAACAGCAAATCCACCTACCCTTGCTGCTGGTCTCCAGGCTGCTCCGGTGGTCTCAGCCTCCAGTTCTCCTCTGCAGCCTCCTCCCATGGAGTCTCCCGGGGTCTCAGGTACCCCTCCTTCTGGCCCTCGTCCACTGTATGCTCGTCTTCTTGCTTCTTTTTTCTAATTTCTGCTAGAATCTGTCTTTTCTGCAGAGACACTCTGTCTGGCAGTGTTATTCGTCCGCCATCTTGCTCCACCCCCCTTCCCCCCAATCTCTGGTAAAACATTTTTAATCAAAACTTCTGCTTCTGGTGCCGGAAGACTAGATAATGTGAACTAATCACCCCATAATCTAATCACCCACTTTGAAAAGATGAAAATCTTGGAAACATCAAAGGATGATAGGATACTAATGGATTACCAGTCCCAGATATGGAAGGGATGGGAGTCCAGAGAGGGAAGCTTGATACTGGCCAATTTTTAAATTGGGGATATTTTCAATTTGGAGAGAGGTGGCTAAGAGGCTCAACTGTAATTTTGGTACATTCACAGAGCTGGGGATTGGGGGAAAATCAGTGCTTACACCCAGGCAAGGTAGGAATTTAGCAAATCATCTTTCACTTTTGACTGAAAGTTTAAAGAGCTGCACCCTAGAATTAATGGTAATAAAGAAGTAAACTATTCCTTTTATGAAGTATAAATATGCTGGGTGGCCTGGAAATCTGGAACACTGATTAACATCATCTTGAGTTATTAGTGTCTTTGGGCATTTAACTATTTAAAAATCCTCTTTGGTGAGAAAAATATTCTAAGCTTCAAATTATTTGTGCACATTTTGTTTGGAAAATTATTTGTCCCCCCATAGTATGTCTAGTACATAATCAAAAATAACCATGCATATGTGAAGACTAGACATTGTGAATATAAACCACAAACAACAAAAATAGACTCCAGAGGTTCTGGATACTGGAATTATTAGATAATGATATAAATAACTTTGCTTGATATGTTTAAGGAGATAAAAGTCAAGCTTAAAAATTCTGGCAGAAAACAAATAGCAAATTGGAAAACCTGAAACTGAAAACTTTGACACCTAAAATTAAGAATTCAATAAACAAACTTAATAGTGTACTGAACATAGCTGAAAAAAGAATTAGTGAACTGGAAGATAGGCCACAAAAATTATCCAGAATGAAACACAAAGACATTAAGAAGAAAAATACAAATGACCAAATAAGAGGCATAGGAAACACATTGAGAACCTCTTATACATTTTTCAGTGGAAATACAGAAGAAAACAAATAGGTAATGGAGCAGAGGCATGCTTTAAAAAAAAAAAAAAAAACAGCTGAAATTATTCTGGAACTGATGAAATACCACATTTATCACCAGGCTATGCTGCAGAAATACATGCTGCAAGATGGTTTTTAAAAATCAAAGAAGAAATATCAGACGTGGGCAATCATTTATCCCAGCTGCATCCACTTACACACTCATTCCTATTTGTTTTTCAGTTGTTGGTCCACACAGGACCAACTGTCCCTGCTCTATCATTTATTTCCTAAAGCGAGGTCAACTCAGCTCTGCAGCTCTCTTGCATGACCATGTGGCTTTCAGTCACAGAAAATGTTCTGCTGCTCCCACACTGTCCTGGGCTTTCAGGAAACTCAGTGAGGCTATCTGATGCCCATCTGTCCAACCACGCTATAATGACATTTCCTTTGTGGCCACTTCATGGTGATCGTTTAGAAATTCTGGGTTCTTCCTTACTCCCTAGACCTGATTTTGTGGGCCTCTCCGATCTTCACTACCAAACCTATTGGTGAGGTGAGTGATTTCTAACAATAGAGGATTGGACAGAGCCCTTATTCCAGGATCCTAGTCTTTATTCTCTCCTGATTTTCCTCTTTCTCCTAAAAATTTTTATCTAGCTTCATGTGGGAAAAGCTGGTTTGGTCTAATGATTTTTTTTCCTAAATTTTCTTTCTTATGTGCAGATCAATGACTCTATTACCCAGAGGATGAATATTTGATTCTTCTAAGTGTTTTACAGGGTCACTTTTTCCCAGAGGCAATAAATGCCATTGAATGAAACAGGGTAAAGACAAAGAAACAAGAAAATCAGCCTGGGATCAAACTTGAATGGATGGCTCAAGATATTATTTTGTAACATGTGAAGCAAAAATTCTTAAGTCTTAACTAATGTGTGTGCATGCACACACAAACACACACACATATATACACATACACGTGTTTCCTATGTACATATGTATATACACAGATGCATGGGTATCACTTATGTACACAGGTTTATCACAGTAGAATTTTTTTTTTTTTTTTGAGACAGGCTCTTGCTATGTTGCCTAGGCTGGAATGCAGTGACTATTCACAGGTACAATCATAACACTGTGCAACCTTGAACTCCTAGGCTCAAAAAATCCTCCTGCCCCAGCCTCCCGAGCAGCTGGGACTCCAGGAGTACACGACCATGCCTGACTTGAATTCACTATTCACAAAATCATGTGGATTTTTGTTCAATATGTAAATGTCTTCTAACTAACTTTTTGATGTTCTGGACTCTTATTTTAACATTTTCTAAAATAGGCATATAATTATATAATTTTTGGCCTTTTCCAGTCTGCATGATTTTCACCAGTCCCTTACTAGTTCAAAAAATAGTAGGGAGTGATTTTGCAATTACAGCCTTCCTCGGTATCCTTCAAGGATTGGTTTCAGGACCTCCCTCAGATTCCAAACTCTGCAGATGCCCAAGTCTCTGATACAAAATGGCACAGTATTTCCAAATATCCTATGCACATCCTCCTGTATACTTCAAATGATCTCTACATCGTTCTAATACTTAATACAATGTAAAGATTATGTAAATAATTGTTAGCTTGTATTGGTTAGGGAATATTAATAAAGAAAAATAACTGTACCTGTTCAGTATAAACACCATTTTTTCCCCGAATGTTTTTGATCCATGATTGATGGAATCCACAAATGTGGAACTCACAGTTACAGGGGACTGACAGTGTTTTCCTAATCCTGTGAGAAATCTGTCGTGTGAATGTAACAAATACTGCAGGCCCACCTACCTCAGAAACTCAGAAAATTTAGGCTGGACCCCCTGAAAGGAGTGGGGAGAAGGACACCTGGGCTGAGAGCCCAAGTCTTGGACCCTCAGATTCAGAACCTTCAAGAAGATAGGCATCTTTGTCCATTCAGGCTGCTGTAGTAAAATACCATGAACTGGGTGGTTTATAAAAACCAGAAATTTATTTTTTACAGTTCTGGAGGATAGAAAGTCCAAGATCAAGGCACTGGCAGATTGCTATGTGGCAAGGAATGCTTCCTCACATGGCACCTTCTCACTGTGTCCTCACGTGGTGGAAGGGGCTAGCTAGCTCTCTGGGGCCTCTTTTATAAGGGCACTAATCCCATTCATTGAGGCTTTGTCTTTATGACCTAATGACTTCCCAAAGGCCTCGCCCCTAATAATATCAGCTTGGGAGTTAGGATTTCAACATACGAATTTTCAGAGGGACACAAACATTCAGACCACAGCATAAAGGCTGCCCTCGGTTCTGGGGTGTGGAAAGGAGGAAGTACCACAAGAAAACAGGAATACTGAAGAACATGGGCTCCTCCTCAGCTCTCAGAGAACAGATAAAAGAACTATATGGAGGCATAGGGAGCACAGGGCCATAGTTTGGGGTTTCTCTGTGCCATCGCCCGCTTAGTGACAGAGCCTGGGTCTGGCTGATAGAGGTAGAACACGCAGAAGAGGAGCCCCTTCTCCTCGCACTAGAAACAGCCTGGTGGTTACAGCTTGGTCTCTCGGCGGCAGCCAGAACAATAACAAGTTCTCTCACAACAAGCCAGGCACGAAACAAACAGCAGCAGCCGGGGCAGCAGGGAAACAGAATCCGTGCTAGCACACAGAGCTCAGGCAGCGTCCGCAAAGGCACAGCGGTAGTGCTGGCAACCACAACACAGGGGCCGGCAACAGGAGGAGTGTGAATCACCGAGTCACCCCACGGGAGGGCAGCCGGGGGAGGAGGGCAGAGGAAAGAGGCCGCTCTCAGGCTGGTAAACATCCCCCAATAAGCAGAGCCAACCCAGGACAGGAGAGAATATCAACCCGGCCCCTACCACAGAGCCGCTGCTTCACAATGTCTGGGGGTAGAAACCAGAAATTTGCATTTTAAGTAAGTTCTTAAGGGGACTTTGAAGCAGGACTGCCCTGTAGATGTGAACTGGGAGCCTTGCCCTGGGCCTTGACTTTTAGAGCCATCAAGGCTAGCCTTCTCGCAACCATGCCCTTCAGGGTTGGGGTCCTAGGGGACAAGGGACCAACCCCTTGCTCATTTAGTACATAAGCACCCCCCCACCCACCCACCCAGACCATGCATCTGGTCCCCAGGACTCAGGAATCTTGCCCAAATGACATTGAGAGACCAGTTCCTGGGCCTGAATGGACTTCTCACCCAGGCCCGTCCCGTAGGTGGACCACACGGTATGGTGTACAAGGATTCATCAAGAGGCAGCTGCTTGGTGGGATCAGAGCTTGGACTTGTGTGTTGTGCTGACCACGTGTGTTTTCTGAGCCTGTCACACTGGGCAAGAGCAGGAAAAGAAGGGGGGTGCTTCCTCCCCACCCTTAGCCTGCACTTGTCCCCCTGTGCACAGATTTTAGGGACATCTACTAGCCTAACTAGACACTTGCTCATTATTTTTGGCTATTTTTTTTAAAAAACCATGGGGGATTTTGTTTGGTTTTTGTCTTATTTTACTTTGTTTTTAAGCACCAGAAAGAGAAAGAAAAGCTCTTAGGGTTAAAATACCAATTATAAAATGAATGAATCCTTGAGTTTAATTCTACTATCACTTTACAAGCTTTGCTTTTTCCCATGGCAGATGAAGCTTTGAGGAACAAGGCTTGCATGATTAAGTAGCATCTTAAAACTTTGAATTCATATAGTTAATTTAAGTTTAAGTAGTATCTGCTGAGTGCTTTTTTTTTTCTGTCTCCCATTGTTCTAGACAGTGAGAGATCAATAAGCTATGAAGAATATCTTCAGAGCAAGGCCACTGGACAATTTAAGTTTTACACATGAAATGCAAAAATAACAGCTGTGCAAGGGAGTATGTTATTTTAGTGCTAAAATGAGAGCCCCACACAATGCAAACTGCGGTAGGAATTTGACAAATATTCAACAAGATCTCTCCTTCTGCTCTCAGTATAGTCACCTTTATCTGTAGGACACACACACTCTCCCCCTTGCCCCTGCAGACGAGGTCCTGGTATTTTTAAGATTCAGGCACGAGCAAGACCAGTGAATGACACTGTGCAACAGCACTTTTGCAGTCTGCAGTTACGGATTTTCTTTCCATGTGAGCAAGTGGAGAGACACAACAGCTCAAAATGTTTTTCTTTCTTTCAATGATGATCCATCCACTGAACCTTGTCATCTATGACAAGCCCTGGGTTTGTCAATCGCAGATGGCCTTTGGTAGGACGAGTCTCACCAGTGTTTCTTTCCGGGTGGAATGTTGAGTGATAAAATCTCAGAAGAGATTCAATGATTCACCTTGCTGTTAGAGTAAGACACTGGTGTTGCCCTAAACTTACCATAATGCAAGCCTAAGGCATCTGAGTCAATCCTTGCAACTGCCCTGGGGTAATGTAGTATCTGTTTCATGTTTTTGTCAATGAAGTGTGCTGTGTAAGACAAAGAGCATCAGAGGCAGGAAGCAGTGACAAGGAAGGAGTTGGGAAATTCCGGTTGCCCTCCTGCCCTACTTGTAAAGAATAGATATGACTCATTTTTAAGAAGCAAACAGATATTGACCTGGCTAACAAAATCCTATACAAAATTTAACCTCAGACCTTGTTTCCTTTTCTGAAAAAAATAAAGCAGATAAGTTATTATATTCAGACACCTGGATAGCATTGTTAAGTACTGGTAGGAAAGAATAGGCATACGCGTTTTTTTTTTAATGTGCTATTTCTTATGTCCTTGAAGTCAGCTTTCTTCTGGAACGTATCTATTTACAGGAAACAAACTCCACAAGAGAAATCTTCACATTCCAAGTGTCAACTATGCATATGTGTGTTGCTCTGCAACTTAGAGATATGCAGAATTTTCAGGTCAGAACACTGATTAGTAAATCCTCATGTGTGCACCAAAACACAGGAGTCTGGAATCTGGGTTAGAATCTTGGTTTACACTAAGTAGCTATGTGGCCTCTGTTTCCCCAGAAACAAGGGGTTGATCCCTTCAGGGTCCTCCCCTGTTTATTGTTTTATAATTCTAGGACTTAAACAAATTAAAAATGTATACCTATTTTCTTCCTCATCTATCTACCATAAGAATAAGCACTTATATGAGGCAGAAAATTTCTTTGCTATCAGTTTTCTTTCATTGTAGGGGAAGAAGGCATGGCTGTGGTAATATTGGGTCAAGGGTGAGGTACAACATGTGACAGAGTTAAAAACAATTCCTTACTTCATTTGGTGTTGTAGTGATCAAATAAGATCACATCCTTTAGAAGTTTATCATGTATTATTACACTCTAGAAAAATGTTGTTCTATTACTAATAAGAAATATAAATATATTTAGCCAGTAAACATTGGTCAAGAACCTTCTATACATATCAAGCATTGTGCTAAACATTAAAAAGACACCAGTTCTGTTTTTCCAGGGCTCCCAGGAAGTCAAAAGGGCTCAGATACAATGATGACAATATTTTTCTTTAACATTATTTTTTACCTTTTCAGAAAGTTTTTGGCTGAAGAAAGGAATGAATTGCTAAAGCCATTATTTTCTCTATTTACAAGTACAATGCATCTTTTTAAGTACCCTGTTCCAAACCTGGAAAAACAAAAACTATCTGAGATTCTACAATAGCTCGACTGATTTCAGTGCTAGGGGAAGAGATAAAAGATGCTACAGTTTATTAACTGTTGGGACCAAGTATAGTGGCAAGTATTTAATGGGCTCCCAGCACTGACGAGTGATAAATGGATCATGATAACCTCGCTGCAAAGGGTAATAGAAGACTGACCTTGGGTCATGAAAAATGTGTTCTGCGGCTGCAATGTAGAGCCCACTAGTCCCCCATTCTCACTTTATGCTTCAGTAACAAGCACTTACCTGCTCTGAGTTCCTTTCATAGAATGTGCTGTTTCAGGCCTCTGTGCATTTTCTCATTCCCTGTCCTTATCCTGGAACAAGTACAGTTGATCCTTGAATAACACGGGTTTGAACTGCACGGGTCCACTTAAACGCAGATTTTTTTTTTTCAATAAAAGCTACACCAAGTGTCCCTGCCTCTCCCGCCTCCCTTTCCACCTCTTCCGCCTCTGCCACCCCTGAGACAGCAAGACCAACCCCTCCTCTCCCTCCTCCTCCTCTGCCCCCTCACCATAACAACATGATGAAGAACTTTGTGATGATCCACTTCCACTTAATGAATAGGAAATGTATTTTCTCTTCCTTATGATTTTCTTAATAGCATTTTCTTTTCTCTAGCTTACTTTATCATAAGAATGAAGTATATAGGTCGGGCGCGGTGGCTCACACCTGTAATCCTAGCATTCTGGGAGGCTGAGGCGGGCAGATTGCTCGAGGTCAGGAGTTCAAAACCAGCCTGAGCAAGAGCGAGATCCTGTCTCTACTATAAATAGAAAGAAATTAATTGGCCAACTAATATATATAGAAAAACTTAGCCGGGCATGGTGGCGCATGCCTGTAGTCCCAGCTACTCGGGAGGCTGAGGCAGGAGGATTGCTTGAGCCCAGGAGTTTGAGGTTGCTATGAGTTGGGCTGACGCCACGGCACTCACTCTAGCCTGGGCAGCAAAGCGAGACTCTGTCTCAAAAAAAAGAAAAGAAAAGAAATGCAGTATATAATACATACGACATACAAAATATGTGTTAATCGACTGTGTGATTGGTAAGGCTTCTGGTCAACAGTCAACAGCTATTGGTAGTTAAGTTTTGGGGTAGTCAAAAGGTATACTTGGGATTGTCCACTGTGCTGGGATTGGCATCCCTACCCGCCGAGTTGCTCCAGGGTCAACTGTAATACTCTATTACTCCTCACTCTTGCCCCTTCCTTCCTCCTCCTCATCGCTTCTCCTTCATCTTTCCCACAGGCTAACTGCATCAGCTCATTTCCTCCTGGAAGTCTTTCCCGATTTCCCTCCACCCCTCCAAACTTCCAGTCTCTGTGAGGTGCCCGGTCCCTGCACTTCTGCCAACCGTATGTCGCCTTGACATCAACATGGTGTACGACACACTTACGCCATGTCCTTTTATCTATTTCTCCCACTAGCCTAGTGGTTCTCAACTGGAGGCAGTTTGGTCCCTCAGCATTTGGCAATATCAGCAGACATTTTTAATTATCACTTCTGGTGGGAGGGCGCTACTGGTATGTACTGGGTAGAAGCCAGGGATCTGCTAAACATCCCACAATGCACAAAACAATCCCTCACGACGAAGGATTATTAGGCCCCAAATGCCAATAGTGCCGAGGTTGGGAAACTGCACTAGACTGAATTCCTTTAAAGCAGGACCTACTAGCCATGTTCCACCAACTCCAAGCACCGTGCTCAGTGCTCAGTAGGAATCCAAACAACTTTTAAATTAAATTCAATTAAACTTGAAAATGTAATTGAAGAAAATCTTAACTACAACTCTATGATATAACTACTAAGCAATTTGAGCACATATGGCATTTCAAAGGAAAATCAACATTCAGAGGTAAAGGTAGGTTATACCCCTAAATCTTTCCCTGACACTTGCTCCTATCTAGCTATCGCTATGCTTCCCTTTTCTCTTTTTTATCTTGTACCTGTGTGCTCTCTTCCCCACTTTACTGCCATGTCTGTTTGAATTCCACTCTAAAGTAGGAATTTGAACATTGTGCAATAAATTGCCCCACGTTTGTTTATTTTAGGAACTCATTCCACCTAATTTTAACATTTATATATATCAATTGCTGGGTGACATGCTGTGCACTGCAAGAAAAACAAAGATGAATAAGCAACTATGCTTATCCTAACTGGGGGAGCAGAGGAGTAGAAGACATAGAGTTTCATTTCATTAACGTGATCAGGGAACGTTTCATAGAGAAGGCCTTTGATTTAGGTCTTCACAGGTGTTGCATAAAGAGAATTAAACACACCACACATGGGTAATCATGTTATCTTTCCTTATCTGGCATCTGACCAACTTACTTATATAAAGTGCCACCCTTTAGAACAATGATTCTTAAGCTCTAGCTAAAGTGTCAACAAACTTGTTAAAACACAGATTGCAGTGTTCCACCCTCACAGTTTCTGATTCACCAGGCCTTGGATAGAACCAGAAAATCTGCATTTCTGAGAAGTCCTCAGGTGCTGCTGTTGCTACTGCTGGTATTCTTAATACATTTTGAAAACCTTTGCTTCAGGATAATCAGCCAGGTGACTCCTGGCCTGAGAAATGCATATCGCTCATTTGGCTAAAATGAAAAACTTGCAGTGTTCACAAAGAAAACTTGTGTCTTTCTGCAAGCAGGAGAGGAGAATTAGATGCCAGTCTATTCCTATAACTCAGGAAGGGCTCAGTTTTCAAAGGTAAGTTAATTGTCAGACTCACTTCATTATGCCAATGTCCTTAGGGAACATATTTATTGGAAATATAACATAATTAACATAGCATTCCTGAAAATTCTTAAGATTAGGAAAGAAAGATTGTATTTGTTGCTGTGTTAAACCCAGGCCCTAACATCTTTATTTTCACTTCTCATGATCATAATATATATTTGAAATGTTGTTAATTTCTACTTTGATCATAGCTTTTGGGTTACTTGAATCCAATGCTTCTGTTTAATAATTTCTATATTATTTTCCTTTTCTTCTTCTTCTTCTTCTTCTTCTTCTTCTTCTTTTTCTTCTTCTTCTTCTTCTTCTTTTGCAAATCAATCTTCTCTCTTTTCTACATTCCATGTCTATGTCACCTTAGAATTCCATTTGGCCTTCTAGACTCTTCCCTGGCTCCCTGACCCTTCACTGTTATGTCTTCAATGATTTCTTGAAGTTCTCAACACAGGTTAACCATTTTTGTGATTCTTAAAACTTTTAACCTTTGATTCAAAATAAATGCCAAAAAAATGTGATTCTTAGGAATATATTATGCACAATGTTAAATTTAAAACATTTGACATGTTTTATGATGTGTGCTATAGATATGCTAAGTTTAATTTTGAATGGAGTAAATAAACACATGGAACTGCATGCATTTTTGGTACATAGCTTCTTTGTACCTGCTGCTTGTTAATGTTAACAATTATAAGCTTACAGGTATGGTTTTGAAGTGATCACTGGACATGCATGTAGTACGTCTACTGGTAGAACCACTCATATCTACTGAATATTTTGGAAATATACTCAAGTACACATAATAATACCACCTACAGAAAGCATAGTATTGTCCTTTTCTGTATCCAAAGACAAGAATTAACTTCTTTTTTTTTTTTTTTGAGACAGAATCTCACTCTGTTGCCCCAGCTAGAATACCGTGGCATCAGCCTTGCTCACAACAACCTCAAACTCCTGGGCTCAAGCAATCCTCCTGCCTCAGCCTCCTGAATAGCTGGATTAATTAATTCTTGTCTTCAGGCCAGGCGCAGTGGTTCACACCTATAATCCTAGCACTCTTGAAGGCTGAGGCAGGCAGAGTGTTTAAGCTCAGGAGTTTGAGACCAGCCTGAGCAAGAGCAAGACCCCATCTCTATCAAAAATAGAAAAAATTAGCCGGGCATGGTGGCGCATGCCTGTAGGATTCAGTAAGATCCTAGTTTCCTTCACCACAGAATGTCATAAAAAGAGGGAGAAACTGGGACTGTACTAAAGAAATATTTCTATGGAGAACATGGGCTAATAATGGGTATCTGTAAGAAAACACGGATAGACATTTTCACTTTTGTTCTTTTTGTTTTGTTTTTGTTTGTTCTTGTTTTTAAAGCCCATAGCACCCAATATTCCCGGGGGATCTCCCATCCCAAGTCCAACCCTGCTTAGCTTCCGTAATGAGATGAGAACGGACGCATCCAGGGTGGTATGGCCACAGACTGGTTGGTTGGTTTTTGGAGGGTTTTTTTGCCATTACTAAAACAAAAGTAGCACATACAATAATGAAATAAATTGTTTTCTCAGATGACTACTGGTAAAGGCAAAAGAAAAAAGAAAAAAAAATTGTTGGTGCCATTTGGCATCTTAAATTAATAAGACTGAATACATAGTCAATTTCCTTCTTTCATCCCTCACTCACTACAAACTTTTCAGAAGACCACTCCCCCTAAGTTACAATCAGAAAATTAGAAACCCATTTGCTTTATCGCAAATAGCTTGCATGCTGAGATGATATGCCTGGTCCTAAATGTGCCTGGTCCTTTCTGATTCTTACAACTCAAGAGTTGATTTTTTTTAAATCAGCCAGGCACGGTGGCTCATGCCTGTAATCCTAGCACTCTGGGAGGCCAAGGGTCAGGAGTTCGAAACCAGCCTGAGCAAAAGCAAGACCACCCCCCCCCACTATAAATAGAAAGAAATTAATTAGCCAACTAATATATATAGAAAAATTTAGCCGGGCATGATGGCACATGCCTGTAGTCCCAGCTACTTGGGAGGCTGAGGCACGAGGATCGCTTGAGCGCAGGAGTTTGAGGTTGCTGTGAGCTAGACTGACACCATGGCACTCACTCTAGCCAGGGCAACAAAGTGAGACTCTGTCTCAAAAAATAAAAAATAAAAAAAAAAAAGAGTTCTAAATCCTGTCATCTCAGCTTACACCGTGGTTTCAGGGACACAGAAATTTAAAAGTGGATGTTTGAAAGGCTCTCTGGATGTTGGCTTACTTTGCACGACTGAGGAGCTATTTTTCAAACTGTTTCTCTAACATACATGTTAATATGTTTTGGACTGTTTCCAGAGTTGATTCTGGCCAAAGGACATCTGAAGCACATCTGAGCGCTCACCATTCTAATAAAGAAAAGAATGTGGTGCCAAGGCAGGGGTTCCCCCCTCAGCTCTTTTTTACCTATTCCAAAGTTTTACCCAAGAAACTTCCTCACATATTCGTATTTATATATCAATCACTTACATCCATAGAGTAATAACTATGTGCTAAGTTTTGCATGTATTATTCCATTTAACTCTTAAAATCACCTTATGAGATAGATGTTAGTGTTACCTTCATTATATGGATGAGACGTTTAATATCTTACCCAAGGTCACACAATTAGTGGGTGATCAGGGGAGAATTTGAACCCACATCTGACACCAGTGCCAGAGGTCTGAGCCACTAAGCTAGACCATCATTCTCCTTTTCTTGCCTTTCTTTTCCTAACCCCCAGTTACTTATTCTTTCCTAAGTGTTCTCAATAAAAGTGACTTGCAATTTGCTGATATGCAATTGGAATTCTGTGTCCTACAATTAGTTAAAAGATGGTACAGGGACAAAAGGAAGGAGGAAGATGAGAAAAATATGAACTCTGCCCCCAAATAATGAAAGACTCTGGACACACATATGAAGCAATAGAAATCCACATATCAAAACAATAAAACCAGTGCCGTAGGTGTTAGATAAATGTTTGTTGAACTAAATATGGAATCAAGTGAGTTCTACAAGCATTAAAGGGGGTCTAATTATGGACATGAACAGCATTGGATGTGAAAAGAATCTGTTAAGAAAATATGGATATCTTATTTACGATCATGAACAGTAACTTCCCACACAACTTCCCATTATCTACAAGTTCCAAAGGTCTTGTGAAAACTGAATATTAAATAAAAGTGTCCAGCTTGAGAAAGCAGTTTATTACAGTGAGAACTGCTGTGATTCAATTAAATGTTTATTGAATGCCCACAATATGCAGGCACACTGTACAATAGAAATTTCGAAGCCTTAATTTATTCACAATGTTGGCAAAAATTCCAGCACAGCTATTCAAACTGTGGTCAGTATAAAAACGGTAATCCATGCAACCACATTTTATAAGCTTATTTCTCTCTAAATCAGAAACATTCTGAATTAGAGCAGGAATTTGCAAATATAGGCTAATTTCCTTCAAGTACCCATTTATTTCTGCTATTTAGTGTTTTAAATTTAAAGCAAGCCATGTCTTCTTCAAAAACAGTCTTTAACATTGTTTCCCGAATTGAGTGTGTTTAAAAATATACTAAAACCAAGATGGGTTATGGATTCCCACATGTCACAGTAACTCACTCGGATCTAGATTCTTCTTCCTGTGGTGGAAAGCTCTAACACCCTCTCCTTTTAAATGGTCCTCACTATATCTGAAAGTGCAAGAGATCACATTTTATCACCGTAAGTAATGAAGCTCTGGATTCTACAGACAAGCTACCTTTCCACTGTTTTTAAAATGATCTTAAAAGAGAGAATTTATACACATCTTCTCAACTTCAAAATACTTCTATCTTGGCAAAAATCATTCTAACAATATAGTATAAGAACAGATTCCTGAAATGAAATCTATTTTCCAACAGTCAACACCTGTAATACTAAAGGGCTAAGATGATCATGCACCACACAGTTGTGCATAGGAAAAAGGGTGACAAAGAAGTGAGACAGAGGTGAGAAAAGAGGGTCCATCTATAGGGATGCCAACTAGTGCTATTTTTTTTAAAAACTCATGAATCCAGGGAGAGGGGGAAGGCAATACACGTAACCTAAACATTTGTACCTGTATAATATGCTGAAAAAAAATCCCTCATGAATCTAAATATGTCACTCTTTACTTAAAACACTCAATGGTTTCTCACCACCTACAACCTAAAATCCAATCCCTTACCATAACTCTCAATGATCTGACGGTCACCTTTCCAAGTCCATTCCCCAGCACTGTCTGGAAAGTTCCCTGAATTTTTGTCATGCTAGCTTTCTTGTGGTTCTCTGAATAGCCTGCAAAAACCTGCAAAAACTTCCATCCAGTGCATAAAAATCTGTGTTATGTTCCCTTACTTTTACATAGAGTTTTTCCCAACTGCAATGGCCTTTTTTACCTAACCCACCTTCAAAACCCAGGCCTTCCTCTGAGAAGTTGTCCTGAATCATTCTCCCCAAAGCTGTTATGCACTCTTTCCTCTGCGTCACACAGAATTGCTATTATATTATTTATTGCATTCATTATCTATTTCTCTTTTAAGTTGGAGGATCCTTCATGTCATAGTCTGTGTCTTAGTTATCACTTTTTTTTTTCATTATTGGTAAGTAGAAGGAAGATATCTCAGTTAGCTTTCTATCTTAGGCCCTAGCACATTTCAGGCATATAGTAGATGTTTGATAAATTGTCAGTTGATGGGGCCGAATCCTATGTAGACATAAGATGTATATTTGAAAATCATTCCTGTATTTTAATAGTCATCATTTTTATTTAAAAAAAAGACCTCCCTATGATATCTGCATACATTTCCCCTCCATTGAATCTTCCCTCACATTAAAACTCCTTGCTTTTCTAACAGTTATATCCAACTGGCTTCATTGTACAGCACCACAATGGTTACCAAAAGAACCCAATCCCTGGAAAGAGCACAACTCCCTTCTTTTCTTTTGTTTTTATAGATACGGGGTACAAGTTGAATTTCATTACACATATATGTTGTGTAGTGGTGAAGTTGGACTTTTGTACCCATCACTCGCATAGTGTTCATTGCACCCCATAGGCAATTTTTCATCCCACCCTCCCCTTTTTGTGCCTCCAATGTCCATTCTACCACTCAGTGTCCTTGTGTGGCCATAGTTTAGCTCCCCCTTATAAATGTCGTCTCACTTCTTAAGAAGTAAAGGCATCTAAAAGTTACAGGATCAGTTGTGTGTGTGTGTGTGTGTGTGTGTGTGTGTGTGTGTGTGTGTGTGTGTATTTGCATGCAACTATTATGTAACTTGGAAAGGAGGCATGAGCTGAAGTTATGTTTGAATCGTGTCGTGGATCAAGACCTGTCCCACAAAGGTTGTCACAAAACTACCAATAAAATGATAATAAATAATCATCCAAATGTCTATTGACTTCATTCTCTTGTGTGTACAAAGTTCACATTTTCAGTTAAACTTAGACTTGCTCTTGAAGGAATTCCAGTTCCAATGTCTCTTCCTCCCTGAGTTGCTCGGTATGTCAGAATCGCTAAGGCAGGTCTTAAAAACCATTCCTGGTCGTTGCACACTGACACCTCCCTGGGTGCTGCTGTTAGCCACGCCAGAACTATGCAGACCGTGCTCCTTTCATTGTTTTTGTGTCACTTCAAGAGTGCTCACAGGCAGTAATGCTCACAGAGAGAGACAAGCGGAACAATGTAATGTGCCTGTGTGTTGTGTTCTCCATGGTGACACTCAGAAACAGTGTGCAGCTTGGGGAGAATGCAAAACCCAGCAGGGACCTGGGGCTCCGGGTTGCAAAGACAATGAGACAACATTTTTTTTCTTTCTCCTTGGAGGGACACAAGGTTGAATCATCAGGGCTGATTCCAAGAATCAGCTGTGGCACTTTAATATCTCTTTCACTCTCACAGAACCTCTGACCTTTGTCCCATACCTGAATCTCATTTGTCCAGCTGAGCATTTCCTTATGGTGAATTCTGCATCAGGGGCTCACCTGAGAATTTATAAAATGTGTCATCTTGTGCCTCTACCTCCAACACATATGCACCCCAACCTCAAATCCACCACCCATACCTGTGTACATCTGAACCCCAATTATGAACTACACTTAAGTTGTTTATTTTTTTCTTTCAGGAAGTTTCTCAACATCTTCGTGGAATTAGTAATTAGTAAGATATACTCCTAGGGGAGTGGAGCGACATCTAGCTCCATGTCACCAAAGAATCTGAAATATACCCTTGAATAGGAAAGGATTGTTCGTTCGTTTTATGACAGCAACTATCATTATAAGAAATATTTTAATTATTGGCATTTATACCTTTGAGGAAATCCAGGATCATTCAGTTAAAGATGATTGATTAACATTAAAAAATTATGTCCATTAAAAAGGACTGAATTTGAATTAGAGAGTCATTGAAAAATTAAATGGTGGGAAAGTCATGAAATCAAAAGCATTTGGTTTTCTCTATCTAGTGAAACACAATTCTCTTTTCTCTTACTGAGATTTTAGTGACATAATATACTATTATGTAATATAATATTATGTAATATGTAATATATACTATGTAATATATAATATATTATATAATATATACTATGTTATATATGCTACATAATATATATTATATATAATATATACTATGTAATATATAATATAATGCTATTATGTAATATAATATTACAGGAACTTCCTTTTTCAACAGACAGCTCTGATGTGAGCAAGTTCCTTCTGCAACTATGCCACCATGTAAACATTGACTGTGTTGCAACATACCCATAAACTGAGGTTTTAAATTCAAGAGCTAATTTTAATCCCAGTTGCATCAATGAGAATTCATGGAAGATAAAAGTAGTTTGCTGACTTTTTTATAAGTCAATAGAGTAGAAATAGTAAAGTATGTACAGTTCTCAAATTAGAGAGAGGCTGTTTACCCCCTCTGCTTCGAATTCTCTGATCTTACAATGTAACAATAGCTCCTCTTTGGACAAAGTATTGGGATAAAGGTCAGACAATTCAGATGAACAAATGGGGGAAAAAAAGCACTAAAGCAATTTCCTGGCTAGTATATCTAAAATATTATTCATATATAGTCTGAGTATCTACAATAATTGAATTTACTAAATCATTTATTTTGAGTGGTTTCACTTTGATATTATAGGTCAGATCAAAATGATACACAAGAACAATAGAAGGCCAGTTGCCCAAAGTGCATGTGTATTTATCTTCCTCCTCTAAATGCTCCTAAATATTAGTTGTGGGGGTACAACTGGTTGAAGGTTGTTGGTTTCTTTTTTTTGAGACAGAGTCTCACTCTGTCACCCTACCCTAGAGTGCAGTGGCATCATCCTAGCCCAATGCAACCTGAAACTCCAGGGCTCAAGTGATCCTCCTGCCTCAGCCTCTCGAGTAGTTGAGACTACAGGCATGCACAACCACGCCCGACTAATTTTTTCTATTTTTAGTAGAGATGGGGTCTCACTCCTGCTCAGCCTGGTCTCAACTTATGAGCTCAAGCCATTCTCTGGCCTCACCCTCCCAGAGTGCTGGGATTATAGATGTGAGCCACCCCATGGGGCCTTATTTGTTTGTTTGTTTTGATCTTCTCTGACCTGCAAAATGTCACTTAAGTGAGCCTCTCAGGTAAAAAACATGGAAAGCAAGTATCTACTCATCCTGAGAGAAGAGCATCAGCCTTTGACTTTACTCCAACAGCTGAGTAAATTAGCTCACATCCTGATAAGCAGAGGTTTTCTTTGGGATGAAGGTTGCCCAATTTGCAAAAAGATCCCAATCCCTGAATCCTGGGCAATATTCAAAATTCTAATCACGGAAAATAAAGGAAGAAGCCAGGGGTATCTTTGAGGACGGGTGATGCAGGGCACCAGTGCTGACATGTTTACAAGGGAGGACTGGTTTGAACAGATGACTCATGCTGGAAGTTTCCCTAACCGAGGCATCTTAGCAAAGGAATTATACTTGCGGCATAAAAGCATAAACTAAAATATGTTGTTCCCTTGGGACCATGGCCTGGAAAAGGACCCAGACCTACCAGACCATTGTAGTAGCAGTGTAGCATCTGTCAGACTGTGCAGGACCAATCTTCACTCCTAATATCAAGTGGCAGCAAGAAGCAATAGAAGCAGTAAGCTGATCAGCCCTAATGCCGCCATAGCCATCACTGTCTCCATCTTTGAACTGAGATTTTTAGACTATGTGAGGGAAGGGAGTCAAAAGAAGAAATATTAGAGTTCTCACTAGTATATGTTAAGGTTAATAGAATGGTCAATCAAAATAATAAAACAAGATACGAACATCATTATACCCAAATTTTATGTATCGGGACCTACTGTTTATACAACTATTTCTATATAATCTATAATTTTTCATCTTTTTTTCCTTTTCTGCAGGCCAATTGGATTATTTATATTAATATTAAACAAATAATTGCATAATTATCAGGGAAGTATTTATGAAGTTCTGAATACAAGATGGGAAACGCTCATTTGCTAGAATTAACTCTTTAATGCTTCTGAGTCAAGGTAATTGGCAACTGGCAAATCTGTAAAGAAAACTGACTTATTTTTATGGAAAAAAAGTTTTTCACTAGAAAAGGGAGACAATAGCAAAAACACAGAGACTAACGGGCTTTATTAGTTGACATTCTACATTTTAAAAGCCTCTCTCTGACTCTGCAGGTAAATCTAAATTTGTGGTTATACATAGGAAAGCTTAAGTCCTTCACACATGAGGCCAAGTGCTTAGATGGCCATAGTTAGTAAAAGAGCCACATTTACATTACAATTCAGAATATAAATATCTGCTCAAATAAACTTTTTCTTTTCAAAATATTAAGGGAGTACAAATGTTTTTGCTAACGGATACCTTTTATAATGCTGAAGTTGGGGCTTTTAGTGTGCCCATCACCCTAATGTTCATCGCATCAGACAGGTAAGTATCTACCTCCTCCCTTCCTTCCCTCCTCCCCACTTCTTGATTTCCAATGACCTTTACATCTCTTTGTGCCCATGTGTGCCCATCGATTA
Source organism: Microcebus murinus (assembly GCF_040939455.1). NCBI lineage: Eukaryota > Metazoa > Chordata > Mammalia > Primates > Cheirogaleidae > Microcebus > Microcebus murinus. The sequence continues at coordinate 25,996,134 of NC_134115.1, forward strand.
GCTCCCAGTTATTAGAGAGTACATGTGGTGTTTGTTTCTCCATTCCTGAGATACTTCACTTAGGATAACAATCTCCAGTTCCATCCAAGTTGCTGTAAAAGACACGATTTCACTCCATTTTATAGCTAAGTAGTACAAACAAATCAGCAAGAAAACACCATATAACCCCATTAAAAAGTGGGCAAAAGACATGAACAGAAGTTTTACAAAAGAAGATAGACAAATGGCCAAGAAGCATATAAAGAAATGCTCAACATCACTAATCATGAGGGAAATATAAATTAAAACCACAATGAGAGATCACCTCTCCCCTGTGAGAATGGCCACTATTAAAAAGTCAAAAAATAATAGAAGCTGGCATGGATGCAGAGAGAAAGGAACGCTTATACACTGTTAGTGGGATTGCAAGTTAGTATGAACTCTGTGGAAAACAGTATGGAGATTCCTCAAAGAAATATTAATAAATTTAGATTTACCATTCGACACAGCAATCCCACTACTGTGTAGCTACCTAAAGGAAAAGAAGTCATTTTATTAAAAAGACACCTGAAATTGAATGTTTATTGCAGCAAAATTCACAATCGCAAAGATGTGGAGTCAACATAAGTGCCCATCAACTCATGAGTGGATTAAGAAAATGTGGTGTGTGTGTGTGTGTATATATATATATATATATATATATGCACACGAACACACACACACACACACACACACACACCATGGAGTACTACTCAGCCATAAAAAAGAATGCTCAGATAACCTTTTTTTTCCTTTCTGAGGAGCCACTGCATCCCACAGATAAACTTTTAATTAAACTTTTGTAATGTTTGACTTTTCCTTTGACTTTTCCAGGAAAATAAAATCCAGCCACTAACCAATCAAGCAGAAAACTTGGGAGCTGGGACAGCACATAGAAAAACAAAAATAACTTGTTTAAAAGCTTTTCCTCTCTTAACAAGGCCAGGAAATTGTAGGGTGGGTGAATTTGGTTATGAATCACCACAAACACAGACTCAGCCCATGTAAGAAGACACAAATACATATACACACATAATCCTCAAAGACATCAGGCATTAAATGTCTAGGTTGTTGTTTTTTTAAAAAAATATATCAGTTTAAAAATTGGCTCCATAGAAATGACAAACAAATTCTAATTAGTGGCTAGGTCCTCTATTTTATGACTCAGACTTTGGTGTTCTTATAAAAGGAGTAGAAGGAGAGCAAAACATCTTAGTTTATTTAGTTTCTCTCCACCTACTTATCACCTAAGATTACTATGAAGGTTGAAATTATGAGATGGTTGAGTTCTCTCTATTTCAGGGAGTGAAGATATACTTTATCTCTTTTATATTAAATGTCCTTTCAAGGGACCAACCATTAATACATTTATTTTTTTAGAGATTATTTTTTAAATCTACCTAGATCATTCAATGCTTTTGCTTGCTGTGGGGATGATTTGAGAAAGTCTATTTCAAGCAGATCATGAACTACAAGATAAAGAAAATGCAGTCAGTCCATTCAAAGTTCTTCAGTCCACAGCATTGTATTGTGTGTTATAAATTTTACATATTCAAGTTGGACTCCTCTGTCCCACCTCACTCCCACACCTATCTGAAAGATAAAAATATGCTATCTTCATCTACTCAGACTTTCACAGAGTAACAGTACTGAAAGTAGCTTTGAAAATCTTCCAGTATAATTAATCTAACCCATGGCATCATTTAACTGTGGTGGCTCATTTTTGTGTAGTACTTCAGATATTACAATATTTTCTTATTCGGACTTACACAGCCCAATGAGATAGATGGAGAAGGAATTGCTACTATTTCTGTTACAAAGAAATGGAGACAATTGTTCCTCTCGGAGGCCAGGTGATGTCTAAATCCAGCTAGCTAGTAAGTGGAGAGGTTAGTTTGTTTGCTTTGACTATGCTACTGTACCTTTTTCCAACTACTTGTATGATTTTCTACCCACTATGTTTCCAACATATTCAACATTTAAGTTTTTCTCATTTAACATAAGTCAGATAGTGATACACAAAATGGAAGAGAGAATTAAGAGAATTCTCTAGATAGGTTGCCTTGGATATAACTATCCATTTAAATCTCTATGAAGGTTGTACATAAGCCTTTACATGAACTATTATACATATCTCACAGAATCAATCAATTAATTAATTGAATTAATTAATTCATTCAATTAATTAAACTCAAGAATCAATTAATATTCAGATCAGAAAAAATTAGTAGCCCAGGAAATTGTTCTTAGATTGTATGGTTGAAAGCCTGTCAGTTTGTGTCAAGATAAAAACTCCTACTTTTATTGAGCAGTGTGCAAAAGCTCATGCCTGTAATCCCAGCAATATGGGAGGCCAAGGCGGAAGGATCACTTGCGGTCAGGAGTTCAAGACCAGCCTGGACAACATAGTGAGACCTTTATCTCTACAAAAAAAATTTTAAAAATTAGCCAGGCCTGGTGGCGCCCACCTGTAGTTGCAGCTACTTGGAAGGCTGAGGCGGGAGGATCACTTAAGCCCAAGAGTTAGAGGTTGCAGTGAGCTGTGACTGTGCCCTGCACTTCAACCTGGGGGACAGAATGAGACCCTGTCTCGAAAGAAAGAAAGAAAGAAAGAAAGAAAGAAAGAAAGAAAGAAAGAAAGAAAGAAAGAAAGAAAGAAAGAAAGAAAGAAAGAAAGAAAGAAAGAAAGAAAGAAAGAAAGAAAGAAAGAAAGAAAGAAAGAAAGAAAGAAAGAAAGAAAGAAAGAAAGAAAGAAAGAAAGAAAGAAAGAAAGAAAGAAAGAAAGAAAATAATAATAAAAACCCTCTTACCTTTATTGATGGCATTAGTGCCCAAGAGTAATTGAAAATATGCTTGTAATTCTACAGATATTTTAGATTTTACATGTTTTTGCATTTCATGAGCTCTGGAAAGCCTGAGCCCAGGTCTCATTTGCCTTTATATTACTGCAGATAAGCACGGTGCATCGAGCATGACAAACATTCAGTAAATATTTGGTTTGTTGTTATGTGCTCAACGGATCCCTATGAGCCGCCACAGGTTGTGAGTTAAGTGGACGAGTAGACGTGACTCTCAACAACACTCTAAACAGACTTCCCTGTTGTTCTTGATATGTACACAGACACAATGTAAGCTTCAGCAGAGTCACTAATAAAGGTTAGGTTTGTAATCCTATTTCTAACCATAGCAATAAAGTCAGTCTCTAACTATCAATCATTATAACTTGATAATGAACCTCTGTGTTTTGTGTGTGTGTGTGTGTGTGTGTGTGTGTGTGTGTGTGTGTGTGTGTGAGAGAGAGAAAGAGAGAGAAAGAGAGAGAAAAACCAGTAATAGGCATGTGGGCATTTCTGTATTATTCCCTAGCATGGCATGTCCTTCCTTCACTTTTTTCTACAAAACAATTCCCAGCCAAATATGTTTATTTTAATTTAAGGTAAAAAAGAAAACTCATATTATATATTTAAATATATTTATAATATAGTATACATATTACATTATAAAATATATTTTAACATATATTTATGTATCATAAAATATATTTTGATGTATATTTATGTATTGCAGAATATATTTGAAATTATTATATGCACATATACATGCATATATATCCATATGTATGTGTATGTACACATATATATATATATATATTTTCAATTTTCCAAAAGAAATGTAAAAAGGGCCTATTTGGGGAATCTATTTATTACAATTTCCTTTTCCCTCAAGGCCTATACACAGGTGCAGACATTAGGGCAATGTATATAAATCCTGAAAAGACCAAGTAATATCCCTCAGAAAACATTAAATCAATTAGGATGTTTCAGTCAAAAGCATCAGAAAGCCACCCTGGCTAAGGAAAGGGAGTTTTGTTATGAAGGTCTCTGATAGTATACAAAAATCTATAAGTAGGCTGGAAAACCAAACTCAGCACCAAAACAACTCAGGAACTAAGACCACTGGAGTTACTTGACCTTCCTTTTAGGCTGATGCTGCTGGAATGAACAAATGACAGCAGCCCTTGCTATGGTTCTATCCACAAGTCACTTCATTCACTTCATGTCATGTTCAGAGAGAGAGAACCCAATGGGCTTAGCTTTAGCCATATGCTCACACTTTTAAGTATAGAGTTGGGGAAATTATGCAGCATCAACCAAATAATCTGAGATTGAGGGGCGGGAGGAATCCCAAATGAAAGTGAAGAATACTTCTGGAATTGGATCGCATGCTCCTGGGTGACCATGGTAACCATGGTGACCTCTCATCTCCTTTTGCTGGCCTGTGTGTCCTTTCCATGCATGTGCCTTCTTCTAGGATGCCCCCATATAACATAATGTAACTCTTTTGCTCAACACACTCTCACCCCTTCCTCAAAAGAAGGTAATCTAAATTCCTATTGCTTCTTGCACTTGTTTCCAAGTTGAGGATTTCTTGGGACACTCCATTTCTCCTCTGGTTTCATCATGGTTTTACCTTAATATACAGGAAGTTATGGATGCAATAAGTATGGTTGAATTGCATCCCCTCAAAAATTCATATGTTGAAATTCTAACCCCCAGTAATTCAGGATGTGACCTTATTTAAAGATACGGTCTTTACAGAAGTAATCAAGTTAAAGTGAAGTCATTAGAGTGGGCCCTAACTCAATGTAACCTGGGTTCTTATAAAAGGGGGAAACTTGGACTCAGAGACACACATAGAGGTACGTCAATGTGAAGAGATGAAGAGAGAAATGGCCATCTGCAAGCCATGGAAAGAGGCCTGGAACAGATCCTTTCATTACAGTCCTCCAAAGAAACCAACTCTTCAACACCTTGATTTTAAACTTTTAGCCTCCAGAACTGTGAAACAATAAATTTCTGCTTAAGCCACCTCATGTGTGGTACTTTGTTATGACAAGCCTAGCAAACTAATATACCATAGAATGTTCTTCACGTGATAATGGAGAGAGGAGTAAAATGATTAAAGCTATAAGTATATGTATATAAAGAAATTTATAGCTATATGTTACAGCAAGGGCAGTGTATAAAGTAGAAGCCACTCTTTATATTCATTAATGGATACTTTTAGAGATTCTCCAAGGAGACAATTTCCTTGGAGTTTATTAGTTGTTTGCAGATTTCAGGTATAGCAATGTCTTGAGAGAGAGAGACTTTGTGTTATGAATTGGGCCTTGTCTATGGTGTTCACCATAGGGATGTAGACTCCTTAGACTACAAACTATAAGCCTATTCCTTCCTAATTTATCCAGATGGATTAGTTCTTTGGTTTGCTTCTGTCTGCACACAGTACATGCACCGTGTGTGTGCCCTCATTGAGCAGGAACCTCAATTTAAAGCATTAAATATTTTATCCCAAGAGCTCATCGCCTTCATTAACCCCTTGGTAACCATGAAATCAGTGTGAACCCAAGAGTCCAAGAGGAGGAGAGCCATGTTTGCTACTTCTCTATCTTAGTTGCTATTTCTCTAATGGCAATCATCATTGCAATTAATAATATTTATTTTAAAATTGAGCTCTGATTTTGCATGGCAGCTTTTGGAAATTATGTAATTAAGCCTGCAAAAAATTACTGATAGTTATTTAATTAGTTATTCCCTCTCTCTGAAGACACTTGATTTTATTCTTGGAACTTGTAAATAATGAATTAGCATCAAATATATACCCAAGGTTTTGAGCAACATGCTTGTTTAAGTAAATGAATGAATAAATAGAAGGCTACTAGGAACATATTTTGTATTTGACAAATACACATAGAATTCTTTTCTGCCCTTGGGTAACTAAGCACCTAAAGTGACAGACTCAATTTTTTTCTGCTTGTAATCCTCAGAGAAAAACAGTGTGGAAGGAACCTACATGAAACAAATCAAGCAGTGCACTCTTCCCCACTGTAATTCCACAATGACCTTCTTTCCCTCAAGCTTCTTTGTAATTGATGTCCCCAATCTATGCACACACACACACACACACACACACACACACACACACACACACACAAGGCTACAAGTAGTCAAAATTGCCTTGTTGCCCAGAAACAATGCAAGACACTGTTAGTCTGAACAAATCAATAAGAAACTGTTTAAGGGGAGCTACTACATCCAAGACGTTGCTCTAGACATAGGCAGTTACGTACAGCCCTGTTCAAAGCAAGAGCAGCGGCAGAGTAGGTGCCACAGGCTCTCCTGGATCAACAGTCCCAGTGTTCTCTATTTGGAGAAAGAGTCAACCGCATGGTTTTTGCTGAAGAAACTCTACCCCAGTAGTATTTCTTCCATACATAAAGTTCTAAATCCACTATCAGCAGGAAGGGGTGTAACCGTTTTACAGGTAGAGACAACATCAGTTCATGTGTACACTGTTAAGGGGGTGGGCTCTTGGGAAGATCCTGGAATGAAGTCAGATGATGCTTATTTGACATCATGTCTGAAATAGCTGGGAGACCATAGATAAGCTCCTCCAATCCGCCAGGCCTCGGTTTCCTCCTGTCTAGTAAGAAAGCATTAAACTAACAGAATGAGAAATATTTCTAGCTATGGATTCAGGGAGATCTGAGTTCTAGCCTTGGTTCTGCCAGGAGCTAGCTGGATATTCTTGGACTAAGTACTTAACCTCCCTGAGCCTTAGTTTCTTCATTTTTTAAACAGGGATAATAATAAAAGCACTCTCTTCAAAGTATGTTCCAATGAGAAAGGCACTATTATTGTGAGCATTAAGCATAATAAATCTACATATAGCACTTAGTGCAATGCCCAGCTCAGAGTCAACAGTATAGCTACCACGTCAACTCCCACCCCCACCATGCGACTATTTTACTACACTTTAACCACTACCTTACTTCACTATTACTATTACCTTAACGCACTACTACTAATTTACTACATTTCTACTACTCTTACTATACTTCTACTACTACCTACTACACTACTACTATTACCTTATGGCATTAATACTACCATGCCATACTACTACTACCTTACTCCATTTCTCCTACTACTGTCTTACCAAACTTCCACTGTTATTATACCTTACTACATTACTACCACCTTATTCACTACTTTTACTACTACAGTACTACCTACTATAACCACTACGCTGCATACTATGTGTATTAGTTCCTAGGGCTGTCATTAAAAAAAAAATACCATGAACTGGGTGCCATAAAAACAATAGAAATTTATTTTCTCACAGTGCTGGAGGCTGGAAGTTCAAGATCAAGGTTTCAGCAAGCAAGTTGGGTTTTTTTTTTTCTCCCCTCTCCTTGGCTTGCAGGTGACTGGCTTCTCCTTGTGTTCTCACATGAGGTATTAGTCAGAATTCTCCAGAGAAACAGAAGCAATAAAATGAAATAGAAATAGAAATATAAAATATATGTATATATATATAAAGAGATTTATTTTAAGAAATTGGCTTCTGCAATTGTGGTGGCTTGGCAAATTCAAAATCTGGCAATGAAGGACAGCAGGCTGGAGACTTCAAAGAGTGGCAGTTCGAGCACAAAGGCAGTCTGCTAGTGAACCAGAAACAGCCAATGCTGCCTGTAAAACCCAAAGGCAGTTGGCTGGCAGGATCCCTTCCTGCTTGGGGGAGGTCAGCCTTTTATTCTACTCAGGCCTTCAGTTGATTAGATGAGCCCACACCCCACATTACAAGTCCATTCTGCTTTACTTAAAATTCGCCTATTTAAATGTAATCACCTCCAAAAACACTCAAACAGAAGCACCCAGAATAATGTTTGACCAAATGTCTGGGTGTGACTCAGTCAAATTGACACATAAAATTAACCATCACACATGGCATTTCCTCTGTGCCCATGCATCCTCGTGTCTCTCTGTGTTCAAACTTTCTCTTTTGATAAGGACACCAGTCAGATTGAATTAGAGTCCACACTAGTGGCCTCACTTTAACCTAATCCCCTTTTAAAGGCCTTATCTCCAAATACAGTCACGTTCTGAGGTACTGGGTATTAGAGCTTCGATATATGAATTTCTGAAGTACATAATGCAGCCCACAATATTCTGTTTGCTACTACACTTTATTACCACTACAATCCTGCTTCTACTACCATTGCCCTACTACTACTACTCTTACTACTACTACTCATCCCCTTTCTGTTACTAATCCTTCCATAAAATTTCTTCCAGTTTTGATTTCCTGTATTTCTATAACATAGATTGTATACAGATGGCACCAGGAAGTTCAGGGTGTCTACCAAGATTGACGTAAGTTCAGCCAGAGTCAGTTCATGGAACACAGTTTAGATAGCAATTGAAGAATATTTCAGGATACATGAATTTTGGCCAAGGAGGAAATGCCACACTACAAAGAAGCCAAAAAGATGGACAAACCAAGATGGCCCACCCAAGAGGAGTGTCAATCTGTCAGTAGTTACCAGCAGGAGAATTACCTTGTTCATGAAGCCGAAACATTACATGACTAAACATTCAGCAGCAGTTTTTATTACGTGTCATGGGGTTTACCACTTGAGTGGCTGGTCTGGTTTTCCTCAACAGTGAGGACCTAAAGGAATGTTTACCTTTCATTCCTCTTCCAAATATTAATTATATACTTTACTCATCAACTTTACAGTAATCCCTAGAAAATAACTGAGAAATATTGCCAGTGAAGAACTAAATGGTGAATCAGAATGAAAAATACTGTAAATACGCATATGCATTCATACCTCATTAGATATTAATAGGCCAGCAACTAATGGGTTTTCTAGGTTTTATTTTATGTTCCATGTGAATTAAATTATACAGGGACAATAAGATTCCCAAAAATGGAGGCTGAATTGTTCCTAAATGTTTGTGCCTCCTTCAGTCTTTGATATCATCTTTGTTCAGGAAATATTTGCTGAGTTTAGTAGAGAGAAGAATCCCCCAATTTTGATGGTGCTAGCTCTACGGCTGCTCCATCTCTCATTCAAAAATATGTCCCAAGTTCAGCTATTGTGCTAGCTATCAAATAAGGGAAAGTCACCGCATGCACTTGCCTGCAGATTGAGAGGCTATAGCCTCAGCAGTTCAAGTCAACTCAACAGCCATTTATTCAGCCTGTGCTGTGGGTAAGGCACTCAGAGCTCCTCATCCATTAAGCCAGACAGCGTGTGTACATGAATATCCATAATTCAAGGCAATTTTCTCTATTAATAAAGATATAAATAATGTACTGGGATGCTGAACACAGCCAGGACAAGGCAGGAGACTGAAACGGGAGCCAGATTGCAGAGCAGTTTGAAGGCTGAGCACCACCCTCATCACCACTGATAAATCCTTCTGTCACCACTCTTAAAGGTTGAAAAACTATGGAAACACAAAGCCTGAACAGGCCTATTAGCCTAATGGACACAGAATGGAGCAGTGTGACAATACTGACGCTGGTTCCAGGAACAACCAACCCCGTGTTACTGATAAAATGCCCAGCCTTATCCTCACCAGAATATTCGGTGATGAGCAGTTATACACCAATTGCTTTGTATTTCAATCAACAGCACTGAAGCAAGCCAGATTTAAAACTCTTTAATGCCATATGCAACCAGATAAAAATTATTACAGTGAAAATAGTTACATGATACCTCCAAGGCCACCATTCTGTGATGACAAGGCCCATTCACTCCTCCCTTTCTATCTCTCGGACTGACACGAAACAGGAGAAAGAGTCGAACTAAAGTGAGGTAAAGGTGACTCACAAAGAGCTTCAAGAAAGGGAGGAGAGTCAGTAAAAGTCACATAGGCTGGTGGGACAGGTGGAGATGGATTATGAAGGATTAGGTGGATGGGAATGGGGTAGAAGAGAGTTAGTTGGGAGTAAGAAAGTGGGAAATAATTGGGAAAATGGGCAAAAAAATAATATGGTTATGATTTGGATCATTGTAAATGTCCTTTGAGAGCTACAAGTAAAGAACAAATTTCCTTTTTAATTTAGGGGAAGAGATGAGATTGGCTACTAAACTGTGCTTCTTGAATGTCACACTGTTCAGAGACTGAAACCTTTGGGACCCCAATTTCTCAGGGTTACAGTGGCACCTAAACCATTTTGGTTGAAGTGAAATGCAATACATTTAAGCCAGACATTTCCCAACTATGAAATTAAATTCTGATTTAACCCAGAAAACTATTTTCTTAACCTAGTGATACAATTTCAAGATAATGGATATGGTAATGAAACATTTTAGGGATTTTAATTAGGACAGGAGTTTTTGTTGTTGTTGTTTAACTATGTATTATTTTTCCCAGAAGCAGACTACTTGAAGTATCTAGGTCAGAAATTAAAACCTCTCAGTACCAACGGAATCGTAAATGCCAGAAGTTAATGAAAGCTTGGTTTCTTTACAATCTATGGAATACATTAGCCAGTTAATGTCGATCTTTTAGAGTGCCATGTTTTTAATTTATAATAAAAGGATACGTGTATGTGTGTATATTCATGCCACATAAGTGACTTACACTGTCATATATATCAAATTAACTTAAGCATGTAATAACCACAATGTCACTAAAAAACCAGGCTTGCAACTTGTTTATTGTTAATATCTGACATCAAAATTTTCTGGAGTCTCAAAGCTGTAGCACGAATCATTTAAGCACACACGCACACACACACATACACATACACACGCGCACACAATTACTGCTTAGTGCTCCTGAAAATCTATGCCTTCTTGCTGAGTATCAAATATAAAATTAAAACTTCTCCCAAAGAAGGCTAAAAAATTAAACCCAAGTTATAATACTCAAAAATACTAAGCCGGGTGCGGTGGCTCACGCCTGTAATCCTAGCACTCTGGGAGGCTGAGGCGGGCGGATTGCTCGAGGTCAAGAGTTCTAAACCAGCCTGAGCAAGAGCGAGACCCCGTCTCTACTATAAATAGAAAGAAATTAATTGGCCAACTAATATATATATAAAATTAGCCGGGCATGGTGGCGCATGCCTGTAGTCCCAGCTACTCGGGAGGCTGAGGCAGGAGGATCGCTTGAGCCCAGGAGTTTGAGGTTGCTGTGAGCTAGGCTGACGCCACGGCACTCACTCTAGCCTGTGCAACAAAGCGAGTCTCTGTCTCAAAAAAAAAAAAAAAATACTGAATATTTATATCCAGACCTAAGATAACTCTAAAACAAGCAACTGGTTAAGTAGAAGAGTCACAAAATTGGCCATAGATAAATACAAGTCCAGAGCCCTTGACACCCATAAGATCAGTGTGGAAAAGGAATCCAAAGCAAAGGGAGAATGGCTCTTAAAGAAATATCTGTGTTGTAAACCACTTCTCATCATGGCTTATAATATGTCATTATTTAATGGCCATTAACATGACAACTTGCTAGAGTTGCTCACTCAGAAAGTAAGTGACTTTTAGATCTGCATGAACAATAACTTACGGATATATATATATATATATATAAAGCACAACACCGTGGTGGGAAGCTCTTTACAGGTTTGCTTAAAGGAGGAATTTCATCCTTCAATTGAATAAAAGCTAAACATAGTTCTAAACACAAGTCCTCCTATTTTCCAAGGGCTGTAAAATGGGTCACAGCTCTCTTCTTTTGATAAAGACCAACGGAAGGGAATGAGGCTGAGCAGCAGTCCCCATCACAGTTCCTAATTTCAAGTCTATTTCAGTCCCAAGCCACCTCCCAAGGAAAGAGAAGGTAGGGGTAGAATGAAACATAGTGGGTCCAGAATCGATCTTGGGCAAAGGTTGATCCTGACAATCCACAAATATGTTACTTGGCCCATCTGTGTTTTTCAATGGAGAAAAGTTACATTTAAAATAAATCCATATATCCAGCTTTTTGTGGGGAACAGTTAGAAGATCCAGAATTGCTTGAGTTCCTAAGCTCACCTCAGGTCAAGGTAAGTAGCTCTTGCTACCTTTAGATAGAGCAGGTGTTCTCTAGTTCACCACAGTCTTCACCTCTCCCTGTTGTCTTTCACTTGGCCAACTTTACTCATGTGTGTTGCTGCCTGACCCTATAGGTGTGCAAGGTTACCACTCAAACATGAATATATCTCATAAAAGCCCCTGAAAAAACTATCTGGAATTTCACACATTCAAAAAAGGTTCATACGTTCCAGAGCTTTCCTGAAGTTTCTGGTCTACTCTGAGTTGGGTTGCAAGACATGGAATCTTACTTATATTTTCCTCTCATAGTCCACACAGTGCCCTTCACATAAAACACACTCCGTTAATGTTGATTGTTACAAACTAAGGGTAGAATGGATCATAATAACCCTCACAGAGCTAATCTGATTTGGACATCTTTTGTTTACTCACATCCAAATGTGTGGATCCAGGATTGCCATTAAATTTTAATGGGCCTAGAATGTAAGGGACTACAGGGATTATGTTGTTATGAAGATCAGAAGTCAGACCACTTTTCTGGGTGCAAGGTGGTGTGCAGTGTAAAAAGGACTTTCCTGGGCTTAGGAGTCCTGGATGTATTGATTCTACAAATACATGTTTATTCATTGCCTACTATGTGCGAAGTGCTCAGTATACAACATGAATACAACAAGGTCCTGTAAGGAGTTAAGAATTCAAATAAATAGTTTCACTGAAAGCCATATGAACTTGGGCATGTCATTTAACCTTTCCACATTCTGTTTTCTCACCATCCGAAACAAACAAACAAACAAAAGGCATGTCTGTTTCTTGGGGGCCTATTTTCAATATAGTAAGAAACGATGGAAACAGTGGGATTGCACACTTTGTGAACTGTAGAATACAGGTAACAATATGGTAGAATTGGATTCTTCCTGCCTTTGTTAATATAATAGATTGCAGTCAAAAATAAGCACGAGACACACCATATTCCGAAAGTAAAGTATTGCAAAGAAAACATTACAAAGTTTTACAAATAAATGACCGCTAAGCCCCTGTTGCATGCCAGTTCGGTTCTTCAGGCAGATGAATGTTACAAAAAGGAAGGAAGTGCTGACATGCTGTAAGTCCCCACCCCTCCACCTGTCCATCTCCCCCATCACTTTCTCACCTCAAGCCTAGAGAGAGGAGCATAATTCAAAATGTTTCCTGGTGTTGGAAGTAACAGAGGAATATTACCTGACTCACTAGAGGCATCTAAGGCAGAGAAATCTAGAAGGACCTGACTGACCATGTTGGTGGTAGATCCAAGAGGGAGTTACCATGTTGGGATTGCACTACCCACTCCGCATTTGCTTGCACAAGAGATACGTGATGTTTCCTCTTGACCAGAGTGAGCTACTCAGGAAAGAGAATGGCCTCTGCTATTCTTGTATCCTGTTGAGTTGGGCCACACAGAGGTGTGAGGTGGCCTCAGTAGAAAGAGGTTGGATACATTAGATGCATAGCCCAGACAGCCAGGGCCTGAGCAAGGAGTTGCTCATGAAGACTGACTTACAGACACATCCATGAGGGAAAATGCACTGCAGGAGGGAGGAGGCGGGCCAGGGAAGAACCCCTGAAACTGCCACATAGGAGACAAGTCTAGTTCTGTCCTATGTCCCTGCAGCCAGGACATCTAAGGGAGACCATCTTTAACCATCTGCCAGGTCAGAGAGCCAAAGCCACCTCTCCAAGTGACAATGGTCATATTCTTTTATCTCTCCTCTCTCCTGCCTCTATATTTGACCCTAGGAAGGAGGTGAGCAGGGAGGAAGGAGGAGGAAGAAGAGACATACTCACCTCCTCTCCTGCTGCATGCCTCAGAAGTGAAACAGGATATATTATAGCTAGGCAGGGGAGATTTGATATTAAGTTATATTTGGAGTTCTGACCTTGCATGGACCCGGACAGTGTCAATGCTGAAGTAGGACTGTGTCTGTGACTTACAATGACTGTAGTATTGTCCTTTGCCTTACTGAACATAAAGGGCACAGAACTAACCCAGATCTTCACCCAGGGTCACGTGAAGATTATCTCTCCAACCCCAAGTAATATTAAGGGAAGGTAGGAAACATAAGCAAAGTTGAATGTGATCAAAATCCACACACTGTGTATCATGTACACACACCACATAAACAGGAATGATTCTGGTGTGAACAGTGTTATTTTCTCTTCCTGGAAAGTAGCTTTCAATGGTGAACTATTGCCAAAGTTGCCATAGTTGGCTTTTTCAACTTCCTTAATTTTAAGGGAAAATGGGAGTAAAGCCTATTGATAGAACGTTAATGATTATGGGCTGTAGTGCTGATCCCAAGGTTGAAGGTCAACTGAAGAGCGTTGACAACACTTTTATTAGGGGATTTTATATCTCTCTAGTAATGTTGATTTGGTGGCACTCCTTGAAAATTTTAGGGCTTCCTTCAAATTTTGGAAACATGAACAGTCACCCTGTCATGTCTCATGCCTGAGTGCTCAAGTTTCTGTGATCTGTCAGTCAAGGGGAGTCCTTAGAAGCACCAATTGGCCCCACTTGGCAATGAAAGTGAGTGTATATGAAATAATCAGACTACACACCTGTGCGTCTCTGCCACCCTAATAAAACCTCCAAAATCGTGTCCCCATTTTCCCCACACTTTCTGCCCAGTCTCTTAAGAAATTTAAATTTTGTATGAGAGAATTTTTTTAAAAAAGATTAATTTTAAAGAGCTCTTTTTAAAAAAAAAAAATAAAGCTCTATGATTGAAATAAGAATTACCCTCAAGATTCTGCCATTTGGATTATTCCTAATAAATGTCTAATCTGCCCATTAAGTCATCCTGTGGCTATCACAGTGGCTGAAATTGAAATCTGTCAAAGAAATTAGGGTTACTCCTTTACTTCAGCCTTGACAAAATACAGCCCAAGAGAATCCTGGTTGTACGTAGAAAGCAGGCACTTTTTGTTTTTTTCTTTTTAACTCAGGATTGTAAAGGTGGAAAAGAGGAAAGAAATGTCCTTCTTCTCTCCAAAGCTGCTCTTCCGCATTTACAACTCTGATTCTTTGCTTCCCACTCCCGCTCTTCCACATTTTATCCAGAGCAGTTTAAAGGTTGATGCAGCACCTTTCTGAGCTTCTGCTGGGTGGCCTTGAAGCCATAGAGCTTACCTTTGAGACAGTTATTGCTGCCTTCTTCGCCTTAGCCAACCGTCAGGGACAGAGACGTTTAAAAAACAAACACTTTAGTGTCATGAAGCTCACTGTTAATTATACTCAACCAGAGTATTTGCTGAGCATTTGATGTCTATCCCGTATTGTGCATTTTCCTAAGATCTTCTTATCCCTAAGTGAATTATACCAAAAGACAGCAGATTGTCTGAGCCTCAGGGGGGCTTTTTTCCCTAGTTTGCAATTTTGTTGTTATTCTTATAGCATTACTCTTGATCATTTGTTGAAGAAAGTACCTTGAAAAGAAGACAGAATTTACAATGGAAGGTTTTAGTTTTGAGAAAGCTGATATTTAATTAACACTGACTAAATGGGATTAAGTAAATATATGTACATAAATATGTTACTCATTTCATCATAGAGGCACAATGCATTTAACCATAGAGGCACATCAATGGGCTTAGAAGAGACTAGTGCTTCAAAATGAAGCAAGTATTTTTATCAATACACTTGAGCAGCTACTCATATGATATTATATGCTGAAAAGAAATGTAAAGCATGGCCCATGCTCTCAGAAACTGTACAATTAAGTTGAATAGATCTGAATCTTTTGGAGTGTATGGATCAATAGCTTTCCTGGGAAGGACAAATGAGAGGGACAGACAAAATAAAGATAACAGCTTTTTCTTTTGTTTAGCTAAACAATAAAAAAGGTTAACATTTTCAAAGTGTATTCTATGTTCAAGACATGGTTCTAAGTGCTTTATTTATTCCATTTATAGCAACCCTCTGGCATTTTATATATCTCTATATATATCTGTAGGTACAAACACACACACACACAACCTGGTATCACCCCTTCATTATCCCTATTCTTCAGGTACAAAAAAAAAATTGAAGTGCCAGCAGCATTGGGGTACTTGAACATAAGCAGTCTGATCTCCAAAACCTTCAACCACTATATTATCTCCATTAATTAATCCTATCATTTCATGAAAGAGGGATTTATCTTAATACTAAAGGATTAATGAAGGATTAACTACACAATAAAAATCTGTTAGATGCAATGCATTTAGCTTTGTGATAAAAGCTACATTGTTCTTATTTTTGTCATTTCATATGGATCTATAATGACTAGCAATTAAGAGCCATGGAACTAATTTGAAGGGATAAAAACTATAATAATAAAGTGACATTAAAATATGAGCCACAATTTTGATCCAGATGAGCAAAACAAATCAAAAACACTACAGAGGGAAAGCCCCACTGCATGTTAAAAGGTTGAATGGCAGAAAGGAGTAAGGAGAGAGCTCCAGACAGGTAAAGGACATAGGCAAAGCTTAAGGATGGAATAAACAGATGTGTATGGATGGCGAATACACCAGGATGGTTTAATCAGAATTTTTTTTGTTTTGAGACAGAGTCTCACTCTGTCTCCCGGGCTAGAGTGCAGTATCATCATAGCTCACTGTAACTTCAAACTCCTGAGCTCAAGTGATCCTCTTGCCTCAGCCTCTCAAGTAGCTGGGACTACTTCGGAGCCACCATGCACGGCTAATTTTTCCATGTTTAGTAGAGACAGGGGATCACTCTTGCGAGCAATCCTCCCACCTTGGCCTCCCAGAGTACTAGGATTACAGTGGTGAGCCACCATGCACAGCCTAATCAGAAATTTGACCCAGGAGAGATAGTATAAGAGATATTACAGACCCATGGACTCTACAAAATTTGTGTTTGTTTCGTGGTATTTTTTAATCTATTTTTTTAAATACAACATACTTTCAGAAAAATGCACAAATTGTTTATTTGCAGCTTGATGAATTTTCACAAATTTTTACATACTCTTGTAACCCCTTACAGATTAGAACACAGTACCCCTCCTAGCACCCCATAAATCCCCTGTTGCCATCTTCTAGTGAGTAATCCCCCAAAGTAATCACCATCCTGACTTCTATCACCATGAGTTCATGGATTAGTTTTGTTTATTTTGAACTTTATATAAATAGAATCATGTACTGTATATTACTTTTTGTCTCCTTTTTGTATTTGTGGGATTTACCCATTGTTGTTTCATGTAGCAATCATGCATTCCTTCTCACTATTGTATAGTATATAGTATTCCATTGTATGAATATACCACATTGTGTTTATACATTCTGTTGCTGATGGACATTTGTGTTGCTGCCAATTTGAGGCTATTAAAAATGAAGCTTGGCTGGGTGCAGTGGCTCATGCATGTAATCCTAGCACTCTGGGAGGCCGAGGTGGGCAGATTGCTCAAGTTCAGGAGTTCAAAACCAGCCTGAGCAAGAGCAAGACCCTGTCTCTACTTAAAAAAATATAAAGTAATTAATTGGCCAACTAAAAATCTATAGGACAAATAAGCCAGCCAGGGTGGTGCATGCCTGTAGTCCCAGCTACTCGGGAGGCTGAGGCAGAAGGATTGCTTGAGCCCAGGAGTTTGAGATTGCTATGAGCTAGGCTGATGCCATGGCACTGTAACCCAGGCAACAGAGAGAGACTTTGTCTCAAAAAAAAAAAAAAAATGAAGCTTCTCTTAACATTCTTGAGCATGTCTTTTGATTCACATATATGTACATTTCTTATGGAAATAGAATTGCTAGATCATAGCATGGGTGTATGCACAGGTTTACTGGATGCTACCACAGTAGTTGTATTATTTATATTCCCACCAACACGTTGTATTTTTAATGTATAGCTCCCTAATGACTATTAAGATGACCATTTTTTCAGATGTTTACTCGCGATTCAGATATCTTCTTTTATCAAGTTCAAGTGTTTAGCTTATTTTTCTAGTGGGTTATATGTCTTTTTCTTTGTTGTATGTAGAAGTTTTTTATATGCTACACATGAATCATTTGTGAAATATATATTTTACATAGGCAACCTTTTTCACTCTTTTATTGACATCTTCTAATGGACAAAAGCTCCTAATTTTAACGTATGGCTGGTATTTGTTCTATTTTGTTTAAGAAATCTTTGCCTCCTCTAAGGCCATGAAGATACTCTTTTATGTTCTCTTCCTGACATGCTATGGTTTTACTTTTCATATCATGTATACAATCCACTTAGAATTGGTTTTTTTGTACATTGTATTATGTAGAGATCAAACCTTATCTTTTCCTATCCTGATATTCAATTCTCCCAGAAATATTTATTTAAAAGATTATCCTTTACCCACTATACTACAATGTCACCTTTGTCATAAATCAAGTGAACAGTATATGCAGATTTTGTTTGCAGACTCTTTGTACTATCTATCTTTGCAACCATACCCTTGACAGCTGGTAGTGTGTAAGTCTTCCAATTTTGTTCTTTTTCTTCAAGATTGTCTAGGTTATTCTTGACTCTTTGTATTTTCAGATAAATTTTTTAAATGGGCTCCTCAATTTTCACATCCACAAAAAAATAGAATTATACTGAATCTACAGATAAATTTGTGGAGAATTTGTACCTTTATAACATAGAGTCTTCTAATCGATTAACATGGTATACCTCTGTATTTATAGGTCCACTTTAATTTCTTTTAATATTGCACAACGTGCTTCTAAAATTTTGAATCATCATTTGAAGATCTGAAGATTTCATGTGCAAGTAACCACTTTCAGACTCTCTTGAAAATAAAACTATCTGACAGAATTAGTCTAATATTCCTATGTGGCAAAAATAGACAGGAGCTGCCCACTATAACTGGGGCATGAGCTCATTAATTTATCACAGTTCTCACCATAAACACAATATATGAATCTGGGTTAACATTTCTGACTTCACTCATTGATTCACCTGATGGGCCACTATCTTTTATTACAAAAAGAAAAATAGTGACAAATATGAGAAATAATGTTTATTTATTCATTCTGCAAATATTATTAAATGCTAACTACATATCAAGCTCTATGCTACCTGTTAAGATATACTGATGAACAAAAGTATCCAGTTGTTTTTACATGCTTTAACTGAAAGGACTATAATACAATCGTTTTAATCAGAATTATAGCAACGTTGAAAATTTTTAATACAAAAATATTTTGTGTAGTACACCTCATTCAGCCAATATAAGGGGGCAAGAGTAGTAGAAGAGTAAGCACAAAGGATGAAGAAACAGAGAAAAAACCTGGGGGACTCAAAGAAAGAGGCTGTAGCTATTGTGGCACATTAACAGAAAAGTTCTCAAATACCCTAAGCTATCAGACTGCCCTTGGGCTGACATTCTCTGGGTCAGAAGACAGACACAAAATGCCATAATGAACAATGTGGGCAGTCCTTGCTCCTAGGAGGCTTCCACTCTAGTGGTAGCAAACTTAGGTCAAAATCAGACAAAGAAGTTCCTTGAATTTCAAGCTTAGGAATTTTGACATTATCTTCTGGCTAGTGGGCAATCAGTGGAGTTTTACTACCTGTTATTCCAGATTTCTTAGTATACTCACAGAAGGCTATTTCATCCCTGGATCCCAGGTTTGAAATAAATCAAGCATGACCCTCAGGTCAGTAATCTGGCTTCTGTGAGTAGGAGGAGAACAAAAAAGGAAAAAAAAATTCCCCATCCAGTCCAAGGTAAGGTATATTTACTTCTTTCCCCAAGCACTCAAAGCATCTTTTCAGCCACTCAGCTAGGTTTGGTTTCCTAGTCCAATCATTAACACCCCAAGGTATGTATGGGGGCTGGGGGGCAGGGGGAGAGTGAAAGAGAGAGAGAGGAAGATTGTGCAAGGGAAGATGAGGTGAGAGGAAAGTATAATCCAGTTGTTACTAATGCATCACTAAATTTTTCCTTCATGTAAAGATTTTCTAGCCCTCTCCTTCTTGTATCTTATGTCATGTCTTGGCATCCAATCAGCCCCAGCAGAGGCAGGTCCATTAACTTTTTCAGACCTCTAGGGTACCATTCATACCATTCAGTGCATTTCTGCTACTGCACTAAGTGTACCATACAAGGATGCTATTTAGTTCAATACACTCATGATACATAAAACAATTCCCTGAAGGCCTGAAAGAGTTAACTTGCACCCCTCCCTGAACATTTAGCTTAGTGAAAGGGATTGACTGAGAATCTGAGGACAATAGAGCCTAATATCTCATTAACTGGCATAGAATTCCAGTGACCTAAGCAGACACGGACAGTATCATATTAACATTTAGTATACAAGTGGAAAAACTGAGAACCCCAAAAAGGTTTTGCCCACAGACATACAATGAGCTGGTCTCACAGCCAAGACCATTTCCAGGCCTCCAAATATTCTGCCTGGAGCTCTGCTTATGGTTTCCTCCAAATCCAAACTCATAAAGCGGAGAGGCAGATGGAGCTGTAGGAAGGGCAAAGGTTAACACAAGGGTCCTTGTGGGCTTTTCCAGGTTTAAAATTCTGTCTTTTTTTTTTTTTTCATATCTTTGAAATGCAAATGTTGGACTGTTCCACTGTAAATCCTGCTTGTGATGAAAGAAATGGAATTTTTAAGTGGAATCTGTAAAACCATCCCTTCCCAGTTTCCTTCCTGGACAGTGGTACAGTCACCTCTGACCATACCAAACCCAGCAGTCTTTCCGTATCTTACCTCAGTTCCCATCAGCAGGTTTGCAACTGTCTAGAGACTATCTTCTTCTCTTTCTAACAAACAAGACCTATTGATAAAGGAGAGAAGATGGGGCCAGGGCACACACTCTCTTTCTGGCTTCATAGAAAGCACCACAGAACCGGAGCAAGCCTGCCTGGGGGCTGTCAGGATGCTGCACAACTAATCTACATGCTGGCACTGCAGTCGGATTCATGATGAGACAAAAGCCTCAAGTTTAAATCACTCTTTGGCTGGAGAAAGAGCTGGGAATAAAGAGAGTGAAGAAATTTCCATGACTTTTCCATGACTGTGACCAAACCCCTTCATGCTGAAGTTCAAAATAATAAGCACTGGAGCAGAAAGTGAACTTATCCATCATCTGGTCCAACCTGCATCTTATCATCATGGAAACTGAGGTAGACAGGTAGGTGACTACTGGTAGGTAGGTACACTATTCCAGGCCACACGACTCATTAGTGGCACAGTCGGTGGGTAAGGGTATTTTAAGTCATAAGAAACAGAAAGTATCCTTTCAAATTCTGCTGTTAAGGAAAAAAAAAAAAAGAAGAAAAAAATGTAAAGAAGAAAAAAAATAAAAATAAAAAAAAGAAACAGAAAGTAAGAAGCTCATGGTTACCTTAGACAATGAGGATTTATTTTAAGGATGCACGCGGCAAAAAACATCAGTGGTAACACAGCTAAACTTCACCAAGCACTAAAACACTGCAGGCACATAGGGTAGTTTGGTAAATTTACATTCAATCTGCTCCTTTTGGTCTAGCAGATACTCCTCAGATGTAGGTATCTATCTGCCTGATCTAGTTCTTTGCTATTCTGGGCATTAACTACTTTCTGCCTTGCTTTTAGTTATCACTCTCATTTATACAAACTCACATCTCTCCACTTTTCTTCTCTCTGCTTCATAATATCTGCTTGCCGGGGTTTCTGCTTCCTGCGGAGGCTTTCTGACATGTTTTCTGTGTGTCTTCTGACTTCTGCCCATCTACCAAGAGTTGACTCCCCTTCAATAGACTTACATCCAAGTTCCTGAAGAGAGGACCTGATGAGTTCAAGTAGTAACTCCACTGTACCACAGAGCTCTCTCACACACCCCAGGGTTATTAGAGATGATGGCCTTATGCATGGAGGTGTCTATCCCTGGTCTAGTCAGGATAGGATAAAGAGAGAAACTTGAGTAGTCATTTCTCCTTAAAATGGGGCTCTGAGTATGGAAGCTACTTGGAACATAATAGATCCCTCCCCAAATTAGTACTTTGGACTACATATGTCTTCTCAGTTCTAATGTAATATACAGTAGTGAGAAAGAAAATATTTCTGGAACCAGAATGCATGGGCTTTAATCCCATGGACATTATTTTCTAGTAAGTTATGCTTTAGTCAAGTTATGCAATAAATGATTTCTCATCTATAACATAGAGATTATAATATTACCTGTCTGAGAGGGTTATGGGAAGACTGGGCCAATTTACATAAAGTGTTAGAGGAGTATCTGATACATAAGTGCTCAGTAAATGTTAGATATTATTATTATATCATGTTTTCCAAAGTACCTGTGACGGTTTTAAAATATGTCTGTAAATTCTTAGACGCTTTTCTCAAAAATGATGAAGTCTAATTCTCCTCCTTGAATATGGTCCACATTAAGGACTTGCTTCATATGAGTAGAATGCAACAAAAGTGGTGCTGCATGACTTATAAGGCTAGGTCAGAGAAGGTGCTGTAGCTTCTGCCTTGTTGGGATTATTGCCCTTGGAACCCAGACGCCATTTTGTGAAGAAGCTCAGGACCCAAGGGTCACATATAGGTGTTCTGGTGAACAGCCCCAGCTAAGAGGGCTCAGCCAACAACCAGCATCAACTACCAGCTGTCAATGAATAAGCCTTCAGATAACCACAATACCAGTCTTCAAATCTTCTACCTAAAGTCCCAGAGATCCTGGTGCAGAGTAAGGGCTCCGCTCCAAGCTTTGCCCAAATTCTTGATCTACAGAATCAATGAACATTATTAATGGATGATTTACAACGTTGAGTTTGGGGGCAGTTTAGGCAGCCAAACCCTTTATTTATTCATCTCTGTGACAGTGCTGTTTATGGGGACCTTAACAGAATTCAGGAAGCAATGTTATCTCTAAAGCTTGGCTTCTACACTACAGTGTTTCTCAACCAGAGAGCAGATTATAACGCTTAGGAATTTTTTAAGAATGCACAGCCCCCAGACATGCTGTCCCAGTACCAGTTATATGGGACTCTGACCAGTGTAATTGGAAAATGTTCCTCATTTAACTTCAACAAATCTCCACAAAGGGAGAACACTTGCATACCTAGTCCCCACCCTGAGCTTGGAGGGCAATAGCTGAAGACTTTCATTCATATTCATGACATGTTTATAAGAATCTATAAATGCCCAGTTCTTTTGCCCAGTGTTCTGCTGGGAAGACCACACTTCCAATATGTAAATGAATTAGAAGTAAATTTGGTATTTCTGGTATGGATGCATCTCCTGACGGAATTCATGTCAGGAATGGAAGATACTCAACTATGACCTTCAAGAGTAAATTCCCAATATTTTAACAACAATCAATTCAGTTCTTCCCTTCAAAATCTGGTTAGGAAAAAGACAAGAATGTTCACCCTCATCACCTCTCTTCTGCATTGTACCAGGTGGTCTAGCCAGGGCAATTAGGCAAGAAAAAGAAAGAAAAAGCATCCAGATTGGAAAGGAAAAAGTAAAACTATCTCTATCTGCAGATGACATGATCTTATATACAAAATCTAGAGAGAGTTTAGCCATGCATCCGCCTGGGCCCCCAAAACCAAAAAACAAATTTGTCTACTTCCTCCTACACCCTCTAGTTTGGCAAATCTTAAACTTCAGTGTGCAAAAGAAAGTTATTAAACTCAAATTCCTAAGCCCAATTCCCAGAGATTCTGATATACTAGCCTAGAAAATGTCATTTTAAGGACCCTAGAAAAGTCTGATTAAGCGAATTTCAGACCAGACTTTGGTTTTTGTTTTTTTTTTTTGAGACAGAGTCTCGCTTTGTTGCACAGGCTAGAGTGAGTGCCGTGGCATCAGCCTAGCTCACAGCAACCTCAAACTCCTGAGCTCAAGCAATCCTCCTGCCTCAGCCTCCCAAGTAGCTGGGACTACAGACATGTGCCACCATGCCCAGCTAATTTTTTTCTATATATATTAGTTGGCCAATTAATTTCTTTGTATTTATAGTAGAGATGGGGTCTGGCTCTTGCTCAGGCTGGTTTCGAACTCCTTACCTCGAGCCATCCACCCGCCTCGGCCTCCCAGAGTTCTAGGATTACAGGCATGAGCCACCGCGCCCGGCCTCAGACCAGAATTTGTAAAAACACAAAACTAAATCTTTCAGAAGTCATTTAGCACAGTAAGTATAATGACTAGAAGTCTATTGCCTGGGTTCAGTTCTTGGCTCTTCTTCTTAGCTGTGTGGCCTTGAGCATGACACTTAATTTCACTGTGCCTCAATTTCCCCAACTTTAGGATGGGGTTAATGAGAGTGCCTACCTCAGAAGTTTGATGTAAGCATTAAATGCATTAATGTATGAAGAAGTTAGACTAATAATTGTAGTTATTATCATTTATTTGCTGTAGGGGAACTACATGGCTGTTCCTGGAAGCTAGATCTTAACCTATAGGCACTACAGCAAAACACACTGACACCAACAAGTAAGTGTAAGAAAAAGTACATCAGTCACAGGTTCTCTATCCACACTCTTCTCACTTTCCCCTGCCCCTTCAGGAAAGCTGCGACAAATAGACATGCTTTGTTAGAAATTAATGAAGGCATGGGCCAGCCCATCCCTCCACAGTTCAAGTCCTTCTCTGTCTTAAAGGACCATTGCTAATCTCCAGTTTGATCATCATGTTTGGCACACCGGAGTTCGCTTTTTCCTTTTCCCATTATTTTGATGTGTGCCATCAGTGAATTTGGGTTTCCGTGTTTTGCTTTGTTTTGTTTCACCAAGAGTTCATTTCCAAATGCAAACATGAGAACTAATGTTTCAAAAACTTCATGACTCATAAAATGCACTATTCCCTCTCCCTCACGTCCACCACTCACTAGCATGATAGCAAATCTCTAACAGATTGCCTTGCACCTACCTAGGGAGGCAGCACCCAGTGCTCACATAAATAATTTATACTGATCAACACTTGCTCATATTAATGGAAATGATAATGTACAGAAAGCATTTTACTGTGTTTCTAAGTCTATTCACCAGAGGAACATTATTGGTATTCCTACATAGGCAGGGAACTAACCTGATTGTTGCTGGTTCAAAATTCAGAGATAGAGCCCTTGCTTTTGAAATGTCCTGATAGTCAGCTAAGGACAGTTTTCTTACCATGCAAGAGCTATTACATACTAGGTACTGTTAATACTTCAGTGACAAGGGGGCAGAAATAGCTCTTGTTGTATGGTGCTGCTGTAATTTTTCTACTGGCCAACAACTGTGGGCTCCTGAAATAGCAAAAGCCTGAAAAAAAAAAAAATGAAGCAGTTCAGAGAGAAGGAATCAGAGTAGGCTGGTGATTCATGCATCCTCAGGAAGAGGGCTGGACGTGACCTTTTAAACACCTTTCAGCCTTGTTTTTTGTTTTTCTATAATTCTATTTAAACACTAATTTATAATCAAATATTAGTTGCAACTCAGAAACAAGCAAGATGTTTTCACTGCCCCTGGCCTCACAATTCCCCAGTGTTTTGGCTTTAAACTTGCCTTTAGAAAACTGATCAAACACGGACACCAGTTAAGTTGAAGCCACTTAATTCACATAATTCTTTAAAGCCCATGACAGTTACAGAGTGGATTTGGGTAGCACTGAAGAAAAACTCCAAAACAAATATAGCTCTGAAGTTGAAGTCGGTATTTCACCTAGAGTGTAAGACAACACTACTAGTTCCTTGGAGGGACAAGAAAGGATATAGCCTTGACCCTCAATGACCTATTCCTGGTCTCCTGTAAACATGAAAGGCAGGCAGCTGGGTATTTGTGTGCTAAGCTCCACCCCCTCAACCACATACCTTGTTTGGAGGAACTCAGAGGCACTTCCTGTTTGGGGGCATGACTCAGGGCCAGAAATTGCTCCTTAGGCAGAATTAGAGCAACAATATCTGTTCCTAAAAGCCTTCTTTGAACCCCTCTGTACCCACTCTTCCATGCCCAGAAACTTAGAAGCCAAACCTGGGAAGAGAGCAGCGGGGAAGCTGAGGAATGTCTTTAAAGAGACAGAGCCCTTCCCTGTGCCATTTTTGCCTATGCCAGTTCAGCTTCCCAAACGCTCATTTCTGGATGCCTGGCTTCCCTTCTCACACCGACACTCTCCTGGGGGCGGCAGGAGTGGATCAAACACAGGATTACAGTTCTTTGAAGTGGTGACATCCGTTACAGATCTAAAGTCAAGTTTACAGGACTGTCAATAAGGGAAAAGGAACCCTGTGAGCTGAACTTTCTAAAATTAATCTGTCTAAAAGCTACATGGCCGTGGAGGCATAAGCAAGGGATGTCTACTACATCTTGAAGGAGACTTTATCCGGTTTGAAAAATTACTTGGTTAATTAATTCAGGCATTGTAGTAATTGAACTAATTTAAAACCAAAATATCCATCACGGAACACAAATAGATCTGCTATTTCTATCAAGGTAATTACCAGGATAATTGCCAGTCCTCCTGTTAGTTTTTTGCTCCATGAAAGCCAAGCCAAACTTGCTGGCTCACATGCATTTTTACATATAAATATGCCCTCGTATTAATAAACAAGTGTGTTCTGAGGACAACATTTAAAGTCAGAAACTTCTCTCCCAGAGCTAAGGATAGGAAAGAAAACAAAAGGCTGTGTTTCCAATTCAGGCCTTCGATTTTATGTAAATGAATGAAAACCTTATTTAAAAATCCATGTCCTTAATGTACCTATGTTCAGTGGGTTTCTAGAAATTACAATAAAACCTCTTTACTGGCAAATAACAAAACAATAAATTGATAAAGGAATGAAAGCTAGGACCACTAGACCATTTCAAGCTACTTCCAAGGATGATGGAAATTTGACAAATTCCCTCCTTCTCATCCATAAAAGGGCAAATGAAAACTTCAGCACTCTCAGGATTTGTGAAGCTGCTCTTGCCTTTTCGAGCGTGGCTCTTCATCCACGTGAGTCTCAAGGAACTGGCCCATTAGAGCACATCAACAGCAGGCTTTCCCTCGCACCTGGCTGGTTAGCACCTGAGACACCTCCAATACTTCTTTACTGTGAGTCACCAACCACAGTCAATGAACAATCAAACATGTTAAAGGGAATTCCCAAAGAGTGTTTTTCAAAGCAAGGGCCTCAAAACCAAATACCTAGAGGGCCAGGTAGGTAATGTACAGTGATGAGGGGGAATGAGATAATAGGAAACTATGAGCCCTAGTTACCTCTGTAGTCTCTTCTTAACTCCAGCCAATTTTTGTAGTGAGAGTTTCTAAGCCCTGTGTTGCCACATTTCCGCATTTTTAAGAGATTTCAGAAATCTACTTTTGGTTGTTGTTGTTTGCTGATTTATAAATGTTTGCAACAAATTTAATTTTGCAAAACACTATGCCAGGAAATCAAAACGCATCTGTGAAAATAACCAACAATTTTTGATCTGTGGTTTATAGTATCATCCCTGAACACATAGATACATATGGGCACACACGTGTGTGCATACCCACCCACCCCCAAACAATCCTCAGCCCCAAAAGTGATGGATCCTGGGAGAGTTGAATTTGTTAAATGTCAATCATCCTTGCAACTAGCCTGAAATAATCTTAGCTGTCATTCCTTTATCAATGTATTATTTCGTAGACATTTTTCAGTAAAATGGTACTGTCATAATTTAAAGAAACTTACTGTGATAAGGACATAGGGCATAGGTTTTTTTTTCATTCATTTACTGAAATATGAAATCCAATAAAGAAAATTCTATTTAGAGACTAAAAATTACATATATATCATAAAATATGCGTATATTCACTGAAGAATAAAGAATTAACATTCTTTCATCCAAAATTTTGTTTACTCTCCATAATTACTAAAGTCAGAGAATTTGAGTCATACAGCCAGAAATAACTCAAAGAGAGGTCATTATCTATGTGAGGTAAACAGTTAGTAACAGACACCTGTTAGGGTGTGTCCATAGTAGCAAACTTGTAGATGTGTATTATTCCATAGTAATTTTTTTAAATGGTATAAATGGGGGAAGAGTGGATGAGTTGACTTCCATATTATGTACCATATTAAAACTTTCATATCACATATTTAAACTGTCAAGCCAAAATAAGTTTTCAATGATCAATAAAATTGTTACTGAACCAGAATATGAAAAAGAGATACTTAAGATAAAATAGGAACTTCTGAGAACAGACAAGTACATTCTGTCCTATTTTTAGTTAGACACAAATATCTACAGAAAACTGTTCTTTAGGAAAAAAGATGCATTTAACGTTCAAATACATATTCATTGTAGATTAAGAGTGTGTAATATACACACAAGAGATGTTCCCTAGAGTGCTTATTGTAGAGTTGGGCAGTAGTCAGTGTGTAATGGTGGTATCTTGTTCCTCTCATCACAAACAGTAGACTTCATTTTCCCGTGGAGTTTGTTGAAAGGTTTTTCAGTGTTCTGAGAATTGGGAGTCATTATGGGATGCACATTGAAAATAGCTGCTTATTCAGAATAAGCTGAAAGCAAAGGGCTATTATTTCCAGTCTAAATCATTCTAATGGGATTGGATCATCACTTTCTTTCCTAGATCTTTATATTAAAAATGTTATCTTTTTTCTCTCACTGAAAACTTATGCTGCTTAAGAGCAGAGTAATTGCATTTGCAAACTCCTGATGACCTTGTGTAAACACTGTGATCACAAACTCAAAATAAGACTTTAATGACTACAAACTCAAGACTAGACTTCAACACTATATGTTATGTCACAAAATAGCTACTAAAATTAGAAATTCTGTTCAGAGTGAATTGAGGAAAGGCAATTTTATTTCCAAGTTTAGTATTGTTATTGTTCTATGCATACCCATAAATAGGTTTCCCTGTTCAACTGTGAAGCAGTTATTACTAGCTCTATTTAAAGAATTTAGAAAGCATCTTTACTAGGTGGAGGTGGGCTTTGGAATCAGAAAGACTTGGAATCATGTCCTGCTTCTTTAGTAACTGAATGATATTCAGCAAGTCCCTTAAGCCCTCTGAGACTATTTTTCCCTATCTTGAAAATGACATTAATATCTACTTTTCAGGGTTATTGTGAGATTAAAAGAAAAAAATGATTGTAAAGAGTTAAGCACAATAGTGAAAATTTAATAATAAATATTTTAGGACAAAAGCAGTTTCAATTTGTTAGAATGTGGGCCACAGAAACAACTTTCCAAGAGAACTCAAGCAATAACCTTCAGAGGAAATTCTTGAGTTCTTAAAGTTGGTAATTTCCATTCACTTGTGAAATTATCATTAGTGCTTAGTAGGTTCAAGGAGAATATGTATGAGGAGGGAGGCAAAAGAGAAGGAAGAGAGAAGGAGTTGATGTCTGGGTTGCTAAATCAGTTCCTGAAAGAATTTAAACTCGAATGGTATAGGAGGAGATAAGACTTCCCAGCATAAATCAGAATCAAAAGTCATACCTGCTGCAGTAGAGCTACAGCCAAAGAGCAAAGACACCTAGGAGGAGAAAGAGATTATTTTTGCCTCTGAATTAATTTTCCTTCCATAGCTGTGACTCTGAAAACTAGCAAAGCCCACCCTATAAAATCATCTTTCTCAATTCACATAATTCTAGAGAATTTTAGAATTCAAGTATACCTTTAAGAGTTTGTGGTTAGAACTCTTACATTCTACAGCTGAAGTCGAGTAACCAAATTAGAGTAAGGTCAAATAATGAAGTCATCTACTGTGTTCTTCCTGCTTCACATGACCCGTGAGTTCCCTGTTTCTGAGTCATGTGGAAATACCCTTTACACATTGCATGTCTCTTCTACCAAAGGAAGAGAAAATTCAAATGCAAATGAAAAATCTCTACAGTAGTTTGGGCTTTAGCTTTTTCCATGGCCTTATTCCTTCTACTCTTTTCCATGCTTCCTTTTCCTGCATAGGTTTTAAATTCTGCCTAGAGTATAGGGCTTTCTTCACTTGTTAATGTATTGCCTAACAAGCAAACCCAGGTGACCCTTAGCCAATGGCTCTTTTCTTTTTCTTTCTTTCTTTCTTTCTTTCTTTCTTTCTTTCTTTCTTTCTTTCTTTCTTTCTTTCTTTCTTTCTTTCTTTCTTCTTTCCTTCCCTTCTTCCATTTTTCCTTTCATCCTTCCTTCCATCTTCTTTCCTTCTTTCCATGTGACTTCCTAAGTTACTGGGCTTAGATTTAGTATTCCTACCTTAACCAAAGATCGCTGGGGTCCAATTGTGGAAAAATCTAAAGAAATTCTGCATTCTAAACAGTAATGAAAAAAAATTTAATTTAAAAAAATAAAAGCTCTGAAGGTGTGCCAGGTATGGTGGGCATCTCAGCAGGATTTGGTGTAGACAATGAGCAGCAGGACTTTAATGCCCTAGAGAGAGACCCTGCATCTTCACCCTAGAACTGAAGAAGGTGGGGCATCCCATGAATCTCTGAGATTGAATCTCTCAAAAGTCTACATCAGAGTTAAAATTACATAGAAAGAAAGGAAAAAGGAAAGGAAGGTAGGAAGGAAAAAAGGAAGAAAGGAAGGCAATATTTCTTACATACTTAAGCTGTGGGCTGACATTCATGCACACTATAGTTTATTTACACAGTGATGTAGTGAGGATATTTTCTTTATACTTCATAAAGAAGACAGTTTTCATTCAATAGTTTCAGAATAATCAACCTCTGATAAGCTGGGAGCTTTATCTACATTAGTTAATTTTATCTAATCATCACAATGACCTTATATTCTTGGTTTTGTTATCCATATTTTAGAGATGAAGACAACAGGCTCAGAAAGCTCAAGTAATGTGCCCAAGATCACACACAGCTAGTAAGTGGTGGAACCGGGATTAGGAACCAGGTTCAGGTGCTGCAGCCTGTACTTGGTCCCCAGACTGCCCTGGGGCCTGACATTGTGCACCAGTCAAGGCACTGTGACCAGAGCTCTTACTGGAAATCAGGATATTTGGGATTTACCTTTATTCTGATTCCCATTGTTCTTCAGGCTTTCCCAAAGACTTTGACTTCCATGTGTTTATATCTGTGTCTTCTATTGAGCTAATTCACTATCTGACTCTGGCCAAAATTCCCTCTCAACTGGTAGCCTCCTGTAAACACTCTCCTGTCATCTGACTCTCCCATCCTCCCACCCTCCATCTTCACCCCTCCCTGCCCATCCTAGGTTTGCTTTCGTTATTCCTGTCTGGTGCTGACAGCTCACAGGGCCCTGCATGCCTCCAAAGGCCCTAGTAAGCTCAAGGCAGCCATTCAGAGACAGTTAAGATGACTACGGGCTGCAGTAATCAGGAAAGTCTCCTGGGGAAAGGAGCTTGATGGGAAGTGATCATTGGATTAAGTGGAAAAGAGGGAGAAAACCATTGTTTCTAGAAGAGCATAAAAACACTGGAAAATAAGAATGTAAACATGAAGTAGGCCACACCGAGAGAAGAGAATAGATCTTGATAATAGTGGGAGATTCCTTTGGAAAGGTAGGCTAGGGTTAACTGTGGATGGTCTGAATGTTTTAAGATTTAAATTTACCTTTCAATGTTGCACAGTATGTTTAGGAACAAGAAAGAATAAAGGCAGAAAAACCAATGATTGTCACTGAGAAATAGGTAGGATCCAAAATGAGTCCACTGATCCAAGCCACAATAACTACAAGAATGACTGGGACCACTGGAACAAACGGGAAATTAAAAAGGCAGACACTCGTTACAAAGACTATGAATTTTCATTTAGCTATGATGAATCTGCAGTAATTTGGTAATGTTCTACTGGAAACGCCAAGCAAGAAGTTTGAACTGCAGGGCCAGGATTTGTAAAATCGATCTAGGTGAGATTATTCACACAAATGCGTGAGTTAATCCCATGAAAACAGATGAACTATCCAAAGGAAGAGCAAAGGTAAAATTAAAATTTGTCAGCACAAGTTTAGATACATTTATATTCATAGCCATTTATTAATGGCTAATAGCATATCAGGGATCAGAGTAGATAAAATCAGTGTTTTCATTTTTAGAACACACAGCACACTTGGTTAAATTCTTAAAAGAACTTTTAAGAAATTATTAATTGTGGTAAAATGCATCTAACATAAAATTTGCCATCATAACAAAAGTGTACAGTCAGCGGTATTAAGTACATCCACACTGTTGTACAACCACCACCAGCATCTATGTCCAGAATTCTATTCATCCTGCAAAACTATTTTGTACCCATTAAAAAATAACTCTCATTTCTCCCTCATCTCCCTCAGCCCCTGGCAACTACCAGTCTACTTTCTGTCTCTATAAATTTAACACTCTAAGTATCTCACCTATGTGGAATCATATAGTATTTGTCCTTTTGTGACTGGCTTATTTCACTTGCATAATGTCCCCAAGGTTCATACATGCTGTGGTTTGTGTCAGAATGTCCTTTCTTTTTAAGGTTGAATAATATTCCATTATACATATAGACCACATTTTGCTTACCCACTCATCTGTAAATGGATATTTGGGTTGTTCCACATTTTGGCTATTGTGAATAATGCTGCTATGAATATGGGTGTACAAATATTTCCTTGAGAGAGCCTGCTTTCAATTCTTTTGGATACATACTCAGAAGTGGAATTACTGGATCATATGGTAACTCTATCTTTATTTTTTTGAGGAATTGCCATACTGTTTTCGATTTCACCTACGCCATTTTACACCAACATTTTACAATAATGCAATAGTGCACAAGGGTTCCAATGTCTTCACATCCTTGTCAACACCTGCTATTTCTTGTTTTTTTGATAGTGGCCATTCCAATGGGTGTGTGGCGGTGCCTCACTGTGGTTTTGATTTGCATTCCTTAATAATTAGTGATGTTGAACATCTTTGCATGTGCATCTTTCATTTGCATATCTCCGGTGAAATGTCTTTTCCAGTCCTTTGGCCATTTATTAATCAGGTTGTTTGCCATTATTCTTGCTGTTGAGTTGTAGGACTTCTTTATATATTCTAGATATGAATTCCTTACCAGATATATAATTTACAAATATTTTTTATAATTCTGTGCTTTCCTTTTCACTGTTAACTGTGTCCTTTGATGCACAGAAGTTTTAAATTTTGATGTAGTCCAATTTATCTGCTTTTTTATTTTGTTGTCTTATGTTTTGGTGCCATATTTAAGAAATCATTGCCAAATCAAATGTCATGAAGCTGCACCTGGTTAATTATCTTAAAAAAATTTTATGAGGTATCACTTATATATCATAAAATTATCCCATAAATGTACAGTTCAATGATCTTCATTAAAATTATAGTTATGCAATTATCAACACAATCTAGTTTTAGAACATGCTCATCACCTCAAAAACATCCCTGTGCCAGTCTAATCAGTCCTTGCTACCGTCCCCAGCCCCAGGCCACCATTAAACTCTTTTCTTTCTGTATACATTTGCCTGCACCTGATTAAATTTTAAAAGTTACTTTTCAATTATCTTTTAAAAACTAATATTTCACAGAATTTGTGTTCTGGTGGGGGGGGTGGCAAGTATGTCACTTAATCCACCATCACACTTTGTATGTTTTTAACAAATTTTTTCTCACTGATCTATTGTTTCAATATCATGTTTTATCTTTATTTCAATCTTTGTCAAAAGCAAATTTGAAAATTGATTTTGTTGGTAAGTGACACGCTTAAAATATGTTATTAGAATATTATTTAGTCCCTAGAGTGTGTCTCTTATCACTGAATCTAATTTCCTTCTAAAATAAAGCATGACATTTGCAGTAGGGCACCCAGGTGAGTTATGTGTCTGTCCTAATCACCAGCCACCTGTCATGATCCAAACAGGTTTCTGGGTTGTTTATATTCTCTCTTCCTCTCTCTCTAACCCGAGATTGAACCTCTTACTGTTCAGTACTGATCACACGTACTCTACACACACTACCACCTTTACTGGGTGGAATTCGCAACCCTCAGTAGAGCCTTAAATACACTATAAGTGGATTCCTTAAGGCCTTGGCATGCGGAGGCCCACACCCATGCTATTTTTCACACTGGGTTCCTCCCAAAGCAAGTTTTTTAAAAATAATGTTAAAGAAGAAAAAAATAGGAGTTTTTTTAAAAAAAAATAGCAAAAAACCTGTTTTGCCTTGATAAATAAATAATGTCTCTGATACCCAGGTCAAATTCAGAAAAGCTTGGTTAAAAAAAAAAAAAGAGCAATGGAATACTGTAGAGTTTGATTTTAATCCCAATTTCCTGAGGTAATAAGATCAAATTCTGAGCTATAAGTTGTTTTTTTTTTTTTTTAATGTCAACCTCACATTAAGAGCTTTGTGTTCAGCTAGTTCATAAGACGTGTATATGCTTTGGCGAGTTTCAACTGAGGATGATGCCTTTAATGCAATGAAACCACTTAATTTTAGTGTTAAGATCAAGACTTGAATCATACCATGCCAAAGCAAGATAACAGTGTGGGAGGGTATTATTATAGAGCAGGTTGTATCTGTGGCTTGACAATGTACCCTACCTCTATATCATCTTTTTATGTTCAACTCAAGGGATGCTAAGTAGAGAATGAACACATTTGTCTGGAAACCAAGAAGGCTCTAGAAAAAAGAGAATGTTCGAACTCCCATTCTAATGAATTTCACCATTATTAAATGGTCCCAGCTAAGATCAGTGGACAGGGAAGGACCCCAGGGGTGTGCTTCCGAAGGAAGAACTCACCGGGAGAGGAGGCAAATGTGTCAATGGTTCTGGCCTCAAATCATGATCTAGATAATTCCCAGGTGAGTTCTGGACATAACGTGTAACTGAAGTAGCCTGGCCTAGGGGCTCCAGCGCTATGCAGATACTTTGATGAGCGGCTGTGCCTGTTGATATAGCAGCAAGCACTCTCATTGAGTTCCAGGCATAAAATGGTAGGTGCAATCACAGCCAAGTATAACCATACAGGGGAGACTTCTCCACCTCTCTCCCCTCCACTCTGGTCCTGAAGAATTACTGCCAAGCTATCGCAGTGACAGGGTAGCAGAGGACTCTAAAAGTCTGCCTGGGCCAGGTGTGGTGGCTCACACCTGTAATCCTAGCACTCTGGGAGGTTGAGGCAGGAGGATCGCTTGAGCCCAGGAGTTGGAGGTCACTATGAGCTAGGCTGACGCCAGGGCACTCTAGCCAGGGCACGAGAGTGAGACTCTGTCTCAAAAAAAAAAAAAAAAAAAGCTGCCTGTTTTCAACAGAGCCCTGTGAGTTTGGCTTCTTCAGTGTTCTCTCTGTGACCCTGTAGGTGACGGTATAACTTGGAATTTTTATTCTCTATTAAAAAGTCTCCTCTCCATGACGTGGATAACTTGTCAAGAAGGAATAAAAGAGTTTTTACCCCAACCCCAAGAAAGGGCAGAGGATAGACTATTGTGTTTCTAAGGTCCAAGCCCTTCTTAACGGTCCTTTAAGCTTCATTCTGAGGAAGAAAGAGTAGAAAGTACCTTTGATATTTTAGAAAGATGAAGACGGATAAAAGCCCAGACCCTGAGGGGATTCTAGAATTTTAAAAAAAAAAGGGGGGGTGGTGATTGTTGTTTCTGAGACAAGGAGATGCCTGGGTGTGTGCTTGGGTTTGGTGAAAGACCCCATAGGAGCGTGGCTGTGCAGCTTCTGGAAAGGTGCAGTGTCTGTAGCCTTAGGGTCCAGAATTATCAGAGAGCAAGCCGTATTATCCCTTTGTGCCACCCTCCTTCAAAGTCCCCGCTGCTCTGCAGGAATCTGTACGAGCTGATGCGTTGCTAATGCGTGAAGCCGCAGGGCCAGGGGTAGAGTGGAAACACGGTGGTCCTGCAGAGCCCAGACAGTGCAGGCAGCGTGGACAGAGATTCACCAGGGCCACTTGAGAGTGGAATTCCAACACACTAGGTTTTGCTGCATAAGCCCCCAGAAATCTAAATGATCCAAAAGAAGGAGTTGAGAAGGCAGGAGTGTGATAATAGATTTTCCTCCATTCTGCCAGTGGGGCCTAGAGCCATTTCCATTTTAATCTGAAAAGTAAGAAACTTGGCAAGATGTTAATCACAGAGCATGAAGCACTTCACGTCTGTTATATAAACTACAATGTTCATATTTGGGGTTTCACAAATATGTTGGAATTTATTTCATCAGTTATTTATCTAATCAGCATCTCATAAAGGGAAACAGATAAATACAATGTTCTTTGCACTCTCCCAAGCCACGGGAGCCTAACTGCCCTGGAGTAGATACTTAATAAAATTGATGTAAATTCTGCAGTTGAGACTTAACAGTGAGCTATGGGAACACAGCATAGTGAGGGTCTAACCTGAGCAGGAGATGACCTTTGACTTGAGTCTTTTTTTTTTTTTTCTGAGACAGAGTCTCTGTCACCCAGGCTAGAGTGCAGTGGCGTGATCACAGCTCACTGCAACCTCAAACTACTGGGCTCAAGTGATCCTCCTCCCTCAGCTTCCCAAGTAGCTAGGACTTCAGAATTGTACCACTTTACCCAGATAATTTTTTTTTTTCTATTTTAAATAGAGATGGGGTCTTGCTCTTGCTCAGGCTGGTCTCAAACTCCTGAGCCCAAGCGATCCTCTGCCCTTGGCCTCGGAGAGTGCCAGGATTACAGACGTGAGCCACCGCGCCCGGCCATTGACTTGAGTCTTGATGCATGGGATAGTTTGCTGTTTCTCCCTTCTCTGGTCTTTCCATGGGGACACCGCCAACCAATGCAAGTCCCCTTGAGGAGCACATCTGTGAACTCCTCTGTTTCCCTGAAACAGACAGGTGACACCTCACTCTCACCTACCCTAGCTCTCCAACGTTCACTGGACCCCATTTATTTCATGTGCCCCATTAAGGTAAGAGTTTCAGCTGGGTTCTGAATTTTCTCAGGCCACAGCCCAAACGTTGCCTTTAGTCCTCTTTTTCCTGTCCCATGCTCCCAGCCCTATAGACTTTACCAGTCAGATTTGCTATGCCAGGTCTCTTGATCAAAACAAGGGGATCAAAGAAAAGGATCTGATAGGAAATATTCCTGGGTCTGTCATATTGCCAGAATCCATTCATTCCACCCTTTCTGATTACGACTTCTGAACAGGTCGACCTATATCCATTGAGTATTTTAGTAGACACTTTGGCATTGAAAGACAAGAAAGATGGGAGCAATTAGAGTATAGTGGCTTAGAACATAGGCTCTGAAGGCAGGTTTAGTTTTAAATTCTAGATTCTCCAACCCAGAGATTCTCATGTTTTCCCTCAACCTGCCCCCTCCAAACCAAGAAGGATGGCTCGCCACACCACTGCTTAGGAGCTGCTATTTCTGAGAATGTGGCATATCCCTAAGGGTAAAAATATATATTGAGAACTGCTGAGATGATTCATGTAAAGGGCCTGGTACATGCCTGGCACATTGTAAGCATAAATAAATGGTTGTTTTAGGTAACTGAAATATAAATAGAAAATGTGTGATTTTGGTAGCTGCTCTTGATTTACTGGCTAGCATAATGAGTGTCATGTACATCTTACACTAGCTACACACATTTAAGACACACATGTTTTATTAGTTACACACATTTAAGACTCATATCTTTATCTTTATGCAACGACACTTTACTAAAATACCAATTAATGATTTCTTATTTCTAAAACTGTTTCACATCTAATATTTCTCAAAAAGTTGCTTTTCCTTCATTTTTTATTCTGAATTCCCCCAAGCTACTAATTTTCAATATGAAGCTGCCATAATTAAACTTTTTCTTAAAGAAGAAATCAACTTCTTTAGTCATGAGACCAAAGTTCAGCCCACATCAGAGGCAGTTATTGTGAATTCCTCCCTAAAATATTCAAACTGAGCATATGTGGAATTCAAATTGGTTTCACTCAAAAAATGAAATCCTTGTAGGATCGTAGACTGTAAACACAAGAAACATACCCCTGCTATTTTATGCCTCCCCCACAAATTGTTTCCATCCATGTCTCAAGTGCCAGTCTGTTTTCATGAATTTTAATTATAACCGGCACCAGATTGTTGCTGGGGATAAGGGTTGGGCTGGGAGAGTGGAGGGGATTTTGACATCTGATGAACCCCAGATAAGATAGGAGGTTTGCATCTGGAACTGGCTTCTTGAATGCAGGGAAAAGCTGGTGAGAGACCACGCTTTCTGGTCAGTCTAGTAGCAAACATCAACCACGAAGGTTTTCTCATTGGAAAAATACAAAAGGCAGAACTTCTGCAGTTAGTCTAAAATTAACAGATGAAAAAGAGAACTACTGGAAATACAAACGTGATCTAAAGAAGGAATCCTGTGATCTAATGAAGAAGAATTAAAGAAAGCTTTGACTAATATCAGTGGTACTGTTGGAGACCATGGATGTTTCCAGATAGGAAAAATTTTGAAGAGACATGACCATGGAGATGTGAAATTATATATCTGTTTTGGCTAGAAAAGAAATAGAGGTGGCATCTCATTTAGCACAGTTTGTGGTATAAAAGTGGGCTCTTTGTAACTCAACAAATACCAAATAAATTTAAATGATTGGAACAAATTTTTTTCCTAAGGGAAGTGATTTATTGCTTTGACATAAAGCGAACAAAGTCAATATCATCAAAATCAATCTTCTCTTGACACTAGGAAAATTGTGCCATCATCTCCAAATATACCCAAAATCTGCAAAGTGCACACATTTTTATATATATATATATACATATATATATATCAGTAAAATTCAGTGATCTCTATAATCATACAATAATTTCCCCAGCACAAATATACCCAAATATACCCAAAATCTGCAAAGTGCACACATTTTTATATATATATCAGTAAAATTCAGTGATTTCTATAATCATACAATAATTTCCCCAGCACAAAAGCAAACAGACAGTAGCAGAGGTGTCAATATTTTACAAAGCACATTTAATCAGTAATAGCTCTAGTACTTAAACAACCAGAAATAAGAATAGACAACATTAATGTGGAAAATGTAAACTATGCAAGCAAGTCTGTGCCAATATGAAATAATATTTATACAGAGGAAAATTCAAAGGAATTATTGTGATTGTGTCACTCTACCCAAGCCTTCCGCAGGTCAAGGGAAGTTCAGTCAAAAGAAAGGTCAGGCAGCAATAAATCCAAGATATCCTCACAGGAAGGTTGAATCCATACATCATTGTCTAAATCAGTACCTTCTAAATTTTTTGACCCATGCACCTATGAGTAAAACTAATTTTAAGCATGTACCTTCAATTTAAATGTATATATGCACATGTATTGTATATAAAGCATGTATACATGCATGTACTATTATATTTCTATATGCAAATGTAATATATGTGCATATATTATTTTATGATATATTATAGTATATGCATGCACTATTATACTAACACATTATACATAATAAAATAAAAATACACAAAATGGGCCGGGCGTGGTGGCTCATGCCTGTAATCCTAGCACTTTGGGAGGCCGAGGTGGGCGGATTGCTCAAGATCAGGAGTTCGAAACCAGTCTGAGGGAGACCCCGTCTCTACCAAAAATAGAAATAAATTAATTGACCAACTAAAAATATGTATACAAAAAATTAGCCAGGCATGGTGGTGCATGCCTGTAGTCCCAGCTACTCGGGAGGCTGAGGCAGTAGGATCGCTGAGCTCCGGAGATTGAGGTTGCTGTGAGCCAGGCTGACGCCACGGCACTCACTCTAGCCTGGGCAACAAAGTGAGACTCTGTCTCAAAAAAAAATAAAAAATAAAAAAATAAAAAATAAAATAAAATAAAAAATACACAAAATGAAAATGTTAAAAGGATGAGATAAAAGTAACATAGGTAGTGGTTTATTTTATTTTTATTCTATTTATTAATTTACAAAGAAATCTTTCTGTTCTCACTTTAAAAATTATTAATACTATTAAAACTTATGTAAATGTGATTTGACATATATGTATATTTAACTGTTGTGATTAAGTCTGACAGTATGTTCATTATTTCTGGACCTCATTATCTTGCCTACTAAATCATGGCACTCATTTTTTAAAGCCAGTTATCTAATTATAAAAAAGTTTTTGTTTAAATTTGACAAAGCATTCCATTAGGGTGAGGCCTATAATAACAAAGGAAATAAATACATATTTCACATATTCTCTTGATCATTTCAAAATTCATTATAATTTTTTAATTCATCTTTTATGTCTCCTTTGGCTGGTGACAAATTGGTTCTATAGGATAAAGAAAAATGTGAACTCTGCCATTTTTTCCATTATTAAGCAGTGCATTAATTCTTATCTTCAATCACAGATATTTTTTCAGTAATCTATTTGTCCATTTTGTAAAATAGACAATGAAATCCCTAAATCCACTTAACCAGGTAGCTGCAAACTGCAGTGTGTGTCAAGACACTGAAATCAAGCAAGAGAGAACCCCACAGCCAGTTCTTTGGGATTAGGGGACTTCCACTAATCCTTTAAGAAACCTCAGATACCTGTCTGATAGTATGTCTGTGCAGTGACTTACGCCATTCTATATATTAAATATTAGTAAAGCTTAATTTCTTCTCTCTACATATTAATATAAAAACCATAAGTTTTTACACACACCAATGAGTGGTCTTGTTCACTCCCTGGTGAGCATGTCCTCCACTTTGAAACGTGTGTCTCTTCATAAAAGGCCTGTTCTTCTCTCTCCCCGCAGAGTAAATAAATATCTGTTTTATGGCCCATGGAGTAATTCTGGGGGTGAGGTTACAGATTAACAATTGCTTAGCACTTCTCGAGACTTTGGATTCCTGAATTAATTTCTTTTGTGGAGAATCCAACCAAGAAATACCATCATTCATTCATTCCATAGATATTTACTGAGATTCCACTATCTTACCCTTTCAAATTTCATATAAAAAAGAATTTGAATAATTTAGAACCAAAATGAATACTCCCTAAATAATCTAGACCTGAGGTCAGAATCTTTTTCTATAAAGGGCCAGATAGTAAGTACTTTCAGTATTGCAGCTCATACCACCTGTTGCAACTACTCAACTCTGCCACTGTGGTGTAAAAGCAGTCATAGACGTAGGTAAAATGAGGTGCCTGGCTGTGTTCCAATAAAACTTTCTTTATAAAAATAGGTAGCAGATCTCCCATTCATGGATGTAGAAAATAAAAAAAAAAAAAAATAGGTAGCAGGAAGGATTTGACTTGTAGGCTGTAGTTCTCCAACCCCTTATCTAGACAATTGCTTCACTACCCTACCTGATTTGACTATAGTGATATGGGCCTAAGAAATTTTACTTATCTGACTTTTTAGTCATACTATTTTCTTTTATTTGAATAAGAAAATTAGAGCAAGCTAGTCATTTTCTTGATGCATATTCAGACACATCTTTACTTTTCCAGATACCTTCTTTAGTTTTTGTCCCCAGATGCACTGACCAAATGAGTTTAGTCCTGTATTTCTTACAAAATTAATTTGATATAGAGTCACAATAACAATTGAAAGGCATAGTTTGGATCTTCAAAAGAATAAAGATCTCCTTGAACAATATAATGCAGGCTGGCTTCAAGATGAATCATGTTTGTTTTTGTGTGTGACAACATATATGTCGAATGCTACAGGGGCAGGAAAAGCAAAGTATAGCTTGCCAGGAAGAGGGTTAAATTCCACTGTAATAGGTAAAAAAAAAAAAAAAAACTACCTAGTAATGACTACATCATGCTACTTGCAACCTCTAGTTCACTTCTCAATGTACTCTAAGATATGTTCTACCTCAACACTTACCCAGTGATTTTCAAACTTGAGTGTCCACAAGTTTCACCTGGGCAGTTAGTTAAAATGTTGATTATCCGTAAGTCTTCTGGGCTGAGATCCAGGAATCTGTCACCAAGCATTTCCGGTGATTCTGATGGGGCCAGCCATAAGAAGAGAGTAAACAGAACAGAGTACTCTGTTCTAAAAAGAACAGAGTAAATTTGCTGAGTTCAAAATCTCCCCTGCATCCCCTGGATGTTCACAAAGAAATATAAAAAAAAAAAAAAAAAAATCTCCCCTGCAAGGCTGGAGTGATAATTAGTGAAGCCATATCTGAAGTTCCTAAATCAGAACTTGGCAGATAGTAGATACTCAATAGATGTAAATAATTTTATAATTATTGTGGTATAATTATTACTCTATATGTAAAGAGAGCCATAAATCCCACCTTAGGAAAACTGGAGGCACTGAAACTGCAATTAGGTGAAAAGGGAAGGAAGGAATTAATAAATCTTCAATACCAAAATTGGATGCACTATGCAAAGGTCAGGAACTTCAAGAGTTAAAAAGAAAGGTCATAACTAACTGCTGAATCATTAGGTAATCATTAAACCAAACTAGAGACAAGTAATGAAGGAAAGGGGGAAAAGGCCTTAATAGCTATTTGCCCATATGTCACAAAATTAAAGCAATGACATGTTTATTATCAGTCATCTGGGCCTTAACCACAGTTCTATGATTCTCTTTGCCTGAGTACACCTGAATTTAGGGCTATAAAATCGAGAAAGTAGTGGGACTTAGGGAAAAGGGAGATTTTCAAACTGTAATTGAAGTCAGAGAGCCATTCCAGCCAAACAAGATCATTGCTCCTCTCAATAAATCCCCAGAGACCGATGGCTTTGCCATTTGCTTAGCCCTTGGAAAAGGATGTCTCGAACTGTTTTCAGGCCAGGCTGGTCCTGGTTCTTGCATTTGCTTGCTCATTCATTCATCCAACCAATATTTAATAAGCTCCGACCGTGTGCCAAGTACTGTCGTAGGCACTTGGGATACATAAGTGAACAAAACCCAGATAAACAGATCCCTACCCTTATAGAACTTACAAAGGGAGGCAGATAAGAGAAAATAAACCCAATGAATAAATAAATTATAAAATATGAAAAGGAAAAGTGGCAGGGTGTAGGAGAAGGTGTGAGTGTGAGGGGTGGTCAAGGTGAGCCTTAGTGGGAAAGTGAGATTTCAGCTGAGACCTGGGGGAGGTGAGGGAGCAGGAGCCTGGCAGGCAGCTACAGGGAGGGCGACAAAGACTTCAAAGGTCATAGGGCCAGAGAGTGC
This sequence comes from Microcebus murinus, assembly GCF_040939455.1. Taxonomy (NCBI): domain Eukaryota; kingdom Metazoa; phylum Chordata; class Mammalia; order Primates; family Cheirogaleidae; genus Microcebus; species Microcebus murinus. The sequence goes on from NC_134115.1 coordinate 26,039,032, forward strand.
AGGACTGTTGTTGCTGTTTTAAGTCTAGTGAAGCGCAATAGCGAGAAGGAAGGAAAGAGAAGAACAAGGGGTTCGATCTGTAACTGACTGTGAACAGTCGATTGAGATAGCTCAGTACCTTCAGACCAGGTGGGACTTTTTAAAAATAATACCAAGGAGCCAGCGTGGCTGGAGGAGAGTGAATAATAAAGAATAAGAGCAGAGATGGGCATTTATTGAAACCTTAAAATCTGTACCCCCATAATATGCTGAAATAAAAAAAAATTAAAAAAAAAAATGAGGGAATTCTTAATTACAACTTTAAAACCACACTATCCAATAGCCACACATGGCTACTGAGAAACTTAAAATGTGTGTTATCCAAATTGAGATGTACTTCAACTGTAAAATACATACTGCATTTTGAACACTTAATTCAAAAACATGCACAATATTTCATAACCAATGTTTTATACTGACTATATATAGAAATATTTTAGATACTTAAATCCAAATATTGGACTGGGTTAAATAAAATGTATTATTAAAATAATAAAAAAAAAAAAAGAATAAGAGCAGAGATGTAATTGAGGGCCTTGCAGGACGTTTCCTGCAAGAACTCTGGCTTTTACTCTGAAATGAGAAGACTCTGTACGGTTTTGCGCACAGGAGTGACATATCTGATTTAGGCTTGAAAAGGCCTTGTCGTGTGGAGAGTGAGCGAAGAGCAGCAGTGGACGTGCCTGCAGTAACCATGCTGCGGAGCTTATTGCCTCTGGCGACAGTGCTTGGGCGCTCCCGGCAAAGACTGACCTCTGCCTGTGCTTGATCACTGACCCTTAACTGAAGGTTCTGCTTGCTGCTCGGTTTTGACCTCTGGCCACCATATAATCTAATTACGGGGTCCCAGCCATCCTATTGTTCTCTCGAATTTGCCTTAGCTACTCCCAAAAGGTGCACAAAGTTCAATCTTTTTCATCCGACAATTTCCAGAGCCCATCAATATATGAAAAATCAATTGGAAAACAGAAGCACTCGAAACCTACTTTAAGGAGTAAAATAAGTATCTGAAAATAAGTATCATATTTTCAGTTTCTACCGTATGCCAGGTACTGTGCTTTATGTATATTAACAGTTAATCCTCTTAACCCAGGGAGCTGGTCTTATTATTATAATGTCTCAGTGGTAGAAACCATGTCTTGAAATCATGGAGTAATTGATAAAAACAGAAGACAGGGTTTCAAACCTAGAAAATGATACTACTACCCTATAATATGTAATTAGCTTTGTTATAAATATTTATGCCCAAAAGTCCTGGTTAGAAAAATGTTTTTCAGGATCTTATTCGCACTATTCATGACTATAGTACATCCTGTTCATACTGTACTCAGAGAACAAAAGAAACTTTAGCCTGGCCCTGACCTCAACATGACAAAATCTCTCTAATCAGACACGATCTGGACTGGTAGTTAGCTGGTTAATAAAAGAGAAAAAATAAAAATAAAATGAGGAAAGATAAGAAGTTATACTTGTATACCCAAATAATTTACGTTGGCATCCATCATTTCTTTCTGTATCTACTCATCAATCTTTTGCTGTAGAACATTTTCTTACAGTCTGGAGTTCTGTTACTTTTTTGAATAGCGCATCATCCTTTGATCTCCAGTTTCAGTTTCCTTAAAGTGAAATAAGAAAAGAAGATCAGCTGTGAAGAAACATGGAAACAGACTTCTGAGCTGGCGTGGTGGCTCATTCCTGTAATCCCACCACTTTGGAAGGCCGAAGCGGGAGGATAACCTGAGGCCAAAAGTTGGAGACCAGCCTGGTCAATATTGAGACCCTGCCTCTACAAAAAATAGAAAAAGAAAAAGAAAAAAAAAAAAGTAGACTTCTCTAGATATTTACAAATATTTTCTAATTTTTTATGATGATGTTCATATGTGATTATATGACATTTATCCTTCCCTTATATATCCTATTCAAAGCATTCAGTTTTAATTCTCATAGTAACAGTTCTCTTTCTCTTCACACTCTTATTTCTTTGGCTTTCATACTATTTAATAAATTATGTCATTTCAGTAACAAATACCACAGGCATAAACAGATTTGGGAACTAACTCAGCTGATTCTTGGTAAACATAAAACTCAACTGATAGGGGCAGAATGGATGAGCACACTAGAATAATCTCTGGGCTGCTAGTATTCTGTAGCAAGCACTGTCCAACCTGTTTTACAGAGAGAATGGAGAGCATGCATTACTCTCATGGGTCGCTTAAGTGGAGGTTGATTAACGGAGCATCTTCGGTATAGATTATTGGATGCCAAGTAATGAAATGTTACTTGGAATTGCAGGACATAGGAACTGGAAGAAACAGTAACAAAAATAGCTGGCACAATCCAATCATTTAAGATAAAAAAAACAACTTGAGAGTCTATCTTCCCAAGATTATTTCATTAGTAGGGAAAAGAACAGCTTTGATGCTCTCTGTTCAGTGTTCCTTCCCACACTGGAGCATTCCATTTTGTCATTACCGGATAAAGTTACTTAAATGACCTAATTTTCCCTTTTCCTTCATCTTTCTGTCTTCAAATGCAGTGCAAAAAAGGATTTCTCTCACCTGAGACTAACAGTTTTATTACCTAAAAACAGAGATGTTCTACTTTGAGATTTTCAAGTAAAAAAAGACTACTTTGTTTTGTTTCTTTTAGATTTCAATGTCAATTTCATGTCTCTCCCAAAATATGAAAACTCAGCATCAAATTTTCTATATATGTGACCCTTTGAATTCACAGAGACTCACATTTGCACATTGGTCAGGGACTAGAAAATAGCTTGAAAGAAAAAAAATGACTGAAATACTAGAAAGACTGAAAAAAAAATAAACAAGAAACCAAACTTGCAGCTGGCTTTTCCAGATATTTTGCCAAGATGCCTAAGGTCATTGGTAACTACTCTGTTTTCGTGTAATACTATCAAAAATATCTACCATCAAAATAGATCAGAAATTATAATATTTACTTTGCAAAAAGTACAAGGCTTGTATGATGTGTACTCATCTATATTTATAAAAATCAGTCAAAATATAATGAAATAAAAGTCTAAAAATAGAACTGGGGAATTAGAACCAGATTTCATAGTCTCCTATTTTTTTTTCTTATTTATTTTATTTTTCCTATTTATTTTCTTTCTGCCAGGAACATATCTATAAAAAATTGATTTGGCATCAGTAAATGTGTATGGGTGTTAACTCCACCTTCAACTTGGGCCTCAACCTTCTAGTAATAATCAGCTACTTTTAAGCCCCAGGTCTCATGATTACTTCCCCCAAAAAAGGAGTGGTAGGTACTTAGCATCCTCTACTGGGGGGAGTATCAGTACTCCCTCCCTCCCCCCTTTTTTTTAGACAAGGTCTCACTCTGTTGCCCAGTGTATAGTGTAGTGGCATCATCATAGCTCACTGCAACCTCAAACTCCTGGGCTCAAGCAATCCTCTTGCCTCAGCCTCCCAGGTGGCTGGGACTACAGATACCTGCTACCATGCCCAACTAATTTTTCTATTTCTTTGTAGAGACAGGGTCTCACTATGCTGCTCTGGCTGGTCTAGAACCCCTGGCTTCAAGTGATCCTCTTGCCTCAGCCTCCCAAAATTCTAGGATTACAGGCATGAGCCACTGCTCCCTTCTTGCTGGAAATCCTCACCCCAGCTAGAAAGCATCACACTGGCACTGTCTTGGGGATCACGTGGGTAATTGTTCTACATGAACTTTTAAATATTTACTTCAAAGCTTCCATGGTTCTTTTCTATATTCCACTGGTTCTTTTCGACTCTCATTGATTTTTCTCTGTTTTCTCACAGATATTTTTCCTTCATTTTATCTTTAAATATTGGGATTCCACACAGTTCCAGACTTGACCCATTGTTCTTTGTAGTCACCTAGTCTCCTACATAACTTCATTCCCTCTCAGAATCTTGACTATCCCTTGCTAGGGACTATCAAATCTATGCACCAGCCCAGCTTCTCATCAGTAAGTGACAGTCATGTCAAATTCCCACCAAACAGCTCTATCTGATGACTATTGGACATTTCAAATCCATCCTATCGAAAACTAGACATCTGATCTCCTTTTCTTCCAAAACTGCTCTGTTTCATGTGTTCTTTCTCTCAACTGGAAGGACCAATTACCCAATTCAGAAACTCCTGAGAAAACGCTTGGCATGAATTCCTCAAATGGATTGTTGCCATTCAGTTTGGATTTTTACTATGTGTGTAATTGCACAGTCTTAAGACAATGCTACTCTTATCCAAATTAATAATTTATTGTACTTCATAATAGTACTCTGACAAATTAATGCACCAAGAGCTTTAATTCACTACATGACCAGCACCACCGCCACCACCCCAAGCTGTCCCATACCTTGTTTTTAAAATCCTATGTCTCTTTGCAGACTTTTATACATTGAAATTCCTAATTTGGGGAATCTTGTCAATATACAACTACACAAAAGCAGACAGCACCACAGACTGTATGTGCTTTAAGAATACAAAAACAAAAACCAACCAAAAAAATCAAAACAAAACAAACAAAACAAAAAACAGAGAAAAAACAAAACTGAGTATCTAAGTACATAGTCTCACTTCATTTCATGTGTTTATTTATATTTTTATTTCCCAGAACTAAGAAATGAAGAAGGAAGCAGGGAGATGGGGAACAGAAACACTTCCCTGAGAAAAAGTTCCAAAAATAAAAAGGTAGGGAGAAGATTGGATAGGAAAAAAGGTGAAAAAAAAAAAAAAACTAATACATTTTTCACTTACACTAATTAAATCTAACAACAGCTGCCAACTAACTATTGTGCTGTGGGTTTATAAAGTCAGCTTAAAGCCTTCATTCCTGATTAACTCCACTACAAGCAGTACTCATGGCACTAATGATAAAGCAAGCCCCATTACACTGTTAAAATATAACAAGGATCCACTTTCACAAATCAATGTATTTCCAAGTAGCCAGAGCCTGCCCCTCTGAAAATACGTCAGTGATCATTCTTCTCTCTTAATCTTTTGCTACTTTCTCCAGGGCCTGTAATAAATTGGAGGTGGAACAATGAAGTCTTTCATGTGGAAGGGAAAAAGAAAAGAAAACTCTCTGGCTGCAGCACTCTCTCTCTCTCTCTCTCTCTCTCTCTCTCTCTCTCTCTCTCTCTCTCTCTCTCTCCCCTTTTCTACATCACTGAGAACATAGTGAAAGAAATAAAAGGAAAGGATCAACCCCCTTTCCAGTGGTCAAAAGGTATTTCAGAAATAAAGGAAGAATCCTTGAGAATGGCTTTGTGTCTGTCTGTCTTCCAATTGACTGCCACTGATAGCATGTGTTAAAACTTTTCAATGTCAGGAATCCAAGCCCAGAACAGACAACCAAAGCAGAGACTTGGGTTTTCTTCTATAAAGCAATGAATGACAGACATTTGGCTAAGATGACCAAGAGCCCTTGACATTATAAAGAATTCTATAAGGAAAAATGCTGGCACCATTGAGCATGTGTTGAATGCTTAGACGAACAAATGTAGACTAACCTCCTAAACTTGATCTTACTTATTGTTTACAAAATAATGTCATAAGATGAACAGTGCCATCTTGAAACTTACACTTAACTTCAGGGTCAAGAGAGAAGCCAAGTAAAATAGAGAGCTCCGAAAGATTAGAACTTACATTAAGTCACGACCTCAACTATCTCCTGTTCTTCAGTAGAAAGCAAAGGAAAAGCCAAAATGTTAAGAAGTAGAACCTGTATGTACAAAAGATCTAATCAGTACATTGCTTCCAATCCACAAACTACTCAAGAGGCAAAGGACTCAGAAGTCCCTGCATCTGCTATTTCTTTTTTTATTTTTTTTTATTTTTTTTTTTTTTTTTTAAGACTAGTCAAGTGCAGTAGTGAGGAGGGGGGAAAGTAGTAGAACAAGGAGTTCAATCTGTAACTGACTGTGAACAATCACGTGAGATAACTCACTACCTTCGGACCAGCCTGCTATTTCTTAAAAGTAGATTGCCCTTGCTAAATCTTTTAGTCCAATAGGTCCTTCCATAACATTGTATTAAACACTATTTTAAAATATTCCTTTATATTTGTATAATTCTTTACAAACTAAAGGGGCTTAACAAGATTTATTCTCCTGTAATTCATTTTATGCTCACTTCAACACAGGTAGGAATCATCCCCATTATTAGTGAGCTGGTGTGAGCTCCTCTTTTATATAAATGAGGAGTCAGAGCACTGGGAAAGCTCAGAAAATTTGACTAGAGTCTTATAAGTAGTCTTCCAGTCTTATAAGTCTGGAAATAGTAAGGCCAAAACTAAAGCCCAGTTCTTCATCTAGCATGATGTTACCACATGAACACATTTTATTTAAATAATATAAGAAGCTACGTTTTATAAGAGGCAAGTAGGCAGTTTTAATCCTATTTAACTCATCATACACCAAAGCAAAATCATTTGTCTAAGCCTGTTCAGCCATGTAATCAAGTTTAAGCCAAATTTGCAATGAAGGACCAATGCGGCATGCATGAGTGCCCGTTGATAAAGTTAATTATTAACATCTTCATCTATTTTAACTCAGAACCATACTGGGAGAGGCAGGGCCCCTGGCTGAATGAACCCCACTCTCTCAACACTTCAAGTGATAACAGCTAATACTAATCTTAATATTGCTGATTTACAGGCCATAACAAATGACCTGCTATTCCCTGGAGGCTTATTTAGGTGTGAAAATGAAGGGACTAGACATAAAGATTCTCTATGTTCTTGCTGTAGTTTGGAAAGCAGAAAGTCACTAGAGAGGTAGTTTTGTTTGGGGAATGGGGCCTGATATCCTTGGTATACTATTAGTGTCTAATCAATTTTAAGGCACAACACAATGGAGATTTTCTGACTTCTATATATTGTCATTTAACTAATACTTATTAAGCAGTCAATATCCAGAATGCATTGTTTATAGGTAATGTGAGAATGGTGAGGCAGGTAGGAGCCAAAATAAGAAATTGGTTGGAAGCTTTAAAAAAGCAATTGGATAGCACACTAGATCTGGCTTACATATATACCTTTTTCCTCCCAAACTCATTAAAATTATATCAAGGGGATAAAAAATTATAAATTGGATTTGGGAAAAGATGGACAGTAGATTGAACAGGAGAATCTAACTTTGTTGCCACTAGAAACCCTTATAAAACCATTATAAAGGGATAGATATAAAGATAGATGTGAATAAGTTGTTAAAGATATATATCAAGGAGAAACAAAATACAACAGCACAAAATTTAGCAAGTCAGGAAAGCAGGCATGTGAGTGTAAATTAAAGAGCCTTGCAGACCCAAGAAGAACAAATTTTAAACCAGCAACGAGGAAAACTGAAAACTGACCTAATCTTCACTTCAAAAATCACCAAAAGCCTCAGAAATTGATAGTATCAGATACCTCTAAAACTTGGGGTAAGGCAGGTGAGGTGCCAAAATAAGGAAATTGGTTGGAAGCTTTAAAAGAATGGAAAAATAAGCACCACGTGTACTCACCAGCAAATTGGTATTAAAGGATCAACACCTAAGTGGACATATAGGAATAACATTTATTGGGTGTCGGGCGGGTGGGAGGGGGGAGGAGGGGATGGGTATATACAAACATAATGAGTGAGATGTGCAACGTTTGAGGGATGGTCACGCCTAAAGTTCTGACTCGAGGGAGGTGGCGTGGGCAATATACGTAACCTTAACATTTGTACCCCCATAATATGTTGAAATAAAAAAAAAAAAAAGCAAAAAGCAATTGGATCCTTCTCCCTACCTTCTTAGGGCTCTTCCATGTCACTGAGTTACTTCCCTTTCCACACAATGGCCAAAGCTTGGAAAGGTTAAAACAGAGTTTCTATTTAGGAGGAAGCCATGCGTAGTTGAGGTGTGAGTACCAGTCAAATACTCAGCTACCAGATTGCTAGCAGACAGGCCTCACACATCATGCTTTAAGACTGGAAGGTACTTCTCTAGGGCAACAGGCTAAGTGGCAGACTTAACATGAAATTATGTGTTCCCCCAATAACAGCCCTGCCAAATTGCCCTACAGGGAAACTTAGCCTTAACAAGCCCCACTAATGCCCTCAGAGAATCCAGTCAGAGATCAGATTCCTCCACCCTGAGTCACAAGAGGTCAAGCTACGGTTATCAGAAGTCTGAGGAAAACTTCTAATATGGAATATACAGGTGAGAATAAAACTAAATGAAAAACTTGGAGAAAATAGGCTACACAGAAAGAAGAAAACTTCAACAAAAAAAAAAATTCTCATTAATATCCCCAGAGAAAGGATGTTTATACTGACACATTGCTAATAGCTAACTAGCATTTATGAAAAAAGAATAAGATGATATATAACAAATTCAGACAGCAAAAAGAACTCTCAGAAAATAAAATTGGATAGCAGGGAACATAAGTCAATAGAAGTTTTGAGAAAGGAGTGTGAAGGAAATCTTTAAAAAAACTATGAAATTGAGAGATCCCAGAATGAATGCAGAATGTGACAAACAATCTAACTGTATTATAAATGTATACAATATCCTCACTGAAAAGGAGTCAGAGGAGAAAGATGTTGACCTAAGTTATATTGGAAATATTCAGAGTCTGTAGGACTAAAGTGAAAGAAACTATATACAAGCACTGAACTCTAATTGATAAAGTTATTTCCCATGAAGGTGCCAGTTAATAATTTTGATACCATGATACACGCATATGGGAATTGAACAATCAAGTATATGGATGGGTAATGCTATGAGCCAGGGTGCTCACTGTGAGAGTAGGAGTTTACAGATAAGCAAGGGAGGCAGCTAGAATGATCCATGTGGTAATAGATTAGACATCAGTATGAATTCATGTTTAGCTTCATGTAGATACAGATGTCACATGTAGAATTATTTATATGTGTATTTATATATATATGTGTGTGTATATATACACATATATTTTTTGCTTTGTCAGCTAAGAGGGCCTAGAAGCAACAATGCTCCATTAGCAACAAAAACACCTAGTGCTCAGATCTTGGTTTCTAGCACCATTTTCCAGTAAAAGGAACTGGGTCTTCCTGGAGAAATGTCTGATTCTCGGACTAGCGTAGGAAATATACAAGATGACCCTGGAACACCTTATAGTGTCAGAAGACAGGAAAATGCTCATAAGTAAACAGATAAACTCATAATGTTGGAGGTATGTCAAAAGGTCAAAGGAACCCAACCGAAAGAACCCCTAATAGCCAAAGCTGGAATAATTCCAGCAACAGAATAAAGAAAGTAGTATTTTATTCTAACCCAAAGCATAAAATAAATATTCATGAGTCCATACTACTATAAATAAATAATTGGATAAATAAATAAGTGAAGGAAAAGAAAAAAATCTCCCATGCAGGAGAATTTCAAGTAATTTATGTAGATATTTTTTCCTCAAGGAGGTGTAACATAGCACCCCACCTAAGCGAGGGGTACACATAATGACTTATTTCCATAGAGTAAGGTATGAAAAGGGGCTAAAACAGGAATTTTATAGTACAGACCTGAGAAACACCCCTCGGTCGGGTGATTCAAGGTTAACATCAACACCGATCGATGTCACCTTCATAGTATATACCCTTGATGAGAATGGTGCTTTGCCAGAAAGCAAATGTTATCAACTTTAACCATGTAAAAGTGGTTAAAGAGTGACAGAAGTTAAACAGGTGACAGAAGTTAAAAAGCTGCAGCCGAGTGGGCAGTGGAAGTTGGAAGGTGCCAGAAGGACTTAGGTCATGAGTGAGGATTTGAAGCCCCCTGTTTAACATGCAAAGAAAAATGTGAGGGATTCGAACCGCACTTCTGGAGAAAAATACGTTGTAACTGCACGTGTGGCCAAGAAGAACATGATGTCCTCCTGAGCAATGAAGAGGATCGAAAAGTGGGGAAACTTTTTGAAGACACCGAGTATACCACTCTGATTGCAAAACTGAAATCAGACTGAATTCCCATGTATAAATGCGATGTTATGATATTGACCAATCCAGTTGCTGTCAAGAAAAATGTCTCCTCCGTCAATACAGTCACCTATGAATGGGCTCCTCCTGTCCAGAATCAGGCAGTAGCCCGGCAGGACATGCAGATACTGCCCAAGGAAAAGCAGCCGGTGGCAGGTTCAGAGGGGGCACAGTACTGGAAGAATTGCAGCTGGCAAAGCAGCTCCCTGCATGCTACCAGGACCCCTCAATGTGCCATGAGTTGTCTCCCAAAGACGTGAAGGAAATGGAGCAGCTTGTGAAGAAATATAAGAAAGATGCCATAGGAGTAGGAGACATCAAACTTCCCTATAAGATGGATGCTCAAGGCCCCAACCAAATGTACCTCCCTGGCGGAGATGAAGCACCTCAGCAGCGGTGGGGGGCCCTGGAGGACAAACCTGCTGAGCACAAAAAAAACTCAGTATTCCTGCTATTGCTGCAAAATGAGTATGAAGGAAGGCAATCCATCCATCTCTGCTGAAAGGGCTGGCTACGATAAACTGTGGCACTCAGCTTGTTTCGTCTGCAGCACCTGCTATGAACTCCTGGTCGACATGATTCATTTCTGGAAGGATGAGAAGCTGTACTGTGGCAGACATGACTGGGACAGTGAGAAACCCTGATGGGCTGGCTGCGATGAGCTGATATTCAGCAATGAGTATACCCAGGCAGAAAACCAGAATTGGCACCTCAAACATTTCTGCTGCTTTGACTGTGACAACATCCTACCTGGGGAAATATACATGATGGTCAATGACAAACCCATCTGCAAGCCCCGCTAGGTGGAGAATCATGCTGTGGTACGTCCAGGATGCCACAATGCCATTGATCCAGAAGTCCAGTGGGTGACCTACAGCAGTTTCAGCTGGCATGCGTTCACCGAGTGCTTCCTGTGCTCCTGCCACAGCAAGCGTCTCATGAGCAGAAGTTCATGCCAGTGGAAGGGATGGTTTTCTGTTCGGTGGAGGATAAGAAGGTGATATCTTAGGAGGAGGGCACCCAGCAGTATTGAGCCGTAGCTATCTATCCAAAGTGATCTGCTCTTCTACTATAAAATCCAATTTAAAAAAATAAAAGGCAAAAAAGGTAGAAGAAAGGGTAGAGGAAAAACAAACAAAAAAGAAGTTAAAAAGTAAAAAGGATGAGAAAAGCTCAAGAAAAGAGTAAGTATGATAATGTCCCAATTTTACAGTGTAGGGAATCAAGAGATATAATGAATAGAAAAATGTAACATAATGGATAGGAAAAAGTAAAATATTTAGTATTTAAAATTATAAAGTCGGCCGGGCGAGGTGGCTCACCCCTGTAATCCTAGCTCTCTGGGAGGCCGAGATGGGCGGATTGCTCCAGGTCAGGAGTTTGAAACCAGCCTGAGCAAGAGCGAGACCCCGTCTCTACTATAAATAGAAAGAAATTAATTGGCCAACTAATACATATATACAAAAAATTAGCCAGGCATGGTGGCGCATGCTTGTAGTCCCAGCTACTCGGGAGGCTGAGGCAGGAGGATTGCTTGAGCCTAGGAGGTTGAGGTTGCTGTGAGCTAGGCTGACGCCACGGCACTCACTCTAGCCTGGGCAACAAAGTGAGACTCTGTGTCAAAAAAAAATAAAAATAAAATAAAATAAAATTATAAAGTTAACCAATACTGGAACTAAAAAGAGACAGTTATTTGGAAAGCAGAGTTGGCATGGTAATTTAAGTAAGCTAGTGCAGCCTTCGATAGCTCAGCTGGTAGAGCAGAGGACTATAGACTAAGTAAGCTAAATCTTTTTCTGTCAAAATAGGAACACAAATAATCTTTAAAATTTATAAATCAGGAAATAACAGTATAAGCATACTTCTAGCCACTCTGAGATGACACCAGAGTAATTAAAATCCAAAACTGTTGAGAATTAAATATGGTTCTTCCCAGCAGAGGAGATCAGCGTGGGGAGGATTGAGGAAGTTGCTCTTCATATTATTTGAAATTTTTAGTTAAAATGTGCATGTATTACTTTAATAAAGACAAAATAAAAAGTTATTTTTTAATGACTGAGATGCCATTCATGTCCTGAGGAGTCTTGCAATCTATTACAAAAAACTGATTATGAGAATGTAAGGGAAGAAGGGAAGAGGGAAAGAAAAAGGGAGGTGACAAAAAAATTGTATTGAGTGTCTACTTTGTGCTGTGCATTTTGCTGGATGATTTACGTACATCATCTATCTCATTTAAACCCTTTACCATTCCAGTGATTTCCTCCATTTCACTCTGAACAATGCAGGCTTGAAAAGGTTAGCTAATTTATTCAAGATCGCAAAAGCTCCTATCTACGTGCCAGAGCCAGGAGTCAAATCCAAGTCTATCAAAGCCTTAATTCATGGACCTTCTCATATAGAAGGCAGTCATCTAGGTGCTAAAAATATTTGGCTATCAATAAGATTTCTAAGACAGAAGACGCCCTCCTGCTAGAGGAAGTTATGGCGAAGGGCAGAATTACCTTAGAGAGCACAGCAGGAGGAGGCGAGCTCCAGGCCCTCAGGGAGGCCTTCTCCAGAGAAGCAGACCGCTGAGGGCCTGTTTTTGATGTCTGTGTCCTCTTTAATGCATTCAAAACTCTTAACAGCTGGAGAGTTGAATGATTCATCTAAACCCATCCCAGGAGTCCTGAAATCTTTCCCTTTGCAGCAGTAAGACACATGATTAACTGGAAGAGAGATGGCTTCCTGCAAATCCCTGTCACCGTCAACCCTCCTGTCTTCCCATTCCACTTCCCTGTCCCTCACCTATGAGGTTTGGAGAAAGGCTCATTTCGTCATACTCTTCCTCAACTGGTCCCCTTCTCAGAAATCTTTTTACGCGTTTGGGTCACCAACTTATTTGGTTCCTTTAAGTAATTTCATTAAATTCTCACCTCCCTGTTAATTCTTAATTCCTCTTCTTCCTTTCCTCCTCCTCCTTCCTCCTCTTCCTCTTTTTATTTTCTCTCTCTCTCAACTGATAACTGTGCCTACCACTTCTCCAGAAATCAGAGACCATTAATTTTATAACCTATAAATCCAATCAGCCTCTATACACATCCATTCTTCCCTTCCTTCCATGACAGAAAAGGAGCTCTTCTCCTAGATGAAACTAGCTCTGCTGCTTATGTTTTTTATCCTGTTTGCTCCTGCTTCTCCTGGAATCTGTACTATCTCTTACTGTCTCTTCTGTCTTTCCACATCTCCTTCTCCATGAGCATCTTTCCCTTACTACAAAACAGAGGTAAGCTGCCCCCACTGATGGAAATCCTTCGTTTCTTCTCAATCCCACTCTTTCTTCCCAGATATTTGTGGAGTTCCTATTCCATGCCAGACACCATGCTGAGTGATGAAAATACTTTGGGAAATAAAACAGGCATGACTCTTGCCCTCATGGCACTTACAACCTAGTGAGAGAGCTGACGGTAAGTAAACATATAAATATAAATTTACAGATTTCTACCACTAGGGCACAGTGATAAGAGAATAAGAGGGGAGTCCACTAAGTTAGGGCCACCATGAAAGGACTCCTGATTCCATCACTTCCATTACTGGAGTTCAGGCTGTCATCTTTCACCTGGGTTCTAATAAACCTTTAACTGAATTCCTTGCTCACAATTTGGCCTTTTTGGTCCTTCTCATATATTGATATTATGGTTCAGTGTCTAAAGCAGATCCAACCTTGTCATTTTCCTACTTACACCTTCAGCAGTTTCTCAATATCTGCCAGCTCAGATACTTGAGTTCAACATTTCAAAACACTTAGGTGATTAAAAAGACTATGAGTCTACTCTATAAAGAGACTAGAGCTGTGAGAGTGTTTTGTGCTGATGTCAACCTCTAGAACTCTCTTGGGCTTGGTATTTTTGCCAGCTACTTGCTATTTTGATTTGTTTTGTTTAATAAAACAAAGCAAAACAAAACCTTTAGAATTAAGAGCATCCAATGGAAGACCTGGAGTAATAGCCTCCTCTCCTATGACTACTAAGTATTCCTAAGAGACAGGCTGGGCTGTGAAACCTGCTAAGTGGAGAAGAAAGTGGCTGAAACTCTGGAGAAAGAAGGCACTGCACAACAAAAGTGGCAGGAAGGGCATGTCCACGTGAGCTCCTAGACAAACTTTTAACACAATGCCCTCCTTTTCAGTCCCTTTCCTTCAGTTGTTGCAGGAGACCAAACTTAACATTTTTTCCTAAAATGCTACTAGGAAAACTAGTCAACTAAAAACAACATAAAAATTAATCTGGTACATTTCTTTGGTGAAATGGGCTTCTGTGAATTGGCCATGGAGTGAATTTTCTTTAAGAGTCTAGGGGAATTTGACATTCTGCCTGTTTGACAGATTCCATCAGGAGGGAAGTGGGTTATGTGGGTCAAGGTTAATGTCATGAGCAGAAGAGCTTCTGCCTCACTTCCTTTTTAGTAGTTGGGAGGATACCGCATCACTGGTTGCCTCTGCATCAGCTTGCGGATAGCAGAGGATGGGCCTGAACTTAGCTCTCTCAAGCTGCCCCAAAAGGAAATATGGAACTTAATTGAGGGTCTGATTAGGAACTTGCCAGAATCTGTCTTTAAAAAGCAGATAGGGAACCTGTCAGTGGTGGACTAGAGTTGGTTCACTGGCTTAGATACCTGACCATTAAATGGTCAGAAATTTTGCAAGCCAGTTGTTAAACATAACAATTATATATATATATATATATATATATATATATATATATATATATGAAATTAGCCAGGCATGGTTAAGCATGGCTGTAGTCCCTGCTACTCAGGAGGTTGAGGCTGTAGGATCGCTTGAGCCCAGGAGTTTGAAGTTGCTGTGAGCCAGGCTGATTCCACGGCACTCTAGCCTGGACAAAGAGAGATTCTGTTTCAAAAAAAAAAAAAGAAAAAAGAAAAAAAAATTAAGTTATTTAAATTTATAATTAAATAAATTATCTTAAAAATAAAGATAAAAGTACTCAAATTTATCACTCCACAGTTATTATTCTACATTTTACTATTACCATAGTAACTAATAGTAGCATACTATTGAGGTTATTTACATCTATTGTATCTGTATAGCACGTCTCTTCCTAATTTCACATTTGGTGACATCACATCAGTAGCTTGAAATGCCACAGTGGGAATGTTGACACCACAAAAGTCTTCAAATACCAAAAATCAGGGTTCTCCCCATGTGGAATCAACTGCTAATCATTTGCATCACATCTCTGTCTCTGGTCTTTGTAGCAGGCTAGACTTCCTGTACAAGGAGCTAGGGGAGTCACACTGAACCTCTACAGCACTAACAAGGTAGGGCCATGTCAGCAATGATAAGAACAGTCCATGAATGACACCAGTGCAGGTTTCAGTGTCAGATGCCAGTAGAACACCCCAGGATGGCAGTAGTCCCCCTCAGTGGTCACAAGTCCAGAGAGCAGCCCAGACCTGCCATGACACAGTAGGCATCAGCAATGTTTAAAGGATGCCAAGGACCCTCTATCTTCCTCCACCACCCTGACATCATTTACAAGCCTCACATTCAGATGCCATTTTGGAGAGAAACAGGGAGGGAGCAGAAATCTGAAAAACTGAGCACTTTATCCAAAAGAGATGAAGAATTCATAAAGAAATGGTTCTCTTTATAGAATTGAAACTTATAAAATTTCAGTCCCAGATTGCTGGGACTGAAACTGTACCTATCCCCCAGGCGAAGACCATTGGGATGGGGGTGGTTAAGTTAGGATGATTGTTAGCAAGGACAGAACATTATACAAAAAGGAGCCAGCCAAAGCTACCTTAACCAAAAGGAACAAATTTGGAGGCATCACTTTGCCAGACTTTTAGCTATACTACAAGGCTATAGCAACCAAAACAGCATGGTATTGGGACAAAAATAGAGATATAGATCAATAAAACAGAACAGAGGACTCAGATATAAAACCATCCTCATATTGTCATCTGACCTTTGACAAAGTAGACAGCAATATACACTGGGGGAAAGAATGCCTATTCAATAAATGGTGCTGGGAAAACTGGATAACCACATGTAGAAGATTAAAACAGGATCCATAACTCTTACCACTCACAAAAATTAATTCAAGATGGATAACAGACTTAAATCTAAGACATGAAACCATATGAATTCTAGAAGAAAATGTTGGGAAAACTCTTATAGACATCAGCCTAGGTAAAAAATTTATGAAGAAGACCCCAAAAGCAATCACAGCAATGACAAAAATAAATAAATGGGACCTGATGAAATTAAAAAGCTTCTGCACAGCTAAGGAAACAACCAACAGAGCAAATAGCCAACCTGCAGAATGGGAGAAAATATCTGCATGCTATACATCTGCTAAAGGGTTAATAACCAGAATCTACAAAAAATTCAAGCAAATCAGCAAGAAAAAAAATCAAACAACCACATGAAAAAGTGGGCAAAAGACATGAACAGAAGCTTCTCAAAAGAATATAGACAAATGGCCAATAAATATATGAAAAAATGCTCAACATCACTAATCATCAGAGAAATGCAAATCAAAACCACAGTGGGATGTCACCTAACTCCAGTAAGAATGGCTTTTATCAAAAAGTCTCAAAACAGTATACACTGGCATGGATGTGGAGAGAAAGGAACACTTACACACTATTGGTGTATAACTGGTGTATAAACTGTTGGTGCACTACTTTGACTACAAAGTAGTGCAACTTTATGGAAAATAGTATGGAGATCCCTCAAAGAACTAAAAATAGACCTACCATTTCATCCAGCAATCCCAGTACTGGGTATTTACCCAAAGGAAGAAAAAGTAATTTTATCAAAAAGACACTTGCACTAGAATGTTTATTGCAGCACAATTCACAATTGCAAAGATGTGGAATCAACCCAAGTGACCATCAATTCATGAGTGATTAGAAGCAAGACTTGTCAGTAAAAAAAAAAAAAAAAAAAAAAAAAAAAAAAAAAAAAAAAATTCATGAGTGGATTAATAAAATGTATGGTATATGTATACCATGGAGTATTACTCAGCCATTAAAAAAAAAAGAATTAATACCTATGGCAACAATCTGGATGGAACTGGAGACCATCCTCCTAAGTGAAGTATTGCAGGAATAGATAAACACATACCACATGTACTCACTATTAAATTAGAACTAACTGACTGGCATTCATGTGTACAGATGTAAGTAAAACTCAATGGAAATCATGCAGATGGGAGGAGGGAGGAGGGGATGGGTAAAATCATATCTAAGGGATATGATGTACACTGTCTGGATATTGGCACACTTATAACTTTGACTCAAGCAATACAAAAGCAATCCATGTAACCAAAACATTTGTACCCCCACAATATTCTGAAATAAAATAATAAATAAAATAAAATTAAATAAGAGCCATACTTTGTTGTTGTTGTTGTTGTTATTGCATACTTAAGAACAGTGTGTATATCTTTACACTCCTGCTACAATGGTGATATTGAACCTTTATTAAACAGCACATACTATTAATATCAGAATCTTCCATGTGCAGATGAAGAAATCAAGGCTCAGAAAGTTTCTGTAATTTACATAAGATCCTACAGCAAGGAAGGCAACAAGGAGGCCTTTAAAGAAAGGTTGGTATGACTGAAGGGATTGAGCCCTAGTGTTTTCCTGCCTGTCATCAACTCTATTCAGTCCTTTCTTGGGTTTTTCTGGTTGTCTAGGTGCTGCTGAAAGGCTAGGACAAACCAGGAGAGGCCTTCCCTCAGGGTACCTGGTGGAACAGATAGCCTGGGAACCAAGTCAAATTGGGAAGGCCATTCCTTTAGAGGCTGACTATGAATACGTTAGGGTCTAAGACAAGAAATGAAATGTCACTGGTAAGAAAGTTGAGATCAGTAGCTAAGTGCACAAACCATGAAGAAGGCAAATGGGTGGCAGGGCTGGCAGCTAATAGAGTTGAGAGCCTGGAGCAATGACTCAGGTGAGGAGCAGAGAGGTTGGACCATGAAGAACTAAATCCAGGAATCCTGAGCAAGTTTCTTTCCAGGCAGGGCCAAGCTCATATTGCCAGAGCAGCGGCCGCCTCATAAAGAGGCCACGCCAGGCATGAAAACAGCCCTTCTCCAAAGCAGGATTGTTAACTCATGCACTCTCTCCCTCTGCCCTGCATGCCCTACACTGCTATCTGCATCTGACTCTTGGTTGTTTTGAAAAGTGAGTATTGTTGTTAATTTGTCAAAGAAATTCATGCAGCTAATTTTAGAAATTCGAACAATATAGAGAGATTTATTAGAAAAAGCAGAAGTCATCTGCCCCAATTCTACCCCCCTTTCCAAATCCAACTCTCCATGCTTTGCACCAAACTTCTGTAAACATCCAAATGCCCCGCGTCCTCCCACGGCTCTCACACAACGGCACATGCCAGAACCTGTCCCAGCATTTCTTCCCTGGTGTTATTACCCCAGAGAGAGTGGGAAGGGCCAAGCATAAAGGTCCCAAGATGCAGAGCCTTTGTGAATACAAATAGATTGAGTTCCAGGGTTGGCCTGGGAGAAAAAGGGAGTGTGTCTACTCAGGCCCCTTTTGTTTGATTGATTTCCATGGGTGGAGGGGTGGTTTCTCCCTATTGTCTGCTACATATTGTATCCTTCGCCAGCTCAAGGGAATGAGTCAGCATTTCCCTCCTCCTTTGCTTTCCATCCTTTGATAATACCGCTCTCTACAACTTTGTTGATCTCCATTAATACTAAGAAGGCCCTCAAACACAATCTGAGTACAAAGATATATTATTTTCATCTTGGTAGCAGAACTCTGTTCTGGGGGCTGGTGGGTGCTGCAATAGCTTCAGTTTTCCTTTGTCTGCTGTCCTAAAGGACATCATTCTTGTATTCATTCATTCAACAAACATTTTCTAAGCATCCACTCTGTGCCAGGTGCCTGGTCAGCATAGCGGACACTATTTAATGCACAGTCTGTGCCTTCGTGCTATAATGGCCCAGGAAGGAAGTCAGCTGGAAAAGCCACTACAAGGCAGTATGGTGAGAGCTCTCACAGAGACAAGATTCCATGGATGCACTAGGAAAGGCACTGCACCCCTGACTGTGTGGTCAGGAACAGCTTTCCAGAATGGGGATGGGGAGGTGGGTTTTGACAAAAGCCCAGTCTGAGCGAGGGGTCAGAGGAGAGCATCCAGGGGCATTGATCGTGGCACAGCAATCTTCCAAAACTGATCAGAGCCCCAAACTGCTGATGGACCTTCACAATACCTGGACAACATCTGTCAATTTTCTGAATTAACATCTTAAATCCTGAGTGTTTGGACAATGGAATCTGCATCCCATCAGATATGGGCTGCTATAAACCAGTTCCCGAGTATGAGAACTATCGTTGGACCCAGATCTCTGCAGCCAGCTCTCTCTGCTCTTTGGTTCTGGCCTGGACTTCTGGTCCAGCTTTGCTGCTTCCGGAGATCCAGTTCCAATATTTATCACCCAGATGCTTCCTTCTTCTCAGGAGGGCCTGAATGCTCCAAGGCCCAGCAAGAGGAAGCAACGTGTTTCTGAAAGCTACATTCCCACCATTTCAAGAAACGATATAAAGGATAAAGGAAGCAGGATTGTAGGACACATGGAAGCCCCCAGAACCTCAGCCAATCTCCTCCTAAAATTTCATTTTGGTATCTTATACCTTTGTCTAAACACTTCAGTATCTATTAAGCTGAGATTCATCCCAGAAAAATAATATTTGGAGCAAATAAATTGCAATTTTTTTATTTTGATGGAAAAAGAATATAATAACACTGAGGAATAGAAAAGCGGAAACCAGTGAAGAAAGGAAGCAATCCAGGTCTGAAAGGCTGAGAGTGAATTTCCCAAGTTTGCCTGGGATTAGAGCTGCGGTGAAAAGAGATGAAAGAGAAAACAAGGAAGGAAAAGAGGCCGGAGAAGAGAAGATAATAAAGGCAACAAAGAAATAGTGACTGAGCTAGAGAGAGGGCCAGAAGCCTAAGCAGGTAGGAGGATACAAAACACCAAAACTAGGACGATATAGATGAACAAGTTTATAGGAAATGCACATTAAAATAAGTACTAAAAGAGGTGAAGGAGACAAGATAGCAAGGTATGAATAATGCTATACTTGGTTCATAGAGAATAATTCTGACTTTGGCTGATTATAAAAACATCCAGCCAAAGACTCGTCAACTGTGCCATTCCTTGTTGTTTTCTATACACAACTTCTTCCAGCAAATCCACATCCTCAGGGTGGCTGTCTCAGCAGGGAACACGCTTGTAACTGGGATAGGAGTCACCTCTCTTAACTCGTCACATGGAAAAGGCATTGAGTTCTGTTCATTTTCGAAGGTAAAATTAAATTTCTTTTGCCCGCTTTTGTAAATTCCTTCTGTGTTACTCTTCGACACCTCCCTGACTCATTTTCTGACAGAAAAAAAGTCAAATGAACAAAGATTCCAATTACTTTCTATGTGTAGGAGAAAGGGAATACAGCAACTCTGAGAAATCATTAGTCAAAACTAATTCATGGCATGAAAAATTCTATACACACACACACACACACACATGTTTACATTCACACATGCCATTTCTGGGAACATGTGTTCTTGAGGACTGTGTTTCACTAACAATCCACCAAAAAGACAAATCAAATTTTAGCGCAGATGAGGACATATATTTTCAATTTATCTATTAGGTATATATTGATGGCTCCTTTTTGCATATTTTATCACTATAGTTCCCAACAGAAAATTATAGCTTAGTGTTTTAGAGATCAACCCACTGGTGAAAAAATGGCCTCTTCAAATTGTTCACCCAGTATTGAGAAGTGTATTTCCAATGCAGAAAATATGTCAAAGGGAAAATTTTCTACCCATGTGTCTCTCCTGACAAAAAGAGAGAACATAATATTACTGTACCCTAGGAGTTTAGAATAAAGCTGGTGAGGACACATTTAGGAATTTTTTGAAGCACCACTGGGGACTACTTACAGGTTTTATTGTAAGTAGTAAATTCGGAAAACCATGTTACCCTGAAAACATATTTTTCTCCATGAGCTTTGGAAAGTATTGATTTGGAAATAGAGATTTATTTGTCCACTGAGTCTTTTAGAAAACATGTTCTAGTTCTTTTTACAATCCCAGCCCATCTTCCTGGCTTTATATGGAAATTAATTTCTTTTGCCATCATACCCACTTCTTGATCTAAGGCATATATAAGGTTCAACTATTAATACATCTCTTCAGAGCTTAGCAAATACTCATACCGAAGCTTTCTGGAAAAGAAAGAACTTTCACAGCACCTGGGGAAGGCTGGTCAATAAGAAGGAGTGTGTGTCACTGTTAGCAAGAAAGAGGGCTTTCCTTGGAGCAAAAGGGAACTAGTTAAGCATGAGCATGTTAGGGTAAGCACTGAGGAAGAACTTCTGTGACAAATACAATGCCTAACAATTTCTAAAACTGGCTACCCAGGAATATCTGTTATAGGAGACACTTAAAAGAATTACTCATGTCATATCAGCATTTCTTTTAAATTGTTTAAGCCATAAGAGATTTATAATGATGAACACCCTTAACTACATTAAGAGGATAAAAAAAGCCACACTCACAACTCACTTCTATTATGAAGATTTATTGCAAAGTTACATAAAAATGTGGGCACATTCAAGAAATCTGTCTTCAGTCACTCTGCCCTGCTAGGTTCTAGGTCTTCCAATGCTGGGCTACAGGATCTCAGGAGCTTAGGAGGCATAACTGGACATGCAACTGCAAACCCAAGCTTCAGTGGCTCCTCTTCTTTGGTTCAACTAACATCTTTAGCTTCCAAAAGAAGGAATTTGGGTGAATTTTCTATCATTCAGTATGCAGTAACTTTATTAGGTAGGAAACAAGCAAAGAAGTCTCAGTGTAACAAACCACCTTTCTCCATAAACAGACTTCTTAGTTCAATTGACTATGGCTAGGACAGTGGGGTTTGTTTGATTAAGAAACAATGCTGTGTGGATTATATTGGATTCTGCAAAAAAACAACTGGTTGGAGTCACTTTTCTTAAAAGGTTATTTTGCCACAAAAACATCCAGGATAAATAAGATCGAAAAAGAAAGGTTAAAGGAAAGATATATGCATTGCATGTGGCAGAGTATTAATACCCCTAATATTTAAAAAGTCTGAGAAGGAGAAAGAGAAGAAAGAGGAAGAGGAGGAGGAGAAGAAAAAGAAGAAGAGGAAGAGGAGGAGAAGAAGAAAAAGAAGAAGACTGCAATAGAAAAAATGGAGGGGCCGGGAGCTCACGCCTGTAATCCTAGCTCTCTGGGAGGCCAAAGCAGGCGGATTGCTCAAGGTCAGGAGTTCGAAACTACCCTGAGCAAGAGCAAGGCCCCGTCTCTACTATAAATAGAAAGAAATTAATTGGCCGACTAATATATAGAGAAAAAAAATTAGCCGGGCATGGTGGCGCATGCCTGTAGTCCCAGCTACTCGGGAGGCTGAGGCAGCAGGATTGCTTGAGCCCAGGAGTTTGATGTTGCTGTGAGCTAGGCTGATGCCACGGCACTCACTCTAGCCTGGACAACAAAGTGAGACTCTGTCTCAAAAAAGAAAGAAAGGAAGGAAGGAAGGAAGGAAGGAAGGAAGGAAGGAAGGAAGGAAGGAAGGAAGGAAGGAAGGAAGGAAGGAAGGAAGGAAGGAAGGAAGGATGTTTGTGTTTCTTGGGGTGGGCTACCCGGCATCTGAATGTCCATCTAATGCAGGCACAAGTGTTGGTGGAAAGTAAGCCAAAGAGGCTGGAGAATTCCACTCTGACCCACTGGTTGCTATAGTTCAGTCATGCGACAAAGACTCAATCAAGCAGGTGCTCCCACCTGGTATTCTGACTCTTTAGGAATGATGTAAAAACAGAGGAGCAATTGAGACTTTATTCACAGTAGTATCAGGAGTTCCAAGACAGCAGTAGTAGGTTGTAGAGAGGATGCTGCCAATGACAATATATTAACTGTCTTGTCCTGTGGTATTAAATGTACTGCATTTCCCATCACCCAGCCCTCCTTTATCAATGAAAAGGTTCTCCAACTTTTTTCATTGATTCTATAAGCTCCCCCATATATCCTTCCAGAAAAATTCTCATGTCTAGGTTAACCAGAGTTGCCTTTTGTTGCTTGTAACTAAGAGCCCTGACTGATAGAGGAAATGAATTGACAGTTCTCAAATGAAGCAACATGTGTGGATAATAAAAACAAGGAAAGTTGGCCAGGCATGGTGGCTCACATCTATAATCCTAGCACTCTGGGAGGCCAAGGTGGGTGGATCATTTGAGCTCAGTAGTTCGAGACTAGCATGAGAAAGAGTGAGACCCTGTCTCTACTAAAAAAATAGAAAGAAATTAGCTGGACAAGATATATATATGTATATAAATTAGCCAGGCACGGTAGCGCATGGGCATGCTGGTGCATGCCTGTAGTTCCAGCAACCTGGGAGGCTAAGGCAGGACGATCGCTTGAGCCCAGGAGTTTGAGGTTGCTGTGAGCTAGGCTGATGCCATGGCACTCTAGCCTGGACAAGAGAGTGAAACTCTGTATCAAAAAAAAAAAAAAAAAACAAGGAAAGTTGTCCAACTCCACATAGTAAATAGAATAAAATATGCCTTTTCACTATGCTAGCAATGATTAAAAGAATTGTTAAAGTCTAGTGTTGGCAAGAGTGTATTAGGGAAAGAAAGCAAACTGTTAATGGAAATATAAATTGATGCAACTTTTCCAGAAGACAGACTGGAAATATATATCAATATTTTAAATGTATATACTCCTTGATCATCAATTCTACAACTACCAATTTATCTTAAAGAGGTAACTAGACAAAGTATAGCAGCATTATTCATGTGACAGCAATGTTTATAATAAAAAAAAAACAACAACAGAAAATAGGTCGGGCGTGATGGCTCACACCTGTAATCCTAGCACTCTGGTAGGCCAAGGTGGGAGGATCGCTCAAGGTCAGGAGTTTAAAACCAGCCTGAGCAAGAGCGAGACCCCGTCTCTACTAAAAAAAAAATAGAAATAAATTAATTGGCCAACTAAAAATATATAGAAAAAAATTAGCCGGGCATGGCAGTGCATGCCTGTAGTCCCAGCTACTCAGGAGGCTGAGGCAGAACGATTGTTTGAGCCCAGGAGTTTGAGATTGCTGTGAGCTAGGCTGATGCCATGGCACTGTAGCCTGGGCAACAAAGTGAAACTCTGTCTCAAAAAAAAAAAAAAAAAAAAGAGAATACTTAAAAAAAAAAAAAAAAGAATCTAAATGGCTAGCAATATAAAAATTGTTAAATGATGATAAATCTTTATAAAAGAATATAATTCAGCAATTAAAAAGGCCAAATTATATCTATATTTAATGAGAAACATCTCCACAGCATGCATGGAAGAGAAGTAAAGGCTTCAGAGGAGCCTGGTGCAGTGGCTAACCCTGAAATCCTAGCACTCTGGGAGGCTGAGGCAGGAGGATTATTTGAGATTAGGAGTTTGAGACCAGCCTGAGCAAGAATGTGCCCCCATCTCTACCAAAAATAGAAAAGTGACCTGGGCATGGTGCCATGCACCTGTAGTTCCAGCTACTAGGAGGCTGAGGCAGGAGGATCGCTTGAGCCCAGGAGTTTGAGGTTGCAGTGAGCTATGATGACGCCATGGCACTCTATCCAGGGTGACAAAGCCAGACTCTGTCTCAACAACAACAACAAAAAAAAGGAGAGTAATATTCCCTTAGTAGAGACTTAATAATTCTCAACATTTATTTTTATATTATTAATTTGCATTACTAATTCTTTTTTCATAGACAATGTGTCAAAATGGCATTTGTGAAAACAGCTGGCACATGGGAGAAATTGAATAAAAGTTATTTTAAAAGAAAAAAGTGCATCAGTCCAGCACTTGTCTAATCCATCACAAATTCTATTTCTGAAACGAAATACAATGAAATCTTATTTCATGTTACTTCAGAGAAAAAGAACTACTGCTTAATAAATGGTCCAACAGTGGCTATGGTTCTTTTATATACAGTAGATAATGTATAGAATAGATAAAAATCAATTATGTTAACAATGATCATTTGCCATATTTTTTATTCCTCTGTTAAATAACAATATCTTATAAAATATATAGCAAAAAAAAAAACCAAAATAGCAGAATTCTTTGCCCCAAAATAATAGCTTCTATTATCATCATACAACGGGTCTTCAAAAAGTTCATGGAAAATGCATATTATAAAAAGACTATGCATGGATTTTAATTTTTTTCACCAAAATAAACTTGTATCAACTTGTCATAATGCTGCTGAACAGGATCTAGTTTGAGACACTAAAAAGGATAAGACATCAGTTTGAAAAGAGCCCCTATCAGAACAACATGAATTCTGCTAACATTGAAGCAAAAGCAAACATCAGATGTATGGTGAGGCTTGGGTGGAAGAATGGTGAAATCATTGATGCTTTATGGAAAGTTTATAGGGAAAATGCCCCCCAAGAAATCAGTGATTTTCAAATGAATAAGATGATGTTGAAGATGAAGTCTGCAGTGGCAGATAATTCACATCAATTTGTAAAGAAAAAATTAATTTTCTTTACACCCTAATTTGTTTTAAGAAGGGACAAGATGATATTGAAGATGAAGCCTGTGGTGGCAGACAATCCACATCAATTTGTGAGGAAAAAATTAATTTTGCTTGTGCCCTAATTGAAGAGGACCTATGATTAGCAGCAGAAGCAATAGCCAACACCATAGACATCTCAACTGGCTCAGCTTACACAATTCAAACTTTTCACTTGATGGGTGCCAAAACTGTTGTTCCCTGACCAACTGCAGACAAGAACAGAGCTTCCAATGGAAAATTTAAAGAAGTGGGATCAAGATCCTGAAGCATTTCTTTGAGGATGTGTACAGGGAGATGAAACATGGCCTTATCAATACCATCCTGAAGACATCTTACAATCAAAGCAATGGCTATAAAGAGATGGAAGTGGTCTCGCCAAAGGAAAAACTGGTCAAGAGAAAAGGTCATGTTAACATTTTAGGGGGATGCTCAAGCCATTTTACTCATTGACTTTCTGGAGGGCTAAAGAGAGATAACATCTTCTTACTATGAGACTGTTATGAGAAAGTTAGCCAAAGCTTTTTTTCCTGGGAAAAAATGCCCAGGAAACTTCATCAGAGAGCCCTTCTCTACCACGATGCTCTTGCTCATAGAACAATAGCAATTTTTGTGAGAATTTCAATGGGAAATCATTAGGCATCCACATTGAAGTGGATGGCTTCTTCTGGCTTCTATTTGGCTTCTTCTGACTTCTTTTTATTTTCTAATCTTAAGAAATCTTTACCCATATTTTTCAGTTAATAATGTTAAAGAGACTGCACTGATATGGTTAAATTACCAACATCCTCAATCTTTAGGGATGGATGAAATGGCTGGTATTGTCTGTTACAAAAATGTCCTGAACTTGATGGAGCTTATGTTGAAAATAAAGTTTATATTTTTTTATTTTTACCTTTTAATTTTATTCTTCCATGAACTTTGCAAAGCCCCCTTGTGTTGTTGCCAGGTGCCTTGTTGAGCATGCAGTGTACTGAGCCAAAATGTGTTCTTTAGCAATCAATATAGTTTTATAACAAATTTCATCCATAGGATGGAGACTCAGGTAGCAAATATTATCTTTAGACACAAACATTTTTCAAACTGGAATCACTGAAAATTCTAGCTCTTCTTTTTCTTAGAAGGAAAAAGATTAAGGATGATAGAAATGATGAGGGTAAAGGATCTTTTGGGGTCCAGCTGTTCAGGCTCTCATCCATTCTATTCTCTCAATAGAAAGGCTCTCTCCATTGTGTGGACAGTGGGAAGAGCACACCCTCCTTTTTCTAGGTGATGGAGAGTAAGTGGTGAAAAGAAAAAATCCATTTGAGCTTGAGAAGAGCTTGTGTAGAGTTGTTGACGACAACTACGCTTCTTTGCCTGCACATTTCAAAGGTTGCTGGTGTTCATTTAAAGGCAAGGTCCTATTTATCCATCCCAATAAGCTAACCATTGAAAGAGCAGGGAGAGAGGACACTAACAAGCGCAGAGAAGAAGCATAAGAACAATCTACTGAGAGCTGACTATGGGCCAGGCTTTATAAATACCAATAAAAATAATAAAACAATAACAGCAAAAACAACCAGATTCTGCTGAGCACTCATCATGTGTTAGTCTCTATTATGAATGTTTTATGTCTATTAACTTATTTAATTCTCACAGCAACTTTACAAAATAGGAATTATCATTATTCTCATTTAACCATGTAGGAACCAGAAACACAGCGAGTTTCAGAAACTTGCCCAAGATCATGCTGCCAATAAGTAGCAGAGGTGGGACTTGAACCCAATCGGGCTGTGTCCAGAGTCTATACTCATAACCTTTCTACCATTGTCTCATTTACCCTTACAACATGCCCCATGGCTGTAAGAATCCCATTATTATCCCCATTTATAAAACAAAACAAAACAAAACAAAACACCAGACTATATCTTAAAGTAAACTATCCTCTGTAAGATCACTCAGCCAGTAAGTGATAAAGTGGAACTCAATCCCAGGCCAAACTGATAGTAAACTTTGGTTCATTAATCCCTTGACAATTCTGTCACTGGGTTAAAACTTAAAATATTACAATCTACTGCCACATTAAGTGATCTGTGCAAGTAGTTACAGGCAGAATGTGATAGGAGAGAAAAATATCTGAAAGTCATTTCTGGTTATCAGAAAAGACTAATGATGATAACTTCACCACTGGCTTTCTTTAGTGATTTATTTTACAGTAAAGTAAATGTATGATTGAACGAAAGGTTTATCACTTAGAACCAATGTCTGACACCCCTAAAGATTGTTATTTATTCTGAAATCTAATGTTCCAAGCCTTCATCAGAAATGTCAGGGGTGAGGCAGGGAGGGAGATGGGGCATGGAAACAACACCCCTGAAACAAAGCTGGTATTGCAAATAGAGGTAAACACTTAAATAATACCTGTGTTTCTGCAGAGAGGCCAACAGATTCAATACTATACCAAAAAAAAAAAAACAAAAACAAAAACAAAAAACCTTGCTTGAGAGAAAGGAGAACTAGAAGAGGTTTAAAAAAAATGAATAGAAAAAAACTCACCATGAAGAATTAAATTATGGTGATTTTCTTCCTCTATTTTCTAAATTGTTTCCTGAATTTTCTAGTTTGTTATAAGTATGCACTACTTTTAAAATAAAAAACAAATTCTAAACTTTAGAAGTCCAATGAGCTATCCATTGTGCAAGAAGAGCCAGATTTCTAAGAAAATAGCTGTTTGTAACTTTAAAGATGAAAAAAATCCCCAGTGATGTAATGGAAATTTTACTTATCAAGGTAGTGCCCTAAGGGGAGTTGCTCATAGCTGCCTAAATTGCTCCTAAAGTTCATAAATAAATGCCCAACTGGTTCTGAGTTTCTAAAGAGGCCATGATTAGGGCCACAGTGGTGATCTCAACATGGCTTACCTATTACGGTTTTGATAAGAGAAAAAGAGGCGAAGATGCTACTGGGAAGTAGTATAAGATCAGAAAACAGGGAGGGTGGATATTTCACTGTCTTTAAAGTGAAAGCAGTAGTAGGAATCTCTATCATTAGGCCACCATAGGTGAACTTTTTCATTCCAAGAACCTCTCCTAGAAGCCACTTCTAGCTGCACGGTTCTGGAGGCTAGAAGTCCAAGATTAAGGTGTTGGCAGGCCTGGTTTCTTCTGAGGGCTCTCACCTTGGCTTATGGATGTCCTCACAAGGATTTTCCTCTGTGTGTGTGCATCGCTGGTGTCTCTCTGTGCATGCCAATCTCCTCTTCTAATAAGGACAACAGTGATATTGGATTAGGACCCACCTTAACAGCCTCATTGTAACCTAATTATCTCTTTAAAAACCTTATCACCAAAGACAGTCACATTCTGAGGTTCTGGGGATTAGGATTTGGACATATGACTTTGGTGGGGGTTTTTTTGTGTTTGTGTGTCTGTGTTTGGGCAGGAGGGGGGACCACGAGTCAGCCTATAATATCTGGAAACAGGAAATCAAACTTATTCTATCCCCATAGTTGAGCCAGTGAGAAATACCATCTATTCATTTAGTGTCTCCATAATAAAGTAACACTGTAATTGCTTTAAAAAAAAATGGTTTCTTAACCTCTGTACAATTGACATCTTGGCCTGGATAAGTCTTTGCTGTCGGAGGTTGTCCTGTGCATTATAGGATGTTTAACAGCATCCCTGGACCCTACACAATAGATGTCAATATCATCACCGCACCCACCTCTAAGTTGCAATGACCACAATTTTCTCCAACGTTGATAAATGTTCCCTGGGGAGCAAAATTACCCCCTCATTGAAAACCACCTATTTAAAGGGACGGAGTTATTCAGTCAGGGATAATAAGACAAAAAGAAGGAGGAAACAAATGTTGATCACCCTTCTTCTATTGGCCAATAACTATATCAAGGTGATTTCTCATGGACAATTTCAATAAATTTCCATAGCAATACTGAGAGCTTGGTATTAACATCCCCCATTTTCTAGATTAGGAAATGAATCTGAGGGGATGAATGGCTTATTGAGACGATGCAGCAGATAAACTGTGAAGGAAGGATGTAGATCTAAGCAGGCATCCAACACCTGTGTTCTGTCGTTAGACTCAGAAGAACATTATCATGCACATATACAGAAATCATACTCACTGACACACACACTCACAAAGACACCAAGATCCCTGGCCTTGTGGGGACCACACACACAATAATGTCATCATCTATCAGTCATGAGAGGCTGGATAGCTGAGTGGTTAATAGTTTTATAAACAGAGGTGAAATCCCCCCCAACTCTGCTCCCAACCAACTATGAATTGGACAAGCAACTTCTGCCTCTTCCCCTGTAATAATGTGTAATAACACCTCACAGGCATGTTGTAAGGGTTTAATGAGAGGATATATGTCAACTGCTCAGCAAAATGTCTGGCACATACCAGAGGCTCAATGAAGATGAACTATTTGCATTTGTGCATCAGGTCAAATAATTCCACTAAACACAATCGCTAGGACATTTCTGTATAACCAAATCACTGGTGTTATTAGTTTCCTAGGGCTTTCATAACAAAACACCACAAACTGGGTGGCTTAAAACAACAGAACTGTATTCTCCCACAGTTCTGGATACCAGAAGTCCAACATCAAGACACTAGCAGGACCACAGTCCCTCTGAGACTCAGGATAGAATCCTTCTTTGACTCCTCCCAGCATCTGGCTGTTGCTAGCTAGCCTCCTCGTTCCTGGGTTTGCAGCTCCATTGCTCCAGTCCCTGATTCAGTCTTCACGTGGCATTCTCTCCTGTGTGTCTCTGTGTCCAAATTTCCCCCGTCTTATAAGACCATAATTTATACTGGATTAGGGTCCACCCTAATCTAGTATGGAATCATCTTAACTACTTACATCTGCAACAACCCTGTTTCCAAATAGGCTCACATTCTGAGGTACTGGGGCCAGGACTTCAACATATCTTTTGGGGGGGGCTCAATTTGACCCATAACACTGGGAATATTAGGTTATATTATTTAGAGTCCTTTTCTTCTAATGCCTTTAAGACAGGTCTTCACTGTATGCATATTTCTTAGTACTCACTGGTGCCAGGCATTGTTCTAAGCACTGAGTATGTATCAATGAACGTAGGCAAAAATCTGTAATTTTTTGAAGATCAAATGTTTCCATTTTGGTCCAGTTCTCTACAAATACATAAAAATAGTTAGAATTTATTAGGCAATTACTTTATATCAAGCACTGATCTAAGTGTTCTATATATTACTTTATTAAATCATCAGAATAATTCTATGGGGCAGATAGTAATTAGAACCCTGTCTTACTGAGGCAAGGGGAGGTAAGAGAGTTGACTGAAGTCACACAGCTTATAAGAGGAGCAGAACTATTAATAGAACACAAAACAAGCAGGTTGGCCCAAAGTCCAGGCTTAAAACTACTGGACCATATCATATCCTTTGTGGATAAAGCATAGATAGAATAAGAAGCACATATTGAGAGTTCTCCATCCTTATTCCCATGGCATTAAGTATTCTTTAAATATTGTGATTTTTCATAGTATCTCAAAAGTCTAAACCTTTATCAGCAAGTGTGTATACATGATAAGTATTCTTGAATTGTTAGATGTAAATCAAAGTCAATAAATCGAATCATATATCATGTGGGATTTGCATATTTTCAGAGATGGTTTCACTTTGTTTTTATAGAATATTTTGTTGACAATAGCTCCTAATTCTTAAGTTTATTATTGACAGATAATTCATGGATAAATAAGTGACATATAATTATTGACAGATAATTCCTCCATAGCTTCTCTCTCTCTCTGTCTCTCTCTCTCATCCTTTTGTCTCTGTAAGAAAAGTCTTAAATACACTAAGAGAGATTGCTACTTAAAAGCACCATAAAGAGCATGTTTTTGAAATAAGGGTAAATTGACTTTAAATTCAATATTCTTTAGTATCAGCATCACATCCGCAACATTGGTGTAGAGTGAGATCTAACAGCCTTTATAGCTGCATTATTTTAAGGAAAATTAAGACCCAGTAAAGTCAATTTCCTTGGGGCCCATGGCAAGGCCATAATGGGGAGTGAAAACAAAAACAGCTTATGGGTACTTTATGGAAAAATATGACTGTGGCTGGAAGACAAAAACCATCCCACTCCCAGTCCCTGGGAATCCACCAGCTTGGCAATATTCTTCCAACTGTAATTAATTTTGTACAATATTTAGAATGATTAAGTTCTCCACTTAGGAGAGGACCAAGAGCCAAAAGATTAGAAAATATTTCCTATTGTTTTTCTTTGCACAGTTTAGCAAAAGAACTTCATAGTCAAAATTGTTCACATTTGGGGGTTCCTTCACTTAGCTTCTGGAAGAATGCAGGAGATACCCTGAAACCTCTGGTCCGAGGGAAGTTGGAGGAAGACAAGGGAATCTTCCTCTGGTCATAAGTTATGTAACAGTATTGAGACTCCTCTCTAACATAAAATTTCAGACCAAAAAAATCACACACATAAAAATGAATAGAAAATTTTTCCTACTCCTACTCCATGTGTGTATGCCTAATTTCCCTATCCTTACAGAAAGATCTGAAGGGTGCAAAACATTGCTTTGCTTTCTTTATATAGCACCCAGGTATTATCCACTCAGGGCATGTCCAGGTAGTGTCCACACAGGAATTAAATGAGCACCACTAGCATCTTCAGATAAAGTTACTAAGATAGCTACACATATGAGTTTAATGAAAATCATATAGCATAACATACAAGACATACAAAATGTGTTATATAAAATACAAGATAGAATACAATGTTTATGAGAGTTTATAAGGATCTCAGGCATGCAGCTATCACACAGTAGAAAGAGTACTATCCTAAGCAAGTGTTTGCATCTCTGAGTCTGCAATTCACCAGTTGTGGAATCTTGAACAAATCCCTTAGCCTTAGAGCCAGAATGTCTTTATCATCAAATTATTATAGACACTGCAGAGGATATCTAAAAATTTAAAACCTAAAGCTTTGTCCTCTAAGTAGCATCCAATCTGAGGGCAGAAAAGACACATAGGTATGAAATGAAGATTAATTGCAAGGTACCTCTAAACAAGAGTATGATGCTTGATACACAGATATAATAATAATTATATTCATAGATTTATTTTGAGAAATAAATGGAACAATTTATGAGAGCACTTAATAAATAATAAAACAATTTTTGAAGATTCCATGCTATGATCCCATTTCCACTGGAACAGGTGTTCTATTTTTATTGCATTACTTGACTAAGACATGTGCTATGCCATTCCCATAACAGGTAGTGTTGGGACAGTCATACTCAATACGTATGAATCCCAAGACAATTGGGACAAGTATCCTGTGGCTCCTGAGGAAGATTAAGTGGCTTTCTCCTCTCTTGCCTTTTACCTTGAACTGTTACCCAGGTATGTAAGAATGTAAGAATGCCATACCTGGAAGAGTTATACCAGTCAACAGCTGTAGAGTAGAAATCTCTTTCTTACGAAAGAAAGCACAAGCTCAAAACCTTTGTTTGGCTGAAATACTTTTGCCTTGATTAATTTCACTATAAAGTGCCTTTCAGCCCCAGTCATTTTTTTCTTCACCTTTACCATAAAGAACTGATAAACTAAATGTTGAGTTTGAGGTTGGAAAGCTTGTGGAATATTAAGAAAGGAAAGTTATCGGATAACATGATGGATACAACAAAACTGAGTTCTTCTAAAAGAACTATGCATGACCCATGATCACAGCATGAATTCTCTTTCTTCCAGTGATATAAGAGTGTCTTAAATTGTATTCACTTTCCCTGAGCCTGCATAATAATGTGTTGGATACACAGTGTTTAAGTTTATCAAATTCCAAAGGACTTAGTAGCAGTTGAGCAGAAAAGTGGGTATATTGGAGCTAATGGGCAACTCAACTCACAGATTTCAAAGACACAAGCAGATGACCGTGTTTGATCTTATAATGGAAGAGCGCGGGAAAGCCTAATTATGGAGGGTAAATTCTCTGCCTTAAATAACCATAAAATAACAATCTGTGTCAGTTCATGGCAGGCAGAAACCAGATTAATTTTGGAACACAGCATGATAGGAAAAAATCCATTAATTTTAAGCCCCCAAAGACTGCTGATGCTACTTTTCTTGTGCTGTGATTCCTTCCCCCTGTTGGGCAGCAGTAAATAAATGCCAGCCATTCAAGCTTGCAGATGAAGTTTGTGGCTGAGAATGAGGAGTCAGTATTTGGAGCAAGGAGTCCACAGTTCAATAGCTATGCCTCCTAGTGTGTGTTTTAAACCCAAATTGCTGCATTCAGGTAGCTTACCAGAGTAATGAGAGTCATTTCAGCCTCTGAAACCTGGAGCTCCACTCACAAGTATAACCAATAGGTTGAATGGCAAAACCATCTTTATTTTAATGACTAACATCCCTGTGAGACAAAAATGCAAATCAAACTAAAAAGTTGGTCACTAAAGGGCATTAAGGCCTTGATTAAAATACATAAAAATACAATGTAGAATAAGAATATAAATAAAACACAGAATATAGACATTGAACAAGATTTGAAATAAATGAATGTCTGATGTCCACTGAGGACCAAGATTTAGGTCAGGTCATACATTAACCATGTCTTATTTTCATGATTTATTAACTCTGCAAAACAAACAACTACAAAGCCTCAATAGCAAAAATATAAAGCATTTATTTTTCACTCATGCACCTGCTGGAGTTCAGCTGATCTAGACTGGGCTCTAGGCTTTGGGCTTAATCTAGGTCTGGTTCCATATTTCTTTTATCCTTCTGGGACTAGTACCTAAGATATGCACAAGCACATCTCAAGCCTCTGCTTACATCACAGCTGCTAACCACCCACATGGCCACACATAGAGCCAAGGAACCAGGAAATATACTTTTCCTGCCCTAAAGCCATGGACAAGGGTTTGAATGCATAATTATCATGGTATCAGGGGAATGAAGAATTGCAACCAATAATTCAATCAACACCACCATAGATTTCACCAGGAAAATGTGTAACTGATGTCCATACTAGGCCTTTATATCAGGAAAATCACCACACCAAAATAACAAAGAAGGGCTAAAAATAAGAAAGAAGATCCTCAGAGCTGGAAAGACCCTTAGTCTAACTCCTTCACTTCAGAGAGGAGGAAATTGAGGCCCCAAAAGAGAAAGGTTCTTTCCTGCAGTCATGTGACCGCTTAGTGGCCTACCAAGGTGGGGCCAATTCACATCCCAAAACACAACAGCAAAACCCACCAGAGGAAGCAGAGGCACCTTCTCCCCAAGCAAAAGGGAGTCAGTTCCAGTAATAAGGTCCTAAAGATGGAATATTCTTTATAAATTTCAAGTGTTTCACTGAAAAACAGAAGTCCCTGGGCCTCCTGGAAATTTCTATCAAGAATGCAAATGCACATAAACAACTCACAACTTGCCTAACCATTGTGCCTAATTTAACAAAAATAATGCCATCTGTATGTATTCTGTAATCTTCACCCCTCCTCAAACAGAACCAGAAATACCATAAGTCTTTGCCAAGTGTATTTTAGTTTATTTCCCTCAATGGTACCAGCTGATTTGTCCTTGAAAGTCGCCAATGCCCCACTGTCCACCCAGTGAACTCACACCTGGAGCCCCCTTACCTCTTTCAAAGCCCTCCCTCATGACACCCAAAACGAATTCACTTTTTTTTCCTCTACATTTTAGCCCTCCATTTTCACCCAAGCATATCTGTAATGTAGCAGTGTTTTTCTCTTGTTGTTTTCAAGCTGTGAAGACAAGAATGACCTGTCTTAAGAGTTCAGCACCAGAACCTCGCTGGGGCCATACACGAAGCCAGCGTCCTGAACGAATGAAGCTAAATGATGAACTATGAAGACTGCACAGAGGTGTGTTTACTGTTCCAATCAAATAAAATCTAAAACAAAGCTGGTCTTTCATATTCACAATTGCATCCTTCCGGGTTAATAGGCACAAATAATAAGCTGCTCACAGAAATGGACAAAGGACTGTCGTGTTTAGAAAATAAAGTCCTGCCTTTCTGCTGTGGGTAGGGAAAGAAGGCTGAGGTCTACTGGGAAACTGTTCCAAACTCCCTGGGATCTTCAAATATTTAAAGGTTTGTCCATCAGAAGAAAGAAGAGTCTTATTTGGTAGAGCTCCTAAAAACAGAACTAGGACAAGGGACAAGTAGGTGAAGTTAGGGAGAGAAATGATTTCTGCTCAAAATATGGAAAAACTGAGTGACAATCATTGCATCTAAAAATGGACTAGGCTGCCTCATGTGGCACCATGTTCCAGGTCACCAGTAGTATCTGAGGAGAAGCAAAGCATCAG
The DNA here is from genome assembly GCF_040939455.1 of Microcebus murinus. Classification (NCBI taxonomy): domain Eukaryota; kingdom Metazoa; phylum Chordata; class Mammalia; order Primates; family Cheirogaleidae; genus Microcebus; species Microcebus murinus. Next base: position 26,075,024 of record NC_134115.1, read on the forward strand.
TTGTCTGGAATGACATTTGGGGGATTCTCTCTGGGAATGGGCCATGAGAAGAAGTGAGGCTAGGAGGGGCTTTGAACCCTGCAATTCCATGATCCCCAAGCCTCACCTCCTCCTGGCCTTACTTAAGCTTCCTGAGAGATGGGAGCTGTCAGGTAGTTAAGAAGAAGGGCAGGGACTAGAAAACTTTCCTTCAAACCCCATTCTTACCACTTAGGAGCTGAGCGACCTTGAGCAAATCATTTGATATGTTTGAGTCTCCAGTTCCTCACCTATAAAATGGAGTTTTCTACTAATTCTTATTATGAGTAATGAGTGAGAAATTTATATGTGAAGTGCTTCCAACACTTCCTGATAGAGACTAAGTTCTCAATAATTATCAGCTGTTATTAATTAGTTATTATTATTATGCCTTATAGTAGGGGAAAATTAGAAGACCTGAAGCCATATTGGAAAGGACATCATGATGACTGAATTATTGACTCTGGCCACAGCAGGGCAGACACACTGGCATAGTGGGGATAGTGTAGACATGCAAAGGGCAAAGGGCCACTCTGGCAACCCCGTTAGTATGCTGGGCTGCATGGTCCATGCCGTGAACAATCCCTAGGATTTGGGACAAGTTTGTCCCTTTCTTTCACAGCACTCTGGACTCATTACCAACACCTGGTGTACGGTGACTCTCCCCATCACTGTGAACTCTGCTATCAAACTGACTAAACCTTCCTGGGAGTATATTCAGCTGTCCACTCTCATCCTTCATCTGTAAACCAGACATAGAAAAAGCTGTGTTCGTTGGGGCAGATCAGAATAAGGAACTTCCAAGGGCTGTGCGATGGTTTAAATGCATATGTCCTTCCAAAATCCACATTGGAACTTACACCCTAATGTGATAATTTTGAAAAGTGGGGCCTTTGGGAGGCGATTAAGCCATGAGGGCAGAGCCTTCATAAGTAATGTTAGTGACCTTATAAAAGGGCTGGGGGGAACGATCCAGGCCCCTTTCTCCTCTTCAGTCTCTTCCACCATGTGAGGACACAGCAAGAAGGTCTTCAGCAGACTTCAAATGTCTGTCACCTCAATCTTGGACTTCCCAGACTCCAGAATCGTAAGAAATAAATTTCTGTTCTTTATAAATTATCCAGTCTCAGGTATCTTGTTATAGCAGCATAAACAGACTAAGACAGGCTGCTTGCAAATGACAAGGAAAAAAAGGAAATCATGTCCAACAGACTCTTTGAGCCACTTCTTGGTGTGGGGTGTGACATACTTGACATTCTTGCCTCTCTATGTTCTCACTTGCTACACATTTACTATTTAATCCCACTAGGAAGTCTGGAGCACAGTCTTCCTCCTGCCTTCCCAGCCCCAAACCAACTGGCTTCAAATGGGTCATTTCATACACCTTTGGCCCATAGCCCCAGGCTGACCTCTCCCATCATATCAGCTCAATTATGCACTCTACTGCTATGCTGAGTAGATTTGTTCAACAGTGTTTAGGTTTGAACTCCTCGGGGAAAAGACCTTGTCATTTCCACTTTTATTTTGCAAGGTACCCCATATATTTCCAGCACTGCATAAACAATAAAAGTAGGTTAAAGGTGGGTTTTCTATGTGTTCAAGTTACTAAATGAAAAATGGCACCTTCCGTTTCTAATGTTAATGCCCTTATCTACGAACACTCATTCTATTTTCATATTTGGTGGAGAAAGGAAATGTCTCATTTTAATTTAAATCTATACTAGTGATCTTTTCAAATGAGGGTCACTCTCAGGAGTTTAAATTTAAATACCAGTCATTGTGCAAAACATTCAAAAGCCTGTTCTCCCTCCAGTAATAATTTGTTTTAATTCTACAGTGCTTTCTTTGCTAATACAGTACAAATTTGGTGAATGCTTGAGTGAATAAACAAAATGACACTCAATGAACCTCATAACAAGACTAAGAAATAAGCAAGGTCGGTGATGGTTTTTCCATTTTACCACAAAGATAACAGAAGTCTTGAAACTGATAAGTGTCACAGTCATGATTTGAATTCAGGTCTCCTGACTCCAAGTCCTAATCAGATTTATTTGATGATCATTCGCCTATACCAGTATTTACCAAACTTTAGTGATTTTACCATATCCACATATCATCCATACTAGTATTCATTTTATATTCTTCTTTAAATTAACTCATTTTGATCTGTACTATAATAGATAACAGATATTTTTAATGTTCATTCACATATACCTTAGATCAGTGTACAAACGCCGACAACAGGCCTCTGTTTAGCTCACAACAGGCACTATTTCCCTTAAACCGCCGATCAATCTTACCTCTTCCAACTACTAATAATACTGATTTGAAAGCAACTCATATAAGGAACAAATCTCTTTCACATGTCTGCCACTGTCTAAGTCTTCTTTGAGTCATTCTCCACTTCCTGGGCCTCAGAAAGACCAAATGAGCCTTGCTATAGGGCTCTCCTCATGAACTGCAATAAGGAAAAGTACAGCATTTGCAATTCTGGCTGCAGGGACTGTCTGGGTCCTAGCAGTGGGAAGCTCTTTTCTCTGTTAGGATAATTGGTAGTGGGCATTTGAATCACTCATGCCTCTCAAAGAAAGTCCACAACCTCCCTCTTTCCAACTCATCTCTGTCTTTCCGTTTCCACTGTGCTTGCTCTAGTTAAGGCTTTCATCCTCTCATGGCTGGATCCATCCATCCTAACTGGTGTCCCGTCTCCTGCCTCCCTCTGACCCTGTCCCTACTCTCCAATCTTCTGCAGGCTGCTTTGCGATCCACTCCCCTGCTTGCAGCATCTCAATGACCATTTCCACAGCCCCCACCCACCTACCACCCCACTGTTCAGAAGAAAACAATTAACACCCCAGTAGACCAAGGAAAAAGAAGCCACCACACTCTCCCCGTTCATACTTTGATTGTAGCACACATGTAGGATCTCTTTACCCAAATCCTAACTGATTGAGCTCAACTTTAGCAATATCTCCAAGAAAGTCAAACCGGGCTTAGAGCACTCAAAATGGATGGTTGTGTGTGTCCAAGATGGACATTCACCTGGTTTGTCCCAGAATCACCATACTTGCTATTAAAATATTGAAATATTTCTCTACCGGCTTGTATTATAAATAGCCATAACTCCTGGCCCCCCAGGTGTCCTTCTATTGCTTCAGTGGACCTGGTCCCCCATCTCCCTACATTCTAGCAACTAAAGCATAGCAGAGTGCTGGCAGTGCCTGGCCAGAACTATGGTCAGCATCTATTCCTATGTGTCTGAACCTATGGCTGACAGGTTCTTAAATATTTTGAATATCACTAACGTGAGCTGAATTGTGTCCTTCCCAAGTTCATATGATGAGGTCCTAATCCTCCAGTTCCTCTGAATGTGACTGTATTTGGAGAGAGGGCCTTTAAAAGATAATTAAGGTAAAATGAGATCTTGTGGGTAAATCCTAATCCACTCTGACCGGCATCATTGTAAGAGGAGATTAGGACTCATGCACGTGGAGGGAATACCATGTGATCACACAAGGAAAAAATGGCCAGCCACAAGTCAAAGAGAGACACTTCAGTAGAAATCAATCTGCCAACACCTTGATCTTGGACTTCTAGCTTCCAGGATTGTAAGAAAATACATGTCTGTTGTTTAAGCCACCCAGTCCTGGTACTTTGTTATGGCAGCCCAATAAAACTAATATACTTACCCTTCTGTGACAATTGATCAAGTAAGAGCTGAAATGTAGAAGCTGTGTCAGAAATTGAGAGGGGCACTACTATATCCAAGGATGATTATTATGCATATTCAAATGCAAGCTGATAATTGCTTACTACAGAATTTTAGAAGGAGTGAATCTTTGAAGCCATAGCTAACTACAATCTTGATCTAATAATCTAGGAATTCTTTAAAATTCCCATCCTCGAAACTTTCATAATAGGAAGAACAATATGGAACCTGTCAATTCTAATTTCATAGGACAGGTTTCTCTTCTGCCTCCCTTTACCCACATTCCTCTGATAAGAACTATCTTAAGAACTATCATCATATTGCTACCCTCCCCAATTTTTTTTTAATCTTTTCCTTGTTGAGGCAGTTTTGAATTAGAATGTAGAAAGGACTCACTTTTTGTTCATGCTTAAAAATGATACTTGCATATGAGTTAATGCATATGTTAATTAGTTGGATTTAGCCACTCCACAATGTAAACATATATTGAAACATCAGGCTGGGCACAGTGGTTCATACCTGTAATCCCAGAACTTTGGGAAGTCAAGGCAGGAGGATCACTTGAGGCCAGCAGTTCAAAACCAGCCTGGGCAACATAGCAAGATCCCATCTTTACAATTTTTTTTTTTAATTAGCTTGGTGTGGTAGTGTTTGCCTGTAGTCTCAGCTACTCAGGAGACTGAGGTAAGAGGCTTGAGCCTAGGAGTTCAAGGTTGCATGAGCTATGATCATGCCACTGTACTCCACCCTAGGTGACAGAGCGAGACCCTGACTCAAAGAAAAGAAAACCATGTTATACAGGATAAATATATACAATTTTTATTTGTCAACTTAAAAATAAATATTAAAAAGTTACCTGTCTCAATTATAATTTTATTAGACTTTTCATATAAGTTAATTATACTCACAAACAAAAAAGAAGATATTTAAGCAGGAGTCTTGGCATCAGGGGACTTAGATCCAAGGATGGCTTTGCCACTGGTTGTCTGCTTGAGCTTGGGTGTACTACCCAACCTCTCCAGGTCTAAGTGTTCTCATTTGCAAAAACACCTGTTATTCATTCAATACATATGTACTGAGAGAATCATATATCCCAAGCCTGTACCTGGGACTAGGGAGACAATGGTAAATAAGACTTACAACCTTTCAAGGGAATGGACATCAAACAAATAACTACACAAATGAGGATTTAATTGACGCTGAGACAAATGCCAAGCAGGAAAAAAGTAATGAGCAAGGATTAAGTGTTGATGACATAGCAACTGATCTAGTTGCTTGGAAGACTGTGGGGAAGACAGAATTCTTCCTAGAGGAAGTGAGTTTTAGGTCGAGATTTGAAGGCTGAAAGGTTGGTAAGATAAAAAGGAGGAAAAGGAAAAATGTTTCTTAGCATAAGCAAAGACTTTGGCATGGAAAGGAACTTAATAGTATATTATGAAATACTTAAAGAAAATGAACATGGTAGAGAAAAAGGAGTTTCAGATTAGGCTGAAGACACAGGCAGGGTGCATGTAAAGGCTTTGTTAAGGAATTTAGACTCTGTCACAAGGGCAATGAGAAGTCATTGCTGAGTTTCAAGCAAGAACAAGACAAGAAGAAATTTAAATTTAATATCCAAAATGTTTCTACCCCATAATATTCTGAATTTTTTTTAAAAAAAAGAAAAATAAATAAATTTTTTTAAAAAGAATATCATATGTCTCAATGAGAATGCAAGTTCTATTTTTTGCTACTAATTAATAACACATTCCAAGTTCTTTATTAGCATTGTCATTTATAGCTAAATAATGATTTAGTCTTCAAGCCCACAGATACAGTTTCTTTTGATCTGAACAAAAAATAAAAAAAGAAAGGGAAGGAAAACAGGAAAAAGAAATGCTCAAAGAAGCCAAGACCAATATTTTTTGTTCCCTATTTTATAGATAAAAGAAATTAAGAGGTCACAAAGATTAAGGGACTTGCCCTAGGCCACAAAACTAGTGAGCCACAGCTCTAGGTCTAGAACACAGGGGAAAAGTTAAGAGATTTTGACGGAGGGAGCAAAGAATGGGGAAAAAAAACATATCCCTAACAATGTTGAATACCTACACTATACACACGCTCTAAATATGCGATTTTATTTAATCTTCAAAACAGTCCAGAAAAGTAGGTATAAGTACATTCATTTTCTAGATAAGAAAACTGAGAATGATTCGATTAGATTTTATATCCATGCCAACATTTGAACCATGCCTTCTGGTTTCTATCTTAGTGGACTCACTATTATGCACATTGCTTCTTTTAGGGTAGTACAAAGAACCTATGGTCAATAGCCAAGCTCCAAAAACTTTTTTCTTCACCACCCTGGATGGCAGGAGGATAGGAGGTAGGTCATAAAAGCATACTTTAAATTTGAGAAAATTCCCTTTTCTTAAGGTTACTATGGGAAAAGATAAAAGAGATTATAGGAGAAAAGGAAGGACTTTGTTTTACTTCCTTTATGATTTATAACCCAGTCTTTGTAGATCTTCTTTAACTCAAAACCAAAAAAGATTAGTCAATGGATTGATTGATAGACAGATATATAATTGCAGAATCCTGCTGAAAACTCACCCTCCCGCCTTTTAAAATTCTGTTTATCTTTTTACTTTACTGGATGTTAAGGCTACACTTACAGACATAATTTAGTTACCTTGTGTGCATCAGTGGGTTAAATGGTTTAATCACAGTCTCAGGAGTCAGCCTGCCTGAGTTCAGACTGCCACTTTGAACCCTATGCTTCACTTTCATTATTATAAAAGAATAAAATGTTCATTATATAAAATGAACAGATTCCCTATTTCACTGGGTGATTAGAAGAGTTAAATAAAATAATATGTCCTTAGCATGGAGTAAGCATGGCTATTATAATGTTACCAAATATTGAATTTTTTACTATTATTTTCTGTTTTTAGGAGTAAGGCTAAGTAAGAACTTTTTAAAAGATTAATTATATAAAGATCACAGCAGCCAATTTATTGCTCTAAAATCTTCATGTGGAAATTAGCTGCAAATTAAATCTTGATTTCATTCTTATAAATTATTCACTAATACTAAAATATAAGCACCAATGAGATTCTCTTAATAGTGTTTGAAATAAATGCCCTGAATTGATACAAACAGCAAGAAAAGAATGATTGCAGCCTTTGATGTTTTGTACAAGACATTTGCTAGCAAAAATTTTAAAGCACGTTTATGTCTAGTTTTAATAACTGTAGCTTGAACTTTTGCATATTTGAATTTATTGAATTTGCTCAGCCTTGCCCATCTGTTTGTTTTTATTTATTTTTTTTTAGACAGAGTCTCACTCTGTCCTCCTGGATAGAGGATCCTCTTACCTCAGCCCCCAAATAGCTGAGACTACAGGCGAGCGCCATAATAACCAGCTAACTTTGTTTTTAGTAGAGACAGGTCTTGCTTTTGCTCAGGATGGTCTTCAACTCCTGAGCTCAAGTGATCCTCCCGCCTTAGCCTCCTAGAGTGCTAGGATCACAAGCATGAGCCACCATACCTGGCCAACCCATCTGATTCTTAATATCTTTATTCATTTTCTATTGTTGCTAAAATAAATTTTTATCCTCTTTAGTGGCTTAAAACAACACAAATTTATTATCTTACAGTTCTCTAGGTGAAAAGTATGAAACAGTGCTAAAATTAAGGTGTCAGCAGGGTTGTCTTTCTTTCTGGCAGATCTAAAGGATGATCTATTTCCTTGACTTTTCCAGCTTCTAGAGACTGACCACTTTCCTTGGCTCATGGTTCTCTTCCTCCATTTTCAAAGGTGCAACACTGGGCCAAGTCTTTCTCATATCCTTAGTCAGCTCAGGCTCTCATAACAAAATATCATAGATTGAGTGGTTTAAACAACAGACATTTATTTTCTTACAGTTCTGAAGGCTGGAAGTCTAAGATTAGGGTGCCAGCACGGTCAGGTTCTGGTGTGGGCAAGCCTTGTTGTGGCTTGCAGATGGCAGCATTCTCACTGCGTCTTCACATGGTGGAGAGACAGACAGAGCAAGCTCTCTGGTGTCTCTCCAGTGCCTAATAAGGGCACTAATCCCATCATAAGGGCCTCACCCTCATGAGCTCATTTGAACCTAATTAACCTCTCAAAGGCCCCACCTCCCAAAGCTATCACATTGTGGGTTAGGGATGCAACCTATGGATTTGAGAGGGACAAATTCAGTCCACAGCACATCTTATCGCTCTGACTTCCTCTTCTGCCACCTTCTTCCACATGTAAGGGCCCTTGTGATTACAATGGGTCCCCTTGGATTATGCAGGATAATCTCCCTGTTTTAAGGGAGATTCAGCTGATTTGCAACCTGAATTCCCCCTTGCTATGTAAGGTAACATATTCACAGGCTGCAGAATTAGAAATGGACATCTTTGGGGGGCATTATACTGCCTATCACAGTAGCATATCCATAATAAATTCATAGAATCTGGACAAGTTTGTTAAATTCAAAATAAAAGAAGGTCTGAGAAGTTAAATTCGGTATCCCAATAGTGCTTTAAATTCCTGTGATTTTAGAGTCATGCTACACTTAAACTTAAAAAGTGAAGTTCACGGCATTGAACAAAGAAAAAGGCATTACATGTGTCATACATACATTTATTTATACACCTATCTTTTATATCTACATATATGTTTGCATGTGTACATTTACATAGCTGCGATGGTTACTATTATATGTCAACTAACTAAGCTATGGTATCCACTTGTTTGGTCACACACCAGCCTAGATGTTGCTGTGAAGGTACCTATAAGATGTGATTAACATTGAAATCAGTAGACTTTGAGTGAAGCAGAGTTCCCTCTGTAATGTGAGTTGAAAGCCTTTAGAGAAAAGACTCAAGTCACCCCAGGAAGAGAGAGAATTCTGCCTCTAGACTGCCTTTGAATACAAGACTACAACTCCTGCTGGAATTTCCAGCCTGTGGCCTGCCCTGCACACTTCACATTTGCCAGCCCACACGATCTCATCAGCCAGTTCCCAAAAAGAATTTTTTTTCATTTTTAAAAATGTATATAATTTACATTTCTATAATTTAATTTTATGCAGCTTTAAATTCCTATAATTTAAATTATATATATAAATTCCTATATGTATATGTGTGTGTGTGTGTGTGTGTGTGTGTGTGTGTGTGTGTGTGGATATATAAACACATACATACCCTATTGGTTCTGTTTCTCTGGAGAACATTGACTAATATAATAGGCAACAGCAAATGTTACTACTTTCGCTACTAAAATGATTATTTATTGATCATTTTAATCATAAACGTCTTGATGATTTTTAATTTTATACATTACAAAATTTAAATCTTTATTTATTTATTTATGATTAAATCAATGCTCAACACATGCTGATTGCGAAAAATTCAAACAACACAAAGTTAAAATTGAGCCGAGCCTGAAATGGTCTTCATTAAAAATGATCATGAGGTAGGAATAGAAGGTATGTACTTGTAAACCCCTTCCTTTTGCTACAGAAGTCCCAAAGAGCCCAATTTTTAAGATCCTGCCTTAGACTGTTTGGCCATTAGTATCCCCAGCCTGTACAACCATGGGGCAGACAGCAACCTGGAGGGAAACCAGGGAGACCAGAGGTGTCACAGGTGAACTGCTGGGCCCACTATCAGAGGTTCTAAGCAACCCTGGCATTAGAGATTCTGTTGTATAGACATGTTTTCAAATAACATCTTTGCATGGCATAAGATTGGTCTTTTCATTAGAGATGATGAAAGAAAAAAAAAAGGACATATACTACCACTTTTTTGTTTTCAAATTGGTAACAAAATAGACATAATTGTTTTGATTTGCCTTTGCCACTATTACCTGTCACTCTAGCATTCAGTAAGGCTGGTAACCCGAAATACATTCTTGCTACTGGGAGAACAATATGCATCCCTGCCCCCAAGATACAGGTTTGGGTCTAAACTGGGAGTTGGAAAACTTTGTAAAAGTCCAGATAGTAGATATTTTAGGTTTTGTGGACTGCTGCTCAATACCACCTTTAGAGTACAAAAGCACCCATAAGTGATACATGAAAGAATGAGCATAGAAATGTTCCAATGAAATTTTCTTTACAGACAGTAAGTTTAAATGTTTTGTAATTCTTAGCTGTCATGTGGCTGGGTACAGTGGCTCAAACCTGTAATCCTAGCACTTTGGGAGGCCAAGGGGAGAGAATTGCTTCAGGCTAGGAGCTCGAGACCAGCCTGGGCAATATAGCAAGATCCCATCTCTACAAAAAAATAGAAAAAAATTAACCAAGCCTGTTGGCATATGCCTGTAGTCCCAACTACTCCAGAGGTGAGGCAAGAGGATCACTTGAGCCCAGAAATTTGTGGTTCCAGTGAGCTATGATGATGCCACTGCACTCCAGCCGGTGCAACAGGGCAAGACCCTGTTTAAAAAAAAAAAAGAAAAGAAATTCTCACCTATCATGAAAGGTGATTCTTCTTTTGATTGTTTTTAATCATTTAAAAATGTTTTTAAAATCATTATTAGACACAAGCTGTACTAAACAGGCAGTAAGCTAGAGATGGCCCTCGGGGGTCAGTCAGTCCCTTTCATAAACCACAGTTATTGAGAATAAGACTACTGAGTTATCTTTAGTGGAAAATACTCACCTTATTTCTAAGTATAGAAAAATCAATTCTATGGTAACCCATATAGATTATTTTAATTGTAGAAATAATTGGCTCCACTGGTTCAGATATTTGCCAATATTTAAGTCACAAATTGAAAGTACCTTCATTCATTCATTCATTTCTTTAACAAACATTTATTGAATACCCACTATGTCTCAGGCACTGTATAAGGTACTAGGATAAAAGAGCAAACATTCTACAAATTCATTCCCAGAACAAACCTTTGAAAATTACTCCATAAAGTTCCTTTAATCTACTTGGGATTTTGAATTTTTTTAAGTTACATTTTTTAGTTCGCAGAAATGTTTGACTGCTGTTGTTATTTATTCTAGCCGAACCCTGTAAAACCACAGTCAAGGGTGAGATAGTGTTAGCCAAAGTCTGAGTTATTATTAACTTAAGTAAAAAAAAAAGAAGAGCGTTTAATATGAATGACAATAAACCTTCATATTCAAATGAGATAAGAAGCCAATACATGTTTTATTATGTGCATCTGTGATGGTTTAATTAGAAATAACTATAATAGTTTCAGCAAAATATATTACCTTCCCATCTCTAATAACATGAAATTAATTTTTAGCTACAGTGATTAAGCATAAGTTTCCACCCTCCAGGAAAATAATGGTCACAATGCACTAATCTATTGCAAATCAGGAATTGGGGCATTGCAGAGACAATCTGATTATCCAAGTATATTTACTGAGTACCTCTTAATTACCTAACTCAGAAAATAAGTCTCTTTCAATCTGAATGTATTTAAATACATTTGTAAGCTTTGGCTTGGCTTGCCGTTCATCACGATTCTGTCTGTGATAGTGGAAAATTAGAAATAGCTTAAATGTCCACTTTGAAAAGAATAAATAAATATATAATGGTAATATATTATAGAACCACCAGGCAATGGAATATAACCATTACAAAAGATTATTCCAAATCAACAGGCACTACTAAAGAAAGATATCTATGATATACTAAAGAGTTTTTTAAAAAACAGGTTACAAGATAGCATTTATAGTTTGATCTAATGTATGTGAGATCACATATATTAAGATACTTGGCCGGGTGTGGTGGCTCACGCCTGTAATCCTAGCTCTCTGGGAGGCCGAGGCGGGTGGATTGCTCGAGGTCGGGAGTTCGAAACCAGCCTGAGCAAGAGCGAGACCCCGTCTCTACTATAAATAGAAAGAAACTAATTGGCCAACTAATATATATAGAAAAAATTAGCCGGGCATGGTGGCGTGTGCCTGTAGTCCCAGCTATTTGGGAGGCTGAGACAGAAGGATCGCTTGAGCCCAGGAGTTTGAGGTTGCTGTGAGCTAGGCTGACGCCATGGCACTCACTCTAGCCTAGGCAACAAAGACAGACTCTGTCTCAAAAAAAAAAAAAAAAAAAGATACTAACCAAAATTTTAAAATGATTGCTTCTGGGTGACCAGGATTTGGGGTGATTTTTACTACCTTCTAATTTTTGCTACTGTTTGAAGCTTTCACAATGGGCATGTATTGAACATTTACTTAATATAAAACAAATAAAGCTTTTTACTTTATAATCTACAAAATTAAAAATCAGTAAGATTTTTATAATTAAAATGATGAATAAATAATCATTTCAATAGCAAAAGTAGTAACAAGTACACGAGGTTGTCAGGATGGCAAGCTCTTACTCTCACAGCGTAGATTTATTATCACTATTGAAATTTACCCTTAATCTGACCTTTCTTGAGAACACCAATCCATTCCCACTATCCTGCCTTCAACAACCTTTCTTCATTTGAAAACTGAATGAATATTGTGAGTCTTGCCATCCTCTACATGTCTATTGCTTTCAAGAAGCTCAGTATCCCAGTACTGAGAACTTGCGAGATCAAGTCCAAAGAACTCATCCCACAAATGAAGGAATGGAGACAGACAGGTGACATGAGCTGCCCAAAGGCCCACAGCTAAAGCTTGTCAACACAATCTCTCTCCCTTTTGTCCACAGAAAGTTATCTCGACCTCATCATGCCACTTCCGTGGTCTCCTGGGACTCCCAATTGAACGGAAACTAAGCTCGTGCTGAAATTAACTTGCATCCTAGCCTGTATTCACAGAGCTCTGGGGGTGTGCAAGGCTGAAGGGACAGGCAGAAGACCCAGGCTCGTGGCTGTGATGCTGCACCTGGCAAAAATAGAGAGGTGCATTGATATAGGGGCTCTTAGAGGCAGACAGATGTGGGGGGAAGAACCCTTTGTGTGTTATACAGCTTCCCAGGCCTAGAAAATATTAACAATGTTTATTCTGTGCATTCACAGAGAGGTTCAGACGTGGCATTTTGCAGCCATCTGTCAATAAAGAGCTAATGTTCGAAACCAAAAGAATAAATGCAATTCCTTAATATATGGAGAGCAAAATCTTAAATTTAAGGCTGGAGTGAAGGAAAATATTCAGTCAAAGGTAATAAAACATACTAATAGCTGTAATTTATCGAAAACCTACTATGCACTTATACATAAACTATTACTCCAAACTTTCACTACAACCCACAAGCCTTTGTTCTTCAATCAATACTGCTTCCCCGCCAGGACAGGTCAGACTTCACATCACCAGAAGGCCATGGAGAAGAAAATGTGAAAGAGAAGGTTATTACTGCCAAGTGGTGCTCTGAAGCTTAGAAGGATGAAGACTGTGAAAATCCATTGGATATGGGGTTTAGGACATTCTCAGTGTCCTTTTAGAGTTTTATTCTCCCTCCTGTCGTGTTACCATGAAATCTGACCTTACTTGGCTCACCGAATTTAATTACCGGGATTGAACTGAGCCTACAGTAACTGTAATATTTTCTGGAAGTCAATGTGACTCATCTGTATGAGGTAAAGGAAATTTTACCAGGAAGAAGAGTTGCTATTTAGCAAACGCCACTAAGCTTATCAGAGTACAGTTGTTGCAATCATTTATTGGCATGTATTAACTCCTTCCTCTGGGGAGGGCAATCTACAAAATCTATAAACATGGTTTGTAAATCATTCCCCGTTTCTTTCCCCTCTTCTATTCCTACGCTTTTTGCCTAAAGCGAGTGCAGGCAGCGTGCAGAAAAGCTCAGTTCAAAGAATCCATCACCACAAACAGGACATGACTCTCTGGCTTGTTTCTCTGCAGTCAGACAAGCTTGGAACTACTTTTTGCCATGAGGAAGTTCATGTTCATATGTAGTTTGTAAACCTATTATCATTATTTCCCTTCAAGTATTTTAGTCATTCCTATTTTCCTGATCTTCTCTTATCTACTTAATATCTGGGTTTCTTTGCACACTCAGTGACCATTCTTAGAATTTTAACATCTTGGCCAGGCACGGTGGCTCACGCCTGTAATCCTAGCACTCTGGGAAGCTGAGGCAGGGGGAATCACTTGAGGTCAGGAGTTCGAGACCAGTCTGAACAAGAGCGAGACTCCAGCTCCACCAAAAATAGAAAAAATTAGCCAGGCATGGTGGCCAGTTTCTTTGGAGGCTGAGGCAGAAGGATTGCTTGAGCCCAGGAGTTTGAGGTTGCTGTGAGCTAGGCTGATGCCATGGCACTGTAGCCTGGGCAACAGAGTGAGACTTTGTCTCAAAAAAAAATAATAATAATTTTAACATCTTCCACATCCACATAGAGATTAGTGATTGCACATTTTCCCAAAATATATTCCACTGATGTCATACCCAAGATCAGTGCTGTCCAATAGAAATAGCATGTGAGCCATTATGTGTAATTTAACATGTTCTAGTTGCCTCATTACAAATTTTTAAAAGAAACAGGTAAAATAAATTTTAATAAGATATTATACTTATCCCAATATAGTCAAAGAACTTTTGTTTTAACATTTCATCAATATTTTAAAATTTTTAAGGGGATAGTTTATATTTTTTGTACTAAGTTGTGGGGAAGCTGTGGCCTTCTGATTTCAAGAGTGTTCTTTTTTAAGCATCAAAGGAGGCAAGAAATGCTTCATCTTTCTCTGCTGCACCTCTTTTAATAATTTGTTCTGTAAAATTTGGATTCAGTCATAAGGCCACACTTAAGGAACTAGAAGGCCACATGTGTCTTTAAGGCTGCAGGTTCCCCAACCCTGCCCCTAATATGGAAATATAGTTCTTTCTCAGGCCAAGTTTTCCAACTAAATTAGGAGTAACCATGTCTTAGACATTTTGGTGATCTCTTTCCTCCCTTACACACTCTCCCTTACCTCAACTCTTGCATTTCATTATTGGGAAAACTGGTGCCCAGAGCGGTTGACAATTGGCCCAAGGCCACATAGTAGTTGGGAACAATGATCTAAATTCAGTGACCAGGTCAGAGCTCTTCTGACTGTTTTAAAAACCTAAACCCCTTCCCTTCCCTCCTATTTCTCCCTCAGGGTTCAGTCATTCTTCCTTTAAGGCTCTTAAACAAGAATGAGTTGATCTTACCCTTCTCATTCTTTACATTTAGTGACCAGAACTACCTGATCTTAGAAGCACAACAGCAGGATTTAGGAATTTCTCACTGGTAGCTCATACCTGGCAACTTTTCTTTTCATTTTCTTAAACATAAGACTAATAAACCCTTCACTGAAGAAGAGAGGAAAGGTTACTCACTGGCTAACTTGCTAACAAAGCATTGTGCTATACACATTCATGTACTGTGGTCATCTCTCTAGGTGCCCCTAGTAATTTGTTAGTGGTATTTCTTTGTGGTTTTTCATTTTTCTACATGTCATTTTTTATATAAACAAATAATACATGTTAATAATAAATGAATATGGCTAGTGTATATCTGTCCCTTTACATTTGATAAAGGGACAGTCTGATCCTTCAGTCTGGTTTAATTCTCCCAAATCTATTAATAGAAGCCTTTTTTTTTTTTAACCATTTCAGGTAATCATCAAAATACTTTCCAAAGGTAGAAATGGAAAGACAATGCAGTTTTGCACTCTGATCCCCTACTATATAAAAATCACTCATCAGTATAAAATGGCTTAACCATGGTTCAGCTTGAGCACCCAGAATATTCCACTTAAATTTCTATCAGTGCAGACCATGACAACACTTGATCACTTCAGCAATGCTAAGGGCAACCATTTGTTGACCTCTCCTTCTCCCAACTACAATAAACAGGAAGTAAACAAGATAGTATACTGTCAGATCCTAATATTATGCAACAAAGAAATTATAAAAATTAGTTTTATGCATTTTTAAATATATATGTATTATTTGTCTTATGTAGCTTTAAAGCATTTTCACTGATCATTTTCAACAGATAAAATAATAAGATTCCCACACATCTCACCAATCCATTCCAAATGATTCCCACTTTAGATTTCAATATACAATGGGTAATATATTTATGTGGAGGTGGGAAAATGAGAAAACCTCGTATTTTCCTAAGACTTTCATGTTCACCTTCCATGCCACAAGAAAATGAAGCCTTAATTTCCATAGGGCGATCCTATTTATACTTCATAATTTTTAGGTACAAATGCACAAAGCTTTAAAATAGCTATCTTGATGTTTCAGTTAAATCAAATTTCATAACATTTTAGGTTCACTAATAGAGCTTACCATATGAAGGAATAAAGGAGTAAATACATTTATAATTCAAACTGAAAAGACCAGGTTTACATTTTTGTATGTTCATATGTACATGTTATTAATATTTTTCCTTTAGTAGGGATATATCTAAAGTTTAGAAGATACAAAAAAGATATGAAAAAACACCCTTAATAGCAATGGGATCAATACTTGAATTTCTCAATAAACTGGCATTTATAGATGTAGATTTTGCTTTTTCTGTATCTGGAGAAATGAAATATAAAGGGTTTGCAATAAATTTAAGAACCAAGTGTTCTTGAGAAGAGACTTTGAGTATTACCCAGTCCAACTCCCTTCTTCAGTTTAGAGGCAACAATAAGCATTTCGATTTCATTGCAGAATTTCGGCAAAATGACAGTGTTCTCAAGTTTGTTAGATGGCAAAACTCCTAAAATTTAATGTCTTTTGTAGAAACTTATAAAATGCTCATATATTTATGACTGCCCTGGAAGCCAGAACTTTTACTAGCAGAAAATAAGACTCTATTGCACATATGTTATACTCAGCCTCAACTGAATGGTTGTTAAACTATGTTTAAACATAGTTGTTAAACACAATGAGTTATTTCAGAGATTTTCTATTAATATTTGTATGCTACCTATTCATTCGGTCTCCTGTGCTCATCAGCAAATAAGTAGCAAATGATGATAAAAGTTTAAGAAAAATTTAAGGGGGGGATAAATTTATTTGTAGAAATTTCTAACTTTATTATATATTTTTTTTCCCTAAGATGAAGATGGACCAACATCATTTCTTATCAGCAGTGGCACATCTGTGCTCCCTGGGAGAAAGGTTTTTATTTTTTCTTTCTTTCTTTTCTTTTTTTTTATTGGGGATGCTAAGTTGGTTCTTATTTGGTACAGCTTAGCTAAAACGTTTGAGTAACTATTTTTGTTTTGTTTTCATCCCACTGTGCTAAAATCATGTGGTTACTGCATGTACCTTATGTTCTTTAAAGGATGGTTTTAAATGAAAGTGTTCTGAGAATATAAGCCTTCTTTTAATGCTTTTGGACAATTACCACAATCAAAACTAATTTTGCAAAACTACTCAATTAAAAAGCAATTGAACGTGGGAAGGAACTTTTAAAAAGACTACTGCTTAGGAGTGGACATGTTGACTCTTCTTGATTTCAAAAGTAAAGTATTCTGTATATAAAAGAATTGTTCATGATATAATTCTGAGTGAAAAAAAAGAAACCTTCACTTGACTAGCCTTAAAAAAAAAAAACTTGCAAATTTCATTGCATATGCAAAATAAAGAAAAAAGAGAGAGGTCTGGAATAAAATAAAAGTTGTTAACAGTTTACTCCAGGTGGTAAGGGAAGAACTTTCAGTTTTTATTGTATAGATTTCCATATCATTTAACTATTTTTCAATAAGTATGCACAACGTTTTTACTTTTTAAACCAACAAGTCATAAGAAAATTGTTTATTGAATTCTTTTTTTCTTTTTTCTTTTTTCCTTTCTCAAGGATATTTCCAATGGTTGAATTCTTTTGGGCAGTTGAACTAATCACATGTTTTACAAACAAGTAAATTTGTAAAATTAGGTACCATATAAAACATTGCTCACAGGCCGGTAGCAGTGACTCACGCTTGTAATCCTAGCACTCTGGGAGGCCGAGACGGGAGGATCACTTAAGGTCAGAAGTTGAAGACCAGCGTCAGCAAAAGTGAGACCCCATCTCTACTAAACATAGAAAGAAATTAGCCAGGAAACTAAAAATTTAAAAAATTAGCCTGGTGTGGTGGGTAGTGCCTGTAGTCCCAGCTACTCAGGAGGCTGAGGCAAGAGGATTACTTGAGCCCAGGAGTTTGAGGTTGCTGGGAGCTAGGCTAACGCCAGGGCACTCTAGCCTGGGCTCTGTCTCGAAAAAAAAAAAAAAAGAAAGAAAGAAAGAATGGGGGAAATGGGCATTTATTGAAACCTTAAAATCTGTACCCCCATAATATGCCAAAATAAAAAAAAAAATTAAAAAAAAAAAAAAGAAAGAAAGAAAAAACATTGTTTACAAATAGAAAATTATACCTAACCACTACAGAGTGAATCTTTGAAATGCTGTTGTTGGATATGCTACCCTTAGATTTCTTTCCACACATAATTGAACCTTTGCTTTGTACATGGTAGTTGCTCAATAAATACTTATGAGACTGATCATTAGGTCATCTTCCTTTTTTTTTCTTTTTGCTTACAAAACTAGCAATTTTATTTTATTTTATTTTTTTGAGACAGAGTCTCGCTTTGTTGCCCAGGCTAGAGTGAGTGCCATGGCATCAGCCTAGCTCACAGCAACCTCAAACTCCTGAACTCAAGCAATCCTTCTGCCTCAGCCTCCCGAGTAGCTGGGACTACAGGCATGCGCCACCATGCCCGGCTAATTTTTTCTATATATATTAGTTGGCCAATTAATTTCTTTCTATTTATATTAGAGATGGAGTCTCGCTCTTGTTCAGGCTGGTCTCGAACTCCTGACCTTGAGCAATCCGCCCTCCTCGGCCTCCCAGAGTGAAAACTAGCAAATTTAGATGTCCAAGGTAACAGTAGCTACTCAGTGAAAAACTGACAATGATTAAAAAAGAACAATTGAATGTGAAGGACTAGGATAGTAACAGCTCTGAATCTTAAAGACAACAGCTAAAATAACAAATGTCTTAACTAAAAGTGGGTACAAGTTTGAGAACAAGCCAGGGAGCCTATTAAAACTACAGAGTATAAATTCCCAACTAAACTCCCTAGTTTTTAAGTCTACGAAAAAATGGATTTTCCAACTCTCTACCAGCTGAAGGAATCTAAATTTAGGCTAAATAATCAATTACAACAAAAAAAAGTGTTGGCTATATATATATTTTTTTCTTTCCTTTTGTACTAAGGAAAAAACAAGAGGACCCAGGCTAAATTTGTAATATTACAAAATTTTTATTTAGAATGTCAATCAAATAAATTCTTGAAGAACGAATAGATTTTCAAGGAAAGCAGCGAATCCCCTTTTCCACAGGACTTTGGAAGTTAAGATGGAAATCCCTCTGTGTGGCATGACTTAGGCACAGTTCTGCTTAGGAGCCAGCAGAAGAGATAATGTAGCTGCATAACGTGACCAGGAAGTTCAAGTGCATCCATGCTGATTTTTCCTTCCGCAATCTAGCATTTTTAAGTCAGAAAATAAGTGTCATGTTCACAAGCTTGAGCCAACCTACATGCAACCATCTCCATTATTATCCACGCTCTTAATTAAAACTGGAAAGAACAGTGGGGACATGACCTCTCAGAAGTATAGGCTATTAGAGGATAAAGGTAAGAAGGGCTCCTTAGGAAACCAAAAAGTGCTGGATTTTTTTTTTTTTACCATTTCTGGCATCTAAATAAAGTTCAAAGAAGAAAAAGTATGAAGTGAACACATAAGATATTCCAGTCCTGGTTTATTGATATAACATTAGGTTGACCTCCACAATGATAGCTACTAGAAGTGTCATAATAATAACCACAGATATAATAACTGTTTACAATTATAATTACAGGTTGGATCAATGCATCCTGCAGTCACACATTTTGGAGCAGCGTAATCCTCTCCACAAGCTGATGCCACATCAATTAATACATATTCAATTTTCCACGTGGTTTGGGAACTTGGTTTTCAAAAGGCAATTGTAGGATCTAAAATTGTTTTCTGGCCGGGTGCGATGGCACACCTGTGTAATCCTAGCACACAGGGAAGCTGAGGCAGGAGGATCGCTAAAGGTCAGGAGTTCAAAACCAGCCTGAGCAAGAGCAAGACCCCCATCTCTACTTAAAAAAAAAAAAAAAAATAGAAAGAAATTAGCCAGAACTAAAAATATATAGGCCGGGCGCGGTGGCTCACGCCTGTAATCCTAGCACTTTGGGAGGCCGAGGCTGGCGGATTGCTCAAGGTCAGGAGTTCGAAACCAGCCTGAGCGAGACCCCGTCTCTACCAAAAATAGAAAGAAATTAATTGACCAACTAAAAATATATATACAAAAAAAAATTAGCCGGGCATGGTGGCGCATGCCTGTAGTCCCAGCTACTCGGGAGGCTGAGGCAGTAGGATCGCTGAGCCCAGGAGTTTGAGGTTGCTGTGAGCCAGGCTGACACCACGGCACTCACTCTAGCCTGGGGCAACAAAGTGAGACTCTGTCTCAAAAAAAAAAAAAATTAAAAAATAAAAATATATAGAGAAAAAGTTAGCCAGGTATGGTGGCTCATGCCTGCAGTCCCAGCTACTCAGGAGGCTGAGGCAGGAGGATTGCTTGAGCCCAAGAGTTTGAGGTTGCTGTGAGCTAGGCCAACGCCATGGCACTCTAACCTGGGTAACAAAGTGAGAATCTGTCTCAAAAAAATAAAATAAAATAAAATTGCTTTCCTTCATTTAAAAAAAAAATGTGTTTGAGAGAACCAATTAGAGCACTACCCACTATTTCATATAGCATTTATTTCTGTAAACATCTCCTGGGTACCGGGTATGGTACCCAGTGCAGGGATACAAAAATGAAAAAGACAAACATGGTGGAATGACATTTATCCCAGCTCACACATAAAACATATTCATTAATATGCCACATTACCTTTGAGGGGAAATATCATGCTTTCAAATGTGATTTTCTGCCTTTGGTCTAACAGAAATTGCACTTCTGTACACATACAAAAATTCACAATTTCTTCAATATGAGTATAAGGAAAATATGCATATATTTTGGTCTTTGAGAGATGAGTGTTATTGTAACAGTGACCATTTAATGCACATCTACTATGCCCTTGCACTGTTCCAGATCTTTTACATTTATTGTTTCATTTAATTATCATAACAATTTTCCAAGATAGATAATAATGTCCCCATATTACAGATGCAGAAATTGAGGTTCAGAGAGCCTAATAATGTATCCCAAATCATATAGCCAGTGAATGGCTGCCTAGCAGGGTTACCTTGGTCTGCTTGATCCCCAAACACTTACTCTTTCCTCTCCTCTAAGACATTCCCCATAAACCACCGACATCTATTTCTCCATGCCTTTGTTCAGGCTGTGTCCTCTTCCTAGAATGATCTCCCCTGCCCAAACTCCAGTCTTCAAGGCCAAGCACAGATAATTAATTCTTCAGTCCCAACCACCCCAGGCAAAATTTGTAATCACAGCACAAGCTTTTGCTACTAGTCTAGCACTTATCACATAATATTGTAATTATTTGTATGTATTTCTCCCCCGTGGGAGGTTAAGAAGACCTTGAGAGGAAAAACTGTTTCTTATTCATTTTTGAGTTCCCAACACATAGTTCACAGCTTGGCATTTAGGTTGGCGCTTCCTATATTAATTGGTGGTAAACCTAATAACATGCACCAGCCTGCTATAAACTAAAAGGACCTCTTCATAAAATAGCGACAGAACCAATCCTCCTGCTTCAGTTTGGCAGATACCTTTTTTACTTAGTTTTATTTGTTTTTATTTGTCTGTTTTAAAGACTCTCAGAAGAGTGTATGCTGCAACTTCTCTACCTTCTCTGTTTGTGATTCTTCTAGCAGGTCATTCTAGCACCATTCATGCATGTTTTCTCTCTCTGAGAAAATGCTGCCTTCCAATATTTTCAAAAACACAAAATGTAATTTTCACAAAGTCTGTCTTTATTTTGCCTATGTCCTGGTTAACTGAGCTGCACGTGGCACAAAAATTTATGTCAGGACTCTTATCACAGGCCTTTTCTCTGCCAGTGAAAAATGTGATGGCCACAAAGGTGTATACTGGTCTTGTAAGGAGGGAACAGACTAGAAGATGGTGCTTGGCTTAGCCTTTCAAACAGAATAAATCCATCTGCACTGATTTGTGTCTTCAAATCAATCACCAATACTTTATTTTCCTGTAAGGAGAAAAGTACATAAATACTTTGATTCTCACTGAGCAGATTGGAAAACTACATACAGAAAGAGTAAATGATCTGTCCCAAACCTTACTGTCCTAGAGTTAGGGATTTAATCCAAAAGTTTTCACCTTCCAGACTGCACTCAAAGCCAAGGCCAAATTTTCAGAAAATGGGCTGCAGCTACATTATTTTCTTTGTCAAGAGAATCAGGTCATCCCTTTAAATAACTCCTTTCTGCTTTAGAACTGACATGAATATACAATTATCCTGAAAGCTTATATGCAAAACAGGCTAATAAAAAGGATCTAGCTTTTTGTTATTTTTTGGAGTCTTTTCCAAATAGGGATATTCACAGATAATTGGCATTACTGTCTGGACAAAGAGTCACAGCTTCGAGGTCTAAAAACATAGTCTGCTTGTACAAATTAGCTCAAGAAATTTCCCATTTCTGAGAGGATGGGCCAGCTGCCAGCTCTTTAAGAGAGAAAAACACACCCCCTTAGAGCATGAATCATTAAATATTACATAAAGCATGCAAGCACGCATACGCATACACACAGAGGCATTTTAAATAATTGCTCAAGACTTTCCAAAATATCCCTTCACTACACATAAGGTGCACATTTTGTCAACCAAGATCAGGTGGTGGGTTTTTGTCTTTCCCATACTGTTTACCAATTGCATTGCGACATGAAAAGGCTCAAGATGTACTGTAAACAGGGATGCCAAACACACAGAGCAGATGACTCAGAACTGATTTTAATGTAGAGTATACACTTGTAGGTTGAACTTAGGCCTGCAGCTGGTTGTCAGCCCTGTTTTAAAAACAGATAGGTTGACTTTTATGCCTATAAATAGTTATTTTCTAAGTCCCATACCTAAAATGCAGTCTTCTTAGAGAAAGAAGACCTAATCAATGCTTTTAGTATAGGTGGACTAAAAAAACCTTTCTTTGGAAACGTGGATTGAAAGTGTTAACAAGGACAGAGGGGAGCCCACCAAACCAAAACAGGACACAAAACCAGAGGCTCTCGGTGACCTGGCAGAACTAAGAGCAAATGTTGGTGTGACTCCCACATACGTTGTAAATGAGTGTCTTTATTCTTTTTATTGTCAATACTCAAAAGTATTGAGATGTTACAAGCAGAAAGACATATAGTTAACAATTGAAATAAGACCAAAATAGTTCCAAGTTAATGTAACAATGTGGAACCTCAACTTTTGAATTCCTTTCCTTTTAATTGGAAGAATATTTGCCTATTTCATACTACTTTTTTTAAGGGTTTTTTTTTTTCTTTGATAAAGCCCTTTTGGAAAGAAAATTTGCATACCTTTTTCAGGCTATATCTGCTTCTATTTAAAAAAAAACACTAATCTAAAAAAAGTAAATGCAGACAAGCAATTAAAAAATAGATACTTTCCCATTTGAAAAGCAACTTTTATTTTGCATGATTTATCAGTGAATTCAAATGCACGTCAATTGATCATTAAAATGACTTGTAGGTTTCTTAATCTCACTGTTAAAAAACCACGGGATAAAATGTGAGTGCCTGATATTATTAATAAAAGTTACACTTCGACCTAAATATGGTGCAGCACCCCTAAAATGGCAGGTGATGAGGACATTATTTCCTTAGATTAGTTCTTATGAGAGACCATCATGCTGAGTTTTCATAGCGATTTAGAGATTTCAGTTTGTTTGGTTTTCTGGGGGTGTTGGTGAGGGTGGTTTATGAAAGCTGTTCAACATTATGTTATTTATTAATACAAATGCCTTTAAAATGCTATGAAGTCAGGAAAGATAAAAGGTCCACTTCCAACAATAAACAACCCTTCTCACTATCACAGTTACAAATAATGGGACAAACGAGATTTTGCCACTAAAATTAAAAGTCATTGAATCTCTTTATTTGTAGCCTCAAATTTCTCACAAGTGAAATGAAAAGTTAAACAGAGACTATTAAAAAACCCTTATAAGACTATAAAAAAACCCTTAAAAAAGTAGTATGAAATAGGCAAATATTCTTCCAATTAAAAGTTAAAACAGACTATTTGACATTTTTATTGAAATATAAAATAGTTCTAATAAATATTTAGAGCAGTACAAAATAATTCACTAAAAAATTAAAATTTCTCAAAGTTAACTCAGCCAACAAATGTGCTTATAATCTATGTCCAGTCATATAGATTTTCTAAAATTTAAAAATGTAAATATAAGATGATAGATTTCCTGATTATAAAATTAATAAGTATACATTATTTTAAGAAGAAAATTACAGAACAAAGAACAACACTTTTATAGTTTGGTTCTTATTTCTGCTTAATATATGCATCGCTTTGGAGATTTTCTTACTAACTTTCTATGACTACAGAAGAGAACTTAGCTCATTACATCTCTCTACATGTCTCAATTTATAGCAGTTATAGCACTATTTTTAGTTTCTCTATTGGTTGCCTTTATCATTTTAATAATTTTCTTAAACTATTAGTTCAACTTAAACTACTAAATCCTCTTTTTGGTCTGTGATATAGGTCACACATCAGAAAAACACATAAAGCCTGTATGTATTCCGAAGCAAACCTCCCTGTAATGGCTGCTCAGGTCACATAGAGGAGAACTGTCCCCCAGAAGGTCCCCACATCCCTCTCTTAGGCAGAGTTCACTCCCTTTTCCTAAAATGTTAACTCTCTTGACTTTTGTGATAATCACTTCTTTGCTTTTCTTTATACTTTTGTCATCCAAAAATGCATCACTTAAGACTATAGTTTTCACAACTGTATTAACTACCTCAAGAAGAGAATAAAACAAAAAAAAAAAAAAAGACTATAGTTTTGCCTGTTTTTGAATTTTATGTAAATGGAATCATGCACTATTTTGCATCAGGCTTTTCGTAGCTCGATGTTATGTTTACAAGATTCAGTTATATTGTAGCATTCGGTTGTAGTCCATTCATATTCACAGCTATACAGAATTTCATTGTTAGAACCTTACCTCAATTTATTCATCCATTCTCCCAAAGATGGACATTTTATTTGTTTTCTAGGTTTAGGCTATCATGAATAAAGCTGTTATAAACTTTTTCATGAATGTTTCCTGCTACACACGGACACGTAATTCTTTTGGATATATATACCCAAGAGAGAAACTGAGCCACAAGGTACAGTATCTTTAATTTTAGTAGATAAAGCCAAATTGCTTTTCAAATTTGCTAAACTAGTTTCCATTCCCACCAGCAGAGTGTGAGAATTCCAGGTGTTCCACATCTTTGGAAAGCCTTGGTATTTTCCATTGTTTTAAATTTTAGCCATTCTGACGAGTGTGCAGTGGATTTCTTTGCAATTTTAATTTGCATTTCTCTGATGACTGAGATTAAGCATCTTATCAAATGTTTGTCAATCAATTAGATATACCCTGTTTTGAAGTGGCTGTTGAGTCTATTTCTACATTTTTCTATTGAGTTGCATTTCTCACTCAGTTTTATGAGTTCTTCACATATTCTATTACAGTTCTTTGTTGGCTGTAACAGATATCTATTAAATATGTGTTACAAATATCTCCAAATCTGTGGCTTGCCTTTTTACTATTTTATCTTATTTGCATTTTAATTTTTCATTTATTTATTATTTTTTTGAGATGGGATCTCAATCTGTTGCCCAGGCTGGAGTGCAGTGGCACAGTCATAGCTCACTGCAACCTCAAGATCTTGGGTTTAAGTGATCCTCCCACTTCAGCTTCCTGAGTAATTGGGACTACAAGTGCACACCACCACAGCTGGCTAATTTTTTTCAAATTTTTTGTAGAGAGAGGATCTCACTCTGTTGCCCAGGTTGATCTCAAACTCCTGGCCTCAAGCAAATCCCCTCCCTAGGCCTCCCAAAGTGTTAGGATTATAGGCATGAGCCACTGCACCTGGCCTTCTTATTTTACTTTTAATATTCTTAATTTTACCATAATCAAATTCATCAATCCTTATATTTAGGGTTGGTGCTTCTTAATGTTCAATATATTTAAAAATCATTCCCTCATACAAGACATTATGAATCTGTTCTTCTGCATTGTCTTCTAAAGCCTTACTGTTTTGTCTTTCATATTTTTTCATATTTCACAGGTCTATAATTTACCTAGAATGGATATTTTTGTTCACAGTGAAGTGGATTAAATTGTTTTGTTCTGTTTTTGTCTTTTTTTGTTTTTTTCCAGATAGAACATTCTCTTTCACACTGCTCTGCAGGGTCACTTTTGTCATCACTATTTAATTTTTCCATCAATTTTCAACAGATTCTCTTGACTCCTCATTTCATGAAATGAGGGTATTTGCGTGCTCACCATTCCTGCCCCTTCCCCATCTACTTTTCATCTCTCAAAATCTGTCAGCTAGAGCTTTACTTTAAGGCATGAAAGCTGAGAGTATTTACATTATTTTCCTAATCATGATTAACCCTCCATGCTTTGTGCATGGGTTTATTTTAAAAGCTGATAACCAATAAACAAGTGTTACACCATTAGGAGTATTCCACTCATTATTCATCACAGAGCCAGAAACTGCTAATAATTATATTCCCTTGACTCCATTTCTGACCTTATAATCCTTGTGCCACTCAAAGGAAAATAAACTAATGCCAAGGTTAAATAGATTTTACTCTCTTGTATTTTACCAATTGCTAAAGAATGATCATGTTTTAAATTATTTCATATTTGGAACATGACATTCTCATAAATGTTTTGAATTATCTAGTTTCTGGTTATTCTTTGTTGCCTTCTTAAGATAAGATTCATAGACTTTTTCTACCATATCCTAAAATATTACAACTTCTCATTAGCAGCAGCTACTATCTGGAATATATTCCTTGAAAATAGTCATCTATGAGTCTGCTGATCTCTGTCCTAAGCTAGACTGATTTCCTTCTTGGCCTACTGCACAACTGTCATCCTTGAATACTGTTTTATTATCACTCTAAACAAGTACTATTGTTTGTGTATCCCTGAAAAGAGATAAGACAATTGCAAAGTCAGAAGAAACACACAAGACCACCCTCATCTATGACATCAATTGCAAGTTTGGGAGGACTATACAAACCATAGTCAGTTTTGATAATTTGCTAGGATTCACAGAACTCTCTGAGCTATTATACTCACAGTTAAGATTTACTACAAAGAAAGCACATAAATTAAAATCAACCAAGGGAAGAAGTGCATGAAGCAGAGTCTGGGGAAGTAGCAAATGCAGAGTGTTCATTGTCCTATCCCGGCGGAGCAAAACTCATTACTTTTCCAGTATTGATATACGACAGTAGGTACAGACTCTTGTTAACCAGAGAGCCTCAGCAGAGCCTCCACATTCAGAGCTTTTATCAAGGCTCCATGATTGGGAGGCTGAGGCGGGCGGATTGCTCAAGGTCAGGAGTTCGAAACCAGCCTGATCAAGAGCGAGACCCCATCTCTACTATAAATACAAAGAAATTAATTGGCCAACTGATATATATATATAAAAAAAAAAATTAGCCGGGCATGGTGGCGCATGCCTGTAGTCCCAGCTACCCGGGAGGCTGAGGCAGAAGGATCGCTCGAGCCCAGGAGTTTGAGGTTGTTGTGAGCTAGGCTGACGCCACGGCACTCACTCTAGCCTGGGCAACAAAGCGAGACTCTGTCTCAAAAAAAAAAAAAAAAGGCTCCATGAGTAAACATGACTGATTGTCCATATGGCCAGTTTCAGTCTTCTGCCTCTCAATGTGTGACCCAAAGCCACCTTCCTAGATAACACTGTTACTATTTGGTTGGCCCAAAGCCTTCCCCCTAAATCACATTTCTGGAATAGGTCAAAGCTCCATCCTAAGTCACATTGTTACTGTCTGGCTAGCTAAAGGCTCCTATGCAAATAAAGATGCCGTGTTTCCCTGAAAATAAGACAGGGTCTTATATGTGTTTTTCCTCAAGGAGACACCCTAGGGCTTATTTTCAGGAGATATGTTATTTTTTTTAAGTACAGTACAGATATCTACATTTATTCAAATATAGTTAAGTCGTTGTCTTCTTCTGGAACGTCATCATAACTCTCCAAACCCCAAATTCCATACTGAATTTCTTGCGACTCTATTTCCTTTAGAACCATTGGCCCCAATCTCTCATGTTGAGCAACAGAGCTCTCATGGGGCAGATGAGAAGGGCTGCTCGTCTTCTTTACTGCTCCGCGACGAAATGCATGGGTTGTGCAGATACACTGCATAGCCACGCCCATCACTAGGTCTTATTTTCAGGGTAGGACTTATATTGCGCAAATGCTTAGAAATCCCGCTAGGGCTTATTTTATGGGTAGGTCTTATTTTCGGGGAAACACGGTAGTTCTATCAGGCACAGCATTCCAAGGGTTTAATGATGACCTCCCAGAAGCTCAAGGCAAAGGCCAGACTTCTTTGGGGACAAGAGTAAATTCCTTACTACCCAATCCTACATCTTCCTCTTTCTTGGTTTTCACCCTCATTTTACCGGCATACATCCTCCAGTAACTATGCATGGATGTAAATTCTCATTCTAAATCTTTGATGTTCTGAGATTTCACGATGAGGTCCCTAAATATGGGTTTTTTTTCCTTATCCTACTGGTCTCATATCCATCCTTTGGTTTTGAAGATCTCCCTTCCCTCTATCATGAGTGTTTTGTCTTTCTGGAATTCCTACTAGTTGGTTGTTGGACATCCTGAACTAATGCTCCAGTTCTGAATCCAAAGCTTCTCCAGGGTTCTTCAGGGAAACTCTGTGACTTCTAGCCTAGATGTCTCCTTCCCTTACGCTCTGGAGTCCTGCTGTGTCCACTTCTTCCTTTCTGCTCCACTTATAAACCTCTTAAAGCAACTGCTTTCCCTCTTTTCTTCTACTCATTACCACCTACAAATCTCTTCATTTCTGTAGTCTATATCTTTTTTTATCCTTTGGATATTATTTTACATTAGTCCTGGGAGAGAGGAATAAGTAAGTGTGCTCACTTTGCCATCTTGAACTAGGAGCCACCCACGAGTTGAAGGTATTTTAAAAGGTATTTTAAAGAAAGATACGTTTTTTTGTCAAAGCATGTTTCCTGTGACTACTTGAGTGGTGTGGGAGCAGCAATGAATGTATTCCCTGAGACTCAATAACAAAATTCAGAACAAGAGCATCTTAGCAGAAGTATAGACAGAGAGCCTTATAATGGCACTTCTGTCTTTATCATATTACCTATTCAAGATACCAAATTACAGCATAGTGAAAAGAAAAAAATGACCTCCATGACTTAATTTTTTAAATGTATTTTCAGGGCCAGGTGTGGTGGCTCACCACCACAATGTAATCCTAGCACTCTGGGAGGCCAAAGAAAGAGGATCACTTGAGCTCACGAGTTCGAGACCAGCCTGAGCAAGAGCAAGACCCTGTCTCTACTAAAAACAGAAAAGTTAGCCTGGCATGGTGGCACGCGCCTGTAGTCCCAGCTACTCGGGAGGCTGAGGCAGAAGGATTGCTTGAGCCCAGGAGTTTGAGGTTGCTGTGAGTTAGGCTAACACCACGGCACCCTGGCCCTGGCAACAGAGCAAGAGACTCTGCCAATAAAAAAATAAATAAATAAAGTGTTTTCAAAGTTATCCCTGACTAAAGAGAAACACAAAAAAATAAAGTAAAATGTCTTGCCAGGTTCCAGATGGCAGCTGTGCTGCAGAAGAAAGAACACAGGCTTTGGCATCCAAAGATCTGGGTTTGAGGCCTGGCTCTGCTTTTGTTGTCTCTGTAACTTTGGTTGAATCACTAAACTTTTTTGAGTCACACGTTTCTCATCTACAAGTAGAATAATAATACATGTGTCTCACCACTGTTGTGAAGTTGAAAAGAAATAACAGACAAGAAAGAACTTTATAAATTAAAAAGTAAGTAGAAAATAGAATATATTCTCCAAATGGATCCATTCTCCAGGGGAGGTTTTGTGCAGAATTCAACAGAATCCTTCAGAAGACAAAAAGTTTCCGTCTCTATGACTATCTCTCCCAGATAAGAAAAAAAAATCATACAAGATTATAGATATGAAAAAAATAAGCCTTTCTTCTGGGAATTGTGAAAAGCTTGGGTTTCCTGTAGAACAGGTTTCATATAGAAGGTATGGGGGCTGGACCATACTCTAGAGAACAGCTTATAACACACTACCTATTGCATGGGAACTCTATTCTATAGACAATATTTATCACTGAGAGGGGTGCATATAAAAATAGAGCATAATAACAATAATATTTTATTTTATATTGATCTTTACTCTTTACAAATGGCTTTTACATACATGATCTCACTTGATCCCCACCACAATTCAGTGGTGGGGGTGTTATTACTACAGAGAGTTCCTGACTTATGATGGTTCAACTGAATCATTTTTGGGCTTTATGATATTGCAAAAGTGATACACATTCAGGAGAAAGCAGTACAATAAACTACGCAATGCCAGGCGGTGCCAGTGAGCCATAGCTCCTAGTCCCC
The DNA here is from genome assembly GCF_040939455.1 of Microcebus murinus. Classification (NCBI taxonomy): domain Eukaryota; kingdom Metazoa; phylum Chordata; class Mammalia; order Primates; family Cheirogaleidae; genus Microcebus; species Microcebus murinus. Next base: position 26,105,367 of record NC_134115.1, read on the forward strand.
CCACAATCACAAGGGTAAACAACCAAAACTCTACAGTGTACCGTGTTGCCAGATGATTTTGCCCAACTGGAGACTACTGTAAGTGTTCTGGGCATGGTTAAGACAGGCTAGGCTAAGCTATGATGGTTAGGGTAGGTTGGGTGTATTAAAGGAATTTCCAACTTACAATATTTTCAACTTATGATGGGTTTATCAGGCCATAACTCCATTGTAAGTACAGGGGTACCTGTATTTGTTGGTAGAGTAAGCCTTAAACCAAATCAAGAGTCCAGATCTTCTGATTCCAAATCCAGTTCTCTTCAAATCTACTTTTAGTGATTTGCCGAAGATGTGTACAAAATACGTGAAAGTGAGTAGACCCTGAAGGCAATAAGGCAGTTCCTGAAGAACATAAAAATTACTGAAACAGAGTTAGAGTTTAGGACCCAGAGTTCAGCAAAGTAATCCAAAAAATGTACAAGCTTTTCTTCCAGCAAGTTTGACACTACCAATAACGCAGCAGGAAGAGGATCAAGGAGATAATAACATTTTTTTTAATCCCCCTCCTATGGTATTTAGCACTGTGCTAAGCACACAACACTGCCAAACAGGTGGCTGATGTACTCATTCCCCTCAGCGGGGCACCAACGCTACATGTATGTTCAGAGTTCGGAGGGTTCAAAAAGTAGATGCCAAAGACAGAGAGCACCTTCATCCCTACAGTGCTCTGAACTGTACTAAATGCTCCCAATTGCCTAGTCCAAACTCAGGATCACACCACTCCCACAGAATGTAATTAGACGCCTCTCCCAACATGACAAAGATATGTTTGTTTAAATGACAACTGTAGGACTCTCCCAAGGACATGTAGGCCATGTGAAAACTATGAGCACAGAGCTCACAGCTGTTCATTTCAACAGTCAACACTGGACAACTGGTAAGAATCTAAACAATTTTTTTATTGTTTAAATCTTGGGTGCTGTTGTTTTTCTAATAGCTTCCATGCCAATGATGTCAATTTGATCTCTAAATGTAAGAACTTTTTCAGGGAAGATCTTGTGTATGTTAACAAAGACTTGCATTTGGTTCAACTTCTCTAAAATTGAAATATAAGTAATTAAGATTAAAATTTCCTAACACCACATTACTTTTAAGGATTATTTTCTGAAATAGTTAAATCATTAAACTCTTCCTTTCTTTTATGGTCTCCCACCTCACCCTACCCAGATTCTGTACTGGAGAAAGCTGAGTCTTTATAAGACTCCAGGGATGACTCACTTACTTAGTTCAGACACTTCTTCCTGGTTACTTAGAAATGGTGAGAGAATGTGATAAAGCAAAGACTTAACCTCCTTTAACATAATCCCCAAAATTAACCTTCCTAAACGCCCCAACTACTGCTTTTCTTTTTTCTGTTTTCTGGTATTTGTTTTATTCTTGTTGGTTAGCTTAGGGAACCCTATCTTTACAAGAAATCTCATGTAGAAGCCTGCTATATAGCCCTGCTAAAAGCAGAGCTGTTGCCATTGAAGGAGAAAAGGAAAAGAGGTGGGAGGGAAATGGAGACCTGATCATTTACCCTCACCTATGCCATAAGTCATTTGCTGGACACAGAATAAAACTATTAACCTTGAAGTTTTCTGAGGGCACTTCAAATTTGATTCATGACCTTCAGGATTTAGGAACATAGAAACACTGAGCTAAAGCAATCTTGCGTAAATCGTAGAGCAGTCTGTTTGCACACTTCATTCATTCATTCTCTCCACAATTATTCACAGAATATCTACAATGTGCCAGGCACTGTTATAGTCATCAAAGGATATAACAATAAATGAAAGAGACAAATTTTCTACTTTCATGGCACTTACATGATAGTAGGCAAAGACATTAAATAAATTAAATATACATATATGTTACATGTGATTTTAAAAATGAACATAAAAAAAGGAAATAGGATAAGAGACTAGTGAAAGGGTGTCTGTGAGTATGTATGTATATGTGTGTGCATGTACATGCTCTTTTACATGGTGGGTCAGGAAAGGTCTCCCATGTGAGAGCTCTACTGTTTCTTCCATCGAAATATTCCAATGGAAGAAACAGTAGATGCAAAATTGCTAAAACAAGAAAGTGCTTGGCTTGGCTGAGGAAGAGCAAAGACCAAGTGGCAGGAACAAAGTGAGCAAGGGTAAGAGCAGTAGGAGATGAATTTAGAAAGACATAAGTTCCTCTAAGGAAGAGGCCAGATCATCTTCAACACTGCTCTCCAGTAAGTCATGTAGCAGATGTTCAATAAATATGTATTGAAGAGAAGCAGAAAGTTCATTGGTTTAGCAAATAGAAGGTATCAGAGAACATATCTCATTCCTTAGTTGTTTCATCAAAAAGTCTGAGGTGGAAAATTTTGTAAGGTATTTGTCTGATTACAGCTCAGAATGTCCCCATCTCTTAAAGAGAGTGTTGTCTCACTGTCCAGTGTTCCCTGCCTTGGGGACAAAGAGTTTCTGGTGTTTTCAGGCCCACATCTCCCACCACATTCCCAGAGTTAGTTTCTGGTGTTCTTATTGCTCAGATTACATAGTATAGCATGTTCCAAGGAAAATGATGACTCGTAAAGGATGAATGTCATAATAGATTAGATACCCTGGTGCATAAAAATCACTTTTTGTTTTAAATCATAAAAGAAACAAATTGTTACAATATCAGTGGCCTTGTACTGTAGCCCTGAGCTTCATAGGACTTCTGTCCATGCTGCTTAGTCAATGTCACTCACTCTGCCACTTAGTGCTACATTAAGCACAATTTCAGAGCTAAACTGGTATTACAAGGTGAAAATTAGTTTGTTCTTATGTTTCTATTTCTGGAAGCAAGCCATTTTTAGCATCATTTTTTAGTTGGAGTAATTTTCAAATGAGATCATTTTTGTGGCAGGCTTTATAAAATCTTACCAACTAGACCTATGTCTTGTGTTGCTTTTTGTAAAGACAACCATTCCATCATTCTCTGTCTTGGCACCCACTATCTGCTAAGAAACATGACTGATTCCCGGTTTTCTGTTCCCTTTACCAATTTGTAACTGAATTAAAAAAAAAAAAAACAAGGTTGTTCTATTTGCAACTCTAAATACGTCAAGATTGATAAACTGTTCAAGAAAAAAATGCAATCTTTGTTTTTAAAAATTCTATCTTAAAGGGACATTTCATCTTTGGTGAAATGAGGTTGATTTCAGATATCCCACACATACAAACACACATAACCTTAAATCTGTGCAACACTGATAATGCCGTAGCTTAGACTACTATCTTGTAGTTGAAACAAGGAAATTCAGGATATTTTGTAGATCTGTCATAGATAGAGGCAGGACATTACATATAAATTGGCTGACATTGAAAACCAAAAAGGAAAGAAACTTTTGTCATCATAAAATTTGTGTAATTAGGTAACTCTTCAGCATCCTTAGTTCCCTGATATATTAGAATGCAACCTAAGTATAGGCCTCTTCTCCTTTTAATCTTTTCCTGTCCCATAGGGGGTACCCTAGTGACCCTTTGCAGAGAAGGCAGCAGCCTTGACCTTACATGGCTGGATTTACAAAGGTATTCACTTGCCTAGTTCAGAATGAAGGTCCTGTCAACATTCTTTGATGACCATGAGATAGGGGTATCAATTGCCTGCTTCAGATACACCCCCACCCTCAAACAAATACTCCTTGGACTAAGGTGACCACCATCTAGATTTGCCCAGGATTGAGGGGTGGAGTGGGACATAGGACTTCTGATGCTAAAACCAAGAAAGTCCCAGGCAAAGTAGAGGCATTATTCACCCTAACTTGGACCCCCATAAAGAATGGAGCAGTTCCTGCCTGGGAGCCGTGGGCACCTGCTCCCTTTTACCACACAAGGGGTAAGGCCTCAAAGTCCACGCCTTTGAGAACCACGTGGAGGTTCTCTTACTTTTTCACTATCAGGGTAATCTCTGAAATTATTGCTAATTTCTACATCAGCAATAGGGATAACAGCTGTGCCTACTTCCTAATTCTCCTATGAGAATTAAGTTAATATTTATGTGTATAAAATGCTGACTACAAAGCCTGGCACATAATCAGTGCTTAACAAATACATTACCTACTGTTACAATCATTAGCTTATGGATAAGGAAGAAATGATGCAGGACTTCTCTGTGATTGATTCTCTTTCAGTGAATCTTAAACATCCTATGTGTATTATTTGTTCAAATGTTAAAAAAAGAGAGAGAAGGAGGAAAAAGGTGGGGAGAGAAAGAAGAAGGAAAAGAAAAGAAAAGAAAAGAAAAGAAAAGAAAAGAAAAGAGAAAGAGAAAGAGAGGAAGAAAGGAAGGGAGGAAGAGAGGGAGAGAGAGAGAGAAAGAGAAGGAAGGAAGAAAGAAAAGAGAAGGAAGGAAGAAAGGCAGGAAGGAAGGAAGGGAGGAAGAAATAAAGAAAGTGAAAGAAAGAAATTAAAAGTTATGGTCAATTAAGTCAGTAAGATTTATTATCTTTCTTAAAAATTAATTGTACCCTCAAGGACCAACATTTGAATATGGGCAAAGCCCATGTGAAAAATGTGTTTGTTTATTTATAGACAGGGTCTTTGTCACTCAGGTTGGAGTGTGGTGACACCATCATAGTTCACTGTAATCTTGAAAGCCTAGGCTCAGGAGATCCTTCTACCTCAGCATCTCCAGTAGTTAGGACTACAGGCCCACACCACCATGCCCAGCTAGTTTTTCTTTTCTTTTTCTTTTTTTTTTTTTTTTTTGTAGAGACAGAGGTCTCACAATGTTGTCCAGGCTGGTCTTGAACTCCTGGCCTCAAGCAGTCCTCCCAATCTTCCTGTGTTGACCTTCCTGAGGGCTAGGATTACAGGCATGAGCCACTGCCCTCAGACTTGAAAAATGTTTTTAGGCCGGGCGCGGTGGCTCACGCCTGTAATCCTAGCTCTCCGAGAGACTAGGCGGGCGGATTGCTCAAGGTCAGGAGTTTGAAACCAGCCTGAGCAAGAGTGAGACCCTGTCTCTACTATAAATAGAAAGAAATTAATTGGCCAACTAATATATATAGAAAAAACTAGCCGGGCATGGTGGCGCATGCCTGTAGTCCCAGCTTCTTGGGAGGCTGAGGCAGAAGGATTGCTTGAGCCCAGGAGTTTGAGGCTGCTGTGAGCTAGGCTAATGCCACGGCACTCACTCTAGCCTGGGCAACAAAGTGAGACTCTTTCTCAAAAAAAAAAAAAAAAAAAAAAGTTTTTAAAATGCAAATAATTAATATTAATACACTCTGCATTTTCAGGATCACTAACTGCTCTTATCAACATTGTTCAGCATAGCTAAAAATGCAAGCAACCTAAATATCCATCAGTAAGGTAATGATTAAAATAATTATGTTACAGCTATACTCTGCAATTTGTTAAAATGAATAAAGCAGATTTATATGCTGCCATGGAAAGAGCCCCAAGGCATACTGTGGCAGACCGATACATAAAGCAAAATCCCATGTATGTAAACAAATCACAAAGCTGTCTCTGTATATGTATAAGCAGAGGAATGCATAGCAGAGGGTTGAAAGGATAGGGACTCAAATACCTAAGGATTACTTCTGAGGAGAGGAGAATGGATTAATTGTGCTTTAAAGAGGAGACTTACTTTGATGTCAAAATTATTTGTTACTTGAAATTTTTACAAAGAGTAATATTCATATACTATTAATACTTTGTCATTTGTAAAAAGTAAAAGTAAAACAACTAGAGGAAAGAATTCCACCTAAGAATTCTTCTGTTGTCGTTTTGTCCCTCCTCCTTCTCTCCTAACATCCTTCCAAAAAAGGAAAACAAATTTGCTGTAAGTGTCAAAGTACCCAGATTGCTGTAGTTGAGCTATACAGCATATAACTCACTAATTTATGATAATGACAGTTGACCATAGTAAAGTGTTCACAAAATTACACCCAAGTACAAATTGAAAGAAACAGCTGCACTACTGAGGATGACTAATCAGTAAGTTTTTAAAAAATAAAATTTGTTAGCTGTTCTGAATCAATGGTATATTAATAGTGATGGAATGTGTTTAAATGGAATATTAAAGTTCCATTTTTCTGAGGTCGTTGCAAACACGATAATGGTAATAATCTAGATTACTTCTTGTCTCAACATTATGGGGAGGTTGGAACGAATTTCCTCGTGAGCAAATCCTTTCACAGTATTAGTGCTATCTGCACAGAGCAACCTGTATGCTGGATATGCCATAAGTGGATATCTATGCTGGGTGGTGGGCTGGAGAAGACCCTTTAGAGGTTTCATTCCAAGTTCTAATTCTGCGGCTGGGAACAGTGGCTCATGCCTGTAATCCTAGCACTCTGAGAGGCCCAGGCAGGAGGATCACTTGAGGTCAGGAGTTCAAGACCAGCCTGAGCAAGAGTGAGACGTTGGCTCTACTAACAATAGAAAAATTAGCTGGTCACAGTGACATATGTCTGTAGTCCCAGCTACTCTGGAGCTATAAACATGTATCACAATGCCTGGCTAATCCTAGCTCACAGCAACCTCAAACTCCTGGGCTCAAGTGATCCTACTGCCTCAGCCACCTGAGTAGCTGGGACTACAGGCGTACACCACCATGTCCGCCTAAAGAGAAGTCTTTTTGAAAGGAAGGAACTGGCTAGAAAAGAAGCTACAAGTGTACCTGAGGTGTCAGCACCTCCTTTTGACAGATCCACTGCAGAGTGTGGTCTTCTAGTCTCTACAAGCAGCCACTAATGAAGCAATCTTCTCTTCTCTGATCTTCTTAGGAAAGCTGGGGAAGATTGATTTGGACCATCCTTCTGTATCTGATAAAAAGTACAAGAAAGCATTGAATTTCAGGGAAATTGTTTCCCCAAAAGATCAACCTCCTTCAAAGACAATGATAAGATGGATGCTGAAGTTATTCTGAGGTTCTTCTGTGCCATTGTTGAGTACTTTGTAGTCAACAGCTGCAGTCTAGCCCTTACCCTAAGACTATATTCTTCTCAAATCTCTGAAACCAGTAGTGATATCCTTTGAACTCTACTCCTATTTCATTGGCTGAGCTTCCTCTTCAATTGCCTTCTTGAGGTCTTCAAAGACATCACCTTCTGTTATATAATTAGGAGACTCAAGGCAGTATTCTCTCCAGCATCCAAAGCTTCAGGAAATCCTGATAATTTAGGCTTAACCTTATACACCTTTTAGAGATAGTACTATTAAGACCTAACAATCCTCAATTCTTTTTCAATTTTTTATTATCCAGTTAATAGACATGTATAATTTTTTTTAAAAAACCTGGTGAGATGACAATTAGAACTTACCTGAATCCAGGAGATCCAGATTTTTGTGTTTTTTTAAATAATAGATTTTGGTTTTTTAGAGCAATTTTAGGTTCACAGCAAAATCGAGAGAAAGATACATAGATTTGCCATATATGCTCTGCCTCCACACATGCGCAGCCCCCACTATCCAACATCCCCCACTAGAGTGGAACATTTGCTACAACTGATGAACCTACATTGACCCATTGTTAGCACCCAAAGTCTGTAGCTTACAATAGGTTTCACTCTTGCTGTTGTACACTCTATAGGTTTGGACAAATTGATAATGACATGCATTCACCATTATAGTATCATGCAAAGTAGTTTCTCTACCCTTGTGCTCCGCCTATTTGTCCTTCCTTCACTTCTAACTCCTGGCGATCACTTGATCTTTTTACTGTTTCTATAGTTTTGCCTTCTCAAGAATGTTATATAATTGAAATTAACAGCTATGCAGCCTTTTCAGCCTGGCTTTTAAAATTTAGTAATATGCATTTAAGTTTCTTGTATGTCTTTTCATGGCTTGATAGCTCATTCCTTTTTGGCACTCAATAATATTCCATTGTCTGGATGTACCACAGCTTATTTCTCCATTCACCTACTGAAGGATACCTTGGTTGCTTTCAAGTTTTGGCAATTATGGTTACCTCCCAAACAGAGAAGTTCATTCGTCCGGTGGGTAGCAAGTCAACAGACATGGCCAAGTTGGTTGTAGCAAGGGGTTTTTTATTATTTGGCACAAGTAAGTAGCACACACAATGGAGATAGTTGCCAAAGCAGTGTGCCTATAATTAGGGTGCTGGGCTGGTTTCATAGTGAGAGGGCATGATCTGATAGGATCTTGCAATGGGGTGATGCCAGACAACATACTCTGACTGAATCCTGCTATGGGGTGTTGTCAGGGCTCAATCCAACTGGATCCTGGATCCTGCCACATGGTGTCTGCTTCTTTATTCAGTCCCTATTCCCTGGTCCGGGCACTTCGGTTCCACCTACAGTTGCACACATACTCAGGTTACCTGACCCTCAACTTGTGAGTCCATAACAACTAAAAAACAATTAACAACTTTGTTACTTAAGGGTTAAGCTGAATTGGTCTGGTATGGTTCCATTAAGAATAAAACTGCTTAGGGAAAAGAATCCTTACTCAATAAATGGTTCTGGGAAAACCGGATAGCCACGTGTAGAAGACTGAAACAGGATCCACACCTTTCACCTCTCACAAAAAATCAACTCACGCTGGGTAACAGACTTACACCTAAGGTGTGAAACTATTAGAATTCTAGAGGAAAACGTTGGAAATACTCTTCTAGACATTGGCCTAGGCAAAGAATTTATGAAGAAGACCCCAAAAGCAATCACGGCAACAACAAAAATAAATAAATGTGACCTGATCAAATTAAAAAGCTTCTGCACAGCCAAAGAAACTGTCAAGAGAGCAAAGAGACAACCTACAGAATGGGAGAAAATTTTCACAAGCTACACATCTGATAAAGGGCTGATAACTAGAATCCATTTAGAACTCAGGAAAATCAGCAAGAAAAAATCAAACAACCCTATCAAAAAGTGGGCAAAGGACATGAACGGAAACTTTTCAAAAGAAGACAGAATAATGGCCAACAAACATAGGAAAAAATGTTCAACATCTCTAATTAGCAGGGAAATGCAAATCAAAACCACAACGAGATATCACTTATCTCCAGTGAAAATGGCCTTTATCAAAAAGTCCCAAAACAATAAATGTTGGTGTGGATGCAGAGAGACAGGAACACTCCTACACTGCTGGTGGGACTGCAAACTAGTGCAACCTCTGTGGAAAGCAATATAGAGATACTTTAAAGCGATACAAGTAGATCCACTATTTGATCCACCAATCCCATTACTGGGCATCTACCCAAAAGAACAAAAGACACTCTATAAAAAAGACATCTGCACTCTAATGCTTATAGCAGCACAATTCACAATTGCAAAGCTGTGGAAACAACCCAACTGCCCATCAATACATGAGTGGATTAATAAAATGTGGTATATGTACACCATGGAGTACTATTCAGCTATAAAAAACAATGGTGATATAGCACCTCTGGTATTTTCCTGGATAGAGCTGGAACCCATTTTACTAAGCGAAGTATCCCAAGAATGGAAAATAAGCACCACATGTACTCACCAGAAAATTGGTATTAACTGATCAACACCTAAGTGAACATATAGGAATAACATTTATCGGGCATCAGGCAGATGGGAGAGAGGAGGAGGGGATGGGTATATATATATATATATATATATATATATATATATATATATACACACACACACACATAATGAGTGCAATGCACACCACCTGGGGGATGGACAGGCTTGAAGCTCTGACTCCAGGGGTCAAGGGGGGCAGAAAGGCGACACACGTAACCTAAACATTTGTACCCCTATAATATGCTGAAATAATAAAGAAAAAGAATAAAGTTGCTATAAACGTGTGTGTGCAGGTTTTCATGTGGACATGTCTTCAACATCTCTGGGTAAATACCAAGAAGTGTGATTGCTGGATTGTATAATAAGCATATGTTTAATTTCATAAAGAATCATCAAACTGTCCTCCAAAGTGGCTGTATCATTTTGCATGCCCATTCTCAATAAATGAGAGTTCCTGTTGCTCCATATTCTCACCGGCATTTGATGTTGTCAGTTGTTTTGAAAAAAACCTCTCAAGTACCTTTGTCTCAGAGATTAGAAAAGAAGAAAAAATACAAAATAAATAAAGAATTATAAGAATAAAAATAATTTTTTTTTTTAAAAAAAAAACCTCTCAAGGTTTTTCCTCTGCTCTCACACCACAATACACAGAAGACTTCTATGATCAAATGTGTGGATTTTTCCCCACACATCAAACAGGAATGCCAGTTGGGGTTCTCTAATTCAATTCTGACACTGTCTACATGACAATAGCATCAGAGCCCACAGGGTGAGGGCTCAGTTCCCAAAACTGTCCCCAGTCCCCTGTTTCAGATACCAGTCACCAGTCTAGGCCTCTGAAACTTCTGACTAATCAACTTCAAGTTGGGATTCCTACAACCCCCTCTTTGGGCTCAATTAATTTGATAGAGCAGCTCACAGAACTCAGGGAGACACTTACATTTACTGGTTTATTATAAAGGATATTACAGGCCAGGCGCAGTGGCTCACGCCTATAATCCTAGCACTCTGGGAGGCTGAGGAGGGTGGATTGTTTGAGCTCAGGAGTTCAAAACCAGCCAGAGCAAGAGTGAGACACTGTCTCTACCAAAAATAGAAAGAAATTAGCTGGACAACTAAAATTATATAGAGAAAAAATTAGCCGGGCATGGTGGCACATACCTGCAGTCCCAGCTACTCAGGAGGCTGAGGCAGAAGGATTGCTAGAGCCCAGAAGTGTGAGGTTGCTGTGAGCTAGGCTGATGCCATGGCACTCTAGCCCAGGCAACAGAGTGAGACTGTATCTCAAAAAATATATGTATATTTTTAAAGGATATTACAAAGGCTACAGATGAAGACATGACGAAAGTGTGCGGTAAGGGGTGTGGAGTTTCCATGCCCTGCCTGGGCCCATCACACCCCCGGAATGTCCATGTGTTCACCTATCTGGAAGCTCTCAGAACCCAGTCCTCTTGGAGTCTTTCTTATTTTTTTTTTTATTATTTTTTTATTTATATATTTTTTAGAGTCTTGCTCTGTTGGCCCAGCTAGAGTGCTAGGGAACAGTGGCATCATCGTAGTTCACTGCAACCTCAAACTCCTGGGCTCAAGCTATCCTCTTGCCTCAGCCCCCTGAGTAGCTAGGAGTATAGGCACAAGCCACCATAACCACCTAATTTTTCTGGTTTTTTTTTTTTTTTTTTTTTTGTAGAGAGAGGGTCTCTCTCCTCCTCAGCCTAGTCTCAAACTCCTGTGGCCTCAAGCAATCCTTCCAGCCTCCCAGAGTGCTAGGATTACAGGCGTGAGCCACCACTCACCCACTTTGAATCACAAGTCAAACTGTGGTTAGCCTTCTGGGTATGGGGTGGGGTCCTCTCTGGTTTTGAACTCCTGACCTTGAGTGATCCTCCCGCCTCGACCTCCCAGAGTAGTAGGATTACAGCCATGAGCCACCTCGCCCGGCCTATGGGGTCCTCTCTGGAATGAGGGTCTAGTGACCTACAGTCAGAAAGGCAGGGAAGATTAGAGTCCTGCCCTAGGGCAGGAGAAAGTCTGAGAGGGAAGATTAGAGTCCTACCTTAGGGCAGGAGAAAGTCAGATTCTGTTTGCTGAGTCATAACACACGCAACATTATAACAAAAGACTATAACAAGGCCTATGGGTGTTATGAACCAGGAACTATGGACCAGAAAAAAAAAAAAAAATATATATATATATATATATATATATATCTCATAACACCATGTCAGTGTTCTGGATTTTAGCCATTCTAATAGATATACAGTGTATCGCATTGTTGTTTTAATTTGCATTTCCCTGATGACATATGATGTGGAGATCTTTTCATATGTTTATTTGCCATCTGTATATCTTGTTTGGTGAAGTTAATGTTTTTATTTCTTTGTCCTACTTCAGTTTGTTTTATCACTTTTAATTTCGTAGTAAAAAGTAAGATTTTTCTTTACATATTTATATGTTTCACATTTAAAACTGGTCATGATGTTGCAAATTATAGTACAAAAAGAATTTAAATCAGACATACACCAATAACTGAAGCACATGATCTGGAGTTCCAAGGTTCTAACTTTATGTTGGCCACTCTAGAGCCACTGATCAACAAGTAATAAATATAAACTCATCTCTAGTCCAAGGTCCTCCTACTTATGCACCATTCAACAATAGTATTGGTTAGCTATGAATTTCTCTTCCAATGACACAGTATATCTTCAGTTTGCAAAAAAAAAAAAAGTTTTCTGGGTTAAACAGAAAAATGACTATAAGTAAAATTTTAAGATAGATATATCTTTGTAAATGAAAAATTTATTAATCAAGTATTTGTAAGCCAAGGAATAAGTACAGATAGCATTTCAATCTATGGAAGTGGGTAAAATTGCTCCGAAAGAGTGTGTGTAATAGAGAAACTAAGAGAGTTCAGGACCTAAACCTAAGGAAGGCCAACATTTAGAAGTTGGACAGAGGAGTTGGAACCAGCAAAAGAGACAGAAGGAGTTGTCTATTAGCTTCTATTAAGAGTAAGTCACAGTGCTCAGTGAGATGAATGACATATAAGATAAGAATGGTTAACATCATAATGAGAAATATAACTGAAATAAATTACAACGGGACATGCTCCTGGAGAAGCAGAACACTGAACCCAGGGACAAAAGGCTGTACTCTTATTAGATATATTCCAATCAACAGAACACTTTGCCCTGAGCCTCAGTCTACTCCTCCACAAAAGAAGAGGTGATAATACTTATCTCAATGGGCTACTGTGAGAATTTATCAAATTAATGCATTTGTATATACATTGTAAGTGGAAAAATATTACACAAATTTAAGACACTTGCTTTGGCTCTCTGCCTAGAATTTGCATTCCTCTAAGAGAGAGGACCTCTCTGCCCCACTACTCTCATGCCAGTCTTCTGTTGCCTGATAACCAGGGCCTTAGGGCCAATTGTCCACTACCTAAACTTTATACCATCCAAGTTGCTGGGCTCTAGCTGAATCAACAATACCATTCCCGACTGTCTTCCTTGCTCATTCCCCTACCCATTATCCAAGGTTATGATATGCTCCGAAGTATTGTTTCTGAAACAATCACAGAGCTAACTACTAAGATTCAGAATACATACTTAACACCTCACACCTAGTTTGTTCAGTCAAAAAATTTCTTAGTGTCCTTGAGACCAAACTGCTTTGTTTCCTAAAAGGTAAAATTCACAGTAAAATATATATACATATTAAATCATCAATTTCCTTCAACTTAAGTTCTTGATTTACAGAAATAATAAGGCTTTTGTTCTTTTAAGTAGTCTCAAAAATTGTTTATGGCTATGTTAACAATATCTGGATTGTGTCAAAAAGTCTTCTCTAATCAGGTAAGCTATCCACACCATTGATATAAAGTTTCTTTGATCAAGTTTTTTTCAGTGAAAATAAGTATGGCTTTTAAATTATCAGAAGGTCTACATAGTAATGATATTGCTACTTGCTTTATCAATTTTTTAGGGGAAAGTGCAGCCAACCACTTGTTGAGCTGGGTCCAAACACAATCCATTACTGGATCCACTGATACTGATAACTAAATAACTATTATTTAGTTATTAATTATTAAACAGGAAAACATTTTAATTAAATAACTATATGTTATACTTTTAATTTTTTAATTACTTGATTTGCTCTAAATTCAGTACTGTAATCCTTTTAGCTGAACATTTTGAAAATAATAAAAAATAAATTGAGTCTCTTTATCTTGATCTTTGAAATTTGGAAGGGAGCTGGGGAAGGAGAAGGAGGAAGTGCACTATGTGAACGTCAAATGATACTGAAAAGTTTTTAAAACCCCAGCAAAGGCTTTGTGCTTCACAAAGTTCTACTCAGACACGGAGAGAAAATGTTATCCATGACAGAGTATTACTATAATGCCAAAGAAGCAATTCTTGTCTCCATAATGGGAAGTTACATGTCAAGATAAAATAACTCCAGGTCTTTTATATTTTACAGTGAACCAATAACTTACATTGCTATTACTAAGGGATGTCAGTTTCCACTTTCTAAGAAATTTAATTACATTCGCTCTTCTCCAATCATTAATCCCCTTTCTATCCCATTCCTAGTGTACAAAGAAAAATGTAAGTGAACCTGCAATGACTTTACCTGAGTTCTTAAGCAGAATACCGGGTTACCTATCTACTTTAAAGAAATAAGCTTGGCTTCACTGGCAATGGGGATGGTTGGAACTCAGACCTGGGTGGCTTTTTAGGATCCATTATGATTGGTTATCAGCTCCCATAGCATTCTGTACTTTTCTTTCAAAATATTTACCAGTTCATAATTATATATTGTATGATAATATTAATGTCTTTCTCTTGCACATGACAGTAAGATCCATGAGAGTAATGTCTATTTTTCCCACCAATGTGCATTCCAGCACCCAGTTCAGAAGGTGGCTAGAATGTATTAAGTGTACAATACGTCTTTTATTGAAAAAAAAAATAGAAAATACTACGATTTTACATTGTTTTCAATGAGTACTTAGAAAATGGACTGGCTGGGTGAGGTGGCTCATGCCTGTAATCCTAGTAATCCTAACACCCTGGGAGGCTAAGGCGGGAGGCTCACTTGAATCAGGAGTTCAAGACCAGCCTTAGCAAGAGTGAGACCCCATCTCTACAAAAAATGGAAAAATTAGCCAGGCGTGGTGGCATGCCTCTAGATCAGCTACTTAGGAGGCTGAGGCAGGAGGATTGCCGGAGCCCAGGAGTTTGAGGTTGCAGTGAGCTATGATGAAGCCACTGAGAATATGGATCAGTGCCAGTCACTTGGTATGTCCCATGTAATAAAATTCTACAAAAGGTATCTGTGAACAATTCCATAATTGGTAACATCACATTTCGAGCACATCTAACTTTCCCTATCTTCTTCATTTTCTTCTTTCCAGAGGTTAGTTGGTTTCAGGCCAAAGTTTACCTTCTCTGATGAGTATAGAGTAAAACCCTTTTGCACATTATATTAGGAACATTCCATATTTTGTTTTTTATAATTCAGTTTGTCTTTCAAGCCCAACCGAAAATTTAGAACACCAGAAAACAAAAACTTTGTTAGAAGCATATCCCTTAACCTGTTGCATCAGTCATATAAATGTAGTTTTTTCTTTCTTATAAAACCCTTCCTTTTCACGTCGTGTGAGCCATCTGAAAGAAAGGAGTCATCTAATGGCATGGCAGGGGTTAGTTGACAGTGATAGTTTTCAAACTTGAGTGTGCATCAGAATTATCCAGAGGACTTGTTAAAGCACAGATGGCTGTGCTAACACCCAGTTTGTGATTCCATAGGTTTAGTGTGGGGACCCGAGAATTTGTTTTTTGTTTTAATAGTTTTTTGGGGGTTTTTCTGAGACAGAGTCTTGTTCTGTCACCACAGCTAGAGTGCAGTGGTGTCATATACCTTACTGCAACCTCAAACTCCTGGGCTCAATCGCTCCTCCCACCTCAGCCTCCCAAACAGCTGGGACTATAGGCATGCACCACCTCACCTGGCTAATTTTTTTTCTATTTTTGGTAGAGACCAGAGTCTTGCTCTATCTAGCTCAGGCTGGTCTCAAACTCCTGAGCTCAAGTGATCCTCCCACCTCAGCCACCCAGAGTGCTAAGATTACAGATGTGAGCTACCACACCCAGCCTTCTTTTTTTTAAGAGATGGTGTTTCATTCTGCTACTACATGATTATAGCTCACTGCAGCCTTGAATTTTTGAGCTCAAGTGATCCTTCCACCATAGTCTCCCAAGTAGCTGGGATCACAGGTGTATGCCACCACACCCAGTTAATTTTTTTTGTAGAGAAGGGGAGGGGGGGTCTCAAGTCTCACTGTGTTGCCCAGGCCGGCCTGAAACTCCTGGCCTTAAGTGATCCTCCCACCTTGGCCTCTCAAGGTACTGGGATTACAGGTATAAGCCAGCATGCCTGGCAGAGTTACTATTATATTTTTAACAAGTTCCCAGGTGATGCTGATGCTGCTGGTCTGGTGCCCATACTTGTGAAACTCACTAGAAAATAGTTGCT
The DNA here is from genome assembly GCF_040939455.1 of Microcebus murinus. NCBI lineage: Eukaryota > Metazoa > Chordata > Mammalia > Primates > Cheirogaleidae > Microcebus > Microcebus murinus. The sequence continues at coordinate 26,121,415 of NC_134115.1, forward strand.
AAAAGGTCATCTTGCTTTGTGTGGGCTCAATACCTGCAACACTCTTGTGGAAACGATTTCATAGAGAAAATGATAAATGGTTAGTAGAGAAGATAAGTTATCAGAAGGTGACATACATTATGGGATACATTATTAAATAACAAGCTTGCTTTTTATCCTTGGGTTTTTTTGTTTGTTTTGTTTTTTGCAATTAAGCTTCTTCAGGAATTATCTTGTTTCACTTGTTATAACTAAAAATCTGAGAGGAAAAAAACTTATATTTTGTCCTCAATAATAATCACCTCCATTGCCTCCTTGCCCTTCAGTACTCCAAGCAAGCCTGTTGAGTCATTATTTCTTTATCTGTAGAAAGGCACATAATAGTGCCTATCTCAGTGACTGGCTGTGAGGATTAAATGAGACCCTAAAGGGAACTACTTGGCACTGAGAATGGCCTGTAAATGGTAGCTACTATGTTTTTACTAATTTAGCTACTAATTTAAGGAAATAAATTCCAATGGTCCAGGAATCAGTGATCCAAACTACTTAACTCTCTTAAAATCTCTAATATATTAATTGATCATTGATCACAGAGATAATCCTGAAGTTGTCACATACACACAAAAAAGGTTATGATGTTCCAGGTACCCTGCTTACTGTGGCAAAGAGCAGTTTGATTTGGAAATGTTGACACTGGCACCAGGCACCAGGGCAGCATTCCTCCAATTAGATTAGATTATAAATAAGAATCACCTGAACCACAACTTAATTTACAAGCTCCCGAGCTCCACCCTACACCAATCAAAACCATGTCCTGGGGAGAAGCCTAGGAATATTTAAATAATCGCCCGAAGTGATTTTCTCTGATCAACAACTTTGAAAAACACTAAAGAGACCTCACACCCCATTCTAATTATGGCTAAAGCCCTCAACATCATTTCTATGTAATCGGTAGGCCATTGTGGACTAGAAAATTTCAGATGTCCTTTGACTTAGTAATTTTGTTATTTTGAGTTGAACTGAAAGTCCCTTGAAGAGGTCAATTGGAAACGCGGGTTGTTTGAGCTTTGGAAAGGCTCTCAGTGTTTTGAGGTAACTCTCCCTTTCCTACTAGCCGGTCCCTGTGCCTCCTCTCTGAATTGACTGCCTAATGCCTCCGTCTCTCGAGCTTCCAGCGGCCCGGCCGGTCTCCTCCGGCTCCGTCTCCTTTCTGATCTCGGCCTCAGGTCTGGCTTGTTTGTCTCTTCACTGCATTTCTTGAGTAGAACATTTGGTGCTTTCCCAGTGCACGATGCTTTACTGGAATAGTCAATTTCCAGGGATTTTACAGGCTGGCCAAAACAGTTTGTTCAGAACAGCGACGCCGGGCCGAGGGCTGGCGGCCGGTCGGCCGAGCGTTCCCTGACTCTGCACAACCACTCGTGACCTTGGCGGGCGGCCGCCGCCAGCCCCGCTCCTCCCGGCCGCGTCGTCAGCGCAGTGCCCAGGCTGCACTTTGGAACTGAAAAGGGCGGGTGCGGACTGGAGAGGTTTCGCAAACATGAGAAAAGGCCCAGAAGCCATAAACCGGGTCTTTTTCCTTTCCGGAGGCGAATCCTTGTTTAAAAAATAAAAATAAAACTACTTGGGGGAGGGGAGGGAAATATCTGCCCGGGGCTGGAGACAAAGCGTGAGAACTCAGATGGCATACAGCGGCTAGAGTGAGAAAATCCGAAGGAGGGAGGCTGAGAGCGAACAATTGGGTTAAAAATAGAAACGTAGCCTGCTCAGGACTCGCTCTTCCCAGCCCCACCCAGAGGCCGGCAGCCCGGCCAGTGACTCGGCGCCGCGCGACAGCGGCGCGGTCAGGCGCGGCCCCGCCTCCGGGGCCCAGTGACTGGCTACCGGGGCGGGGCCTCGTGCCGTGACGTCACCGCGCTCCCCGCCGCCGCCGTCGGGGTTTTCGCTGACGCACAGGCCCCGCCCCACCCCCCCTTTTCCCTCACCGCCCGAGTGCCGGGCGGAGAGAGCGCGTCAGTCGGCCGGGTCGCGGAGCCGTCAGCATCTCGGGCACCGGCTCGTCCGCTCCCGGGCGCCGCGCAGCTTTTCTGGTGGTGGTTGAAACGACGGACAGCGCCATCAGTGGGCCTTCACGGCGCCCAGGCCTCTGCACGCCCTCCGCTCATCCCCCTGGCCGGCCTATCCTGCCGCCTGTGGAGGCGTGAGGCGACGGCGGGCGAGCGCCTCGAGCAGCGTTAGCCGCTGCGGCCTCCGGTCCTCCCTCCGCCTCCTCCTCTGCCCCCCCGCCTCCCTCCTCCCACTTCCCGAGCTCCGGCGTGTCCCGGCCACGCTCGGCGCTGCTTCAGGAACAAAGGAAGACCCCGCGGCGGCGGCGCCTCCTCCGCTTGCGGCTCGGACCCGCTCCAGGCCAGCAGCGGCGGCGGCTCCAGGGGGCCCGGCTCGCCCTTCCCGGAGGCCTCGGCCCGGCCCCACCGCGCCGGCGTCTCGCGCGAGCCCGGCTCCTGCATTTGGGTTCCCACAGAGTGAGTGGTGCGAGGCTGGGGGCGGGAGCCCTGTTTCTCATGCCGGGCCGGGGGCGGGAGAAAGGGGACCGGGACGCCGCGGGCGTCCGGCGAAGCTCGAGCAGGCCGCAGATGGCGGCGTCCGGGGGAGGGGAGCACGCCCGCCAGCTCAGGAAGCACAAAGACGGAGGCGTCATCCTGTCGTCGTGGCCCGAGACCTGGCTCCCCGCACCTCCGGCTCACTCGGACCAGCACGGTCAGGGAACAATGGCCGGCGTGCAGCCTCCGCGGTGCCGGCTCCGGGCCTTGCGTCCGCCCTGGCTGCCCTCGGCGGCGCTGCTGCCGCCGCGGACAGCCTGCCCCGGAGAGACAAAGAGACCGAGACGGCGGCCGCGCCCCCTGCCCGCCGTACCCCTTACCTCTCCCCCTCCTCAGACGAGCCATTTAGGGTCGGGGGTCGGCCCGGAGCCGGCGGGTGTGGGGCCGGCCGGGCCTGCGGAGCTGCTGTTCTGCATGACTCAGTGGTTTTTGGAGGAGGCCCTGCTGGGCTTTCCTGAGTGAGGCCTTTGCACGGAGGGGGATGGGGCACCGGTGGGACCCAAACTTGTTCCAAAATGCACTGGAACGTGGGATTGGGGGTTCTCGGTCGTTGTGTTTGTGTTCCCGATATCACTGCGTTTGCCCCCCAAGATCTCTTGCATGGAGGAAATGGAGCACCTTCCCCTTTGTTTTGTGCATTTAGGCTGGTGAACGTGAAATTTTTTTGCCTACTTGCACGCACTTCGTTTAGCTGTTTTGGAGAAAGGGTTGACTTATCTTTATTGATTGTCTCCTATCTAAGGAGATGTTAAGGTAAAGTAGTATATAGGTCATAGAGCCCTGTTCTTGAACCCAGGATTCAGGTAATTTACCAACTTCTAAAATTTAAATGCATTTTATTTTACTCCTTATTTTTTAAGGTGGTTTTTTAAAGTAGGATTTCAGGACTCAATTGGTGAAAATAGTGCAATTTATGTTTCTGGGTTTTTTCTTAGCCCCCAAAATTTGAGAATTTGTGGTTTGTTCTCCCCTGTTTTTTGTCTCGGACCTGATATTAAGTCTGAAAAGGAGTCTTTAAAAATCAGTCTACTCTATTTGGCAAAGAGGGTACTGAGATCTGGAGAGTAAGGACTTGCCCAAGGTCACTGACTTAGTGGCAGGTTAGAGACTAGAATTCGGGTCTCAACTCCCAGGTGAGTAGGCTTTTTTGCTGTCTTTTAACATGGTGTGCCACCTGAAAAAAATACATTCCATAGATGTAAAACCCCTTATTCTGGTTTGGGGTTGGAAGAATCATTTATTGTTAAACCAGGGTGGTGGTGGGTTTTTTTTTTAAGTTGTGAGTTAGAGTAATCCATGAACTTTATTAAAATATTCATTCCAACTATTCCTTGATAGTGCATGCTTGTGTCAGCACTAAGTTTCTAACTACTTTAAAGGTACGAAATAGAAATGGTATTGTATTTTTCTAAAATGGAGACAAGTAGGAGGAAAAGACAGTACCTAACGATGAACACGGATTCCTCCTCCCCCCATCACTCCTCAAATAATTACCACTAAATGTAAAATGTAAGGATTCTTTGTTTTAGTGCTTTCTCTGCTGTTTGGTTTTTTTCTAAACAACCCTGACCATGTTAGCTTCATATCATGCTTGCATCTTTATAGATTGAATGTAAGATTGTTCTCTAGTCTTCCATACATTAAAGGAAAAAAAAACTAGCAGCCTTTTTTGTTTTGTTTTCTGATTACATTAGATATATGAACGCTGCATCCTTAGTTCTTGGGGTTGTGTAGGAGTTGGCAGGCTCTGAGATATAAATAGAAGCTGATTTCAGAGGCCCCTGTTGACTAGGCTTTATGTGAGAGCCTCCATCCAGCTCAGCCTGTCACAAGGCTGCAATGTGACAGGCTGAAGCGCCCTCCCATGTGATCTAAGCTTCTGAGAAATATTAAAGCAAGCTGTGCACATGTGATGGCATTTAAAAGCTGGCTTTCTAGGGGAAAAGAACTTAAGATGGGAAGCTGTGTAGGAGACTCCAATGTCCTGGTGTCTTGTGTGTAAGTTGAAGGATATTTATGATAAATTGAAGACGAAAAGGTGGTCTGCTTTGTATGTCAAAATGGGTGAAATCATTAGATAGGCTCTCCACCATTTTATTTATCTAAAATGGATTTTAAGAATCAGATTAATCAGAATGATTTAGTGTGGGTTGATGAACTTAAGCATAAACCGGTTTGCATTTAAAGACAATGTCAGATGAGTGTATGTTAGTATAGAAAGTGTAAGCTAGAGTAATTCTTCAACTGGTTTTAAGGAATGGCCCAACTTTTTGCATAGGGCAAAGATTCACATACTGTGCATGGTGGGCATGCAAATAAATACCTCTTTTATTGTTTGCTCATTATCAAATTTTGCTCATTATACTCAACATTTAAAAACCCAGCTGAAAGTGTTTATTAATAAACTTCATAAGTGATGTTGAAATGTTTACAATACCCCACTTCAAAATGAGTCAGCTAAATTCCATTTACTATTTAAAGAGACAGTGTCGACCAAATTAATACTGTTGTTTGAAATAAGTTGTGTAGATCTCAGTTCTTTATACAAGCTTGATTGGCTTGAAATATTTGTATGCTGCACTTTAGCTAACAAAAGGAAAAGTAACTGTCATTTAAATGTTTTGGGGAATAATTATCAACATCTGGCCAGGTCAAAATTAGTTGGTCTCCTTCCCTCTTGGTAAAGAGTTAATACTTGTTAAAATACTGTTTTTAATAACTCGATAGAGTATATTCTAGTATGTGGTAGTTGAAAAATTGGCAGTTTTAGCACAGTTTCCCTTATCAAATACCCTCAAATATGCTTTTTGTACATATATACATATTTTAAGATGACAGGAAACCCTCCACAATTTTCTTTTAAAAATGATTTTTTCTTAAATGTTTTTCTATTATCTAGAGGAAAATGTATTAAATTTAGCTCAGCATTACTATATTTTGCTAACTTTAACAAAATCTCTGGAAAAGCAATGGTATATTTATTGTGTAAAGTTTTTTCTGGTAACCTAGCATTAAATATTAACTATTACTAAAGGTTATATATTTATGTTGCCTTTATTATATTTGAGCTTGGAAAGGTTTTATTTTCTGATTTGAGGAAGACAATTACTTGTCAAAATTAAGAGCCTTTGGCTGATAAATCGGGTTCAAAATTTGTGATTATAGGTTTCTAGGCATTAGCTGTAAAGTACTCTGAAATAGGTTTTCATATCTCAAATGTAGAACATCATAAAAGGAGTTTCAAAAGCAGCTGACCCCTAAATTCTTAAAGAACTTTACTTGTTGGTACTAGGGTAGCAGGAAGACCTACCAGCTCTCTTTTCAGTCTTTTATAAAGATACCTTATTTAAAGAGTATAGATAACATGCCTCATAGCAAAATTGTCAAATTATTGACAGATGGTTACGTGTTTCTTTTGTTTTGCTTTGTTTTTGCTTTTTTGCCCTGCTCCCCTTTAGGTGTTAATTTTAAGAAAGCTTTAGGGTTAGATCCAATATTCATTCAGTTGATATTTAGCAAGAGTCAGTGATGGTGGGTTTTTTCCATTCATAAGTTCCATTTAATATGTTTTTAGCCAATGAAGTAAAAACATTTGAAATGGTCTGCCTATAGTGCAGGAGAGCAGAAAGTAATTCAAAGATACCAATTTTCCAAATTTAGAGCCGCGTTGGTGGTATAGTGGTGAGCATAGCTGTCTTCCAATTTTCCAAATTTATTAAAACATAACCCTAATATCTGGCAGACTGATCTCAAAAATTAAAAATAACACATTTTAATATTTAATGATGGAAATTTTTTTTTAGTCCTAAAGCCCTTTGTTTTATAAAGGCAGCAAAATAGTCTTAATTATCTGTGCCCATTCTCTTTAATGATTAACACAGTTTGTGCCTTTGTTAGAAAAAGATTTGTTTATAAATAACAAAGGTACATTGGTGGCATGCTAATTTCTAAAGTTTTGTTTTGTTTTGTTTATAGCAGAAAAATATGGCTCAGGAGACTAACCAGACCCCGGGGCCCATGCTGTGTAGTACAGGATGTGGCTTTTATGGAAATCCTAGGACAAATGGAATGTGTTCTGTTTGCTACAAAGAACATCTTCAGAGGCAGCAGAATAGTGGCAGAATGAGCCCAATGGGTAAGTTGTTTCCAAGGAAAAACACATTTGAAGAACTGGTGGACAGAAAATATAGAACCAAGAATTGGGGCCAAAGACTGAGAATGCTGAATGCCCAAAAAGAGAAGACTTGACAAGAGCTTGAAATTAAAATAACAGCCCAAGTATTTGACCTGACTGCATCAAAAATGAATGACTATATGTACAAGCATCTTATAGCTTTTTCAGTTTTGTTTTTTTGGTTTGGATACTCAAGTGTAGGATTGCAGCACAGTGAAAGTGCTTAAATCACTAACCTAATTAAATGCAAGTATTTGTTGCTTACTAAATCTTGATACTAAGTGAATTTTTGTAGTGTTGATTGGTTCCTTACAAATCCTGTTTTTAAATAGGGACAGCTAGTGGTTCCAACAGTCCTACCTCAGATTCTGCATCTGTACAGAGAGCAGACACTAGCCTAAACAACTGTGAAGGTGCTGCTGGCAGCACATCTGAAAAATCAAGGTAAGATTGAACATTTTAGAATTTTTATGATACTGCAAAGAGGAAACTAAGATGTCTGTACAAATCATACAATAATAGAGATGTTAACATATCAGATGCTCTTAGCTTTGCATGTGTTACACAATCAGGAATTCCAGTGTCATTTAATATGATTCTTAGGTCTTTGAGTAAAGATGTGTATTAAAGTGTATTTCCTAACCCTGTCAAGGGTACTGTGTTGGAAATGCTGTGCTGTTTTTATTTGTAATTGAGATTTAGGGATTGTTGAGAGTGTACAGACTGTATTATAGTGCCACATAAGGTGTTTTGGCAAAGCTGCCTCTTTTGCTCTTACCCAAGTTACAGGCACAGCTAAAAATTCCTGTTGGTTATAATAGAATATTGTAACCTATACAAATAATGCAGCCTTGAGTTGATGAACCATTTATCAAATTGCTTTCTTTATTCTCAGTCATTTGTTCTGGGTATCCAATAACATCCTTTTTAAAATTTTAGGTTATCTAGCTCTATTTGATCGTGTTGGAAAAAATATATACTTTAAAGTTGAATTGAAAACTTACTATCTCAAAAAGAAGTACCCTTAACATCTTTAAAAATAACTGTTTGCTTGAACTCAAATAGAAATGTGCCTGTGGCTGCCTTGCCTGTAACTCAGCAAATGACAGAAATGAGCATTTCAAGAGAGGACAAAATAACTACCCCGAAAACAGAGGTGTCAGAGCCAGGTATGCTTTTTATTTAATACTAGTTCAGTTCTGAATTTGGTAGCATGAGAAAGGGTTGGTGGGAGGATTCTTTCCTTCCCATTGAAGGACCAAAGAGGAGGGAGAGCTGTAGAGTACCAGGCCAAGCAAAGAGCTGTATTTAAATGTAAAATAGTCACATTCTTTAATCTCTTCTTTGCCTATCCCATCTACTTCCATAACCTTTAAATCAGCAAACTTTGTAATCTAGAGGCTGAATGTGTTACAAACTTTTTTTCTTCTATTCGTGCCTGTAATAAGGAATGTTATGAGCTTAAATTTCAAGGCCATAAAGAGAAATTTATAACCAAAAGCAGTAACTATTCAGTTTTGATATGTCAGTGTTGTAGGAAACTTTCAAGTTTAACAATATATTGAACACTAAAAGTTGAAGACATGTAGGAACTATATCATTTTGTGGGAGTTTAAAACTCAAATGGGAAGTCATTTTGGTTTTCATGAGACAGTGACTTTGAGGCTGTGCTTATATAGCACCACCAGGAGTGCTGTAATGTTACAGGAAGACGGCGTGTTTGTTGAAGTACACATGCTAGGTCCTAGAAAAAAGATCTATGCATTTTATATAGTGCACAGTTTATTCTCCCAATTTGTTCTTTTTTAGTAGAGTGATTTAATGCAATACATAGCTTTATTCTGAAAAAATAGTATCGGTGCTTGAACTGGTTTGGAGGCTTCCTTTTGCTAATACCATGGCCAACTTTATGTGTACTGTATGGATCTTATAAAGTTAAGGTCAACTTCTTAAGTTTGGCAGGTGAATCTATTTATATCTGGTATTTTGAAATATTTCATCCTTCAAAAACAAACCTGACCAAATTAGTATGTTTGTAATGCCTTTGTTTATATGTTTAAAAAAAAAAAAAAAAAAGCTAAATTACTGACCTTGGGTAAAATAGTCTTGGCTAACATTAGAGATATACCTAGTCTGCATTTATTATTACTTAATAGGTATTCTATGGGTCACTGCTATTTTCATTTTCAGTATCACTTTTCTCTTATTTCCCCTTTCTTTGTATGTCTCATTTTTCAGGCGTGGCCAATGAAATGGTTGATTCTGCCCCCACCCCCAACTGTTCCCATAGATTATTCTTTACCTTTGTGCCATCAGGAAAAATTAAGATTGTCATAATAGCTTGTTAGGAATAAGTAATAGGTGAAATACTGTTTCGTTAGTCTAATATTAAGCTATTGATCCCAGTGGATAAGCTAATGCAGATGAATTATAAATTTCAGCAGAGTTTTAGAGTAATTTGTCACTAAACCAATCAGCTTACTCTCTAGGAGCTTGGATATATGCCAGCAGCATTGGTGCTGGCGTTTAGGCAGTAATTGCAGCAATGCATGCATAAATTTGCTATTCTCAGGGTTTGGATAATATTTTTAAAGTTTGATATTTTGTTTTAAGGAACTATTAATAGAAAGGTAGACTTTAATACAGTAATCTACTTTATATTCTGACATTCTACTGATGTCATATATAAACTAAAAGTTAAAGCCCTTTTAAGTAGAAGAAAGGTGGGACTTTTTGTAGATCTTTGTCCAAATTTGGTGCCCATTTTATATAACTGTCTCAAAGTACTTTCAAGAATTTATTCTGCCTCTGGAATTGTTAGTGGTCTGAAATCAAAAACTTTATAAGTACATTCTAAAAACTGGTTGCTAATCTTTAAAAAGAAAGTTTTAAAAAATCTTTGTGATTTTTCTAATGAAAATGGAATGTACTTGTGGAAATGATGAAATGGTTATCTTGAAATTTTTGAATCTGAAGTGGATTTTAGGGATTAATGGTTTTGCTTTTATTTGTCAAAATTTGCTAGTTACATGTACAAGATCTCTTTTCTATAAGCATAAAATCAAAATCACTTTTATAGCCAAGTGCCTCAGAAGTTGGCCACTTTATTTACTGAGAAGGTACAATTTGAACTGCCCTAATTGAGGAGTTTGCATTTAGAAAATTGAAATGTAGAAAAACTGAGCCATATGATCAGTATCTCCCAACTATTTGAAGCATAGTACTTGATGTTAAGAGTGAGTTTAAAGGAATTTTTTTTTAAGTAGCAGTGTAGTGATTGGCAGAAAATTCTCAGATTTGAAAGAAATTCCGATATTAAAAAGGGAAGATTCTATTTATTTAAAGTTCATATTTTTAAGAAAAGCTTCTTCAACATTCTCACTAAGAAGCATCATCTTTTGATTTAGATAATTGTCAGCCAGGGAACTCCTAACAAATCTCATTTTTATCCTTGTTTTTCAGTTGTCACTCAGCCTAGTCCATCAGTTTCTCAGCCCAGTACTTCTCAGAATGAAGAAAAAGCTCCTGAGTTGCCCAAACCAAAGAAGAATAGATGTTTCATGTGTAGAAAGAAAGTTGGTCTTACAGGTATGACAGAAGACATAAAACAATGGGATGGGTTGGTCTTACACACAAAAAAATACACATTTGGAAAACAAATTGGCTAAGAAGGGTAGGGAGATAGTGTTAGGGTAGCAAGATGTTGGGTTTAATTTCCATTTCCATCTGTCTGTCTGTCTTTTTTTTTTTTTTTTTTTGAGACAGAGTCTCGCTTTGTTGCCCAGGCTAGAGTGAGTGCCGTGGCATCAGCCTAGCTCACAGCAACCTCAAACTCCTCGGCTCAAGCAATCCTCCTGCCTCAGCCTCCCGAGTAGCTGGGACTATAGGCATGTGCCACCATGCCTGGCTAATTTTTCCTATATATATTAGTTGGCCAATTAATTACTTTCTGTTTATAGTAGAGATGGGGTCTTGCTCTTGCTCAGGCTGGTTTCGAACTCCTGGCCTCGAGCAATCCGCCCGCCTCGGCCTCCCAGAATGCTAGAATTACAGGCATGAGCCACCACGCTCGGCCTTCCATCTGTCTTTCTAATATGAAAAACCTTTTATTAACTTAAGGCTCTCAGAATTATCTTATTATGTTTAAAATGCATCCTTTTTGATTATTTTCTTTGTACACTTAGGGAAAAGGTATAGCTGAACTAATATAACAGTAAACACCTACTTTGAGCTAGGCATAGAAGCTTCTAGGTACTTTTTACTTAATTTCTTTAAATCTCAGAACTTTATAGTTCTTTCCTCAGTTATCACTTGAAGAAACATTACCCAGTTAACATGGTAGGACTGGATTTTGAATCCAGCTCAGCCTGACTTGAGCCTGTGTAAATTCTAGCCTATGCAGAATTGCTGGAAGAATAAGCTGAAACACAGCCCATTTGTTTTCTCCATGTGGTTTGGCTTGCCCAAGCACTTTCCCTTCAGAGTCCCTATTGCCCTTGGAAAGGACGGACTAAACGTAGTTATTTGAATTTCTTAACCATGTCAAAGGAGGTTAAAAGCTCTTTCACAATTTAAAGTAATAGACTCTTATCAAGAGTTGGCTGTCTTTTCACCATTGCAAAGCAATCTGGTTCCTTTTCTGTAGTGACTAAGGCTATTTTTTTCCTTTTACTTGCCTCACCTTCCCAAGTAACTGCTTCCTCTTGTTTTGTACAGGGTTTGACTGCCGATGTGGAAATTTATTTTGTGGACTTCACCGTTACTCTGACAAGCACAACTGTCCATATGATTACAAAGCAGAAGCTGCAGCAAAAATCAGAAAAGAGAATCCAGTTGTTGTGGCTGAAAAAATCCAGAGAATATAAATTACTACTTGTGAAGAGACTGAAACTTTGTTTTTATTTTAATATATCGTAGGAAAACATTAAAGAGCAGATGCATGGCCATTTTCCTTTGATGTTCTCCAGAGTTTTACTTTACACTTGTCTGTCTTATAATTGATATTTTAGGGTGTTTGGGTGTTTGTTACAGGCAGAATTGGATAGATACAGCCCTACAAAATGTATATGCCCTCCCCTGAATAAAATTGGATGAAAATCTGCACAGCGAAGTAAAATACACAGATAATAGGGACAAAATTTAGTTCCCATGTGCCAAACAAGATAAAAGAAATCTCTGCATGTTTGCAGCATATCTGCCTTTTGGGAATGTAATCGAGGTATAATCTTTGGCTAGTGTTATGTGCCTGTATTTTTTTAAAAAAATGGTACACCAGAAAAGGACTGGCAGTCTACTTCTACCATATATAGTTAAACTTCACCCTCTTAATTTACACATGTTCTTTGGAAGCAGGAAGAAAGCTATAAAGAGGATCAGACCTACCTTCCTTCCAGTGAAACAAATATTTGGTGCCATATATAAGCCTGGTTAATTTGGTCTTCTAAATGCTGTCAAATAAGACATTCTGTGAAAGGTAAACATTGCAACTTGTTATAAGTAAAACCATCAAGCCAACAACAGGGTCTTGAGATAATCTTTGAAGCTTATTGTGCTGGCCTGCACCAGAAGATGTCTGCATTACTCTCATTGCTAAAAATGTGTAGCACAGAACTGCACTAGAATTTGTTTACAAGAAGAAATTAATACTACGTTTGGTTTTCACATACAGCAGCTCTATTGAATAACATGCATCTGAATTTTAAGTTGCAAAGGTATCTGAACAGTTAATTTTTCATGTGCATCTTTTGTTGAATGTTTTGGTTCAAGAAAGAATGTTTAAAGCTTTTTAAAGACTTCAGTTCTTAATGTAACTGTACCCTTCTGCATGGAAAATCATAACCAACATGGCTGCAGTAGACTTCTTAGTGGTATCCAGCACCACTTGCAGAGGGCTGCTTTATCATATTGTACTTGGGTGTAGGACTCTAGTGTTCTTGGGTGTATTGCATGGGCTGCATTATCTACAGCATTGTACAATAACAACTAGAAAAGGCAGTATACTTCACTGATGCTTGTCTGGTAATATCACTTCTGTGTTATAATGGAAGGTTTTTTGTGATGTATGAAACTTGTGTTTTTTATATATAAATGAGTATAGTTAGATTAGTGTTGTGGTAATGCCTGTTTTCATCTGTAAATAGTTAAGTATGTACGCGAGGCACTACTGATTTACTGCAGTGTTCAGTCCTAGTTTTTACTTTGATTCTTAAAGCATTCAGTTTTGCTTTCAATTTTATGTACTTTAGTTCTGAGTTAGATCTGCAGATGTGTACAGATAGTTCATATTTATGTATTGCACATAATCATGCTATTCAGCATTGATGCTATATTGTATTATGTAAATAATAAAAGCCATGTACAGAGGGAAATTTCACTTGTTCATTGGGTTTTTAAGCCACAGTTAGAATCCTAAGGGGAAAATTAGAAAATGTTAGACTTTGCATGGCAATGTTATAATTTTGATTTCCTTTGCCATCCCTGAACTTGATTGTTCAAGTGAGAATCGTGAGATGAGTTGTTTGAAACATTTTCAAGTGTGGTACATGATAGGCTGTTTATTTTTGAAGAATGAATAGGCACCTTAAAGATCAACATCTTAAAACTCAGGAGAAAGGCCATAATTGTTCAAGTTTCCTTTCTCCGTTTTCCATGTTTTGATGACATTTTATGATAAAAATTCTGAAGAGGAAAGTAGGCATGACCTATTGAATACAAAAACAGTTAACTTTGATTTCTGTTTTGGGTTTGATTCTAATGTAGATGGATCCATGGACTTGATCTTACCAGGTGCCATGCCAAATAATGAAGAACAAAAGGAATGAACAGTTACGGGCATACTTTGCCCCATGAGTAACTGAAGCCAAGAGCAAACCACTGCTTCTCAGTAATGGAGTTTGGGATGGGAATACTTATCCTAGTTCTTTATCCTTTATCTGTTTATCCTTTGTTACAGTTTGTGCTGCTACTTCAAATGGGGGAGATGTGTTTGTGTCAAAGTCCCTATGCTAAGATAAGAGTACTGTTTCCCTAAATATGAAAGCTATTGAGGTTTCACAATTTACTTGAAAATTATGGTATTTAGAAAGGAAACAATTTTTCAAGTTTTTCAAGTTTAAAATGAAATCAGTGGTATGTGGACAAATGTAACTTAGATGGAAAGATGGTAGGCCCAAAGGCTCCATGGGTCTGTGAAGGTCTTTGAATAGTAGCAAGAGATTGTGGTAGTAAATGTTTCCATAATCATTTTCATAAACATTAGAAAGGATTTGGACATAATTTGTCAAGAACATCCATTGGGAAGAAGGGGAAAGTGTAAGGCATCTAGGAAGATTCTAGCCTGAATGTTTCTGTCCAGACTATGAATGGACCTTAACTCTGGAATGTATATTGAGATATTAAGCACTTTAAGAGTATACTATGTTCACCCTTACATAAGCAGACTTGAATCTTCACCTCCACAATCCCCCAAAAGTTTGCTAGGACAGGCCATGATGACATAAATTAACCATTATGATGTGGCTATTCCTTTTTTCAAATCTAATATTCAGTATGTCAAATCAGTTAAAACAAGCCTCTGAGGTAGGCTTCCCACAATATGGATTAGTTTGCAAAGGATGCTTTTGTTTGAACAGTATGGCGTAGTGGTTAGGGTCATGGGCAAGTTATTTTAGGCCCACATCAGGCTGCTGCATGTTAGATGAGGATGGTAACTACTTCAGGAGTGTGAAGATACAGCACTTAAAACTGCCTGGCATTTAGTAAAAATTTGCTATTGTTAGTTTTAGTCATTGAAGCAATGACTTCAAGAACTTGGAAAATAAAGTTGAGAGCTAACAAGATTGGTTATACATTAAGTTGTATAGTGAAAAAGTAAAGATCTATAACTTTTAAAGTGATTAGAATCATTTTTTGGTAAGGCTTTCTTTGCAGATGTCTGCATTAAATGATGTTCCTAGCAAGCAAGTAAAAATGGACAGATGTCTACTGAGTAATAATAGCAAGATGTTAAGCATACTACTGTTCTAATTTTATTTTGGGGGCTTCATGAGATGTTCACATTGTTCAAAAATGAATTAATACATTGAGAAGCAAAGCCTCTCATCCTGACCCTTATCCTCCATTCCAAAAAGCACTGAGATTTCAGGTAACTGTCATAACTTAGAAAGGGTTATTAAATCTTTTCCACATAATGTAAACATTTGAATATGTACAGACTTAATTTGACTTGTCTCATTGTTTGAATGCAAGATTTTTATGGTGGTTTTTGTCCATTAGCTTATAACTTTGCAGAGTGATGGATGTGGTGGTTAGTTGATTAACAATAAGACTATGTAGCTTTAAACTATCTAGTAGAGTTCCTGTGGGTGAGGCAGCAGGCTGTTAATGAAAAGAAACTTGAAATTTCACAAAGCAGTTTCTTGTGTTTGTACAATTTGCTTTAAAAACAAGTGTATACTTGCAAGAGAATACAAAAGTGCCATTTAATATTTACAGCTAATTCCATGCACAAATGCTGGGTTTTAATTTATATAAAGGTAAAGAGCACCTTTTTTGTGTTTTCCCCTGGTATGCCTTTCTGTTCTAGTCCTAGAAGTAAAAGTTAACACTATTTTGTGGCATAAATGGAAGACTCCATTTTGTCTGTAATGCTAAGTGCTACTTTCCTTGGCTACTGATGCTGCTAAATCATACTTTACATTTGATACTTAAGTAATTAACAGCAAAACGAAAGAAGTTAGGAATTATTTTCTAGTTGGTTAATCTTTTGAGTATGTCTCCCTGATGATTTTTATTGACACCACAGAACCTCAGATTGTATATATCAAATGATTGATAAAGTAACCAAGGCTGTTCAGGAATTGGGGTTATTTTATCAGTCGACTGTGAAGTTAATAGGAAATCTTTCTAGCAAATTCTTAAATGTCAAGTGCAAGAACTGTTCGCACAATAGCATTTACTTAAGCACTTACCTTTTAAAATTCATGCATCAGCCAGAAAAAATATGTAAACTAATTAATGAAATCAATTTAAATACTAGGGCCTGAGTAACTTCTCAGACTAATCCTTGTATGCATAATCTATGGCAAATTAAAAATGTTACCTGGTTCTTCCTACATAATATGTTTCTGCCCTCTTGTCCCTCCCAATCCCTAAACCTGTGTTCAAACATGGCGACTTAGAATACCATGTACCGGTAAACAAATATTTAGATTTCCAATTGTGTGGCACTGCATCTACTCTTACAGAACCTCAAACATTTCTTTAAAGAAAACTTGTCTTATGCATCCTGGTGTTCTGGTTCCATGTCCACCCCAATGAGAAACATGCTTCCTCACTGGAGTCATGTTTCCTGAGGAATCCTCCCCTAGACCTACCCCATAGTAGCAATAATAGAATATTTCTATTCTAATAATAGGAATATTTGTACTACCCCCTAGTAGAAATAATACGTACTAAAAATATCTGGCTTCTAATGTTACGTTTTACACTAATAATTGCTATTGTAAAAGTAATTCTACAGTAAGAACTTGTAATACTTCCCTGCTGCTTGAGGCTGAGGCAGGAGGATCCCTTGAGAGCCCAGGAATTAGAGTTACAGTGCATTCCACCCTGGGTGACACAGTGAGACCCTATCTCAAAAAAAAAAAAAAAAAAAACTTGTAATAAATAAGAATGGTTAATCTGCCACCCATCCATTAACCATTAGCATTTGTGTCATATTTAAATGCCTGCTAAAATTACCTAGGTTCTTTTTGTTTGTTTTATTTTTGAGACAAGAGTCTCGCTCTGTCACCCTGGCTAGAGCGTTGTGGCGTGGGCCCAGCTCAGCAACCTCAAACTCCTCGGCTCAAGCTATCCTCCTGCCTCAGCCTCCTGAGTAGCTGGAACTACAGGTGTGTACCACCACACCTGGCTAACTTTTTCTATTTTTAGTAGAGATGGGGCCTCGCTCTTGTTCAGGCTGATTGTGAACTCCTGACCTAGAGCAGTCCTCCCGCCTCAGTTTCATAGAGTGCTAGGATTACAGGCATGAACCACCACACCCAGCCAAAATGATCTATGTTTAAACAAGTTTCGTTTTTAATTTTTACTATAGCTATACTGCAGCTTATTTGGTTGGCATGAAAATTCGATTGTTTTGCATATTTGGGGCAGCATAACCAGTTTTATCGGTGGCTAGATTATATCAGATGACAAAATTAATGTAACATGAAACTTCAGAGGTTTGATACATAAAGCAGTGATACCTGTTAGAAGCAAGTCCAATCTATAGGCATCAAAATATGATGCATTCATATGCAAGCAGGGCCCTTTAGCATTCAAATGATAGATTTGTTTATTTGGGTCTTTAATTAAAAGATAGGCTTTTAAAATGGATTAAGGAGTAGCAGTTTTTACTTGATAAATTGGTGCCCATGGTAATATAGCAAGCATCCCACTTATCACAGAACTGTGGTATCCATTCAGTATAAAACAGATTTAACCACTATGTAACTTGATAATACTAAGAAGAGGATTGCACTAGTAAAAAATGCAATAGTAAAGAAATACTAAAAAGATTATACTAGTAAAAATTCAGGGTATGAAGTAAAAGAGAAAATTAACAGAATAGGTTTATCTTTTTTGGATCCCTTTACTGGGACCTGTCTTCCATGATGACTAACTCTAAAGGTATATTTAGAAAGTGAAAGGTGTTTTTTTTATTTGTTTGTTTTGTAGAGATGGTCTCACTATGTTGCCCAGGCTGGTCTTGAACTTCTGGACTTAAGTAATCCCCCCACCTCGGCCTCTCAAAGTGCTGGGATTGCATGCCCAGCCTATTTTGGTGAAAGTTTTCCTCAAATAGGCTTTTCATGACTTTATCAAGAATAGAATAAATCCAATCCAAGATTTTCCATTGTAAGGCCATGATTTTTGTTTAACTGTATGATCCTTAAACACAATTTACTTGATTTTGTATAACACCTACCAAGAGCAATCTAATAAAATTAAACACGGTCTGGTTTAGGTTCCACAAAATTAAAATGTGTTTAAACAGAAGCTAAAAATGGTGTGAATTTGCTCCTAGGAAACATTGAGAGCATGGGAAAGGTACAGCACTTCAAAACCACAATCACTTTATTTCATTTGTAGTTCTTAATAACTGCTGTTATATTTTCTGAGGAGTTAATACTACATGGTCATTTCTATTTGGCTTTGAGGTGATCCATATGTATATGTGAGTTGTTTCATAAAACAACCACAAATACAGTCTCATACAGCACAAGAAGCTCTAAGAGACTGCTAGAAAGTATTTCCACTCTCCAAGCAGGAAACATCATGAGTGCTCTAATATCTGACTAATTGCAGACTAGGACATCTCAAACTCTACTTTTTGTCCAAGCTAGAGGAGTTTTTCTGAGACTTTTCCTGGACTGAGGAGGGTATTTTTAAAAGATTGCTATTAAACTCCAGGAATCAAAAGGGAATCTAAGAAAATTGCTCATTTAATCCTCATACTGATAAAGTTATGAAAATGATTAAATCGTCTATAAAATTGATAATTGATTAAAAGTAGAAAGATTTTAATTACTTCTTCCAAACACTGTCTACTAATAATTCTTGTGCCAATACCTAGTGCTTTAAATTGCCTACATCAATAGTGGCCAATAAAAATTTAATGCAAGTCAATATGTAATTTTAAAGTTTCTAATAGCCACATTTTATTTTTTTTTTTTACAAAGGAACAAATATTCTGATAATAGCCACATTTTAAAACATAAGGGTCAAATTAATTTTAATATATTTTATTTAATCCCATGTGTCCAAAACATCATTTCAACATGTAATAAACATAAAAATTGAGTTATTTTATATTCTTTTCTATGTTGGATTTCCTGAGCACATCTCAAGTAAGACGCCACATTTCAAGTGCTCACTAATCATATATGGGTATTGGCTATTCTATAACATAGCATAGTCCTAGGCTATGAAAGGCATCTTTGAGGACCCTAGGCAATTGTCACATCTAACCGAATCTACCCAGTGATGTGCAGCCCTTATACAGAAGCCCCCAGATTGGTTTGCCCATAATACTTGGCACTGAATTATAGTAAAGTGAGTTGTTCAGTGGCATGCATTTGTAAAGCTAAGAATCAATAGCTGTGTTTTAAATGAGCTAGATGTACGATATATGTAGTATAATAGAAACCAAATGAAACAAGCTTGTTAAAAAGTTGTTACAAAAGGATTCTCACAGTTTGCATCTGTAGAAGGTTATGTTACCTTCTGGGAAGCCTTTGAGATCTGAAAGGAGCAATAACAAATTCTTGAATTTGACACTGAGCATCTCCCTACAGCCTAGGCACACCATGTATGAACAGGATAAGTGAGCCATGCATGGTTTCAGCTTTCAAGGAGACCATGAACTAGTACAATGGACAAAAATAATCTTCTGAATTACTAAATTGGCCACGTTGATTCTAGAACCAAGAAAGTAAATTTATTTGAGTTTTGTGAAGATGAGTAGTGAGAATTTCAGAATTAATGTTGGATATTGTTAGGTATAAATCATTACTTGAATGGAAGCTCTTCTCCTAGCGAAAACACCATACACAATTTGTAACTGTTGCAGGTGGAGAATAAATTTTTCATTCCAGGGTGGGAAAGCAATGGACTAGATGGTAGTTAGATACTGGCCTTTAAAGTTTGTGACTCAAAAGCTGTGTGACTCTGCAAAAGTTACTTACTCTTTGAGTATCTGCTTTCTTCTTTTCAGACTTTAAGAATTAAAATTATGTTGTGTGTAGATACATTTAGTAGTGTTAAGCACATTGTGAAGGCTTGATTTGATATGGATTAGGTGTTTTAACATCACTTTTAACAGGGTAATAATCTCAGCAAAAGCCTATATTCACAGATGTATAAAAAGCCAGATTCTAATTTATGGAGAGTAACAATCAGTCATTGTGTAATCAACTGAAATTCATTTGGTAGAATGAAAATGAAATTCTACCAGCAGTTTTTCTGCAAGACTGATAGTTCAATCTTGGGTCCATAAGACCCTAAAGTTACATGCAAAATTTGGTGTCTGTGTTTCTTAGTAGAATTTTCTTTTCTTTCTTTCTTTTTTCCTTTCTTGCCCCACCCCCTTCCTTCCTTCCATAAGGTCTCACTTGCCTAGGCTGGAGTGCAGTGGCAATATCATATAGCTCACTGAAACCTTGAACTGCTGGGCTCAAAGGATCCTCCTGCCTCAGGCTCCAA
Source organism: Microcebus murinus (assembly GCF_040939455.1). NCBI lineage: Eukaryota > Metazoa > Chordata > Mammalia > Primates > Cheirogaleidae > Microcebus > Microcebus murinus. The sequence continues at coordinate 26,141,413 of NC_134115.1, forward strand.
AGTTGCTAAAACTACAGGCACATGCCACTATGCCCAACTAATTTTTTTTTTTTTTTTTGAGACAGACTCTCACTCTGTTGCCCACGGCTAGAGTGCTGTGGCATCAGCCTAGCTAATTTTTCTATTTTTAGTAGAGCCAGGGTCTGCTCTTGCTCAGGCTGGTCTAGAACTCCTGATCTCAAGCAGTCCTCCCGCCTCAACCTCCTAGAGGGCTAAGATTACAGGTGTGAGCCACCATGCCCAGCCAAATTTCTTAAATTTTTTGTAAAGTTAGGGTGTTGCTATGTTGCCCAGGCTGATCTTAAACTCCTGGCCTCAGGTGATCCTCCCATCTCCACCTCCCAAAGAGCTGGGATTATATAGGTGTGAGCCACCATAGCCTCTTTGTTGAATTTACAAAGAGATCCATAACTCAAAGAAGCCCCAGGATCTAAATGGACTTCCTCTGAAGACACTTGAGTACTTTAAGAGGGACATAGGTGTTACGCACGCCAGGAATATCAAATCTGCCTTGCTTCTCTAAGACAATATCACAAAAAATGTAATACATTTATTCCACTTGTTAGAGGCAGCAACAATAGTTCCACAGACTGAAGGAGGAAATGAATTGATGAGTCACAAGAATAGCTCTCCAGTTAGTCCTTTTAAAAATAATCTTGCCTTGCCATTGTAGTTTGGTCTTTGCTGATAATCCCTCTCTTACTCCTCTCAAATGCATACCAGGGTCTCAAGACATCATGCTTTGCATGATGTATGTATTTGCAAGCCAAGAAATGTGAGTTTCAAGTGGGTCATCTTACATAGTGTTTTTCTCAACCATGTAAGTCCAGATATCTTATCATAGCCCTGGCTGAATTGTCAAGGTACACTGTTCTATGTGATGGAGAGAAACCAAACCATCTCTGCACTGTTATTTTCAAGGCTAAAATAGTGGAGAAGTTGAAATTTGGTCTGAATCTATTTAGGACAACAGCACTTTATTACTAAGTGGTGCCTCTTTGGGTGTATACTTTCTCCCTGAAGCTGTGTCCCAGCCTGCTATTACTGGATGGATGTCTTAGAATCAATCTTTGAAACTCTTCTAATGAGATTTGCCTATATCACATCTAAGAGTGCAAAGGTAGCCTAAATCTTTTAGCAAGGTCATTCACAAACCTGTGGATCACCAAAATCAACTGGAGAGTTGAAAACAAACACATACTTGGGTCTCAGTTCATTCCCACTGAATCAGAACAGAGAGGGGAGAGAATCTGTATTTTTGACAGCTCTCTCCTAAGTGATTCTGTTAATCAGCCAGATTTGGGAAACACTGCTTTGAACACACATCTCCTCTCCCACAAACTAGGCTCACACAATAAAAAGAGAGGTGAGCTTTGACAGTGCAGTGGCTCACTTATGTGAACTGTTGTAAATACAGTTTTCGATATCTATGTATTAGCCTCATTTCATTAGTATCTATGCATTAGCAGGTATACATGGCCTCATTAGAACTCTTGTGTTTATTGTTTTCTATACATGGGACCACATTAGAGTATTTTGTAAAATGCTGATACAGGAGTAAATCCATTTCAATTTTAATCTTATGGTTCCTGAACATATAGCTGAGACATTTTACCTGGAAAATCTTTCTGAAAAGTAACTATTTAATCATATTGTTCTTTGGAGTTTGCTGAAACTCACTGATAAAACTCAAACTCAAATAGGTACTTCACCGATCTTACCTACTTATTCATTGACAACCCTTTTATTTACCATCCTTAAGGAAAGCTATTTAAAGCTATAGTCACATTTCCCCACTTTGGAAAGGCAGTGGAAATAAAGAATCATTTTTCTACTGCATTATGTGAGTGTCTAGAAAAGTTGAGCAAGAATCTAGCACATGGAAACAAGACATTTCCCAGCATATCCATTGTCAGGGTTCCCTGGCACAACTTCAGGATTTTGTGCAAAAGCATTTTTAGAACAGTAGGCACCCACTTAATTAAATGTAAGTACATAATCAACAGATAGATATAAATATTTAGTTATCACCAAAGTCTTGGCTTCATTTCTCTAAATGCAGTCCAGGACCACATGAGCATACACTGAGAAACACAGAAGAATTATTGGAATAGTTTTTTGTTCTCAAGAGATATGGAACAGAAACATGGGAAGAAGTGTTTCCCAGGAACATGGGAAGGGCATCAAGACTATAGTGAGTCAGAGGTGACCTTAACTGAGTAGGCCGGGCATCACTGAGTGTGTCTCAAAGAGAAATGTCATAGAAAAAATTCAAGGACCTTGAAGCCAGCCACAGTGGCTCACGCCTGTAATCCTAGCACTCTGGGAGGGCAAGGCAGGAGTATCTCTCAAGGTCAGGAGTTCGAAACCAGCCTGAGCAAGAGTGAGAGCCTGTCTCTACTAAAAAAAGAAAGAAATTAATTGACCAACTAAAAATATATAGAAAAAATTAGCCAGGCATGGTGGCGCATGCCTGTAGTCCCAGCTACTCGGGAGGCTGAGGCAGGCGGATCACTTGAGCCCAGGAGTTTGAGGTTGCTGTGAGCTATGAGGATGCCACAGAAGTCTAGCCCAGGAAACAGAGTGAGACTCTGTCTCAAAAAAAAAAAAAAATCAAAGACCTTGAAATTAGATACACCTGGGCTCAAGTCTTTGCTTCAGTTCTAAAAGCTATGTAGTGTAGGGCAAGTTATTTAATGCTTCTTCAGTAGGAAAGTGAGCCTAACAAGACAATTTTATAGTGTTTTTGTCCTAATTAGATGAAATAACATCCAAAGGGCTGAGTACAGTATTTAGCACAGAGTAGATGCTGATGCTCAAAATTGTTTGCTTGCTTTCTTGGCCATCTCACCTTCACTCTGCCCTCCCTGGCATAAGCTATCTCAGTCAAGTTAAGAAAAATCTGGGCTAGAAAGGAGTGGGACAGATGTCAAAGCCAAGCTGTCATTGATTATTGAGTAAACAGGATGGTTCATCTCTCCCCCATGGAAAGGAAAGGGGTATCACTACTGAGATGAACTCTGGAAATGAAACTCCTCTAATTAATACTTACCTAAATGAGATGACCTGTGTTGCAAGAACAGGTCATCAGCTGCAGCCCAAGATGGGTGGAGTTAGGGGGTCTAGGGGAGATACAGAGCTCTGCAAGGTGTTTAGAAGGATTCATGAGGTCTCTCCTTACAGAGAGCAGCAGACTTCAGGAAGTGTTTCACGTAGCAGCAAGAGCAGACAGACTAGGCCGAATGACTGTATACCAGGTAATAGAGTTCTCCTTGAGATGAGAAACGTAATGACATTGGCGACCTGCTGAGGGGAGACAGGGATGAGCTACTTGACATCTGACATGATTACCTGCAGATATTAGTCTATTGCCTTAATTATAGGACTTTTTTCTTTTCTTTCCTTCTTTTTTTTTTTTTTTTTGAGGAGAAAGAAAGAAAAGTTTATTAATTTGCCAGTAAATGAGGAGGCTGACAGACTCCCATCTCAAAGTCCCAGTGTCCTGCCTCTGAGCAGAAGTACAGAGCTGGTAAAGGATCTGATTAATCCCATCTTAGGCTAAGACAATCTTGTGGCCTCTGCCCAGGCAATTCCCCTGATCTACCTCCTGTGGCACAAAGAACAAAGGACACTCTCTTGCCCCTCCCGACCACTAGCCTGCAGCCGGGATATAGGTTTTAGTTTTCAAAAACAGTGAGGGGGCTTTGAAGAGATAGAAAATATTTTTACCCTTTTTCAGGTCATTCTATCTGTTACATATTCTCCACTGTCAATTTTACCCTTCCTTATCTATGGGAGGAGGAGTGACATCGTCATTGAGCTACTTCCTGCTGAATGGGTATGATGTTTTAGACAAAAGGTACAGATTATCAGCTGAAAAAGGGCATAAGCAATAACTATAACCCTGAGGATTAACAAGGTAAAATGGACTGTCACCTTGCACACAATGTCTGATACACGGCTGAGTTAGAAAAGAAACATGGGACCTCTGAGTGCTGAGCTATTAGTTGTACCCTGCAGGTCATCCAAGAGACCAGCTTCTGCAAATTCAGAAATCATGTACAGAAATACCTGTACCAAACAAGGTTTAGGATCACACACCCTGCAGCAAGACAGATCAACAGAAGAGGTGATAGCCCTGGGAAATCCTCACTGAGGAGCTGTCCCTCTATTTTATAGACAGAAGCAAAAAAAGATTAGCAAAAATATCAACATTTTCATTTTTTCCCCCTTTTTCTCAAACAGATACTTTAGATCGCCTAAGGCTGGCCCTTCCACTACGGGCCCTCTTTACTTTGGTATGATGGATGCAAGATTTCACTTCTGACAATTTTAAAGAAGTGTGAATTGTTAGAGGCACTTCACAGGGTCCCTTCCAATTCTCTGCTTCCAACTGGGGCAGGGACCTGAAAGAGGCAAACTCATGTGCAGTGGTTAGCACCTGACCCACTCATTTGACATATTGTTTTACTTTATTCTCTTTTACTTATGGGTATATTACCATATTTACTTCAGGGTGCTAGGAAGGGTGTCTCATAAAGTATTGGGGGAGGGGGCTTAACTTAGGCCTCCTTCTAAAAGGCTACTGTTACCCAGAGGAGGTTAAGCAGCAACACCCTGTCTCACTTTAGATGGGTTTCTTGTATCCATTCCAGGATGTATGTAATTTCTAGTCGAGGTGTAGGGCTTTGCTTACTTGTTGGGTTACCTCTGCTACAATGGAGGGTCCGTTATCACTCTTGTGAAATGTCCAGGGATCTTCAGAGTGTGCTCCTGGGTCCTGTTGACATTGGGGTGCGTGCTCACACACTTGCTATAAGAGGAGGAGCTGCTGAGCCGTCTCTGTAGCTGTCTGCCCACGGCGCCCATCATCAGCATGCCTCTTTCCCTGGACTGAACAACGCGTAGGCTTGCTGAGGCCCTAACTTCATAGCTCAATCACAGTCTCCTGTATACTTTACCGGGCCCTGGTATTCATCCATCAGGAGCTTGGAGGCATCTTTCCCTGACCCCACCCCAGAAGTGAGCTTCAGCGGTTTCTGAAACAACCCCCGGTGCTCCTGCTGCTCACCCAGGTTCACCTCCTGTGCCCAACTGTGATGAGTTTCTTAACCTCAGCTTGTCTCACTGCAACCTGGCCCCTTCCCAGCCTGGCTCACAGAGCCCCAGGCACAACTGGTGCCAGAGATCGGGGTGATGGCAAGGGGAAGGGGCCCCCTGGACCATGTCTGTCCACGTGGCTAGTGCCTATCAACTCCCCACTGTCAAATTTTCCCAGGGCTCCTCTGGGGATATTTGGAGGTAGGGGGCTCCAGGCCCCCTCCTTCACTGTCTGATTCCTGGACTTAAAACAAACAAAAAAAAAATCATTTGCTTTCCTGGAGGATTCATGCCACCCAGAGTCCTTTACATTTTGGGTGATGTTCTTTTCCAGGTCCTCTCAAAGTCATTCTGGGGCATCTTTCTTGCCTATTCTTTTTGACTGTCTCAAAGGACCCTTCGGCTGTCCTTGCACATTCCCCCCTACCTGATATTGCCGCAAATTGCCCGCCCTGGCCATGGGTTCCCTCTGGCCCAAATTGTGTTTGCTGCTGGGAGAGACCATTCCAAACCCTGAGTCATAACTTTCTGGGTGTGGGACTGAAGAGTTAGTCCAGGAGGCGTCCTCCCTGGCTCCTCCCGAGGTGCCAAGATGGCGGCAGTGACAGGCGTTCCTTTCCCCTTGCTGTGCAGTGCTTGGGGACAGGCTGTGTGCACCACTCCTCCCTCCTGCCAGGTCCACTCCTGGGCCATGGACCCACCTGGCACCTCAGTCTGGCCAGCCATGGAGTTCCAGTGGGGGTGGGAGGACCTCATTTATGAAAAATCTTACAAACACAAATCATTTTGTATACCATAAACAATGAGTTTATCTCAAGCAGAGAGCTTGAGACTCAACATTTTAATTCTGTAGCGGCAGGGCAACCATTTGAACTGTGAATTTTCCTTGATATAATTCGCCCTTTAATAAAAAACTTGTGGGCCTGGCTCGGTGGCTCATGCCTGTAATCCTAGCACTCTGGGAGACCGAGGCGGGAGGATTGCTCGAGCTCAGGAGTTCGAAACCAGCCTGAGCAAGAGCGAGACCCCCGTCTCTACTATAAATAAAAAGAAATTAATTCTCCAACTAATATATACAGAAAAAATTAGCCGGGCCTGGTGGCGCATGCCTGTAGTCCCAGCTACTCAGGAGGCTGAGGCAGGAGGATTGCTTGAGCCCAGGAGTTTGAGGTTGCTGTGAGCTAGGCTGACGCCACGGCACTCACTCTAGCCTGGGCAACAAAGCAAGACTCTGTCTCAAAAATAAATAAATAAATAAATAAATAAAAACTTGTGCATAAGGACAAGTTTTTACCATCCTAGAAAACCTGGCATGCCTTTGAACCCTATACAAAACTTGCAAGTAGAGGCACCATAAACGAACTGGGGTACCAAAAGGAGGTTGTTCTCCTTGTCTTTCTTTATTTTTAAAGGATTTAAGAGGCAATGGAGAAGACCCTTTAGAATCCACCGCCAAATCAAAATTAGGATCCAAACAACAAATTCCTGGGAAAAGAACCAACAGCTCAGAATAAACCCAAGGACCATCAACCACCACTTTTCCTCACATTCCATACATGCGGTACCATAATACAAAACCTCACCAACAATCAAACACAAGCAATATAGGGAATTCCCAATACAAACAATCTAAAATTCCATGTCCTATCAATCAAATGGGAATTTTCATTTGTTTGTTTGTTTGTTTGAGACAGAGTCTCACTCTGTCGCCCGGTTAGAGTGCCGTGGCGTCAGCCCAGCTCACAGAAACCTCAAACTCCTGGGCTCAAGCAGTCCTTCTGCCTCAGCCTCCCAAGTAGCTGGAACTACAGGCATGTACCACCATGCCCAGCTAATTTTTTCCATTTTTTAGTGGAGATGGGGTCTCGAACTCCTGAGCTCAAACGATATGCCCATCTCTGCCTCCCAAGTGCTAGATCACAGGCGTGAGCCACCGCGCCTGGGTGGGAATTTTCATTTAACAGCCACTTCTTCTCATTCTCCAGCACATACACTGGACCACAATAACACCATTCTCTTTACACATGGATTTGTAGCTATAAGTTCTTCCTTACATTGCAACAAAATTCACAAGTAACAGACATTACAGGGGATCCCCAACACAAAAGTACCAGAGTCTATCAAACCAATGGGAATCCAAAGGGGATAAGCACCACCCCAAAGGGAAGGCCCAAAACCCTCCCCAAATGGGTGGCCTAATTCCCCTGTTCCCTGGGAACTGCAAATGGGCTTCGAATTCAAAACAGTTTCCCTAGTTTCACTCAAACTCATGATTTCCACCCCGAAAAGGTGCCTCAAAACAAACAAAACCAACATGAAGTTCTGAAAACCCCCCATACGGGTGGAATCGGGGTCCCGGCACACACTCTACGGAACTTACCAAACAAATGGCCGAGGCTGTCTGGATGTTTCTAGCTCCACTTCCTTCTCCTCAACTCAGTTCACGTGGCGGGAGCTGCATCCACTTTGAGAAGACGGAGATGGGCGTCCCCAGGAGCTACACTAAAACAGGCTCCAGCAGCTGCTTGAGGCCACCCCGTGCTCTCTCATCTCAAAAAGAAGTTGCTCCTACCTGTGAAGACTCACAGCTCTGACTCAAGGCTGGTCCCTCCCTCTTCCAGCAGTTGTGGGGCGCCCTTCCATTGGGGCACCCACAGAGCCCACCCAGGGATGCCAGATTCTGTTACCAAAAGTTCTGCACTTGTCCCCGAGACCGCATCAGAAGAACAAGGACCACTCACAAATACTAGTGTCCTCCAGTTTTCTCTTCTTGGTGCCTGAGTATTTCCTAGCTGTGAGGCTATCTTGTAATTTGGGTTTACCGCACCACCAGAGAGTGTGTTGCGTGGGCTACAATGAACTTCAGTGTAAAAGCTGTTGTTGTAAATGATCTATAGCCGACTCCCCACACATCCACCAATGGAGTTAAACTAGATTTGACTTTATGTGCCAAACCAGGGCCAATTTGTTAAAAATTCCTCTTTATCTTTTCTCTCTGAGGGAAATGCATGACAGTGCATAAATATTTGAACACGACAAATTTAATGTGGCATTTTCTACCTGTACTACCCAAATTGAGCCAATGAGATTTATTGAGTTCATTTTCTTTAGTTCATTATGAGACTCCCAGGAATTGAAACCAACAGTTAATCATCTCCTTAGCAAAGTTAGATCAATAATAAACCCTTAAAAAGCCATGAATTACACAGTCACGGTGTCAGGACCCCAGTATAATATCATAGAGGTTTTTCTGCATGAGCTGACAATGATATAATATCACATTTTTATTGATTGATTAATTGATTCAGTCAGAGTCTTGCTCTATCACCCAGGCTAGAGTGTGGAGGCATCATCATAGCTCACTGCAAATTCAAACTCCTGGGTTCATAAAATCCTCTTTCCTCAGCCTACCAAATAGCTGGGACTATAGGAGCGTGCTACCACGCCCGGCTTATTTTTCTATTTTTGGTAGAGACGGAGTCTCACTCTTCCTCAAGCTGGTCTTATACTCCTGGCCTCAAGCAATCCTCTTGCCTTGGGCTCCCACCTTGGCCTCCCAGAGTGCTAAGAGTACAGTCATGAACCACCACGCCAAGCCTCATATTTAGCAGATACAACAAAAAAAGACAATTCCAAAAGTAGTCAGTTATCAGCACTATTAATTATTCGACCTTATTTTTCAACATAGACACAAGGGTTGGCTGACAGTTTCGGTTCCTCATGAATGATTTCTAATTAGGTGTTGCTATGTTCTGAATGTTGGTGTCCCCCTAAAATTCATATGTTGAAACTTAATTTCCAATGTGATGGTTTTAGAAGGTGGGGCCTTTAGGAGGTGATTAGTTCCTGAGGGCAGAGTCCTCATGAATGGGATTAGCTCCCTTATAAAGGGGGTTCCAGAGAGCTGCCTTGGCACTTCCACCATGTAAGTTTACAGTGAGAAGATGGCTCTCACCAGACCTCAAATCTGCTGTGTCCTAGATATTGGACTTCTCAGCCTCCAGAACTGTGAGAAATAAATTTCTGTTGTTAATAAGCTACCCAGTTTATAGTATTTTATTATAACAGCCTGAATAGACTAAGATGATATTATTCTAAGTTGGACATCCTATCTCAAACACAAAACAACTGTTTAGTTTGGCCCCCAAAAACCAACCTGCATCATGAAGAATTGTTTTTTATTTGCCCTTGTTTTCCTAATATGAAATGATCTCCAAGAATTATTGTCTGTTATACACTTTTTAGCTTGTAGCAACATTCTAAAAACATAAAGTTCTTAACAAGCACTAAAACATCAATGATCTTTCTCTTAAGACTTCAGGATAAACAATGGAATATTTCCTGCACATAGTTTGTACAATATCAGGAACGTATTTAATGTCTCGAAAGTTAAGCAATAGGTATTTATTAAATTGAAGTGGCTACTTTGACTATTGAAGGAAGAATAAGAAGTCATAATGTAAAACACCATCTTTGACATCGTTCATGTTCTTTTTTGAGGTTGGGAATTCTAAAGAACAAGAATGCTTTCCCACAGTTGAATTCAAATACATCTGTTTACATATCTTTCACCTCCACTAGTTTGTAAGCTCCTTGCACCGTCTTTGTGCCACCAATGCCTAACAGGGCCTTGCACAAGGTAAGGGCCTAAAGATGGCACCTCTCAAAGACCAGATTCTTCGTAAGTGATGTACAAGTGTCCTAGGACTACTGTAACAAATCGCCACAAACTTGGTCCCTTAAAACAACTGAAATGGAGGCTAGAAGTCTGAAATCAAGCTGTCAGCGGGGTTGGTTCCTTCTGGAGGCTCTCAGGGAGAAGCCATTTCATGCATCTCTCCTCACCTCTGGTGGTTGTCGGCAACCCTTGGAGTTCCTTGGCTTGTAGCTGTGTCTCTTCAATCTCTGTCTCTATCTTCATGATCTTCATCCTGGGTGTCTCTGCATCCAAATCTTCCACTTCTTTCACTTATTAGGACAACAGTCATTAAATTTAGAGTCCACCTTAATCCAGTATGACTTCATCTTAATTTGACTACATCTCCAAAGACCCCATTTCCAACCTAACTTGAACATATCTTTTTGGGAGACACAACTCAACCAACTGCATAAAGGATATTACAAGGACTAGAAAATGTGACCAAGGAGTCTTGCTTTAACTAGGAAAATGTGATGCAGAAAGGCTAATTATGCTGACTATAATCCAGGTGTGTTTTTACATAAATATTAGTTACGAAGACTTTAGCTACAAATAAAAACTATATCAACATGTATTATTTCCTTGATATGACAGATTCAATAAGGAAACAACTGGCTCTCTTTGAGAAGTACCATAATGGAAAACATTCAGTTTTTTATGATTGTTGAGAATATTGGCATTCATTTTCAATGTTGATATCTACTTTGAAAGGTTCAGAGAAAAATGATTTTCTGCTGATTTCTGGCAGCAGAAACAATGATAAATGCTCACTACCAACAAAGATTTTCTCTTTGACCAAATTCTAATTAGCTCCTCTTGAGCCGTCTTCAAGAGCCAAATTTTAGCAGGAATCCTGCTAAGATAATTTAACCATAATCCCCCCATCCCTGATATCTGATCACCCTCAATCTCTGACCAAATTCTTCTTCATCTCCTGCCATCCCCAAGGTGACATCTGATCACCCTTCCCTGCCTTCAGCAAGAACCCTGTTAGGTGGGGGTTAGCCAGAATCCCCCTTACCTTTGAGGTTTCTTCTTGGTATAATAACATTTTTCCAGATTTCCTTGCAGTTAGCTCTGTGTCATTGTCTGACCAACAAACTGTGGGTAGAATGAACATAAGCCATAAGCTACTTCTAAGTTTGGCCCTTAAAAACATTCTGCTTGGGCTTATTCTCTCGTTTCTCCACTAGGGTGGCTTTGGAACCACATTTTCCAGTGGCATAGTTACTTGGTGGAGGACAGCTACCTGACCATGCCACAGCATGGCATGAATAATGGATAAGGTTTCGCTGTCTTACTGCCTCATGGCCCAGCCCACTAATATAAGCTGTGGATCACGCCAGTTTGTAACATCATCTAGCTGTAAGTAAACAGAATTATGTGTATTTAAAGTTCCTGGAATCAAAGACTGACTGCAGTGTATTCATCTTTGTATTCCTCAGCATGTTTCACAGTGCCTGGCTCATTGCAATGTTTATTTTTCTTTACATCAGAAATTGATCTCCTTTAAAAACCAGTGTAAGTATTTTTTCAACCTAAAGCGCTACTTATAATGAAAATTCATTATTTGACGTCCTTATTATTATTATTATTGAGACAGAGTCTCACTCTGTTGCCCAGGCTAGAGTGACATGGCGTCAGCCTAGCTCACACCAACCTCAAACTCCTGGGCTCAAGTGAACCTCCTGCCTCAGCCTCCCAGGTAGCTGGGACTACAGGCATGCGCCACCATGCCCGGCTAATTTTTTCTATATATTTTTAGTTGTCCAGCTAGTTTGTTTCTAATTTTTTGGTAGAGACAGGGTCTCACTCTTGCTCAGGCTGGTCTTGAACTCCTGAGCTCAAATGATGCACCCACCTTGGCCTCCCAGAGTGCTAGGATTACAGGAGTGAGCCACCGTGCTCGGCCGACATCCTTATTATTTGGTTTACACTGGCCTATTCCTTCTGATGGCATCATATTTTGTTTAACAATTTAAAAGAAAAAGAAAAAGCAGCAACAATGAAAACAAAACACAGCAAGTTCTTCCCATGTGTCAAGCTTTTTGATGTTAAACAGGCAGAACATATTTACTTTAAAGCAAGAGATAACAACTATGCAGTCCTAATTTGGAAAACTGGCTAATGAAATTAGCAAAACATCCTGCATTGCCCACCAGTGAATTATTGGTTATTTTAATCATGAAAAGTTTATCAATATATGGGAAAAGATAATCTAGAAGAAAGCTCATCAGTTCATATAATATTCTTAAATGGGGGAAAAGGCTTCATGACAACTGTCTGGCCTGGTACAGAGCAGTGGCCATGTTATGAGTGGCCATACTGAGAATGAAGTGGTAGAGTTCACAACTGGGTATCTTAATGAAATACCTGATCCAGTAGTGTCAGGTGGGATAACCCCACCAGGGGAGGAGGTTTGGTGGGCTGTGCAGCCAAGGGAACCTTCACCAAAATGACTAGAGAAATGACAAGAACAATTATAACTGACAGATCAGAACAGCCTGCTCAGATAAGCTAAAAATGAGTCAGGCCTGCTGGATGATGACAACTTTGACAAGAATTTTGAAAGTGACAACAAATGCATCAGCTTCATGCATCCAGATCACCACATCTGTTAATTAGAGCCCCCAAGGGTTTGATGCATTTAGCAAGTGATTGTTCCATATTTCTTTTAATCTTTAAGTGCTTTAATAAATTCATATTCTCGAAATGAAGACATTTCTTCAGAGCTCTGTTGCTCTTCCAAAGTCTAAGTCCAGAGCTGGTGGAGGCAGGGATAGTTTGTGTTTGCTAAGCATGACAATGGCGTGGCAGAGATTTCAGATTGTGCTCCAGCTGCAGACAAACTTTACCAATTCCTTTGGAAAAATTAAAGTAATTCTTAAGCGGATTACAACTCATTCTTATCCAGTCCCCTCACCCCCAACATCTTTTTTTTTTTTTTAAGAGATGGTCTTTCTCTGTTGCCTAGGCTTGAGTGCATCATAGCTCACTGCAACCTCAAACTCTTGGGCTCAAGCAATACTCCTGCCTCAGTCTCTCAAGTAGTTGGGACTACGGGCACATGCCACCAGGCCCAGCTAATTTTTCAACTTTTTTGGTAGAGTCAGGATCTCACACTATGTTACCCAGGCTGGTCTCAGATTCCTGGCCTCAAGTGATCCTCTCACCTTGGCCTCCCAAAGTACTAAGATTATAGGCATGAGCCACTGTGCTTGGCATTTAAATCTAGTAAACTCATTTGTTACTATCAAATCAACTTAATTTCCCTCAAAATATTCTATAATTCAGACTTGCCTTTTTTCTATATAGAAATAAGATTGATGAGGTATTTAAATTTTAGTTTTAATAATAATTTTGCTAAGTGGGTACAAGAATTTCAAAAACACTCAAGCTTAACGCTAAAACTTGAAAAAAAGAAAAGAAAAAAAAAGAATTTCAAAAACAAGTTTGCATGCCCCTAACATTCAAAGGTGATATTACCAGAGCTATGGGAATGAGGATGAGAACAATGTGATTCACTGGGTAGGGAGGGAGTACCAAGACCTTTCTGGAGGTTTATGTACCATGTCAGGCCATGCTCTAGAAATAATAGAGGATTTTATTTAAAAAGAAAAAAAAAACATTTCAGTCAATAATCAAGATATATTTGTTAGAAATCTAAAATTTTTACTTCATTTGTAGATAAGGGTTTTAGTCTTCTTGCCTTACTTGAACTCCTGACCTCAAGTGATCCTCCTGCCTCGTCCTCCCAGAGTGCTAGGATCACAGACGTGAGCCACCACATCCAGCTCTCTTTCCTTACTTTTTCTTATGAATGACTTACACATAGTTACAGAGAGTAGAGAACCCTAAATGTCCCCCTCTTCATGATGATTAGAAAATAAATGGCTCCTTGTTAATTTGCTTGATTTAATAATTCCATAATGCATACATACATCAAAACATCACATCATACCTGATAAACATATACAATTATTTGTCAATTAAAAATAAAATAACATTTTTACAAAATGAACTGAAGAGAGAAGCAATGGTCCCTCAGACCAGGCAGCAGGGAACCAGTCCTTGGAAAAATCGCTGGCTGCGTCTGGGTCTGCGGTGAAGCAGCTCTGTGACTAGGGACAAGTCAAGTCACCTCTGGGATCCTCGTTTTTCCTCACCTGTAAAATGAAGACTCTGCTTTAGAGAGTATTCAGACTCTTTTCAGCTTTAACATGTTGGGATTCCAGAAGAGAAGGGCTTGTATTTGGACCTTCACTTCCCCCTAAATGGAACTACTTGAGAACTCAGAGGGTGTAGCCAGTAAACTCGCTCTGTGAAGCCCTCCCCAGCTTGGGTGGGCATTGGCTGGTCTCCTTAAGTGTCACCACAGGCATTCTTCCTGGCCACTGATGATTTGGTTTGAACTGTCCTCATGCTAAGTCTTTCATTTTGCTTCAAGCTTAATTGTGTGTCAGTTCTAAGATTCACACATCCCATCTGACAATGTCTACGTCTTTGTTTCTGGAATGAGTAAGTGAGCTCCAAGGGAGAGGGTAAGCGAGGGAGGGAATGGTACCTGCATAAGAGTGGAATCCATAGCTCCATCTACCCTAGAAGTCATCTGTGGATTGAAAATAGCAAAATTCTCTGCAGCCCCCACTTCTTGACTGAAATTCTGGGGGAGGGGGTCCTTCACTGAGTGTCACTGAAGCTAGAAAAACACACTCATCAAATGAACCTCTGGTAAATGATTAACAGGGCCAGAAGAATCACGTTTGGAATACCTTGTTTCTTCAGAAAGGCCACAACTTCCTCACACAGTTTGTTTCACCGATGACTTTTCTTTCTCCTCAGGCAGAGCTGAGGCCGTAAAATGTGAGAAGACTCTCACAGTTGTCTTTCTTAAGAATACCACCTTGGCTACCACACCTTCCTCTGAAGAGGACCGCCTGCCTCTTCCTGGACGGATGCTGATTGTCGCCTCCAAACAGCCACAGAATCCATGGCTCTCCCTCCCCAACAGTAAGGACCTCTTGGGCTTTTAGCTTAATCAGTTTCCATTTTAGGACCTAGAGTTCTCTCCTCATCATTTTCCATCGATCCCCACAGCAGAACACATTCCTTTTCCAAATATCTCTAACACTTGACCACTAATCTTCCCATCAGCTGTCAGTGAGAGGTCTATTAAATGGCTCAATCTTGAAATCCTTCTGATGAAGACAAATGAGAAACCAGCTTGTTGTGAGACAGCTCCTGGCACATTTATCTCTCAATTTCCTTCACTTTCTCTCTGCTCTGAGGCTTGAATGTGGAATGGAGACTGGGTTTCAAGTGACAGATGGCAGAGGATTATCTTTCATTTTGTCATAAAGTCAGCCCTCGGAGGGGCCTGAAAAAGACCTTTCTCTTGGAAAATCAGTGGCTTCACATGTCCTTGCTGTTAACCAGGTGCAAAAAACTCTTTTCTGATTTTCTATATAAAGAGCAGGCCTTTCCTTGAGGCTAACCCAGCTCTCGAGAGACTTGGATGAGGCTGGTCTCTCCTTTCTGATTTATTTATGCTGCCGCAGGTGCCTTGTGCATTTTAATTAATGATGATTTGACTGTGCTTGGGCTGTAGCAATAAATACAAAAATGGAGCTATTAAAGATAATCCAATAAACAAACCCAAGAAAAGCTGTCTTCCCAGTCTTATTTGTTGCTATTTTTAAAGGGGACAAAAGACTAAATGAAATGCAATACTGAAATTAATTTTTTTAAGGTTGATAAACAAGGACTATTAACATGACTAAGAAATGTCCTTTATATCTTCTACTGGCTAAGAAATTACCAGTCTATATCCAGATAAAACATTTGTTTTATTTTTTGAACAAGTTCAGCCAGAGGGGGTTTATGATTTAATGAGTGGAGAATTCTTGTACAAGGTGTTGTAGCAAAGTGGAGAGACTGTCACTGAGACCAAGTAGCTTCCAGCCTTAAGCAGCAGATGACGAAGAGGTTAAAAGACCAGTTATCAACCTGGCAAAATCTGGGGTTGTTTTCTGATCATTTAAGAGAAAGGAGAATTGAGATGGTTCCCAGTATGAAAAGAGACAGAATGTTAGCTCAGAGTGCAGGGAATGCTAAGGGGAGAGAAAGCCTGGGTCTGGTGTCTGGGCTAAGTCACAACGCAGGAAGGTAGAGAGCATTTGGGTGTGGGGAGCATTTGTAAAAGGCTGGGCCTTTATGTGGCTTTATGTAATGGTAAGTACGAAGGACACACACAACATAGCAACGCAGGGAGACCTGGAGTCCCTAGAATCCTGAACAGAAGCAAGCCAGCTCTGCTCGTGTTAGCAGTCTTTCCCGAGCTGCTCTCCTACACTGAATGTCTGACGCCAGAGACACTGAGAAGCAAGAATAATCCCTTTGTGAGGAACGAGGGGGTGGAGAAGCTGAAAGGAGAGAAGACGACTGATGTGGAAACCTGGTTCTCTCACATCACGCGCCATTTCTATGACAGAGCAGTTTCTTCTTCTGTTCCAAAGGAACGGACACTCATCCCAGGTCTGGGGGAACATTGGAATCATTGCTAAAGAGGACAGGCAACTGGGGTAGCCAAGAATAACAAGGAAGGATTAGGGGGGAAGTAGAGGGTCTCTAAAACCTAAACATGGGATTTTCTCCAACAAACTGCGCGTCAGATCTCTCAGGGCTTTCTGGCATGCGCTCTTTTTCTGGGTACTGACCCAAGACTGGAGACACTCAAGCCTTTCATGTAGTTTTCATCCCATAGTTCCCTGTAAAGAAAGGATCTTTTCCTTGGAACATGAGATTTTTTTTTTCTTTGCCTCTAACAGAATGCAATGAAGAGAAGACACAATGAAGAACATCTAAACATGTAAAGACTCTGCATACTCATCCATACATCCCTCAGATCCTTGTAAATGAGATTTCAGAAAATCTGGGATCTACAATACCATGAATCAATGTTGTTATGGGTGAGATTATCTTTCATGTGCTATTTTAAAGACCCGGCTACCATTTTCCACATTTTCCCTCCTAAAGTGGAAAAAAAAAATCTCCAAATAACTAATTTATAGGCTGGGCGTGGTGGCTCACGCCTGTAATCCTAGCACTCTGGGAGCCTGAGGCGGGCGGATCGCTCGAGGTCAGGAGTTTGAAAACAGCCTGAGCAAGAGTGAGACCCCGTCTCTACTATAAATAGAAAGAAATTAATTAATTGTCCAACTTAATACATATGAAAAAAATTAGCCGGGCATGGTGGCGCCTGCCTGTAGTCCCAGCTACTCGGAAGGCTGAGGCAGAAGGATTGCTTGAGCCCAGGAGTTTGAGGTTGCTGTGAGCTAGGCTGACGCCACGGCACTCACTCTAGCCTGGGCAACAGAGTGAGACTCTGTCTAAAAAAAAATAAAATAAAATAACTAATTTATAAATTTTGGAACTCACCAAAGTGGGAACTATCTGTGCTTGGATTTGACAAACTTTAGGTGCCGGTGACAAAGTTGAAGTAGGCAACAGTGCAGACTCACTAGCAGAATATGATCCATACTCATCTCTCTAAAATAAATTAGAGAAAGATGATTTTTTTTTTTTTGAGACAGAGTCTCACTCTGTCCCCCAAGCTAGAGTGCCGTGGCCTCAGCCTAGCTCACAGCAACCTCAAACTCCTGGGCTCAAGCGATCCTCCTGCCTCAGCCTTCTGAGTAGCTGGGACTACAGGCATGTGCCACCATGCCCGGCTAATTATATATATATATGTGTGTTTATATATATATATGTGTGTGTGTGTGTATATATATATATATGCGTGTGTGTGTGTTTAGTTGGCCAATTAATTAGTTTCTATTTTTAGTAGAGACGAGGTCTCACTCTTGCTCAGCCTGGTTTCAAACTCCTGACCTTGAATGATCCTGCCGCCTTGGCCTCCCAGAGTGCTAGGAATTAAGGTGTGAGCCACCGCACCCAGCGGAAAGATTATTTTTAAAAGATAGAAAGGCTGATCCCTTAAGTTACTCATGTAAAATGTTTAACATAATTTCTGTCTTATAGTAAGTGCTCAATAAATCTACCAACAAAAAGTAGGAAGGACTGTTCTTCCTAGGAAGAACAGTCACAGGGTAAAGATCAGAATAGTGGAGCAAAGCCAAAAACAGGGAGAAAAGAATTTAAGGAGGTAGCCTTGCTCTGTCATCTCAGATCATACAAAATCAATTAAGATAAGGAATGAGAAAGGGCCTCATCAAGATCTGACAAGGATTTCAGCAGTGAACTGGAAGATAACAATAGAGTGCTTGAAGATGGAATCAGTTTCCAATGTAGTAATAAGGGAAACAATTGAAGCATGAAGGAAAACTTTGCAGGGAGGGGAAAGTGACAGAACAGATCAAGATAAAGTTATTTAGGATGGAATAGAATTAAGCAGACTAAGCAAACAGAGATACTACGGTGCCTATGTCAAGCCCCAGTGATACTAAATGTTGGTTGAAAGGGCTAGGGTATATATTTCTACCATAAGCTCAAGAATGCATAAACTTGGTACTTCTAAAGACTCAAAATCTAGATTCTGTATTGGAGGTTCCAGAATGAATTCACTGTACCAGCCTAGGCAATTAATTAATGCTGCCTGGGTCACGATCCACCAACAAATAATACCAAATCTAAGGAGTGTATAGCTGGTGCCTGTACTCCCAGCTGCTCAGCAGGCTGAGGCCAGAGGATTGCTTGAGCCCAGCAGTTCAAGGCCACCGTGGGGGGGGGGGGGCAACATATCGAGACCCCATTTCTAAAAAAAGAAAAGTGTGTAATACCATATTCCATAACCATTACTATAAGAAAAAATTCATGCATGTATAATCTACATCAAGTAGATAGAAAATGCTTTGAGAGGGAGAGTGATAGAAAACAGTGATAAGAAAGTGTTAAGTGTTATCAGCAAAATAAGTGTTGCAATGCCTGCTACTAAATGGTACTTTCTACTGATGATATTACACATTCTGGTTTTTCACATTTCAAATGCTGGGGCTGTAGGACCTGGTTAATACAAGAGTAGAGGAAAATTAGTATTCCTACCATGTGTCATCTTTGAAGCAAAGGAGTGATTTCAGAAATGAAGAGGTCACAGTAGAAGCAGCAGAATAATGATGCCTCAATAATCGGTGAAATTATCTTGAGATAATGAATGCTTCTAGAAGGCAGCAGGAGTGGGGGATGAGAGGAATTAAGTGATGAAAATGGCCCTAACTAGATTTTTCTTGGAACAGGTTATGAAATAACCTGGATCAGTTGGCTTAGAATACAGAGTAAAAGATCTCGATTTGGGTAATGTAAAATTTCTCTTCTCTGAGAGCATCTTTTATTTGGCAATTATTTGTAAAGGAGAGTTTATGTGAGCTTTGAGCCGTCTTCTTTTTATTCTTGCCAACTTACTTTTGGCCTCCGTATGGCTACTCAAAAGTTAATGAGGTGGCAAAGTTATGCCTAGTAAAAGAGAAATTGTTAAGAGGGAAGTTGGGAGTGGTGACAGAAAAGCCTTCTTTTAAGACTTTCATATACCATTTAATAGCGAACACTTTCATAACATTGAGTGCTTTCATGTGTGCTGCGTGAATATTACCTAGGAAGTAGATACTATTAATATCCCCACTTTTCAGATGAGAAAACTGAGACTCAAGTCTATTTGGCAGGTTGCAGAGCTCATAAGTGACAATGCTAGGGTATCCAAACCTACCCCCAAGTGCACTTATGCTCTAACCACTGTGCTGTCTTGCTTCCCTACGGGCACTAACTGCAGATCACTTCGTATCGCCAGCATGTGGTCCTCAGAACCTTTCACTATGAAAGGGTCTCAAAGGCCACTGAGCACTTTGCTCTCCATGTCTTGTCCAGCAACCAATGACATTTACATTGCTGGCATTGTCCCAGCACTGCCTGAAGTTGTGTTTCCTCTTATTTATTTTCCTTATTGGAAACTATGCATATGGTTGTTAAATGCATCCAACTAGAGCGGTTCAGGAAAACAGACTTTTGTGAAGGCCATAACCCTTATTAAAGGCTAATAGAAAACTTTTTTTCCCCTTAGAAATCAGAGAAGCATGAAGGGTAGTAGAGTCAGAAAGAGAGAAGGAAGGAGAGAGAGCTTCCACTCTCCTGAGCTGAGCAGTAGACTATTCTATCCTTGTTCACCAAAAATGGGCTGCTGGGGTAGTAGAAATCCAGTTTGTGGAATCGCATCCCCCCCAAAAGGAAGTCACTAGCCAACATTTCTTCCTCTCTTTTAAGGTATGTGAAATATAAGGAGAATAATTAAGAACCTAACAAATAACACAGTGGTTAACAGGGGAGTACTTGAGTCAGATTGCTTGGGTTCAATTCTGGTTTCATTGCTTACTAGTCAAGTAAATCTTTCTGCAAATTATTCAGCTTCCCTGGACATCAGTTTTCTTACCTGTATGAGGAATAGTGCCTATTTTATAAGATTGCTGTGAAAGTTTAATGTAATAATCTGTGTAAAGCCGCACATAATAAACATTAAATAAGTATTAGGTATTATTATATTAACACAACTTGGGGAAGAGAGGTGAATGAGGGTTGGATTAGCTTCCTAGGGTTGCTACCACAAATTAGCTACAAACTGAGTGGCTTGAAACAATAGAGATTTATTCTCTTACAGTTATGGAGCCCAGAAGTCTGAAATCAATGTGTTGGCAGAACTGTTCTCTCTCTGGGGGCTTTAAGGAAGAATTCTTCCTTGTTGCCTCTTCCAGCTTCTGGTGGCTGCCAACACCCCTTGTACCTACATCCCTCCAATCTCTGCCTCCGTTTGCATGTAGCCTTCTCTGTGTGTCTTCTCCTCTCTGTCCCTTTTAAGGACACTTATCATTGGATTTAGAGGGTAAATCTTGGCGGTCCAGCATGATCTAAACTCAAGATCCTTAACTCACATCTGCAAAGGCCCTTTCTCTAAATAAGGTATCTGGGTAGACTGTGGACCTATCTTTTTGGAGCCTACTATTCAACCAAATGCTTCTCACTTCTCTTTTAACTATTTTTATTCAACTCTTGGCTGGGTATCCAATATCCTTATGCTGTTTCCCAAATGCTGATGGTCTTTCCCTGACTCAAGAAACACTTAAGAGCACTAACTCTGTTAGGTTCAGTGCCATGGAGGAGATAAAAACAAAACATCCTGGACCACAAAGTAATGCAAATCTGACATGATCAAGGTTATCAGAGAAGTAAAGGTGAAGCCACATAGGGGATGAGAAGTTACTTTAAAGGGGGGTAGCAATGGAACAGGGCATGGGTGTATATGGACGTGGAGGGATGGGAAAATACCATTGAAGTAGAAAGAATAGCAGAAGCAAGTGTACAGAAGTGGGATAGCAGAGGGTGTGTATTTAAGATAGCGAATTGTTTTTGCTTTAGGACAGAGATCAACAAACTGTGTGACCCCTTTCCCAGCCTACCATCTTTCTGCATGCACTCTGAAATAAGAATGGTTTTCTATATTTTTTAATGGTTGATTAAAACAAAGAACAAAAGATGAAAAGAATTTGTGGCCTGCTAAAATTATATAAAATTTAAATTTCAGGGTTTTATAACTAAACACAGCCACATTCGTTTGTTTACATATTGTCTACAGCTACTTTCATACAACAATGGCAGAGTTGAGTGGTTGTGACAGAGACCATTATGACTAAAGAGCCTAAATATTTACTATCTGGCCCTTTACAGAAAAAACTTCTGCTTTAGAAGAAACCAAAGGAACATAAAGAAAAATAGCGGAGGAAGATGTTCTGGTCCAGTGTGACCATTTAGCTTTTGGTAACACCCCATGTTCTTAACTTTGCCTAGCCTTTTTCTACCTGTCTAACTTTACCCCTTTACATCTCATTCTCTCAAAACCTTATTTGGTTATTTGCTAAATTACCTGAGAGCTAATTTTGCAATCTTCTTTAAGCTATGATTGAATCATAACAGCTTAACAGATAGCTGATTACTCCTCCTAAGTAACATATTTGGAATTCAGGAGAAACTAAATCAAAGACTTGCCCCCCCACCCCACCTGGCAGACTGGTGGGGAAGATATTTGCAAAGGTGAGCCTTCCTTCTACTTCCATATCACATCATATAGGCAGCCCGTTCTTCTACCTACCAAAAGTAAATTTAGTTGGTCATTAGTTTTGTTATTACCCTTTCAATTGGTTAAGTCAATAGTGAGCCATTTGCTGCTCAATTGCCCCTTAGGGGAGGAGGAAAAAAGTCAGGAATTACCTTGCAATAATTGCCAACCTCTGAGAGTTGAGTCTCTATGCCCCTTTAGCTAATAAGGCAGCCCTGGGTAGCTATCATTAAGATGGAGATTTTTCCATGAAGAAGAAAATGGCTCCCTGATGAAGTGGAGTTGAGATTAGAAATGCAGAAAGTAGTGTTCTCAAACTTTAGCCTAAGGAACAATTGCCAGGGGAGCCTGTTAAAATACAGATCCTCTAATCTTAGCCCCAGTGAGTCTGTGGGTCTCCAGTGGAACTCAGGAGTTAGGAGGAAAAAAATGGAGGATCTTTTGTGGGATGAAACTACATCCCACAAAGTAGTGGGATATTTGATTAGTAGTAGTGGTTATAGTTGATTCTTTGCTTCTTCCAAGAATCCCTTAAGTTGTTAAAGTAACAGACAATATAAATAGGCAGAGGCATTATTTTGAAAAATTTTCCCATTCTCTCATTCTGTTTAATTAACTTTATTCCCTGTGAGTACATGTGAATTGAACCCATGGCGAAGTAAGAAATAACTGGATTTGCAAGAAGGGTGGGTCTTTGAAGGCAGTATGGAATAGAAGTTAGGAAGCACACTCCTGACAGGCTGCCTGATTCAAATCTTACCTCTGTCCCTGTTGCTGTGTGAGCTTGGGTGAGATCTTAAATCTCTCTGTGCCCTAGTTTCTTCCTCTGTAAAATGGGAACAGTAATATCATCTATGTCTTAGAGTATTTATGAGCACTAAATAAGCTACTACATGTAAAGAGCATAGACAAGAGACTGGCCTATAGTACATTTCAATAAATGTGAGTACTTATTGAGGAATTCCTGTGTGATTTCACATACTTCTTAAGAATGGCATGAGAATTAGAGCATGTTCGGACTTTAACAAGTTGTGATTATACAACCAACTCCAAGTTACCCAGCTCCTTAGAGACCACTCTCATTTTCTATATTTATCCATGAAATTGATCTCCATATTTACAAATGTCAGGTTTAAACTTTCATTTATTTTTAATAACTAACATGTATTCAGAACCATATGACAAGAACTTCAACTGTTTTACATGTTTTATCTCTTTATTTCTCGTAACAGTCCCATGGGGTAAGTACTACTACTAGCCCATTTCACAGATGAGGAAACTGATGTCACACAGCTGGTAGGTAAGTGGAGCTGGGACTCAAATGAGGTCATCTGACCCCATTCTTTTAGAACAGTAGTTATCAAGTTATCAACCATTGGGCAAATTTGTCCCATAGTAGGCTGAATAATGGACCCTCAAATATGTCTATATCCTACCTGTCAAAACCCGTGAACATTACCTCATATGGCAAAAGACATTTTGCAGATGTGATTAAGCTAAGGATTTTGAGATGGGGAGATGATCCTGGACTAGCCAGGTGTCCCCAATGTAACCATGACAGAACTCATAAGAGGGAGGCAGGAGGAGCCAGAGTGGAGGACAGGGTAATATGATAACAGAAGGAGAATTTGGATGCATACACTTTGCAGGTAGAGGAAGGGGCCACAAGCAAGGGATATAGGCAACCACTAGTAGCTTAAGAAAGACAGTGAAACAGATTCCCCCTCAGAGGCTCCAGAAGGAATCAGCCTTGCCAATGCCTTGATTTTATCCCTATGAGACTCATTTAAGACTTCTCCACCATTGCAAGAGAATAAAATAAATTTTGATTGTTTTTTTTGTTTTTTTTTTTTTTTGAGACAGTCTCACTCTCTTGCCTGGGCTAGAGTGCCGTGGCATCAGCCTGGCTCACAGCAACCTCAAATTCCTGGGCTCAAGGGTATCCTCATGCCTCAGCCTCCCAAGTAGCTGGGACTATAGGCATGCGCCACCATGCTCGACTAATTTTTTTCTGTTTTTAGTTGTATGGCTAATTTCTTTCTATTTTTAGTAGAGACAAGGTCTCGCTCTTGCTCAGGCTGGTTTCGAACTCCTGAGCTTGAGCGATCCACCCACCTGCGATTCCCAGAGTGCTAGGATTACAGAATTTTTGTTGTTTTAAGCCACAAACTTTGTCATAATTTGTAACAGCAGCAATAGAAAATGAATACAGCTCTCTAAGGGACAGATGTCAATGTCTGGAGACATTTTTGCCTGTAGAGCTAGTAGCACTGGATAGTGGATAGAGGCCAAGGATGCGGCCAAACCTCCTATGAGACACAGGACAGTCCCCCACGACAAAGAATCATCCAACCCAAATGTCCCCAGTGCTAAGATTGAGAACCCCTACGGTAGAGCACCAGACCAGGAAAACCTGCATAGAATGCCAAACACATTTGCTCTTCAATTATCCTTCTGTCTAGTATAACTCAGGCTGGTCTTTAGCACCTCATGGATGTGGAAATTGTACTTGCCTGGTTTCTTGTTAACACACTCAAATCAATTCTGAATTCTGCTATTATAGGAAGCTTTTTTACCTATAGAATATCGTTCAGGCCCCTCCCTCTGGTTTTAAAGGCTCACCACAGCTGACTCCAACCTACTTTTCCAACATTGTTTCTTATTAATCCCCTTCGTGTTCAACTTAGTAAATATTTCTAATTTTCGCAGGTTACAGCTTTAGATCAGGGGTTGGTGAACTCCAGTCATGTGTCACTTAATGATGGGGATACATTTTGAGAACTTTGTCACGAGATGATTTCAGCATTGTGTGAATATGACAGAGTGTACTTACACAAACCTAAGTGGCAGCGCCTACGACACACCTAGGCTATGGTATAGCTTATTGCTCTAAAGCTATAAACCTGTACAGCACGTGACTGTACTGAATACTGCAGGCAATTGCAACACAACAGTAAGGATTTATGTACCTAAACATATCTAAAAAGAAAGGGTACAGTAAAAATACAGTAAAAAAAAAAATGATATACCTGCATAGTGCATTTACTGTGAATGCAGCTTGCAGGACTGGAAGTTGCTGTGGGTGAGTCAGTGAGTTAGAGGTGAGTGAATGCAAAGGCCTAGGGCATTGCTGTACACTACTATAGACTTTATAATCACTGTACATTTAGGCTACACTAAATTTAGGGGAAAAACATCTTTCTTGAACAATCATAAATTAACCTTAGTTTACTGTAACATTTTTACTTCATAAACTTTTTAACTTTTTGACTCTTATAAGGACACTTAGCTTAAAACACAAGTATACTGTACAGCTGTACAAAAATATTTTCTTCATATTCTCATTCTATAGGATTTTTAATTTTTTTTTTTTTACTTTTTTATTAAAAACTAAGACACAAACACACACATTAGCCTAGGCCTACACTGGGTCAGGATCATCAATATCACTGTCTTCCACCTCCACGTCTTGTCCCACTGGAAGTTCTTCAGGGGCAATGACATGCATGCAGCTGTCATCTCCTGTGATAACAGTGCCTTCTTCTGGAATACCTCCTGAAGGACCTGCCAAAGGCTGTTTTGTAGTTAGCTTTTTTTTTTAATACACTAAAAAAATTATAGTCTAAAATAATGATAAAAGGTATAGTATACTAAATATATGAACCAGTAACAGTTGTTTATTATCATTATCAAATATTATGTATGAAGCATAATTGCAGGCACTACATTTTTATATGACTGACAGCTCAGTAGGTTTGTTTACACCAGTATCATGATAAACAGTGAGTAATGACTTGTGCTGTAATGTCACAAAGGCTATAATGGCACTAGGTGATACGAATTTTTCAGTTCCGTTATAATCTTATAAGACTACCATTGTATACGCAGTCCATTGTTGACCAAAATGTCCTTATATGGCACCTGATAGTATGGCCCATAGACCAAAACTGGCCCACTGCTTGTTTTGGTAAATAAAGTTTTATTGGAATACAGCAGTGTTCAATTTTTTATGTTTTGTCTATGGCATCTTTGTTGCCACAATGGCAAAGCTGATAGTCACAACAGAGAACCCATGGTCCACAATGCCTAAAATGCTTACTACCAGGCTTTTTATAGAAATAGTTTGCAGACTCCTGATTTAAGCTATGCAAACCTCTTTACTTGTGCTGTACTCTAACCTTAACAGAAAGCTCACAATCTCACCCCACCACCTTTTCCCACTCCAAGAGGGGAGGATTGTGATTGAATTAATGACAGATGAAGGGCACACAGAGGTCACAGTGGAGCTTTCGTTGGGAGGGGGAGGAAGGCAAACTCTTTTCCTGTTCATGATTTATATTCTCCCTTCTCATGCTGTCTTTGAAGATAGATTGCAGAAATGAAGTGGGACCAGGATGGGATCTGGGAAAAAGTGACACAGTTGTTTAGTGAAGATTTAGGTTTAAGCCTCCAAAAGAGAAAGGTCAGAATGGGGTCTGTGCAGCCCAGCTGACTGGGACAAGCCCTGGGCTAGGGCTGGGAACAGAGAGTGAGCCTGTAACCAGCATCGCCATAGTGCTCATTCTCTAGCTCTCTGCCTTTATGGGCAGTATTAAAATATCACAGGCCGGTGGCTCACGCCTGTAATCCCTACAGGCTGAGGCTGGCGGATCCTTTGAGCTCAGGAGGTCAAGACCAACCTGAGCAAGAGCAAGACCCCATCTCTACCAGAAGTAGAAAAAATTAGCTGAGCATGGTGGCACACGCTCCACCCTGAGTAGTCCCAGCTACTCAGGAGGCTGAGGCAGGAGGATTGCTTGAGCCCAGGAGTTTGAGGTTACTGTGAGCTGGGCTGACACCATGGCACTCTACTAGGGGCAACAGAGTGAGACTCTGTCTCAAAAAAATAAAATAAAATATTACAAAGTTTCCCTCTCATAGTGAAGAGAAATTGTCTTTATTAGTATTGTTTCACTCTTCTGGAGCTTTCTTTTCCATGTGTTCTAGGCTGAATTGTGTCCCTCCAAAATTCACAGGTTAAAGTCCTAACATCCAGAACTTCAGAATATGACTGTATTTGCAGACAGAGTCTTTCATGAGGTAATTAAGTGAAAATGAGGTCATTAGGGTGGGCCCTAATCTAATATGACTGGTGTCGTTTTAAGAAGAGGGTGTTAGGACACAGACATGCTGAGAGAACACCATGTAAAGACACGGGTGGCTATTTACAAACCAAGGAGAGACGCCTCCAAAGAAACCAGCCCCGGTGACAATTTGATCTTGGATTTCTAGCCTCTGGGATTGTGAGAAAATAAATTTCTGTTGTTAAAACACTCAGTTCACAGTATCTTTTTATGGCAGTTCTATTAATAGCAAACTAATATACCATGTTTCAGACTTTTCATATGAGTAGACAACTATCCTGTCTTCTCTTCCCCAGGTTAAATATCCTCTTCCCTCCTGTCACACATTTCATTTTGGCTTGCCAACTGCCTACCATTTCTATTTTTTTTTTTTTTTTTCTGAGACAGAGTCTCACTCTGTTGCCCTGGCTAGAGTACAGTGGCAAAATCTATTAATAGTTCACTGTATCCAAGTCCTGGGCTCAAGCCATCCTCCTGCCTTAGCCTCCTGAGTAGCCAGGACTACAGGCATGTGCCACTGCACCCAGCTTATTTTTTTTTCTATTTTTAGTAGAGACAGGGTCTCACTCTTGCTCAGGCTGGTCTTGAACTGCTGACCTCAAGCGATCCTCCCGCTTCAGCCTCCCAGAGTGCTAGGATTACAGGCATGACCACTGCACGCGGCCCAAAGTTCCTTTATCTATATAAGGTTATATTCCGTGTTATCATTCTACTTTACAGGTAATTTCCATGTAAGGTCAGTTTTGGCAGGTTCTGGAAATTAAGAGATGGACATCTTTGGAAAGCCATTATTCTACCTGCCATATTTGGCAATGCCATCTTGTTAGCAAGATGTGCCTCAGTCTCAACATCTATTTTTAAAAGCTGATAATGTTGCTATAAGAATTCAATGAGTCCATACGTGTGAATGGTGCCTGGAACATAGTATTTGTTCAGCAGTGGTAGCTGTTATTATAACTACATGGTTATCTTCTTTGCCCTATACTAGACTACTAGTTACTTGAAGAAAAGAACAGAATTTTATACGTCTGTGTGTTCCCAGGCCTTAGCTCAGGGTCTGGGACATATTAGGTGCTCAATAAATGTTTGTCAAACTGAATTGTCCCACTTAAGAAACTATTAATTAGCCAGTAAAAACAACAGAGAATTTGAAATATGGAAAACACCACCATACATATGAAGTTACAAAAGCAAAATAAGTACATAAATAAAGTACACAGATAATCACAGCTGTTTGAAATATGCAGAACTAAAAATTACGCATAAAAATAGACTGGGAAGAAATACACCCAATCATTAACACATTGACAGTGATGGTCTCGAAGTGGGGGGGGATGAGGGGGGATTTTTTTTCTTCTTGTTTTTTACTTTCAAATTTTCTCTAGTGAGCATACTCATTTTTAAAATGTAAAAAATAATTTATATCTTATTTACACACACACACAGACACCCATCTTCTTTGCTCAACATTAGTGGTGACATTATACATTGAGTCAACTCAGGATCCAAGTTACTGCCGGGGTGGCAGTTACGAGTTCAGCATTTACAAGTTTGGTAAACTGAGGCAAGTGATTGTGCGGATGTTGTGGAGCTGAGGAGGGGATCGTCCACTCGCAGGGCTGGGTGACGTATATAAAGTGCCCAGCACATGGCGCGGTGCACGATAGGCAAGGGATAAGTGTTAGCTATTCTTCTCCCAGTTCTTACTACTGGGAGAACAATGCTGTCAAACACACATGAAGCCTTATGAGGAGGCATTTGTTCAGAGAGGAGAAGCAGAGAAAATTGGAAATAAAGCCAGCTCACTGCATCTCGTTTTAGCTCCTTTCAGGTGAAGATGTACCAAACCTGACAACACAAGGGTGTTTTTCGAACATTCTGTTTTAGCAATGGAACTGTCCCCACCCCTAAAATCTCGTGCAGATCCTCCGGATATAAAACAGACCAAAACAACTGCTCTGGTAAAAACAGGGGTCAGGCCATGTGTTCTGAGCTCCACGTCACCCTCACGGATCTGAATCTTCCCAGAGAATAATCTGGCAAGCACTGTTCCAACTCAAACCTAACTGGCTCATGAGTTGTCACTTTCCCAACTTCTTCTGGGAGCAGCAGCGTGGTGTCCCTGGCACCCTGTTGTGTTTTTCAGGACAACAGAGGGCAACGGGTGCACTAGGAACAGCTGTCCCCAGTCTCCCAAACTACTTGGCATAGCCCCTGTGCATGTCTCAGTCCTGTTCCTTAGGAGCTGTGCCCTCATTTGAGCTGGAACCACACAAAGGGATTGTCCCCAAGCGCTGAGTCTCCTCAGTCTTGACTAACCCTTTGCCCACTCATCGGCAGGTGGTGGCTGGATGTTCCCCTTTGATTTCTGTGGCTCAGGACAGCAGGCTAAGACCTGAGCTTGAATAAACATCGTGTCATTTGGCACTGGCAGGATTCCTGGTAGCCTGAGTCAGGCAAGGTTTAAGGAGGATTAGGTTTAGAATAGAAAAGGAGCTGAGTTATTCCCCACCCCCACTGTGGTCTCTTAAGTGCCTCAGGGTTTTTTTAAGAGTAGAGTAGGCTCACAGCCTTGGCTCAGTTGCTCCAGAAATAAAAGTTGCGGGCTTAGTGTTCTTTTCTAGAAGATCTGAGCATGTACTAATCCCAAGTGTAGTTTCAGCTGTGAAGGGCATAGACTGTGGGGAATTTGCTGAAAGCTCTAGAGAGTTGTGTACACACACACACACACACACACACACACACACAATTTTACTTATTTCTGGGGGTTCCTGAAACACTCAGGCTGGAGGAATTCTAAGGTCCCACACAACTCACTAATGGGAGGCTGCACTCTTTCCCTAGTTGAGCCTGGGGGTGCCCCACTGGGATGTCCTCCCCAGTGTCCCTCCTCAGTGACCACTGGCCATGCTGAATGGACCTTGCTGTCACACCGCCAGGTTTCCTTGGCAGTCTGGCCTTGGACGGGCTCGCTGGGGGCTCTGGCAGTTGCTCTTGTTTATTACACAAAGTCTTGCTCCACTCCCTGGCGACAGCTTGCAAACCAAACCTATTTCATTTCCCAGCGACAAACAGGTTGGAGGAGAGAGGGGGATGAAAACAAAACAAAACAAAGCAGACACCTTTTGAAGGCACAAGTTTTCCTTGGCTGCCCTCGAACATGTTTTTTTCACTTCAGTGTCCTGCAGCTATGGCTTTGCTTCTAGGGAAACTGTGGTTGTTTCTGCCCTCAAGTGAAAGAAATTGCCAGTTGAAATTTTCCTTCTTGTTTTTCTCTCTCTCTCTTTTCCCACCACCATTAAAAAAAAAGGGGAGGAGAGTGAGGCTAATACTTTTTTCTCCCAATTAAATGGATGTTCCCATCTTGACTGACTTCTTTTGGCAAAAACTACAATGTGTTTAAAAAGAGGAATGGGTATAGGTATCGAGGAAGGGTAGGAGAAGTATTTTCTACTTTTATAAACAGCTGTCTGACTCTCATCTTAACCACACAAAAATCATGGCTCAGAGCCCTTGCAGTGGAGGGATTAGGCACCCTCCTAATTCGGGAACTACTTATCATTAATATTACCAACACTTTTAATGCCCCAGGGGAGCGCAATTTTCACTCTAGAAACACCGCCCACCATTGCCATGGTCTGAATATTTGTGTTCCCCCCAAAATTCATATGTCAAAACCTAATCACCCATGTGATGCTCATACGAGGTGGGGCCTTTGGTGGGAGGTGATTACGTCATGAGGGTGGAGTCCTCATGAGTGGGATTAGCGCCCTTATAAAAGAAGCCCCAGAGATGCTTTGCCCCTCCAACCACACGAGGGTGCGGTGAGAAGGAGCCGTCTATGAACCAGGAAGCAGGCCCTCACCAGACACCAGATCTGACAGTACCTCGATCTTGGACTTCCCAGCCTCCAGAACTGTGAGAAATAAATTTCTGTTGTTGATAAGCTACCCAGTTTATGCTATTTTGTTATAGCAGCCTGAAGAGGCTAAGACAAGTGCCTTAAACACAAGCATAGGCTCTCTCCAATTTGTACAAGAAGTCCCACTAGCCACACTCAGAATGAGCAACATTAGGCAGCATCATTTTATGGGCAGGTTGAAGGTTCTAAACCTAAATAATACTCTCAGCACAAAGGTAAGGAAACTCCGTGTGTCCCTCTTAACCTCCTATGTAGTAAACATGTTTAAAAAAATTCAGACTCTGCTCTTCATTTAACACCACTATCATTTCAACAGAGAAGACAGTGCAGGTTTCTATAAGAGTTAACATTTATTGGAACACTTTCCATGTGCTAGTAGATGTCCTAATCAATTTGCCTAATTTAGTCCTTTCAATAACTCTCTGAATAAGTACAATTATTGTCATCACCATTTTATAAATGGAAACAATCTCAGATAAGTTAAATAAATAACCCAGAGTCACAGAGCTTGTAAGTATGAGAGTCCTACTAAATCCAGAGCTCCCTGCATTATGCTTCTTTGGTGTCTCCAAATTTTTATGAGACTCTGTTGCTTCTCTTTATGCTTCCTAAAATATTATAATACTTTTCAGTTGAGAAGTTCATTCTTCTTGCTTTGATAGGACTGACAATCTCTCCCTAGCAAAAATCTCAGATGGTTTAACACTGTCCAGAGCAAAGTCAGCTTCAGATTTATTTAAAGCAGCTTTCACCTTGTTTGTAAAACTGCTGCATAATTTATTTTCTAGCCTCCCTGCAGATGAAAACTATGTCAGTGGAC
The DNA here is from genome assembly GCF_040939455.1 of Microcebus murinus. NCBI lineage: Eukaryota > Metazoa > Chordata > Mammalia > Primates > Cheirogaleidae > Microcebus > Microcebus murinus. Next base: position 26,173,189 of record NC_134115.1, read on the forward strand.
ATATCCTTCAGTGCTCATCAGTAAAAGGGGAAAAGGTAATAGTTCCCTTACAATACCCGCAATGTTTGCTATAAAACATAAGAAACAGTTCTTGAAGCCATACACAGACTTACGCAGTGGGGCTTTTGTAAAAACATACACGGGGACTCTAATCCATCTTTTCATTTCTATTGGCCCTGAACAAGTTTTGAATCTGATCTAAATTTCTTTTTTTTTTTTTTTTGTGGGTGCATTTTCTTCTATGGCTACATGAATCTGATCTAAATTTCTTTACACAATGTTTGTTTGGGGTTTTTTTTTCCTGATTATAATAGTGGTGTATGTCCATTGTAGGAAATTCAGAATATGCAGAGGAGTATGAAGAAGCCAATAAAATAGGGCCATATTTCTTAGCATTTGATCTGGGCTCAGATTCAAAGCTCATTTGGGTCTGAATAATACCTGCGCAGTTATTTTTGTGAAGAACTTCAAAGAAAAATCTTTTGATTCTAGGCAATTTAAGAGGTTTTACCATAAGTCATTTTAAAGCAGTCAAGTTAGAAAAAAGAAAATTTTCTCTGCTCCTAATGGTTTTGGGTGAGTCTCTAGAGAACTGTTGAATGGGGGGAAAGTAAGTCTATGACATTCCTAAATGCTCTGTATTGTGTAGCAAACTGGATTTTTGCCTTCTTTAAACTTTCAAAATGATCTAGAATCTTGAACTTTCAAAGCTGTGGTTTAACAAGACAACTAGAAATGTGATTTCCCACTATCCATGTTTCTCCATTTTTCTTTCTATTTATAAAAGATTAAAATATACCTTAAAAAAAGAAAATTACAAAAATCAAGTTATATGCATGTCACTTTTATATAGTTACAGTATTTAATATTTGCATTTTATCTGAATATGATTCAAAGAACAAGTTACCCCCACATATATTTCTTTCTTCCTTTAATAGCCATCAGAATACATTTAAAGTTAAATGTATTTAAAAGTCATTTACATGTATTGGCTACATGTGAACCTGTAATAGAAAAAGAATATCATTTAAGTTTTCACATTCTTAAATCAACTAAATTGGATTGACTCTGTGGGTTCAGAATATCTTCAGTGGTATTTAAAAAAAATATATTCATCTGTGAAACTTCAAAAAAAAAAAAAAGAAAAATCAAAAAACAAAAACAAAAAAAAATAGGTAGATTGTAACCTTATTTTCTTCTTTCTGTTTCACTTGGTTTCAAAGTCAAATCAGAGAGGAGTTGATTTCATTTTAAACAGCATTGCTTCCCATGTTGTCTGTGAGCCTGAGTCTCCCAAACCAATTAGTGTTTTCAAATTTACAATCCACAATTTGAGCATCGTTAATTGCTTGGGTAATTATTTATTTGTGTAATATTTATTTACTTGCTTACACTTTACTTCATCTGAGAACCTCAATGTGGTTCATTAATATTAACTTATTATAATTATGTTTCATAGCAAGAAAAATATGCCATATAGTTGTTAGTAGTTTTGAATCATTATTAGCCTTGTAGTTGACTAAGAAAGCTGACATTTAGATTTGTGGTTGTGGCATATCTCTAACATCTAATTAAATCATTCTTTTTTGGCTTGCCAATGATTTGCTATCACATATTGAAAGAATTCTGGATGATATTTCAGCACTGCAAAGTAATACCAGAAGAACTCAAAGCAAGTTTATTCTCATCTTCTTAAAGATTTCCAGTATTTTACTCTAATATATTAGAAACATCTTAAATTTAATATGTAAGATTTTATTTTTAGGGTCCTATAAATAATTGATATCTCACTTCCTAGAGTGACCCTCAGGAACTAACCAACCAAACAAACAAATGAGCAAAAAGTCTAGTAATTATAATAAATAGAGCATTTACCAGGATGAAAAAACAAAACACAAGCAAACAAACATTCTTATGATATCTAGGGTATCTAGGCTTGTGACCTTTGTCGTTGGCCTTTTGCACTGAACCCATTTCTGGCTTTTTCCCTCTAAATCTCAGATCTCTGACCTATGTTATTTCTTGTCATCGTCTTGGCTGTTGCTGTTGCTGTTTCTTTCAAGTTAATTCTCTTAGGGTTCCAGAGCTATATGCTGTGAATTATTATTTGTAATCCCTTGTCTTGTGTTTATGACATTCTACATCTCTCCAACATGATTTATGGCTGACCTTATTTTTAACATTTGGACATAATGCTTTTAAATTGTCAAGCTGACTTTTGATCTTTGTGTGTTATATTTTGTTAATCTTAGGTGATGGATCTAGGGAGCCACAGGTGAGAGGGGCTAAAAAAGGTCCCAGAAATGTAGTGGTAGCTGCCATGATTCAACAGCAGGGACATGAAAGCTGATGCAGAGAGCTGCTCAGAACAGGAACAGTTTGCTCTATAAATCTGAGTTGCTGATCCAGTAAACTCCACCGGTGCCTCTCAGTCTAGGAAAAGGGTCATTTTTGCCTTGATAGTGAATAATGATGTGTGCTTTTCCAAGGGAATGAAGAAAGATGGAAGGCCCTCTTATGTATGTTCAATTATATATTTTTTCTAGCAATATGCTAACTTAATAAATTAGTACTTGTATCTCTCAACATGTCAATAATTTTAGTCATGCTCATGTTAGTATGTTTAAATGTTAATAACTGTGCCTTTCTAGTCACCTGTTTTGCAGACTTATAAAACACATATGCTCCCATGAGAACATATTTAGGATGGTCTTCTCAAAGTTTCCAACTTGACTACATTTAAATTAAATTTAAAATAAGTGATTATAGTATAAAATTATAGTGTTCCAAAAGGTTTTTGAGTCAGGATCCCTATTTTCATAAAAGGTGGCAGTTATTTTTCTTACATAGATCTTTGGCTTTGTAATTTTCATTAAGATTAATTCTATTATTAATAATTCCTTGGTAGTCCAAACCTATATTGAATAACACACTTTCTGGAATATCTTCTTAAAACGCAATGGAACTTCCTATTGAAGCAATGTAAAGTTAGCATTTTAAAAATTAGTATTTAATCATCTTCAGTGGAAACAAAAAAGTAAACATTTTCCATCCTTTTTCTTTTGTTTGTTCCTTCTTTTATTTCTTCCTCATTCCTTTCTTCCTAATCAGTAATCTAGTTAAAGGGAAATATTTGAATTCTGAACATAAACCATGTAAGCCATTCTATTCCCAAGGCTTATTTTTAGCCGGTTAGAGATCCACCCAAACCTCTGTAAGATGAGGGCCATGGATGAACATCTCATGAAAAAATCACAGGCTCTGGATTTAGATGCACCTTTATTCAAATATGGTTCTTCCATGTTACCTATTGTGACACTGGACAAGCTAATCTTAGTTTCAACATGTGTAAAAAGAAAGAAAACAATAGCTAGCTAATGGGATGGTGATGAGGATTAAATTAGATAATAAATGCAAATAATGTGCCCAAAACAGTGGCTTTCAGCTGGTAGACACAATATACATGGACCTCAGGTTATTAGCTACTCCTTCAAATATTTTAACAATTTTCATTACATCTTCTCTCTAATCATTCTCTCCAGTAATTTGTGAAGAATAGTAAGCTTTCCTTTATATAAGAATAATCCCAACTTTCAAAAAGGGTTGCCACTTTATCTGTAACATCAACAATTATTCCTTATCCATTTTACTAGTACAGCCAAAGAAGTATACAATGATTTGGATATATTTCAACAATTGAAACAGATGAAGAGAAATCAAGAAACTTTGCATTTGCTTAGGTTGATGATAGTTGAAAATGAGATTTCAAAGAGGAATAACACTGCAAGCAGAGTGCATTAGAAGATCAATCTGCAAAAGATCCAGAACGACAAGATGAAGTTATATGAAGATAGCATCTAAAAACTGTAAGAAGAAATTCAGGCAAGGTGTTCTAATGTATTGGCAAAATGGAAGGTGACACTTGACCAACTCCCAGGAATCATTTAACCTTAGAAGTAATTATAGAGTGAAAAATCCATTCAGGAGATTGCCTAAGAAGATAAGTTCAAAAGGGGCACTAAAATAAATGTGATTAATGCTATGAAAGGCAATGGGCAGGAGGAATCAGAATAATAATAAGACTTCACAATTTCACAAAAACCTTTTGTGCATGTCATCTCTGTTTCTCAGAGCAGCCCTGAAAGACAGGAACCTCATCACCACTGTTTCACAGGTGTGGAACTGAAGCTCAGGCATAGTTAAGTGACTTGCCCAAGCTAGTCAGGATGAGGAGGATTTGAACATGGGTCTTCCAATTCTAAATCCTTTATAACCTGCTGTAAAGCAACATCAGATGTGGTTGCTTCACTGAGGAATGACTGATTTGTGCCATTGTAAGCTAGAAAGCAAACTATCTTTCTGCCTTGAATATGTTCAACTGAACAATTCAGGGAAATGTTTAGCTTTAATTATAGACATTGTCTCTCTGGTTATCCCCAGTTTCTAGCTGTTTCCTGTGTCAATATACTAAGTTTCTGAGGGATATATATGTTCCAGCAGAGAATTCAGGCAAATATACCCATATTAGTACCAACTAGGCCTTCACTTTAAACCCATATTGCGTTTCCTACCCTGGTGACCTCAAGTAGGTTGTTTCTTCACTTCTGGCTAAATAAGTCTTAGCATGAGGGCAAACTGAAGATACTAGGCTTGTTTATTGCCCTCAAAAATCACATGGGACATTTGCTGGTAATCTTGCAACAGATTAAAAAAATAAAATAAACCGAGGTATAATTTATACATTAAATTATGTATTCAGCAAAATCCACAAATCTTAAGTGTACAGCTTGATGAGATTTTACGCAAGCATACACCATGTAACCACTGTCAGCAAGATATAGAACATGTCTGGCATTTGCAGGGCATATTAGAGTCGCTATGAAAATGAACTGCTTCCCTCTAAACTGTCAGGGGGTAGGACGATGGTCTTTTTCTACAGACTTAATTGGGCAAACACATAAAAGCAATAATTTTTAAATTTTAGGAGTCCTTAGATATTGGGAGGGGTGTGTCCTAAGCGGAGTAGGGGGTGAGTCAAGCGTGAGCTCGATATCGCAGTTCCTTGCTACTGCTCTCCCCGTCCCTTGGTACTCTGACCGGTTCCCTCCAAGGACCCACCCCCTTCCACGTGTGTGAGTCCTGCTAACTCCGCCCCCAGAGCTCTGGGATTGGACGATGGGCACTGGCCTAAGCCAATGAGCGCGCTGCATTCTGCTGGGCACACCTATATGGAACTAGGGGTAGGCACTTGTGCACGAGGAGGAAACTTCTGCAGAGAGCTCTGGGCCAGTGGCAGGCCCGCTCTTTCCGTCTTCGTGCGAATGCTGGGAGACAGGATGCTGTTAGTGCGGTCATCTTGCAACAGAAGGCGCTGAGAGGGAGTCAGCGTCAGGCAGACTGGAGCCAACAGACGGAAAGCTGAGCTGCTGAGGTGGCCGAGCTCCCCTGTCTACCCACACCCCAAACAAGAGCTGGCCCTGCACATTTAAGTTAATAGAAGGCCAATAGATTCTCTTGTGTAAACCAGTTTGAATTGGGCTTTCTGTCACCTGCAGTCAAAATGACCTCATAAGTGTCTGAGCTGGCTAAATTATTCCCTGTAAGGGAACGAGAGGAATGTTTTCTCTTAAAAGAGAGTGGGCAAAACCAAGGAGGGGAAAACGAAGAGGGAGGCGGGAGCCCGAATTACAACAGAAAAGGACTGAAAGACTTGGTTTGTTGAGGATGGGGATGATGAATACTATTATATTCACGTTCTTTACGTTCTATGTAAAATAACTTTCACCTTCCCCAAAGTCTAGTAAAGTTGGCTACAAACAAGAATTCCCTTCAGATAACAAGCCTGTGATTAAAAAGAGAGAATTCCTTGTGTGAATGTGTGAAAGAGAGAGAGAGAGAGCAAAAGAGGGAGGAGGAGGAGGAGAAGAAGGAAGGAGGGTGAGAAGAATAGGCTCTACATGTTATCGATATGGCACCAAATAAGGAACACAGGAGGCAATGAAAAGATTATCCCCACACTCAACAAATTCAGCAAAGTAGGAGCTTGGAGCCAGGACCGCCCATGGGAATGGAAGTCCTCTGGCAATACATAGAATTGTGGAGGGATACTTGGACTCTCCACAAGTCACAGGATGGGGGTTTGAGCCTATCTCCTCTAGGTATTAAGGGTCAGGGTGACCCCAACTAAACATGGCTCATGTTACTCCTAAGTCTATTTATTTGACAATAACATTCCTTGATAGGAAGAGTTTTCTCAACCAATTGTAACTTCTGATTGATTAAACAGGAACTGAGAAAGCAAACAAATAAAAATCCACATACAAAGTAAAGAGGCATAATGGTAAAACATCTTTTTGAAGTTTTATCTATCATCATTATTATTTATTTTTGAGACAGGGCCTTGCTCTGTCATCCAGGCTTTGAGTGCAATGGCACAATCATAGCTCACTGTAACACCTAGGCTCAAGCGAACCTCCTTCCTCAGCCTCCTGAGTAGCTGGAACTACAGGCATGTGCCACTATAACAGGCTAATTTAAAAAATATATATTTTTGTAGAGACAGAGGGTTTGCTGTGCTGTCCAGGCTGCTCTTGAACTCCTAGCCTAAAGTAATCCTCCTGCCTTGGCCTCATAAGTGCTGGGATTACAGGCATGAGTTGACATTTTTTTTTTAAGCCTTAAAATAAGGAGCTTCAAAATCAACCAACTCTTTCATTTTACTGATTTATAAGAAGTCGCTTTCCAATTCCCAAAGTTACCCATATGAAAACAAAATACACGCACTTCCCAACATCTAGTGTAGCTGCTGTGCAGAATGTTGGGCCTGTGTGAACGCAACTCACTCAGCCCCAAATTGGATATTTACCACTTAATGTGAAAAACATGTGCATTCTCTACTCCCACCACCCCACCCCACCTTGGAATTTTTCCATTCAGTTAACATTTATTAAATTCTGACTGCACTAGATGTTCCGTGGGATATAGACTAGAAAGTAGGCAAGATGTATGCTCTCAGAAATTCCATGAGGGAAGAAACATATGTATAGATGATTAATACATTCTCCACTGGCTAATTCCAATGGCAAGCAAGCAATAGAATGGATAAACTAAAGAAGAGGGCATGCCAGATACTGCAGATTGGGTTCCAGGAAAACAGACTCTGAGATGGTGACTGGCATGCAAATAGTGAATTAGGGAGTGTTGTCAGGATCAAAACCTGTGGAAGGGAAAGGAAGGAAGCTGGATTGGGCAGGGAAAGAAGTGGTGTGGTGAGGTGACCTAAATCAAGGCCTGTGGCAACCCCTTGGGGAGCACTGAAGCTGACATGGCCATTCAGACTCGTCTGGATTGGGAGGAGGAAGCTGGACCTTTAAACTCTGTATGGATCAATCACTGGATGCTGAGTACCCCAGAAAGGGGTGCGACTTTAGGTGGGGCAGTTCTGAGGAGTTCTAGCTGACATCCTTCCAGAAAGAGCTGGAAGCATAAATCCTTGAGTCCCGAAATGCGGATCTGAGTGCCACCCCCACAGCACCCACGCCACCTGAAATCATTTAAAGTTTTGGAATCCAATTAATCTGGTTGATGCCCTAGAAATATTAATTCCCCGTTTCTTTTGGAGGGGTGGAGTGACTCTTCCCTGGACAGGTTTTCTTGAGCAGGAATCCTCCCCATATTTAGTCACCTTATTAACCTATCTGAAAGTTTTCCCAGAGGGGGAAGCATTTTAGCCTGAAGATAACCACCATAACCTTGCTTGGGCTAATAAAGAAAATATTGGCATTAGAGTGAAGTAGTTTGGTGTTGGAGTCACACAGAATGGTAGTCTTTTCACTGGAGTAGTCTAAGTGCTTTGCATAGTACTAGCTCACCTAGACCTTTGGGTATATAGGGGCGCCAAATGCTTGCTAATGCCTGTTATGGGAAAGCAGCTAAGATTCTGCTCCACCCCAGCTGTTTGCAGTTTGAACACTTACTGTAAATTAAGAGAGGAAATAATGCATGTAGCTTGTGGAGATGCCCTGAGTCCAGAGCTGTTAGCTACCAGCTCCAACTCTGCAACGTACTTCCACGCATATCACGAATGCTCAGGAACAAAGGGCAGTCAAGTTTTTCTTTCAACAAAAAGGAAATAATAAAATTAGCCTCCAAGAACCTGAGAATGTTCCCTAAGAAACCCAAAGGTAAACTTCCACTGTGCTGATTGTTGTCCCATAACATGGAGGGGGGAAAAAAATCCAAATTCTTTTTTTTATTCTTCTGTTAGGATTCCCTGCACCCACTGAAGAAACATAGAAAAGTGGAAATAACCGCAGCAACCACTGATTTCACAGATAGGGCTGGAACATGCTGCACTTCAGGATGATGGGAATGGACTTTCTGCATTATTGCTCAATTAATTAACTTAATGGTCTCAACCACATTATAAAGGCCAGTACCTCCAAATGCTTTCTTGATATAGCAGAAGCAAGTAAAAAAAAAAAAAAGAAAGAAAGAAAGAAATACGGGAGAGACAGCTATGGTTAGGCTCTGTGCTAATTCTATTTATAATCGCCTAAAAAAATAAGAAACAACAGATGCTCTTAATTGGAATTTTTCTCTTCATTAGAGAAATATACCTTGCCATATTTTTTATCTAAGAACCACTATGGAGTTTGTAGGGAGTTGGGGGACAGCTCTGCGCAAAGTTAATCATAGCCTGCTCAGTTGATTATAGTATGCATGCCGTTTGCTTGTCACGTGAGCAGAGGGAGCTTCATCTGCATGACATGAAAGGGCTGGATGTGCCAGAGAATTATGTATTGTGCTATTTGTTACAGTTTAGAACCAAGACCCAGGCTTAATGGTGAAAACCCCTAATCAGCATTCGATTGTTCAGACTCAAAGCTGTGTTTATAATAATAGCAGATAGTAGGATGGATATATCTTTCATTTGCAATCAAATAGAAACATACATTGTAATTGAAAGCCCCTTAAAATTTCCCCAGATGGAGTTAGAAATTAATAACTCGATGAGTTTATTGGAAAAAATGAAAAATATTTATTAAAATTACTCACTTATTAGAACCCTGTCTGTCTCTAAGGAACACTGGGGGAATTGGGGATATCAACGCAAAGTAACTCACCCAAATTTATTATGTTCTTCATATTAATTGATAAACAACATCTAAGAAAAACAAGATATTGTAGCTACCACACCAATGAGTAATTATAATAAGCCAAGGTAGAGTGAGAAAACATTTCCTTTCTTCCTGCAATATCATATCAAAATCTAAATAGATTGCTCATGAGTTTTTGCATTTTATTATAGTAAAAGGTACTCAAGGACAGTGTTTACCCAAGTCCTGAAAATTTAAAGGACATCTCGTTTTGTTTTGCCCTGTTCATAATCTTACTAGTCACTTTTCTTGGTTGATGTGGAGGTGGGAGGCTGTTTTGCATTATTTTTTTTCCAGTAGATAATTATTTTAGTGTAATTAAAATAACAGACAAGCTCTGAAGGCAGTCCTTAAAAATCATCAACCTGAAAAAAATCCCTTTGGCGTATGAAATTTGTATTACATTTGTCTGTGTTTTCCATTGTTGTTTTCCATCTTCTGAGCCATTGGTGTCTCTGTGGTTCACCACACACACACCAAGAACACCTGCCTGAAACAAATATATTCTGAGCTCACCTGAGGTGGTGGGGTCAAGCTGATTTTTATGATGACTATAAAGAGTGACAAGGAGACACATTTCATTAACACGATCCAGACATGCAGGCCAGAACGCCATTTCTGCCTTGCTTTAGTCCCTGGCTCAATTTTTCAGTTCAGTCGTTACTTCCCCTGAAGTTCCATCTCCCTTGATCACATGAAACACAACGTAAAATAGGAAAGCCCAAAAATACATTGACGAATTTAGGTCATTGAAGGCCTAAGAATTTTTTCTTCCCTTTGGAAGATTGAATTCATTCATTTGCATTTGTTCAGTCAATTGTCAAGTATACATTGAAAGACCATGTATTGCAAGCTTCATAAGAATGTAGGGAACTTAACAAGGATGAGGACATAGTCTGAGACTTTGACAAGTATGGAGAGATCCCTCTCTTCTCTCCTCCCCTGCCTCATGCCCCTGATCTCTCCTGCTTGCCCAACACATGTATACTCAGGAATCGGCCTATATATCTATTTCCTTCCTTGGGCCCCACTCTGCAGCATTTTAATAAGACCATTTTATGGCATTGAGGAGCGGTTGTTTAGGGATATTAAAGAATGTTTTTAACAAAGCAAATATTCCTTTGCTAGCACATATTTCTGGATTTTATGTTACTTCGCAGCCAATTGTAGTCAACTCATAAATGAAGAACCAGTGGTCATTATATTCTCAGTCATTATATTCTCTATATATATCAGGAGCTGTGCCAGTCCCACTAAGCACTAAGTGATGAGTATGTGTGTAAAATACATCACTCTTGATACTGTGGCAGACAATAGGAAGTGTCACATAGAATATGAATTCAAGAGTCACCAAAACCCGGATTTGAGTCTAGGCTCTAGCACTTAGGGTCGTGTGACCTCAGGCAAGTTATCTAAACCTTGGTTTTCCACTCTGTAAAATGAGTGACACCAGCTCACCCAAATACGTATGGTGAGAGTTAAACGTGTGACTAGCCCAAGTTGCTCGGCCATGCCTTCATATCCAGGCATCACCAGCCTGGGGCATTAAACAGATCTTCTTAGGGATAGTATCTTAGTTTGCTAGGGCCGTCATAACCAGATGTCACAGGCTGTCCAAGATCAAGGTGCCAGCGGGTTTGGTTTCTCCTGAGGCCTCTCTCCCTGGCTTGCAGATGTCTCCTCTCTGTGTCCTCACGTGGCTTTTTCTATGTATGCACACATCCCTGATGTCTCTCTGTCTTTTTATAAGGACATTAGTCATGTTGAATCAGGGCCCCACCATAATGCTCTCATCTTAATCAGCCCTGTGGAAGCCTTATCTCCAAATTTTAAGGTCCTGGGCGTTGGAACTTCAACATGTGAATTTGAGGGGTGGGGACACAATTCAGCTCATGATAGAGAGTGGCCCATGTTTCACTGTCTTTCGTTCTTCTGCATAAAGCAGGGTCAGAGCTGCATGTCAATCCCAGGCACGATCTTTCAGGTGCTCAGGGTTTTCAAGTTCTTCTACCCTTGCTCTCCCCAGGAAGCCACTTCGGGGTCTCTCAGTGAGTACATGAATGTCTGTCCCAGGGTGCTGTGCCCAGGGCTGAGGTTACCCATGCCATGGGGAGAATGCCACTCGTCCTGCTCTGTGTCACATCCAGTCACTGGGTCTCCTGCCAGGCCACTCATACCTCCATGTCTGAAGGTCTCAGAGACCTTCACGGGAGCAGCTGCTTCATCATCTGTCTGCAGCCTCTTCCCCAGTAGGCTTCAGACAATGTCAAAGCAAATGCCAGGCTCTGGTCCCTACCCTTGTTCTCAACATCGGGGACCAGGGCATGCTACCCATCCCCACTCCGCCGGGTTCAGGCAAAAACTTCGCTGACATTGACTTTTGGCAGCGACCTTCTACTAGGTCATTCATTGAAGTGCTCAGACAAATCTGAATTCCAATTCCAGTTTAGGGCAAGAGTCCTTTCCATATAAACCCTTGCACTTTTGTGACATGTTTGTTCAACAGGTACCTTGAGGAGAACAATGCCATTAGTTCCTGATACTGTTCTCTTTACTAATTGGCATCCTGCACTGGCTAATAAGTCAGGCTCTGCAGTCAGAATTGCCTGTGCTTAAATCCTGTTCTATGACCTTGGACTCTGTACTTACCTTCCTTAAGAACTGGTTTGCAGGCCAGGCACAGAAGCTCAGGCTTGTAATCCCAGCACTTTGGGAGGCCGAGGCGGGAAGACCACTTGAGCCCAGAAGTTCAAGACCAGCATGGGCAACATAGTAAGGTCTCATCTCTGCAAAAAAATTTAAAAAATTAGCCTGGCATGGTGGCACATGCTTGTAGTCCCAGCTACTCAGGAGGCTGAGGCAGGAGGATCTCTTGAGCCTGGGGGTCTGAGGTTGCTGTGAGCTATCATGATGCCTCTCTCTGCATTCTAGCACAGGTGATGAAGCAAGACCCCATCTTAAAAAAAAAAAAAAAAAGAGAAACTAATTGATTTGTCTAGTTACAAAATAGGTATAGTAATGCTTCTTTACCTTATAGAAATGAGTTGAATCAGTAATATAGCAGTCTTGCCCTCTTACCTGCAGTTTCACTTTTCACAGTTTTGGTTACCCACAGTCCACCAACATGAGAAAATATTAAATGGAAATTTCCAGAAATAATTTATAAGTTTTAAGTTGCATGCCATTCTGAGTACCATGTTGAAATCTTGCACCCCAGGACGTGAATCCTCCCTTTGCTCAGCATATCCACGCTGTCTACGCTCCCCACCTGCTTCCAATCACTTCATCACATTGACTGTCTTGGTACCACAGTACTTGTGTTCAAGCCACCCTTATTTTACTTAATAATGGTCCCAAAGCGCAGGAGTAGCTCTGCTGGCAATTTGGATATGGCAAAGAGAAGCCATAAAATGCTTCCTTTAAGTGAGAAGGTGAAGATTCTCTACTTAAAAAGGAAAGAAACAAAATCACAGTGTGAGGTTGCTAAGATCTTCTATCAGTGAAATTGTGAAGAAGGGAAAAGAAATCTGTGCTAGTTTTGCTGTTACGCCGCAAACTGCAAAAGTTATGGCCGTGGTGTGTGACAAGTATTTAGTTAAGATGGAAAAGGCAGTAAATGTGTAGGAGGAAGACAAACAGAAACGTGATCCCATCGACAGCAATCAGGTTGGGAACTACCTGCAGTTTCAGGCATGCACTGGAGGTCTTGGAACGTACTGCTTACATATATGTAAATGATCTACCACAGTGCCTAAGATAGTATGATTGTTATCATTAATCTCGAACATTCTCTGAATGCTAACTCTTCCAGGAGTTTCTTTCAGGTATGATCTCATTTCGTTCTCAAACAATCCCATGAGGGAGATTCCATTCTGATGTTCGTTTTACAGATGAGGAAACAGTTAAGTCAGTAGCTCAAGATCGCATGGTCACCAAGCTACACCATCAGGATTCAAACCAGTTTAGTATGATCCCACAGACTGTGCTTTTAACTGCGGTGCTCAGTAAGTGATATTTATCAGTCACGATCCATTAGTCAACAGATTTTTATATAGATACTAAGTGCACTTTAGTAGGTGAAGTGAGAAATACAAAGATATCTAAGAAGTAGTGTTTTGGGCTGGGCATGGTGGCTCACGCCTGTGATCCTAGCACTCTGAGACGCTGAGGCAGGAAGATTGCTCAAGGTCAGGAGTTTGAAACCAGCCTGAGCAAGAGCAAGACCCCCATCTCTACTAAAAAAAAAAAAATAGAAAGAAATTAATTAGCCAACTAAATATATATAGAAAAAAATTAGCCAGGTGTGGTGGCGCATGCCTGTAGTCCCAGCTACTCGGGAGGCTGAGGCAGAAGAATTGCTTGAGCCCAGGAGTTTGAGGTTGCTGTGAGCTAGACTGACACCATGGCACTCTAGCCGGGGCAACAGAGTGAGACTCTGTCTCAAAAAAAAAAAAAAAAAATACTTGTGGAGAACAGAAATGTACCACTGTTTCTCAGTGTGTTTTTACATAATTATCAGCTGAAAGTGTCTAAAAATGATAAACCACATGTTACAAAAGCAAGCAAACTGTGCAGTGAATTTTACATTAACCCAATGACGAAGCTGGTGGGAAGCTTTAAAATTGAGACATTGGCTGGGCACAGTGGCTCACACCTGTAATCCCAGCACTTTGGGAGGCCAAGGCAAGAGAATCACCTAAGTCCAGGAGTTCGAGACCAGCCTGGGCAGCATAGTGAGACCCTGTCTCTACAAAAAATAAAAATAAAAAAATTAGCCAGGCGTTGTGGCTTGCACCTGTAATCTGTACTCCTAGCTACTGAAGAGGCTGAGGTGAGAGGATTGCTTGTGCTCCAGCCATGGTGACAGAGAGAGATTCTGTCTCTAAAAAATTAAATCAAGTTAAATTTAAAAAATAATACAAATGAAGCAGGAGAAAGAAAGCTATGATGGCTGAAAATGAATTAAGACTGAGTGATTCTTGAGCTTAAACACTCTACTAGCAAAGGTCAAACAATAATAATGACAATAAAAAGCACAGTTATATTAGGTGATGTCTGACCACACAGAATGCTGGGAATTGGGTTTTATTTATTAAATGTTTTATTAGCACAGTTCACCTGAAACAGCAGCGTAACATGAACATGGTAGTACATTTTGGTTGGCAGCAGGTAAGCTCCTGCCTTCAAGGCTATTTGAAAGGGAACATTCTATGCATTTTGCGTGATTTGAAAATTGAGTGAACTTCAGGACATAGAAATACCACTTTTAGACCCAGGCAAGGAGGGTCCCTGTTCTGGGACACATAACTTAGAGAGTCCTCTTTTACTTCTCCCCAAGCCACATCCTTCCTTATGGAGTGAGGAATTCAAGGGGGCACAAGGATGTGCCCACCTGGAACCCAGCAATCCTGTCCCCATCTTGACCAAACATCTTGAGGCCACTTATAGGGCTTTCAGATCTATATCTACTGCCTCATTTAGTGTTAATATGTCCTACTTTAAATAAAAATTAAGCCATAATTGGCATTAAAATTTCTTACACCTAAACATGACTTTCACTTGGAGTGTCTGGAAGAAATTCCCATTTCCATGCTCTTTATATTGATGCATTTTTGTAGTATAGGTTGGAGATGAAGGTGAATCAGGAAGCAGATTCTGGGTTTCATTTGTGCCAGTACTGTTAATTATTGATTTCATTAACCTTTAGATGCTAGGATTCAGAAACTTACACAAACTTACAGAAGAAAATATTCTAAAGTTTGCTCACACCTTTTTTAATAACTGCAATACATTTCTTGACAATCTGACTTTGAGCATGTCTAAATAGGAGCTAAAACACCAAAGTGTCAGGTGACATTTTTACTTTTTAAAGAGAAGGAAAAGAGGTGGTCTTGAGATCTGGATATAGAAAATGTACATTTGAATCCCAGCGATGCCTCTCATTAGCTGTGCAACTTTGAGTAGGTTATTTACTGTCTCTGAACTTTAGTTTCCTCAATTGCAAAATGGAAATAGTTATCTACAGATAGGATTGTCGGACATCTCAAGTGAGATTATGTATGAAAAAATATTTTGTGAACTAAGAGCACTGTGCAAAGACTAGTTGTTATTAAATGCTTATTATGAGGCCATTTGTTCTCAAGTCTCTGTAAGAAGGGGATAGACAAGAACTTTTAGGAAGAAAAAACAGTTTGGAAAACGCAGACTAAACCAGAAACTAATCTAAGTATTTAACATCCACCTTTTAGACCCTCTGTCTGCAATCAGTGCTGAGTAACCAACATTAATAATAGAAGAAACTGACTTGTTAATGAGCCTTTGTCCAAGAGTGAGATACAATTTTTTAAGAAAATCGATATTTTTGTTTAAAGACCCAGGAATTTCCTCTTCATTTCTAAGTAAATATGTAAGTGGAGAAAGTGCAAACTTCCCTGAAGTATTTCTATAGCCTATTACATGAGTAAACCAAAAAAACCCAGTAACTGCTGCCCCACACATAAATGGAAGCCCCAGCAGAGCAGAGATTTTCGTGTTTTGTTACTGAAGTATCCCCTGTACCTAAACCCAAAGCATAGAGCAAGTGCTCATGATATGTTTTGAATAAAATTAATTAAAATGTATATATAAATACTGCTATAATTCTGGAGCTAGTTTCCACAGATAATTGCCTCTTCCTAGGGTCACTAATAAGATAGACCCACACTTGCTGTTCCAATAAGAAAAAATTTTTTGTTAGTTTGAGATCTTGTGCCTCAATGATAAATGTTTTTTTCCCATGGAAGTTTTGAGTGAAGCTGGTCTCCCTCCAGAAAATGTTATTGTGAATGCTATGCTATTCACTCATACTTGTGGTTTTTGAGTATATGGTCTCCCACCAGCAGGAAGAGAGTTGCAGGACCAAATGTTTCTTGTTTTAAAAATAACTTACATGTATGCAACTTAATTATTTTAAAAGGCTTTGTGCTATCTCACTTGACTAGCTCAACAACCCGGTGAGATAGGCAAATGATACTATATCCATTTTGTGCTTGAGAAAAATGAGACCCAGAAAAGGGATTAAGGACTAGTAAAGAAGGAGAAGAAAAAAAATAAAAATTAGGTCCCTTGAACCCTTGTCTAACATCTACTTACTCCACCACATATGATGTATATGTGTAGTCATAATTAACACATTGCTCACTACTCATTTATCTGTGGAAAGATGTTTAAATGCAAAAAAATTTAAGCAATTACTGTATTTGGTCTAAATCAAAGCAATCTCCAATTGGGCATAAATAGTCCAAAATGCTTTCAAAAGGCATTATTTTCATCTGGGTTTTCTGGGCAGTTGCTTCATCTTTACTTTACCCTTCTCACTTGAACACAACCATTTTCATGGCTCTTTACAGCTCAGTGTTCATTACCATCTATTTCCATTCTCTTGGGGAAAATGTTGTCTCACTTTTTGTTGTTTATGATTTAAGGATTAACCTTATTTTACATAATCCCTATTTCCTGCACCCTAATCAAATTATGGTAGTGGTAAATATACACAAAAATTACAGTTCATGCAAAAGGACATGAAATCTTATTTATGAAGGAACTTAATTTTAAAAGTGTGCCCTCTGCTGGAATAGTGGTAACATGACAAGTAAGTAAAATTAGAAAGAACTGTGTAGTTCTGCTAAACACCCAAACTGACACCCATAAGGCTTTATTTTCATTTAAAGACCACCAAAATTATATGTCTCATGGCCTGTTCAAATAAGGTTCAATCATATACTCAGTTCATAAGATTCCGAGTTCAGCAGCAAGGTACAAACACACTATTGAGTTTTCTGTATATAAAAAACTGCAAGGTTGGGCACAGTGGCCCATGCCTGTAATCCCAGCACTTTGGGAGGCTGAGGTGCGAGGATCACTTGAGGCCACAAGTTCCAGCCAAAGCAACATAGTGATACCTTGTCTTTTCAAAAAATCAGAAAGATCACCTAGGCATGGTGGTGCATGCCTGCAGTCCCAGCTACTTGGGAAGCTGAGACAGGAGGATTACTTGAGCCCAGTCTAGGAGTTTCAGGCTGTAGTGATCTATGATGATGCCACTGCACTCTAGCCTGGGTGACAGAGTGAGACCCTGTCTCAAAAAAAAAAAAATCGATCCTAGGCCAAGGGATTTCCTTTCACAAATTATTTATGAAAACATTTTAGAAACAAGTAATATAGTTATTTCTTGAAATTATAAAAACTCAGAAACAGAAAATATAGTAGCAGAAATATAAAACAATATCCTCACTCTGTACCCTGCTTTCTGCAGCTGGCAAACTCCTATTCATGTCTCAGGATCCAGCCTAAATGCCATCTCATCTTTAATTTTAATCATACTTTTATAAAGAGGGTTAACCACTTTCTTTTCTGTGTTCCTAGAAATACTCTTTGTATTTGTTATACTGTGTTGAAATCATTTATGTATCTTTCTCCCCCTTAATTGTTCCAGACACATTAAATAAGAACTACAAAAACATGTAAAATGTTCTCCTTAAAACTGAATTGTACATGGTATTTTAAAGAATCATAGATTACTAGAACTAGAAAGTATCTGTGATATTATCAGTTCATTAATTCAGTATACCCCTGCCCCGAGTTTCTCCATTTTATAGACGAAGAAACAGAGCCTGTCAAAATCAGGTAACTACACAAGTTCTTTTAGCTAAGAATTAATAAAGTAAGGCTATCACCCCCATCTTTTGGTTCCAATCAGTGTTCCTTCCACTTCAACATAATCACCTCCTTTCCATATAATGATCCTGCAATAATATGTCTTGCTGAACTGTTCAGGGGTACTTAATCTGGTATCCTTGCATTTCCTAAAATTATGTGCAAAATTTGCATGCATGTATTGTAGGTCCTACCTATATGAGGGAGGCCTTCACTCTCTGAACATTCATTCATTCAACAAATATTTATCAAAGACCCTATGTGCAATCCTCAACAAAACACTACAAAAGCAAAACCAGCAACATATAAAAATGATTATGTACCATGACAAGTGTGATTTTTCCCATGAATGCTAGTTGGTTCAACATCTGAAAATCATGTAACATAGAATAAAGACAAAAATCATATGCTCATCTCAGGTGATACAGAAAAAGCATTTGATGATAAAATTCAACACCATTTCATGATAAAAATACTCAACAAACCAGAAATAGAAAGGAATTTCTTAAGCCTGACAAAGGACATCTATTAAAAACTTAAACTGGCAACGCAAGCAGTTGAAAGTTCAACAGCAAGTTTGGAAGATGCTGCCCAAAGGAAAAAGTGGTTCTAGAAAAGGGGGAAAAGGGGGAGCAGCCTCTGGGAGCGACAGTTCTGACAAGAAGGCTCAGGGTCCCAAAGGTGGTGGCAATGCAGTAAAGGTCAGACACATTCTTTGTGAAAAACACGGCAAAATCATGGAAGCCATGGAAAAGTTAAAGTCTGGAATGAGATTCAGTGAAGTGGCTGCACAATATAGTGAAGATAAAGCCAGGCAAGGGGGCGACTTGGGTTGGATGACCAGAAGGTCCATGGTAGGACCTTTTCAAGAAGCAGCATTTGCCTTGCCTGTAAGTGGGATGGATAAACCTGTGTTTACAGATCCACCGGTGAAGACAAAGATTGGATATCATATTATTATGGTTGAAGGGAGAAAATAAATCATATGAAAGACTGAAAAAAAAAACAAAAACTTAAACTAACATCATACTCAGTGGTGACAGACTAGATGCTTCCTCCTACAGTCAGGAAAAACACAAGGTTATCCTCTCTCACCATCTCTGTTCAACATTGTACTTGCAGTTCTTGCCAGGTATATAATAGAAGAAAAAATAAATAAATAAAATAAATAAATCCAGATTGGCAAGGAAGAAATAAAACTCTATTTACATATGATATGATCATATATAAAAAAATGTTAAGGAATATATATATGTACACACACACCAACTATTAGAACTAATCAACAAGTTCAGCAAGGTTGCAGAATATAAGATCAATATACAAAATACAGTTTTATTTCTGTACATTAGCAACGAACAATCTGAATAAGAAATTTAAAAAATAATTCTATTTATAGTAGCCCAAAAAAGAAATTACACAGCAGTCAATTTAACAAAAGAAGTGCAAGAATTGTACACTGAAAACTACGAAACATTGTCATGCAGCATTGCTGGTACAGTGGTATGCATAGCTTCCTTCCAAAACATTGTTGAAGAAATTGAAGAAGATTGAAATAAATGGAAACATATCCCAAGTTCTCAGATTTGAAGACTTATTATTGTTAAGATGGGAATACTTTCCAATTTGATCTACAGACTCAATGCAACCCCCTTCAAAATCCCAGCTGCCTTTTATGCAGAAATTGACAGAATGAACCTAAAATTGATACGGAAATTTAAGGATCCCACAATAGTCAAAACAATCTTGTAAAAGAATAATGTTGAAGAACTCAGACTTGATGATTTCAAACCCAAACACAAAGCTAGAGTAATCAAAATAATATGGTCCTAGCATAAGAGTAGACAGAAAGATTAATGGAATAGGATTGAGAGTTCAGAAGTAAATTTTCACATTTATAATCAATTTATTTTCAACAAGGATGCCAAGACTATTCAAGGAGAAAGAATAGTCTCTTCAGCAAATGATACTAGTTGGATAACCAAATGCAAAAGAGTGCAGTTGGACCTCAACCTTACCTCATATACAAAAATTAACTCAAAATGGATCACAACTGAAATGAAAGTGCTAAAAACTATAAAACTCTAAAAAGAAAATATAGAATTAAATCCTTGTGACTTTGAATTAGGCAAGGGTTTCTTGGTTACAATACCAAAAGCACAAGTGATAAAAGAAAAAGAATAAATTGTACTTCATCAAAGTGTAGGTTTATGAGCTCCAGCTCACAACTTCCTCATCACTTTCCTTCTTTTGCTCCTTCAGCCTTTCCCCCTTGAGACCAAACTGCTGCATTAAATAGCTCTCTGCATGACACGTCTAGAGCAGTATCTATTTTTCTGACCAGGCACTGACTGATACACTCCCTTTTTAAGCTATAAGTTCCAGCCTGAAACAGGTCCAAACAACATCTGGGAAGAAGATTCACCGTTAAACCAAGTTCAACTTGTGGATTTATATTTTGGACTAGATATTCTAATTTCTGCATCAAGAACAAGTTTTCCTCTTAAAGTGATAGCAGGTCTGTTTCTTAAGAGTGAGCTGTTAAGTCAGGGGCTAGAGAAGACCAGGTTCATGGAATAATTTTGCAGGAATGGCAGGAAACTAAAATAAAGTTGTGTTTTGATTGTGTCATGAGCCACGCTTGTTCAGCATGCTATTTGCATATGTATACACGTGTGTTGAAGTAGTCTGTCTTCATGACCAAGGTGAGACAGCAGAGTCTAACAGTGTGTAGCCTCTAGCCTCTAAACTGGCCCCAATGGTTCCACTACTTTGCATTCATGAATTTGTAGAGTGACCTCCACAGGGCTGACTCATGTAACTGATGGGATATTGTGGGGGGAAAGACACTGTGGCTTCCATCTTGCTCTCTCTTGTATCCCTGGCTCTGAGGAGAGACAGCTGTCCTATCATGAAAACATGTCCTCTTGGTGACTGACTGAGGCCTCCTGCCAATAGCTACGTGAGTGAGACCCTCCGGCTCCTGTCAAGATACAAACAGCCCTGGCAGACATCTGGAGGAGACCCTGAACCAAAATTGCCCAGCTAAGCTTCTCTTGGATTCCTAATCCACAGAAAGTATATGAGATAATAAATGGTTAGTGCTGGGTTAGGCTAATGAATTTTTTTAAGGTTTTTATGGATTTATTTTGGTTGTGAGGGTCAAATAAGATAAGGGTTATGGAAACATTTTGCCTACTCTAAGTGCCAGTGTATAATACCCACAAAAAGGGATTATGAAATTTGTAGCCAGAGCATTTCGGAGCTTGACAGTACTTTAGTATCATAATATCAGTCATGGATACTTCTACACAGAATCAGAATTTCTGAATAGATTTGTCAGAAATAGATTCATTGTCATCACTGTAGCATATCCCAAGAAAATAGATAACAGGTTACCTGTTCTCACTCTAAGAAACTGGTAGTGCCAGGACATTGGCTTGTCATTGTATTTAGTCATCACAACCCATTGACAAGGTAAGAATTACTGTCCCAATGTGCAGGTAGGAAAACTCTGAGTTTGGATAGTTTAATTGGTAGACCCAAGTGGAAAAGCCAAGTAGACTAGTGAATTTTGAGCTAATTTGTTATGCAGCAGTAGCTAACTAATACAGGGTAAGAGAGGAGAGTGGTTCTAGGCACAGAAGAGATTGCAGAAAGCAGAAGGACCAGCCCCTGCCTCTGCCACACACACGGTGGCTTTTGATCCAGTTTATGTCCACACCAACCGGCAAAGTTACTGTACCTAGTGAGAGCTATGGGACAGCCAATCATAAGTGGTAATATTGAGGAGACACCTAGATGTGCTCTATTTGGGCAGCACTGATTGACAAAATAGAGAAGTAAGTTAAATTTATGTCCAAGACTATTTTTAGAGTCCCATTACTGCTTTGTAACTGCTCCCGGACCCCAATGTGGCATCTTAGCTTACCCTCCCCCACTACACTGCCGCCCTTCTTTCTTTATCTAGCTTGATAAACCACTTTACATCAACACATATTGAGAGTCTGCTATGTCCAAGACCCTCAGAGATCAACAAACCACTACCCCTCTCCTGAAAGAGCCTTCCATCTGTAGACTACTTTGGGTTGGAAATATATTGCACTTGCTTCTAACCTTGAAGGCAGAGGTTAAATTGCAGTCAGACTTAGCAGGACTGCATTTCCAGGAAGTTCCCAGGTGATGGCCCTGCTACTGGCCCTGGGACCACATTGTGAGGACCAGGCTCTAAAGGACTCTGCAGGGGTAGGAATAGAAGACAGCATGGCATACCTAACAAATGCATGCACCCTGTGAATGAAGGGAACTCAGTGACTCAAATCAAACCACATGTATTAGTTCTGGTTCAACTTATGTCCAAGGTCTGTCACAGGTGCCATGAATAAAGCCTGCAGCATGCTTTGGTCTTGAGTGTCCCTTGCCTGGGAGACTTTCACAGAGAAATAGGCTGGATACCAAGGAGGCCAAAAGAGTTCCAGTTTGTTCAGTCCAAAGATCAAATATTCCAGGTTGGAAAGGACTTTCCAAGTTCTCTACAGTCACCCATCCTGTGGCTGAATCCCCTCCATGTCATCCCTACCACTTTCCAAAAAAACTCACCACTTTCCAAAAAAAAAAGTCTGTTTTCTATTTGGGCAGCTCTGATTATAAAAAAATTCTGTAGACTAAAGCAAAATTTTCCAACCACTTTCTGAATTTTACCTTTAGAATTTGCAGCTCATGCCTGTAGTCCTAGCACTCTAGGAGGCCGAGGTGGGCGGGTTGCTTGAGGTCAGGAATTTGAAACCAGCCTGAGCAAGAGCAAGACTCCATCTCTACTATAAATAGAAAGAAATTAATTGTCCAACTAATATATATAGAAAAATTTAGCTGGGCATGGTGGCACATGCCTGTAGTCCCAGCTACTCGGGAGGCTGAGGCAGAAGGATTGCTTGAGCCCAGGAATGTGAGGTTGCTGTGAGCTAGGCTGACGCCACGGCACTCACTCTAACCTGGGCAACAAAGTGAGACTCTGTCTCAATAAATAAATAAATAAATAAATAAATAAAACAAATTTGCAAGTCTTCACATATTTAAAGATGGTTCCCTGATCTGTATCAAATTTCCTTTCTCCAGGGGAAACATCACCAATTTCTTCACCTGGTGCTGCTGTGTCATGCTGCTTGGTCTTAGGTGATTCTTAGATGTTTCCATTGGAAAGAAGAGACTCTAGACAAAGAGGGGAGAAAGCAATATTCGAAAAGAATTCTCTAGTCATTATGAGTGACAGATGTCTAGAACTCAGGATACTAAGTTCTCGAGAGCTCTAGCCACATCACATTGTATGAGAGCCATAAGCAGAAATATGACCACCCAGGAGAAAAACGAGTATAGCAGTCACCTGGCACGCTCATTCTAAACTCTCAAGAAGTATGTGTAGCCTTAGGCTCCTTTTATTTGGAATATGCAGGCCCAGGTGGCCTCTCCTCTCAGATCACTCTTTCTCAAAACAATGTCCTCAGAACACCTGGATTAGAATCTCCTGGGGTGCTGTTTTAACAATGCTGATTCCCAAGTCTTGCCTTGATCCTATGAAATCGACATTTTTGTTGTAGGGACACACAAAGTTGCATTTTAAACGAACTGTCCAGTAGATTCTGATGCATATGATGGTTGAGAATCATTGTTCTAGGCCCTACTCTGGTCTCTAGTTGTCTTCTCTTTATTGCACCAACTGATTGGGGGTAACAGAGAAAAGCTCTACAAAGAAAAATGTCAAGTGGAATTCTAAGAGAGAGAGGGAGAGGCAGGGAGAGATGAAGTAGGAGCACGAGAAGGAGGAGGAGAAGTCAAACTCCTTTACTCCTCATAAGCCAAGATCTCCCTGTCCAATTCGTGTGGCCGCCAAGAGGAACTTCAGTTTGCTGTACCAGCGTCTGTGGGTGTTGTAGGAAAGGACCTCGAGCTCCCTCTGGAGGCCAATAGCAATAAGGGCAAGGAGAACGGAAGGGTCATTGGAAGTGAGGAGAAAAGAGGTCAAATGGTGGGGGATGGGGACAGGCGGTGTAGGGGGTAGAGGATGAGGGTGGAGAATACACTGAAATGCCACCCAGATGAGGATGTGAACGTTTTGGCGGACATAGTAATAAAATCTATCTGCACAGCTGGTCCAATGTGATTCCACACTGAATCAGGGCTGGTCTGCGTGACCAATGGTGTATGGAACAAGTGACAGTGTGTGACTTCCGGGCTACGTCATAAAATACATTTTGCATTCCATTTTAGTCTCCTGGATGGCTTACTTTGGAGGAAGCCAGCTGCCATGTTGCAAGGACACCCAAGCAGCCCTGTGGAGAGGCTCACATGGAGAGGGGCTGAGGCCTGATGCCGAGAGCCATGTCAACGAGTCACCTTGGAGAAGGATCCATCAGCTCCAGACAAGCCTTTAGATGACTACAGCCCCAAATAGCAGCAATGTTATGGAAGACCCCGAGCCAGAACTGCCCAGCCAGCCTGCTCCCAAACTCCTGACCCACAGGAACATTGTGCTCTTCAGTGTCCCTAATAGAAGCGAGGCCACACTGCTCGTGGAAGTAACCTGGATAATGCACCCTTCCTTATATTGGCTTTTCTCCCTTCCCTATCTCAGTCTTCCAGTCCCCTCACTGCTATTTCCTGGGAGCACCTCCCAAATTTCCCATCCAAGTTCTTTTCTCAGGCTCCTTTTTTTTTAGGGAGAACCCAAACTAACACAAACATCATGATAAGCTTGGCTTCTTCACAGATTCAGATGATGTTCTATTAAAAGCATATTAAGCAAGGAGTTTAAATTTAGGGAACAAGTCTACCCCATAGAATTGTTGCTTTTGTTGTTGTTTTTCCTGAGTGCCAAGACAATAGATTCAGAATTCCTGAAAGCTTCACCCAAATTGATGTGTATGGCTCCAAGGACTTACATTAGTGTTTGTTAGCAATTTTTAAGCATGAGTTTTTGCCACCTGCAGATTCTGACCTCGGAATCTTGTTGGTGATAAAATTTTCCCCAAGACTTCAAGGGCAGCTACCCTGAACACTGGGCTCTTGGCCAGCATGGTCTGACCGGTCTGCCTGGAGTGAATTCTGACCATAAACCAGAAATAATCAAGTGTTAAAGAAAAATTTCTAAAGAAAGACTTTAGCCCCCCCACTGCTAAATTTGACTGGCTTTAAAAAAAAAAAAAAAAAAAAAAAAAAAAAAAAAAAAAAAAAAGAAAGACTTTAGCTATTTCTTGGCTCTTTTCTTGGACCACTATAAAATCTTCCTTTGACTTTGAGCCAAGTCATGAATATTCTCTTGATATCCTTGGTATCCCAGTTTTGGTCTGTGTAAAATATTACTGAACATGAAAATTTCCAGTGGAAGCTGTCAGAAAATCATATTTAGATCTCCATGTCTGCCCTCCTTAAAAGCCAAATTTCACTGAATGAAGTAAGTACAAATATTTTTCAAAAGACTGTCTCCAAAGATTGTATTCACTAAGTTGACTTGAAATCAGTTGTTGGGAGTGCAGAATGTATTTCCCCTTAGAAACAGTTATTCCCACGGTGATCAACTCGTTGTGGTTTGCCTGAGGCCTTTCCCGGTTTTAGTACTGACAGTTTCATGTCGCAGAATACCTTCAGTACTGGGAAACTGATAGGGTTGATGGCACTACATAGTTCTGATAGTTATGTTTCCAAGTTAGTTCACAGAAGTCTATTTAACCCTTGATATATGAAATTGAATCCTGGATCATGAGTAAGTCCTGAATCATGGATAAGATGGGTACTGTGGTGAGTTTGAGAATTTCAGGGCTGATCAAGGAAAAGACGAGATGACAATATAAGATGAGCTCAAGGCCGGGCGCTGTGGCTCACGCCTGTAATCCTAGCTCTTGGGAGGCCGAGGCGGGCGGATTGCTCAAGGTCAGGAGTTCAAAACCAGCCTGAGCAAGAGCGAGACCCCGTCTCTACTATAAATAGAAAGAAATTAATTGGCCAACTGATATATATATAAAAAATTAGCCGGGCATGGTGGCGCATGCCTGTAGTCCCAGCTACCCGGGAGGCTGAGGCAGAAGGATCACTCGAGCCCAGGAGTCTGAGGTTGCTGTGAGCTAGGACGCCACGGCACTCACTCTAGCCTGGGCAACAAAGCGAGACTCTGTCTCAAAAAAAAAAAAAAAAAAAAAAAAAAGATGAGCTCACTGAACAGTGCTGAGACAGGATTATATGAGAAAGGAAGTCCCTCCTACCATGAGATCTGCCAGAGATAGTGGAATGGAGCCATCACTCAAGAGGGAAAAGGGAACTCTCAAAGGAGAGGGAAATAGGAGAGGGGGGTGCACATGTCTAGACAATATAGCCCAGCAGCAAGGTGGGGAGTCTCTGGGTCTGAGAGCTCTGAAGGGCATCAGTTCTATTGGGGTTTTTGATAGGAACAGCCATTTATCTTATATAGCAGATGTTGGGTGCAGTTTCATGGGGTATGCAAAGCAGGCAGGTTTTAATTGGCTAAAAATATACTTATTGGGGCTATATTTAAATCAACGGGATGTATAAGAATTTGAATTTGGTACTGGTGGGCTTTGAGCTAATGGTCCTACCCCGCTGCGAAGACATAAACAACAGCTGCATATAGAGGCCAATGTGCCAGGCCCATCTTTGGCCTATTTATATAATATATGTATTCAGATTTCTAATCTATGGGTGTCAGAGCACATATCACTCCTGCTGCAGCCTTGACGTTGAGAACAAGCATTTCCCCTGCAGATGGCTTTCTGTCTCACCCGTTCCCATTCTTGCTCTTCCTTCTTCATACTCCAGTGATGAGCCTCTCGCATGCCTCGGGAAGAAAGTGGCAGACCATAGCGGTGGGGGTGGAGGAGATAGAGTCAGCAATGGATCATGAATAAATACTTAGGCATGGACAGGAAGAAAACCTGGGGCAGGACATTCGATGTGAGGAACGAAAGTGGTGTTCTGGAAGATATAAGTCAGAACCTGCATGCATTAGAGATGGATATTGTGAACAGTTTTTATTCTTATTCAGACTGTCCCCACGTCCAACCCCCTTTTTGTTTTTGTTTGCAGGAATCCCTCACTCTGTGGTGTCAGTGGGAGGTGGTATTTTAACTCTTAGTAAGGCAACTCAAGAAAACATTTTCCTCCTTCACATCCTTCATGGAGGTAGGGGCACAGGGCCTAAGCTGGCCAAGCAGATGCCCGGGGACCAAAGGTGAAGGGTGACGGGCAGTTAGCATCATTCACCAGGGTGGTGTTCCACCGTGGTGGCGGTGCCCAGCGGTAGCAGGCGCCCAGCACTAGCAGTGTCTGGGAGCGGGCAGGGCCCTCAGCAGAGTCTGGAGCAGACTTTCTACTGCCTGATGTGGACGTGATTCCAGCCAGCCATGCTGGATCCTGCCTGATTTCTAAGGCTTGTTCTCTAGACTTCATGATGATTTTTTCTAAACAGCTATTTTAATTTCTATTATTATTGTTGTTGGGTTTTTTTTGTTTTGTTTTGAGAATTACCTTGTGCCAGGCACATTCTGGTCTCCTCTTGCTCATCTGGTCGTCTTCTCTTCTGGTCAGGTCTCCTCTTCCTTTTCTAGTCTGGTCTCCCCTTCCTCGTCTGGTCTCGTCTCCTCTTTCTCTTCAGGTCTGTCTGGTTTCCTCTTCTTCATCCGGTCTGATCTCCTCTTTCTTGTCTGGTCTGGTCTCCTCTTCCTCATTTGGTCTCATCTCCTCTTCCTCATCTGGCCTCGTTTCTTCTTCTGGTCCTGGTCTCTTCTTCCTCTTCCAGTCTGGTCTCCTCTTCCTCAGCTGGTCTCCTCTGGTCTCGTCTCCTCCTCCTCATGCGATCTCATCTCCTCTTCCAGTCTGGTCTCTTCTTCCTCATCTCCTCTTCTTCATCCAGTCTGGTCTCCTCTTCCTCATCTGCTAAACAGCTATTTTTAGTTTAGCCTGAGTCAGTTTCTGTTGTTTGCAACAAAGAATTCTGATTATTTCATAACCTCTTTTTGATCCAGAAGTTGTAAATTCCTTCATGTCTTCAGACAAACCCAGATCTGTCTTCAAAGTCTTAAAGCACAGGCAAATCAGGTACTTTCTTTTCCCCTTCCTTAAAGACAAATTCTTTCCAAGGACTATCAATCCTTGAATGCAATGAACATAATATATAAATAGAATATTTATGAAACTCTTTTCTGGGTGGATAGAAAAAAATCCCATGAATTAGAAATGTGAAAACATTTTTATTGACCTAGAGATACAGTAATTTTAGAAAAGCAAAATAGTTGACATTGTTTTCAATTATTGTCACAGCAAGATGCTTGCAAAATCCTCATAATTGGATTAAGTGGCACTGTTAATGACTCTCCAGATATGTACAAATCTAGTCATATGCTCTAAAATTTGCAAAGACAAATTGATTTAATATGCTTTATTCACTTTTCTAAGTTATATCCCAATTGGATAAAACATTCAGATGTGCTCTAATTTGCAGTTTTGCTCACAAAATACTTTCCAATTCTGCCTGAGTCCTATCATTATTTAGTATTGTGCTTGTGTCAGTCATTTCTCAGATAGGAAGACATTAGCTGCATTATCGGCTGAATGACTTGACTCAAAGGGCAATAAGAAGTCACCCTCAACCTAACAATTGAAAATCAAACTTTTTAAAGATGGTCTGCTTAGGTTGTGCAAAAGACCCTGTCTACCCTAACTTTTCTTCCTTTCCCAAGTCATATAATAGCAAAGACACTATCAAGTGTTACTCTACATTCTCTATACTGTTAAATTGGTATACGTGGAACATTGTGTATGCGTCTGATTTAGTAATAGCGTATGAATGATCTGTGTATGATCTCTGATGAACAGCTTATGTGTGATCATAAAAACAAAAATCTACAGAAATGCTTGTCAGTGGCAAACCAAAGAGAGGGCTTGTAATTTTGGATTAGTTTGAGGCCCAAATCATAGGTAACTCACTGCAGCCAGCCAGCAGTTCAAACAACAAAAGAAGTAAAATCCAATAACCTCCCTGTCTGGACAAACTTGGGAGGGGGATTCAGACCCAGTCATACGAGACGTGGTTATGGCCCACTGGCACTGGTGCCCAGTCACCAAGCAAGCAGGACACAGGCCAGTCAAGGCTGGGGGGAGACACATGGAACTAGAGTGCCACTGTGGTTTTGAGGCCTGGAGCTCATGGCCTCTTGGATGGGAGGGCCACAGACAAACTGAGGCTGATGGGCAGCCACCCTGAGGGTCTGGGGCCCTGAGGGTCTGGGGCACTGCCACAGATGGTGTTGGGACCAGGAGCTGGAGAGGCCTTCCTGCGGAGGGACCCAGACACTTCTGTGTACGGCTTGGGCCAGGGTGGCTCTGGGCTACTGCACAGGATAATGGTTGGATGACTGGCTCACTAGATGTCCAGCCCCCTGGAGTCCCAGGTCTGAAGAAAGAATGTGGGGAGCAAAAGCCTGGCTGGGGTGCAGGTTTGCATTATCTGGAACTGGTAGCCACGCCACCACTGCTGGAGTCAAGAGCTGAAGAAAACACATAGTGCCCGAATGTGGAGGAAGCTGTCCTGCAGACACCTAGCCATGGGCCACAGAGTGCAGGAAAGAAGGCACTCGCCAGGAGCACATCAAAAGCCCCACCAGAATCTTCCCTCTTGAAAAGTCTCTCCAGCAGCCTCTACTGATAAAGTTTAACCTTGTGCTGGCTGCTAAGGGAAGACTGTATAAAGAGCCAGTTACATTTTTCACAGATTGGACGAATTTAAAGCTGAAAGGCATAAATTGATAACTGCCACAATGCTGTACTTATTGTTCTATTTCAGTTATCTATGAGACTGGAGAAAAAAAAATCCCCAAATGTAGTGGCTTAAAAGGACAACCATTTTATTTTCTCTCGTGAGTCTGTGGTCCACGGGGCTCAGCTGAGCAGTTCCACACCATGTGATGTAACCTGGGGCTCTAGTCACCTAGACACTCAGCTGGGCTAGGACATTCAAGACGATTGCACATATATGGTGTCTTGCAGAGGGGACTGGAAGGCTGGACTCAGGCAGTATGCAGGAAAACCTGAGACCCTCTCTCTCTTTCCGTGTAATCTTGGGATTTCTTCATCTCCACGTGCCCTCTCCATGTGGCTGTTGCACATAGTCTCTTCGATAGGTCTCTTTATCCAAGCTTTTTAAATCATGGCTTTGGGCTCCCCCAAAACACAAAAGCAGAAGTTTCCATGCATTCTCAAGAAAGGTTCAGGCCCAGGCCCAGAACAGCATCACTTCTGCTGCGTTCTGTTGGTTAAAATGAACCACGAGTCCGGCCCAGATTGAATGTGTGAGAGGACCACACTGGGAACAGGCATGCATACTGAGAGTCATGCTTCGTTGGGAATCGTCTTTGCATGACTAGGTTGGCCACCTGTTTTTTTCTGCATAAATGGAATAAGTATTGCCTCTCAATCACTATCACTTTCAAGATATCATCACTTAATAACAAGCTTGTGTCTGGGCACATGGCTCATGCCTCTAATATTAGGACTTTAGGAGGCCAAGGCGGGAGAATTGCTTGAGGCCAGGAGTTCGAGACCAGCCTGAGCAAGAATGAGGCCTGTCTCTACTAAAAATAGAAAAAATTAACCAGGAATGGTGGCATGCGTCTATAGTCCCAGCTACTGGGGAGGCTGAGGAAGGAGAATCACTTGAGCCTGGGAGTTTGAGGCTGCAGTGAACTAGGATGATGCTACTGCACTCTAACCCAGGGGACAGAGCAGGACCTTATCTCAACATAATAATGATGATAATAATACTAATAAGGTTGTTGTAAGGATTGAATAAATCATTGGAAAATTCTAGTGACTGTCCACTATGGATGAAAGGAGGTAGTCTCATCAAACCTGAAAGTGATACAAACTTGAAAATGATACAGATCTAGAAAACTCTAGATCCAAAGACTTCAGCCAGTTGAAAGGATGGGCTGATGTTAGCAACATGCAATTCAAGAGAGATGGAGGAAAATTCCAACAGTTGAATGTACAAATACTAATGAAAAAATTGACGACAAGAAGATGCATGATTTAATATAGAGCAATATAAAAAAGAATGGAAGGTTTAAATAGATAATAAAGTTCAATATGAGTCTATCTTGTCTGTGGTCAAAAAACACAAAGGGATCATAACCTCCATAGATTGAATATTGTATCTAAACAAGAATTTGTAAAAGTTCCAAAATATTAGGGGAATATTAATAGGGGAATTAATTAATAGGGGAATTAATTAATAGGGGAATATTAAACTTTATGGGAAAAAATGACTGGAGAGTGGTTATGTGGCCCAACAGTTCTGGAAATAATGGGTAAAACAAGGCTAGACAAAGTTATTGTGCTACAGAGCCAACTTCCACCCATGCTGAAGAACTTCTCAGTATCAATCATATGCTAATGTAATCACTCTTCAAGGGAAGGGAAATATGGATAAAGGATACATACTTCCGAAATTTATTTGGCCACAAATTTTTTTTTCATGAAGTGTCTCCCAGAACCTGTATTCTGAGGAATATGCTTTAAGAAATGTTAGGTTAGAATTAAGGAATTAATATTTGCCTCTTTTCTTCACCAGCCACTCAAGCCTAAAAACTTACCTTTAACTCATGGCACCATATTTAAAGGGGGAAATAGACTATCTGGATATCATTCCGGGAGAAGCGAGTCTTAATGATGAAAATATGAAAAACAGTGAGATGTGAAGAACTGGAAATGCTTGCTCCAGAGTCATCATCTTCAAATGTGTGAAGACTTTCACATGCAGACACGGTAAATTTGTTCTTATAAGGGGCACCAGTGGGATAAGGATGGAAAACTGCAAGAATAACAATTTTGGCTGCTCAAGAGATTTTCCAACTTGGCAATGGAAGAATGGAAAGAACCTTGGGACATAGCCTTGAGCTCCCCATCACTCCCAGGGCTTAAGTGAGATTGCACATTCGTTGTTGGAGATATTGAAGAAAGGATTCAATGATCAGTCAGCCAGACAAGATGATCTTGAGAGGGCCCTCCCACACCTGGGGTTCCAGGTTTCTAAGCCTTGACTCTTACCATCTGTCATGGGACCATTACAGCACCATCTTCCCAATTTCCCTGCAGATGATTTCATTTCACTGTCTAACCCTGGAAGAGGGGATAATGCTATCAATTGGTAGTTGGTTTTCAGAAGCTAAAGCAAGCCATATGGTTCAAATCATGTATGTATCCATAGGAATCTAAAATAATTGACCAAACTATAAGCACTGCTGTTGAATATCATATTTGGTGAATGTGTAAAACAGTTTAACTCTATTCTAACTTTTTTATTTTATTTTATTTTATTTTATTTTATTTTATTTTATTTTATTTTATTTTATTTTATTGAGACAGAGTCTCGCTTTGTTGCTCAGGCTACATTGAGTGCCGTGGCGTCAGCCTAGCTCACAGCAACTTCTAACTCCTGGGCTCAAGCAATCCTCCTGCCTCAGCCTCCCGAGTAGCTGGGACTACAGGCATGCGCCACCATGCCTGGCTAATTTTTTCTATATATATTAGTTGGCCAATTAATTTCTTTCTATTTATAATAGAGACGGGGTCTTGCTCATGCTCAGGCTGTTTTCGAACTCCTGACCTCGAGCAATCCGCCCGCCTCGGCCTCCCAGAGTGCTAGGATTACAGGCATGAGCCACCACACCCGGCCTATATTCTAACTTCTTATGCCAAATTTAATATGCTCATGGAAATTCATGACTTTTTAGTGTGACTTGTGTTAGAATCCTTTCTGATGGACAAACCTTTGCCTTTCATCTTCTAGGGACTGAAGTGACTCAAGCAAGCCATTTGAGCTTTCATGGTTTTGTTTCATTTTTTTTCCTTGGGAAATTGTCTTCACTAAGGACATTAAATAAATTATATTTATTTTCACTGAGAATGTAATTTTCTTTATGGTTGATCTATTATTGAGTTTGGGTTCAACCTAACAAATTATTTATTTTTCTTACATAGGAAAACAAATATGCCAAGTTTCCTGCTAGAAAAATAACCTGATAATTTTTTGTACATCTTAGGCTTTTGTTAAAATCATGAATTTCTGTTCTGCTGGATATCAAAGCTAATTCAACTTCTTTTTTTCTTTTCTTTTTTTTTTTTTTTTTTGTTTTGTTTTGTTGAGACAGAGTCTCACTGTGTGACCCTGGTTTGAGTGCGGTGATGTCATTATAGCTCACTGCAAGCTCCAACTCCTGGGCTCTACAGAGAAATCTCAGGCTCCTGGCTAGCTGGGATTACAGGCACGCACTGCAACACCCAGCTGGGTTTTGGGGGCGGTTTTAATGTATTTTTTTTTTCTTTTTCTTTTTGGTAGAGATGCGGTCTCACTCTTGCTCAGGCTGGCGTAGAACTCCCGAGCTCAAGCAGTACCTCCCGACTCAGCCTCACAGAGGGCTAGGATTACAGGCGTGAGCCACCGGCACCTGGTCCAACTTGGTTTTTTTGTCTGCACTTGCCCCTTTTGGAGGAAGACTGGTTTCACAGTCGTCTGTTCAAGCCTTGGCCACTAGGTGGTGCACTGGTTAAAGATTGTCTCCACCTTGCTGGACGGCTTGCTATCAATCTCACACCTGAAAAATGGCAATTTTTTAATCCTGTACCAAAAAGCCAGTTGTATTTACTTTGAATTAATTGTATTTATTCTAGCATTTGGCTCACCTGGGACTATGTTTTCTTTCAAACTGATAAATTTATTTTCTAATGATGCCTGTTCTTCTATAATTAAATCAGTTGCTTAAAATGAGTTCCTCAACAGTGCAGGTGTGGGGGCTGGATAGGCACTTTGCAAAGACAAGTTGGAAAGAGGATGACACTTTAAATACTTCCAAGAGTACTTCCTGAAAACAAGGACGTTCTCTTACATAACCAGAGTGCAATGATCAATACTGTTATCTTACCCGGGGGGTTGGCAAACTATGGCCAGAGGGCCAAATCCAGCCCACCACCTTTTTTGTAGGGCCCACTAGTTAAGAATGCTTTTAGACAGTTAAGAACTATTTAACACAGGAGAGCTGTATGAAACTCAAATTTCAATGTCACGAATTACATTTTTCAGAACACAGCATGCTCATTTTTACATATTGTCTATGCCGGCTTTTGTGCTACAAATGCAGGAATAACTATTTGTGACAGAGATCTTCTGAAGTTCCCTCATTGCTTGGTCTACAGAGCCTAAAATATTTACTGTCTGGTCTTTTACAAAGAAAGTTTGCAGATCACTGATCTAATCTACAAACTTTATTCACATCTTACCAATTGTCCCACTAATGTCCTTTATTTGACTTAGAGTCCAGCCCAGTTACTTAACTTCTGTGGCCTCAGTTTCTTCCTTATGAAGTCAAAATGATAATAGTCCTTTCCCATTAGATTTTTGTGAAGTTTTGTTTTGTTTTGTTTTGGGGGATATTTTTGTTTATTTGTTTGTTTGTTTTGAGACAGTCTCACTCTGTTGCCCAGGCTAGAGTGCCATGACGTCAGTCTAGCTCACAGCAACCTCAAACTCCTGGGCTCAAGCAATCCTCCTGCCTCAGCCTCCCAGAGTGCTAGGATTACAGGTGTGAGCCACTGTGCCCAGCCTAAGATTTTTGTGAAGATTTAATGAGTTGATTCAATAAATCTCTTCAAATAATGCTTGGCATATAGAATAAGCACCACACTAAGTGTTGGCTATTGTTATTACCTCAATGTTAGTTTTTACTTTTTATTTTTTAAAATGTATGTATATTTTAAATAAGCAATACATATACTCACTACAAAGTTTACATGGTACAAATATAAAGAGAATGCTATGAAATGTAAGTTTACCTCCCACTCTCTCCGGAGGCAACTGCTTTGGAAAATTTTAAACTATATAATACTACAAGGTATTGAACCAATACCTTGTTGTGGAGTTTAAGGTTGTTCTCAGTCTTTTGATATTACAGTCACAAAAATATACTTGTGTTTGTGTGTGGAATAAATTCCTCAAAGTGGAACTCTAGGGCCAGGCATGGTGGTGTGTGTCTGTAGTCCAGCTACTCGGGAGGCTGAGGCAGGAGGATTGCTTGAGCCCAGGAGTTTGAGGTTGTAGTGAGCTGTGATGATGTCACTGTACTCCAGCCCGGGTGACAAAGCAAGACCCCATCTCTAAAATAAATAAATAAAAACATGAAAAAAATAAAAAAGATTTGGCACTGGTATGTACAGGATTGGTTTGACATGTGACTCCTAATGTGAAAACTAGCTAAGATTAAAAGGTTAAAATAATTTTGAGTAGCCATTGAGGGAAAATGTAGGAAAAGTCTAGACAGTGGTTTCATCCTGCAGTCAGAATGTTATCTGTTCAAATTGGCTTTGGATAATGGAATAAGCAGTCTTCTTAAGTTTAGCATATAATCTTTATTGTTTCAAAATTTTTCACCAGTCATGTCAAATTTCAGTTATGGTTTAAATATAGTGAACTTTGTATTTCAATCAAAATATTTATAGCTTCTAATTGTAGAGGAAATAGATTTGAAGTAGAAATAACGTATTCATGGGAATTATAATCACACCATCTATATTTGAAAAACACTATCTTAGTCAACAAGAACAAATGTAGCATCAATTAAATAACAGCAGTTAAATGAGAAAGAGATAAATCAAAATTAATCCTAAAGAGAAAAAACACAGACATCCTGTTGTGTTTAGGCCAGGCGTGGTGGCTCACAACTGTAATCCTAGCGCTCTGGAAGGCCGAGGCTGGGGGAGGATTGCTTGAGGTCAGAAGTTCGAGACCAACCTCAGCAAGAGTGAGACCCCCATCTCTACTAAAAATAGAAAGAAATTAGCCAGACAACTAAAAATAGAAAAATTAGCCTGGCACGGTGGCGCATGCCTGTAGTCCCAGCTACTCGGGAGGCTGAGGCAGGAGGATTGCTTGAGCTCAGGAATTTGAGGTTGCTGTGAGCTAGGCTGGCGTCACAGCACTCTAGCCCGGGCAACAAAGTGAGACTCCAGCTGCTAGTATTGCATGGGCCACAGCTGACCGCGAAGGACCCTGCAGGTGTGGAACATTCTGCTTCCGACACAAACAAGTGCATGGCACTCAGGACAGGCCATCAGCGGGTTGGGGACCAGGTTTTAGAAGACAGTGCTTTCTAACTTTGCTCGTTGCCAAAACAGAAGGTGATACCATTAATACAGTGCATGTGGGCGAGTGGAAAACGCTGACCGCAGCCAGAGGAAACGGGCTGTGAGCTCTGACTGCTCTAACCCCTGCCCGGGCCTGCAGGAAGCCTAGGGGATCTCAGCAGTGGCATGTCGTTACCCATTCTGTGCCCGCGAGCATGTCAGGGCGAAACGGTGGGACGTGCTGCAGTGGAGGTCACCCTCGTCCACACCCCTGGGTGAGGCTCATTCTCCTGGGTCCAAGCTTTCTTTGGCAGCAGGGAAACCCGATCCCGCCTACAAATGTCACAGGATTTCCCGCCGCTGGAAGCTCCCCAGCTCGTTTGTGTTTGCTTCGTGCAGGAGGGCAGGACAGAGCCCTAAAAGGCCTCCACATCGGTACAGGCTAACAGCCCTGGATTTCAACACCAGACCTGGCAATGCTTAACATTTCCTGGATTTTCTTTGGGGCCACTTGTCTCCTTCCAATCCATGTATTCCAGAAGGGGGAAGACCCTCCTCCAACAGTGACTCAGTGCCCCGACCCCTCCCAGGATGTGGCCCTGCCACCTGCAGCACATGGCTCCCAAGGCTGCCCTGCAATTGGTGTCCAGTCCATGAAGCCATCTTCAGAAGTGTGACTGTCGCCACAGAGGGAACTGGCCATTTTTCCAGCTGAACTTAACACTATTTATTTCTTTAAACATCTCACGTCCCTCGCATCTCACCCCAGACTCCGCCACGCCTGACTCATCCCCAGGACTCTTGCCAGAGGAGACAAGAAGGCCGTCAGCAGAGGCTGGTCTGGGTCCTGGCAGGCTCCAGTTAAGGCCATGGTGCCCCTCTGGATGCAGAGGACGGAGCCTCTTAGGAGGCTTTGGGGGGACAGCGGGGAGTGGACAAGTGACTGATGAAGTGACAGCCGTTTCTTTTTTTTTTTTTTTCCCCGAGACAGAGTCTCGCTCTGTTGCCCTGGCTAGACTCCCATGGCATCCTCACAGCTCACAGCCACCTCAAACTACTGTGCTCAAATGATCCTCCTGCCTCAGCCTCCCAAGAAGCTGGGACTACAGGCATGCACCACCATGCCTGGCTAATTTTTTTCTATATATTTTTAGTTGTTTGGCTAATTTCTTCCTATTTTTAGTGGAGACAGGGTCTCGCCCTTGCTCAGGTTGGTCTCGAACTCCTGACCTCGAGCGATCCTCCCCCCTCTGCCCCCCAGAGTGCTAGGATTACAGGCGTGAGCCACCTTATCTTACTTTTTGCCGAGATCAAGTCTTTATGACAAGCTGCTGTTGCTCATGCTCAGTGCTCTGCCTGGAATACCTGTTTGAGAGTTTTCACATGGAAAATAAATTCCTATTCTTCTTCCAAGCTCAGATGTCACTTCCTCTGGGAGATATTCACCACCATCCTTTGCCCCCTGTGATCCTTGCCCACGTATACCCATTGCCCTCCAGTTACCTGCTTTAA